>NC_139219.1:284187487-286587487 GCF_055691185.1 Crinia signifera | reverse complement strand
TTGCATGACTGGTAATGCAACCAAATTAAACTGGGCGTGCTGCTGAATGTTCTGTGTGCTTATATCATTTCCAAGTATTTAGCATATCCCCAGAGTCACACGTGGTAACTACGATCCCAAAGTACAATGGGTTTAAGAAAAAAACAAACATTTACAGTATTCTTTACACAGCATTTAGCGCAGATTCTTCTACCTGTGATTTCCTGCCTAATTGGGTATTTAGTATTTGGTGCGTAGGACTGAGAAAGACTGTTACAGGACACAAGGAGACAAAGCTGGAACAGTACTGTATAGTATCTGCCTAGAAAGTCTCTCAAGGCCACTGTTATACATACTGTGCTTGTCCAGATTCTTCCAAAATAATGAAGAAGATGTATTAAGCCTGGAGAAGGGATAAACTGGAGATAAAGTAGAAGGAGATAATGCACCAGCCAATCAGCCGTGTTTGAAATATGACAGTTGGGAGTTAACTGGCTGGGGTGTTATCTCCTTCCACTTCTCTAGACTTAATACATCTGCCCCATTGTGTGATCTTCCTGACTCCCCAGACAGTATGAGAGGCAGTGGACGGGACCAAACGTGATTACACGAATTTCGCCATCATGTGCCACCCATCATTGCATGATGAAATACTTTGCATGGTGAGTAGGGAATGAGTTATGTTAACAAGTCCTTCTAACCCCAAACTCCAAAGCAATAATAGTACAACTGCTATACCAATACAAAAATATATCTGAATTAGGCTTGCCTACCCTCCCGGAATGGCCGGGAGGGTCCCCCTTCCGCCCACGAAAAGGACGGCAACCCTCCCGGATACCGGCAGACCCCTGCATTTCCCCGGTGCCAGAGTTTTAAATTGCCACGATTCCCGGGGTTTTGTGTGGATGGGACGGGGCTAAATATGCAAATCAAATCACTTTAACCCCACCCTCTCCTCAGAGACCTGTGCAATGCGGGATAGGCATTACTGGGGGCAGGGACTAATGATGTCTCCATCAGGCCCCGCCCCTCAGAAGTGCTGCTGACAGTTTCCTCTCCAGGGTTCTCCCGGAGAGGAGACTGCAAAAGTCGGTAACCCTGATCTGAATTCCACACAATATGCTCGGAAATAGGCTGAACTGAAGTCAATAGAAAGATAGAATCATAGGGTAAAATTGCAAAACAATCCCTACAGAACAGAGCCAAACTGGCAGAAGAGTGAAATCACATGTTGCTAATCACACAGTGACTAGGTCCCCCCTGTCATGCTCCTGCGACACAGCTGCCAGACAATCTGTCCTGCAAAGCTGGAGACACTTCCCTAGTGTACAGCCTGTGTACAGCCTGTCCATGTCATAGAATCAGAAAACAAATAGAAGGAAAATAGTGTCCCTTGAACAAAATGTTCACTGTGGACACTGCTAGTTACTAGTTACTCAGAGCATGAAAATGTTTAACTTCTGGAATTGAAGTTCGGTTGTATATGCGGTTACTTGTCACTGTGACCGTATCTCACAGTCACAGACATTGTCAGTAAAGAGACAGGTTGTAGTTTGAAGCAGACTGGGGATAGTGAGATGGTCGTGTGTGTCTAGATCCACTTCAATTCTTTGATGAGGATGGGACGTTGGTGAGGGCAGAAGTTGTCTGATGCCCTCACAGCGTTTTATATTTTATCTATAATTTATGTAGGTGTAGGTTATTTTATTGCAGCTGGATTGTACCCACACGTACAGTGCTTCGTGCGCGGTGACTTGCTTCGCTTGCCACTTTTTTGTATTCCCCCTCCAGGTATATGTGGTCAACATACTTCCCAACATTTAGACAATCTGAAGAGGGACATTTGCGCGCCGAAAACGCAGTTTTTCGCCCTCTGCGCCGCTGAATAGACGCTGTGCGCTTGCGCATTGCGTTTATTCCCTTCAGGCTGTAGGGACTCCCAACTGCCCCCCCCACCGCGGGACACTGCCAGCGGGACCGTCCCAAAAAACCGGGACCATCCCGCGAAAAACGGGACCGTTGGGAGATATGCGTGGACCCAGTGCATGATGAGAAATTTCAAAAAGACAGGAGTGGTTCTAGCCACAACCGTAGGGGGAGATGTTGAGACGTGGGTTGGGTGGAGGGATGAGACATCAGTCAGGGAGGGTTAGGGGCTGGACAGTGCGGAGCTGGGTCAGACTGAGGTAACTCAGCATACACTAGGACCTAATGGTTCAAAATAATTTTATTGGCTAGTTTAATTGCATTTAGTTTCAAATGGGGAAAGAAATAGAGCTAAAAGTATGATATTTCAGGTGAGATCACTATAATTGTGGCTGTCTTCTGCAGCCAGGATATATCAGTCGATCACCATTGTTGCTATAAGATTTTACAAACATTTCAATAGAGAGAAGACATTATGGTCAAATAGCCCTAACCAAAGACTACCACTGAAGACTCTATAAAGAGTTCTGCAAGCAGATGTTCAAGAGCAGATCTTCCCATTCCAAGGAATTGTCCCTGGGCCGGGATGCTCAATACTTGGTAAGCAGATTGTACAGGAGTAATTCCCTTGTAGGGATTTATGCTCCTGTGTTATTGACAGTATTCTGTAGCTGTCAGGTATTCTTCATAGCGTGACAGGTTTAAAGGATTATCACATATTTACTTGAACATGTAAAGTAGCCATAAGGTAGTTATGAAGAAACATTAAGATACATATAAACAGGTTTGCCTGCATACTGCATTTATTTTACGACAAAGTGACTTTATGGACATGTTTTACAGGGTATACTGTATCATGTATAGGTGTGTGCTGGGGCCTCACACGTGATGCCTTACAGCACGGGTGTCAAACACAAGGCCCGCGGGCCAAATCCGGCCCGACAGACCTCGTCATGTGGCCCGCGCAGCCGCTGCCAGCCTTCACCTTTTATTCTCTTTTTTTAGATCTTTTTTGAGAGGTTTTTTTTTGCACTGCCGGCGGCCATGTTCCTGTGGTCTTTTAAGATGTCTGCGGCCACAGGAACATGGCCGCCGGCCTCCACGGCTACGTGGAGGAGGGCCCGGCAACCTGTTCCCTCTTATCGAGGCAGTGGCAGATGCTGGGTGGGGACGTCATGACGATGACGCCTCCCACCCACGCGTCTGCAGAGAGGAAGGAAGGCAGGCCGAGTCGGGGGGCCGCAGCAGGACAGGCCGCGGCGCAGAGAGTGGAATTGAAATTACTGGAGCCGCAGCAGCAGTAAAGGAGCCTGAGGGATAAAATACAGTAAGTTACATAAAAAAACAATATATCTGGTGGTTGTGTCATAGCATTACTTTTATATTATACAGCTGGAGCAGCCTGTGGTGTCATTATTATTGTACAGGGGGAGCAGTCTGTGGTGTCATGGCATTATGCCATGACACCACAGGCTGCTCCCCCTGTATAATAATAATGCCATGACACCACAGGCTGCTCCCCCTGTATAATATAAAAGTAATGCCATGACACCACAGGCTGCTCCCTCTGTATAATAATAATGCAATGACACCACAGGCTGCTCCCCCTGTATAATAATTTGTGTCATGGCATTACTATTGTTATATTATACAGGGGGAGCAGCCTGTGCTGTCATTGCATTATTATTATACAGCGGGAGCAGCCTGTGGTGTAATTGCATTATTATTATACAGCGGCCCTTTGAGGGTGACCAAACTGCTGATGCGGCCCCCGATGAATTTGAGTTTGACACCCCTGCCTTACAGTATCTGGATTTCCTCTTTAACCCTAGAACTCTACTTAGTCTTAAATCAGTATTCTTTTTTATTTGATGTTGGCATCGTTGTGTTTATAAATGCCTACTTGCTCATATAGGCACAATATTGCACATTTCACCCTCAAATTCCCATCCCATTAGTCGATTTTTTTTTTTTAATCCAGATTTTGGAAAATGTGATAATGTGCGATTTCAGAACCTTACAAAAAATCGCATCCCATTAAATGTCACCTAATCCAGGTCCATACACAGCGGCTGTTCTTTCGCACGGGGACTGATGTTTGGCGTATGTGTACGCGCAGCCGCATTTCTGCGTATGTGCATATGCTGTGTGCGTGCGGCCATGGCGAACAGACACGCACCCAACATTGCAAGCGGGGGGCATCGGCCCGGGTTACTCGCATATGGGAATGCCCAGCATTTCATGGGCGTTTCCATGAAAACACTAGGCGTTCCCAAGATAATCACCGGATGTCAGCTGCCTGCCCATTCCTCAAATTCCTCCTGTGGTGAATGTGCACACATATCGGACCATCGATAGATGTGGGAGGTTCCCCCTGGCCTGTGAATGGATGTTTATGGAAACCATCCGTTCGCATGCAGGTCGAATGCAGGGCGGATTCTGGTTGACGCGCAAGGGTGCAAATTCGCAGCCGAGCGAGTAAACCAGAATAACCCCCTTAGTCTTATGCTTCTGAGGAAGGACATCATTGTCCGGAAGGGCTTAAGCAAAATACTAGAAATTTGGTTTGAGAACAGACAACGGGTTGGTGAGTCTGATATGGATAAGGGGCAGGATGTATTAATATACATCGCCGCCCTTCGCCTGCCAGCTGCCGTGATGCTACCGCATATGTACTAACATATGCGGCTAGCATCGGGTTGCGGTGATGGAGACCCCCGCGATACCTGTAATGTGGTGTGCGGGGGTCTCTGTCACATCCCGATGGCTGCCAGTGTCCCCCTGCGTCTCCTCCTCCCCCCTGCAGCCGGATGTCCTCCCGGCTGTGACACCTGCTGGGGGAGGAGGAGATCAAAGGAGGACGGGAGGGGGGGGGTGGCACGCGGGCGGCGATAGAAGGACATAGGCTTCTATAGGGTATCGCCACCCAGAGGGGGCGGACAGGTATTGGTACATAGGAAAATGCGGTAAAACCCCCGTTTTACCGCATTTTCCCTTTAGTACATCCCGCCGGAGGTGTGAACAGTTTCTGGGACTGGATGATAATCTCCCCCATTTGGCATCATTGGAACTCTCTTCCCCACTGTCCTGGCCTCCAGGATGACAAATACGAATGTAAACCATTCTTAGGTGTTGACCATTAGTGGTTCACCTAGACATTGGCTTTCATCTATACCATAACGCTCCATATAATAAGCAGAAAGACATATGGACAGGGGAGTGAGGACTGTGTCTAATTCTATTTTATGCAATATGAGCTTATAAAAAAAGTTATATTTGGAAGAGCGCATGAAGCCTATAACTGGATTACTGGTGCATGGCCAGCAGCTAATGTTTTCAGAACAGATTAGGGAGTTCACAGCATGAGAACATATGCTTTGCGTAAACAGATCAGGTTATCTTATAGGAAGCCGGAAAGTGTCTTCTGCCGTAGCAGAGGAACACACAAAGCAGTTTGAGGAATGAAGAAGTAGATGTTAGCTGACCTGAGTCATGAGCTGTCAGTAAGTTATATGTAAATAGAGTTATTAACTATTTTACTTACACTGTCTAGAAGAGCTTACATTTGTTTTAAGGGTAAATGAATACAAGGTACATTGAGAGTACACTGAGTAGCAGAGCTGTTACAGTATAAGCCAAAGTCAATAGAGAATCCACATTTTTGGACCATGATTGAGATAGAGACACGTTGGCTTTCTGATGGTTCAGTGTACACAGACTTTGGCACATTCGCTTTCTGATGGTTCAGTGTACACAGACTTTGGCCCTTATTCTGGTCCGTTTTCAGCAGGGCTGCGTTCGCATGGGGACAGATGTTTTTGTACTGCGCATGTGCATACGCAGGGTGCATGCACCCACGGCGAAAAGACTGTTTGCCGGGTGCACGCACCCTGGACAGCGGGCGGGAGGTGGCTCCATTAGCATATGGCAACGCCCAGCGTTTCATGGGCGTTCTCATGCTAATGAGGCCATGACCGGACGTCCCAGCGTGCAGACGTGACTTCAGAGTCACTTTTATATGCGTGCACCTTCCCCATAATTCTGGTCGGCGACCATCGAATGATGTGGGTGGATCCAAGCCCCTGCAAGCGAGTCTCCCTTGTGAATGGGTGGCGCCAACCAACCGTTCGCAAGGCAGGGTTTGGTGGACTCGCAAGGCTGCGAATTCGCAGCCTTGCAAAGCAACCAGAATAATCCCCTTTGTGTCATTCACAAATGTATTAAAAATATTGAATAAAATGACCCTCAGGCTATGGGGGGAAGTCGATTACAGTTGCTGCAGAAAATTGTACCGCTAAAAAAAAAAAGTATTTTTAGTGTTTTATTCGGGTGCTTCAACTATGTCTTCTTCCTCTGGGCAGGTGAAACACAATCCCAGATAATGACAACTACTGACAACAATTGAATTACCGGTGTTCAATTAGCCATGGTCATTTATCACAGCTAATTCAATTCCCTCCTATGCGTGTAAGGTGTATATGAAACATACTGTACATGCATTTCGCCTTAGACTTTGGTCCCATTCCCAAGATATCTCTTTATGGTTTGCAGATATTCAAACCCCATATTCACATCCTTCTGGTGCCAAGCATTTTGCATATGAGACAGTGTACCTGTACAGCTTACTTGAATCTAGATTAACTAAAACAGTTGTTATTAACAGCGAAGCTCTTACTAACCAAGGTGACTCCAAACACATCTACATTGTCGTAGTACAAAGAGACGCTTCAATCCCATATGTCAAACTTGGTAAATCTCGCCTAAATATGGCCTGGAATGCCTGCAATATGTCACTTTCCAATTAATAATATTTGAAATGTTGTACAGTAGCTATCACTGTAAGTACAACTACAGTACTTACATCTTTGTAGCTCAACATAATAGTACATTCTAACCCTTCTGCATGAAACATTCTCGCTGTCAAATCTTTGTACACTATATTTACTGGAGTGTTAATGGCTTTGCTAACATCAGAAGGATCCCGGCGAAAGCCTATTTACAGTGACGGCATGCTTTCCTCCAGTAGCAGCGATAATTTGCTGGCACGCATATCTAGGAATGGAAAATAATTAAATCCTAACTTTGGCTTTGTTGAATATAATTCTCATTTACCCAGACAGGGGTCATGTGGGCAAAACACGTGGGTATATTACGAGGATACAGATGGAGCATGTCTTATCTTTGGCCAGCGCTCGTCAGACCCCTTGCGCTGGCAAACGCCGGCGACAGAGACTGGGAGGCGCGTGCGTCCACGCATGCGCCTCCCAGTCTCTCGATGGTGGCGATGCGGGTCTCTGCCCGTCTCCGCTTCAGGGAGACGGGCAGGGTTAGGGGGGACGGCGGGGCGGCGAGGGGCACCGGGGCAGGCGGCAGGGGAGGCGGCGGGGACCCGGGACAAGGTCCGTTGCCACCGGGCGTGCAAGCATCTCGTGTGCGCGTCCCTGGCGGGAGCTGGCCGCTGGCAGGACTGGCGATAGAAACGCCAGCCCTGCAAAGTTAATTGTTAAAAGTGTTCCCATGCGCCACCCCCGTGACCGCCTTCAGGCCGCCCGCCCAGTTGCGAATGCCTTCGGGGACTGTGTAAGCCACCAAAAGTCTCCGCACAGAGGCCCTGCACATGCGTATATTAGCATATACACAGATGTGAATCAGGCCCATACTCCTGAAGGAAGATGGGAATTTAATTGCAATGGGATGTTGCCCATAGCAACTAATCAGATTCTGTTTCTTACTTATTTATCACTTTCTAGAACAGGGATGGGGATCCTTCGGCCCTCCAGCTGTTGTGGAACTACACATCCCAGCATGCCTTGTTACAGTTTTGCTATGTGGCCATGCTACAACTTTAGCAGGGCATGCTGGGATATGTAGTTCGGCAACACCTGGAGAGCCGAAGGTTCCCCATCCCTGTTTTAGAAGATAATAGATACAATCTGATTGGTTTCTATGGGAAACATCTTATCTGCAATAGAACTCCCATATTAGTAAATTTTACCCTTTAGTATCACTCAAATTCACTTTAATGTCTTAAATTATCCCAATGCTCAGCAGACTAAGGTGGCCTTGCGCTGGTCGGTGATAATTAGGACCCAGTACCTCACAAGGTAGTAATATACAGATGGATCCGGGCTCATCTGTTGCTGGCGCCCGCCAGATCCCTTTCACTGGCGAGCGCCCGCGATAGGGACTGGGACGCGCGTGCATCTGACGCGCACGTGCGTCCCAGTATCACGGCGGATGTCTCCCTGCCCATCCAGGGAGACGCTGCCCAGTTTGGGGGGGGGGGCGGTCAGGCGGCGAGGGAGACCGACCGTGGGGGAGGCAGCAGGGACCGGCGGCAGGCTCCGTTGCAACAGGGCGCGCGAGCCCCCCTGTGTCATTGTATCTTTGTGGCTAGGGAGCCAAAGGATTGCAACTTCATACTTTCTAAATATGTCATGTTTAATTCTACATGTTACTTATTCAATAGCGTTCAAAGCAAGTTTAATGACATTTTTTCTTTAGCTAATTTCCTCATCCACATCATAACAGATAAGGAAGTTAAATTTAGATTGCCTGGCGTGCCAGTGTGTCATTGCTGTAAGTAGATATGATGATGTCACAGAGTCACCTACTTGTAAATACACAGGTGTGCAGGAAGACTTTGGTCACAGATAGAACGAAACAAGAGCCGCAGTTGGGAAGTGTCAACAGCCAAGTATCATTAGGAGCCAGTAACTGTCACTAATGTACAATGTATTATCAGCTTTGCTAAAGTAAACAAACTTTACTCCGATAACTGAGATATTATGTAGGAGTGTACCCAGTGGATGTTTGCATTTGTACAGGTGCCAAAGATAGAAGATTTGTTCTGGTTACATTTGCTGTGATTTGACACAAATGGTGAATGACCAGATTAATGAGCGATTTGTACGAATTATGTGGAGCCAGACCAATCTCCCAGAATGCAGTGCTCTGTCTGGTTTATCAATGACATCCCACACTGCCATGCTGGACATCAGACATGACGCTATTTTCCATCCGAATTTGAATCATATATAAGTAATTATTCAGAGACACGTACTTGGTGTAGTATATAGTATACTATAGTATATAGCAGTGATTCCCAAATATGGTTCTCAAGGCAGCCTATAACAGTCCAGGTTTTAAGTATATCCGTGGCCAAGCACAGATCGTTAAAGCAAAATGACTAAGGTACTAATTAATTCACCTGTCTCATGTAGGCATCTTATTTATTATTTATTTATTTGCAGATAGCGCCAGCATATTCCGGGGCGCAGTACAATAGGGAGGAAAACAGTAATTAAGCAAGACTGTTTAATAGTAACAGATTGAATTGTTTTACTTAAAATAAAGCAGAATAGGCACAATATTAATGAAACATTATATAGTCATCCTGTTACCAGTCTGTTACAGAGGGCCCTATTCAGGTGTGTTTGGACAGGCTGCAAATTTGCACAGTGCACATGCGCAAGTTCTCTGTGCGAGCACCTGCTTCCAAATGACTGTGCTTGCAAGCCATTCTGTTTGATTGACAGTGGGTGGCAGTTTGGGGGCATTCCTCGGGCATGAATCATGGCACACTGCGCGCTGCGAGCAGGGGGAAATCATTTGGTGATTTTTCCCATGTGCACGGCTGCGAACGCATTCACAGCCTTGCATGGTAGTGGAGGGCGTCTGTTCAGCGGGGTAGCGGCTACCTGCTCACTGGGTGCCGAACACTCGCAGCCCAGCAAGCAGGTCTGAATTGGATCCAAAAACCCATACATCATAGATTAACTTCCACATATGAAATATAATCAAATTATATAAAATTATATTTGTGGCATAGTCCCGAATTCTTTGTTTTCGTAAGACACCAGCAAATATTTACAATCCCCTAGAAATTGCCATTGACATATCGCAATTACGGTCCCTTCATTTGCGACAGCGGCTGCAGCCTCTCTAGGCTTCTAGGGGGCAGCAAAGCTGTCAGTTTTATCAAGCTCTGGAATGCAAAGCATTCCGGAGCTTGGCTCTGGTAACATAACGCCATCTTCAGATGGCATTATCCGTAGTATACCATGTCACAAATTCTACTGGTGTCCCTCTCCCTTGCCCCCTGGTGACATATACGCAGGATGTTGGCTATGCATGCAGCTTGCTTACCTGCTTACAACTCTTTGCCTGTTTCCTGGCAAGAGCCTTTTAGTAAATTCACATGAAAAAAAATAATTTTCACTTTGCAAATTTACATGAAAAATAGTTACCACATTCGTGTTTAAAATGTAGATTGGGAGAATATGCCCCGAAGTGAGAATTTGGAAAACCCTGAGATATTTTTATCCTGACCACAAAAGGATTATTTGATGAAATGCAGCGTTTCAGATAAATACAAATCTCTATTTGTTCATCAGAGCACCACATAACATAAGTTGATGTAAAGTTAACTGTAGCAGCACCTAACGCATGAAGTTAGTGAAGCATATAAGATATTGCTGGCAACACAACAGCTAGGTGATTCGAGACAAGCATCTTACCTTAATGTTGTTGAAGACTCCCTTGTAGCAGCCAGCTACAGACCTACTTTGTGACTTGTTATCTCCGAGTTTCACTCCCATTGTAATACTGAAGTGTACAGGAGATGAGGTGTCGGTAAATCCTCCAGTGCCAGTCAATAGTCTAGCCTAGGGAGAAAGAGCCTGACAGATATTTTGCGCCCTACCAGCTATTGCCTGGGAAGTGTAAGTTCAGCTTCAGGGTCTCTCTTCTGCATTCTCCTTTCCTCTCAGGTGTCTGCAGAGGTTTAAGTGAAAGGGGAGGATTTATAACTTTTCCACTATGACAGATTCCTTCTCGCTCTCTCTCCACCCACTTTTCAAACAATTGGGAGAAGAGAGAAATGCAGGAGCCTGAAATCAAAACAATGAATGTGAAAATGGAAAAAAGAATAATAATGCAAGAGCAAACTACAAAGTCCTATAAACCCCAGCGGCGCTGGAATGCATAATGCACCTTTGGCTTGTAAATAGACTGTAGCTTATGTGACTGATGAGGTTTATGGCTATGTTATGTACAGTAGATATGTCACTTTTACAGATGAAGCTGATTGCTTAGGTTTTTAATCTTTGGACGGCTTTTCTCCAATCTCAATAACTCCCTTTGGCAGAATCAGAAGCTTATACTGTTGTAGTTGCAAGATTATACCACGCCGTGTACTGTATGTCTGACAGAAGTCTGAAGAAGCAGATGTGCAGAATTCTGACAGAAATATTTTTGTTTTTAGATAAGTTCGGGTTTCGCACCAAATAAACCTAAAACATGATTTCTTCTGATTCAAACTTTTCGATTTCAAATTCTCTTAAGCAAATATTACGCACAAGATTTTGCACAAAATGTATTTTTCTTATGTATGTATTTGCAGCTTACTGAGTGCCTGTGACGACGCCCGCCGTCCGGCAGAAAACACACCCCTCCCGCCACCGAATCTCCTCAGCATGAGCCGCTATCAGTCGCTGACCATCAAATGATTTTTCCTGCTTTTATCAATAAAAGTCCGTCTCCACTGACTTTTATTTGCGAGCGCTGGGACAAAGATGGGGTGGGATGCCCATAAAACGCTTCCATTGTCTAGCAATGTTACCGCCCTCGGCCCTCGTGTCACAATGAGCGTTCCTGAATCAGCCCCTTTGTTTCTACATGTCCGGCTTTAAATAGCTGTGCTGGAAACCACTGACCAACACACCTGTTCCTAGCTATTACTATGATGGTTATAGATCAGAACATCCCTTTATATATTATCCAGAATGCTTTAGGTTTCTAATCAAATTATTATTATTATTTTTTTTTTGGGGGGGGGGGGGGGGGGTCGGGGGCTGCAGCTTAGAGCACATACCTAAACTATATTAAATTACATTTCAAAATGACACCTGTCTTTCACAAGCATAGGCTTTGCTTATTAAATTGTTTACCAATGCTCCGTGCAGTGACTCAGAGTGGTTATCTTAGCTGCATGAGCATCATTAGGACTGAACAGTACAAGGAATACATGTCAACATTTCCGCAGAAATACTCCTACTAGCCAGGAAGGGTTCTTTGCTCCTAGTTACTGCTTAATGCATTGAGGAAAGTTGTGTTTATCATCTTCTATGGTCAGGTAAAGTGACCAAGGCCATTCTGAATCCTGACATCATCCATCTACTGTCGATAAAGAGTCGCTTTCCCCAGCTATCGGTATCAGAGGCGATGGGCTAACCACAGGTGGCTGTATAGTTATCTAAGACGATGTTCGCCGGGGCATTTTGTCAATTGGCCATCCCATCAGAATGCCTTGTGGGTCACAGTTTTTGTCTCATCTGCTAAGGGTGTTGGTACATACTTGGTGACATGACGAGATAAGAGCCAATAGCAATTAATATCTCCAACTTATATTCCTCTTTGGCTCTTGAGGGATCACCTTATTTATCAATTATTCCACAATCACTTCTTACAGGCACCAGGAAAAAAAACAAATGTCAGAGCGCAAATCTGAAATATATATTAATCTTGGATCTGCTGCTGTCACTATTAAGGGTATACTCCACCCCTTAACTTGCTAAAAAGACAACCAAAAGAAAATTAGGGACAGCGCTGATTCAAGTAGTGGTTCGGTATTTTAGTTTTAAAAATTAGTACAATTTAATTGATAAGCATTAATCACCGGCGGGTAATTTACAAATCATAAAACAGCCATAAAATTCTCTAAAATAAAAAATAAAAATAATTTTTTTTTATAAATAAAATACAGTTAGAAGTGCAATTATTGTGACTGTCCTTTTGAAGATAACAGATGTGTTGAGTAACCTTGCATGGGTTAGTAAGCAGAAATTTCTGTAGTGGTTTTAGTAAGCAGAAAGTGGCTTATATAAACAGGTTTAATCCAATTAGCAACAGGTGGCTCTCACAGCCCCTAGCTGTTAGTGATTAGTGGCATGCATATTCCAGTGTATGGTTAGTCAATTTAACAGTCAGTTTATACTTTAAAAGTTTAGTAACTTGCCAGGCTCCAGGTAAAGCTTTTTATGTTGTGGATCTTACACGGTTCTTAGGCTGCAGATTCCTTGCATGTGCATTGCAGTCAAGAGAACTCGTCCACGCTTCTGGAATGGTGTCAATCAACCAAGGGCTTGTGGCTGTATAAAAGTACCGGCACTTGTGGGTCTCCTTTTCTGTCTGGAATGCACGCTGTATAGACCAATCACGTATCACAGCCTGGTTTCAGCTTCATTAGAGATGCACGTCTTGCGTGAAATAGCATTAGAAATGTTGGAATCCTCTGACAGTTGATCTGATTGGGCTCCAGAAGCAATATTGGTACTCTTTTCTGTCCCTTTAACTCAACTCTCACTCCCTCCACTGCCAGGGTTCCTGCCGCTTCATGTGTCAGAGACTGAGTGCGCGCCTGAGTTCCACAATCACTTCTTACAGGCACCAACTGGTCAACACTGAAGGTCAACCCCTGTCCCTCAGATATGTTTAAATGAGGGATCCATACTGGGATTTACTTCAACATTGAAAATGAACTCATTGGGCAGTACGGAAGGTGTAATGGTTAGCCTTACTGCCTCACAGCACTGAGGTCATGGGTTTGATTCCCACCATGGCATTAACTGTGCGGAGTTTGCATATTCTCCCCAGGGACAGATGTGAATGTTCAATATTCTCTGTACAGGAATACGGAATATGTGTGCACTATATAAGAAACTGGTAATAAATAAATAATTTAACATTTCTCCTTAAGGCCATCAGGGCCTCAGGTAATGCATGGTGAGCCACGAACTAAGGAACAAAGTTGACAGGGGCTCCAACTGTATATACCATGTGACCTAGAAGAAATCCTGTGTTATGTATACAAATGAACATACCTCTGGGTTCGGCTTGACATTAACTTCTCCTTTGCAGGCCAAATGGAGGATTTCTCTTAAGTATCAGATCTGCGTCAAGGTCCAAGAGACAGGTGTGGCCCTGTCCTTCATTGACTACATAGACCTTACAGCTTATGTGCTATTTCATACCTTGGTAAATTGGACATGTTCCATCACACAGATAATCACTGTTCTTCAACCATCACTGTTCTTTATAGCCATTCATAGGCAGGGTCGCTCTACATTACAGATTTAGTAAAATATGGCATGGCCATATTGAGCTATAGCTGGAAACTCCTTTAGTATATAGATGATTGACTGCTTCCAAAAATGCCTGTAACCTATGCACTCGGAAGCAGGTCCTAGAGTGGTAGATGTATGAAGCAGTGATAAGGGAGGAGAAGTAATAAAATACCTGGTACTTTATCAATCAGCTACTAACTGTCCCTTTTTAAACCCAGCCTGTAACTTAACAGTCAGGAGCTGATTGGCTGGTGATAAAGTACCAGGCAGCTTATCACTTCTCCTCCCTTATCACTGCTTCATACATCTACCCCAGAGTCCCGTGAAGGTACCCAAAGCATAATGCTTTTACCACAGGATTTCTTCTACTGTCACTATAGAATGTGGTACAGAAATCACTGACACGAGGAATCCAGTTAGTAATATACTGCTTCAGAGATTACATTACATTTCAGAATCATACATATGGTTTCAATACTACCATATTCATATCCCTTTCCATCGCCTCCCTGCTTTTCCTGTGCGCCATCTTGCATAACTTATGCCTGAGTCACCTACTTATCTCTTTGTCGCTGGCTCACCTGCTCTTTGTATACTTATCTCATTTCTATCCTTCTTAGTATTTCCTCAGTTCTATACCACACACTTCACAACTGCAATATCTCTGTACATCTCCCATAAAAGGGTTGGGCAGAGATTGTCCCTTGACCTGTCTTAGTTCTGCAGAATTTCAGTGTAGTGTGTTGAGCGCAGCTAGAAGGAAGTATATTCTGTCCAGGCCACAGTGGAGGCCAAGAGATTTGGGTTTTCCACCAAGATTTCTTACCAAATCTCTCACTTTCTGAATCACTAATAAATTTCACCGGTACTTGTGTATTTTGGCGGCGCCCATCGCATCGCATACCATAAGACATACGATGGTATGCGATGCGACGCGATATCGCGCGATATTGTACAATGCCATACAATTTTAAAATTGTATGGCATTGTATATGGCATACAATGCCATATAATGCGATGCGATTAAACATTGTATAAGCACCCTAATGGGTGCTTACAATGTTAAATGCACCCCCACGCCACCCCCCCACTATAAACGTGAACCCGAAGTGTGGCGAGCGCAGCGAGCCCGCGAGGGGCGGCGGTACGCGTCCTCTGACCTTTTCATACCCCCACTATCCACGTCGGAGTGGAGTTGAGAACAGAAAGTGTGGCGAGCGCAGCGAGCCACCGAGCCCGAAGCGTGGCGAGCGCAGCGAGCCCCGCGCGGGGACGCGGATACCTGTGAAGCCTGCGAGGGGACTCCGATACCTGTGAAGGTATCCGCGTCCCCTCGCGGGGCTCGCTGGGCTCGCTGAGCTCGCTGAGCTGCGCTCGCCACACTTTCTATTCTCAACTCCACGCCGAAGTGGATAGTGGGGGTATGAAAAGGTCGTAGGACGCGTACCGCCGCCCCTCGCGGGCTCGCTGCGCTCGCCACGCTTCGGGGTCACGTTTATAGTAGGGGGGTGGCATGGGGGTGCATTTAACATTGTAAGCACCCATTAGGGTGCTTAAAAGCACCCTTTAGGGTGCTTATACAATCTTTCATCGTATAGGGGCCAAAAATCGCATCGCATCGCATGCCATCGGGTGCATGGCATGCAATGCGATTCGATTAAAACATCGCGCGATGGAAATCGGGGGCGCCGCTATAATACACAAGTACCATTTTACCCATTGACTCATCAGAACAGAACCTTCACCACACCCCATTAAAACAGAGGTTTATGTAGTGTTTTGCTAAGACACTATGCATTTCACCTGGGCTCTTTTGCTGTGATTGCAGCGATCAATCTCAAGAAAAGAGCCCAAATTGCAGGTGAACAACAGGAGGTGCGATGCTCGGTCCCCTGTGCATCGCACCAGAGCCTCCAAGTCACAGCGGCTGGAGAAGCAATCTGCAGGACTGCTACGGAACTGGACGGGTTTGGCTGGGATCAAAGGTCATTGCGTGCGGGCATTGCGTGCGACTTCTCTAAAGGGAGAATGTATGGGGACCTTAATGGGGCTAATGCAGAGCCTAATACAAGTGGGTCATTACAACGGCATTGTGGGCCTGATTCAGATGTGGCTGGAGTAACTATCTCTGCTGCTTACATGGAAGCAGTAACAATACCTCTTACATGGCAATGGGGCTGCATGAAAACATTTGTGAATAGACAAGAGCAAATAGAAATCCCAAATCACTGCCGGAAACTTCATATAAAAGCATTCAATTGAAGAAAATTATAGATTACGTGGATTTTACACCACATGCTTTATTATAAGTATTCCAAAGTGTCCCCAGAATTTGAGGGGTACCCAGAGGCAGAACTCTGGGAGGCAATGGAGTCATCGGCCGCCGGGCTCCTGCTCCCAAGGGGGCATCTCTCCTCCCCATCAAGTTTGAAGCAGTTGATATTGCTAATGTGGCTGACTCCTCCTTCTAACAGCATTTTTGCAAGTATCACACCCTGTATTAGATCCCATGACCTTACTGGAGACAGACACCTTACTGATTGAGCTATTTGGGCGGGCACCAATACTTATCTTGCCTCCAGGCAACTTGGAATAACTTACGCCACTGGGGTACCCAATGCATTAGGACAGCGGTTCTCAAACTGTGGGATCTGACCCCAAAGTGGGTCCCGACCTACTACCCATATTGCTGACCATCAGGCTGATGACTTTTCTAATTTCAGTCAGTGATTCATGGAGTCAATCTGTTGAATCGTCTGTTATTTTAGACTCCTCCCATCATTTTGTGCCTCCACAATGCTGCCATGCATGTGTTGTCATTTTTTAAATTACCTCGCAATTCTGCTACAAGGCGCTTCAAATTGTGGTAACATTTGCAACTTTTTTACCCATTTATTTTTTTTGGTACATTTCAGATAATTTCTATATATTACAATTGCTGTTAAACAGTAACAGGACTAAAGGAGATTTGCCAAAATGTGTAACTGAAAATAAAGATGACACGGCAGAGCCATAAATAATGGAGACCTTTCCCAGCTCTCCTGTCTGGCACGAGCTGCAACGCTCCCTGTCAGCCATGTGCTGTGAATTGCTCCCAATGACGCATCAGCAGGAAGTTAATAAATAATTGCTGTGGGATTGAAACCTTAATATTTGTATCTAACTTTTATGTCAGTTTCACAAAGATGTGTAAGAGATGACACCATCCACAGCTAGGTCAATAGAAGATCGACAATTAGTGAGCAATGTAAACAGATGAGTAACCTCAGCGTCAGTACTTTCCCCAACCGCTGAGCACTGTTACACTGGAGAAATGCAGGTTCCTCAGTCAAATTATAACCACATAAAGATGCATATAAAGATAAGGGAAGCGCTATAAGGTGGTTATTCTGGTTCACTCCTTCTGGCAAATTCCTTCTTAGATGGACAAAACCATGTGCACTGCAGGTGGGGTAGATGTTACTTGTGCGGAGAGAGTTAGATTTGGGTGGGTTTTTACTTCAAAGTGAAATCTATATTGCAGTGTAAAAATAAAGCAGTCAGTAATTTCCCTGCACAGGAACAAAATAACTCACCCGAATCTAATTATTTCTGTACATGTTACATCTGCCCCCCTGCAGTGCACATGGTTTTGTCCATCTAAGAAGGAATTTGCCAGAAGGAGTGAACCAGAATAACCCCCTAAGTGACTGTAGGGAATATTCACTTATGTTTGATTTTGGTCCTTGTGTAGTAATTGAGTATTTGTATTTGATCTTCATTCAATTTAGCAATTTGGAGATTTACTAAAGGTAAAATTGTATATAAAATAAATCCTTTTAAAAAAAAAAGAAATATGTGTAAAACATCAGAATTTACATAGAGGAATCCTGATTTACTGACATCGTTTTGGAAATCGAACATAACATCAATATGCAAATCCCCATATATTAGACTGATAACAGACCAGCGATCTTACCTCTTAAACAACATTCTATTCCCCGAGCCGTCATTGTGATGCCTATAAAAGTAGAGATGGCGGTCGCTATGCCGAAGTTTTTGCAATGATTATTTGTAAATTGCTCACGTATTTGCTTCACGCTGTGCATGTGCCAAAGTCTAATATTTATGAGGTGAGTGATTGGCAGTCAGGCACCGTTTGTGGGTATTGGTGGAGTGGTGGCAAAAACACCGGCATGTCGTGGCCATGTTGCTGGGTGCGCCTGCAAATCTATATTCAAGAAGCTGGTTGGTACCATGCGGCGTGGCCATTATTTTAATCGAACTTCGTGTAGTTGCGATGGCTCCGCTGGGTGTCAGGGCTGCTGGGTTTTTGTACAATTTCACATATCATCAATGTGCACAATAACAGCTGCAGTTGCCATAGCGTCTGTCAACCATAAAAGGGGATACGGTCATTGGGTCACCAGCATGTTGGTCGATAGTCATTAGGTCGACATGCATTTAGGTGGACATGAGTATAGGTCGACATGCATTTAGGTCAACATGCATCTAGGTCGACATGGGCTAGGGCGACAGGGTCATTATGTTGACATGGGTTAGGTCGACAGTCAAAAGGTTGCCATGGGTTTTTCACATTTTTTTGGAGCCGACATGTGCCAAAAGTTGGTATTGCATGCCCTACCATCCACTAGGGTGTGGTGGGAGAATAAAATAGTGTGCCTGAAGCATGGTGAGCGCAGCAAGCCATGCGAGGGGACGCGGTGCTACGTTTCAGTGTCCATGTCAACTGAGTCGACATTCGGGACAAAAAATGTGAAAAACCCTAGTTCCACCTTTTGACTGTCGACCTAACCCATGTCGACCTAATTACCATCAACCTAACCCATGTCGACCTAGACTCATGTCGACCTAAATGCATGTCGACCAACATCATACCTCCCAACAGTCCCGATTTTAGCGGGACAGTCCCGATTATCAGGGCCTGTCCCGCTGTCCCACCCGCGGGCGGCAGTGTCCCGCGGTGTGGGGGGGCCGTTGGGAGTCCCCCCTGTCAGTTGCTAAGCAGCGGGGAATAAACGCTGTGCGCATGCGCACAGCGTCTATTCCCGCAGCCAGGGGGCTGGGGGCATGGCTAGAGGCTCACAGAGCCTCTGGGTCATGCCCCCATAGCGGCAAAATGGGGGCGTGGCCTTGCGGGAGAGCCGCGAGTATAGGACACGCCCCCAATTAGGCCACGCCCCCCAATTAGGCCATCGTCCCGCCTGCTGAGCTGGTAAAGTTGGGAGGTATGCAACATTGTGGTGACCTAATGATCCATACCCGATAAAGGTCAGCTATAATAATACTGAACAGCTGTATATGACAGGTCCAAATTACATTTTAGATACATTTTTTTTAAAAAAGTAAAGAAACACTTGAGGATCTGCACAAATCTCTAATAAAGAGGGAACAAATATGTGGTTCACTGTAGCTGTGGGAATTATGGACTTCATTCAGATATGGACATAGTGCACATCACTTCCTGTGTCTTTGGAATCCCCGCCTCCAAAAAGGGCAGACTGCGTCTTAGCCGACACTATGCAACGGTGCAAGTCTCATTCTGTACATGCACAGAATAAGTCCTATGGATGCACAGGTGCCCCACCATCAGAGATGTGCGCATACCAGTGCAGGCGCCTCATTATCAGAGATGTATGCAAATCAGAATGAGAGGAACACAGCAGCATCTTGCATGTTATATGTTTTGTCCAATAGGAATACAGGAGGAAGTGTTTGTTGATTTTTTTTTTCTATTTCATTCGATTTTGAAATGGATATCTAAAAACCTAACAAGAAGCAACTAGTCATAATCAACACACATCTAATTCAATTTTGAAATGAACTTTAAAACGTTAGCAAATTAATGATTTGGACAATTAAAAAGTTTGATTGATTTCAGATTTAAAGCAACCTTAAAATCAAACACAACATCAAACATTAGTAAATATGCCCAGGTAGTGTTAAAAACACAAAACAGCTGTGATCATTTTTTTTTTTGTGTAACTACCTTGAAAAACTTTATAACACCATATGCATGAATGGCTGTTTCTTAATCAGTAAATAATGTGCTGGAATTCACATCATGGGCCAAATGTAATAGGGTGTGAGGATCAGAAAGTTGGAGATTTTGGGAGAGCTTTTCCATTTTTTTTTTTAAAAACAGCATTTACACTGATAAAAACAGGTTGATTTTCACATGTAAATGATTGCCGCTTCAAAAAAATGAGGAAACTCTCCCAAAATCTCTCACTTTCTGATTATACCCTTTTCGGCGTTCGGCAGGCAGGTCATTGAATCCCACGTGTGGATTACCAGTCAAGCCGGCCGAGAACAGGACAGGGTCAGAGTTATGATTTATGTATTAGTTCCACTTGTAAATAAAAAGTTTAAAATTAAATGGTACTTGTGTAGTTTCACGGCGCCAGCATGGCGCCGTGCTACTTCCGGGTTCTACGCTCACCACAACTATCTAAAATAAACTAACTTAACTCCATGCCAACATGGATAGTTCATACCCCCGCTATCCATGTTGGCATGGAGTTGATTTTAGATAGCGTGGCGAGCGTAGCGAGCCACCGAGCCCGCAGCGTGGGCGAGCGAAGTACCAGTTAACACTTAGAAGTACCAGTTAAATCTTAGATTATGATTAATAAAAGTCTATATTCTAAAACATCAATGCATTAAACATCTCTTTTTCATCCTGAGAGAGCAATAAAAGAAATGGTATTGCTCCTATTCCCATACTGTAATGCGATGTAGGCAGGGCCGGATTTATGCCTAGGCCCGTGAGGCACCGGCCTCAGGGCGGCACCATTTAAGGGCGGCAGGCAGGCTGACATTCTGTTAAATAGCAGCATGGCACAGCGGGTGGGCAGCGGCGAGTGACGAGCGCCGCCGCCGCAGACATGAATTATCATATGTTGGCGGCAGCGTCGCTCGTCACCCGCCACTGCCCACCCATTCTGCCATGCACATTACATCACCGCTTAGTGGCTGGGTCCGACGGTCCCCCTGTGTATCCGGAAATGGCTCAGGCTCACTGCTGCCGGCGCCCGCCCATTGGCTACTCTACACACACACAGTCTATTGGCTGCGTATCCAGCAGCTGAGCGGCACGCAGATCCTCCCTGCACTCAGTCAGTCACAGTGTGAGAGAGACTGACGGAGACAGTGCTAATCACTGTACTAATAAGTGCCTCCCTCCAGGTCATCTGTACAGTGAGCAGCCCAGAGTGCTTAAAAAAATATTAAGGTGGGCTAGAGTAAAATTTTAATGAAATATATAAATAGCGCATATTGGAGATTCTGTCTTATATAAATAACAATGTATATACATATATGATTACATTAAAATAGGGGGGGGGGGCACAAAAATGTTGTGCCTAGGGGTGGCCTGACCCCTAAATTCGCCCCTGGATGTAGGGATGTAGGGGTAAGGTTAGAGTTTAAATACTTACCGGGATCCATTGGGATTGTGCCTGCCGGTATGTTGCTGTTGTCATCCTAACTATTGGGATACTGAATGATGCCAGGATTCTGTATCCCAACCACTTGTAATATACAGTAGGCTTATTAAATACTTGTTAAATTGGATTTCCCATGTGGCTGGGTTACTGGAGTGGATGGCCAGTATTCAATGTTCCCAATTCACCGTTTTTTGGGGCGAATCGTGCTGTTTTCACTCCTTGCAGTGAAGCTTTTCCACTGAAAATCTGATTCACCCTATTCAATGTTCACTGTTTGCCGAAAGCGAACAGTGAATGCCGGCCAGTTCTCCGTATCATGCTCGCTGCAATTCGCTTGTGTATTTCAATGGAGTTTTCACTGTGATTCGCCGAGAGTGTATTCAATGCTAGGATGGAAAACTGCTTTCACCATGATTTTCGCTATGATTCACCGTTTTGCATTCAACATCTTTTTAAGGTGAACTGGAAAGTGGTCTTTTATAATAATGTTTTTTTTTATTTTTTGGTGTAAAAAAAAATCTGAATTTTTTTTTCTGTGAAGGGCATGCTATTTTTATTTATGTGCTTGAAGCACATTAATATATATTTAATTTTTAATTTTTTTTACACATTCGCCAGCAGGGGGCCGGGAGACGCTCATTAGATATTCATATATTCACTTCATTCTGGTCCCGGCTTATTACGGTACGTGCGGCGGCTCCCTACCCCTGTCCTCTGCCAGCTCTCCGGGGGGGGGGGGGGGGGAGCAGCTTCTGCTGCCTGTGTCCCCAGGAACCCTCCCCCACAAATTCTGGGGCAGGCAGGGAGGCTTACATCTCCCTGCCTGCCTCCGTCCCCCATCTCTCTGCGGCATTCGCCACAGGGGTTAAAATTTGCCATCAGGGGCAGCATGCCCCTGCGGCATTGAATACGGTGACAGGGAGGGCTGGCAGCGAATGCTGCAGCCTTCCTGAACCCTGCGAATGTGCAGCGAATCCTAAACAGGATTCACTGCACATGGAGAAAAAAAAACATTTACTACTCCGCGATAACTGATATCATTAGCTGCAACTCCATTTTTGGAATTGGTAGAAGCAACAGACTCCCGTTTCAGCTATCAATGGGGCTTTTCGCCCTTGTCCCCGCCGACACCAATATTGGGGGTAGGCTGCATCGGAAAGTGCATACAGACATGCCGATGCTGGGGAAGAGCGACGATCATGCTGCAGCGCGACCGTTGTTAATGAGGACCTTCCTCGTCTGAACATGCAGGACAAGGGAAGGTGTTGTTAACGATGCCCTTTCTGAGCAATATTGTTCACAATATCACCTAGTGTGTATGGGGCTTAAATGTTGAGACAAAGTTTACATTAAAACGTGTTTAAAATATTAATTTTAATTAAAGGAAGATGAGCAAACCATTTCTTTGTAATATGTCAGTTGCTTGCTGGCATATGCAGACCATATTCCTGTACATTTTTTGTTGATGTGATAGATCCTGTAGATACTATATTATGTATCATTGTTTAATTCCCGTTAGGGCTACTGACATTTTGGGTGTGTGATAATTAAATGGGGACATTGACCTGACACTAATCAGTGGAGCATTAAGGAAAAGAGCTGTTTACATCTTACCCTGGAATTAGGAGATGGTCCAGAGACAGCCAGTGACTCAGGCTCCCAACAGGGTGTAGAATATTTGTATGACATCTTACAATAGACAAAAATGTATTTTTAGCCTTTGGAAAAGTAGAAATAAACCTAAAGATTATGAATAGTGCCAAGAAACCGAAGTTTCCAAAGTTAGCCCCAATTTTTAATCTGTAAATCTCTGATAAAACAAACAGTTAAACGATTCGTATATATTATTTTAGTTATACACATATTATTATTGGAGTGGCTCATATTGTAAAAGATACAAGAATCATATGGACTTTACATAAAGGTTAGAGCACCCAGAGGGTAGAGCTGAATGCACCGCAGGTAATATTACACCAGGATGAAAGATTAAAAAAATGTAGAAAGTCTTATAATGAAACTCCTCCTAATGAGATCCGTCAGTAGCTTCCTCTAACCACCAGAAAGTCACCACATTTGGTAGAAAGACCAATTAGGACTTGGAAAGCAGGCAAAAAAGTTACAAAAGTTGCCAATAGGGGGAATATGTCTCTGCACAATGTGAAAACCGCATGAAAACTGACAGACAAATGAACAACAAGACTAAACTGTAATAGCGATTACCATGATTACACTAAAGATAACCTAGCAATAAAGCATTTGTCCAGTGGTATAACTATAGAGGGTGCAGGGGAAGCAACTGCTATGGGGCCTGGGGGTCCGAGGACCCAGCATGCTATCCCCTCTACCCTCTTGAAGTACCCAACCTGTCAAGAGGTAGAGGGGCTCCTCCTCACCTGACCTTTCCTCTTGCTGCTGGTGCCTGTAAGCTGTGGAGCAGGAGACCTAGCAGCAGCAGGCAACTGTGGAGCAGGAGACCCAGCGGTGACAGTGGGAAGCTATGGAGGAGAACCAGTGATGGCAGCTGTTTAGCAGCATACTTGGGCGAAGGTAGCGTGTAGCTATGTAGCAGGAGACCTGGCAGCATCAAGCAGCTGTGGAGCAGGAGACCTGGCGGCATCAGGCAGCTGTGGAGCAGGAGACCCAGTAGAAGCAGTGAGCAGCTGTGGAGCAGGAGACTTGGTAGCAGCTCTGGCCTTGAGCGGGGGAGAAGGGACCTTGTCTCCACAGTAGGAGCTAATGAGGAGAACCGACGCTAAAGGTGCACAACACTTAGTGAAGATGGAGGTCAGAGGGGGTAAATTAGGAAGTACAAGATGCCTGTAACAGCCTGGCTCTTCCTCTCTTTTTCTCTCTCCCATACCCCTCACCACCAACCCTCCTCTCTTTTCTGCTCTCTCCCACTGCCTATCCTTTGTCTCTCTCTCTCCTGTGCTCCCCCCACCCCCTCCCTCTCTCCTCAGCTCTCTCTCCTCTCTTTTTCTACCTCCTGTGCTCCCCCTCCCTCTCTGCCCTGCTCACTCTCTGTTTCCATCTCTCATCTTTCTCTATAATTCTTTTTCTCTGCTCTTAGTCTCTCTTTTTCTCCTTTGTCTCTCTGCTCCCCATCTAGTTTCCTCACACTTCCCCCTCTCTTTATCTTCCCTCTCTCTCTACTCCACTGACTCTCACTCACTGATACTCTCTCTCACTGCCTGTCTCTCCACCCTTTTCTCCCTAACACCCTCTCTCTATCCCTCATTCACAGCCCCTTGGACCATAGGTTGTAATTACCAGACCGAGGGCACTGAAGATGTGGGCGGTGACAGCAGGGTCCTGGGCAGGTGACTTCTGGTAGAGACCGAGGGCGACAGAGACAGTTGAGTAAGCAGCTTCCGGCAGTGCCGGAGCTCAGTGAAATGATGGGGATAGGCGCACTGCTGCCAGCACGTGGGCACACACTCTCCCTAGGGGGTGCGCATTGCAATGAAGGAATTCTTAAAGGGGCAGTGTAAATAATTGCTGATGTCATACAGGGGACCGGCAGCAGGCTCCTCCTATAAAAGGCAGTTGCTGGCAGACGTTCTCTGCCAGAGTATAGGCATTCACACCTACTCCAGCATTCCCAGTGCTTATTCATCTCCTGACTACTAGCTATTGACCATGGCTATCTTCCTGACTAACCTTTTGCCTTATCCTTCTCTGCTGCATATCGTGACCACCCATCTATGACCCAGCTTGAACTTTGACCTGTCTACGTTTACTTGATTCTGACCCAGCTAGACGACCATGAGAATTCCCTGTTACCCTATCAGGGTGTACTGACTCCAAGAGAGGAACCTGTACAGAGGACCATGACTGGCATGCTGGTTGCGATGAAGCCCAAATCCTATTTAGAAGGGTCACTAGTGAACACCACCGACACGATAAGATTCCACACCTCTGTATCAGGTTTCGCCAATCCTGGCTATAGTATATACTATGCTAGACTAGACTAGAGCTGTCGCCACAACATGCAGTCTAAAGGACAGAGCATAGCTGCTACACATGTGTATGTGTGTGTGTGTGTGTGTGTGTGTGTGTGTGTGTATCTGAGCCTTCTATCAGGGCACTGGACCAGAGAGTATCCGCCAGGAAGAAGAGACAGGAGCCTTACCATGAGGTGGTAGAATGTGTGCTTATAAAGTACAATTCTGTCTCCTACTGGTTCTATAATGTTTGTGTATTTTTTTTTTATTACAGCGTATTTAAGTATATTAGTCAAATATTTTTGATATAGCCTATACTATAGACCAGTTAAAGTTGTAAATATCAATACTGTATTCCATACAGTATCCAGTGTAAAAGAAGACAATATGTACATTGATGTCCATGGTTAGTACTAGGTTTTTCTCCCCCAGACTCTCAGGCTTGCTTCAATGTTCCACAGAGTGTATAATTCCAGGGGCGCTGCCATATGTTGTGTATAATCCCAGGGGTGCCCCATGTGTCATATATAATTCCAGGGGTGCTGCCATATGTTGTGTATAATTCCAGGGGTGCCTCATGTGTCATATATAATTCCAGGGGTGCCTCATGTGTGCAGTATTACTCCAGGGGCGCTGCCATATGTTGTGTATAATTCCAGGGGTGCCCCATGTGTCATATATAATTCCAGGGGAGCTGCCATATGTTGTGTATAATTCCAGGGGTGCCTCATGTGTGCTGTATAACTCCAGGGGTACTGCCATAAATTGTGTATAATTCCAGGGGAGCCTCATGTGTGCCGTATGACTCCAGAGGCGCTGTCATATGTCGTGTATAATTCCAGGGGAGCCGGGGTGCCTCATGTGTGCCGTATGACTCCAGGGGCACTGCCATATGTTGTGTATAATTCCAGGGGTGCCCCATGTGTCATATATAATTCCAGGGGGGCCTCATGTGTCATATATAATTCCAGGGGTGCCTCATGTGTGCCATATAACTCCAAGGGTGCTGCCAGTTGTTGTATATTATTCCAGGGGCGCTGTCATATGTCGTGTATAATTCCAGGGGAGCCGGGGTGCCTCATGTGTGCCGTATAACTCCAGGGGTACTGCCATATGTTGTGTATAATCCCAGGGGTGCCCCATGTGTCATATATAATTCCAGGAGTTCCTCATGTGTGCTGTATAACTCCAGGGGTGCTGCCAGTCGTCGTATATTATTCCAGGGTTTTTCTTTTTCATTCATTTCATTTTCATTCTGTAACCTGCACACATGGCCATTCTTTAAGGCTAGTGCTTACCTCCGTAGAGGTGATTCCTATAAGTAACAGGAATTCATCAGGAATCTCTGTTTGTGCTGATAAACCATGTCTGTATAACAGCATTCCGTCTATCTTCCATCTACTTTCTCTATGAAACTTGACACGAGAATGTTGTATACCAAAGGACCGATTAATGGAAATCTAGATGTGTCATCAGGTAGCACCTACAGTAGTTGTGCTATGAGGAGAAGGGATGGACAGAATGTGGTTACACAGACATGGTTTGTCAGCACAAACAGAGATTCCTAATGAATAGCACGGTTATGGTCTGTGGTCAAGGTACAGTGACAAGGGAAAGTCAGAGAGTTTAGTACACGCCTGAGCTACGCAAGCGCTTACTGGAAGAGAACCTGGAAATTCCAGATGAGAGATTGCAAATCGGGAAGGGTAACATAGGGCAACTCCAATGAATGAACGATTATGGGATGTCTCTTGTTTAACAGTATGTAGAGGATCCAACATAAAAACATCGCCATTACTACTGTATGTCTCCTTTTAAAAAGAAATGTTTGGTTTAAAGGTTGAAGTCATAGTTTTTTTTTTTCATGAAATCACACAGATTTAAATAGTATTTATGCTTCTTCAATGGGTTTATGCTATGGTTGTGGTCCTGCATCTTTAACCCCTTCCTGACAGAGCTAGTTTTTGCGTTCCTGACAGAGCCATTTTTTTCAAATCTGACATGTCTCACTTAAGTGGGGATAACTTTTTTTTGCTTTTACTTATCCCAGTGATTTTGAGATTGTTTTTTCGTGACACATTGTACTTCAAATTAGTGGTAAATTTGGGTCGATACAGTCTGTGTTTTTTTGTGAAAAATACCAAAATGTCGTGAAAAAATGGAAAATTTAGCGATTTTCAAAATGTTAAATTTTCTGCTTGTGAGACAAATAATCATACCACTCAAAATAGTTAATAACTAACATAGACCATATGTCTACTTTATGTTTCCATCATTATTTCAACTTCCTTTTAATTTTTTTGGACACTAGGAGGCTTACAATATGAATAGCAAATTCTCAAATTTTCAAGAAAATTTCAAACACTGATTTTTTTAGGGACCAGTTCAGTTCTGATGTGACTTTGAGGGACTTGTATGTGAGACACCCCCATAAATGATGCCATTTCAAAAACTGCACCCCTCACAGTATTCAAAACAGCATTTTGGAAGTTTGTTAACCCTTTAGGTGTTTCACAGGAATTAAAACAAAGTGTAGGTGAAATTTCAAAATTTCATTTTTTTTGCAGAGTTTCAATTTTAATACATTTTTCTAACGAATACAGTAGATTTTACTAGAGAAATGTGACTAAAAATTGATTCCCCCAATTCTTTGGTTTTCATAAATATCCTATATGTGGCCCTAGTGTGCACGGTGACCAAACCACAGGCTTCATAATAGAAGGAGCACCTACTTGATTTTGGAGCCTCCTTTTTATGAGATTATTTTTTAGGCACCATGTAGGTTTCTAGGCACCATAAGATGCTAAAAGTTAGGAACCCCCCCCACAAGTGACCCCATTTTGCAAACTACACCCTTCAGGGAATTCATCTAGGGGTATAGTGTACATTTCAAACCCCCAGGGGTTTCACCAATTGTGGTACAACTGGGCAGTGAAAATAAAAAAAAATAATTTTTCATTTTCACAGCTCAGTTGTATCAAAATTGGTGAAACCCCTGGGGGTTTGAAATGTACACTATACCCCTTGATGAATTCCCTGAAGGGTGTAGTTTGCAAAATGGGGTGACTTGTGGGGGGGTTCCACTGTATTGGTGCAACATAGCACCCACCATTCATTCCACCAAAATCTGTGCTGCAAAATCCAAAAATCACTCCTTCCCTTCTGAGTCCTGCCATGCACCCAACTGGTATTTTTTGGTCACATGTGAGGCATTGCCGTACTCGGGAGAAATTGGGGCACAGATTTTGGGGTGCTTTGTATCCTTCATTCCTTGTGAAAATGAAAAATTTTGAGCCAGATCTGCATTTTTGTGTAAAAAAATGTAATTTTTTACAGAAAAATGCAGTTCTGGCTCAAATTTTTTCATTTTTGAGCCAGATCTGCATTTTTGTGTAAAAAAATGTAATTTTTTACAGAAAAATGCAGTTCTGGCTCAAAATTTTTCATTTTCACAAGGAATGAAGGATACAAAGCACCCCAAAATCTGTGCCCCAATTTCTCCCGAGTACGGCAATGCCTCACATGTGACCAAAAAATACCAGTTGGGTGCATGGCAGGACTCAGAAGGGAAGGAGTGATTTTTGGTGGTGGAATGAATGGTGGGTGCTATGTCGCATTAGCAAGACCCCCGAAGCACCAATACAGTGGAACCCCCCCACAAGTGACCCCATTTTGGTCCACAGCTTTGGGAGGGGGGCTGGCGCTGCGGCTGGTGGGGGGTTGGGAGGGGTGCTGGCGCTGCGGCAGCCGGGTGGGTGGGAGGGAGGGGGCGCTGCCGGGTGGGATGGGGGGGCTGGCGATCGGTGGTGATCGGTGCTGTACTTAACAGCACCGATCACCACCGATCACTGTGTTACCGAGCGGCTTAGCCGCCGGTAACACAGAAAACGCTGCAATTGGCTGTTCACATTTGAACAGCCAATCGCAGCGATCGCCGACCGGGGCTCAGGGACAGCAGACATCTCCAAACTGTCACCGCGTCTATGGACGCGGTGACAGTTTAAAACCATGACGTATATATACGTCTTCGGTCGGGAAGTACCTCCCGACCATGACGTATATATACGTCATATGTCGGGAATATCTTTCTAATATATATATATATATATATATATATATATATATATATATGTATGTGTGTGTGTATGTATATATATATATGTGTGTGTTTGTGTGTATATATATATATATATATATATATATATACATACACACACATATATATATATATATACATATATATATATATATATGTGTGTATATATATGTGTATATATATATATACACACATATATATATATATATATACACACATATATATATTTATACATATATACACACATATATATATATATACATATATATATATATATATATATCATTCAGTTCATTATGCCAAAACTTTTGATATATATCATTCATTATGCCAAAACTTTTTAGGCAGCTCATGAAGCTGCTGCTGCGGCTGGAGGGGAGGGGGGAGGGGGGAGCGCTGCGTGCGCTGCTGCTGCTGCCGGGGGAGCCTGCCTGCTTCTGGACGGGTGAGTGCCGGGTGGGAGGAGGGGGCCAGCTCATCGGTGGTGATCGGTGCTGTATTTAACAGCACCGATCACCACCGTTTTCTGTGTTACCGAGCGGCATAGCCGCCGGTAACACAGAAATAGCTGTGATTGGCTGTTCACATTTGAACAGCCAATCACAGCGATCGCCGTCCGGGGGGGGCATCCCTGCCCCCCCCGGGCGGCGAGGGGGGATGTCTGCTGTCAGGGACAGCAGACATCTCCAAACTGTCACCGCGTCTATAGACGCGGTGACAGTTTTAACCCATGACGTACATTTATGCCATGTGTCGGGAAGTACTTCCCGACCATGACGTAAATGTACGTCAAATGTCGGGAAGGGGTTAAGCATCTTTAAGCCAGTGAGGCAGAGTATCAACCGTTAAAGAAGTATAAGTAATTTTAAAATCTGTGCGATATTCTGAGCCCAATAATGCTCAATTGCAATTGTGATTATTATTATTATTATCAGTAGTAGTAGTAGTAGTAGTAGTTATTATATTATATTATTATATGAAGTGCAAGTAGCTTCACATATTTAGAAATCTCATGGTATTTAGGCAGTATCACATAGCTCAATGAGCATGATGTTTCACTGGAATGTAACATGTAATAGGTATGAATCCTGGGTATAGCAATATATTGAAATAGTTGTGTCTAGATCCACTTCTGTTTTGTGTGTAGGATGTGAGGTTAGGTGAGGGCGGGAGCAGTTAGATGCCCTCACAGCATTTTTTTTTACTGCAGCTGGATTTTACCCTCGCAGGCTGGCTTCGCTCGCCACACTTTGGCCACAGATTTATATCCCCACTCTAGGTGTACATGGACCCAGTGCATGATGGGAAAACTCTCAAAACAGAAGTGGTTCATATTGCATGCCGTTTTTATGTTTTGTTTTGTTTCTTAAAACCAGATCCAAAATACGAAACACAAAACACGGAAGGGTGGTGTTTTGGAACAGATCCACACCCAAAACACGGCCCGGAGATACAGACCCAAATCATGAAACATCATGAAACACCCCTAATTACAACTAAGTTTAAAATACTCTCAAGTTAGTTACATCATGAATGTGTTATAAAAAGGTGTGTATATAATATTCTGCAATATCTATCTATCTACCTCTTTTTCATGAGAGCATGAAATGTCCCTATTGGAAAAATAGAGGCGGGGTGATGACAATTCTCTTTCTGGCACAGGCCACCAAAACATCTTATTACGGCTCTGCAGACCAATGCTCATATTTTTTTTAGCATCGTAGCCTTGCTTTTGGACAGGCTAGCGTACTGAACTACTCTGTGGAGTCAGTCCCACCTAGATCTTTTTTTAACAGTCTATATTTTCGGTCTTGCCTTTGAGGGACCGCATACAAAAAAGTACCAAAAAAGGTCCATGAGAACATTTGTTTTGGTAAAATTTGTCCCACATAATCTTGTTATGAGAAATGGTCACCCCTGATGAAGTCCTGAAAGGACGAAACGAGTCGGGTCACATCTTTGTATATTTTAGAGGTCTTGAAAAATTACGGTGATTATTGCTTCACGCCTGTTTTCTTGGATCAGTGAGAATACTAGGCTGTCACAGCCTAGCTGACTATTGAAAGCTGACTATTGACATTTTGTCAGCTTTTAAAGTAGGAAGATTTTTAAGTAGGGAGAAAAAAGTTACATAACTTAAAGTCTGGACTTAGACTGGAATGACTGTGATGTAACGCCTGTCTTCTTCTTTTTCATCTCATTACAGGTATTTAACCTTACATGCCATTGCCAGTAGTGAGTCACCATCACTCTGCCTTGCATATTGCATTATTATAGGTATTTGTGCAATTGTATTAAGAATTAAAGTGAGTTTGAATGTATTAGTGGCTGGGATGGTATGTAACCTCTTACCATTTGTATATCTTAGTTTTATTGCTAGTGGGAGAGGGGCTCTGGCTGGGTGGGGTCTCAATCAATTAACTTAGAAACAGCTTTTAGCATTTAGGACCGCATTTATCAACTAATATATCCGGCTAAATCCCCGAAATGGGTTAACCGCAAATATTAAGTTTCACCTAAATGTATTAAAGGGAATCTCTCTGATCCCTGCTGTGTTCCCCCCGGGAGTGCCGCCGGCCGCATCCCCCATAGGTTTCTATGGGGGATGCGAAGCTGCCCGATGTATCAACATCGGGCAGCCCGGCTTCGCACCCCTGGGCTATCGCCATTCTGGGATGGCGATAGCCCATTGTAGCCCCCCCCCCCCCCCCCCCCGGCTTCCGGCTTAGCACTTCGCAGGGACAGGATACATCCCAGTGTCCTGATCGCATTTTACAATGCAATCCTCTCAATAAAGTGAGAATACTAGGCTGACACAGCCTGGCTGACTATTGAAAGCTGACTATTGATATTTTGTCAGCTTTTTAAGTAGGAAGATTTTTAAGTAGGAAGTTTTTAAGTAGGGAGAAAAAGTTACATAGCTTAATGTCTGGACTTAGACTGGACAGAAACTGCCAACCAACTTGACATCTTGATATCAAAGTGATTCAGAAAGACAGAAAACAACAGCAACTCAGAAAACCAAGAGACTGCTTTGAGTGAGCTCACTTCATACTCACAACATACTACTCCTGGCTATCTGACTATTCATCCAGCTTATCACCATTTCTACATCTGCTAAAACTTTGAATATCACTCTGTTACACTGCTGTCCCGGACCCGCCGGGACAGACAGTGTAGACGAGTGCCAGGGGAGACGTCGGGGGCGTCGCGCAGCAACGCCCCTAGCTTCCGTCCCCACGGCATCGTCAGCAGGCATCGGGGCGTTGCTGGGCAACGTCCCCGAGCGTCTCCGTCGGCGCGCCGGCGCACTGACGTCATGCGCCCGGCAGTGCAGCGCACGTCAGCGTCGGCGGGGATTTTGAATAAAGAGCCGGCGTCTGCCCAGGACAGGCGCCGGTTATAGCTTCTGCACCTCAGGGTCTCAAGTGTTCCTGGTTCCCACCTACCCGCTACTCCTGGTTCCTGTGTCCAGTCATCCTGCATCCTGTCGTTGATTCCCAGCCGTGTCCTCCGTTCAGTCTCCTGTACTCCTGGTTTCCGTGTGTTGTCCTTTATCCGTATCCTGGTTCCCGCTGCCTGTTGCCTCCTTGGTGCACAGATAAGTGGGGTCTACCCCCAGACAGCCCTTACTCGTATTTTGATATTGATGGAACACCTCTGTGTATTGTTACACCTGCTTGGGATATTATTGTGTTACATCTTTGCGTATTGTTACGTCCACTCTGTTGTCCACGGAGCAAGGGTGACCTCGCCCTTCTTGGGTTAGTTAGCTATCCCCTTGTTCATCCTTGGCATTGGTGGCGGCGTTGTCAACCCTAAAGACCTGGTGGCATCGGGGGCGGAGCCTGACTAACGGGCTCTGTCGAACGCGGCTATTATAGGCGAAGCCTAGCTCAGCACGCGTCCGCCAATCTCATTCGGTGACAACGGAGTCAGGGTTGGCGAGGACACCCAGTTATCATAACACACTCTTTATGCTTGTATTTGCACTGTCTGTTTTAAAAATGCCCAGCTGTACCTCTAATGACTTCACTACTCTTCCATTGATAGTAGGTGTCCCCCATCCTTTTATTCTTGGCCCTCTTCTTCTCTATCTCTATACGTCCTCTCTGGGTGAGCTTATTTGCTCACTTAACTTCCACTATCACCTCTATGCTGATAATACTAAAATCTACCGCTCCTTTCCTGATCGCTCTCCCTCTATCCTCACTCATATCTCCTACTGTCTCTCTGCGGTCTACTCCTGGATGACCCAGCGCTTTTTTAGACTTAAAATATCAAAGACTAAACTGACCTCTTCCCACCTCTTCCCACCCTCCTGCATAAAACCTGACCATCTCCCATCCTAACCTTCTGTTTATGCCCACATCTTCCCCTTCTGTGTCACCCCTGTCTGTCTAACCCTCCCCTTTTAGAATGTAAGCTCTCACGAGCAGGGCCCTCTCTCCTCATGTGCCTTTCTTAGAATATATAAACCTCTGTCACCCTGATGATTGCTTCAGTGTCCTGTCCCCTGATGCAACTATCCGTATTAACCATGTACTTGTCCTAAACTGTCTTGTACTGTAATTTGGTATGTGTTTTTGCTCTGTACAGCGCTGCGTAATATGTGTGCGCTATGTAAGAAAAAAAATTATTCTCAATGAAATACACTCCCTTTCAGGGTATTGTTTAAATAAGCACCATTTCACTACTGTTGTATATGCTCTTGTATTTTCCCCTTCCTTCAGGGAATTATAGTGAATAAGCTGCTGGTTACTTCTATTGTAATTTGTTGCATGGGAGGGAATATTGTTGTGATATATATATATATATATATATATATATATATATATATATATATGCATGCATTGCATACACACTTTATTTTTGTCCACAAGGACCCCTTGTCCTCAGTGCACCAGACCCCCCGAGCCTTTAGGTGCCCATACACGTTACAATAATTGCATGCGTTTTGGACTACATGGCATCGCATTCGATTTGCGTGCGACTTACATGCGATGCGACCAAAAGCTAGTTCCAAAAGTATATGCATCACATACTTTTTGAACTGTGTGATGGAATGTGCGCGGGAGTGCACATCGCATCGCATCGCACTCGCAAAATGGGTCCCTTAAGTCCGTCTCTGTGTCTGGTGCAATAGCACAGCTGTGTCCTAAAGCACAACATAAAGTTATTGCATAAGTGATCACTTTACTTTAACACATTGCAAGGACTGGCTCCTGTCCATGCATTCTGGAGATTCATCATTTCTTTTTGCTGCTAGAAGCAACCTAGGAAAGTATAATTCTTGGGATTTAAAGCTGATAATTAATATTCTCCTTAGTTTTAGTTTAGATTTGGGTTAGAAATGCAGAAAATAATTTATTTCTTATGAACATGTTTTAATGTAGCTGTAGCAGTAGCATACGAAGCACTGTGTACATTGCTTTACAATTGGGAATAAAGGACACAAGCCATACCTCCCATTCCAAAGGCTTTGTTCCCTCTTAATGAATGGTTGTCATCACCTGTGGTGAAACGCCTTTCTTGTCAATTAACTAGTTCAACACAGGTGATGTCAATCATACATTACCAGGGAAGTCCAGGGCAGAGCATTTCTCCCTCCTGGAATGGTTCATTTTGGGAGGGATACACAAGCCTAGGCATTGCTTAGCTTCTACAGCAGCGGTTCTCAGCTCCAGTCTCTAAGTAACCTCAACACGAGGGCGTAACTACCATAGGTGCAGGGAGTGCAGCTGCTTTGGGGCCCACAGCTTAAAGTGGACCATCTTCCCTGTTAAAGTGGCATGTGCTACATAGATCGGTACTTGGGTATTATAGCGGCGCCCATCGCATCGCATACCAAAAAGCATACAATGGTATACGATGCGACGCGATATCGCGCGATACTGTACAATGTCATACAATTTGAAAATTGTATGACATTGTACATGGCATACAATGCCATACAATGCGATGCGACGTGATTAAACATTGTATAAGCACCCTAATGGGTGCTTACAATGTGAAATGCACCCCCACGCCACCCCCCCCCCCCCCACACACACACACTATAAACGTGAACCCGAAGCGTGGCGAGCGGCGGCGGTACGCGTCCTCCGACCTTTTCATACCCCCACTTTCCACGTCGGCGTGGAGTTGAGAATAAAAAGTGTGGCGAGCGCAGCGAGCCACCGAGCCCGAAGCGTGGCGAGCGCAGCAAGCCCCGCGAGGGGACGCGGATACCTGTGAAGCCCGCCAGGGGACTCCGATACCTGTGAAGGTATCTGCGTCCCCTCGCGGGGCGCGCTGCGCTCGCCGCGCTTCGGGCTCGGTGGCTCGCTGCGCTCGCCACACTTTCTATTCTCAACTCCACGCCGGCGTGGATAGTGGGGGTATGAAAAGGTCGTAGGACGCGTACCGCCGCCCTCGCGGGCTCGCTGCACTCGCCACGCTTGGGGTTCATGTTTATAGTAGTGGGGGGGTGGTGTGGGGGTGCATTTCACATTGTAAGCACCCATTAGGGTGCTTAAAAGCACCCTTTATGGTGCTTATACGATCTTTCATCGCATAGGGGCAAAAATCGCGTCGCATCGCATGGCATGCCATGCGATGCGACGCGATGAAAACATCGCACGATGCACATCGGGGGCGCCGCTATAATACACAAGTACCCATAGATCTTTCACCATTGGGTGATACATAGGGGCCCTTACAAACTTTTGCTATGGGGAATATACATATATATCTATTTACACCACTGCTTTAACAGGTCATGTTTTCTGATTTTCTTTCATTATGCACAGGTGGGTCATAACCCCTTTACATCACATCCTCGACCCGAGTTATTGGCAGGTTGATGACGTACTAACCCAGGTCGAGGTGCGACGTGAAAACACTAAAACTTATTACCCGGGTCGAGCAACCCGGCAATTCGACCCGGGTAATAGGCAAGGTTAAACCCCGGTCGCCCTCCTTGTAATGGGTTACCTGGGCTTAGTGTTAATGCGCCAGACCCAGGATTGTAATCTCGGGTCTGACCTGGTAGCGACCCGGGTCTGGTGCATTAACATGCATATTGGTGTCATTTATCCCCGCCCCCTACATGCGGACCCACAAATCGTGGTATTTTAGGGAGATCTAGCGATGTGCAGCCTGGAATGCAAATAATTGTTTTTTGCATGCATGCAGGGTAAATACTGGCTGCTTTTGTGTGTATTAAAAAATAAAAAATGTCTAGCTAGACAGTCATTAGGCCAACATCATATGGTTGACATGCATTAGGGTCAATGGTTAAAAGAGGTTAATGATGCTTAAGGTGACATTGTTGGGATATTGTTTGTCCCAGATGGAGTATCTTTCCTGTACCAACCTGTACTTGCACCCTTGGCATGGTGACTCGCGTCACCCACACCTGGCTACTATTCACGATAGATGTTCACGTGCACAGTACATACAGAAAATTTGGACAAAAGGAAAAGAAAAAATGTATCAACCATTTTCATGACGACCGTTTGAACTTTGTACCTGCCGACCTAATGCGTGTTGACTATATGCTGTCAACCTATACATTGCTGATCTATCATCCCTATACCGGAAATGACAAATGCCGGACAGCGTTAGGTTACACCGCCATTTAGACACAGTCCTCTCACATCTAAATCTCCCGCAGCTACAGTGCAACATTATTTTGCCCAGGTGCAAAGCTCCAGGTACTCGCTCTTGTAGCTCAGTATTAGGGTGGGATTGCGTGCTGTTCTTTTTGTATGCCTTGCAGTGCGCGCTTCCACCCCAGTATGTGCAGCCAGTATTGTTTACTAGATCCCATGCCATCTATTTCAGCTGTAGTGTATCGCATGCGATGCGATTTAGTACAAAACACATCAAGCGCACATCTCACCGTGGGGGTTATTCTAGTTCACTCTTTCTGACAAAATCCTTCTTAGATGGACAAAACCATGTGCACTGCAGGTGGGGCAGATGTTACTTGTGCAGAGAGAATTAGGTTTGGGTGGGGTTTTACTTCAAAGTGAGATCTAAATTGCAGTGTAAACATAAAGCAGCCAGTATTTACCCTGCACAGAAACAAAATAACTCACCCAAATCTAATTCTCTCTGCACATGTTACATCTGCCCCCCTGCAGTGCACATGGTTTTGTCCATCTAAGAAGGATTTTGTCAGAAAGAGTGAAGTAGAATAAGGCCCACGTGTGTGGGCACACTTACCCCCAATATGTGGCTATGTAGCACATTTCGGCCCCCGTCCACTGTTCAGACCTTATAAATGCCTGTGCACAGGGGATATAGGGGATGATTCTGGTTGGTTTGCAAAAAGCAAACTCCTTCTTTATTGGACAAAACCATGTGCACTGCAGGTGGGGCAGATGTTGGGGAGTTATTTTGTTTCTGTGCAGAGTGAATACTGACTGCTTTATATTTACACTGCAATTTAGATTTCAGTTTGCACACACACCATCCAAATCTAACTCTTTCTGCACATGTTACATCTGCCCCACCTGCAGTGCACGTGGTTTTGTCCATTAAAGAAGGATTTTGCTTTTGCAAACAAACCAGAATCACCCCCATACTGTACAGAATTTGTGCAAGGAGGTCAGGCAGCATGTTAGTTTTGCACAAAGGGGGTTATCTAGACCTGCTCGCTAGGCTGCGTATATTCGCTGCCAAGCGAGCAGTATAACGCCCACCACCGCTGTGTTGAGGGTCGGTGCATGTGCTGGGGCATGTGCTGTCTGAGTGCGAACGCATGCGAGCGGATGTGTAAGCATACACACCAGCTCGCATCGTAGTGCAGGGATTCGGATGGCAGGAGGAGAGTGCGTTCGGCGGGGCGGAGTTTAATTGATCGCAAGGCAGCGGATAGACGCAGTCTAGCGAGCAGACCTGAAATAGCCCCTTAGTTTTGCACGAATGTGTTGCCTGACCTCCTTGCACAAATAATGTACAGTACGTCCACTGTGCACAGACACTTACACGAGGCCTGAGGAATGTTTGGGCAACCTCCTTTCTTTTTAATTACAATTCGTATCTTTAATATACTGCTCCAGTCACAACACACCCATCTTTATCATCATATCAGTAATTAGAACAGACTCTGTCACATTAACGTCATGTTTATTTGCTTTCACATTAATATTTGTGAAACCTACAAATAGTCATTCCTGTAATAATTGCACCTAATTGGTGACAATGGCATGCCAACTACTAAACAGGCAGTCACCTAATTACCTTTCACACCAGCCAAAATTCCCGGGTTGGCTAGCAGGGTTGCTACAGTGACCAACCCCGGTTACTTGCTGGTATGAAAGATACTTACCTGGGTCCGGGTGGTGGGCAGCAGGGTCCGGGTGGCAGGATCCAGACTGCGGGTTTCCAGGCAGCGGTAGCTTGATGCTTCTAGCGATATTTGCGAGGCAGCGGGACGGGAAGTGCTGGATTTGAAAAATATTGAAAAGACTGGCTGGATGCTCTCAGCCAATCAGCGTCCGGCCAGTCTATTCAACATTTTTCAAATTCAGCTGCACTTCCTGCCCCGCTGCCCGGCAAATAGCAATACAAAGTGCCCACACACGCTACCCGGATCTCCACAGTCTGGACCCCGCTGCCTGCCACCCGGACCCCGCTGCTCCCCTCACACCAAAAACTGCAGGGACAAGGGTCATGTGAAAGGGGCCAACCCAGGAACCATTTTCCCGGGTAAATCCCTGCATTTTCTGGTGTGAGGGGTATTACTGGTACAGACAGTACCTTGTAGGATGTTTTTAAACCAAGGTGTTTTTCAGGGAAAAGCTTTGCAGACACCTAACAATCTGGGAAAACCTGCAATGTCCAATCCCTTCATGAGTCCTGTTGGCGAAAAAGTGCTATAGAAATAAAATGATCACTAAAAATTCTTCTTCTTCTTGACCCTCTTTATTGCACCATAAAATGTAATTATTGCTAATGATTAAACAACGAGCATCTCAATCCACCAAGCTCTTCCCGTCAGAAGGCAATATGCGTACTCATATAGATAGCGCACAGGCAGGGGTACACAAGGCAACCTGGCATTTCTGCTGCGGCTCTGCCCTCTTGAAGCCCCATAAATGACCACGTATAGGTTCTCGCTGTCCCTTTTCTAGAGAACAATACACATACAGCAAGACGCTTGGCACGGGATGTTAATAATGATTATTGCACTCAGTAAATGAGAAGTTTATAAGTGAACACATAACCACTAAGAGCTCATTTCCTTTTGATGTGACCCAAAGGACTTGTGATTATGTATAAAGTGTTTGAGGTACAGTATTCCCTTCTTGGAAACCGGAATTGCGCTGGGTGGATACAGGGACATTATGCTTACATAGACTTTACTATCGCAGGAATCCAGAGGTATCTGCGGGAAACGGCCACAGATGGGCCGTGGCCTAACAGCATGAGGAACTGTACATGTTGTTATTCGTATATTATTAGTCCTATCCTGGATTATACAATGACCCCCATCCTCAGCCACTATTGAAGCTGCGTATGTGGGAGACACTTGGGCAAAAATGGTTCAGAACTCATGTTACAGCCTGAATGTATCAGTAGAAAATAGAAAACTAAATGATCAATCGCTCCCAATTGATAGAATGCTAAACAGTGGCCATGTACCCTTGTCAGCAGCAGTCCGGCATTTCCCACTCAAGCTACACAGTGCAGCAGTGGCTCATTTCATTACTGTTGATGACCCGGGAAGAGGGCTAGGGTGATCGGAGGTGAAGGGGGGATTGAAGCATGAGTGGTGGCGAAGGAAGGATGGTGGTCACATATGACAAGGTTAGAACGGTGGGGAAGCATACTGTATGTGATGAGGTGTTGGTGTGTATGGTAGTTGATGACAAGATAAGGGTGTTGGATGGTGACCTTTGATGTAGGCAAAGTCCAGCACGGACTATAGGGATGTAGATATATTCTCGACAATGTCAACATTGTTGAAATGTTGACATTGAACTTTGTCAGCATGTGCAGAATTTCAGCATATTCACAATGTTGGCATGTGAAATGCAGACATTCTGCATGGACTAGCAGCAGAGTATTAGGCTGCCGGAGGTTAGAGTTAGGCACAAGGGTTAGGGATAGGCAACAGTAGGGACGGTTAAGGTTAGGGAGTAGGGTTAGGCTACGGGAAGGGAGGTTAGGTTAGGGTTAGCCCCGGGCATTCAGAAGTCGTCCTTATATATGGCCAGCATTACTGTTTTCTCAGATTAGTTATCTGCCTTTAAAATAAATTTTTAAAAAATTCAGATTTGTCCAGACCTTTGTAAGAATGATATTCATCTCAGCCTGGACTGTTTAGAACAATATTTTCTAATGGCTTCTGCGCCACAAAATTCAGCAGTGAGGAGAATAGCGTCCATCTTTAAATCAGGCCAATAGACAATTGAATTACAAACTGAGAGCATGCTCCAAAATACATGCATATTATAATAGATGCAATATGCAGAAGATAATATACCAGGACAGAGTGCGAGGTAACCGGGATGAGTGTTGTATTAGTATTGGGCAATTGCCTTAGGGCAAAAAAAAACATAACTATACTTCTGGAACATGTTTAAACGTCAGAAACTGTCCTTGAACGTCAAGGACATGTGGCAATTCTACAAATAAAATACAGAAGCTGAGTAATAGAACAGTAAGTTCTCACTGAAGTGTCCGAACAATTCTATTTACAGAACCACCTAAGATGTTTATGCTACTGAAGAGCTCTTTGCCGGTTTGAACAAAATTGTTCGTTCTCCTAATATAAATGTTCAATACAGACTTCAGTGAGAACCCATTGTTCTACTATCCTTATTTTGTTTTGGTTCTTCTTGCCTTGCAGTTCTATTATTCACCAGCTACATATGTTTTATATATATATATATATATATATATATATATATATATATAAATTCAAAAAAAATGAATTTTTTTTGTTTTAGATATACAGCATCATTAACAGATCATGGTAAATGGCCGACGTTTCATGGCCTCTACAGCCCCTTTCTCAAGACTACCATGAGACGATGACTGTACAAACAAAAGGTTTTTATGTTAATTATGCTGTATATCTGATTATCACCCAAAAATAAATAAAAACATTTTGGAGTGCCGAGAATCACAATGGGCAGTATTCAATGAGAATACTGACGATGTGCAGTGAATCCTGTTTAGGATTCACTGCACATTCGCCGTTCCGGAGCCTCGCCGGCTCCAGTATTCAACGAGTCAGGGGCTCGCTGCCCCTGACCGGCGAATTTGAGCTCCTGCGGCGGACGCCGCAGGGAGCCTGAGGACGGTGGCAGACAGGGAGATGGAAGTCTCCCTGCCTGCCCCAGAACGTTTGTGGGGGGGGGGCTCCCCGGGTGCCAGGCAGCACAGGCTGCCCCCCCGGGGGTGCCAGCAGGGGACCGGGTATATTCACTACACCCGATCATGCATATGTAATGATCGGGTGAAGTGAATATATGAATATCTAATGAGCGGCTCGGCTCCGGCCCCCTGCTGGCTGGTCTGTGTAAAAAAAAAAATTTGCCTTACAGCACAAAATCGCCATAAAAACATGGCGAATCAGCCTCATTGAATACCGCCCAATGTGTGTACCCAGCCTCTCCTGGAGCCCTGGCACCAGCTGTAGACTGGCTCCACATTGCTCTTGCAGATATTTAATATTACAATTAGAGCTGTTACCATAGGATACGGTCGGTTGGTCGACAGTCATTAGGTCGAAACCACTAGGTCGACATAATGGAAGGTTGACAGGTGTCTAGGTCGAGAGGTGGTTAGGGCGACATGGTCTAGGTTGACAGTGAAAAGGTCGAAGTGGGGTTTTTCACTGTTTATTGAGCTGAAATGTGCCGACAGCGAGCTATACGTGGGAATGCATTGCACTTAAAACTGTGTCCATGTCGGCTGTGTCGAAATTCGGGTAAAAAAACTGTGAAAACCCCGATGTTGACCTTTTGACTGTCGACCTAGACCATGTCGACCTAATGCTTGTGTTGATCTAACCACCTGTCGACCTTGTGCCATGTCGACCTAGACACCTGTCGACCTTCCAGTATGTTGACCTAGTGGTGTCGACCATCTTTAGGTTGACCCAATGATCCATACCTGTTGTCATTTAGGTTTTCGCCCATGGTAAGCAGGTGTAGCACATTTAGTGGAAATGTGTATCAATGTTACAATGGTAATGTGTGTGCAGTATGGCTGCTTAGCAGTAACCTTGTTCGTTGTTCTTATAGAATATTTAAATGATGTTCAAAGCTTTCCTGCCCTGCAGCGTAGTGTAGTGTATACATAATGAGCGCTTCCATGGAACTGTATGTCAGAAAGTGTGTGCGCAGGTCTATGAATAAACAGCCTTGCACAGACAGGAACACGCTGAGAATGTTGTTACAGGATGTTTTGCACTGTATGTGTTAGTTTTATGTGCCTGTAATTGCCAGTAAGTGGCTGGGTATCTTTGCTAATGGTATAGTGGTGAATTTCCAATTAGGCAAATGATGCACATGCCTAGAGGCGGCACTTGTTGGGGGGCAGCTTAGGCAAACGCAAGGGGGTTTACAGAGTTGCCCGAAAACCCCCTTCCTCTGGGCAAGTGGCTCAAATTATGACTACTATAGCAATGGTACTGTGGGACAAAAAAGTATTTGGACAGCTGCCGATTGTGCAAGTTTCATATAATATGATTACCACAGCTGCCACCACATCATGCAGTGTAAGGGACAGGGCGGTGCTGCTGCACATGCCCAGTGTAGCAGCTTCTTCTACCAAGTTTGCTGTGTGTGTGTGTGTGGATCTAAGTCCTCAATAAGTTCACTGGACCAGAGAGCAGCTACCAGGAAAAAGAGACAGAAGCCTTTCCATGAGGTTGTAGAATGTGAGCAAAAAAAGTGCTGTACTGGTTCTATTATGTATGTGAATGTATTTATTTATAGTATTTATATGTTTTATACAGCCTATGCTATAGACCAGTGGTTCCCAACCTGGGGTACATGTATCTTTGGGGGTACACTGCAGACCGGTTGGGGTATTGAAATTAATATTATGTAATGGTGGAAGAAGAGGGAGAAGTCTTCCAGTTCCATGGAGATGAACCACTTTGCGTCACTTCCGGTTCTGTCTGCAGCATCATCAGCATCTCCTTTTTCCCGCCGAGCAATCCACTGGGAGCTATCTGCCCTTCCCACAGACATCAGCGATCATCTGCCCTGCGCTGTCACGGATGGAGGAAGCAGTGGCATAAATCATACAGGCATTAGCCGGAGATAGTACAGAGCCAGCGGGCAGACACAGAGGGATACGATTCCTGACTTCACATTACTCCTCAGCAAAAGCTAATTTCCACTCCACTTGTAAGTACGGTGGATATTTAAAATTGAGAGGAGTAGGTACATTCCCGCACTAATCAAGGGGTACGGGAGAGAAAAGGGTTTGGAAACCGCTGCTATAGACATCTATAGTGTTAGATATTAATACTGTATTCCAGAGGCGTAACTAATATTACCTTGCCCCTCCGCATGCCGCCGCCGGCCCCGCATTCAGTCCGGCACCGCAGATAGCCTCCGGGCTCCGTCTCCTGCAGTAATGAAAAATGACACGACAAAATGGCTGCCCCGTACAGTAGACAGTTTTTTTAGGGATGTTAGAGGAGGCGGCGGCCTCCTCTAGCATCCTTAAAAACTGTCTGCTATTAGGGGGCAGCCATTTTATCGTGTCATTTTTCATTACTGCAGGAGACGGAGCCCGGAGGCTATCTGCGGTGCCGGACTGAATGCGGTGGCGGCGGCATGCGGAGGGGTAAGGGGGGGTCTGACCAGAGTGCCCGGGCACCGGGGGCGCCCCGCTGGCGCTTGCTCCCCCAAGCAGCTGCGGTGGCTGCCTTACGGTAGCTACGCCTCTGCTGTATTCCATAAAGTATCCAGTGTATGCAAAGACAAATAAGTACATTAATGTTCAGGGTGGTTACTAGATTCTTCTACCTACCACTCCCTCATACTCCCGCTCTTGCTCAAATGTTCCGCAGAGTGAAAGATTGTGGGTTGCATTTAGAAACCCCCCCCCCCCTTCATGTGTGGACCTTCAGTGTGGTCGACCCACTGCATATCAGTCTAAAATGGGTTGACCCAGTGACCAATGCCCTATTAAATAGTGGCACTTATTAATAGAAGGTTACTTTGATTAATAAGTGCCCCCCCACTAGAAATCCTGCGTTTGCCACTGGGCGGCACTTGGATACGTGTTGTTAATCTACCAGTAACTGCTAAATATTTCCACTGTACTGTACCATGGGGGGTTATTCTGGTTCACTCGCAAAGGCAAATTCACTGTCTAATAGACAAAACCATGTGCACTGCAGGTGGGGCTGATGTAAAATGTGCAGAGAGAGTTAGAATTGGGTGTTATATTGTTTCTGTGCAGGGTAAATACTGGCTGCTTTATTTTTGCTCTGCAATACAGTTTGAAGTACACCCATAAATTTGTGCTTGTAATGGTTCTGTATATTTTAATCACCTTGGTAATAGTAGCCTATAGTATGCTTTTAGCTTTCTTTGTTCCAAGCACAGGGTAAAGAATCATTTACCAACATTGATTTAGACAGAAAAATATTGCACTTTATCACATGTCTAACACTAGGTGGCATACATCCCAATTAGAGACATATGAAGACTTGCACCACTCCACTGGGGACAGAGGGTGGGGACAGAGGATCCCCCTGTCGGCGCATCCGACCAGCCTAGATATGGGTAAATACTACCAGCCCTATACACCCTGTCCCCCTCTCAGTGCCCCAGGACCTACCTCACAACATTCCCAGCAGTGAGGACAAAGTTTTTGACTTGTCAGTAGTTTCGTACTGTCCATCTTCGTACTGACCCTCCTGCAGGATGCTCCTATTTCAGTCATAAATCTCCTGCTGTCCTTCATTGCACACTTAGGGGCCGACTCAGGATCGTTCATAGTGATCCGGATTCGGCCTGAATCCTGATGGTCGGGGTTTGTGCATGTGCAAACCCCAACAGCGAACTGCTTCAGCGAGTTACACACTCATCGGGTCATTCACTGCGGGGAGGGAGAGCCAGGGGCGAAAATAGGGCTCACCCATGGGAATGCCCAGCGTTTTATGGGCGTCCCTATGAAAATGCTGGGCGTGGGTGGCTGACATCACAGGACATCAACCGCCTGCCCAGTCTCCGACCTAGTGCTCATAAATAAAAGTCAGTGGAGACTTTTTTAAGTGAAGCCAGGAAAATTAATTTGATGGCGGTGGCCATTGAATGATTTTCCTGCTAGCGGAGGAATGCAAGGGGAGGTGTTCTCGTACACATCCCATCTCCTGGTACCGTGGGTATTTGGGCGAACAGTGTCTCTCAGGCACTCGGTAGGCAGCGATGTTCGCAGTTTACGGAGCTAACCTGAATTAGGGCCCTAATCTCATGGATACTTCAGATTCTGCCAGGGGTGCCACTTACATTAGGAAATTATTTGCAAGGACAGCAATTTGCTGTAGCTGCTCAGGAGTCCTTGTGGGAACCCCTGAAAGGAGAGAGACAGCACATGATCACACAGGGTCTTCTGTGCTGGTGTGCACTGACCCATAGCCTGCTGCTGCTTCTGCTGCTAGTGAGTGACTTAGGATAGACTTTTTTGCTAGTAATATTTATTTAGTTTTAAAAAAATGTTTAATTAGAGTATCTGGTGTCCATAAAGATTTGGCTAATGATATAATTGTATGGAAAACAGCACTCTTATGTGTCACTTCAGCCACCCTCATTTATCACTCATCTCCAGCTGCCTTATGCGCCGTCCTACCCCCACCGTCATTTGGCACTTATCTCCTGGCCCCTTATATGTCATTCTAGGCCAGCTCCCTCATGTGTCTCTCCAACTCCCTCATTTCACGCTTGTCAAACCCCTCAGGTGCCTCTCCAGCCCCCTCCTCTCTCACTCCAACCCACTCATGTGTCACTCATTTCCCACTCCCTCATGTGGCGCTCCAGCCCGCTCATGCATCACTCTAGCCACCCCCATGTGTTACTAAAGTACCCTAATGTACCTCTCCAGGTCCCTCATTTCACTGTAGCCAGCCCCCTCAGGTGCCCCTCACCCCCGGGTCACTCATGTGTCACTCCAACCAGTCCTATAACATTCCAGACACCTCCCATATGTCACTACAACCCCTTCATATGACCAGGCCTGCTGTAATATGGAAACTCTGTAAAAATCGTTTATTTTTAGATGTTTTTGACGATATTTTCAATTTTAAAAAAAACTACATAGAAAATCCGCACATAGCCCATTAAGCTCAACAGAGGACTTCTTCATTTAATAATCATAATACTGTAGCTACTGGGCCTTTGATGTGTTTCCTTAGAAAGCTAGATAAAACTCTGCTGCATTCCTGTAATAGTGCAGAGCTAGGAGCCCTTCATTTACCACAAATAACAAGAACGTTTGTTTTATAAAGAAGTGTCTGTTTCATAAAGAACCCTGGTGATGGATTGTCCCAGCCAGGTAGATCAGAGTGAAAGTAGATCAGAGAAGAGTTACACACATTGCAGGACAGGTGATGGGGTTAATCGTACAGAGGAAATACTCGCTAACAATGAACCTTTAAGCTCTGGTACAGTAACAACTAAATTGCCCTTCCAGCACAATGCAGGGATCACATTTATTTTGCTGATGAGTGATCCGGTAGATGTTTTCTGACGTCTTACGGACTTGCCCTGCATGTTCTGTTCTGTTCCGACACCGTAAACAGTTAACATACCGTAAGTTAGAAGAGGGAAGGGGCACTTTCTGTGACCAGCACATCCTCTGTGATAAGAGATTGCAACAGTCGCTGATATCAGTTTCACTTACATGAGAATAATAAAAAAAACATATGTCAGACTCATATACAGTAGCGCACGCAGGGGGGGTTTCTGAGTACCCAGAAACCCCCCAGGAGTCTAAGGACCCTAGTCTGAAAGCTGAGGGTCTCCTCTTTCCATGGGTATAAGAATTTTAAAAATCGGCCCTTGGGAACCGGAGATATCTGACTTCAAAGCAGTGGTCCCCATCCAAGCCTATTAATTGCTCTTACCAGTCAGATATTTCAGGTTCTGTCTGACTTAGAGTTTTTTTGAGGGTATATTCCAAAAGCTGGGACTCTCCCCCTTTGATGGACACTAGAAGCTTGTCTCTGCTGTTCCCAAAATCAGAGATATCAGCCTTCCAGCAGCTGGTTACTGCTCCAGCTCCACACACCTGGTATGTATTCTCGTCGGCAGATTGCTCTGCCTCCTGAACTCTCATCCCCTAGTCCCCAATACAATTTGGTAGGTGGGATTCTCTAGTTTTTAATTCAATTAAAATCTAAGAAATCTATTTCTGGGAACTGGAGATATCTGCAGTCAAGCAAGCTGTCCTCCCACCAGAAAATTATAAATAATAAGCCGACTCCACTATACACCCCTCCTCTGTATATTAAACATCCTCTACCACCCTGGACGTTATGTATCAGGGCCCTTTCATTCAGCCCAATGCCCCCTTCTCCCACCTCATCTCCCACCATCTGTGCAGTAAAGGGGTAATTAGTGGAAATTACTGATCCAGGCCCTACATGCTGAGCAGTTGATATAATACCCCCTACCAGCCGGGGCAAAGCTTCCCCCACCCCTACCGCTGGAGGATCGGTAAGTGCCCCAATACATTGCTATGCCCAGGGGTCTACACTGCTGTTGATGCCCCTGTATGTATGTATATATATATATATATGTATGTGTATATATATATATATATATATATATATATATTTTTTTTTTTTTTCTCTTATTATTTATATACATTTGGTCTATCTATAATACTTTAACTGACCCGACATATACTGGGTCACCTAAGTGTCCATCTCCGTGCTTTGCTCCGCCCCTCTGGAAACCCCCTTCTGAAAATCCTGCGTTTGCCACTGATATACTATACTGTAATACTGTAGATAAAAGGAACGGATTTGCTGATACATTCGCTGCAAACCTGTTTCCCAGAGGTGAGGAGTTTGTCCCCCCCCCATTAATTTGACAATTGCGGAATGAGAATTTTTTGCCAAATATAGCAGTCATTTGGATATGTTGCTCATGCCTGATCATCATCTTCAATAACAATGTTAAATTGAGACCTGCTACGTTGAACATATAGCAGTTTTTACTAATATAGACAGTAATGGGAAGAAAGTTTCAATTACATCCACCTTAAGACTGTATGAGGACTGGGATAAACGCTGATGCTCCGCTTTCAAAATGTCAGAGAATTCATATAACTGGGTGACAGCAGGGTCACTCCACTTAAGTGTGGTATAAGTGGTAATGTTCCCTGCATGACACAGATTTCTTGTGTAAAGGTCTTCAAACACTAGTCCCACTTGCCTTAATGGAAAGTCGGACCAGATTTACCTTGAGATACCCTGGCAGCTCCACGGGAGGGCTCACATCAGACATGGCACTTGATGTGCCATTTTTTCTTACATGCGATAAAAGGACTCCCGGGATTTCAAGGTACCGTATATACTCGAGTATAAGTCGACCCGAATATAAGCCGAGGCACCTAATTTTACAACAAAAAACTGGGAAAACTTATTGACTCAAGCGGGACCCTCACTCGAGTATAAGCCGAGGGGGGCTTTTTCAGCATAAAAACTGTTCTGAAAAAGTAGGCTTATACTCGAGTATATATGGTAAGTCGGATGCGATACATCGCAGGTGCTAAAAAAGCACCCATGATGTGCCACTGACGGCTGCACATACCATTTAACTTATGTGCAGCCCGTCCCACCTCTGACCTGATGCGCACAGGACACCTCATTGAGGGCCTTATTTTGGTTCATTCTTTCTGACAAAATCCTTCTTAGATGGACAAAACCATGTACATCTGCCCCACCTGCAGTGCACATGGTTTTGCCCATCTAAGAAGGATTTTGTCAGAAAGAATGAACCAAAATAAGGCCCTGAGTCGGGATGAATGTCAAACACCCTTCGGAATCAGGTGAAATCGGGCCAAAATTGCATTAGTGTGTGAGGGCCCAGAGTAGTATTTATCACGTTTTATGTACAGACTTTGCTTCCGTAATAGAATATACCTTGCAGTTTTCTCAATATGCCCCTAAAAAAGTAGTTTGTACACATACTTAATACCACACACATCAGACCATAAATATAGGAGAATGAGTCATAGTGTTGTAACAATTAATGGGTACTCGGATATTTAGGTCCAAATACAGGTCAGAACAGGATCAATGGGAATAGGTCTGTAAGTAGAATGAATAGTATATGAAGGGAGTGTTCCCATAACTAGGCTAGAATACTGTTTGCCTTATTTGTTGCTATATTACATTGAGCACTGCACCCCAATTTTTTTATCTATTTGGACCTCATTTTCCATTTGTTTGCCCAATCATCTAGTTTATTAAGATCATTCTGAAGCGCAGAGACATCCTCAGCTGATCTAATTACCCTGCTCAATTTTGTGTCGTCAGCAAAGATGGAAACTTTGCTGAGAATTCTCCACCACAATATCGTTGATAAATATGTTAAATAAAATGGGCCCCAGTACCGACCCTTGTGGCACTCCACTTAGTACTGGTATCATATTTGATACTACGCCATTCACAACTGTCTGTTTTCTATTACACAGCCAGTTCCCTACCCATCTACAAATTCTTACCCTACTGTATGTCCCAATTCCTCCATTTTGTTTATCAACCTCTTGTGCAGCACTGTATCAAAGGCCTTAGCAAAATCTAAGAAGACCACATTTACAGCATTTCCATTATCAAGATTCTCGCTGACACCCTCATAGAATCCTAGTAAATTTGTTTGGCATGCATGATTTTTCACAAACCCATGTTGGTTGATATTAATTTAACTATGAAGATCTAAATATTCCTGGATTCCATCCCTTAAAAACCCCTCAAATAATTGACTAACTATTGATGTTAAGCTCACAGGCCTGTAATTAGCTGGGTCACCCTTTTTTCCATTTTTGAATATTGGCACTACCTCAGCTAATCTCCAGTCTTTTGGTACCTTACCCAATGTAAGTGAGTTCTAAAAAATATAATACAGAGGAGTTGCTACTTCCTCTGTTAATTCCTTTAGTACCCTAGGATGAATCCCATCTGGGCCTGGTGATTTGTTTGTTTTGATTTAGCTGAGCCACAATTTTATCTCATTTGTTGTGAAAGCAATATTAAGATCTGTTTGCTCGTTCCATTTGCAGTACTTGTAAGTCCCACTGTCTGTTCTCCCCTGGTAAACACTCATGAGAAAATTTTGTTTAACAGTTCTGCTTTTCCATTATCCTCTGTAAAGCTTTTACCATCAATATTAGTTAATGGGCCTCTATTCTCTTTAATTATTATTTTACTATTGATGTGTTTGAAAAACTTCTTGGGATTACTCTCAGAGGCTATGCGCTCCTCATTTTCCCTTTTAGCTACTTTGATTACCCATTTAAAATTTTATTTAATTCTTTGTATTTGCTGCGCTTGCGAGTTTCCGGCTTTGTTCAGAATCCCAAGTGTGGCGAACAGCAAAGTACCACGTCAGATTCTCGCGAGATGTTGAGTCTTTAAAGGTTCGGCATCTCACGTATTCGGCGCCATTTCTCCCATGCTTCCGAACAGCGCACAACTCTGCTGGGCTCTTGTGCTGGGTCACTCACTCCTGTGCTGGGTCACTCTTGTGTTGGGTCTCTCACTCTTGTGCTTTGCTCTTGTTTATTTTTTGTGTGCACTGCACCCCAATGCACCATAGTGAGATACTGTCAGAAGTTCCATGTGTGCTTGTTCTGCCTCCATGCAGTGTTGGACAAGCTGCGTCCTCAAAAAAAAAAATATATATATATATAAAAAAAAATATATATATATATAGTTTGCTCTTGTTTATTGTTTGTGCGCACTGCACCCCAATACACCATAGTGAGATACTGTCAGAAGTTCCGTGTGTGATTGTTCTGCATCCACGCAGTGTTGGACAAGCTGCTTCCTTCTTTCAATCAAAAATCAAAACTTTTTTCTCTCTTCTCTATTTACATTGTTTGTGTGCACTGCGCTACACCCCAGATCAGTGAATTGTGATCTGTGAATTTAAAAATGGATAACAAACGGTTTGAAGGACCAAATACTCCCGCTCCAGCTGCTGCCATCATTCATGGTGATAATTTAATGTTATCTACTAACGCCGTCGCTGATGCTCAAATATAGAGGCCCTTGTACAGGCTGGCTTTGTATTACTTAAGCTACCCACCCTTCTTTGTGTACACGGAGAGAGTCTTCAGCACAGCTGGGAACCTTGTGAGTGAGCGGCGTTAGAGGCTACTTCTTTAAGAATTTTGAAAAAATTATGTTCATAAAAATAAACTACAAATTTCACGAGGAGGACCTTTCCCACCAATTCCATCGGAAAACAGAGACATCGCTAATGGAGGATTCCAGCAGAGATGAACTGATATTGTGTGATGATGATGAGAATGGTGAATGATGACATCAGTCAATCTGCAGCTTTTTGTGGGGAGCCCAAAGGAACCAGTCATTTCAGTCACAGGTTTGGCAGTACCTCTGACTGAAATGACTGGTTTGTGTTCAAGTGTGCAATGTGCATGTCCTTTTTTTACAAGCTAAGGGTGGGTGGCTGGCTGGGCATAGGGACAATTCCATCTCGCATCACCATCATTAATCCCACTGCTGTGAGGCAGATATGTAACAAACTACCAACTGTTTGTGCCCCCCCCCCCACCCTATTGACAGCTGAAATTCTTCTCTCAGGTTTCTCCTGGAGAGGAGATATTAAATGTCAGTAAGTATGAAATGGACACCTGATCATTTTAAACCAGCTGATGATGACACAGGGGCTAGGAGATACACATAGAGAATGGGAGATAGTAACACATTGATAAAGATTAACAACGTGCAACCCATTACAGACAAACTTTCTGGTAACAGAGAGGGACAGAGAAATAGAAACACACTGATCAGGAGATTTACGGCCAAATGTAATATGGTGCAAGAGTCAGAAAGTGAGCGATTTTGGGAGAGTTTTCCCATTTTTTTAATGAACCAATCATTTACATGGCAAAACCAGGTTGATTTTGCCATGTAAATGATTGCCGCTTTAAAAAAATGGAAAAACTCCCAAAATCTCACTTTCTGCTTCTCACACCTATTACATTTGGCCCTTAGTTCAGATTCAGTGTTTGGTATTGAAACTCAAACCAAAAGGCAACTGCAATTCTACTTGCTGGTCTTGTCAAATGTATACCAATGTTATCAGATATCAAAGAATCTGCAATGGATTTCTCTATGAATACAGCACTAGGAACCATTTCAAGATGGGAAAAATATTGGTTTATGCATAATTTCACCACATTTACAGATAAAGATCAAGGGTCTGATTCAGACCTGATCATTATTTTGCAAAGTTACGGATGACTGTAAATAGTAATGTAAATTTGAGAATGAAGTGCAAATAGATCACTAATCGCTATTCACCTCAATTCCTGAACCATCCAATGGTTTTTGCAGTCTGTGCAAATGTGAGTAGGTCTGACCATACTCTTAATCTGTGACTGAGACAGGCTCTGAGTGGTCATCGCTAACATCACAGGCACTTCTCAGGTACGTCTGCAATTTCTTTTCACACTACCCTGATTGAATTTATAGAGAACTCTAAAGGTGGCCATACACATGCAGATTTATCTGCAGATCTGTCTGGTTGGAACAAAAACATGGTTATGGATGAGAGCACATGACAGTTGACCATTTGCTTGGAAATGCTGGAAAACTGACAAACTGTTACTCATCCATAACCATGTTTTTGTTCCAACCAGCCAGATCTGAAGATAAATCTTACTAGTGTATGGGCACCTTAAGGTTTGCCAGCACAGTGGACTGTCTTGCCTAACACTGAAGGCCATATGAACTGCAAAATAACTGCAGCTACAGAACAGTCATACAAGAGTGAAGTTGTCTCAAGCAGAGTGATAAGAGACTGCACTGTAGTTGACAACTTAAGACTTAAAGACTTATTGTTGTTATTATGGGATTTCCAAGAAGATTTGAGCAGACAGACACCCATTTTACAAAAACAAAGTGAAGTATATTGGGTTTTCTATGATTCATCCCATTCACAAAGCAGCCATCAGTGTGACTGAAGGAATGGATGTGTCGTTTAGATAATACGAATGTTCCTACATACTCAAATTGGGCTTTTAGAGCAGGGTGTATATACAGTATATGTTTTGTTAACCAGGGGGTGGTAAAAGCTCAAACTTTATGCATACTGTACCTCCCAACTTTTAAAAGCGGGGCAGCGGGACTCCTGCCTGCAACGTAGAGGCATGCAAGGGGGCATGGCTTTGTGAATATGAGGCTCCCGTGAGTCACGTCTCCCGATTACATCATTCTTGGGGCAAGGCCAGTGCTCTGTGAGGTGCTGGCTATGCCCCCGCCCCTCTGATTCAGGGAATAGAGTGTGCGCATGCTTAGCAGAGCAGCAGGTGACAGGGGGACTCCCAACTGCCACCCACTGTGGGACACTGCCGGCCCTGTGTGGGATGCGGGACCATTCCAAAAACACGGGATGTCCCGCAAGAATTGGGACAGTTAGGTGGTATGCTTTATGGGATATCTGGTGCACAAACACATACATTATGTTAACACTGTTTAGAAAAAAAATAAACAGGTAGAAGAGATATTATCAGTAGGTTTAAGGAATGATTAATGTTGTGTTTAATTAGATTACCTAATCATACTGTCTTTTATGGTAAACCAACAGATTGATTATCTTTATGGTGATTGAAAGAGGAGATGACAGGACGTCACTGGATATGTGCCTGATATTACATTGGCTAGAAAGAACTTTGTTGTACAAGAGATATCCAGGCAGACAGAGTTCCACAGTACTGATGACACAGCAAACAAATACTTATGTTTGTATGGAAAATTGAACTTGAGACATAAATTGGTTGGATACACACACTCACCAGTATTCCCAATGCTGGCCATACACTACACCAACTTTCATCCAACCACCCAACTAATTCTAGATGGGAATTTGTAAGTTCTGGAGTTTTTACAAAACACTCACTTGCAGAAATTCAGGTGCAGGGTTTCTTAACTAAATAAACGACACTTCTTAAAAACATGTTCACTCTAATTTACTGATCATTAAAACATAGTTCACTAAGCGTGACTAACTACACTTTAGAAAGTGGCAGAACCCAATTAGTTTACTTGGCAACTAAAATATAACAATGTAAAAATACTGAGAGCGTGTTTAATTTAGATTGGTATAAATTCATATTTATTCAATGAGATGAAAAAATAGATAAATAAAAAAACATTAATTAACAATTTAACGCAGCCACAATATGGTCTAACAATAGATTCTGTAAGAGTTGTTAATGTATTAGCTGAATTTAGCAGATGGAAATAAGTTTTTAATTATTGAATTAAATAAGATGTAACATCTGCATTTGTTAGCTCCTTTGTGTGGAAGATTGGCAGGTCTCCTGGTATAAGCGCATAGTTGTCGATATCAAGGCACAAGTATTTGTCGGCAACAAACAGCACATGACTGATACCTTTAGAATCTGATGTACTGGAATTTGTCCCACTGGAGCTGGTGGCAAGGAATAGATGGCATACAATAATATTACCTCGCTCGGTTGCGATGTGGCTACTTCAGGTGCCAGTTAATCTGCACCACTTGCAGAGGTGGTCAATCACAGGCATAAATTAGCAACTACCTTCAAGAAGTGAGGCGGGAGCTCGTCTGGTTGGAAGAAGTAGTGTGGGTCTGGCTTATAGTAATTAGAGCAGTTTCTCCTTAGACTCATGTATTGACTTTTAGGGATGTTCGATAGCCAAGGTTTATAGAGATAACTGTTCAAATGCATATAATTGTTTACAATCAATGTCCTTCCTAAATTACAGAATTCTGACATCATTTTGGATGCAAAGGGCAATACTGAGGAAGACAATCTCCTCGATATTTGAAAGTGCTCGTGAATTTTAACCAAAAGTTATTTGTGTTTAAGTGAGAAAGAAATTTATTGAGGTATCCCCATCCCAAATAAAAATCAAGTCATCAATGTATCACCCATAGAGCAACAGCCCCATATGGGCCACCCCATATGAATTGCTCCTCGAAGAGGCCCATATATAGATTGGCAAAACTATGTGCAAACCTGGTGCCCATGGCTGTACCAAGAATCTGTAATTAAAATACACCATTAAATGTGAAGTCATTGTGAGAATAATTACTGTAGCTAATAATTCCATCTTTATTTCCAAATATAGTTCCTACTTAAGAGAAATCAATATAATATTGTCCAAAAGAATTATCGAACCTTGAGAACTGATAAGATTCTTGCAGGTCTCCTTAAAAAAGAACCTAGGACAGTGGTTCCCAAACTTTTTTAATGATGGCACCCTACAATATAAGAATATTTTTCACGGCACCCCTAAGCCTACAGTTTGTTACTGAGAATTGCAGAAAAAAATATTAAATGAAATAAGTTGTTTTTAGGACCAGTTATGTGGTGTGGAACATGATTCACTTCTGTTTACCCACATATTGGTTCTGGACCACTAACCTGAGTCATCCCATGCAAGTGTTCTGAGGCACCCCATGGAGCCTAGGCACACAGTTTGTGAACTACTGACCTAGGGTATCATTTAAAATTAATAACAATATTAAGAATCTCTTGGGCTCCTGTCATTTTAGATCTGTAACATGTGGAATTCTAAATGGGATCCAGGATCTGACCCACTTGGGTTGCTTTCACTGTGGAAGAAAAAATATATTAAAGAGAGTGACCAATTTTATTCATCTTCCTTGAGTCTGACGATTGACAGTTCTGGTGTCCTTACATGCTCTACCTCATACATGATCTATCTAGTCACATGTGAGTGTGGAGCAAAATATGTAGGGAGAACATCCAGGATACTCAATGTCAAATTCATGGAGCATAGACACAATATTATGAATGAAGTCTCTTTACACAGTTTAGCAAGACACATCAAACAGTGTCCTACTGGTAACCTGAGAATAACCACAATTCAGGAAATAGAAACCATTAAGGAGACCAAAAGAGGGGGTGACATATACAACCTTTTCTGTAGATGTGAGGACTACTGGATCTTTGCTCTTGGCACTCTGTTCCCTGCAGGACTAAACAGTAATGTAGAGTTGAGGAACATCTAGTGGTCTTTTCTCCCTTCTGTATTTTACCATTCCATACACACCCTTTGCTGTCTATTAATTAATAATCCTGCCTGGTTAACTTTCTTTCCTGGGGGGTTCCCCGGACCAATGGTGCTGCCGTGGGAGTGGGGCCGCCCGATGGTGCTGCCGGGGGAACCGCAGTGCCAGCCAGTTGTCACTGCATCCTGTGCCGGGGACACGGTGCTCGCTTCTTCCCACCTCCTCCGCACTGCTCACCGCCTTCTCCTCTCTGCTCGCCACTGCCGCCTCCTCCGCTCTACTCACCGCCACCACCTCCTCCGCCATGCTGCATCTCCGCCACTCTACTCCGGAGGCCGGGGATGGTACTCCAGAGGCCGGGGATGGTACTCCAGAGGCCGGGGATGGTGGAGCACCGTGGATGGTAGATCGGAGCTCCACGTGATGCAACCATCCCTAGGCCCCACCGGAAGTGTATGTTGAACCTTAAAGTATGACCACACCCCTTTACCATTGGCCACGCCCATTTCTGAATGTGTACCATATCGCTCATATGGTGCCACAGCGGTGCTCTGGATAGGATGCTGAGCTTTCTGTACTAGATGAATTAATCCAAATAGCAAACAAATGGATTTGTTTCCTATTGAAGTAAAGGCCCCAGAGTGTTCAGTACTTCTGCTTGCGAAGTCAGAGATTGAGCTCTGAGCATAGATGGTACCCAATCTGTAGCTAAGAAATGGGAATTATATGTTCCATAGCATTCTTACATTGAAATGGGATTAAAAACATAGTAACATAGATGGTGTGTATATATACATTATATATAAACATATACCTGCATTCTTCCTTCATTCCTTATTCAAATCTAAACATTTGGCAATCTGCTTTCCATAACTCCAATAAGAATGTAGACTGTAGAATGTAGGTAGGTAAATAGATGAGGTAGTTCTGTTAAACAAATACAGTACAGCATTGTGTGTTTATATATGTGTCTGTTACGATCCGCCTCCAGCGGATCGGTGTTATGCACAGATTCACGCATTCCCCTGTGTGTTGGCTCCCTGTGTATTTTCCTGTCTGTGTTGGTATTTGCTCGTTGGTGACCTCCGGTGGCCAGCCTGGGCCATTACAGCTCACTCTGTCTGTGTGGGTGTGTGATTAGGGCTCAGGTGTTCTCATCAACTGCTAGCTTGCTATGCTCACCTGCAGGCTATGTGTGTTGATCACTTCCTGGTGTTCACTATATAAACCTTCCTCATCTATCACTTCTCGCCGGTTATAGCTTCAGTCTTTGCTAAGAAGTGTTCCTGCGCTCCCATCCTGTCCCTGTGTCCGTGTCCGTGTCCAGTATGTCCTTGTGTCCATGTGCAGCTTCCAGTTTGTTCCCAGAGTCCGCATCCAGTATCCAGCCCGTCCTTGTGTCCATGAGCAGCTTCCAGTTTGTTCCCAGTGTCTGTATCCAGTATCCAGCCATTCCGGTGTTGGTGTGCAGTCTCCTGTCCCTCCTTGGTTCCAGCTGACCTGTCCTGCTGCGCACAGATAAGTGGGGTATTCCCCCAAACCTCCGTTACTGTGCTTTTGGTTATACTGAGACACCTCTGTGTATTGTTACACTTGCTTTGGATTTATGGTACACCTTTGCGTATTGTTACGCCCGTAGTTGAGACATTGTTCTCAGTGGGATTAGGGTCCCTTGCCATCCCAGGGTTAGTTAGGTTATCCCCTTGCGCTCTCCTGGCCTCGGCAGCAGGTGTTGTCCACCCTTAAGACCTGCCTGTAGCGGAGCGGAGCGGGCCTAACTTGCTCCCCAGCCGAGACGGGCCCAGGCGAAGCCTAGCTCTGCACACAGCTGCCGACTCCTGTCTGAGGCAACGGAGTTAGGGTCCGGCAGGGGTCCCCTGTTCCTAACATTATAACCGGCCATACAGCACTCTGGAGCTGGGTTCTGCCCTCTCAGTCCAGAGATTTCCAGCCGTGTCAGTTTTTCGCATGTGTCAGTTTTTTTTACCCGTGTCAGTTTTTTTTGCCCGTGTCAGTTTTTTACCCGTGTCAGTTTTTTACCCGTGTCAGTTTTTGCCCGTGTCAGTTTTTCGCCTGTGTCAGTTTTTTGCCTGTGTCAGTTTTTTGCCTGTGTCAGTTTTTTGCCCGTGTCAGTTTTTTTTGCCCGTGTCAGTTTTTTTTGCCCGTGTCAGTTTTTTTTGCCCGTGTCAGTTTTTTGCCCGTGTCAGTTTTTTGCCCGTGTCAGTTTTTTGCCCGTGTCAGTTTATTCTTGTGTCAGTTTTTTCTTGCTGGTGTATAAACTTGCATGGCCATATCATGCAGGCCATGCAAGAGTCATTAGCAGCTCTAAATTTGGCATTTAATGCCGTAAAACCTGGGCAGTGGGAGATTTTGCAGCAGTCTCTTCTGCAGCTGCAAAGACTCATCACTGATATTTTTCTGATCCTCCCAGAGGTCACTGGGGTTCGTTCAGCCCCTAATGAGGCCCTGCCTAAGGAAGTATTAGGCAGCAAGTCCTCAGACCCAGAGGTTCAGGTAAAGCATAGAAGTTATCTACGACCGAAGCTTCTGTTAGAGGAGCGTCAGCGGCGTAGAAACCTTAAACTATGCTTATACTGTGGAGATTCTGGCCACTTCTTGCAGACGTGTGGCTTGCGTAATTCCGGTGGTGCCGACAGGGTATCTCCTCTGGCCAGGTCTGAGCAGGTTGTCAGATCTAAACCTGTCTCCACTGTGGCAGAGGAGCTCTCTGCCGAGTCTCCCAGTAAAAGCACTCTGTCTTTTTCTATTGGTCCCAGTGCTGATGTTTTAATGACCAGGGAGTCAGAGTTGCAAACCCTTGAAGGGAAAGCCCAGGTGGTTGAGTCATGTGCCGGGGGCCCGCCGTGCCAGTCTGATGCCGGGGGCCCACCGAGCGAGCCAGATGCCGGGGGCCCGCCGAGCCGGTCTGATGCCGGGGGCCCGCCGTGCCAGTCTGATGCCGGGGGCCCGCCGTGCCAGTCTGATGCCGGAGGCCCGCCGTGCCAGTCTGATGCCGGAGGCCCGCCGTGCCAGTCTGATGCCGGAGGCCCGCCGTGCCAGTCGGATGCCGGGGGCCCGCCGTGCGAGCCCGATGCCGGGGGCCCGCCGTGCGAATCAGATGCCGGGGGCCCGCCGAGCGAGCCAGATGCCGGGGGCCCGCAGTGCCGGTCTGATGCCGGGGGCCCGCAGTGCCGGTCTGATGCCGGGGGCCCACCGTGCCGGTCTGATGCCGGAGGCCCGCCGAGCGAGCCGGATGCCGGGGGCCCGCCGAGCGAGCCGGATGCCGGGGGCCCGCCGAGCGAGCCGGATGCCGGGGGCCCGCCGAGCGAGCCGGATGCCGGGGGCCCGCCGAGCGAGCCGGATGCCGGGGGCCCGCCGAGCGAGCCGGATGCCGGGGGCCCGCCGAGCGAGCCGGATGCCGGGGGCCCGGAGGCCGCAGCCCCGAGTGGGGGCCCGGAGGCCGCAGCCCCGAGTGGGGGCCCGGAGGCCGCAGCCCCGAGTGGGGGCCCGGAGGCCGCAGCCCCGAGTGGGGGCCCGGAGGCCGCAGCCCCGAGTGGGGGCCCGGAGGCCGCAGCCCCGAGTGGGGGCCCGGAGGCCGCAGCCCCGAGTGGGGGCCCGGAGGCCGCAGCCCCGGAAGGGGTTCAAGTTGGTGTCGCCCCGGAAGGGGTTCAAGCTGGTGTCGCCCCAGAGGGGGTTCAAGCCTGTGTCGCCCCAGAGGGGGTTCAAGCCTGTGTCGCCCCAGAGGGGGTTCAAGCCTGTGTCGCCCCAGAGGGGGTTCAAGCCTGTGTCGCCCCAGAGGGGGTTCAAGCCTGTGTCGCCCCAGAGGGGGTTCAAGCCTGTGTCGCCCCAGAGGGGGTTCAAGCCTGTGTCGCCCCAGAGGGGGTTCAAGCCTGTGTCGCCCCAGAGGGGGTTCAAGCCTGTGTCGCCCCAGAGGGGGTTCAAGCCTGTGTCGCCCCAGAGGGGGTTCAAGCCTGTGTCGCCCCAGAGGGGGTTCAAGCCTGTGTCGCCCCAGAGGGGGTTCAAGCCTGTGTCGCCCCAGAGGGGGTTCAAGCCTGTGTCGCCCCAGAGGGGGTTCAAGCCTGTGTCGCCCCAGAGGGGGTTCAAGCCTGTGTCGCCCCAGAGGGGGTTCAAGCCTGTGTCGCCCCAGAGGGGGTTCAAGCCTGTGTCGCCCCAAGAGGGGACTCTGTCTGTCTTGTCGCCCCAGAAGGGGACTCTGTCTGTCTTGTCGCCCCAGAAGGGGACTCTGTCTGTCCTGTCGCCCCAGAAGGGGACTCTGTCTGTCCTGTCGCCCCAGAAGGGGACTCTGTCTGTCCTGTCGCCCCAGAAGGGGACTCTGTCTGTCCTGTCGCCCCAGAAGGGGACTCTGTCTGTCCTGTCGCCCCAGAAGGGGACTCTGTCTGTCCTGTTGCCCCAGAAGGGGACTCTGTCTGTCCTGTTGCCCCAGAAGGGGACTCAGTCTGCCCCATCTCTCAGAGGAATCCTGATTGTCCTGCTTCTCAGCTAAGTTCCAGCCTTGCCGGTGGCTTCGAGAGAACAGCTGTTGGTCTACCTTGTGCTGTTCAGCCAGAGTCTCATTATCGTGCCGCTCATTCCAAATTATTTCGTAGCACTGCGCAGCCAGAGTTTCTCCATGGTGCGGATCAGCCAGAGACTCATTATCGTGCTGCTCACTTAGAAGCACTTCACAGTGTTGCGCAGCCAGAGTTTCACCCTAGTGCTGCTCAGCCGGAGATTCACCATTGTGCTACCCAGTCAGAAATGCATCACTGTATTGTTCAGCTAGAGACTCATCATAGTGCTGCCACACGAGAAGGACCATCAGACTTTAAAGTCTCAGCCCCACGGGCCATAGTCCCAGATATGCAGTCCAGTCAGGTAACAGAGAATGAAATGTCTGATGTCTTGGATAATATTTCTACCTCTATAGTCTTTGATGGGGACTTAGCCCAATTTGTTGCATTATTAGAACATTATGTCATCATCATGGAGTCCAGACCGTTTTTAGGCATCACTCCTGACAATTTGGTGTTAAATCTAATATATTCCTTCAGAGGTGAGCCTTTCAGATGGGCGTCCAAATTGATTCAGTTTGAGGATCCCTTGTTAAAAAACTTCTCAGCATTTAAGGATGCTGTATTAGAAAGATTTGGCCCCAATAAGGTTGATTCAGATGTCTCTGGGCCGACCTCCTGGCCGGCAGAACCTTCTTCGGATTTGGGAGATTCAGCCAAAAGATCTACTCATAAGGCCATATCCTCAAGGGGGGTCCCTATAGCCACAACCTCAAGTGAGATCGTTGGTGATGTTACCCCCGTGAACAACTCATGTCATTCAGCGTGGAAAGCCCAGCCCTTAGCTATTACCGCGGGGTGTGCTTTCTTGACTCCGTCTAACAGATATATCCCTGAAAGGTTAGCTTCTAGAGCACTGAGGTCTAGGCTTGAGTCTGTATCTGATTCTGATTCGGAGATTGATGGTTATCCGGTATATAAAGGCCCTATGGTCTTCGAGGAAGCTTATTGTAAATCAGGGACGGCTTCCTTTACCAATTTACCAAAGAAGAAGAAGAAAAAGAAGTCTCGTCGGAGACATTAGCTCTGTTCTGTCTTTGTCGTATCCTACTTAGGTGTCCGGAGTCCACCTTTTTTAGGGGGGGATACTGTTACGATCCGCCTCCAGCGGATCGGTGTTATGCACAGATTCACGCATTCCCCTGTGTGTTGGCTCCCTGTGTATTTTCCTGTCTGTGTTGGTATTTGCTCGTTGGTGACCTCCGGTGGCCAGCCTGGGCCATTACAGCTCACTCTGTCTGTGTGGGTGTGTGATTAGGGCTCAGGTGTTCTCATCAACTGCTAGCTTGCTATGCTCACCTGCAGGCTATGTGTGTTGATCACTTCCTGGTGTTCACTATATAAACCTTCCTCATCTATCACTTCTCGCCGGTTATAGCTTCAGTCTTTGCTAAGAAGTGTTCCTGCGCTCCCATCCTGTCCCTGTGTCCGTGTCCGTGTCCAGTATGTCCTTGTGTCCATGTGCAGCTTCCAGTTTGTTCCCAGAGTCCGCATCCAGTATCCAGCCCGTCCTTGTGTCCATGAGCAGCTTCCAGTTTGTTCCCAGTGTCTGTATCCAGTATCCAGCCATTCCGGTGTTGGTGTGCAGTCTCCTGTCCCTCCTTGGTTCCAGCTGACCTGTCCTGCTGCGCACAGATAAGTGGGGTATTCCCCCAAACCTCCGTTACTGTGCTTTTGGTTATACTGAGACACCTCTGTGTATTGTTACACTTGCTTTGGATTTATGGTACACCTTTGCGTATTGTTACGCCCGTAGTTGAGACATTGTTCTCAGTGGGATTAGGGTCCCTTGCCATCCCAGGGTTAGTTAGGTTATCCCCTTGCGCTCTCCTGGCCTCGGCAGCAGGTGTTGTCCACCCTTAAGACCTGCCTGTAGCGGAGCGGAGCGGGCCTAACTTGCTCCCCAGCCGAGACGGGCCCAGGCGAAGCCTAGCTCTGCACACAGCTGCCGACTCCTGTCTGAGGCAACGGAGTTAGGGTCCGGCAGGGGTCCCCTGTTCCTAACAGTGTCATAGACACACAGACACCACACAGCTACAAACACTACAGCTGCCCTACGTTCAGCAACAGCACATAGAGTGCCAGTGATTAAACCTAGGCTATAATGATGCTTACCAGCGGTCTCCTCAGTGAGAAGAGGTTCGTGAATCCTTCTGGAGTATCTTCTGTCCTACTTTAAATAATGATAATGTGAGAAGAGATAAACTGCCAATCAACCATCATTTTTAAACCACAGACTGTAACATGGCAGCTAGGAGCTGATTGGTACTTACACCCCATAGCCTGTATAATGATCATTATCCACTGATTGGTTAGTACTTTATTACTTCCCAAGGCTTGATACTGTACATTTAGCCCATTGTCACCACATGTACTGAAAGCCTTCTTGTTCATTAATGATGTTTCTAGAACTCTATTTGTAGAGCAATCAATGGAAAAGTTTTCAGTTTGATTCCTGTCAATGAACCAACAACAAGTTGTGTTTGCTGTTTATTCCCTATATAAATAGAATATGTTCCATCAATGCCAGACTCTGCAGTGCTCAGTATGACACAGGTTTGTAGAGGTGCAGTGCTCAGTATGACACAGGTTTGTAGAGGCGCAGTGCTCAGTATGACACAGGTTTGTAGAGGTGCAGTGCTCAGTATGACACAGGTTTGTAGAGGCGCAGTGCTCAGTATGACACAGGTTTGTAGAGGTGCAGTGCTCAGTATGACAGGTTTGTAGAGGTGTAGTGCTCAGTATGACACAGGTTTGTAGAGGTGCAGTGCTCAGTATGACACAGGTTTGTAGAGGTGCAGTGCTCAGTATGACACAGGTTTGTAGAGGTGTAGTGCTCAGTATGACACAGGTTTGTAGAGGTGCAGTGCTCAGTATGACACAGGTTTGTAGAGGCGCAGTGCTCAGTATGACACAGGTTTGTAGAGGTGCAGTGCTCAGTATGACAGGTTTGTAGAGGTGCAGTGCTCAGTATGACACAGGTTTGTAGAGGCGCAGTGCTCAGTATGACACAGGTTTGTAGAGGTGCAGTGCTTAGTATGACAGGTTTGTAGAGGTGTAGTGCTCAGTATGACACAGGTTTGTAGAGGTGCAGTGCTCAGTATGACACAGGTTTGTAGAGGCGCAGTGCTCAGTATGACACAGGTTTGTAGAGGTGCAGTGCTCAGTATGACAGGTTTGTAGAGGTGTAGTGCTCAGTATGACACAGGTTTGTAGAGGTGCAGTGCTCAGTATGACACAGGTTTGTAGAGGTGCAGTGCTCAGTATGACACAGGTTTGTAGAGGTGCAGTGCTCAGTATGACACAGGTTTGTAGAGGTGAACCATAGAAGGCCATAAAAGATTGCTGGGGACCTCAGAAAAGTTACAAAGATGTTGAGGCTGGTTGGTGAGCAAATCAGTACTAAGAAACTCAACTTCCATCAGTCCGCCACATCTGGCAAACAATGTACAGATAAAAAAAATGGAACGGCCTCATTATGTATCCGAGGAGTGTTCATACAACAACAGTCACTTACATGCCAAGTATTGAAGACTCATGTATGTCACAAGGGAACAGGTAAGACTCTGCAGGTTACCTCTGCATTGTATAATGTGATGATAATATTCAATGAGTCCAAGTTTATGATTCAACAATATGGACAATAAAGCAAGATAGTGACAATCTAATTTTCATTTTTTTTTTTACTAATTAATGATAAAACAAATCACTTGTTTGCACAATTTAAACACAAACTGGTAGGTTAATTTGCTTCTGATAATTACCCTACTATGCATGTGTCTACATCATACCTCTCAACTTGCGAGTCCCAAGAATTGGGATCCTGTGCGCGCCCAAACTTTTGCGGTGTGGCCTAGTGGCAAGGGGGTGTGGTCTATGCTTGCGATGCTCCTACGAGGCCTCTCCCCCAGCCCCTCACTGTCAGCCTCAGTGAAAATCGGGACAGATTGGAGTATTGATACATGTGGTTGAGACTATCGATTGTAAACTCTACTGGGGCAGGAACTTTATTTTGAATACTTTAAATAATGATAATGTGAGAAGAGATAAACTGCCAATCAACCATCATTTTTAAACCACAGACTGTAACATGGCAGCTAGGAGCTGATTGGTACTTACACCCCATAGCCTGTATAATGATCATTATCCACTGATTGGTTAGTACTTTATTACTTCCCAAGGCTTGATACTGTACATTTAGCCCATTGTCACCACATGTACTGAAAGCCTTCTTGTTCATTAATGATGTTTCTAGAACTCTATTTGTAGAGCAATCAATGGAAAAGTTTTCAGTTTGATTCCTGTCAATGAACCAACAACAAGTTGTGTTTGCTGTTTATTCCCTATATAAATAGAATATGTTCCATCAATGCCAGACTCTGCAGTGCTCAGTATGACACAGGTTTGTAGAGGTGCAGTGCTCAGTATGACACAGGTTTGTAGAGGCGCAGTGCTCAGTATGACACAGGTTTGTAGAGGTGCAGTGCTCAGTATGACACAGGTTTGTAGAGGCGCAGTGCTCAGTATGACACAGGTTTGTAGAGGTGCAGTGCTCAGTATGACAGGTTTGTAGAGGTGTAGTGCTCAGTATGACACAGGTTTGTAGAGGTGCAGTGCTCAGTATGACACAGGTTTGTAGAGGTGCAGTGCTCAGTATGACACAGGTTTGTAGAGGTGTAGTGCTCAGTATGACACAGGTTTGTAGAGGTGCAGTGCTCAGTATGACACAGGTTTGTAGAGGCGCAGTGCTCAGTATGACACAGGTTTGTAGAGGTGCAGTGCTCAGTATGACAGGTTTGTAGAGGTGCAGTGCTCAGTATGACACAGGTTTGTAGAGGCGCAGTGCTCAGTATGACACAGGTTTGTAGAGGTGCAGTGCTTAGTATGACAGGTTTGTAGAGGTGTAGTGCTCAGTATGACACAGGTTTGTAGAGGTGCAGTGCTCAGTATGACACAGGTTTGTAGAGGCGCAGTGCTCAGTATGACACAGGTTTGTAGAGGTGCAGTGCTCAGTATGACAGGTTTGTAGAGGTGTAGTGCTCAGTATGACACAGGTTTGTAGAGGTGCAGTGCTCAGTATGACACAGGTTTGTAGAGGTGCAGTGCTCAGTATGACACAGGTTTGTAGAGGTGCAGTGCTCAGTATGACACAGGTTTGTAGAGGTGAACCATAGAAGGCCATAAAAGATTGCTGGGGACCTCAGAAAAGTTACAAAGATGTTGAGGCTGGTTGGTGAGCAAATCAGTACTAAGAAACTCAACTTCCATCAGTCCGCCACATCTGGCAAACAATGTACAGATAAAAAAAATGGAACGGCCTCATTATGTATCCGAGGAGTGTTCATACAACAACAGTCACTTACATGCCAAGTATTGAAGACTCATGTATGTCACAAGGGAACAGGTAAGACTCTGCAGGTTACCTCTGCATTGTATAATGTGATGATAATATTCAATGAGTCCAAGTTTATGATTCAACAATATGGACAATAAAGCAAGATAGTGACAATCTAATTTTCATTTTTTTTTTTACTAATTAATGATAAAACAAATCACTTGTTTGCACAATTTAAACACAAACTGGTAGGTTAATTTGCTTCTGATAATTACCCTACTATGCATGTGTCTACATCATACCTCTCAACTTGCGAGTCCCAAGAATTGGGATCCTGTGCGCGCCCAAACTTTTGCGGTGTGGCCTAGTGGCAAGGGGGTGTGGTCTATGCTTGCGATGCTCCTACGAGGCCTCTCCCCCAGCCCCTCACTGTCAGCCTCAGTGAAAATCGGGACAGATTGGAGTATTGATACATGTGGTTGAGACTATCGATTGTAAACTCTACTGGGGCAGGAACTTTATTTTGAATTTGTGTTTTATAGGTTTTGGAGCCTTTCGAGCAAGAAATCAAACAATGTCGTAATGTTATATAGGGACAAGACAAAGATAACCACAAGTATATCCTACAGATACAGATACAAAACAATGTTTTTGGGATTAGCCCAATCCAGCTCAGAGAAATTCTGAATAACTTAATAATGTTGAACCTAAAAGTATGCAAAGGGATAAATAAAAAAACCTCATATTTTGCACACAGTCTGGTGGTCTCAAACGCTTTGTGGGAATAGTAGCCTGTTGGAAGATGAGGTACCGTGAAAACAACTGGTAGAAGCAGCAAAAGTCTTTAATCAAATGTTGGCTCCTGACAGAACCTGCCTGGGCCTGGGGCCTTATGGTGGTGAAGACCTGAGATATTCTTAGTGAGTTCCATTATAAAATACCTGATATTTTCAGGATACGGATCTGCTCTGGAGGACAGTATTCACTGATTTCGCCCTACATACCTTCATAATACTTAGAATTTAGTCGCAATTGCATTATTATGAATAGTAACCAAACCAGTGACAGGGTCTCTGAGAATGAGTATATAGCTCCTCCTCTTTCAAACCATTAAAGCGATAGCCAACAATTTACCTGGCTTGTTTCCCCAGCAAAAGTACTTCTTTTTAGGATGGACGGTACGGATGGTGTAATGGTTAGTATTACTGCCTCACAGCACTGAGGTCATGGGTTCAATTCCCACCATGGCCCTAACTGTACTGAGTTTGTATATTTTCCCCGTGCTTGCGTGGGTTTCCCCCGGGTACTCCCACAACCCAAAAATATACAGGTAGGTTAATTGGCTTCCAACAAAATTAACCCTAGAATGTCCATGCATCACCTCCTTGACATTTCCCAGAAAAGACTGGGTTGTCCTAGTGTTGTATATTATCATCTAGCAATTCATTCCATTTGAGGTCCAAGAAATTCTTTAAAAATTCTTGAAAGAGCAGAAGAGGGAAGCTGAAGGAATATGCAAACCAGGGTGTAGTCAGAAATTACAATCTCTCCAAAGGCAGCATACTGCAATTAGTGGAAAAGAGAAACGGCAACAAAAATATTAATCAATACAAGCAGGGGCGTTTTAAGAGAGGAGGAGGCCCGTGTGCAGCCTCCTCGGTACCTAGAGGTGTGTAGTAGACCCTACTCCGCATGCGCAGATCCCTGAAATATTGTGTGGTGGCCATTTTTCTGACTATTTTGTCACCATAGCTGGACTCCGGAGAGTAAGCATTACTAAAAATGGGTGCAGGTTGTACAGTGTGCGTCCCCCTGGGACTCAGGTGCCCGGGTGCACTGTGCACCCATTATAAATAAGCACCTGAACACAAGAGGGTGCCCCATGAGTGACCGGCAGTCGGGATTCCGACAGCCAATACACCGGCGTCGGATCCTGACTGCTAAAACCCAGACAGATGGGAAGTGGCTAATCTCCCTCGTGGGGGACCACGATCCCCATACAGGAAGAATAGAATAGGTGGCGAGCATAGCGAGCCACTGTGCCCTCAGTGTGGCAAGTGCAGCGAGCCCACAAGGGGCTTTGTTGTACTTGCCCAGCTGTCTGTGTCCGGGCAGTCGGGATTCCAAGGTCGGGCTAATGACTGTCGGAATCCCGACTGTTGTGTGTTATACCACACGCACACAACATAATGAGTAGTAAACTGCGGTGAGCTGAGTACTAAAGCTTTTCTCTGGTAGTTGAGATTTCATCAGAGTACATTGTCTGGAAATTGATAGAAAATCAATTCCACATAGCTGACCTTCCATCAGTCTGCAGTCAGGGAAGACATGTGCAAATAAATAATGTAACATCCTTATTACTCATCCCATGAGTAGTTATCCTACACAATTCATTTACAAGACTCTTAGAGACCACAAAAAGACTCTGGGTAACAGCTACAAACATGTTACTCTCTTTTGCATTGTGTAAGATCCTAACAATAATCAATAGTGAGTCTATGCTCAGGAAACAACAATAAGGAGAACACTATATAATCTTAGAATGGGTGAGCACCAATGGGAAAACCAACGCTGTTTCCATAGTACATTACCGGCCTATGTAAGTTTACCATTGACCACCTGAATGAGCCAGAAGGCTATTTCAGGAATACTAATGAATCATTTTTTTTTTCTAAATTTTCTAACCACAATATAAAGACATGAACTTGACTGAGGCCGCAGCATATCCAACATTGTTGCACAGTGTGCAGTGTACACAGGCCTATTAGTCGGAGAACCCCTTGACTTATGGAAGGGACTGGGCTATCAGGACTTATGGGTACCAGACTTTGTATTGTAATGCAGTAAATGTACAACTTAATAATTCTTATAGGCGGATCAGCTACACTAGACTTAAATTACATCAGATTCATTTAGTTTTTTTAGTCAGGACTATGGGAAGAGGACATAAAAGGAGCAACAGAATGAGTAAAGTGTGGGATACTCATTGCCTCAGAGATTAAATGGACCTATGTGATCGGAAAGTCAGTTAACCATTTATGATGGAAGCGATAAGGCAAGCCCACGTACACCATCACTACTGGATAGATTGGTACCAGAAAAGAAGAAATGTGGCCAGTGAGCAAGGCAGAGAATTACGCAATGCCGTTCAATAAGGATAACACGCTACTGACGAAGGATCATTAAGGATCCGAAACGCGTTTGGCGTGCCTTGCCATTTCACTTTGACAGACTCCTTGTACCTGCGCTGGACATCGGGACTATTGTGGACGGACGCATCCAGGCTACATCAGTATCCGGAACTGATTAGCCTCTGGGACGGACCGCATACCTCCTGCTGTACCCCGGGACCTTTTGTTACATGCCTTTTTAACCCCTAACAATTGATTATCATATCCGTAATTACCATACGTACTCCTACTCCTGGTACTGGACATATTTGGAAACTAAACCTCTAAGAGTCGACCTTTTAAAGCGCCGGTATCAATTCATTCCATTGACTGCCAATAAGGATAACAGTCAAGGATCCTCTAACACTACCTGTATTTCCACGAATGCTGTGCCAGGGTCCCTTACAGAACCCTCAGAAGCGATCATTGATGGGTTGTAAGTTGAGCGGAGGTTATTAGAAGACAAAGGGTTGTCTTCAGCTGTGAATCAACTTCTTTTGCAAGCTAGAAAGAAAGTAAGTAAGTAAGTTAGTTTAAGTTATATAGCGCACTTTCTCCAACAGGACTAAAGGTACTTTACAGACATTATAACAATGCACACAATACAGAGGATGTAGGTAATACAGTAACAGACAAGTCACAGACAAAAGAAACCCTTGAGCACACAGTAAGCATAATGCAGGAGTGCTGCAGCATTTTGGATAATAACGTCCATGGGTTGTGTACTCCACCCTAATAAGGTACCAGGTGCGGCAGCCATGAGGGGAAGGCCTGGTGGGCCTAGTCCAGGTGTTCGCATGGCAAAGGTGAGTTGAGGCTAGGGATATTAATCCCGGGGCATTTTTTCAATCCCGGGACCCGGATTGAAAAATGCTCAATCCCGGGATTCCCGGGATCCCGGGATTGGCATCCTTAGTTTGCTGGCATGTGCCCTATACCCACCCCCACACCGGCCGACCCGCAGATTTACTTACATTGGCAGGCGGGTGGCCGGGAGTGGTGTGGGTTCTGAGGTGCACGGTGCCGTCGGGCTCGTGCACCTCCTCATATCAGCACTGCAGCCAGGAGGAAGGCGCGGGCGGGCCGGCGTCGGTGAAGGGGCGGGCTGGCCGGCGCAGGAGAAGAGGTGGGGGCGGGCGGCCAGGATGAGTGACACTGACAGCAGTGTGGGGCTGTGGGCGGTGTGCGTGGCCTGCACAGCGTGACCGTCACGCTGCGCAGGCCGCACGCAGGGGTCTGGAACAGTCGGGCAGCGTCTGAGCGAGTGTTCAGACGCTGCCCGGTATTAGACTGCGCATGCGCAGTCTAATACCGAAATCCCGGGATTGGATACTCCAATCCCGGGATTGAAATCCCGGACTTTTTAGGGCCAAATCCCGGGATCCTGCCGATCCCGATCCCGGGATTGGCCACCCTAGTTGAGGCCACATGATGTTCCTGAGTTTTGTGGTTATAACGCAGTCCTTCATAAGTAATGTTGCTGTGTTGTTTGCCTTCTGGTTTCCTTCGGTTTAACGCCAATATAACGCTGCTCTTAATTTAAATCTGACCCTTTATAACTAGACCCTTCAGACACTAGACCCCTAACGTCCCAAGGACTGATGTCCCAAACTGTCATCACAAATATATTATAGAATCTGGAAGACATTTATTAATAGTGCTCAGAGCTGATATACCGTTCATTTTCCAATTCCATTGCGAAGGATTTGATAAAGGCCTGGCAGCTTCCACCCTCAAGGTTAATATAGTGGCCCTTAGCATACAGTTGGACTGAAGATTGTCTTAAGATTGACTGCCAACAACCACACACATACACACTGCATGCATACGGGCATTTATTAACGCTGGTATATATTATTCCTTCCATTTTTAAATAAATGTGTAGAAAATGTTTTGGGGATTGCAAGGATGCTGAAGACCCCAATTCCAAGGATTTATACTCTCTCATTGTTATTAAACAGACTACGACTGGGTGGAACAAAGCAACATTTGGAAAGTATGTCAAACTGGACATGATCTCCAGAGGATGACGTTCTCTAGTGCTCCCCACATTTGCTCAGTATCCATACTACCTTAGTACAGAATACATAGTTATGAGGTAACTATTTAACCCCTTGAGTGGTGAGTTTTTCTGGGGCAGGACATACATTGGTTAATCACCTGTAATTAAAAAAAAAACTATTGTCACCTGGTATTTCTTTTTCACATTGCAACAGTGATTTAACCACAACAGTATTATAGGTGGAATTGACTCCTTCATTTCTTAATACTATATATCAGATAAAAATATTGTCGTAGTTTCACGTATTTATACATTTATATATATATATATATATATATATATATATATTCAAAAGTGATAAAATGGAGAGTGATAAACAACCAGCCAATCCGCTTCTGTCTGACAGTTTTCAAACACAGTCTGTGACATGGCAGGTAGGAGCTGATTGGCTGGCTGTTTTTTACTCTCCATTTTATCACTTTTGAAGCTTAGTACATCCGGCCCTAAGTCACATACCACTGGAGTATGGAGGTTATTCTGATCGGTGCGGCCAAACGTGCGTACGTTCACTATTAACGTACGCTAGCCGTACGCGGCCGTTGGGGTTAAGTCCACCCACAAATCAGCCGCTTACGTACGGGCAGTAACAACGTAGAAGGGGAGTGGCGTACAACTGAGCGTACGGCAACGTACGCGGCCGGCCCAGCCCTTACACTCCGACAACTGGCGTACAACTGAGCGTACGGCAACGTACGCGGACGTCTTTCGTCCGTCTTCCCACCGACTTCTTGCGGAGATCTGAGCGTACGCCAGCTTGCACGGACGGCTCCCTATTGTTTTCAATGGAAAACTCAGCTTATGTCACCGCTCGTGAGAGTGAGCGTACGTCCGTGTACGCTGGCATACCCTTCACATATATGGACCTGCAAATCTTGCCTTTCAACTACAATTCTGACAATTGATTAATTAATCTATTTGTTATTCAATTATTGTTTTCTATTAACTCAATTGTCTACCTTAATAAAGACCCTAATAAAACTACATTTTAACCCTCATTACATGTATATTTGTTATGTTCTAATGTGGCATTTTAATCACTATCTATGTGTCCCCATATTGCTGTTACTTTTAAATCAAGTTATGTTGGTGTTTCTGTATATGTACTAAATTATGTCCATAATTAGTTTGTCCAAAATGTGTAACATGTATACCTACCCTGATGTTATGTGTGATGTTTTAATCGAACAACATTAAACATTCATGCATTTTCACTATGTGTTATTTAACTCAAAAACACACACATTCACACATCAATCATTACCCCTCACCTCAAATGACAAATATAAATTACATTACACATCTGTATGTACCTACCCTTACAAGCCCTCTAACATATTTATTATTCAAAACACAGGCAATTTAGAACACAATAGAAACTTTTATTTCTAACAAAAACAATAAGGGGGGGGGGGGGGTAAAAATAAATTAAATGCGGGCCTCCAGTAGGCCAAAAAGTATTTGGAGATACAGGAGAGTCAGGACGATCTCCCGCATCAGGGCTGCCACCTCCTCCTGCTGCTGTTCAGTGTCTGTAATGAAGGGATAAAACAAAAAATTAATATATAACATACACAAATGTTTGTTGTATTTGTACATAATAAAAAGTTCAGAGTTATGTGTGAAGGCCACATACATTTTGAAACTACATTGAAGATGGGTCTGCTGTAAACACAGTACTAAAAAATAATATGTTAACACACACATACTGTACATAGTAAATAACATTAATTAAATTACTCCTTCTTGAATGTATGTATGCTGAGACCCAATTGGTAGTTTGGTTTTGGGGGACTGTCCTCTAACCTCACAATTAGGCTGTGCTATTTAAGGGTTATGACATTGTTGTGGCTTAAGCACTCATTACTATTTTAAATTTAGGACATTGCTGTACAAATTATAGGCCTACAGCTATGTTTGTAAAGCATGCATCCGCATGGCCTCACACACTATTAACAAAACAATCTCTACATTTATGTTGCACATCATGCTGGGAACTGGAGTTACCCAACACCTGGAGCCACATTACTACCACACCACTAATGTCGGATATCTCATTGGATGTACTGTTATGTCAATTATTCAAGGGGTGAGGCATGGCCACACTCAAAAAAACCACCAAGGGGACCCTTGTTCCTGGAGAAGGACAGGACACACCTCATGGTCGCCCTGCAGTGATATGTTGCAACTAATGTTGATGTTGGATACACATATGTCGTTGTTGTGATTGTTTATGTGTAGAAATGTGTAGGTAAACATTAGACATATTATTTACTTACGGCTACTTGAGCCAACCTGGTCGCCGCTGGTTGGCTGTGCGGTGGTTGGGGGGGTCAGGAGCAAGGGGGATGGGATGGGAATTTGGATAGAGGTAGTGGGTGTGAGTGGGGATTGGAGAGGTTTGGGGGTGGGTGGTGGAGAGGTGTAGGGGGGTTGGAAATGGGGTGGGGAGGGGGTGGGGGTAGGGGTGTGGGTGGGGGTGGGGGTAGGGGTGTGGGTGGGGGTAGGGGAGGGGGTTGGGGAGGGGGTGGGGGTTGGGGAGGGGGTGGGGGTGGGGGTTGGGGAGGGGGTGGGGGAAGGGGATGGGGAAATTGTGTGGGCCCCAGCTTGAGCCATTGTCTCGGCCTCCTCTTCCTCCTCCTCCTCTTCCTCCTCCTCTTCTTCCTCCTCCTCTTCCTCCTTCTCCTCTTCCTCCTCCTCTTCTTCCTCCTCCTCTTCTTCCTCCTCCTCCTCTTCCTCCTCCTCGTCTGGCTGCTCCAGGGCTGCCTGCTCCTGGGCTGCCTGGTCCCGGGCTGCCTGCTCCCGGGCTTCCATGCGTGCCCTTGCCCGTGCTGAAATGTTCATGTTGATGACATAGAAATCGAAGATTGGGTTGCATAAAAAAGGGGGAAAGAAAAATTCACATTAGTCATGCTCATAACCTTCCAAATTATCATTGCTGTTATATTTCAGACATTTATCATGCAAACTAATTGATATGCTACACCCAAAAACTGAGCAACTACTTAAACCCCCCCTATACACCCCCTATACACCCCCTATACACCCCCTATACACCCCCTATACACCCATATACACCCCATATACACCCCATATACACCCCCTATACACCCATATACACCCATATACACCCCATATACACCCATATACACCCCATATACACCCCCTATACACCCATATACACCCCCTATACACCCCCTATACACCCCCTATACACCCCATATACACCCCCTATACACCCCCTATACACCCCCTATACACCCCCTATACACCCCCTATACACCCATATACACCCCCTATACACCCATATACACCCCATATACACCCCCTATACACCCATATACACCCCCATACTCAGGAACATATTTATAAAAAGTACAGAAAACATTTGCAAAAAAACGCAGACATACTAGTAATAAAAACTTACATCGGGCAATATGGCGGCGAAGTGAGCAGAGCAAAACTGGCTGCCGCCGGCGCAGGTCTGACCAGCGCCGCTCCACTTGCCCCAGGCTTCTGCGGACGCCGGTCGTAGAGTAGATTAGGCGGCGGGCAGCAGTATACGCCCGCCGCTTGTCCATATTACTCACATATGGGCCCCTGGGCCCCAGGTGACGGTCCATGACCTCAACCAAGGCCAACAACTCCTGGGTCGAAAACGGCCTAGCCCTGGTTGAAGTCATAGTGCCAATGGCGCAGTTAATAATTGCAGGTACATATATCACTTTTGGTGCTTGCTGATTGGTCTAAAAAATTGTTTGTTTGGTATTAACTTTATTAATCCTTCTTACATTAACAAACTGGATGCGAATAGAAACTTACGCGGACCGTTCCGATATACACAGACCAAAACCAACAGCAAGCATTCAATGTATAGAGAGGAACTGTATATACAGTGTGCGAAAAATAATACACGCAACCGTCGACTTATAAATACGCTGCTTAAAGGGGGCACAATACACCGATTTCCATGGAGAGCCGTACTGTATATACAGTGTGCGGAAAATAATACACGCAACCGTCTACCTTATAAATACGCTGCTTAAAGGGGCACAATGCAACATGTTGGTGTATGACAATTTCATACTCATTACATATGTAAGGAAAGCATTATAACGTGATGTTTTGAAATGTGACTCACAAAGCATACACGAACTCCAACAGATACCAGCTGACAACACTCATTATTGGAATGACAGGTGCACACATTTCACGCTGCAGAACACAATGCTCCACAACCTGTGTATGTGCATATACAGGTGATTGATCAGGTGCGTGGAGACCTGCGTAATTTAAGCGGCAATTATCGGCGGGAAATATCGGCGTAAATGAGCAAGTACATTGCGGGGAAAAATATACGCCCCCTTGTTCATGGCGGGAGATTAACATATAAATATTCAGTCAGATGCAGGCCACAATTGCTGCAAACATGTCTAGTTCAGACGATTCCGCAGCTGAGGACGCTCTCCAGAGAGCCAGAGCAGAATCCTTGCTTGAAAGGTTGAGGCAGAGGGAGCAGGAGAGGACAAGGAGGACCCAAGACCAAGCGGGCCCCTCAGTAACAGGCCCTGTTCAACCTCCACCAGCTCCACAAGGGCCAAGCAACCAGCCAGAACAAGAGGTTGCATCTCTCCAAACAGGTGTGACCCAGCAGGTGCATGGTGAGAGAACTGGGGCCACCAGAAAACAAGCTGCAACATCGAGGGTGAGGACTGAGCAGGATACCACCACCTGAAAGAGAAACCCTGCATTTGTAGAGGCCGAATTAAGAATTTTAGTGCCCAGAGCACGCGAATGGATTGAATTGCCAATCAGGAAGCCGGGTGCCAGTGCAAGGAGAAACCTTTGGGACAAGATAACAGAGGAAGTGAACCAGGTGTCACCAGTGGTCAGAGATTGGCAAGCGGTGAAGAAAAGGCAAGTGTGTTTGTCCCCCTGATAATGTCATATGTGTGTACATATGTTACATGTATGTTTTGAGAATAATAGAAAGGTGTGTTTGTAGATAGTGCTACACTTCAATGTCACATGTGAACACAACCATGTCTAATAACCCACATTGATATATGAAACATGCACCATTGGTGTGATGTGAGGTTATGGGCACAGTTCTGCTCATGTGAAGTATGTGATGGGACAAGAGAAAGTGTGTTTTTGAAAGAGTTGTTGTAAAGGTGGCCATACACGTTAAAATTATTGTATACAATATTGTATACAATAATTGTAACGTGTATGGCCACCTTTACATGTTCCATATGATGCAACTGAAACAAGAATGAGCAAACTGTGCACATGTAGCTGGTGAGAAACTACACATCCCAGGATGCCATCCCATAGTTAAATGACTCCATAATAACCACACTGTCAAGCTATGGTGGAATGTGTAGTTTCACAACAGGTGGAGGTGCCTAATTTGGCCAGGGATGATGTCATTTCTGCATAGTGATCTATGTATGTGCATTTAGTGGCCTAATGAATGAGATGAGACACTGAAATGCCTCCTAATGGAGACATTAATGTGTGTGTGGGACACATATGGATAAAAAACATAAGATCACCCACACTAGGAAATGTAACGTAGTCATGATGTTCACTAGCACAGTGGTGCACATATCTCATGGTGATATTTGTATTTTTAAACTTGTAGGTGGACCGACTTCAAAAGTACACTGAAGAGGAAGATGACTGACCGGTACAACCACAGCATGTCCACCGGGAGAGGTCCTATGCCCGATACATTGGAGTATATCCCCCTGGAACAGGACGCCTTGGACGTCATTGATGTGGGCGAGGTCAGGGGGATCTCCAATATGGACAGTGAGCTCCCGGCGGAGGTCTTTGATGCTGCTTTTGATGGTAAGTCACAGTAATGCATTGTATTTTGAAAGAGAATTTTTAGTGCGTATGTGATGGTGACATTGTTTTCAATTATTATCCTAGCAGAAGCAGAAAGCCAGGATGTACCGGCAGCATCTTCCTCTGCAGAGCCACAGGTGGAGCAAGTGGTCCAGCCTCCACCAAGACGTCGCCCCCAGCCCCAGCCACAGGAGACATGGGATGAGAGCGTGTTGGTGATGCTGGAGAGGATCGAGCAGCAAGGGGTGGATGCTGCGATCCGTCAACAGCAGGTGGCGGAATTTCTGGCGGAGTGGAAGGCCACAAACAGGCTGCAGTGTGAGGCCTTGAACCGCATTAATGACACTCTGGCGGCTGGCATGCTAAGCATTGGCCAACATCTCAGCCGCCAGAATGAACTTCTTGCGGAGCAGCTGACCACCGCCAGGTCCCTAAGGGACAATCCCCCATCTGCTGGCCCACCCCAAGCTGCTCCCCAACCTTCCACCTCTGCTGACCCTCCTGTGTCCACTAGGGGAAGACGCCGCAAGCCAGCTGACCCAAAGGCCCCTGTCCCCAAGGCCCCATCTAAAAGGGGGAAAAAAGGGCCCAAATAATGAGACCTGGTTCACTTCCTCTGTGGTTGGACCCCAAATGTTTAAATTGCACTGGACATCCACTTCCTGAGTTGGCCATCGATCCATTTTCGTGCCATGGGCATTAAAGTTCTTATTTTGACCTCTACAAATGCAGGATAAATTTTTGGTGGTGTGTATCTTGCTTAGTATTCACCCTGGTTGTTGCAGTATGTATTCTGGTGTCCCCATTTCTTTCACCATTGCATTTGCAGGGTAACACATGTTTGGAGATATGCAACCTCTTGTTCTGGCTGTTTTTTTATTTTTGTGTCTATTTTATTTGTTTATTTGATTTCTGACATTAAAGTGTTCACACTTTAAGCTGTGATGCTGAACAGCAAATAAATTTATTTTACCAATTAAATCAAAATTGTTGTATGTGTAATTTCTTGTGTGAAATAAATACTAGATTTATGTGTACTTACTGACCAGGGTATTTTTGAACATTTGTTGAAGTGTGGTCGAAGTTTCCCATGTGTAACCCTCTCCATGGCCATTCCCATGTTCCTATCCAACTTTTCCCTGCTAATTAGTTTGTGTCAGCACATGTGCAGAGCAACTTAATAGGTGAGAAAGCAGTTTGTGTGCAGGTGAGGTAGCTCCTACAGTAGTAGGTAAAAGCAGGTCCAGAACAATGCTTTCCTCATGGAGTGGGTGAGGCAGACAAACAAGGGTGAAAAGGTAAATTTGTGTAGGAATGCATATGTGTCCTCCCTAAAAAAAGATGTGTGAATGGGCCAAACATGATAAAATTGCTTGTGAACAAACATGTATAAGTTTTTACATATATATGATTGGACAGTATCATAAGCAGATGTAGGAATCCTTTGTTAGAGAGATGTGAGTGCAATAATGTGATTGGTGGCATCTTAAATCCAGAGTGTAGTCAAATCCAATTCATAGCAGATGAGATAGTGGTAGAGTTCTGTATTTTGGGTACTATACAAAGATTGTGTGCAAAATAGTGGTCATGGGCTTAAAACATTGCTGAAACATCCTTTGTAGGTGTTAGATGTGGTTTATGTTATTGTATCCTAAATACAAAACCTATGTTTGTATTAGAGTGAACACGTTGACACATGTCGACTTGTGTAGATTGAGTGTGCTACTGTGTAAAGTCTATGAAAGCACGTAGTGAATGTGTCTAACTGTTTAGCAAATAGCTACCTTAGCATAAATAAGGAGGTCTTAAAAAGATTCTTACCTTAAATTAAACAAACCTTTAAATGTCGAGAAGTATAGAAAGATAACCTTCCAATGTGTTTGAGTGCTGTGTGTGGCTTGCAGGTAGTGAAATCATGGTTTGGACTTAATAGACTGCAGCATTGCTTATTACATTCAGGTGTATGTGTTTGAGTAGGAATCAGCGTTAATTAGCAAACTCAGCCGCACGCTGGCATGCGGTATCTGTAGGGGTGGTTTGAGATGGCGGTTGGCGGCCGCCTGTTTTGTGTCCGAAATGAACGGTGCCTTAGTCGATCGTGCGGTAGTAGCACCGCTCATTTTTGGTGCACACCCCCGTGTACGCCCATATTTACGCCCATTTTCCCTCATTATTTCGGCCGCTCCCTTCAACACGCCCCTATGCCGCCCCCAATACCGTACACTCGCGTACAGGTTTTTTCGCACGTAGAGACCCGTCCGTAAGCGTTGGTGAGTGGTCGCGCCTGCGCATTGGCGAATGTACGCATGCGCAGATCATAAAAAATCCCGGGACGTACGCGTACGGCCCGGCCGCTCCAACCAGAATAAGGCCCTATGTGCAGAGTGTATGATAAAATTAAAACATCACTCACGCTTTTGTGTATCTGTTTGTTGATATGTGTGTTGTAAGTTAATTTTAGTCTTCATATTGTAGAATTAAAAGTTAAGTTTTAAGCCATTTTAATGAAGTTGTACCCCCAAAAAAGACTCTTTCTTTTACAATTGTACAGGACAAAAACACCAGAGCAGGCTTTTCCTGCCCCAGAATTACCCACCACAGATGGGGCAGACCACTCACCCTCTTCATCCCTCCTGTCGCCCCCCCCCCAGCCCCAACACCCCCTCCCCCCGTTGCACCCCTCCACTCCGGTGATCGTATGCCAGAGTTCCCCTGCCGCCGCAATGCACAGCAGTGATCAGGCAACAGGCTCAGGGATGTTCAGTGCAGCCCGGACGGCCAAACTTTTGTGAGCAGGGCCTACCGCCGGCACATGCGCAATGCAGCGAATGGCGACAGGGGCAGCAGAAGGGCGCACTGGCGCTCAATGTATATTGGTAGTATGCTGGGAAATTTTCCAGGACAGCCTGTGCCCGGAATATTTCAGGGCAAACCACTCAAAAAATACAGGAAATTCATGTTAGAGTTTTTTTATAGTCATTTTTATGACTATTTAGAATCATACACGTGGTAGCACAATAACTATAATCCTCTTTATATAACCTCTGTAATAACATTACTGGTCATAAACTTGAGGACTCTGTAATGCTTCTCATAAGTCATACCCTTTTTTATTCCATATAAATGATAGAGTCAACTACAATATACTTAACTTAATATTAATATACTCTACACTTGAGATCTTTGTTTGGGTATTAACAATATGTTGCCCCTGCTGACACTTAACACTTTCAGCATTTAGAACTTATGTTTAGTTTGTGAATTATCAGCAGATACAAAATATAACAGAACCTGCAATCTCACTCTCCATTCCATAGTCATTTCATTGCCCAGAACTTAGGGCCTACAGTAATTGAGACTTGATCCGTTATCTGCAAAGCATGACTGTGAGTAGATATCCGCTGCCCAGACAGAAAGAAAACCCGCCTCATGCAAATCAGTAAAAGAACTGAGTATGGATCGCTATTCGCTATTATCTGCAAATCAATATGCAGCCCACACACCATCAAGTGATTTCTCCAGTCTGTGCAAATGTGTAAAGCTCTGACCCTTCCACAACTCTGCGACAGGCTTTTCGAGGCCGGAGCTGACTTCACGGACCCTCCCCGAAAACACCTGGGCACACCTGCATTTTCCCTCGCACTCCCAGAAAACGCCCGGTTACCACCCCCAAACACTGACTTCCTGTCTTGCGATTGCGATGAGATATTTTAGCTATTTCTGTAAGCATGCTATTATTATTATTATTATAATTTTATTTATAAGGCGCCACAAGTGTTTCGCAGCGCCGTACAAAGGAACAATAAAGGGAGACAAAACTTGGCATAACATTGAATAAATAACAAAAATACAGTACAAATAAAGAGCACCACAGTTCAATACACATTACAGCTTAAATGTAAGTAGTGAGGACCCAATCAACATACAACTAGAGGCTTGAGGCCAATGATGGAGATAAGTATGAAGATGGTCACTGAGTGTTGGAGTAAAGGAGAGCTGTGAGTGAAATGTGAAGAGAAGTGGGCTTTGACAACAGGAGGGAAGAGGGCCCTACTCGGAGGAGCTTACAATCTAGTAGGAAGGGGAGACAGACAGATTACAAGAGGTGCAAGCGAGGGGGTGGTGGTTAGATAGCAGGATGTAAACAGGCAAGGGGTCGGAGAACCAGCTGGTTTATGCAGTGGAAGGGTACGCTTTGATAATTAGGTGAGTTTTCAGTGCCCGTTTGAAGCTTTGCAAGGTCGGGGAGAGTCTAATGGAGCGAGGGAGTGCGTTCCACTGAAGGGGTGCAGCACGGGGAAAGTCCTGTACTCTAGCATGGGAAGCAGTGATCAGGGTGGAGGAGAGACGACAGTCGTCAGCTGACCGTAGAGGGCGGGAGGGTGTATGAATGGAGATGAGGTTAGAGATATATGGAGCAATGGAATTAGAGATGGCCCTGTATGTGAGTGTGAGGTGTTTGAAGAGGATTCTGTAGGGGAATGGAAGCCGGTGCAGATTTTGTTGAAGGGGAGTAGCAGAGTTAGAGCGGCGGGAGAGGAAGATAAGCCTGGCTGCAGCATTGAGGACAGATTGGAGAGGAGCTAGTTGGGATTGAGCGAGGCCAGTGAGAAGAGCATTACAGTAGTCAAGCCGTGAGATGACTAACAATTGCCAATTCGCACAGCTATCAATAACCGCCTTACCTGCTTTTCTACATATTATTTCCTAGAATTGGGCAGTTCGGATGGTGTAATGGTTAGCATTACTGCCTCACAGCGCTGAGGTCATGGGTTCTATTCCCACCATGGCCCTAACTCTGTGGAGTTTGTATATTCTCCCCGTACTTGTGTGGGTTTCCTCCTACAATCCAAAAATATACTGGTAGGTTAATTGGCTCCCAACAAAATTAACCCTATAATGTCTGTGTGTGTGTGTGTGTGTACATGTGGTAGGGAATATAGATTGTAAGCTCCACTGGGGCAGGAACTGATGTAAATGTTCAACTATTCTATTTTATATTGTACAGCGCTTCGGAATATGTATGTGCTATATAAGAAACTGTTAATAAATAAATAAATTATAGAATTCTTAGTCTGCCACTATACACTGTATTTTATGAATATCGCTATCACAAATTATTACTTGGAATGGAAGCACTGCGCTAATTTATATTTAGTATAGATAGATAATGTTATAAAATATTTATTAAGTAAACAGTAGGCATATAATATACAAAATTGTATCTATCTTTGGTGGCTTCCAATCTAAAATAGTAACATTAATCATTCATGATACAATTCATATACAGGTTGAGTATCCCGTATCCGAATATCCGTTATCTGAATTAATCCGAAAACCAGACATTCCAGAAAGTAAAAAAAAAATTTTTTGCCTAAAAACTTATTTGGGACATTTGTAACAGCATCACTGGGGACATGATATGTAACTGGAATATGTTTAAGAAAATTATTGCTTGGCATTAAAATTCAGTATCTGAGATAGTACACAAATTTTGTTTCATGTTTTGAAACCTTGTTTTTTGAACAAATAAAATATATTTGTGTGTATTTTGTGTGGTTGATGTGTTTATACAACATAATTGCAAGATACTTCAAAATACATCACTGAAATATTAAAATATTCCGAAATACGGAATAATCCGTTATCCAAAATTCTCTTGGTCCCGAGCATTTCGGATACCGGATACTCAACCTGTATTTTGAATCAATATTTTGAAATGAAATCAGCAACAATGTATATTTATGTTCTACCAATAAATGTTCTCAATAGGATGTGACATATGTTGACAGTCCACCAAGTGCTTGGTAACAAAGTTGTCACGATCCGAGCTGTCAGACAGACTTTCTTACCGGCTAAGTGCCTCCGCAGGTTCAGCTTGCGGTCCAGACGTCATCTCTGCCGGCCTCCTGTCTCCCAGTGACAGTCCCCAGTGCACGGCAATCCACCTGTCCGCCGCCATTGCTCCCAGTATCCAGCATGGTGTGCACAAACACACTTTCCCGCCATAGCAGACATGGGGGCTGCCATGTTCTTTCCAGTCACATGTCTGTGCTGTCCAATCCTGTTGGTTCTGATCTCCCTGTCATACTTCCTCGGCCAATCCTGGCCACCCAGTGGGGATAAGTATGCTGGGAGCTCTCAGAACCATTGCTAGTGCTTCAGTTGTCTCCAGTGTATGGTCAGCTGTCCTTGTCTCCGTGCAAGTGTATTTCTCTGCTGGTGTTGTTTTCCATGCTGCAGTGTGTTCCAGGTTGTTCCATCTCCTGTGAAGTCCAGGTTATTCCACCGCCTGTGATCCTGCCTCTCAGCCCAGCGACCAAGCCTAGCTCCGGGACTCTGGTCCTTCCGATGCTCCAGCATCATCCACCATCGATGTTTCATCGCTAGTCCGATATTCCGGATCTCCTGCTTCCGTCCGTCATTCCGGACCCACAGTCATCTCCCGTCCGTCATTCCGGACCCACAGTCTCCTTCCATATCCGATACCCGAATCCGATGTTCCCACATCATCATCGATAGTCCGATATTCCGGATCTCCAAGCCAAGCTTCCTTCCGTCATTCCGGACCCACAGTCAAGCTCAAGTCTTCCGTCCGTCATTCCGGACCCACAGTCTTCACATCCGATGTTCCACCATCGATCCCACATCACATCACATCTGTAAAGTATTGCAATCTGCATGAACTCTGTTATTTCTCCTGCATACTTTACTGTCTGTTTATATTACAACCATCTGCAAATAAACTCCGGTTGTATTTTACCTCTGACTGCTTATTGGCTCTGGGTGCACTGTCGTGCCCTCCATGCGCAAGGGTCCTCTCCAACCTCACCGGTCCAGGTCCCCACCAGAGGTCTCAGTCTCGTCGACTTAGCCCCCCTGGTGTGACAGTAAGCACTAGCCAAATGGATCCAGCCGCAAACCAAGCATCTCCACCCAGCCCTGTACAGCAACTGGCTGTTCGCTTGGATCAGCAAGAGGCTGCGCAGAGCCAAGTGATTCATTGTCTGCAAGATCTGTCTTCCCGGCTGGATAAGCTACAGACCACTCTCAGTGGCCCTGAGCCTGTCAGAGAACTTCCAAGTCCAGTTCATCCTCCTGTAATGGCTGCTGCACCTCGCCTTCATCTCTCTGTTCCCACCAAGTATGATGGGAACCCCAAGACCTGTCGAGGTTTTCTCAATCAGTGTGAGATTCACTTCGAGCTGCAACCCAGCAACTTCCCTACTGAAAGGGTCAAGATCGCCTACATCATCTCCCTCCTGTGTGGAGCAGCGTTAGAATGGGCGTCTCCCTTATGGGAAAGATCTGATGCCATCCTGTCCAACTACAAGGACTTCGTGTCAACATTCCGGCGTATCTTCGATGAGCCTGGGCGATCAGCATCTGCCTCCACTGAACTCCTCCGTCTCAGACAGGGATCCCGCTCCGTCGGGCAATATCTGGTCCAGTTCCAGATTCTGGCGTCTGAACTCTCCTGGTGTGATGGGGCCTTATACGCAGCTTTCTGGCATGGCCTATCCGATCATATTAAGGATGAACTCGCTACCAGAGACTTACCCTCAGGTCTAAATGACCTTATATCATTGTGTATCAAAGTAGACCTACGCTTCCGAGAAAGGGCTGTAGAACGTCACAAGAGCGCTCCAGTTAAAGTGCCAACTCCTCCGCCTTCTTTACCCACTGCTCCTGCGGTCCATTCCAAAGAAGAACCAATGGAGATAAACCGTTTCCGTTTGTCTCAAGGAGAACGTCGACGTCGACGGTTGGCACAGCTCTGCCTGTATTGTGCCGATCCTGCACATCAAATTTCTGCATGCCCAAAGCGTTAGGAAAACTCCTCCTCCTAGCCCGTCAAGGAGAGGGTAGGCTAGGAGTAATTAAGTCCTCTCCATCAGCAACTGATTGTGTCCTTCCAGTTTCCCTACAAGTTGGTCAGCATTTCAAGACTGTCTCCGCACTTCTTGATTCCGGTGCCGCTGGCAACTTCGTTACTGCAGAACTGGTCCGCAAGTGGGGGTTACCCACTGAAAGTCTTTCCAAGACTGTCTTCCTTACTGCTGTGGATGGCAGTAGGATTCCTGATGCGACAGTCTCCCGCAGAACTTTGCCACTTACAGTAAAAGTGGGAGTCCTGCACACTGAACTTTTGTCCTTCCTGGTTTTACCCCGAGCCACTCATGCTCTGGTTCTGGGTTTACCCTGGCTCCGTCTTCACAATCCTCGTCTTGATTGGAAGACATCGGAAATCCTTTCCTGGGATCCTTCCTGCTCCGGTACCTGTCTCCAAAAGGTACTCCCAGCTCGTCATTCTTCAGCCGATGCAGCAGACCTTCCGCCTCTTCCCTACCAAGAGTACTCAGATGTATTCAGCAAGTCTGGCGCTGATGTCCTACCTCCTCACAGACCGTGGGATTGCCCTATCGACCTTATCCCAGGCAAAGAACCACCCAGAGGTAGAACTTATCCTCTCTCTCTTCCAGAGACTCAAGTTATGACCAATTACATCAAGGAAAATCTGGCAAAGGGATTCATCCGTCCTTCGACTTCTCCTGCTGGCGCAGGGTTCATCTTCGTAAAGAAGAAGGATGGAGGTCTACGTCCCTGCATTGATTATCGCGGCCTCAATGACATTACAGTACAGAACCGATATCCGTTGCCCCTCATCACCGAGCTGTTTGACCATGTCAGCGGTGCAACCATCTTCACGAAACTCGACCTGAGGGGTGCATATAATCTCATCCGCATACGAGAGGGCGACGAGTGGAAGACGGCGTTTAATACCAGAGACGGCCACTATGAGTACCTCGTCATGCCCTTCGGGCTCAGCAATGCCCCAGCCGTGTTCCAGCACTATGTCAATGAGATTTTTCGGGACATTCTGTATCGTCATGTAGTTGTATATCTCGATGACATTTTAATCTACGCCAATAACATCACAGAACATCGTTATTGGGTCAAAGAGGTTCTGTCCCGGCTGCGAGCAAATCATCTCTACTGTAAACTGGAGAAGTGTGTCTTCGAGGTGAAGTCTATACCCTTCCTAGGGTACATTGTCTCCAGTTCTGGTCTTCAAATGGATCCAGGAAAACTGCAGGCCATCCAAGATTGGCCAATTCCCTCTTCGCTGAAAGGTATTCAACGTTTCCTGGGTTTTGCCAATTATTACAGAAAATTCATTCGTAATTTCTCGTCTATTGTGGCTCCCATCGCTGCCTTAACGAAAAAGGGGTCTAATCCAGCGAAGTGGCCGGCAGAAGCCATCGAAGCCTTCCATCTGTTGAAACAGAGGTTCACTTCCGCTCCTGTTTTAAGACAACCTGATACCACCTTGCCCTTTATTCTCGAGGTTGATGCCTCCTCCGTGGGTGTTGGGGCAGTCCTCTCGCAGAAAGCGCCCGATGGTCGTCTTCATCCCTGTGGGTTCTACTTCCGTAAGTTCCTGCCTGCAGAGCGTAACTATGCCATTGGTGACCAAGAGCTCCTCGCCATCAAGTTGGCATTAGAAGAATGGAGATATCTTCTAGAGGGCGCTGTTCATGAGATCACAATTATCACAGACCATAAGAATCTTCTGTATCTCAAGTCTGCTCAATGTTTAAATCCCCGTCAAGCCAGATGGACACTTTTCTTTTCCAGGTTCCGTTTCAAGCTGTCGTTCTGTCCAGGGACACAAAACCGAAAAGCTGATGCCCTTTCCCGCTCATGGGAGCAAGAAAGTGAGTCTAAGTCCACACATCAACATTTTATTATTGATCCAGTGGCCTTCTCCGCAACGAGAGTTTCAAATCTCACGCCCCCTACAGGGAAAAGATATGTAAAGCCAGCTCTAAGAAAGAAGTTGCTCTGTTGGGCGCATTCTTCAAAATTCGCTGGCCATGCAGGCATTCAGAAAACTTACGAGTTTATCACCAGGTCCTACTGGTGGCCATCCCTCAAACAGGATGTACAGGACTTTGTTTCCTCTTGTGCTAAATGTGCTCAGCACAAGACCAGTCGTCAGTCTCCTCCTGGGCAATTGATGCCACTGTCAGTGCCACATCGTCCTTGGACGCATATCTCTATGGACTTTGTAACTGATCTTCCAGAGTCTGACAAGTTCACCACCATCTGGGTGATTGTTGACCGGTTCACCAAGATGGCTCACTTCGTTCCCCTCACCGGTCTTCCGTCAGCTTCCAAGCTGTCCCAGCTCTTCATCAAAGAGATATTCAAGCTTCATGGGCTGCCTCTTGAAATCATCTCCGATAGAGGAGTCCAATTCGTAGCCAAGTTCTGGCGAAGCCTGTGCTCCCTGCTTCAAATAAAGTTAGTTTTCCACAGCCTACCACCCTCAAACCAATGGCCAAACGGAGAGGGTGAATCAGGACCTTGAAGCATTTCTCCGCACATATGTCTCTTCTTCCCAAGATGACTGGGCTCAACTCCTTCCATGGGCAGAGTTCTGCCATAATAACCAATATCATTCTTCATCAAATGTCACTCCATTCCTTGCCAATTATGGGTTTCATCCTCGAGTTCCTGACTTCACTCTGCAACCTGTGTCCTCTGTTCCAGTGGTCGACACGACCATCCGGCAGTTCGTCAAATCCTGGAAGCTCATTCGTTCTTCACTTCTGAAGGCTTCAAGCAGGTACAAAAAATTTGCCGACAGGAAACGCAGAGCTGTGCCAGCCCTCCGTCCAGGAGATCGTGTCTGGTTGTCAACCAAGAATCTTCGATTGAGAGTGCCATCGATGAAGTTCGCTCCCCGATATATTGGTCCTTTCCCAGTTGAGCGAGTCGTCAATCCAGTAGCTTACAAGCTCAAGTTGCCGCCCTATTTGAAAGTGCCAGCTACATTCCACATTTCGCTGCTCAAGCCGCTGGTTCTGAATCGCTTTCATTCCAAGCTCCCCAAGGCTCCTAAGGTTTGCACCCAGCGTGGAACAGAATATGAGGTCAGTAAAATCTTGGACTCTCGCATCCGATATGGTCGTCTGCAATATCTGATCGATTAGAAGGGCTCCGGCCCCGAAGAGCGATCATGGACCAATGCCATCGATGTCCATGCTCCCAGACTCATCCGGGCGTTCCACTCCAAGTTTCCCCGCAAGCCTAAAAGGTGTCCTGGGGCCACCCTTAAAGGGGGGGGTGCTGTCACGATCCGAGCTGTCAGACAGACTTTCTTACCGGCTAAGTGCCTCCGCAGGTTCAGCTTGCGGTCCAGACGTCATCTCTGCCGGCCTCCTGTCTCCCAGTGACAGTCCCCAGTGCACGGCAATCCACCTGTCCGCCGCCATTGCTCCCAGTATCCAGCATGGTGTGCACAAACACACTTTCCCGCCATAGCAGACATGGGGGCTGCCATGTTCTTTCCAGTCCCATGTCTGTGCTGTCCAATCCTGTTGGTTCTGATCTCCCTGTCATACTTCCTCGGCCAATCCTGGCCACCCAGTGGGGATAAGTATGCTGGGAGCTCTCAGAACCATTGCTAGTGCTTCAGTTGTCTCCAGTGTATGGTCAGCTGTCCTTGTCTCCGTGCAAGTGTATTTCTCTGCTGGTGTTGTTTTCCATGCTGCAGTGTGTTCCAGGTTGTTCTATCTCCTGTGAAGTCCAGGTTATTCCACCGCCTGTGATCCTGCCTCTCAGCCTAGTGACCAAGCCTAGCTCCGGGACTCTGGTCCTTCCGATGCTCCAGCATCATCCATCATCGATGTTTCATCGCTAGTCCGATATTCCGTATCTCCTGCTTCCGTCCGTCATTCCGGACCCACAGTCATCTCCCGTCCGTCATTCCGGACCCACAGTCTCCTTCCATATCCGATACCCGAATCCGATGTTCCCACATCATCATCGATAGTCCGATATTCCGGATCTCCAAGCCAAGCTTCCGTCCGTCATTCCGGACCCACAGTCAAGCTCAAGTCTTCCGTCCGTCATTCCGGACCCACAGTCTTCACATCCGATGTTCCACCATCGATCCCACATCACATCACATCTGTAAAGTATTGCAATCTGCATGAACTCTGTTATTTCTCCTGCATGCTTTACTGTCTGTTTATATTACAACCATCTGCAAATAAACTCCGGTTGTATTTTACCTCTGACTGCTTATTGGCTCTGGGTGCACTGTCGCGCCCTCCATGCGCAAGGGTCCTCTCCAACCTCACAGGTCCAGGTCCCCACCAGAGGTCTCAGTCTCGTCGACTGAGCCCCCCTGGTGTGACAAAAGTTAGTTTATAGGCATGTAGGAGCTTGTAGTAAGCCACTGGTATCCGCTGTGGTGCCAGGACTCAATGTCCACAGTGGGGGTCCGGTTGTTGGAAGCTGGATGGCTGTCAGCTGAAAGATGTGCTGGGGGGGCTTTGATGGCATCTCTCACCCACCATGAGATGATGTTGTGTCCGTGACATATGGGGCACAGCATCTATCGCCTGCCATGTCACAGTATACAGACAGCCACTGGTATCCCACTGTTGGTATGGGACTGGGAGCTGCGGCAGCGTTTGTGGCCCACCATTGGGACAAGATGGGTCATCCCCAAGAGACAAGGCTTGGCGTCTCGCACCCGCTGTGTCGCTGTGTGCAGGTGGCTGATGCAATTACTTGTGGGGAACAGGTTGTAGCTTTCACCCGCAGTATGTTGTTTTCCTCCTCCCACTCCAGGTGCTGGGAATGGACTCCACTTCCAAAGGCTTTACTTTTACAAGGTCTGGGCAATGAAATTGAATATGCTTAAGGATTGATGTGTAGATAGATGTAGATGTTTCACAGGTTATAATGACGGTCCAATGCTGCAAGTCCTTAGAAATATCCTCTAACGCGTTTTGCTCTTAAGAGGCTTTTTCGGTACTTATGTAGTATCTGGACGCCCGATTAAAAAATCGGGTCCATCGCATCACATCGCATGCGACTCGATGCGATTGAATCCTATGGAAAAATCGGGTCCATGTTAAAATGGACTGAATCCATTTTAACATAGGATTCTATGGGAAAAAGGGTCCTTTTCATTTCCCCACTATCCAACTACGCATGGAGTTGGATATAAACCTGTGGCGAGCGTGGCGAGGGGATGCGGAATACTTTTTAACAAATCCGCGTCCCCTCGCGGGGCTCGCTGCGCTCGCCACAGGTTTATATCCAACTCCATGCGTAGTTGGATAGTGGGGAAATGAAAAGGACCCTTTTTCCCATAGAATCCTATGGAAAATCGGGTCCATCGCATCGCATCGCATAATTCAGTAAAACTGCAGCCTTCATATACCCAATCAGTAATTGGGTTCTGTTTGTGATTGGACCCACATAAATTCAATTCAGGTGTAGTCTGATTTAATTAGACAAATGTGCAGTGTTTTTCAACATACATTTCTTACAACTAAATTACTTTGTAGGGGAGATAATAAATACAGTGTTGAATAATAAAGGGTGAATGATAAATAATAAATAAATGTTAGATAGTAAATAAAAAAATAATAAAATAGACATATACTGTAAATGACCATAGAAACTGAATTTGAGTGATAATGGACAGACAAAAAAAATGGTACAAATATATATATATATATATTGTCAATCCAATCTCAAGAATTTTTCCTTTAAGGGTATTGAACATGTAACCCTTGACATAAGAGGCGGTGATTTAAGTATAAAATTGGGGAAACGTGAAACATACTGGATTTATACACTAGGAACCTTGAGTCCGGTTGGCATGAATGAGGGTTGCGAGATCACTCCTTTCCTGCATTGAGTGCATTTTTTGGGGACACCCGTAGTGCTGGTGAGTGTTGTTGGGCTAATAACCCCGCTCGCTGGCACAATGACGGATGCCACCAGACTGCTCTCGTGCAGGGTCGTGTCTCTCCCTCAGACCTGCCACCGTTGATTTAGGTTTTTTCTCCCCCAGCCCGCCATTTACTCCATCCTCATATAGTATTATAACTTGCCTGGTAATATGATCTTTTGTTGACCTATACACAATTAGTATCCCTTTATTCAGTTATACACAGCTTGGTCCCCTTCTAGGGTATTAGTATTTTTATATTTTATTTATTTTTTAAACATAATCACTAAGTATGTAATATGGTTATGTATCTTATTTATCTACTGATATACCGCAAATATTGTTGTTTAATCATGGTTTTATTGTGTATTTATTAAAAATGATGATTTATATGGAATTAGTCTGACTATAACAGACTATTATGTTGATATGGTTTTATATGTATAATGTTTTTTATTTCTCTCTTTTTAGTCTGTGAATCCTGCAGGCTGATACTGAATCGAACAGCATTTATTATTTTTTGCTTATAATATTTATATAATTTATTATACCTTTTTCTAGTCACTTTATTGTTAGATATTTTTCTGACTATGTTTATAGTCCTTATATTATTCATATATAAAAAAATTTCACGGATTTATCCTATAAAATATTTGTACTTTAGCACTCACCACTTTATCTATTATATATAATGTATTTTTGTAAAATAAAATAAATATTTTTCTTAATATATTTATATACTTTTTTATATACATTTTTCTATATACCTTTTTGTATTTTTGCATTAGTTATGTAGCTATTTATTCTGTGCTTTTCTGATAAGTATCAGCATGCATGATTAGGCTTTTGTGTTTATATAATTGTATTGTAATGTGCGGCACCTGTGTAATTGAGTTGTGCTGGTATATAAGCTAGTGGATGTCAGGGGATAGTCACACCCCCTGACGAAGACCGTAGTCGAAACGCGTTGGGCGTGGTTACTCTATCCTGACGCTGTAGACGTCCTGGCTTTGGTCCGCTGTATCCTGTGGAAGTCGTGGCTGGTATTCGCTGTCCGGTGTTCCGACCGCAACTGATCACTGCTGTCCGGTTTCCATCGACACCTGGTATTGCTGTACCGCCTTTTCCATTTGGGAAGTTTTTATTCCTATATGTTTTTACCTATGTTTGTCAGCTGTATATCAGTAAAAATTGTACCTACCTGTTGCTGACTGGTGCGCTTCAATTTCTTTTTTCTTTACAAGCATACTTCGTGGGAGCCGTGGTTGGATCCCTATTTTGAAGCTGCACACATATGGGAAGATTATGGACTTAGCCTGATATTTTGGACACTTTGGGACTGATTTGCGCTGGGTATCTTTCTTATATATATATATATATATATATATATATATATATATATATATATAATCCCACAGAATGAAGGCACTCTGGAGACTTTTAGATGAAAGTGAAAAAACATGAAAATGGATTTTTTAAGAATATTTAGTCTGCGCCCCCTGCTCCTGAGGCAGGAGGGTCATTTGCAGCACAGGAAACTGTGGAGCAGCCTGCACCAGATGACGCTAAGCTGCGAGGAGCAGAACAAGCTCATCCTTCTGAAGGATCTGTAGGATCTGGACAACAATTCCCTGGAGGAGGCACCAGGCTGGCTGCAGAGCCTGGGAGCAGGCAAGCTCATCCTGCATAGGAACAGGTTCCTGAGCATGCCCTGGCCGCCTATGAGCTGGACATGGGCTAGCCCTACGGTTACATGGAGTATGCAGCTGAGTAAGGCACCAAAGTAATTAGAACACTGACAGTGTCTTCTTCATTGCTGGCAGTGCCCTAAATACTATGGCACCTCACTCAGCTGCCAATCGCGGTAATGTGGACAGCTGCCACCAGCGATCAGAATTGAAAGCAGTGACAGCTGGACAGAGAGCAGTGGTCATTTTGATTGTATTCAGAGCAGGTTCGCAGCTACTTGAAATCTCCCGCCGACTCAAGAGTCACTCGGAGCTCACCTTCTGGCAGTCAGAGTGGCTCCTGATTGGCTCGCAAGTCAGTGGGAGATTTTAAATAGCCACGGACCTGCTCTGAGTACAACCCAGCTGCCTACCGCTATCTGCCTGGCTGTGATTGCTTTCAATTATGCCCGGTTGGCGGCAGCATTTTGCTTCCCTGAAGCAATGAGCGTTTCACTTCCCTTTGGCAATGAGCTTGTAATCCTCCTGGGCAATGAACTTGAACCCCCATTGGCAACCAGCATAAAGCCCCTGTGGCAACAAGCATGAAGCCCCTGGCATCGAGCATGAAACCTCATTGGTAACAAGCATTGGCAACAAGCATGAAGCCAATGGCATTGAGCATCACGATGTGTGGTATAATATGTCATAAGCATCACGGTGTGTGGTATAATATGTAATGAGCATCACGGAGTGGCACAATTTGTAAAGAGCATCATGGTGTATGGCACAATGTATAATAGGCATTACGGTGTATGGCACAATGTGTAATGGTGCAGTGTGCCTAAGGGGCTGTAGCTGGTGCAACTGGCGCAGTGTGTTGGTGCAGTGTGTTTAAGGGGCTCTAGCTAGCACAGTGTGTCTAAGGGGCACTACTGTGTGGTATAATGTGAATTGGTACTCCTCACTCAAGCTGCAGCTGAGCTGCTGATATTCTGCTGCAGCCCCTGCTCCCCTGGGGCTGCTACTGGCTTCAGCTGTTCGCAGCTGCTGAGGAAGGTTCGGGGGAACTCAGATGCACTCAGGTGTGCTTGGGCATTCATGTGTTCGGAAATGCTTGGGCATTCATGTGTTCGACCGTCTGAACTCCCGAGCACTCCTGAGTGGCCCCCAAACTTGCCCGAGCAGGGCATATGGCGTGGGGGGCAGCGGCAATGGAGCCCAGGCGATCCGGATTACGATCCTCAGGATGGAGAGGTGAGACAGGGAGGCGAGTTACAGGGTTGGAGGTGTGCTCACAGATGGTGGTGAGCTAATGGTGCACAACTGGAGGCACCACTGGCATACACCTACGTACTAATCAGTGGCATGCCAGGAAGTTTTCTGGAGAGCCGCTCTTGTAGCGCAGCCTAGCCTCGATATACCACCAAAGTGGTTAAGGTTAGCTAAATCCCTTTTGTCAACGGACCAGGTCTTTATGATGAAGGGGAACTAGTTAGAACCCAGTACAGGCTGCCAGTGACTTATGGTGCTGACTGACACTTTGCGGCCGCGGTGCCGCCAGGCATCTGAGTATCGGAGGTATTCGGGAGTAAGCAGGAAAATGTGCTCCCACGTTCATGGGGCTATTACTCCGTGGCCATAGGCCAGCTCTTTTCTCTTCCCGGTGCATGCTTTGTTGCACCTCCAATATGCTGAAACCAGTATCTCCAGTTCCATTTTCATTCGGCAACCTGTTCTACACTGCCTTCAGTGCTTTTGTGGTGGTCCTGCTCCTGCCTCCTCCTGACGGCATGCTCTCTGACTTATTTACCAGGCTTTTCTTCTGCAAGGCAAACCCCCTCCTCACAAGCCACACCCCTTTTCAAAAGGCACTACCTCCTTTCTGACAAGCGGGAAAAATGGGGGGGGGGGCAATTTTAACTGTTTGCACTGGGAGCCAAATAGTCTAGAAGTGGCCCTAAGCAGTAGAGTATGACCACTAGAGCACTCAGATCCTACTGTGCATGCGGGAACCACTGTAAAACTGTTGCTGGACTCCGGAGGGTAAGTATTGCAAAAAAACATTATTAGAGATAAGCCCCTGATATATAGGACCTTATTCTGGTCGACTAGCAAGGCTGCGAATTATACAGCTTTCCGAGTCCCCCAGATGCTGCCAGCAGTGCAAATCGCACCCCCCCTCGCACGCTGCGATCTCCTGCACGGCTGCGAATCAAATGATTTCTCCAGCGCTCGCAGACCAGAGACACCTCTATGGTGTCTCTGATCTCCGAACGCCCTGTGTGGAAAGCAGGCAGGCAGCAACCATCCGGTGATGTTAGCTGCACGCCCCCCACACCCACGTCAAAAGGCGATGACCATGGGAACGTCCATGAATAACCCCATAATGTGTTTATGCCCATTTCAGTCTGACGTCAATAGAAGTTTATCTCTTTCTTGCCTACACCCCAGCTTGGAGTGGAACCAACTTATTAGGTGAGCTGCTCACAGACTTCATTGGCAAGTATTTAAAATAGCCGAAGGGCACAGTGATATAAGTCACGAGAAATCAATCTGTTCCCCACTTCATAACATATAGCTAGGGCAGGGCTCTACAGCAGGTATGGCAGGAAATTATACATTATACAAAAATACTGTCATTAAAACTAACAAAAGGAGTAATGATTAGTGTAATCAGCAATACATATCCTCAGGCTATATATGCAAATGTTTATAATTTAGCAAATACAATTCCATATTTAATGTTTTATTTATTATTTATTTACATTTTCTTATATAGCTCAGCATTTTCTGTTGCGCTGTACAATTGGAAACAACGGTGATTAAACAAACTGGGTAGATACAAACCGACATAGAGGTAGGATATGGAATTATAAGTTCTAAACATTGTGGCTAATACACAGAACCTGATTAAGGGTTCCAGCAGCCCTAGGCTAATACGGAAGTGAACTCCCTTCCCCCCTCCATTAATTATAACTTTTCCCTACATGCTTGTTGTCTGAAGTTACAGCATGTGCTCGTTGCAAGGCCTTACATGCTCATTAGAAACATTGAATTTGACGGCAGATAAGAACCACTTGGCCCATCTAGTCTGCCCCTGTTTTTTAAACATGTTACCTCAAACCATATTTGATCCTTATTTTTTTGTAAGGATATCAATATGCTTATCCCAAGCATGTTTAAATTGTACTACTGTATTTGCGTCTACCACCTCTGATGGTAGGCTATTCCACTTATCTACTACTCTTTCTGTGAAAAAATTCTTCCTCACATTTGCCCTGAATCTTCCTCCCTCTAGTTTCAGTGCATGTCCTCGTGTTCTGTTGCTCCTCTTCCTGTTAAGAATGTCTCCCACCTGTACCTTGTTAAAACCCTTGATATATTTGAAAGTTTCTATCATGTCCCCCCTTTCCCTTCTCTGCTCTAAAGTATACATATTAAGATCTTTTAGTCTTTCCTGGTATGTTTTGTGATGTAGGCCATGCACCATTTTAGTTGCCCTTCTTTGTACAGTCTCTAATGTATTTATATCCTTCTGGAGATATGGCCTCCAGAACTGAACACAATACTCTAGGTGAGGTCGTACCAATGACCTATACAGTGGCATTATTACTTCTTTCTTTCTACTGCTGATACCTCTCCCTATGCAACCAAGCATCTGACTTGCCTTCTTCATTGCTTTGTTACATTGCCTACCTGCTTTTAAGTCCCCTGAAATAGTGACACCTAGATCCCTCTCTTCCTCAGTAGTTTCCATTATAGTGCCATTTATACTATATTGAGTCTTTGGATTTCTGAGACCCAAGTGCATGATTTTGCATTTTTTGGCATTAAACTGTAGTTGCCATTCTCTTGCCAGGGGTTACATACTCACGGCCTAGGGTTACATATGCTCATTGCCAGGGAGTTTCTTGCTTTTTGCCAGGGGGTTACTGCTCAGATCCACACTTCCAGTTAGCGCTGGGCACGCTGCCTTCCCCTGGCAGACTGTATACTAAAAGGTGGTGCCCAGGTGTTTTAGGAGGCAATTTTTACAGATTCTATGCCATCTATATGAAATCTGCCGAGAACTGGCTCCCCCTGCTGTGGCTTCCAGTAGTAGGTACAGCCGCAGCGTCTATTGTGCCGGAGCTGCACAAGGACCCCCCCCCCCCCAGGACCAAGCTGCTCGATGTTTTAAAGGGATAATCATTTCAAAGGCAATATCAATCATTGTAATAGTTTAATCTTCTGTTACAAACACTGCATTATTTTTCTTGTTACAATTAGGGAACATACATGTAATTTTTTTTTTTTTTTTACTAATGTTAAAGTAATAATTCACCGTAGACCCATTGGTTGTGATTTTCTAAAGGCCCCCCCCCCCATACACAATGCACACGCAACCTTGCATGCTATACCTCGGCAGCTGAATTGTATGCGATATATCACATGCGGTCCCTTTGCATACGATATATCATATGTAATGCCAGTCATGGCTGTGCGATACGACAAAACTTGTGGCAGCCAATAGAAATCTCAGGATCCGATCCAATGTGCATGGGACTGCGTATCAGATCGGAATTGGTGGTAAGTCACATATGATATGGCACTTTTCACACGATTTATCAGCCCATTGGGTTGAAATTGTGTGAAATATCGTACTAGCGACCAATGGGAACTTCAGTCCATAAGGGTTGTCATGCGTTTTACACTCTCTATTATAATTGTGACTGTAGGGGCAGCCAGGTCGCCAATTCCAGGATCAGGGAGCAACCAAGTGGGGGCTTAATAGAACAGTCGCATCAGTGCTGCCCCTTCATTATACAATGTAAAGCCAATTATGAAAACAAAATCAGAGGGACAAAAAGATCATTTTGCACAATGTGCAAAAGATGATGTTCATGGCTTAGCTGCCCATTGATGGCTTGTTTTGTAGTGGCCCAAAAAATCAACGCTTGATCCACAAAAGGGAAAGTCTCTGTCACTGAAGTGCTTGGTTTGTTAAACTGTGTTTGTTTTAATATCCAACATAAGGGTGGATATTGGCCGCAGATCATCATGGTGTCAGGGATTTGCTGTGAGACTGGGTAACAGCTGTCATACAGTACTTGCTTCACCTTGCAAAGGACTGTTTACCATTGTCTTTTTATAAATACTAGTCTTCTTGGTCCACTCCTGGGATTAAGATCCATCCCCAGTAGCAGCAGGCCAAGTCCTGAATGATGGAATCCTGCATAGGGGAGGAGTTCTAGCCTTATCAATTTTGATGCAGGATATTGAGGATAAATGTTTTGGTAACAGAGATTACAGATCCTCAGATCTAATTGAGATTAGAATGCTAGCTGATTCTGCACTGCTTATTTTTTAAGCACAATATTTCACAAAAACTTTTCATGAGCTTGCTGCAAATGACGTAACAGGGAAGGTTTTTCGATGATTAACATCCCTATCTCAACTTATTTTGGTTTTGCCTCTCCTCCCTCCAACAATCCATAGCACTATATTTTTGCTGCTGATTGAAAGCGATATCGATAATGTACCTTGGTGCATGCACAGTTTACCAATAGTTTACCAATAAATGCTCATCTGCGTAAATATTGGCATTGCGTACAAATCTGACTCTGAGTAAACTGACTGCACTCTTTACAAATATTTTTTAAGTCAAATAGGTTGAACTCGATGGACTTACTTCTTTTTTCAAGTTTAATTACTATGTTACTATGTTATATTTACCTAATACCTGTCTGATTCTATGCAAAAGATTTGGATAGTGTTTTGTAAAAAATGAAAATTCAATGTATTTTAGATCTACAGTACTAATGCAAGTTGCATTTTTTTTATCTTGCATTCCTTTCTTAAGTGTCTTAAGAGGTGATATCTCCCCACTTGTCTCCAGAGAGTCTACTCTTTAAGGGACAGTTGTACTAAGCTTGAAAAGTGATAAAATGGAGTGGTAAACCACCAGCCAATCAGCTCCTACCTGCCATGTCACAGGCTGTATTTGAAAAGTTGTATTTGATTGCCTGGTGTGTTATCACTCACCATTTTTTCACTTTTCAAACTTAGTACATCTGGCCCTTAAAGAGAAGTATAATAAATTTAACTTTGTGATTTGTGTTGTTGTTTTTATTGTTGTATGGTGGTTGGTGATAGATCCAGTGCAAGAGGCTTTCTCTTATATAATATGTTTCTTTGTGGTATGTTTGGCTGTTGATTTGAAGTTGTGTTTATTCCAATGTCTAACTGTATTATACTCTTTAGTCTTTCTAATCTGTAATAACATTATTTTATTTTGTCTGGAAAACCTCCAGTTTTATCTGTGGTACTTAAAAGATTTATATTCTTTGGGGTTTTTTTTTAATGTTTTCTTTTAATCCATCAGTTCCAGCACAATTGGTTATAACACATTATTTTTTCCCTAAATTATAATTTTTATGATCATTAATGGTTGTCAAGCGAGTAGCCTAGGAATGTAGTTTGTACTGGGCTGGGATTTCAAGCAGCTGGGTGGAGTGGTTGCAAATTTTGCCAAGTTTATTACAACTGAGTCAAGAAATACGGACAATTAAAATAGCTGTAATCAAGTATTTGTGTTCCTTTCAACAGATAGGTGTGGGGGTGTCTGTGGGGGTATGGAAAGTAACCAGACAAAGCTATTCCTAGCTTGGGTGAAGCTTCAGAGTGCTAGGGCAAGGACATGCCCTAGCCACAAAAACATCTTTCACATGGATATGGTAATTCAGACCTGATTACAGCACAAATTGGTTCTCAAAATGGGCAAAATTGTAACATGTGCAGAGAGAGTTACATTTGTGTGAGTTATATTGTTTCTGTGCAGGGTAAATACTGACTGCTTTATTTTTACTCTGCAATTTAGATTTCAGTTTGAAAACACCCACCCAAATCTAACTCTCTCTCTGTACATATTACATCTGCCCCACCTGCAGTGCAGCATTGTTTTGCCCATTTTGTGATCAGGTCTGAATTAGATCCTAAGTCAGGAAAGCCCAGCCTGGATTGGTTGCATCTGATGCACCCACACTAGGCAAGTGGTTAAGGGTATATTTAACAATGTTGGTAAGGGTAAGGGCAATAAAGGGAGATTACGAGGATATGGCACCATAAGTCAATTCTTTGAGGCGACTCTAAAGGTGCCCATACACTAGTAAGATTTATCTTCAGATCTGGCTGGTTGGAACAAAAACATGGTTATGGATGAGTGACAGTTTGGCAGTTTTCCAGCATTTCCAAGCAAATGGTCAACTGTCATTTGCTCTCATCCATTACCATGTTTTTGTTCTGACCAGACAGATCTGCAGATAAATCTGCGTGTGTATGGCCACCTTAAGAGGAAGCAACCAAACTTGAGGGGGTGCCGGACGCAATCCTGACAGTCAGTTACCCGACGTCGGGATCTCGACTGTCAAAACGCAGACAGCTGGGTTCCCAACGGCCACCCGCTATTTTCCCTCATGGGGGTCCACGACCCCCATAGAGGGAGAATAGAATAGGTGGCGAGCGTAGTGAGCCACCGTGCCCAGCAGCGGGCTCTGTTGCGCTCACCATGCAGTCTGAGTCTGGGCAGTCGGGATCCCGACTGTCGGAACCCTATACCACACCCACTTGAGGAGGGGTAGATCAGAGAAAGAGTGGAGTGGAGTGGAGTGGGGAAGAGGTGGACAGAGATGAGGTTAGAGATTAATGCTTGAAGAGACATAACGTGGAGAGAGATAAAGGGGGTGATTCAGACCCACTCGTAGCGGCCTGAATTTGCTCCCCATGGAGATGTTTTGGGTTTGCGTCTTCTGAGAGTTTCACACTCGCCGGGGCATTCGCTCACCGGGAGGCAGCCAGGGGGTAGACGCGGAGTGTGTTTATGCCAGCTTGGGGCGGGCGTCTGACATCAGCGCCTGCCCTGAATTTAGGCAGGCGCTGATGTCAGACACCCGCCCCAAGCAGGTGCTGATGTCAGACACCCACCCTAATTTTAGTGGGCGCTCTAAAATTTAGTCCAGGCCAACTCTTCTTATGGTGAGCGACCATTGGATGGTTTCTCCTGTTCTCCCCCTCTCGTGTGCATGCGAACAGATGTGTGTGCGAACACTTCTGCTTGCATGCTAGGGAACGGATTTGGCCAGCAGGGGGAGTTTGGGTTTGGACATTTGGTGGATCGGCGGGTGGTGTTTACCTGCACGCTAGGCTGCAAATACACGCAGCCTAGCAAACAGGGCTGAATCACCCCCACAGTACCAACCACTCAGATCCTGTCAATCTTCAGACACAGGTTGTAACCTGACAGGAACTGAGTGGCTCCGTCACCGCCCCTGTCCAGCCCCGCCCCCTGCAAGTGCCAAGCCGACAGTGCAGGTTGACGGAGACGCCTGCACTGAAGCACCGCATAACACATGAGTATATATAGGCGCAGGGCAGAAACATCAGTTCCCGGTGCGAACAAGCTGGGGACAGAAGGCACCAGAATCAGGCCCTTCATCTCTATGCAAGCTTTGATACATTTGCTCCCTAGAGGAGGAAAGTAGTTTGAACTGGACTCTGAAGCAGATAGGGAGCCGGCTGCAGGGCTGGAGACCAGCACAATATGGTGTTATATACAAATATGAAAAGAGCAGTAGCGCCAAGAATAAATTGTGGGGAGAAGCGAGAGTGAGGTCAGAGAGGAGACCACAGTAAGGTCATGCCTAGAAAATAACCTAGATACTTGTAACCAAGATCTAGCAATCTGCTCTTCTTCATAGAGGATTAGGCCATCAGACGATTGGCAGGGAATCAATGCAATAGAACAATAATTTTAATTATGACAATAGCCAGATTTAGACAAATCCCAGCTGACATGGTAATTGTTAAATTCATTGCAGCGACGGCAGAACTTAACGCTTCTCTTCTGGATCAGATACGGCTGGTGGTGTATTACCATCACATCTCTAGTGCAACGGGAAGCATTAGAATCTGGTCCTGGGACTAATAGAACTTACATGGATCTTCACGTTCAGTGCAGGGCATCACCATCATTATTTCAGTGTCACACAAGACAATCCAGTGATGTGATTGAAGATTCTGGCAGGCAGGGCTTAAAGTGGTCCTGGAGTGGTGGTGTAACTGATATTCCTCAGCCACCTTATCCCCTCCCCCCCTCCTACTGTCCCCCATTAGGCAGAACCAGGGTCAGTGGTAGGTTTTTGGCACACCCATGCAAACTACTGTATAATGTTTCTGTTAAAATGACTGTCCAGGGCCGAGATGGGGGTTGAACTAGTTCCACCTTAGCATTACAGTTCCACCCCACTCCCCCCATACTCACACTTTAACCCCTGGTGACAGGGATGGAGGGTTTGTCTTTGAGTGCGAAATGCCATGCCCTTATGCTAATAATTGTACTGGTGAATGTGTCCATTTTTTTTTAAACTGTTTGTCGGGATACAGGTCAGTATACAATACTTCTGCTGTAGGTACATGCTGGTGTGTTAGCAGAGGCAGATCCAGAAGAAAATGATGGGGGACACCAGGTGAAGCAGGGATGGTTAGTTGGTTCATGCCCTTTGTAGTGTGCCGTGGACTCAATAAAAAAGGCAGGAGAGTGGATGACAGAGGGAGGTAGAGGATGAAAAAGATAGGCAGTTGGTACTGAGGAGAGAAAGGCGTACAAGTAGGAGGTGACAGAGAATATGTGCTTGACAGCCTGGGCAACAGTGCAAAGCAGTGGGGAAGAGGGTGACAGTGTGGGGACGAAGGACTAAAGAGGATAAAAGGATAAAAGCAGTGGGGAAGAGGCAGAGGAGTTAAGGGGGTAATTTGGGCTGGAAGGGTTCACTTGAACATGAAGGGGAAAGTATCAGTGGGGGAGACAGGCAAAAAAAGAAACAAGGGGGGTATAACGTGAGAGAAAAAAATAGGGGGAAAAGGGAGACAGAGAGAGGGGGAGAGAACATTAGAGTTGGGGGTATAGACGGAGAAAGAAAAATAATTTGTGAGAGAGGGGGGGAAAGGGGGAAGAGAGTGAGGAGACTGAGGAAGGTGAGGAAAGAGAGGGGGTGGGATGCACTAAAGCGAAAATATGGTAAAAACACAGGGGGTTATTCTGATTCACTCAGAAAGGCACAATCACTCTCTAATGGACAAAACCATATGTACTGCAGGTGGGGCAGATGTAACATGTGCAGAGAGAGAGAGTCATTTTCTTTGAGACTGTCCCATGTCTCACTTACAGCCAGCAGTGTCCCGTGGTGGGGGGCTGTCAGTGCTGCTATACTTGGTATATGCCAGTAATTTTTTTGACTCGTCTGAGAGCCAGTATATATGACATTCCCTCTTGAACTTTATCTATGTATCTGTGGTGCCATCACAATCAGACTACTGCCACCGTGCAAAGTGGTCTGTTTGTAAAAGACCAATGTACTAGGGGGAGCTGCAGAAGTGTGACTTAATTAACTGCAAGTCATGCTGAACAATGGAACTTCCCATTTAACATGTAAATGGCAATGGTGCAACATCCACATGTAGGGCCTAATTAAGACCTGATCCCAGGGCACATTTTGTTCGCAGATGGATAAAACCATGTGGACTGCAGGTGGTGCTGATAAAAAAAAATGTGCAGAGAGTGATTGATTTGGGAGGCGTTTTCAAACTGAAATCTAAATGGCAGTGTAAAAATAAAGCAGGCAGTATTTACCCTGCACGGAAACAAAAATCTAACTCTCTCTGCACGTTACATTTTCCCTACCTGCAGAGCACAAAACGTGCACTGGTATCAGATCTGAATTAGGCACAGAGCTGCACGTGTTTTTGTTGAGTTCTGTTTCTTGTTTTCAGTGCGGTAACTAGAATACATTTTGTAGCCAGTTTACAAAACACAGCTCATGCTGGTAAAGCATTATGACACAAAGCGGACATGGCGCCATATTATAGCCCATTCTTTCAACATTTCTTAAATCTGTGTGACAGGTACAATTTGACATCTAGCAGACAGCTGCTCCCAGTGTGCTGGTTTGTTAGACAGTGTCAGATACTGTAGGAAAAGTGCAGAAACCATTCCCCATTCAAAAGCAATCTGAGCCCCAGGAGATACCTAGCAAGTGAATTTGTGATCCTCATATCCAGGGCTGCCAAGAGAAATCCTGGGCCCTGGTACAACAGCGTCACGGGGCCCCCCTGGAGTGGCGAGCAACAGAAAAGAGGTGTGGCCATTAAAGGATATAGGGGTGTGTACCACACCATATACCCTTTATGCAACACAATAGTAGACCCCTTATACTTGCCCCTTACACATTATGCTACACAAAATTCAAATCGATTACTTGCCGCCCCGTTCGTATGCAGCAGTGTGGACAGAAGCGTGGGGTGGTGGATATGGGTTGCGCCCATGGGAGTAAGGGGTCATGGCCATGGATGGGCAGATAGCGGCAGGGTCCCTGCGGAGGATGGGAACTAGGTAATAGCTCCCATCCTCCGCAAGGACCCCACTGCTGTCTGCCCATCCGTCACAGGGACCCTCTGCCCCCCTGCGCTGCCCAGACCCCTATACCATACAGGGGTCTGGGTCCTCTCTCCAAGATCTGTGGCTGGCACGATCATCCCCATTTGAAGCGCCGCCTCTGGAGTATAAGGATCCCAAGCTCACACACGCAGCAGGGAAAGCGGCAACAGTTCTTTCAACCTGCTGGCAAGAAGCAGCAGATGCCACTACTTGCAGTATCGGCGAGCTGAGCTGCCGGTATCTGCTGTGTCCCCCAAAGCTACAGATCCGGCGCCAAGAGCAGCTGCATTGTGATGGCCAGCGGTATGTGCACCTGGAGGGAGAGGGGGGATTGTGTCCATTAAACCTCTTTAATCTCACGTGATCCTGGGCAGTATGGTCCCACCCAGATCGCATTCCATATATGATCCGTCATAAATGGGCCCCATGTAGCCTGTTCCCTTCACACACATTGGAGGTCATTCTGATTGACCACAAAGCTGCAAAATTTGCAGCTTTGCGGGTCATCTAAATACCTCAGATTTCACGCATGCGAACGGATGTTTTACATCATCAATTTGCAGCTTGTGTGCAGGGCAGTGCGGTCGCCGACCATCAAATGATTTCTCAAGCGTTCGCAGATCTAAGTCAGTCTCTGCTGTCTTAGATCTGTGGCGCTCCTGTACGAGAAGAGGGTGGGCAGCTGACATCCGGTGACATCAGCTGCCCTCCCCCGGCACCCACGTCATGGGAGTTCCCATCGGCGCAACCCATATCCACCACCCCACGCTTCCGTCCACACTGCTGCATGCGATCGGGGCGGCAAATAATCGGTTTGCCGCGCCCGCTCACACAAAGTGGCTGCACATGCACAACATCGCTCCCCTGTGTGAACGTGCGGGGGAGCGAACCAACCTGAATGAGGGCCATAGCCTGTTACACACACATAGCCTGTTCCTTCACACATACAGTACATAGCCTGTCACACACACACACACACACACACATATATACATACATAGCCTGTTACACACACACACACACACACATATACATACATAGCCTGTTACACACACATATACATACATACATACATAGCCTGTCACACACACACACACACACACATATATACATACATACATAGCCTGTTACACACATACACACATATATACATACATACAAAGCCTGTTACACACACACACACACACACACACACACACATAGCCTGTCACACACACACACACACACACATATATACAAAGCCTGTTACACACACACATATACATACATAGCCTGTTACACAAACACATATACATACATACATAGCCTGTTACACACACACACACACACACACACACACACACACACACATAGCCTGTTACACACACCCACAGCCTGTTACACACACACACACACACATATACTTACACAGCCTGTTCCTTCACACATACAGAACATAGCCTGTAACACACACACACACACACACACACACATATATATATACAAAGCCTGTTACACACACACACACACACATATAGACATACATACATAGCCTGTTACACACACACACACAGCCTGTTACACACACATATATACATACACAGCCTGTTACACACACACATATACATACATACAAAGCCTGTTACACACACACACATAGCCTTTTACACACACACACACACACACACATATATATATATACATACATACAAAACCTGTTACACACACACACATAGCCTGTTACACACACACACACACACACACACACACATATACAAAGCCTGTTACACACACACATACCCTGTTACACACACACACACACACACACACATATATATACATATATACAAAGCCGTTACACACACACATACCCTGTTACACACACACACACATATATATACATATATACAAAGCCGTTACATACACACACACACACACACACACACAGCCTGTTACACACACATATATCCATACATACACAGCCTGTTACACACACACACACACACACACACGCTTTTTGTCTGTTCCCCCTGTCCATAGCCATGCATTGTGGGCGGCATTACCTTTTGAACCAGGAACTTGGAGCAGGAGCAGGAGCAGGACAGCCATCGCTGACCGGGCCTAGGCAAAATCGGGGGCGTGGCCTAATCGCGGACCCGTGGCCACGCCCCCTTTTTAAAAATCTTTTTTTTTTTTTTTTTTGTGTGTGTCGGGACCCGGGCCCCCCTGGCAGGCCCGGGCCCAGGTAAAATGTACCCGCCCCCCCTGCCTCTCGGCGGCCCTGCTCATATCACCTACAGCACTTGGCGTACCGGTCAATGTATCAAGTGTTGATAATACCTTTGTTTCAGCGGTTTCATCTGGAAGAGGTTTCTTCTCTCCCCCCCCCCCCCCCCCCCCCCCCCATACTGTATGTACTAAAAGGCAGTTTATGAAAAAAATCAGACTTTGTTTACTCTTAATAATGCAGTCACCATTGGTGTGGAAAAGTGTTGCTCAGCTATTTGTAATAAGTTACCATCTCTTTGGCCATCAAGTAGCAGTTAGTGACTACTTATGGGTGCGCTTGTTGCGAAGTTTGCTCATTATCAATCTATCCAAAGTTTCATCTCATGTTTTTTTTTTTCTCTTTAATATGTTGCACTTGCACATTAGGGCCACTCACTAGCCATAAAGATTGTTGGAGGGGTGAGGTTATGCAACACCTCCTCCGGGACTCTCACTATAATGCACTGGACCCTTTAGTACCCACACTAATGCACACTCAGTCCTATTCCTCATATATACTATACTACCAACACTAGTGTACCCTCACACCTATAATCCTCGCACCTGTAGTACCAACACTAGAGTATCCTCAGCCCCAACCCTCATATATTCTACCCACACTAGTGTTCTCTCACCATATATGAGGGGTAGGGGTGAGGGTACATTAGTGGGTGTAGTATATATGTGTAGGGTGAGGGTACACTAATGTAGGTCGTAAATGAGAAGAAATGATTTGTGGGAGGGTACACTAGCGTGGGTAATATATGTGAGTGATAGGGGTCTAAATTAGGCCATATGGCCCTTATTCTGGTCGATTCGGACAGATGCGTATTTCGGACAGGAACCGAGTGTTCTTAGCCCCGCCTACAGTACGGATCACTCACACCGTCCGAATGCGGTATGGACCGCGAGTGGATGTTTCATGTGCACAACTCATTCATCTCTGGGAACCTCCCCTATCCTGCGATGGTCGCCGACCATGGAATGATGGACCTAGCGGTCAGGCAGCACCGAGTGCTCCAGACCACTCAGAGATTTTTCCGTAAGAAAGCAGGGATATGAGCGGGCAGCTGGCATCCGGCTATGTCAGCTGTCCGCCCCCCCACACGTGCGTCATGGCTGCATTACCATACATACGCCCTGCATTTTCATGGGAACGACCATTAAACGCGGGGCGTACGCATATGGTAATGAGCCCAAACATCCCTTCACTCCCCTCTCCACCGCCTGCTCGGATGGTTCTGACCAATCATTTTCGGCACAGAACTCACACTGTGTTCGGACGTGCAAGGCATTCACACATGTGCAGAAACACCTCTGCACGTGCGCAAACACCAAACATCGGCTGTCCGACAGCACACGCAGCGGAATAAGGGCCTATATGTGAATGTTGCACCATAGCCATTTACTAGTTACATGGGAAGTGCAATCATTGTTCAGCATGACTTGCAGTTAGTAAAGTCACACTTCTGCAGCGCTCCTGAGTCCAGTGATGATTTACAAACAGACCATTTTGCACAGTTGGAATTAAGGTAATGGCTTTACAAAACAATAAGGTGGCATCTGTGGAGGCAAAACCAGTACTATAGGAATGTAGGTGTGTGGGTAATACAAGTGGGAGTATGATAGGTGTGAAGATATAGTGGTATGGGTATTGTAGATATTAGTGTGAGTACCTGTATTACCCACACACCTACATTCCTATAGGACTGATGCTGCCTCCACAGATGCCACCATATTGTTTTGTAAAGCCATTGCCTTGATTCCCAGAAATGTAGTTGGAAGGTGAGGCTAGAGATAGATATTCGAAACCAATAGTTAGCAACATTAATATTTCTGATCCAATGAAAATGCCTGTCTGCGTATAGCTGCGGAGACACCTGAATCTAGTCCAGCAGCACAGCATGTTCCAAGAATAACCAGTCATAGTTATACCACTAAATGGGTTGGATGTGATGGCAATTAGCATTTCATGAGTGGTGATTTTACGGTGGCTATGACATTGTCAAATTTTCACTGTGGCAGAATCAATATGAATAGATGGTATTTATGATGCACCTCTCCACTCATTAAATTTAACCAAGATAACACAGGAAAAACTTCATGGTACAGTATTTCTTCGCCTTGCCTACTGCAGTAAGTAGCTCGATCACCGAGCTGCAGTTACGGAGCGGATACAAAACACTGAAGATTTTCCCCTGGTTCACTAATTGGGGGTCCATATACTCAGGTGTCTATACTGACCGAAAACCCCCTTGAAAACTCATGTCTACCTTTTGTCACTGTCAGCCTTGTGGTACTGACCTAGACATTGTCAACCTAATGACACACACCCAGTTATCAGAATTTAATTTCCAAGCCAGAATAAACAATTTTTTTAAATTAATACACTATGTAATAACTGTGTCGTTTATACTGAATAATTTTTCTAAAGTGTGATTATGCTACAGATCACACAATAATATATATCACAGAAATTTCCTTATTCAATTACTATACTAGCTGCAAACATCTGGTTTTTAAAGTAATATCTACATAGGTGTATAGAGCCCCATTTCAAACAACCATTGTAATGATACATTGTGTTTGCTAACCACATTAGAAGATTAATGGATGATTAGAAAACCCTTGTACAATTCTATTAGCACAGCTGAAAATGGGTTTGCTCGCTAGAGAAGCTATAACACTGGCCTTCTTTTCAGCTAGTTGAGTATCTGGAGCATCACATTTGTGAGTTCCATTATATCTCAAAATGGCCAGAAAGAGAACTTTAATTCGAAACTCAAGTCTATTCCTGTTCTTCCAAATTAAAGTTACTCCATGTGAGAAATTTGCAAGAAACGGAATATTTCCTACAATGGTGTGCACTACTCCCTTCAGAGAACAGCACAAATAGGCTCTAACTAAAGAAAGAAGTAGGAGGCCCCAGTGCACAACAGTGCAAGACAAGTACATTAGAGTTTCTAGTTTGAGAAATAGACACCTCACATGCAGCTTCATTAAATGGTACCCGCAAAACACCAGTGTCAACCTCTACCGTGAAGAGGCAACTCCATGATCCTGGCATTTTAGGCAGAGTGACAAAAAAAAGCCATATATGAGCCTGGTCAATAAAAGGAAAAGATGAATATGGGCAAAGGAACACAGACATTGGAGAGAGGAAGATTGGGAGAAAAAAAAGTATTATGGACAGGCATGTTGAAGTTTGAGGTTTGGATCACACAGAAGAACATTTGTGAGACACAGAACAAGTGAAATGATGTAGAGTTAATGTGATGGTCTGGGGCTGCTTTGTTGCTGGTAAAGTGGGAGATTTGTACGAGGTAAAAGAGATTTTGAATAAGGAAGGCTATCACTCCATTTTGCAATGCCATACCCTATTCCCTCCTCCAACAGGACATTGACCCAAAGCACATCTCCAAATAATGCAAGTACTATTTTGGGAAGGAGCAGGCAGCTGGTATTCGGTCTGTAATGGAGTGGCTAGCACAGTCACCAGATCTCAAACAATTAAGAATTATTGACTTGCATAAAGCTGGAAAGGGTTACAAAATTATCTCTAAAAGCCTTGATGTTCATCAGTCCACAGTAGGACAAATTGTCTATAAATTAGAAAGTTCAGCACTTGCTACTCTGCCTAGAAGTAGACGTCCTGTAGAGATGACTGCAAGAGCACAGCGCAAATGGTCAATGAGGTGAAGAAGAATCTTAGAGTGTCAGCTAAAGACTTACAAAAAATCTCTGGCACATGCTAACACCTCTGTTGATGAATCTATGATATGTAAAACACTTAAGAATGGAGTTCATGGGAGGACACAACTGCTGTCCACAAAAAAACATTGCTGCACGTTTGAAGTTTGAAAAGAGCCACTGGATGTTCCACAGCACTGCTGGCAAAATATACTATGGTTGGAGGAAAAAAGGCACAGTACACAAACTTCAAAACCTCATCCCAACTGTGAAGTATGGTGGAGGGACATCATGGTTTGGGGCTGCTTTGCTGCATCAGGACCTGGACAGATATCATCAACGGAAAAATGAATTCCCAACTTTATCAAAACATTTTTCAGGATAACTTAAGGCCATCTGTCCACCAATTGAAGCTCAACAGAAGATGGGTGATGCAACAGGACAACGACCAAAAGCACAGAAGTAGATCAACATCAGAATGGCTTCAAGAGAAGAAAATATGCCTTCTGAAATGGCCCAGTCAGAGTCCTGACCTCAGCCTGATTGAGATGCTGTGGCATGAGCTCAAGAGAACGATTCACACCAGACATCCCAAGAATATTGCTGTACTGAAACAGTTTTGTAAAGAGGAATGGTCCAAAATTCCTCCTGACCGTTGTGCAGGTCCGATATGCAACTATAGGAAACATTTAGTTGAGGTTGTTGCTGCCAAAGGGGAGTTAACCAGTTATTACATCCAAGGGTTCACATACTTTGTCCACCCTGCACGGTGAATGTTTACATTGTGTGTTCAATAAAAACATAAGGACATTTAATTGTTTGTGTGGTATTGGTTTAAGTAGACTGTGTTTGTCTATTGATGTGACTTATATGAAGATCAGAACATATTTTATGACCAGTTTATGCAGAAATCCAAGTTATTCCAAAGGGTTCACATACTTTTTTCTTGCAACTGTATTTGACCAAATCAAAGTCTGAAGGACAAAATTATTATAAAAAAAAAAATCATTATTTATAACCTTGCCAATGTCTTCACTATATGTCCTATTCATTTTGCAACTCATTTGAGAAATAAAAGTCAGTTTTCATGTAAATCATGAAATTGTCTAGGTGACCCCAAACTTTTGAACAGTAGTGTACATTACATTGTATTCTTCTTCCCTATGCGTCTTTTCAAGTGTCAGTAAAACTAGAGCAGGAATCTAATAAATGATACAGCATGAATACGGAAAAAATATTTCAATCAGTGTCAAGTGATTTACATCAAGATTAGCAGCTAGAAACGCTATCCCTCCCTCGATCTTGTCATTTCTGCTCTTATGTGTAAATTAGCTGTCTGTGTGGGCTGAACATCCTGTTACTGTAATCTTATGATCATTCAGAGTTAATCAGGGACTTCTAATTAAGGGAAAATTACTACATATGCTTAGTATGACTGTACATTTTCCATAGTAACAATTGTCATAGCATTGTCAATATTGAAAGTATGCTGTAAAACAAGAACCACAGTACTGCCTAGCTAGAGTTGGAAATGTCATAAAAATTGCTCTAAACCGTGGTGCTTAAGGCACCCTTAAGCCCGGTACACACTCGTAGATAGGTCTGCAGATCAACTAACCTGCAGATATATCTACAGACGGATCAGACAGCATTTTCTCCATACAGGATTTCCGATCCATCGGGACTGACATTACAAATGAGCAGGTGTATTTGCATGTGCCCGCCCACAGAGCTGTCAATCACCGACAGCTCCCAGCAAGGCTGTATGGACAGTCGGCAGATCACCCGCTCACACAGAACGGGCATTGGCTGTGATACACACAGATATATCGATGATACACACTGGACAATGTGCCGGTATGTATGCACCTTAACAGTCCAGGTAATAAGGATATATATGCGTGTGCACAGATGGTATAATCAAAATGAAGTACCAATTAATCATCTGTGCTTAAGCATGGATATCATTAAAACTCGGACTGTTTTGATGCCTTGAGGGCAGAGTATAAGAATCATAGGCCTACTCTAGGTACAAAAACTAGCATTACATTCTCCTATAGCAGTGGTTCAAAAACATGGTCAAGGCCCCCAACAGTCTAGGTTTTAGGGATATCCAGAGGCGTAACTAGAACTTTGTGGGCCCCATAGCAAAATTTATAATGGGGCCCCCCTAAATAAGTTCTCTACCAGTGTGCATCGTGTGTGGCCACCATTAGTGGGAACAGTAAAAATGCGCCCCTCCAATAGATATTTTGAAAATAAAAATGCACGCATTATAAAAGGTGTGTGGCCTCGATTCAAAGGGTAATGCCCCTCACACATTATGCAACACACCGCAAAGTCCATTACGTTATGCGATACACCGTAAAGCCCAGGACATGTTATGCGACACACCGCAAAGCCCATTACATGTTATGCGACACACCGCAATGCCATTACACATTATGCGACACACCGCAATGCCATTACACATCATGTGACACACCGCAAAGCCAATTACACATTATTTAACACACCGCAAAGCCCATTACACATTATGGGACACACCGCAAAGCCCATTACACATTATGGGACACCGCAATGCCATTACACATTATGCGACACACCACAAAGCCCATTACACATTATGCGACACACCGCAAAGCCCATAACACATTATGCGACACACCGCAAAGCCCATTACACATTATGTGACACACCACAAAGCCCATTACACATTATGTGACACACCGCAAATTCCATTACACATTATGTGACACACCGCAAAGTCCTTTACACACCGCAAAGCTCATCATACATGTTGTTACGGTGCCAGTTTAATTTATATTTTGTGTGGTATTTTTTGTTTTATTTCTTTCTAAGGGATGGGATTAATGAGGTGTGCTCTTTTTAGATTTGTCTCTGGTCTTTTATGGGTAAGAACTTTTTACCGTGGTCCCGGCTTCCAGCGGTATATCGGGGAAAAGATCTATTAGCCGGCTCCTGTCACTCCTGCCGGTATCCAGCTGAGGCAATTGGTGGGGTGGTTCTATATTTGCCGCACACCAATTCTACAAACTTTGGAGAATAACTGTGGATTCCACAAATATAGAATCATCCCCACCAATTGCCTCAGCTGGATACAGACAGGAGTGACAGGAGCCGACTAATAGATCTGTCCCCGATATACCGCCACGGTAAAAAGTTCTTACCGCTGGAAGCCGGGACCACGGCTGCGGCAGGGAGGAGACGTCTGGCGGCTTGTGGCTGGAAGTAATAGCCGGGAGTGGAGGTACGAACTTTATGTTTATTTCAGTGAGCACTTTTGTGACGATTGGCTTCAGTTGGATTGTGCTGCACTTTAAAAGTAATTTTAAAGAGACAGTTTATTTTTTTGTGTTTTGAGACACCCTTGTTCTATTGTGCTGCAATTTAAAAGTGCTTTTAAAGAGACATTTTCTTTTTTAAATTTTGTGATTTTCTATTTTATTATTTTTTGTTCTTGAAATGACCCAGCTCTAGGAGGTTATAATAAATATGTTTTTTACCTTTTGGAAATCAGTAATCATTTATACATCAGACCCAAGTGCCTGTAATTCACCATCCATAATTTTCTGTTTTTTTTACCATATGTTTGCTATAAGATAGGCTGCTGGTGAGGGCGCATTTGATTTAATTGCACACCCCACAGTGCATCAATAAATCTCTTCAAGTTATTATTACTAGTAGTGGGGAGCATGGTGAGCACGAGGCGCAGAGGTGGCAGGGGGTGGTTTCCGGGGACCGCAGTGGGTGGAGGCGGCGGGGAGAGTATCGGCGGCACCCGGTGGGAGACTGGGGGCCGTAGTGAGCGGCTGTGCCTCTCTGGACACAGCCAGCACCATACATCACTGGCAAAATTCCTACCTCAGTCGCCCCTCGCCGTCAGTTCAACTGCCATAGCCCGGCTGCACTGACTGCACTGCTGCAGACTGCCACACTCTTTCTTCCGGACTCGCGCCCCGCCCCCTCTTTACTTACTTTCCCTGGCTGGCTCCGGCAAGCAGATTATATTACACAGGCGGCTGCAGCAGCGGCTCCGTAAAAAAAAAGAAAGCACGGTGCAGGGGTCAGGGAGTGCTTGATGTCCGCCGGGCCCCATAGCAGCTGCACCCCCTGCACCCTGGGTAGTTCCGCCACTGGGGATATCTGTTCGGTCAGTGGCTGGGCAGCTCTGGCCCAATACTGGAAGATATCTGACACTTCACTCCCTATCGAAAATGATACCCATGGTCCAGTGCAGCTATGAAACAGAAACTTTAGGTTTCAACTATTCTATATCTATCAAATTCCCAAAGGTCATATGGTTCTCTTGGCCTTGTGATCTGAATATTACCCTACACGTTGGTCAGGCCGATGCCCACTCTTAAATTGCTACTTTTTTATTGTTGTTACCTGAGCTGCAATTGCTGTGCTATTAACTCAAAGTTTTACTTCTATTTGGCAATGTAACATTTGCATTTTTCTTACCTTTTGTTTTTCTTTTTTCCAGTTTATTTTTTCCTCCATTATTTTCACCTTGGTTTTGTCATTTCTTTATTAGTTACTTCTAAAACAGTACTTTGTCAGTGTTGATTAATGCTTTATAACCTTGTACTGACAGTTTGACCATTTCAGCCACACCCAATGCTAACGGATGTAGACAATTCCAGTAAAACCTCAGCCTTAAAGCGAGGCTGTACTGGAAAGCTCTCTGACTTTCAGCATGGTCCTGTGATTTGATTCTACCTTCCAGCACAACAGCTGAGAATTGCATACTCCCAAATTTGTGCGAACAGACTAGGGAAGGTTTCATCAGAAAAAATCCCACTGTGAGGCCCATCAAAGTGGTTTGCAGACAGTGGCGTAACTAGAAAAGTAGCTCCCCCTGCCCCAAAAAAATTCTACCACCAGCATCTGCCGCCAGCTTCTCCACGTTGACCTCCATGTTGTGACTCACAGGCGGTGATGGTGACTGCTCGGCAGGGCGGGGAGCTTGCCGCTTGTTTGTGTGGTCTTGTCCGCAGGACGGATGCGGACGGAGCTTCCTGCCTGCCCAGCAGCTGTGCTTTGATCGGCAGGCGACTGCTCTCCCCTGGGCGCACACTCTCTGAGCGTGCTGGAGGAGTTTGGAGCCGGGCTGCCACTGGAGACAGCAGGGTGTCTGGCTGGCGCACGGGCTGGGGAGAGACGGATCCCCCCCTCCCCGCAGCTCCGGGCTGTCACACAGGTAGTGAGACTGGAGAACCATGACCCTGCGCCTCGGAGGTGCCGGCTCCCCCCCGCCACCGCTGGGGCTGCGGAGCGGTAGCTACGCCACTGTTTGCAGAGTTTGGTGTAGAAAATCTTTACTGGCCTGCGCAGATCCCTGACCTCAACCACAGTAAACACCTTTTAGGACAGTACAAATGTAACAATGTCGGTATACACCACAGTGCGCACAAAAGCTACTGGGATGGTTCTATCTCACAGGTATTTCTTCTTTACCCAGACAAGACCATAAAGTGTGAAAAGAATAGAGATAGATCCTCAACCAGCGCTAATACACAATCAATACAAAAACTTCCCTTATAAGGGCTTTTTTCCTTTGTGTAGTTTTTCACCCTTGATTTTCACAGGGACGTTTCCACATCAAAAAGCCTCAGATGAAGATATATGTGAAAATACAAGCATGGGAAATATCATCGCATAAAACTGTATTTAATTTTCACAATAGTTTAAAACATGGGGGTACAATGTTAAAAAGGGGGTTTTCCACAGCATCTGGTTAAGCATACAAAGTACACTGGGCTGTAAGCTTAGGCCTGGAAAGGTAATTACCAGATGGATTGGAACTGTTAGCGAAAAACAGTTCAAACAGACATATGACAAGTCACATACGGATCCCGGGTCACGCAGGTGCTCTCACGGTCAGTTGGTAATCTCCTCTCCTGGGCGTCTGCCTGGCCCTGTGTCCACCAACGCGTTTCGGATCCCTCTGGATCCTTTATCAAGGTGTATGCTTAATGAGGTATCTAGGTCTCTATTTATGTAAAAAACAGCCAATGGCAAATGTCCGTTTTCCCGCTCTTTTGCGGGTGTAAGTGAAGCTTATTTCCGGGTGTAGACTCCCCGGAGGGACACGCGCGTCACTTCCAGGTACAGACAACCTGGAGCGACGTTCGCGTCACTTCCGGTTCCGGCCAGTGTATGGTGCACACGGCGGGGAGCTGGATAAGCGCCGTGCGCACTTCCGGTTCCGGTTTCCGCTGGGTGTAAATGAAGCCAGCAGACAGGTGTATGTAGCGTCTATGCTGCTTCCGGTTTCGGGTCCCACCGATGCGATCACGTGATCAACGCTTCTGAGGGCAACATATTTTGCCCACACATCAGTCCATATGAAGTCCATATTATTTAACCAACAGGATTCAGTTTGTCTATGAATAAATACATACATAAGAATGAGGAGATAACAATAGCAGCACAGAATACAGGTTAAAAATAGCAGCAATATATGAATGTATATAACGAAATGTATGGGTAAAAGCAGAAGGATAAAACATCATAAAAACCATTTCAGCTCAAAATCTGCATTTATACCATTCGGTTTGAGCGTATTAAAATTGTAGATCATTTGCATTTCTGTTTTTGCAAGTTGAGTGCTCAGATCTCTTCTTCTGCTATTCCCTTCCACATATTTAATACCCATAAATAATTTAATATGTTTAATAGAGCACGCATGAGTACGTATATGTTCACTCATGCGTACCTTCAATGGGCGTGAAGTTCTGCCAATGTAATATTTTTCACATGAGCACCCGATCAAATAGATGACGTTTTTAACGTTACAGGTTATAAATTCTTCAATTTTTTGTTCTTTGCCGTTAATATTTACTTTTTCCACCTTTTTCTCGCCCTTAATATTAATACACGCTTTGCACGACCCACATCTGTGGAAGCCTCTTGTTTGGATTCCCCTCCTTAAGGTGTTACTGGGATGCATGCTTCGGGTCAGCTTATTTGCTAGGTTCGGTGCTTTCCTATAGATGAACGAAGGATTTATCGGTATCTCATTCCCAATAATGGGGTCCTTTCTTAGAAGGTGCCAATGTTTTTTTATTGAGCATTCAATTTTTCTATGTTGACTGTTATAGTCTGTGATGAAGGCCCATTTCTTATCATCCTTCTTTTCTATCACAGGATTTTCAGTTTTGTTTTTCAATAAATTAGATCTTTCTATAGTGTCTACTTTCTCCATTTCTTTTCTCACAATGTCATTTTTATATCCACTCTCCACAAATTTCTCGGCCATGATCTTTACTTGTTCTTTATAAATGATTTCGTCTGTACAGTTGCGTTTGAGGCGTTTAAATTGCCCTTGGGGGATACAATTTAGCCAGTTTTTGTGGTGGCAACTGTCTAAGTGGATATAACTTTGTGAGTCTGTGGGTTTATTAAAAGTTTTCGTTTTTAAAACACCTCCTTCCTCATAAATAGTTATATCTAAAAAATCCACCGACGCATTGCTTATATTAAAACTGAATTCGATGTTAAAAGGATTATCATTAAGAAAAACACAAAAATCATCTAAAAGGGCACGGCTTCCTTTCCATAAAAACAAAACGTCATCTATGTAGCGGGCCCAGGACACCAGGCTCGCTCCGAATGGGGTGTCTGACCATATATAGTCGGACTCCCATTGTCCCATAAATAAATTAGCGTAGCTCGGAGCGAACCTGGTGCCCATTGCAGTCCCGACCCGCTGCAGATAAAAGTCTCCTTTAAACATAAAATAGTTATTATTGAGAATAAAATGGACTCCTTTGACTAAAAATTCCTGAAGAGTGGAGTCTAAAGTGCTATTCTTAAGTGCATTAGTGATGGCTTCAGTTCCATGTTGATGATTGATCACAGTATATAATGATTTGACGTCCGCCGTCACTAAAAAATACCCCTCTTCCCATTCATAATGGGGGATCTTTTGAAGTAAGTCTTTTGTGTCCTTTGTGTGACTTGTTTAGAAGGACCAGGGGCTGTAAGAAAAAATCTATAAACTCCGATAAGTTTGATGTGATTGACTCTATTCCGGATACAATCGGACGCCCCGGTGGTACCAGGGGGTCCTTATGTATTTTGGGTAATACATAAAATACTGGAGTCATAGGTTCTGCTATCCATAAAAAAATGGCTTCTTTCTCCGTTAAAGTGCCATTCTTTTGGAAGATATCCAAAAGAATCTTTAAATTTTCCATTATCTTTTTAGTGGGGTCCGATCTTAATTTTTGGTACGTCTCGGTATCCCCTAGCTGCCTATACACTTCTGTTTCATATTTTTCTGTGTCCATCACCACCCCCCCCCCCCCCCTTTGTCAGCGGGTTTGATGGTGATGGCGTTGTTCTCTTTTAGAATTTTAAGACTCTCTCTCTCCTTCCGTGTTAGGTTATATTTGGTTCCTGTTGTTTCCATCCTTCTTATATCTTCCTGTACGGAGATGCTGAATGTTTCCACCCAGCTTCCCTTTACGTGGGACGGGAAAAAAATGGACTTAGGTTTAAAATGTGATTTATGTTCTGTTTGGACTTCTTCAACGTTAGAGGATTCCTGTCCTAAGAAGAATTTTTTTAAACAAATCTTACGGACAAATTTATTTATATCTACAAATGTTTGAAATTTGTTGATATTGGCCGTTGGTGCGTATTTTAGTCCTTTCTCTAGAATGCTAGTTTCTTCTTTTGACAAAGTGTGACTACTGAGATTAAAAATTTTAACCTTGCTAATAATTTTGGGGGTTTCGTTTGGCTCCTTCCTTTCTTTCTGCTTCCTTTTCTTGTTTTTATTTTTACGTTTGTCTCTACTTTTCTTTTTCCCCCCCGTGTACCTCTATGTGTAGTTTTCTTTATCTGAGATGATATCCATCTCTTTTCTCTAAAAAATGAGTTGATTCCTGATTTCTAAGAGGGGAGTACCTATTTATATTTCCCTTTCTCCACTCCGAATGGTTATATCTATGTCTCTGATGTGGTCGCTCTTCTCGCCATGTTTGACGATTTCTATTCTCGTTGATGGGAATTATTGCTGAAATCATCCTTTTTAAAATGATCATAATTCTCATATCTCACTCTGTGATTATCAAATTTTTGATGGGTTTCCTGTGCTTTTCTTATTTTGGCGTTCTCTCTTCTAAACTGTACTTTCTGAGGAGGGATATTTTTAATTATTTCTCTTCGTTTAGGGTAGTGTCTTTCGATGGGAGTATATTCTGGCCTTCTTCTATCCTTTTCTATTATTTTTTCAGATGGTTTAGGTGTACTATAGGGACAGGTTGCCTCATGTTCGATTTCTGACGTGGAAAAGTCATCCTCCGAGTCTGAAGCGCCCTCCTGTGCATCTTTTTTGTCCCTAATAAATTTACGCATCTTTTTATCCACCAGGGCTTTTTCGTTCTTTTTAATGCTTGCCTCTACCCGGGCCTCCAAGGTCTTGTATTCGGGCATATTTTCGAAGGGAGCAATCAAGTCCTTATAAACTTTAATTTCCTCATCAAGTCTAACAAGATCTTTCCTCCTTTCTTCTATAATAAGTGACATAAGTTGAAAAGAGCAACTAAAGGTCACCTTGTGCCATTCATCTTTGAAGTTCTGTGAAGATGTGCTAAAGGATGCTTTTTTATGTATTTTTAGACCCTTTGGTATGAGTTGGTGGGCTTTATATTGTTCCAAGGTCACAGTTTCCCACCAAGCTCTATTTTCCTTTAGTATGACCTGTTCTAGTTTTTTCATGATGCTCTCTAGACTTTCATCTAGGAGTTCTATATGCTCTCCACCATCTTTGAAAAGATTATCAAATTTAGAACGTCTCTGTTCTTTATATTTAAACATAATGCTGCTCTGTAGTATTTAACTGAAGAAATACAAACAATACAAATGTAACAATGTCGGTATACACCAGTGTATACCGACATTGTTACATTTGTATTGTTTGTATTTCTTCAGGTAAATACTACAGAGCAGCATTATGTTTAAATATAAAGAACAGAGACGTTCTAAATTTGATAATCTTTTCAAAGATGGTGGAGAGCATATAGAACTCCTAGATGAAAGTCTAGAGAGCATCATGAAAAAACTAGAACAGGTCATACTAAAGGAAAATAGAGCTTGGTGGGAAACTGTGACCTTGGAACAATATAAAGCCCACCAACTCATACCAAAGGGTCTAAAAATACATAAAAAAGCATCCTTTAGCACATCTTCACAGAACTTCAAAGATGAAAGGCACAAGGTGACCTTTAGTTGCTCTTTTCAACTTATGTCACTTATTATAGAAGAAAGGAGGAAAGATCTTGTTAGACTTGATGAGGAAATTAAAGTTTATAAGGACTTGATTGCTCCCTTCGAAAATATGCCCGAATACAAGACCTTGGAGGCCCGGGTAGAGGCAAGCATTAAAAAGAACGAAAAAGCCCTGGTGGATAAAAAGATGCGTAAATTTATTAGGGACAAAAAAGATGCACAGGAGGGCGCTTCAGACTCGGAGGATGACTTTTCCACGTCAGAAATCGAACATGAGGCAACCTGTCCCTATAGTACACCTAAACCATCTGAAAAAATAATAGAAAAGGATAGAAGAAGGCCAGAATATACTCCCATCGAAAGACACTACCCTAAACGAAGAGAAATAATAAAAAAAAAAACCCTCCTCAGAAAGTACAGTTTAGAAGAGAGAACGCCAAAATAAGAAAAGCACAGGAAACCCATCAAAAATTTGATAATCACAGAGTGAGATATGAGAATTATGATCATTTTAAAAAGGATGATTTCAGCAATAATTCCCATCAACGAGAATAGAAATCGTCAAACATGGCGAGAAGAGCGACCACATCAGAGACATAGATATAACCATTCGGAGTGGAGAAAGGGAAATATAAATAGGTACTCCCCTCTTAGAAATCAGGAATCAACTCATTTTTTAGAGAAAAGAGATGGATATCATCTCAGATAAAGAAAACTACACATAGAGGTACACGGGGGGGAAAAAGAAAAGTAGAGACAAACGTAAAAATAAAAACAAGAAAAGGAAGCAGAAAGAAAGGAAGGAGCCAAACGAAACCCCCAAAATTATTAGCAAGGTTAAAATTTTTAATCTCAGTAGTCACACTTTGTCAAAAGAAGAAACTAGCATTCTAGAGAAAGGACTAAAATACGCACCAACGGCCAATATCAACAAATTTCAAACATTTGTAGATATAAATAAATTTGTCCGTAAGATTTGTTTAAAAAAATTCTTCTTAGGACAGGAATCCTCTAACGTTGAAGAAGTCCAAACAGAACATAAATCACATTTTAAACCTAAGTCCATTTTTTTCCCGTCCCACGTAAAGGGAAGCTGGGTGGAAACATTCAGCATCTCCGTACAGGAAGATATAAGAAGGATGGAAACAACAGGAACCAAATATAACCTAACACGGAAGGAGAGAGAGAGTCTTAAAATTCTAAAAGAGAACAACGCCATCACCATCAAACCCGCTGACAAAGGGGGGGGGGGGGGGGTGGTGATGGACACAGAAAAATATGAAACAGAAGTGTATAGGCAGCTAGGGGATACCGAGACGTACCAAAAATTAAGATCGGACCCCACTAAAAAGATAATGGAAAATTTAAAGATTCTTTTGGATATCTTCCAAAAGAATGGCACTTTAACGGAGAAAGAAGCCAGTTTTTTATGGATAGCAGAACCTATGACTCCAGTATTTTATGTATTACCCAAAATACATAAGGACCCCCTGGTACCACCGGGGCGTCCGATTGTATCCGGAATAGAGTCAATCACATCAAACTTATCGGAGTTTATAGATTTTTTCTTACAGCCCCTGGTCCTTCTAAACAAGTCACACAAAGGACACAAAAGACTTACTTCAAAAGATCCCCCATTATGAATGGGAAGAGGGGTATTTTTTAGTGACGGCGGACGTCAAATCATTATATACTGTGATCAATCATCAACATGGAACTGAAGCCATCACTAATGCACTTAAGAATAGCACTTTAGACTCCACTCTTCAGGAATTTTTAGTCAAAGGAGTCCATTTTATTCTCAATAATAACTATTTTATGTTTAAAGGAGACTTTTATCTGCAGCGGGTCGGGACTGCAATGGGCACCAGGTTCGCTCCGAGCTACGCTAATTTATTTATGGGACAATGGGAGTCCGACTATATATGGTCAGACACCCCATTCGGAGCGAGCCTGGTGTCCTGGGCCCGCTACATAGATGACGTTTTGTTTTTATGGAAAGGAAGCCGTGCCCTTTAAGAAAAACACAAAAATCATCTAAATGATAATCCTTTTAACATCGAATTCAGTTTTAATATAAGCAATGCGTCGGTAGATTTTTTAGATATAACTATTTATGAGGAAGGAGGTGTTTTAAAAACGAAAACTTTTAATAAACCCACAGACTCACAAAGTTATATCCACTTAGACAGTTGCCACCACAAAAACTGGCTAAATTGTATCCCCCAAGGGCAATTTAAACGCCTCAAACGCAACTGTACAGACGAAATCATTTATAAAGAACAAGTAAAGATCATGGCCGAGAAATTTGTGGAGAGTGGATATAAAAATGACATTGTGAGAAAAGAAATGGAGAAAGTAGACACTATAGAAAGATCTAATTTATTGAAAAACAAAACTGAAAATCCTGTGATAGAAAAGAAGGATGATAAGAAATGGGCCTTCATCACAGACTATAACAGTCAACATAGAAAAATTGAATGCTCAATAAAAAAAACATTGGCACCTTCTAAGAAAGGACCCCATTATTGGAAATGAGATACCGATAAATCCTTCGTTCATCTATAGGAAAGCACCGAACCTAGCAAATAAGCTGACCCGAAGCATGCATCCCAGTAACACCTTAAGGAGGGGAATCCGAACAAGAGGCTTCCACAGATGTGGGTCGTGCAAAGCGTGTATTAATATTAAGGGCGAGAAAAAGGTGGAAAAAGTAAATATTAACGGCAAAGAACAAAAAATTGAAGAATTTATAACCTGTAACGTTAAAAACGTCATCTATTTGATCGGGTGCCCATGTGAAAAATATTACATTGGCAGAACTTCACGCCCATTGAAGGTACGCATGAGTGAACATATACGTAACATCGAAAAGGGTGTGGAAACACATTCCCTTTCACAGCACTTTAAAACCACTCATGCGTGCTCTATTAAACATATTAAATTATTTATGGGTATTAAATATGTGGAAGGGAATAGCAGAAGAAGAGATCTGAGCACTCAACTTGCAAAAACAGAAATGCAAATGATCTACAATTTTAATACGCTCAAACCGAATGGTATAAATGCAGATTTTGAGCTGAAATGGTTTTTATGTTTTATGATGTTTTATCCTTCTGCTTTTACCCATACATTTCGTTATATACATTCATATATTGCTGCTATTTTTAACCTGTATTCTGTGCTGCTATTGTTATCTCCTCATTCTTATGTATGTATTTATTCATAGACAAACTGAATCCTGTTGGTTAAATAATATGGACTTCATATGGACTGATGTGTGGGCAAAATATGTTGCCCTCAGTAGCGTTGATCACGTGATCGCATCGGTGGGACCCGAAACCGGAAGTAGCATAGACGCTACATACACCTGTCTGCTGGCTTCATTTACACCCAGCAGAACCAGAAACCGGAACCGGAAGTGCGCGCGGCGCTTATCCAGCTCCCCGCCGTGTGCACCATACACTCTTGGATCTGGCCGGAACCGGAAGTGACGCGAACGTCGCTCCAGGTTGTCTGTACCCGGAAGTGACGCGCGCGTCCCTCCGGGGAGTCTACACCCGGAAATAAGCTTCACTTACACCCGCAAAAGAGCGGGAAAACGGACATTTGCCATTGGCTGTTTTTTACATAAATAGAGACCTAGATACCTCATTAAGCATACACCTTGATAAAGGATCCAGAGGGATCCGAAACGCGTTGGTGGACACAGGGCCAGGCAGACGCCCAGGAGAGGAGATTACCAACTGACCGTGAGAGCACCTGCGTGACCCGGGATCCGTATGTGACTTGTCATATGTCTGTTTGAACTGTTTTTCGCTAACAGTTCCAATCCATCTGGTAATTACATTTCCAGGCCTAAGCTTACAGCCCAGTGTACTTTGTATGCTTACCCAGATGCTGTGGAAAACCCCCTTTTTAACATTGTACCCTCATGTTTTAAACTATTGTGAAAATTAAATACAGTTTTATGCGATGATATTTCCCATGCTTGTATTTTCACATATATCTTCATCTGAGGCTTTTTGATGTGGAAACGTCCCTGTGAAAATCAAGGGTGAAAAACTACACAAAGAAATAAAAGCCCTTATAAGGGAAGTTTTTGTATTGATTGTGTATTAGCGCTGGTTGAGGATCTATCTCTATTCTTTTCACACCTTTTAGGACATGCAGAGTATGAAGGGGAGAATGGTGGATGAATGGGAGAATGGTGGTAGAGCAATCTCATATGTGCAGCCCTCAAGTACCTGTTTTGTGCACTGGCCCAGTTCATTAACTATGACACCTCAAATCAAATGCATCTGTATGTACACCTACAAATAAGGGAAAAAGACTATACTAACACACTGAATTATACAATAGATTCGACAATATGTGATATTTTGTGTGACAACTCCCCTGCAGTGACTTACAGACAAGCTCCCCCCTCCTTACACTCCTGGCTATTACCATAGCATCATTAAATTATGCTGTGGTAATAGGAACAGAGTAAAACCAAATCTACAGGAACCTGACAGTGTCTGACTGTCGTCACTAGGAATGTCACTACTTTTCCAGAGAACTGCAAATATATAATATAAACAGATGTTAACAGTAGATTCAAAATTCTATCTATCCCTCTCCACAAAGGGCAACACTCCGTAACTAGTGCGAGACCAGGCGGCAAAGCATTTCCAATATTTCATCAGACCTTCTCTTCAGGGAACATGCACATATAAGCTCAGGACGTCTTCTTAACTAGTTCTCCAGCAAGATTAATTGAACATTCCTAAAATACTGCAGTCACTGTGCATACATCCAGATAGATATTTGTATGCATACACAGACTGACAGAGAGAGAATGGGGAGGAGGGGTACATATTACCTGGGCCTAGGTCTGATTATGATGTTTACCGGCACCTATGAAAACCGACTGTCTCTCTCTGAGAGATACAATGCACAAGGATAAAGGGTGGAAGGTTGGGGGATACAATCCCGGGTCACTACTGTTGGGACATCCCAGCAGTTATGACCCTGGCTGCTCTTCTTCCCGCCTTTGAGTCAGTGAAAAGAGGGTGCGGCCGGGTAGATGGCAGTGGACTATCCAGATACGGCCGTGATCTCGAAAATCCACGACCTTTCTCAGCAAAAAAGGCCCGACAGCTTTTAAAGTCGTGTCCGTTCTGCCGAGATACCTATCCGATGTCGTCAGGAAAGACCGAATTGAATAGGTGCCCACGGCTATTTCCCAGTCGGAAATGGGGGCGGGGATTGAATACCCCCTAAAGTATCGCTCCACTATCTCTCTAAGTTTCGATAAGCCTTCCCCCCTAGAGGTAGTCTATGAAACCAACCCCCCCCCCCCCCCCACAAATCGGATTCTCCTTTGCTACATGATGAAGGATATTCAATTAGCAATGGATGCCCAGGAGCTATCCAATTAGAATTGTAGGCATTTATTGGGGATTATTTTTTGTTCCTCAGGAACGCAAAGCAAAATCCCAGATAGACAGTGCGTAGTGACCCTTTTTCCACAATGACACACAGGTCTAAGAAATTATCCTAGATCCCATGTAATAATCTGAATCAAGACCGGTTTTGGGCATTATCGGGCTACAATTATAACAATAGCCTGTTTTTCTCAACCAAAAATTACTATACTGCATATACTGTATGTGTAAGAGGTGTATTCCCACCAAATAAAAATAACGACTAAAATAGCTTTCATGTCGAGTAATACAAACACTAGTTTTTTTTGTTTGTTTTTTTATTATTTCACAACATTAAAAAAATATATTTGGATCTTTGCCATTTAAATACAAGACTGCTCCTGACAAATGCAAATTGATCTGTTGACACGGTGCGAACACAGCACAGTAAAGTAGCGACCTCATAAGAACTGCAACACGGGACTAGGCTGCGATGACAGCTGATTGATGGGATTAGTTCTATGCTCGGGTTCACGGGTTTGCACCACTGGGCACATGTCCTACTCTGACCTCTTCAGCAAACAATAAAGAAATCATGTGATTGTGGAAGATTCATGTCGCAGTTACATCTGTGCTAACATCTAGCACAAGTAAATAAATACTGCAGTCAGACAGTAAAATCTGAAACTGTAGCGGAATGGGAAAAGACCTATCACAGCAGACAGTGGTTTCTGGCTTCTGAAATTACCTAGAAAAACCGTGGTGGTGACAGAGCACCGACCAAGGCGGCATTCCAACAAAAATAAATAAGAGCAAATTGAGAAGTCCTTCCTATGTATTGCTAGATTATGGGCTGGAATTATTCCAGGGGTTTTTAAATGGATTTATTATTTCTGGCTATAAAAAGACCAGTCAAGTAGGAGTTTATAGACTAATCATTAAAGGACGATTGTTAAAGCATACAAAATACTGTACATTGTGGCCATTGTGCTGCAGATGATCATTCTAATTGGGATTTATGTACAAGAAAAGGTCAGTGGGACATTCTATAGATTCTGTTAGCGCATGAAATTATTTCTCCAACTACCATGCAAAGGTGTCTGGGAATAGGCTGCTAAGATGTGTAGCTTTATATAATTGCCTCTTACAGTAGAACAAGTATAAGGAATGAGACTTATTTAGCCAATTTAGGAGGAAGCACAGCCTTGGTGCTCTGAATGCATTCCTGTAGACACTACAATAGGGAGAGTTGTTCTACCTGGTTTTCCACCACATCTGGCGGATTGGCCCTTAAGTGAGGTTCTGGAGACCATGCATTATAGGTTGGCTTACCCATACAGCAAGTCAGTGTGTGCGCAAGCTGAATAGGAAATGCAAGTCTATTGCTGCTCAAATGTCAAGATTGTCTACCTACTTGACATCTACGCAACTCAACCGATTCTAATTTTATTACCATCCATTCTTAGGAGAATTGTTAAATAATATCTCATACCAAAAGAAGGGGGATTTCTTATTGTAAAGCTACAAGTTCCAGCATGCCCTGATGTTCCATTTAACGTGACAGCACTCTAAGTACATCAACATGCTAGAAAGTTGGTAAGCTGTCAGAACTAGGAAGGAAGCCAGGGTGACAAGTGCACCACCTCTTGGCCACACTATAAAACAACGGTGCGGATTCTTTCTTGCCAAGTGGTTCAGCCTCCCAGAGTAATGGAATATCTGTATACACTTCTGCACTCTGAACGAAAATACATAATGATATAGCTCATGAAATGCACAAGTGATATTACATAAGTGACTATTTTAAAAAGAACGTAACGTATGTAGCGTGTCATGAGAATTGGTGACAAACTGCAGGTCGGGTCAACACTGCAAAGCAATAAACAACGTATTGGTCACTGCACCCCAGCGTCCCATGGGGAAGATCGGTAGGTTCCATCAGTCCCCACATTCCTGCTTGACAGTCAAGTACATGATACAGACTAAAGGAGAATCCCAGAGCAGCCATAAAATCATAAATATGGTTACAGTACAGAGTTCGTCATTAATTGTTTACTGTAATATTTTGATTACTTTTGAACAGCTTTACACGTGTGTGTGTGGTGATTCATGGAGAGGTGTGGGCGTGTTTATCATGAGGCACGTAGCAGGAAAATCTTGCTGGTTTTAGTTGGTACTACTGCAACAAACTGTCCCCATGATTCCTTTAAGCATCACATGTTAGGACTGTGAATAGGACTCACCGCAGATTTCCTGGCTATTGCTAGGCAGGCTGTAGTTCCACTACAGATTTGGATTGTGAAAGTTTGTACCCTATAGACATTCATCTTCATAGTGGGTGACCCTAGAGATTGAAAGGGTTCACAATGCATGTAGTTTGTATTTAAGGTTGTTTAATAGTACCACAGAGGCCACTTTAGTGTCTTCTCTCGCCCTCATTGGGTACGAGTCCTTCCTGCGACACACAGGTTAAACAGAATAAGAGGTGTACCGTATACTATATTGTGCGAGTTAGCCAGTAGGATACTGGTGCTGAAAAAAACCAGTTATCCTTTATGTACAAAGTGATCTGCTGCTCCATAAATTCAAAAAAGCACATATATAAAAAAGGAGGCATTGCCACGTGTTATAACTTATGTTTCACCCTTTTAAAAAGGAACAATGCATCTTAAAGACGTCCAAACATACCAATTGTTAAAAAAAAAAAAAAAAATTACAAAAAAGGTCCTATATGTTAAAAAAAAAAAAAAGGAACAAAACAGGTTAAAAAAAAAAATGTCCGATATTTATATAGTACAAATGTCTTTACGGCATCAGCGGCCCTTTGCAGAAACAGTATAGCGTCTCGCTCTTGAGACAAAACTTGTGTATTCCTCCATGTAGTGTTCAATCCATTCAGCTTCACGAAAACCAAGATATAATAGCAATAAAATACTTGATATAAAAAGTATTTTATAAAAAAAAAAAAAAGTAAACAATAAAATAAAAAAAATGAAGGTTATACGTAGTATGCTAAGGCACTGTGCTGTGAGCATTACACAGATCCGGGAAGTGGCTCCTCTCACACATACGCTCCAAGGGCCGAGTGGAACTCCGTCAGACACTGTACCAGCTGCTGGAACTTGGGCCTTTCTTCTGGGTCCAGAGCCCAACAGCATGCCATGACTGCAAACCTGGGGGACAAGAGAGTATTGGGGAGATTCAGCAGCGATAGCAGAAATGATGCATCCCATAGTACAGAACCTAAAACCATCCACAGCTTCTACAAGATGGTAAAAGCACATGTACAATGCTGGGCACTGTAAGCTAACTTCCAAGGGGTGCGCTACAATTTACATGAATGAGGATTGGACAACGGCATCAGAAAGATTTATTTGTGCCAAAGAGCAGCAATATTACTGCACCAATTAAGCGACATTCCCAAGGTAAGTAGACTAAAATTCTCTTTAGGTTTCACATAGAATGCACTACAGTACATTGTGGTTTACACGTGGTCGGAATGCAATGAGTGGAGCAAGTGACTGATCTATACAGACTTGTAAAACATTTCCATGAATGGCATCGGGTAGCTCTGAGAGCAGGAATATACAGTACAGTGTGATACTTACAGCTCGTCAGGGCAGTTAATGGGCTGAGCTATTCTGTAGCCATCCTTAAGGTATGCAGCCATCTCGAATGGATCAATATCCACATACGGAGTCTGTCCCAACGTCATCAGCTCCCACAAGGTTACTCCAAAAGCCCACTGTACGGGAAAAGGACGACACCACGTAAGCTGCTGTGAGCGTTCAGCATGTCCGTAAAAGCAGTGTTAGGAAATCTACATACAGGGATATTTAGATTATAATGGAAAGCTATAAACACATAAATGCCAGGCTGCAGACTGCTAAGGATGTCACACAGATACGGCAGGAGTCAGAGGAAGCAGAGTACATGAGCGGATTAGATATTCCTCTTCCCGCTACTGCCCTACGTCTTCACTGCTTCACATGACAGCATGAATCATTACATTTAAATAATTACTGTAAAGATCCAGACTCAACCCTACAAAAGATACCGGACTGGAAACACAGACTCCAAAATTGCTTTTCGGATGATAGATCTACACTGTTCAGTCAGTCAAACGGTTGACAAATATTTTATTTGGGTTTTTCACATGTTTTTCTTACATTTCCTTGATTTTCTATCCATGTGGACTATGGTCAGAAATAATAACCTCGCGAAAGCATGGCAAGAATCTACGTTTCTACTGATGGTGGTCACAGAACATGCAATGTACAAGACGAGGCCAAAAATCTGGAGTCGGTCATTGTTATGGCAACCTTGTCACACTGACCACCTAATGCAGTGGTTCCCAACCCTGGTCCTCAGTGCATGTTTTGCAGGTCTCCACCCAGAATCACAAGTGCTATAATTAGCTCCATCTGTGGATCTTTTCAAATGTGTCTGAATAATGAGTGCACCTGCCGGGTGACCTGGAAAACGTGCACTGTTGGGGGTACTTGAGGACCAGGGTTGGGAACCACTGACCTAATGAATGGCAACCTACCGGCTATGTAAAGCAGTGTAGCTCTTCTATTCCACACCTAAAAAATGACTCAACTAGACTCAAATATCCCAATAGACCAGCCCACTGCTGCTTCTTACCTGCCCCATTCAGAAGAAAATCACTATACGCAAACATCCCCCATGCTCCATCCACAACATGTCTGCCTACAAACCAGATTCAGCTTTCCAGCAAATACATGGCCAAACTTTCCTGTTGAACAAACCTTCCCTCCACAGCGGACCCCCCAAATGCCTACAGAAAGCTCCCTATGCAAGTAAATCCCTATACAACATTTACTCAGGCAAAGCTTGCCCCAAGTACTAAAATAATGCATTCCGCTAACAAACCAGTAATAATCAATCAGTCTCCCTATAACCCCCTTCCCCTCGGACACAGGCTTACATCTTGGCGCTCACAGTAGAGTGTGGGGCCTGTAAGCCCCACACTCTACTACTAGACTAGCTAGTCGGTCCCTCATCACTCTGAGGCAAAGAGTTGGCCAACCCTGGTTTATACAGTACTAAATCAAATGGGAGCGGGAGCATCTATTAATGCCCAGGCTGGTTTCAGTACTATGCTTATTTTTTAATTGTGAAGCATTACAGAATATGTTCCTACTAACAAGATAGCTGAATGTATAAAATAAACCCAATATCAACAAGATTCTCTATCTGGAAATGGAAAACTGTACGAGGGGCATCTAATACAAACAGAGGGGAGAAACACCAATGACGACAAAGACGGCACATTTAGGCCGGTTACCAATCAGGATGATACTGCCGTGATTTACTGTACAACAAATCCTGTAAATCGTGTGACTTGTATGTCCGATTGCACGTCTGCAGGAAGCATCCAACTTCTGCTGGTTATCCAATCAGAAAATATTGTGAGAGACCCGATGCAGCTTAATGAAGGATGTATCAAGAGATGCTTCCATCGTTCATTAAATTGTTTAGAGTGTACAGTCAATCTGTGATGGTGAGGGGCCAAAAGAACATGTCCTGACCATCGGAACGACTGCTTGTTGTGCAGGTGTGTACCAGGCATTACTTTCTGACCACAAAGCCTCTATGCCCACTTGGATAGTACAGTATGAACCAAGTTGGTCTACACCAATAAAATGAGAAAAACATGTGTCGACCTTCTGTCAATGCAGACCGAAGGTATATTGACCATTTCCAGGTGTCAACCTAGTCACTGTCTACCATAATTGTTAACCCAGGGCCTGGTACCATCAAATAGATAGGCACAAAGTTACCAACTGATCCAATAAAAAATAAAATTAAAATTACTTTGGGTAGAATTTGTCATTGTTGATTGAAAATGTCAGCCCGTAAAAGGTGGTTCCTTTGTGTAGGACATTAAACGGGCTGACAGCCAAACATTGTGCTTGCTCGTTACAGCTGCCAGTGGGTGTAGTCCTGGGAAACAGCAAACATTGTGCCCTCCTGATCTGTTCTGTACCCTTCAGCCATTTCCGCCACACAGAACAGTGAATGGTATTTCTTCGCTATAAGGATTTACAAAGCAGGCTGGATGGCAATATTACTATTAATAATATACTGTCTTGCAATTTATTTACAGCCAGCGCTGGCACACCATAATAAATTCCTTTTTTGTCTATATTGGGGAGTGACTACCCCGTGCCAGCCGCTGCTAATTGCGCAACACACAACCTTTCTCCATATCTTTTGGATGGCCCCATGTGCAGCATGACTGCCCATTGAACAATAGTGTTTTTGTCTATTTCCACACATTCCAACAAGCCAGGTGGAGGCGATTATATGGGCAATGGTTACCAAATTTGGGCTCTCGAATGTGTGTGAAAATCAGACAGACATCGGTAATCACAATTCGTAGCATCACTGGGCCTTAAGCTATTTACAGAGTTAGAAAGGTGCAGCGTTTCCGTAGAACCTACACATGTGGCGTAAGCAGCACATTAACAACAGGTTGAACCTAACCGTGTAAGAAAGTTGTCTGAAAGATCCCGTCTGCTATGATTACACAACTACACCCCACCCAACCTGCACACGCCCTCTGACAATACAATCTCTAGCAGTTAATAATACTTAATCATTTTCAAAGATAAATCTGTGCCATTTGGAGAACAATATGGAGAATTCCAGAGGGACAGAGGTCCAGGGAATGGCAATGACGATATAAAAGCTTTATCCTCTGTTAGGTCAGCTCTCTTTATCTCAACTGTGCTGGGAACAACACTCTCAAATGCTCCTTCAATAGAAGGAAGTCTATAATTTAACTTTTTTCCCCTCAAGAGTCTTCTGGAATGTTCTGGGCACTCGGGACATGGTATCTCAAGTCATCTTAGATGCAGATAAGCGCGGTTTAGAATTCAGCTTCCAGACTTGACTGCACATCAGATTACTGTTCCAATGCAACAGCCAGTATTAAACAGTGACATAACCATACTTCATCAGCAGCGAGGAAGTAGTAATGACCTGAACAGAGATGTTATTGTGAAATCACACTTGCCATATTCTCTTTACACCTGCGGTTAAACATACGTTTTTTCTTGAAAATTATTTCTCCAGTACTCACAGATCTGACCCAACTCTGTGGTGTCCCTGATCTGCAGGCGCCCTGTGCGGGAAGCTGACACCCGCCGACGTCACCTGCCCGCCCCATCGGGGAATTACCATGAGAACGGCCAGCGTTTTCATGGGAATGGCCACAAAATCTGGGCGTTCCCATGGGCAGATCTCCAGGCCCGCCTCCCCAGGCGCACGAGCACCCGACTGCTCGCACACAACAGCTGCACGTGCACAAACAGTACACGCAATGGAGAGCTTAAACTAGAACAGGGGTTTATATGCTGATCTGCGCATTATCGCTTCTTACTTTACCAAAATCTACATCTCCTTAAAAGAAGTAATGTGGGGGACATTCAAGACGCTTGTATGAAATCTGGTAACAATGATGGCAGCACCAACACACTAATATAACAGCAATTGGCCAACATCGCAGCGGATATAATCCAGAAGTAACTGCGATAACAGGCTTTAATATTTCCCCGTGAAAAGTGTGCATTCTGTAACAGGTGCTCACAGACATGCCGCCAGGTTACAGCTACTGATAAAGAAAGAATAACAATGAAATTCTACAGAATTACTGCCTCTTTCCCAGGATGTTGCTGTGTGGGAGCCGGAATGACACCGGTGTTTGTTTGGGACATTGAAAGCAAATTCTAGAAATTTTATGCTGGACTACAATAAGGCAGAAAGACAGCAATGTAATGTGTAAAAGGTGTCCATACACTAGTGTGATTTGTGCCCTTTTCATATGATTGAGGCATGTCTGAGAAATCATGTGGGAAGTGCCTAATCGCATTCGTTTCAAATCCATTTCTGATCCGATATGCAGTCCTGTGCACATCGTGTCAGTGGTACATTGCAAGGGCTGCACTAAAGATTTATTAGGAAATTGCATGCGACTTCTCCATACGAAGATGTTGTGTATGGGGGCCATTAGACTATTCCACCTAGTACTAACCATCAGTGGCAGATTTTATACCCCCCCCCCGTAAAATCCACCACGGCGAGTGAGCCGGCTGCAGTCTGTCATTATGAATGGCAGTGACTGGCTATAGGAAGTGCTACCTACAGGCACTTGCAGGACAGGAAGTCCCATTGGAAGGTGTTTCCTTCCTCTGGTACTGCCAGTATGGCTGCAATTAGCAGAGAGCTGGCTTCCTGTAGGTTGACACTCACTGCCAGATAGTCAGCCTTTGCCAGCTTCTATGGGCTGCTGCAGTCCACAGGAGCCAGGGGTGGACAAGCCACCACCTGTGCGCATGCACCAGTCACATACATTTCACATTTGCCGGGACCAGTCTGTCTCCTCGCTGACGCCTCCTTACCAGCATGGATAGCGGCAGACCCCCTACCCAAAACAGGAAGGAGCCGCTGCTGCAAATCACAGTTCTAGATACCAGTATAAGTCTCTGGCTTACTGTACACTTTCCATAACCAGTAAGCTTTTCTCATCACACAAGTATGTCACATTCAACAATGTAAAAAACACTTGGGAAAGTGGTGGTGTGAATAGAACGGACATCCGCATGGTGTAACGTATAAAACTCTACAGCTATTCCTTATTACCCCTTTATGGCAACCCCCATTATTCATTTTATTCTTCCTTCACTTAGATTCCTTTATACTTGACTGTAAAAGAGAATGAAGTCCAGTATTTTTATGGAACTAGCAGACATAAGTTTCCACACAAAAGCACACTGGAAAGAAAGACCTCCAACTAGAAATATAGGACTCCTCCTAAATGGCAGCACTTCATGAGTCCAGAGATTAATAGTCCGGCTGTGGGATGGAAAAGGTTTTGGAGACACGTATAGAACAGAGAACACCCACTAAGGCAGTGGTTCCCAAACTGTCTTGACCATGACACCCTTATTTAAAAATTAACTTGTGGATAAATAAAAAAAGTTAATTGTGCTTAACTGTAAACCTCAGGTTCAGTTATGTGGTGGAGAACATAGCTTTCGTTCTAATTGTCCATATATTTTATAATTGGCAGACCCCAGCACTGGGTTCGCCAATCCACCTGGTTAACGTCAGGTTGGAACATTCTGACCCGACGGGAAAAAACAGACCTTATTGAATAGGTTGAAACCCCTTCCAACCAATTCAAGTCGGAAACTGACGTCTTTCCAACAAGATGGCAGTTCCTAAAGGAATTGAATATACCCCTAAGTATGCATCCTCCATCCCTTCAATTTGGTCTTAAGGCCCCCTTATACACTATCAGACTTCTTTGAGGGCCGAAGTCGCATACGGTCCCCATTGAACCACCCGAGACGGCTGGATAGCATAAAATTGTATGTGGTTCTTTTCTATACAATGTTTTGTATGCGATCCCAGTAAGGCCTGTGGAATCTGATAAATCTATAGTGCAGGCCTTGTGATCTCCGGCTCCGATACGCACATCAAATTGGCACTAAAACACATGCGATGACCCTTTTCACCCAATCAGTCCGATCTGCCGGAATCGGGCAAAAAACTTATAAGCGTATGGCCAATTTAAGATTGATATTGACACAAACGTTTCAATTTGGTAGAAACCATGTTATTAAATTACCAGGAATGTCTCACAATATTACCAGAATATGCAGAGAATTTATACATACTGCATTACATGGCACTAGATAGCTGACATCTATAGCCATGGGGGAATGTCTTTGTTACAGGAAAACCAGTACAAGTTATCTACAAGGCCTTCTAAGCAGACCGGCATAACAAGGATTTGGAAAGATCGAGGACTGAAATGACATCTGGATAATGGTCCTTGATCCTGGAAAGCATTGAACAGGCCAAAAAGTCATAAATCTATCTACATTGAATTCTTACAATGATTACTTTGTGGGATGATTTGTAGAAGGGACCAAGAAGGACCTTCACCCTATACAGAGCGGAGATGGCCAAGCGTCATTCTGCAGGAGTATCTAGCCAGTCAGTCCGGTCAATAAAGTAGCGCAATGTCACAGTGATGTCATTAGCTGCAATGGCTTTATACCACCCTTCTTAAAGCCATTATAGTTGGTATTCCAGCTACAATAATGATGCATGGGTAAAAAGCAGCCATAAGGAATACTGATCTCTGGGTCTGATACACAGACAAACCAATAATGAGGATTCTCAAAGTCAGACATTACAGTACAGTATGTCAATGTTTCACTTTAAGAATAGATAGTTTATAAATGTAACAATGTTTCATTGCTAGAGATTTCTTTGCTGGATTGTTGGAGGTTGTAAAACCAGTTTTGATGTTAAGCCGCCTTAAGACCATTCAAACATCTCAAACACAGGAGTCTGATCTTAATCCAATTAAATGTCCATTGCACATGAAATGTTTAGGAGCTGGTGGAAAATGTGCGGCTGAAAGCTCGTCTCCTGAGAGATGTAGCACAGCTTCTATAGCATATACATTCATTCCCGCATAGAGATTATTCCATTACACTCACATGCCCGTCTTGTGACGCACATTTCCCTGCAAAGTCATTTTGTCTCTCGACGGCTTCTCCAAAATAAAATGACAAATCACACTTTCCGCTTGTGCACTCAGAGGTGGTGGGTGCAAAACAGGCAATCGGTTTAATGTACACATTGGGAAACCAGTTTTGTAAACTTTTTGGAGACCGAATAGAACAAACTATTTTAGTGCCGCCTTACTCCAAACATCTAGATATCCTAGATGTCAGTCAAGTACTAATTGCCAACACTTAGTAACTGAAACCAATCCCACATTACTTAGACAAGTACTGTTTTGAGCAAATAGGTAGCACAAAATAGCCTAATTTTATATCTCAATACAACACTTGGGTGACACATTCAAAAGACACAAGCCTCAGGGTCTAAGACACAAGCCTCAGGGTCTAAGACCTTATATAGTGTTGTCAAAGTGTTTTCTTGTTTTTAATTTGGAGATCTAGCCCAAATGAATGATTAGCAAACAAATAGTGACTGTCTGTATGCTTTAAGCAATTTCAGACAATATCGCCAGAGATATGGTTGGTGAGCGACCATATCCCCGTGTGTACAGGGCGATGGTAGCTAGGAGCGCACTCCCATGATCAGCCCAGTATTGGTAAGAGGAGCGTGCTGCAGCGGCTTTCTTCTTCAGTGACTGGTCACTGATGAAAATGGGACTCACAACTATTTGGTCGCTGAGCAATATTAAGTCAAAATCGATCAGCCACCAAACTGCCCGTATGTAAGGAGCTTTGCTGTTCAATGATGGAGAGGAAGCCCGTAACCCTGTGCCCATTTGCTGTTTCTCCCTGCACAGTGGCTGGGGAGTGTACACGGAGGCTTATAATCCCCACTGATACCCTGGAAATGAAAACGTAAAAGTGGCCTCATTTAAGGAGGTAAACAAAAAATGTTTTTTAATAAAAATCAACAAACAAGAAAATGCTTTCAAACCATGCCGTTATGAGACAGAACTCTGGGAGGCAATTGAGTCACCTGCCACCCGGCTCCTGCTCCCAAGAGGGCACCACTGCTCCCCATGCAAGTTTAAAACCGTTACAATGTCACTTACAGCTGAGCAAGGTCCCGACCCCAGAGCATTAAATCTGTCTATACGCAGTCTTTCACCACCTCTTAACTGTAAATTAGGTACAAAGTGTCTACTTTGTGTATCTCAGGTGTAATCTAGCACTTCTTTATCCTGACATCAATGTCTGGTGTAGAACTACATTTCTATATCCTGACTGCTATGCTTATTGTACTAAAAGACCTAATGTGAAGCTACTTCATACAGATTCTACGGACAGATTATTATTTATCCACTGTGGATTTTATAAGAATGTACCATCGAAGGTTTGAATTGATGGTTTTCAGAATAGTATTTGTATCACATGTGAAAGTTGTACTATAATACCCCTTTCACATCGCACTTTTAAACCGGTATATTGCCGTTTTTTTCCCATTTTTAAACATTTAAGGCTGCAATGTGAAAGTGCCAAAGTTGATTTACCGGTTAAAGAGAACCGGTATTTCAACACGGTTAAAAAGCAGAGTCCTACACGTTTTAAAGCCGTTTTTTAGGCAGTGTGAATGGCTCTATTTCAATGGCTTGAAACGTGTCCCTTGGGGGTTAAACGGGTTGAATGTTTGAATGGTATTAAATGATTTTTAAAACGGTTTTCACCTGCAATGTGAAAGGTCTCAAGGCTCAGACCCGTTTTAAAGTCCCATTTAAGAATACCGTGTCATTACCCATTTCTGCAATGTGAAAGCAGTGTAACAGTAGTGCTACCCTCTTAAGAAAACAGATAGATATTGTTTACAGATTATCTAGATTTTGAGATTTGAGGAAAAAAAAAGAAGTGTATAACCATTATGGATTGTAATGGTAAAAGTACCGATGTGCAATCGATGGTTAAGAAGATTACATCGATGGCACAAGGCAATCCTTTTCTCTAACCCTATATGCAATATCAGTCTCTCTCAGGGTAATAGGGTAAGCTTTCCTCTATAGGTTATGTGCTGTGACCATTACAAACATTAAATTTATCATTTATAAAGAGGTTTTACCGACACATATTTATGCTGATAACCCTGGGATCTGTTTATAGCCTCTAGGTTTATGCTGGTCCATGAATGCTTCTTAAGTTTTATATGAATTGCGCCCCAAAACAAAGAGGAGTCTTTATGTTCCAGCAATATAAAAACTTTTGTAGATTGGAGCAAGTGTTACTGGAAAGTTGATGGGATGGTAGGAGAGGCTGAAATCAGGGGTACGATTATTCCAGTCCGGCCATGCGAGGGCAGCTATTCATGGACTGGTTCCGCAAGCTTGTTCCGCAAGCTTCCAGGTAGTGAGTCAGGGAGACTGTTTCTCGGAGAGGTTCTAGTCAGACTAAACAGTCATTTGTTCTTGCTATTTCCACATTGATAACTGGAAGCTGCTGCCAAAATATACAGGCTTCATATTGACTTGTGTTTATTTAAACGGCAGTTATGATATACAATTAGCTGCATGCCATACAAGTTCCATCTATCGGCGGCCTTCTCAGTGTGACCAGTCCCTTCCACCGCACAGCTCAGGTCATAGGGTCAACATACGTTAGGTTGACCACTAAAGGTTGACAGGCCGTAGGTTGACACATGAAATAGGTCGACATGGCTAAGGTCAACAGGGTTGGAATGTAGACACAAGCATTAAGTTGACACTGACACCGTATTAGTGTGCTGCGTGTGCCATGCTTCAGGCACATTGCCGGCAAACTATTATATTTCCTCTTCGCGCCCTAGTGGATGGTAGGTAATTACCACCTGTCGCCGCAAGTCAGCAAGAAAAAAATCCTTTTGACTGTCGACCTAATGCTTGTGTTGAACTTCCAACCCTGTTGACCTTAGCCATGTCAATCTAGTGTACGGTGACCTTCATAGTGTCGTCCTGGCGACCGTATCCCGCTCAGTACCAATCTCTTGCTATTTAGTAGACGGCAGCATCATGCCTGCTGTACAAAACCATCTTTTGGCACACAACACTGGAGAATAAGAGAAAGAGACTCACCACATCACCAGCACTGGAAAACTCTTTGTTCACCAGACTTTCAAGAGACATCCAGCGTACCGGTCGGTTTTCATTGTCACCAAGACAATGGTAATCCATGGGGAAGAGGTCACGCGCTAGTGCATTATCTGTAATCTTTACTTGGAGGGATTCATCAATCCTGGAAAGAAAAGACATTATATCGTCATTTCTGTATTTTTCCGGTGTTGAATTATTTGGTCTAAATCATGGAACTAGATTAAGGACAGTATAAGTGCCCAAAAATGCAGCTCTGGAAACAAAGGGTTTCTTCAGTGATGTGAGGTGAAGCTCCAACCAGCACCGGTAGTGGTCAGCGACATCTGAGGACACAACTACTTACACACAATTTCTAGCAGCGAGGTCTTTGTGGATCACTTCTCGTCTAGCCAAGTAACTCATTCCGCAAGCTATCTGTATTGCCATATGCACAAGGTCCTGCTGGGATATGGCCTAAAAGAGAAGGAACAAAGACCGAAATGTAGGTAATGCCAAGACACATACATTACACTATAGTGAGCATAACCATGACTACAAATGTACTGTATGTACACAGACACCGTGACCATCTAGTCATGAGAAACCAGGAATGTGCACCCATTTAAAAATGTATAAACATATATAAATTCTAACAAAACAAAAAGATCCAGCAGGATAAACTGTATAGTTGGCAATAAAAGAGCCAGGCAGAACTTCCATGGCCATATTGCTTGATGGACACTAGGAGCCGGCAGTCATTAAACAGCCAAACACCACAGATCTGAGATGACACGTTTGCTGTTAGGGCACAACCTTTACCATCAATGCTAAAGGTGCCCAAACACCGTGAGATGACCGCACCCATTATGGGCTGGATCGCATTGCATGCGTTTTGCACGCGATCCGAGGGCAGTATAAACAGTATGCGCACCACATAATTTTTGTACTGTGCGATGAGATGCCCGCGGGAGCGCGCATCGCGCGGTGCTATCGCAATATGTATGGGCACCATTAGGAGAGGAAAACAAAGGTCAGATCAGAAACGATAACGGTTTCCATCATTTAAATCTGCTAGAGAAAGGCAAGCCATGTCCTTGGCTGGGAGAAGTTCTGGGATTAGCCCTAGTGTGAATGGTGTGACAACATGACAGAAAGCACATTCCGCCGATGCTTGCAGAACGTGAACAGACAGGCTCCAGCCATGGAGATTTAACCACATAAAGGCCAAAAGGTGTACATACATTACTACAAATACTTAACCAAATGTGTACATGACTACAATGTAGAGCCAACAGGGCCAAAATGCAAAAACTTAATATATGTTCTCCAGCCCAAAAATCATCTCTCCTAACATACAGAGCGTACTTGACAATAGGCCAGTAACAGCCATGTGGGCTATGCACAGAACAGTTAACCCTGACAAAAGCATCCCTTTAAAATCTGATTAATTGCATATATTCCTTAAGTGAGTTGCATTGTGGAATCTAAGCTCAGACTATGCCATGCACAGCAGTCAGCCAAGACACAATGCGCTAACTTGCCCACACTAGCAAGAATAGTTTCACAGGCATGAAAGGGGGAGGGGGACGTTGTACATCAGCGTATGAGACTTACAGCATGGTTATATAAACACAACCTTTGCAGCTAATGTACAGGTAACAAAGTACATGGTAGGAAGGATTCAGGACCAATAGCCATGTAGCTTCAAGACCGTATAGAGGTGTCCTCCTACATATTTCCCGCAGCCGTTCCAAGTAGTCCCTCCTGGCACGCCAGGTGTCCCAATGAGAGTCTGCTAGCAATATGCGTCTGTTTTGCAGAAAACGTGTCAGACGCAGCACGATGCAGGTAGTACACACCAGGAGACTATGTCGGCTAAGTTGTGTATTGTGTGTGATGGAGTCTCTGAGTCTGCACACATAGTGCTACAATGCAGTGGCCACAGCTTTTACCCATTCCAAGTTCTGTGGCGCTTCAATGTGCCAACTCCATAGCACACAATATACAAGGGCTGCAGATTAATCAGCACGTTCTCCTGGCGGCTCGTTTGGCATGGTGTTATAGTGGCTATAAATAAGAATGTCAATTCAAGACCCTGTTCGTGTTTTTGTCCTACACTCCTATAACTCATAATATTTGAACAATAAGCTCATTGAAATGTCACAGTGAGTTTCTGACTTTTAGCAAAGGCAAATACTGACTCCGTCCTATAGTAACAAGGCCGACTAGCCACTGACACGCACAATACAAACGTATGAAAGTGGCATTTCTTACCATTCACTTCAACATTCCAATATATATATATATATATAGCCGTTATATGCACCCTCAGACAACACTGGCTTACAAGCAGATCCCCTCCCCCCCTATCACCAACGCAGATTCCTAAATGAAGGTACAGTCTTGCACAAATACAAGGCTGACAAAGAGAAAACCTGCAGTGCTTCAGAATAATATCCTAATGAAAATATCCACAAATTCTTCTGCTATCTCCTGAGACCGTCACTCACATCCTCACATTTATTTTCCACTGCAAACTGTCGACTTCACAGCTTTCCAAATAGTCAAGGGTCAAAATAGGGAACCTCCCTGTTTTGGATAGAACGGGGCACTGGATACAAGTCAGAAGAAATAGATCATTAAACACCCTCTCGTCATCCTGCCATCCATAACCAAGCAAGCAACAGTGATTCAGTAAACAGGACTTGGAACAACAACCCCCCCCCCCCAAAAAAAAACTCCTGTCGACCCTTTTATGTGTCGCCAATTGTCACGTCAACCGTTTTGCTTTATTTTTAGTAAATGTCAATCTTGTGCGTGTCGACTTAAGGCCCCATACACGGTGCGATTTGGGCCCGATTTGGCCGGATCGGACAGTGAAATCGGCCCAAATCGTATGTGCAGACGCGGATCGATGCGCGGTCCGAGCGCGTCGGGAGGTCGGACGGGCTGCACATAAGATTTGGTAAATCTTATGTTTGGTACACACCAGAACGATCCTGATTGTTAGTAGATCGTTAGCAGATTGTGCGATGGTCGCACGATCTGTTGGAGCACACGATCTGCTAAAGATATGCTAACTATCTGCATCCAATCCAATCCCAATCCAATCCAATCTGAGTCTGTATCTAGTACAATGGGTCTTTTACAGATCCTACCTGCAGCAGGTAGGATCTGTAAAACAACCATACGACAGCGGGGACGCTCATTGGATTGGAATTGGATCCAGATTGATGGGATTGCGCCCTAATCGTTCTGGTGTGTACCCTACATTATGTGCAGCCTGGAGGCGGGCAGGGAACGCGGCGAATGGGGAGCTGGTGCAAGGAGCCGGGCAGTGGAGTTGCACTGACCTGGGTGGTGATCGCCATAAGCAGGGAGCCAGTGGTCCGGGCCGGTGAACGCAGTGATGGGTACCAGAGACAATGTAGCATGGGGGGAGACGGACAGCAGTGGGCGCACATAGAAATGAATGGACAGTCAGTGAGCTCTCAGCCAATCACTGGCTGTCCATTCATTTCTGTGTGTATTATTTTACTATGTGCGCCCGCTGCTGCCCGGCTTCCCCTACGCTACCCGGCAATCTGTTCCCCTCGCCGCCCAGTAAGTAAACTCACTGCCTCTGTGTCCTGGCTCTGTGCTTGCAGCCGCTCCGCTCTGCTCCCTCTGACAGCAGCTCCCCGGAGACTGCATGCGATTCATCACATCCCCCAACCCCCCCCCCCCCCCCAATAGGGTCCTTGGAAGATACTCTGTGCAGCATTCTATATTTCTCCACAAGCCAGATTTAAATGTATAAAAGGGGTGAACGTGTGATGGTTCTCCGGCACGAGGGCCTAGGATTCATCTCAGATAGTATAAGGGTACATGAGGAAACTCAGCGGATTCTGTAAACATTTTATAAGCAGGTGTGTGTACTCAGCAGTCAAGGTAAATAGCACTGCTCTAGTATTCCCTGAATGACTCCCTTTCATGTAATCAGTTCGATGTAAGAAGAACCTAAATTGAGGATGAAAGAAGAGTTGCATATCTCTCATCAGAAAGCACCAGCACAGGGCCCTGCCAGGACAGCTCTTTGTACTTTGGCCAAGAACAAACCTAATAGTGCGGAAGCGCCTGCCACAGAGGATGACCTGACCAACATCTTACCCTGAGTGATAACCGCTGTACTTTATATGGCCCTAAAGTTCTACTCAAAGGCGGCTTTCAACCATGTAGCGGCATTAATTCATTACATGCCCTTCTGGAACATTTGGACTTTTTTTTTTTTTTAACTACATCTTCCATCTACAAGGTGGAGTGGTGATGCTTATCTCTTGCAGAAGACCACTCTGATCTCTCGTAAAATAGATCCAACTGCAACCACAGAGCTGTTGTGTGTCGTCTCCAAGGGCATGGGAATGAGATACTATATACAAAGATGGAATAAAGACACTGAGAAAAGTGTAGGACACATGTCTTCAACCTGTGGCCCTCCAGATGCTGTAGAACTACATGTCCCATCATGCCCTGACAGTTTTGGCATGCTCTCATAGGAAAAAAATGTGGCAATGCATGTTGGAACATGTAGTTTTACAACATCTGGAGGGCCACAGGTTGAAGACCCATGGTGTAGGAAGAAAGACAAAAACACTAGATTTAAAGAATGTTCCATTTATAAAGCATGTTTAAAGCAATTGTTTTTTTAAATCCGCTTTAAAAAGGGATCCAGGCAGCATACCTACACAGTCGGGATGCTGGCTTCAGTATACAGACGGAGGCATCCCGACAGCTGTCAGAAGGGTTCCGGGGCAACATCGATCCGGATGCTGACGCCGAAAGACCAACAGCCTGCATTACAATTTAGGAGTACGTGGGCCAGTGTAGCATGCAGCTAGGGAGGGGACAATATAGGTTTAAGAACTAGTGGGGGATTTAGGGTTAGGCTACGGGGAGAGGATGGCAGCAGTTGGGCGGGGGGGGAAGGAACTTAGAAAGGGGGTTAAATTTAGGTGGTGGGGTTAGGCACTAGTGGGAAGGGTTAGGCACTAGTGGGAAGGGTTTGTGTGTTGCAGGCATGTGTTGTATGGAAGCCACTTCTCTTCCCACCACAGGTGGAATTTGGACGGAATTTGGACGGAATTTAGGTCTGCTATCCAGCATCCAGAAGAGGGATGGCTTTGAGGTACAGTGTTAATATAACACTTGGTGGTATATTTTTGTAAAACCTTAGACGAGGAAAAACTAAAATACTGTCCTTGCAGAAAACCGATGAGACCCATCAGTCTGTGCATTTATACATTTGCAGGGGTTAAAATGAGGGGACTGGTTTCATGACGTTAATAGTTTCATAATCTGGGAAAATCTGTCATACAAATAAAAGTGAAGGCCCACAGGGTGTAAAGCTGTTCAGGTTCCCGGAGAAAGAGCTTTACACTAAATTCCTGCTCAGGCACGCCGCTAACCTTACTAATACATGAGCGAGTGCTTGGGCTTCCTGTACATGTTGCTCTATCTCTCACTGCAAGCAGACCCTGCACAGCTGACTGCCCCAACACACAGGACAAGGAGCAGGAAACCACCACCATCCCCTCACTTACTGGAGATCCCTCACATAATGACAATGTATGAAATGCAATTTCTAACAGTAAGAATCAGTTGTAGGTGACATCACTTTCATTTAAAATGAGATATTATGAATGCTTATTAAACGTGACACGATAGAAGCAACGGATCTGTACTATCACTTATTTCAATGTTGGCATTGCCTGTAGCATCCAGAAGCGATCATCTCCTCCGATATATACCAAGTAATGAACTGTATGGGATCGGTCAACCAACAACTATCCAGGACATGTTTGACCTGCATCTGACCATGAAAAACACAGGACACTTAGTGGAGATGTGGCCTTTAGCGCCTCATGAAGAAGTTGTACGATTTTTGTCACATTTCTCTTCTATACGTGTGAAATGGTTAGACAGTGACGTGATTACCTGTGGGTTATTGGCCTCCACCAGCTTACACTGCCTCAGGAACAGTTTCAGGTTCCCCCAGTTCATGAAAGGCAGCAGCACCATTGGTTTCTCCCCATCCTCTATACAGACATGACCGATAGGGAGCAGATTCCTGCAAAATAGATCAGCATTAGACAGCTCGGATAGCAGGAGCAGAGACACTGGGCATTCTTCTACAACCTCTCTCCCCCTATATACACCACCACACAGAGGTGTACAAAGTCTGGAGTGATGAGCTAGAGGATGGCACTCATAGTAGTCAAGGGTTCATACCGATTTCAGATCGGATTCGCAGGTCCATCGCTTTTACTGAAGACGCAGCGCAACCAAGGGGGCGATTCCCTGGCTGAGGCAGTGTAGTTACAGGCAGTAAGTAACGATACACTCCCCATACAGTGGATCATATAGTGTGTGCCAATGCTCATTAAACTATAGCAAAGACACCTCCTTCCTACATTTAGCTGGATTTTCGGAAATCTAAATAAGACCAGTATATGTAAGTAAAAGGTGAATAAAGGTCCAATGCATTTTGCACACTAAAAAACAAAAAAACAATACATTCTACATGTCAGACAAACACTTGAAATGACGTGCATGTTTGATCAAATATACATCCTTAAAATTATGTACATTTATTATCAAACATATCTCCTTCTAAAGTTGACATCTCATGCTGCTTTCAGACCGCATAACTGGCTTTGACCCTGTATTTGGAAACGTTTCCAAAAACGGGTCTGCCAGATAAAACCCCTTTCACACCGCAGCACTTAAACGGTATATTACCGTTTAAGTGCCGATTTTTTGACACTGGCAGACCCGTTTTTGGAAACTTTCCAAATACAGGGTCAAAGCCAGTGCAGCCTTCAGCCCTCCCCTCCGTGCAGCTCCCCCCCCCCCCCCCCCCCCTCGCGTGTCGACCGAGAGCATGTCGACGCCCCCCCGCGCATGTCGACGCCCCCCACGCATGTCGACGCCCCCCACCCCACCCCGCGTGTCGGCGCCCCCCCCCCCCCCCGTGTCGACTTACCCCGTGCCGGTACCTCCGTTGTGGACTGCAGCTCAGTATGCTCGGAAAGCACTTATGAAAAAAGTGTCTTCCAGAAAATGGCTGCCCCATAGGAAACCCTGTTTAAAAAAACTGTCTTCCGTATAGGGGGCAGCCATTTTCTGAAAGACACTTTTTTCATAAGTGCTTTCCGAGCATACTGAGCTGCAGTGCCGGGAACCACAACCGAGATACCGGCACGGGGTAAGTCGACAGGGGGGGGGCGCCATCGACACGCGCGGGGGCGTCGACACGCGCGCGGGGGGCGTCGACACGCGCGCGGGGGGTGTCGACACGCGCGCGGGGGGGCTCCAGTGCTGTGAATACTTAATGAGCGCTCATTAAGTATTCACTGTGCTGAATTTAGGACCCAGCTCATTGGCTGGGTCCTAAATACCGTTTCTGAGCCGATTTTTGCGCTAAAATACCGGTTCAGAAACGGGTAGGACCCTGCATTTTAACCGGTTAGAAAAAACGGCATTTTCTAACCGGTTAAGTGGGACTGGACCTTTCAGACCGCACACATTACCGTTTTAAAACGGTAAAAAAACGGCAATTTACCGTTTTAAAAGTGCGGTCTGAAAGGGGCATTAGGTTATCCTTATTCATGATACACAAGTGATATAAAACAGTTTGCCAATTTTCCTCTACGTACAGTAATATCCGCAATTTAGTCTGTCCCACAGATGTAATACTTACAATGTAAAGTTCACAACAAATAAGAAACAGCCCTGGCTCAAGAATAAAAACGACACAAACAAATGTCAGGGTGGTATCAAGACTCACGTTACCATCCAGCAAGGATACAAGCTCTTGTTTGCCTGTGGCCATTATCTAGGTTAGGTGCACGTGGGCCCCAACTACCGCTATTGGGTTATGCAGCTAACAATGGGGTCTGCACACAAACCCGATTTAGGTGGAAATCTGGAAAAATGCTGCTAGATAGATACGGAGCTTTATAAGCACATCTGTATGTTGCTCATTTTGTATGCTAAAATGAAGCTACATTTAACACATCAATGTAGGACAAGCACACAGTGCAGAGGGGAAACCACTTAATGGACTGAGGCAGAAACCTCATGCTAGAATTTGCTCAGGGTCTTCCACACAAACCAGCTTCAAACTGGTGCACTTCTACTGAGCCAAGTAAGAGATCAAGGGTTCCAGCATCTGCAGATGTGGGCATAATTTCAGAATGTACTCTCCAAGAGAGGAAGAGAACCTGGCGCTCTTTCAAAGTGCAATCAGGATCACTGACATTAATCCTCTGCCACAGGGCACGAGTGAGTAAAACAATCACATTACTATATATTAGTCTTCAGAACAGGAAAAATGAAGTGTGTCGACACCATGAGGTTGCCTACAGCTATTAACATAATATGTGCAATGCAAACAAAGCCAATAGCAATGAGCAGGACTGAAGCACATCCTTTACCAGGACTGAGTGGTGAGCCAAAGTTTCTTAGCATTGCAATAAATGGACAATGGTATCGCCTGTCCCACGGATATGTGCTACACAGTTCTCCCAATTAAGGATCAACAAACACTGGCCAGCAGATGAGGGGCCGGTTGGACGGCTCTCCATAGCATTCTTCTATGTCTTATATGGGTGAAAATCACTCGAGGTGTATGCACCTTTAGACAAACAATGAATGAATGTACATAAATAAAACCAACAAATCGCATAACTGTGCACAGAAATAGGAGAGGATACCCTGCTGGGTAGTTGGGGATGTGTAGGCTGTAAGATAAAGGTGGGCTGGTAGGCTTGCAGGTGAGTGGAGATTGGACACGGAGCCTGTGGTGTGAATGGTAGGAAAGGTGAAGTACAGAAAAAGTAAAGTTAGGCTGGCAGTGGTGTGGAGGATAAACTAGAGAGGTGTGGGATAGGAGATTGGTAAGCCAGTGACAAGAAGGTTACATAAATCTAGGCGAGACAGGAGAGGTTTAGTAGCCTCAAGGGGAAGAAAGGTCACAATCTGAAAATATTGTAGAGCTAAAGTAGGTCATCCTTCACTGCTGAGGAGTGGTCCAGTTATCTGAGAAGGGTTGGGGGTTATGCTGTGTACACACGGTACAATTTGACATTCGATTTTGACTATATAGTCAAAATCTAATTGGGATCGCATATACAATGTATGGAGATAGAACATGTTTTAAGCTTTTTATCCCGATTCGATGCCAATGCGTGTTCCCGTTCAGCCAAAATTGAAAAGCCGAATAGTTCAGCAATGACTAAATAGTGTAGAAAGCATGAATTGTATGTAAATAGTACACAGTTAGCAAACATTGCATAGCAATCAAATCTTAAGTCAAATAGCAAGGGAATCTCAGCGTGTGTACACACCATTAGAGGGTTTATGGAAAAAAAAGTTTGGGCTGTAGTTATTGGGTTAAGGTAGGGTTTCCACAGAGTGGATGAGACCACGGTATGTGTGAATGACAAGGGGAATGTGTGGACAATGTAACACCAAAATCATGGGCTTAAATTACCACCAAGGCCTTAACTGTATGGAGTTTGTATATTTTCCCCATGCTTGCGTGGGTTTCCCCCCACAAGTCAAAAAATATACTTGAAGCAGAGGCGTAAGTTCATCCCTGCTGCCTGGAGTTTTGTCCCTCTCCCCTAAGTAAAGTGAAAACATATATGGTGTGTGTCTAATATAAACACACAACATACAGAATTACATAAATAGCACAGAATCAGCAGTCACCATGGGTCCCATCTTGCTTGCTGCAGCACAGGCTGAGTGGTGATCCCCTATTGCGGATGTTAGCAGGGCTTCTGTGATTGAGCAATTCATTATGTAGCAGGTGCGTTGCAGAGCTCTGCTGATGAGCAATGATCACACTGGTATCCTACACAGGTGCTGCTGTACATGCAGGTGCCCATTCAAGGCGTAAGCCTGGAGGCAGTTGACTCCTTTGCCTCTGGGAGTTACGCCCATTGCATGTAGATTTAAAGGACTGCCCACAAAAATGAACCCAGTGTGTAAGGGTGTGTGTAAATTGGCAGACAAGATGGGCCAAGTGATTTTTAGCTTCCATAGCAGAATAAAATATAAGATGAAAGTCTGAGGGATATAGAACATACAGTAAATGGTTGAGGTTGTTGGCGATCTGGGAGTTGGGTCAGCACAGGAACACTAAATGAGGAGGGGATGGGGTTCCGGGAGCATATTCAGGGAAAAAGAACAGCATGGATGTAAAGAAATAAAAATAAATCTATCATGGTCTTTTACAGGTTGTACTACAGGTCCCAGCAAGCCTCCCCGCATGCTGGTACTTGGGGAACTACAAGTACCTGCATGTGGTGCATTAACCGGCCAGCTGGTTTCAGTAGTCACCCTGTACATTAAATATTATAATAAAGACAAATCAAGGGAGTGACCAGATCGCATTCCGAGGTCCGTTAAGAAAGGTTAGATGTGCAAGAAGTTTGCATGTAAAGCAGGGACTGCAGATCAGGAACCCACATATATTACATTATTAGCCTGATTAAACAGGCTTTTAAATAAAGTACTTAAGGTTTTACACTATTAGATTTGCACCATCCCCTTTGTTTCGGAGGTAATCAAGGAATAAGGACAGAGTTTTTTGCCTGCTTCTCCTCTAAAAAGAACATGACCAAGCCAGGCCTAGGAGAGGCCGCCTTCCGGTACGCAGTTATGCTTATTTGGGTTGATTCCATGTACAAAATATTATACGTTGGTAATACACTATGAGTTTTTCTAATTTTATTTTTTGGGAGAATCATACCATTGAATACACACGAATATGGAGACATTTTTAAAGAAAAATCATCGGATTAGGAACACATCTCACAGACACGGGATTGACCCAGGCCTAGGAATCAACACATGAGTAAAAGACGAGAGTAAAAGACGAGAGTAAAAGACGAGAGTAAAAGACGAGAGTAAAAGACGAGAGTAAAAGACGAGAGTAAAAGACGAGAGTAAAAGACGAGAGTAAAAGACGAGAGTAAAAGACGAGAGTAAAAGACGAGAGCAAAAGATGATATTGTGGTTTTAGTTACTCCCAATCAGGCATGCTGGTTCCAATATTTCAATATTTGTATTCTATTTTTGTGGTAGTAGGTGACTAACACAGGTTACTAGCTGCACCTATTTTTAAAGCGCGAAGGCCCAACAACTCTTATGTCACCTGTCCGTCTTCCCCTCCCTCTAGATCAGTGGTTCCCAACCCTGGTCCTCAAGTACCCTCAACAGTGCATGTTTTCCAGGTCACCCGGCAGGTGCACTCATTATTCACGCACATGTGAAAAGATCCACAGGTGGAGCTAATTATTTTGCCTGTGATTCTGTGTGGAGACCTGGAAAATGTGCACTGCTGGTGGTATTGAGGACCAGGGTTGGGAACCACTGCTCTAGACTGTAAGGTCCTTGGAGCAGGGCCCTCTTCCCTCCTGTTCTCACAGCACCCTTCTTGCATTTCAATTACAGCTCTTTTACTCACCTACAATCTATACCCGCATCTCTTCTCACTCCCATTCCTATATCTCAGCTGTATTGTGTACTAAGGGCAGTATTCAATGAGAAAAGTTCTCCGTGTTTTGTGGAGAATTTGTGCTTTGTTCGCCTTGGACGGAGCATTTTGCTCTCCATAAGCGAGCAACCCTATTCAATGTGCCATTTTCTCCGTCGGAGAACAGAGAATAATGGATGGTTCTCCATCTGTTACTCTCCGCCACTCTCCGCGTGTTGTCAATGGGATTTTGCATGGAGATTCTCCGTCTCTCTCCATGAGTGTATTCAATGTGAAATGTTCTCCATCTTTCTAAGTGACTTTCTCCGTGTCTCTCCGTGTAGCAATTCTCCATCTTTTGATGGAGAGCTGGAATGTGAACTTTTAAACTAAAAGGTTTTTTTAAGAAATTTTGGTGTCAAAAAATCAGTTTTTTTTTCTGTGAAGGGGCATGTTATTTTTATTCATGTGCTTATAGCACATGAATATATATTTAATTTAAAAAAAAAAAAAATTTTAAATTTTTTTTTTTTTTTTTTTTTTTACACAGTGCAGCCAGCAGGGGGCCGGAGCGCTCGAGCCGCTCATTAGATATTCATATATTCACTGCACCCGAACGTAACTATGCACGAACGGTGCAGTGAATACTGGGTCCCCCCGCTGGCTATAGGGGGGTGCAGCCTGGGTCCTGGAGAGCCCCCCTCCCCTCCACAGTCCTCTGGAGCAGCCAGGGAGACTTTAATCTCTCTGGCTGCTTCCGGCTCCCTGAAAGCTCCCTGCTCCCTGCAGGGGTTAAGACTCTCCGCGAGTGGCGGAGAGCATCAGCCACATTGAATAGAGGGAGCAGGAGTGGCAGAGAGCCCTCCGGAACACGGAGAGTGCATGGAGAGCGAAATAAAACGCTCTCCATGCACGGAGAACTTTTTCATTGAATACTGCCCTAAGAATTGTGCTGCTAATTGTTAATTGTGCTTTGTTTTTGTTCTGTGTACCCTGTACTCTTCTAATGTGTTCTATATGTATGGTGCTGCGTACCACTTGTGGCACCATATAAATAAATTATAATAATAGAAATTAAAAAAGGACGAATCTGCACTTAATGATAGTAAGGGATAGGTTTCTGGGGAATACCGGTTCTATGGGCAGACTATGGACAAAATGTGGTCTACAGTTCTTATCGTCCCTCACATACATCTGGAAACGACTCCAAACAGATCTGAACATGCAGTAACACTGGCTTCTTTTCTCCCCGCACAAAAGAGAGATTATGCGTGTGTTCTATGATTTGTAAAGCAGAAAACGACTCCATGGCAAGTAACAGAGAATCGATCCATACAAGATATAAAGGATCCCTTACTCATAGGCATGATACTATGTACGCACCTCAATGACCCGATGCAGAATGAGTCTAGTCTGATCCAATCATCAGACCCGCACAAGATAATGGTCCCTGGGTATTACAAGCTAACCGCTGATTGACCAAATGGACTGTCATTCTCTGTGCATCGCTTGTTCTGTGTCTGGATTATAAACGGAACACCACTACTTATCTGCAAGTAATGTGAGGTCTACTTCATTTCAGAGTAATGTCACTCTTGAACCAATAGCTTGTATCCAACTATAAAGTGCAGAGGAATTTGCTGCGCTATATGAGAAACTCAAAACATAATACATTTTAGTTCAGGCAACTTAACTGCCACCCCTTAAGGTTGTTATTGTTTCATTTTTCTTAAAAAACAAAAAAAGAATAAAACATTACCTAAATGTTGCAAATCTATACAGACACTAAACTCCACACCATTATTATGTTGGGAAAAAGAACCACAATAAAGCAATTATTTCAGGCTATGGTTTGCCTACTGATGAGCTGGCCATTCAGACATTTTTTCTATGTTTTTGTTGCGCCTGTGGGAAAAAAAATCCCAAATCACAGTAGATAACACAAAAGGCTCCTAAAGCCAACTGTAATATTGTAATAAGGATTTCAGAGATTGGCAACAGGATGCAAACTAGTTATTTTGAGGGTGTGAAATACAAAAGGAAAAGAGTACTTATCCCGAAGGACAACTCTCATGATGCAGGAAAACACACCCGGCACTCAGATACTTCAAACTGGTGGGTAACTTCAATAGCACCAGTATATTGTTTTTGCATACAATAAACCCACTGGTATGTGTGTTACTAGAACCACATACAGAATCCATTATTTCTGATCTGGAATTATACCACTCAGGCCTTATAACACACACTGCTAGTATAGACTCCAGGCACAACACAGACCTCTGTCTGTCTATACAGGAGCTAAAACAAATCTTATTAAAAATAGTGTGGACAAAGTCTGACCTGGATGAGTGACCATATTGCTTCTAATTCTACTTCATGATCTGGTGAACACATATCAGCCTTCTCTCAAGTTTGGCGCTTTAGTCACCAGGCCGCGGATCTATCACTATGTGGGCTAGAGAAGAATAATTTCCCTTACATATGTTTTATGAAGACTCACATTTTTGCCTAAAGGTGACCATACACGTCACAATTATTGTATACAACAGCAGTTCTCAAGCTGTGGGTCCTGACCCCAAAGTGGGTCCCGACTCCATATTGCTGACCATCAGGCTGATGACTTTACTAATCTTAAGGGCCCCATACATCAGCAATTAATTGTGACAATTTTCAGATATGGAGATGATTGCCACAATTAATTTTAGATGTGTGGGCTCCCCCTTTTGGCAACCCCAATCAAAATCGCCAATCGATTGCTTAATCAGATTTTTAAACATGCTTAATAATCTGGTATTATCTGCAGATCTTTTTTATATGTGTGGGCATTCCCAATTCGTCTTCTTCATCTATTTACATTATGAACAGCTGAAATGACAATTGATTGGGCAATTTCCAGATATGAAGATGCAATCTTTAGATGGAAAAATCTGCTGATCACTGAAATAAATCTGTAATGTGTGGGCAAAGTCAGATAGATTGTAAAATCCATTTATCTGGCCAAAAAATCCCTGTATCTGGAAATCCATAAATTGTGATTGCTGATGTATGGGGCCCATTAGTCACTGATTCAAGGAGTCTGAAAAATCTGTTGAATTGTCTGTTATTTTAGACTCCTCCCATCATTTTGTGCCTCCACAATGCTGCCATGTATGTGCTGTCTGCTGACTACACATGTGATGTGATGACCTTCTGCAGTAACTTGCTGGGGTCCTGTCATTATTTGTATTGTGTGATGGGGTCCTAGAGCAAAATAGTTTAAGGACCCCTGGTATACAATATCGCATCTCATCGCACATCGGTTTTGCGAGGAGATGAGATCTAGTTCAAAAAGTATGTGCTGCACATACTTTTTGTACTAGATCTCATCGCAAAAACGACATGAGATGCGATATGGTATACAATAATTGTAGCGTGTATAGGCAGAAGGGTTGATAACAAGTTATCGAGTAGGGCGCTGTGATATGAGTGTGCTTTAGCAAAAGCAGCAGTTAAGTGATGGGATAGTCAATCCCAATGGACAAATGGTGGGTACAGGAAGTGGTAAACTGCGCTTGGAATAGTAATATAACAGGTGTAGTCGATCAAAGGGCTGTTTTAATGGACATAATAGAATATACACATAAAATACATATAAATTGCAATTAATAAAATAAGGTTAAAAAAGTCACAGTGAATGAATTGTATTGGTATAGTAACCTGAGTACTTGGATGATCACCCTTTTTTGTTATACTTGGATATAACACCCAGAGTACTGAGGCATCAATTCAACACCCTAATCCAGGGGCTCCAAATATAAGCCCATTTATCGCATCGTAGACTTCATCCAGCATCCACTCACCGCGGGACAGAGGTTTTTTTCTCTGGAGGAAAGCCACCTCCTAAAGGACCCGGTCTCATCATAAAGCAGTGGGAAAAATCTGGTCTCTGCAAAATATTGGACTAACCAACACATGCCCTCACTACCATCTGGAAGGATTTCCCCAGTACTGGCAGCAAAAAAAAAAAGTGATCAAGTACTCAGGTTACTATACCAATACAATTCATTCACTGTGACTTTTTTAACCTTATTTTATTAATTGCAATTTATATGTATTGTATGTGTATATTCTATTATGTCCATTAAAACAGCCCTTTGATCGACTACACCTGTTATATTACTATTCCAAGCGCAGTTTACCACTTCCTGTACCCACCATTAGCGTGTATAGGCGCCTTAATATCTTTGAAGCCTTTTAAAAAAAAAAAACACCCAAACTTTGGACCAGATAGAGTGACCTGACCAATAAGAAACCAGCCCACATTGTGCCCTTTATTTGCGATCAAGGTTTAAAGGAGTCCATACACGGTCCGTTGTGTATGGCTCCGTTCTGTACTATGCGATGCGCGCTCCGGCGCATCACATAGTACGGTACAAAAAGTACGTGCTGCACATACTTTTTGTACTAGCTACACATCGGATCGCAGTGCATACACTAGGGATGCGATCCGATCCGATGTGTGCTGTTAAAGCACACAACGGATCCGATTAACGGACCGTGTATGGGGGGCATAAGACTTGCATTGGCTGGAAGGAGCATATTGGGTTCACTATATGCTGCTGCACAGTACCTGGCCAGTGCCACAACCAAATTCCAAATAGTACACAGTGCAGGCACAGCCGCACTGTGTGAACACATACATTCAAATGTATGTTTTCTACTTGAAATCCGACCTGTCATCCTGCTCGGGATCTGGTGGATGCGGCACCACTGTATATGTGTGGACAGCCGCATAGAAGACCATGTGCCGGCTAGTTCCTGCTAAGAGGACACGCTAAACAGACCAAGACCAATGTTCAAATTACCCATATAGAATACACTGCTAACAAAAGTTTCCTCCAGACTGCTTTGCATAACAAGTAATGACAGTGTTCCATGTGCCCCATACCTGTGGTGCAGACCTCGCAGCTTGCAGCTTTCAGTCAGCATCATCGTGATTTGCACTTCAGAGGCTTGATCTAATAATGAAAAGACCAGAGAACACGTGAGACAACTAGAGGATTAATGCAAATGGTAATGGGTGCGAAAACTCTTCAGTTCATACAAAACTTCCTCAATCATATGTATCCAAATCTATTGAATTTTACACACAGCGTTTTGAGTAAAATATGAAATATTAAGACTAACGTGATCGGAACATTAGGCAGAACATCTTGCCCTCCAAAACTTATGGCATTTACTCCCTCGATTTTACAGGTACAGATGTGGAATCTGTCAGTTGCTAAAGTCTCCAGAGAGTTTAGGGGCTGGCCAAACTAGTCTGAGATCTACCAATGGTCCACATCACCTCACTGGTGCACAGCTGTAGTCATTACTAACTGTCACATTGTCAAACCTGCGGCATTCATTCCTACTATAGATCCACAGGTTGTCTGAGACACATGGGTGAGATTTAATAGGATGAGAGATTTCAGAAAGTGAGAGATTTGGGGAGAAATCTCCAGTTCTTTTAAAGCGGCAATCATTTGCACCGCAAAACCAGTTTGATTTTAAAGTGTAAATGATTGCCGCTTTAAAAAAACTGGAGATTTCTCACCAAATGTCTCACTTTCTGAAATTCTCATCCTATTAAATCTGACCCATGGACTGTTGGTAGATCTTGAGGACAGGTTTGGCCACCCCTGCTCTAGCGGTTTGTGGCCAAGCTGTAGTCGTATTTAAATGATAAGTTAGACAAGTCAACAGGCCGACACCATGTGTATGCATGATCCACCAATGCACTCATTGTAATCAGACAGGCAGCAGTGCATATGTACGCATCAAACTGCGATGCATACACAGCAAAGATGTAGCGGGACACATCTGTACAAAATGTCAACAGTGCTTAAGGACAACTGGTACAAAAATGCCAACATGACCATGTACGACAAATAGTCTCCCCCCACACACATTTTCCCTAACATCTGCTTGACTTACTATACATGTGGACTACGATTAGGTATAGTAACTTGTAGTGCTGCGAGCGACCTTGCCCGAATCATGTCCAGGAGGGTATACTGATGGTGGTCATCCAACATGAAATACACAAAGGCCCTTATTCTGGTTGACTCGCTCTTGCGTGAATTCATAAGGTGGACCGATGTTTTGCGTATGCACAGCAGCATTTCTGCGCATGTGCATACGCCTGGAGCATGCAAACTCAGCGCTAAATCTGTTCGTCGAGTGCATGTTCCCTGCCTTTCGAGTGGGGCGTGGGGTGCCGGGCGTTCCCATGTAAATGCTGGACGTACACATGCTAATGCGTTTGTGACGCATGTGCGGGGGACAGACAGCAGACCTAACCGGATGTCAGCTGCACGCCCAACCCCCTGGAAATCTACACGCATATGTACAAGTGGTCTGGACCACCTTACATATGCGCGCGCTTTCAGCATCATTCGATGGTCCATTCCCATGCCGAGCGAACGAACCCAGCGTGCGAAGGGAGGCAGGTTCTAGATGAGTCACAAGGGTGCGAATTCCTGCCCAAGTGAGTCAACCAGAATAAGGCCCAAATTGTGGTTAAAGTACTCCCTCCAATCTAGACAGTAAGGATCTTCTACACCAGACCCTCTGCATAGGTCTAGCTACGCCACTGGGTACATCAGTCAAAAATACATTAAATTATGCAACAATAGTTTACATTCTCCCATTCTAGATTACGGTTTTCCAGAAAAGCAAAATTATCATTGCACGAGTGCTAACAAAACATTATTGGAGCTGTGAGCAAACAATGGTATAAAACAGAAGGAAGTACTGTACTGTACATAGAGCTATTCATTACGGACAGACCCTAATGAGCACTTTACCCAATATATTTAGGAAATAGAAAAGTATTTTGTAACAGAACTCACAACTGCAAGGCCCTACAGTATGTTAACACCCATCTAATACCAAAATGCTTAGAACTGCTCCTACTGTATCTGCACATTTATAATGAAATGTTTGCCAGTAGCCACTAGAGGGCAGTCAAAAGATCTGTTCAGACTTGTTCTGGCACGTCCAGCTGCCGGCATGCACCTTTGGGAGTGGCTAGCTGAAATCCGCAAAGTCACCCATTTGAGCGCCCATTTATTTGGTTGGGTTTAGCCACTACAGTATGTGCGGCTAAACTCGATCGTAATGAGTGCAAAAAAGAGATCAGTTGCATATTGGACAGGATAAGACATTTAATTATGATGTCGTACTCCGATTGCATCTGTGCCAGCCAATATATGGTGCAAAAGGTCCACATACATGGTACAAAACTAGTCACATACCAAGGGTGCTTACAATGTAAGCCAATGTTAGAAAATACTAAATTTTACTACTGGAAAATACAGTATATGCTTTAAAATAAAACATAATAATTGAACGCCCGTACCCGCTGTTTGACGCCAACACTGAGCTAGTACTAATTGGCAGTTTCTCTAGCATAAGAGCGATGAGACTGCCCATAACAGGCTAATTAAAGCACCAACTTATTGGTTGTAAATATGCTAATATCAGAATAAAACGAGAAATCATTGAAAAGTATATTAAAAAAAAAAAAAAAAAAAAACAGAGAGAAAATTGTACATTTATGCGTTTGCCTGGTATGTACTTGTTATTTGTGGCTACTTTGGTAAGTACAGCAACGAGAAGGGAAGTGAGAACAGCTTTATTAGGCCTAGCAGTCTGCTGCCTTCCTTTGACTAGAACATCGATAAGCAAAAATCTGTCACCTCCAACACTTTTTGACTTTCCATTGTTTCCTTGCGGCTACAGTGAAACGGCAAGATTTATTTATGTTGGATTACGGAGAGACGGATTGCAGTTTTTCGAGATTGGATGAGGAAATACAAATCTTATCAGAGTGTACAGTTCCAGCATCCGTATTGTGTTTTCTTATCAATATGATTTCCTTCTTTTTCTCCACGCAAGCAGAGCTGCCATTCTGAAATTGGACAATGAACTATAAATTCACTTTTTAAAACAACTTTTACCAAGAAAGATATTTCTAGTATGAGAAAACAAGAAGGGACGGATGCGAAATGCAGAAAAAAAAAATGGGAATACAGAATGTGAGACAAATAGGTTATGCGCCACCCAAACAAAGTTCATGTATGTGCTATCAAGTGATCAAGAACTCTGGGTTCCACACTAAGCCATAATACTCAGCAACAAAGAAATATAGAGTCTCAAATGACTCGTATAATGGGCTGCAGTAAACAGAGACTATACAAGACAGGTTACAATGAACATTACAATTAAGTGCACTGAATATATATATATATATATATATATATATATATATATATATACATATATATATATATATACACATACATACATATATACATACACACACACACACACACACACACAAATATACAAAAGTCTGACCTAATGACTTAATCTAAAAGCACTGCAGATGGGTTTCCAATACTTGCACCTTTAAACTGATGACATATTGCTGTGCTGTATAGGGGGACATCCAATTAGCTGCGATCAATTTCCGACCCAATAAAAACAGCCCGAGAGCCAGGTTTGGATGGTTTAAACTTTCTCGGTTTAAGCCAAATTGTTCTTTTTTTAAAACTGATGCAGTGCACACTGTGATGTGTAGTTCAACAGCTGGCGTTTCAAGGTTAGCCATTACTGGAATATGCAATCCTTTTGGGGGAATGTATGATTCTGCAGGTGCGGGGACTCCCAAAGGAGCCCGACCCTGCAATCCGCTTCACCAGGAGCCAGTAGGTCTGCGCATGCTCGTCAGCGCTGACCACACTGACCATAGGCTACAGCCATCTCAGCATGGCGGTATACCAGGGACCTAATGCGATGCTGCCCAATATTGATACATTGGCCAGTATTGCCTCCCCCATAAAAACCTATGGGGGATATAACTGCGAGCGGAACAGGAGGGATAGCAGCAGGGGTCAGAGATTCCTGCTGCAGTCCCTCTGTGTTACATGTGGGGGTACTTAATATTTGCAGAAAATTCCCAACATTCTCAAAGGACATGAAAAAAAAGAAATGTACAGTTAACACTCACAATCTTAAAGCGTAAACACCAACCACACATTAACCGTAATAACACAGAAACACATCATGGTTTAATCTTCATGTTTACTTCAATTCAAAACCTTGTGACAAGTCCAGTGCTAATGCTTAACTCCTTTTTTGGGATGCGGTCAATTTCCCGGCGGTCAAAATACCAACCGCCGAAATACCGAAACTTTTTCTCCCTCCGTGGGTGTCCAGGACACCCACAGAGGCAGAATAAATGAGCGTACCGGGCCCGCTGTGTGGCGAGCGTCCCCCCCTTGTCGGGATTTTGACCGCCGGGATTCCATACCGAATCCCTTTTATTGTGTTTGTGCATTTCTCTGAAAAGTACTTTTGCCTGTTTTAATTAGGTTTAGTCTAATGGGCCGTACACCCGGGGCGACATTCAGGAATTTTCTGATAGGTTTTATTAAATCTGAAAATGCATGTAAATCGCTGTGTGTATAGGCCACACATCAATTTAAATGTACGGCCCCGCCGGTCTGAATCCGACAGTGTTTAATAACCTGCATGCCCGTTTCCATCCCAATTTTTTTTTTTTTTTAAAGAACTCAGTCCCCGACAGACTCCTATGGGCACTTTTCTAAAACTTAAGTCTGAGGGGGATAGAGGGGCGTGGGAGGAGCCAGCCAGTGTAAAAGATTTACAGTGCCGACTCCCACCGGTACACCACTATCCCCCATTGTAAGCAGCCTGCAGTGTCCCCTGTAGGAATGAAGGAGAAAACATAGTTGGTCAAGCTTTCGAATACATAGCAATGTTTCACAGTGTTGCTATAACAACCATGATCACATTTTATTTTCAAAAAAATGTTAAGTGAAATGTTTCCAAGCCTGCTGGCAGTCCAATAATGACCATTCATAAACTATAATCAAATGACATTATAGGTCATTTTAATGGTCATAAAAAGAACCCACTATGTACAATAACACATGGGATCTGGGATAAGTTAACAACAAATGTGTCATTGTGGGTCAGAGGGCTGCTAATCAGGGATTAACGCTTTGCAATAACAATATATTATATATTATTTTTGTGTCATTTTTAAGTTTTTCATGTTAATCAAGTAAAGTTTTGAATCTATATACCCTGTTTTATTGATTTGATTGTAACAGGAGCGCTGCTATTCTTTATTCATTCCCTATGGCAGTGGTTCCCAAACTGTGTGCCGTGGCTCCCTGGGGTGCCTTGGGACACTTGCAGGGGTGCCCTGAGTTGGTGGTCCAGGACCAACTCAAATTATTATTGGTTAATTATTTATGAGCAAAACCAGTGCTGGTGGCTGCCAATCATAAAATGTGTACAAACAGAAGCAAATCATGCACTTTACCACATAACTGACCCTAAGAATTGCATATAAACCGTATCTAATTACATTTTTTTTGGCCTAGGGGTGCCGTGAAAAAATTCTGATACTCTAGGGTACCGTTATTCAAAAAAGATTGGGAACCCCTGCCCTATGGTATTCTTTTGTAGGGTTTGTCTACGCCTTCCAGCTGCTCATTGGGAATCCGCTCACATCCCCGGCGCCCAAATTTATTTTTAATTGAATAACCAATTTAATATATTAAAATGGTAGCACAAAGGCACACTCAATATCAGAAGCATAATGTGATAAGTGCCAGTTATCACGGATAATTGGATAGACATCAGGCAAAACGATTACCAGTGGTAAATTACCCCTACTAATAGGATAGCCCCCCATAGGCCATTACATTTGGTCTGCAGTCTCCCATGTAACTACAAAATTATTATTACATTAATAATGTCACATTATTGTCTGGCCTCAAAGTTTCAGACACTGATCACTACAGATTGCTATCAAATTTCCATGAAAGTGTCTTTTACATGAGTGCGACCCTGGGAACAAAACATTGAAAGAGTAAAACGGCGAGTAAAATGCACTTGGCAGCTACGCCCACCTCCTGTAATGTGCAGATTTATTACAGGCTATAAAATAAAAAAAGAACACATTAATTTTGCCAATAGGAGGAGAAAATGCTCAGATATGTAGATTTTTACATACAAGTGCAAGTATATTATGCTGCGAGATGCACATACAGAAATGCCATGCAGTAAGATCTGAAGTAGGTGATAAGAATGTGATTTACTGTTGGAGCACATGTGCGAATGCACTAACCATCATGTAGCCAATACAGAGCAAGCCTGTGTAAAGGCTGTCCTGTGTTACTTCGTGTTATGCTGGTAACTGTATTATGAAACTACATCCAGACATAAATACCAAAGCTCTAGTGACATCTCTGTACTGCAGTGATTTACACTTTGTTTTATTATTCTTTCAAGAGCACATTAATAATGGATATCCGTTATATGGCAGTATCAATTAACCATGATATTTTCTTGTGGCCAATGGATTGATCCGGAGTTATCCAATTAGCTTAGAAAAGCCGACAAGTCACCGCTTATTGGATAGCTCCTGGAGATACAATTATCCATGATAAATTATCGCAGGTAATAGGATAGCGATAAGCCACAGGCCAGCCTCACCCTACCCATCTCACACTTGGTACTTTCCCGGAATAGGATTCCGGTTCTGTAAATGCTCTGCTTCAAAAATGATTAGCAGCCACACTAAGGGAAAGGGGTTTGAATACCAGCAGTGAGGTGCTAGTACCCCCTGTCTGATGCATATACTGTAGGTCTGCAGTCCGGCGTAACATCTCTGTACCCAATTCTGACAGATACAACATATGCGCGCTTGAAAATGCCACCAACGCAACCCTGGATGTGTGGAATGGGGTGACCGCTGGGACAAAAGAGTTGTCCCTGCCGAGCGCGGAGTTATCCCTTAACTCTATCTCCAGACTTATCCGGGATCTCCATCTGGAGTCTTGGACCTCGGCGGGCATATCCTCCCTGGGTCATTTAGTACAAGGGGGGGGGTCTCTGCTGCAATTCTCCTCGCTACAGGAAAAATACGGGATACATAAGAATGATTTCTATAAATACTTACAAATTCGACACTGGCTTACCGCGACTAGTACAGGTCCCGCAGTAGGACTCCCTACACCTAAAATACTCACCTCTAAGTTCTCACCAATTGCACAAAAGGCGGCATCTCTAGGTGGCACAACTTCCTGATATCTAAAACTAAGCAGGGAAAACTACCTGCCCAATTAAAGTGGGAACTCGACCTCAATACTCCCTTAAACAAAGAGACATGGGACTCTATCCTTTACTCAGGTTTTAAAATGTCCAAATGCTCGCAACATGCTGAAATGTTCTATAAACTATGCCATAGGACATATTTCACTCCCAAGAGACTCCATGCCATATGGCCGAATGTCTCTGATTTATGCTGGAGGAATTGTGGCGAGGTGGGCTCCATCTTCGAAATCTTCTGGGAGTGCCCAAAGACCCGTCCCCTGTGGATTGAAATCTTTGATCTCATTAGCGTAGTAACTAGAACCAGTATCCAGTTAGACCCGGTGGTAGCGCTACTACACCATATTGAACAACTAGCTGGGGGAGAATTGTATATTTTAAGACATATCGTAATAGCTACAAAAGCAGCTATAGGCCATCAGTGGAAATCTACGGACCTACCTTCAATCAATCATATCGTGAATAGGGATGCCAATCTCGAGGCATTTTTTCAATCCCGGGAATCGGGATTGAAAAATGCTCAATCCCGGGATTCCCGGGATTGGCATCCCTAATAAGCAAACCACCCCACTCTCCCCCCACAGTGTCTTACTTTGAGTGGCGCAGACGGCAGTGGAATGCACGGAGGCTGCTGGTGTGACGCCGGAGGTACAGTAGGTTAGTCACAGTGACACACTGGACTGTGCAGCCGGGAGAAGTCGGGCGGTGAGCGGGTTCAGCGCTGCGGCCTGCGCAGCGTGACCCATAGGTGTCGCAACTCGCTCGCCGCCTGACCTCCCCCGGCCGCACACAGTCACGGCTGGTCACAGTGGCAGGCCGCAGGAGGCGAGATCTGGAGCTCCGGGACCGCTAATACAGAGCGGAGGTGCGGGGGCGTATTCAGTTGGCTGCACAGTGTGACGCGCAGCGTGACCTCTGACCACGCTGCGCGTCTGAGCTGCACAGCCAGGATGGGAGTAGCTGGGCAGCGTCTGAGCGAGTGCTCAGACGCTGCCCAGCATTAGACTAGTTTAATCCCGAAATCCCGGGATTGGAAGCTCCAATCCCGGGATTCCAATCCCGGCAATTTTGGGGCCAAATCCCGGGATCCCGCCGATCCCGGGATTGGCCACCCTAATCGTCAAATAAGGTCCATAACCACTACCTCTTCGAAACTGCAAATGTTCAATACTCTCCTGTCGCCTCATCGATTCACCTTAAGTGGCTGAAGTGGTGTGAATATAGGGAATCGCAGAACCTCTCTATGTTTAGCGACGACAGGTTGAACTTTTATACCATTAATTTGCCTCCACACACATAAGAATTATGTCTCAATCCACTAATAGTCCTTTCTATATGCCCTTTCCCCTGACAACGAGCCACTCCGAGTGATGCAGGTACTAAGTTATTACTACTCTATACTATGTGGCTTTAACTCTTCCCTTTTGTGTCTGTCTTCTTCCTTTTCCCCCCTTCTTTTTTTTCTTCTTCTTTTATATATTCAATACCGTTCAAGTTTGTACTTCTTAATGGTTATATTAAAATTTAAAAATTTTAGGTTTCTAAGGGCGGTTATAAAAATGCTATGTATCTCCTTGACATTGTCCAACCAGACTAGTGGGTGATACACTTGTGACGCAAACTTTATTTACCTTGTCGTGTTTGAGTACCGCCCATATTCCTGTATATGCATTTGTACTTTTCTCCGAAGACCTAATAAAAATCTATTATTGAAAATGCGACCAACATAATAGTGTCCACTAATTGAATGGCTGGTATATCTGCTGTTAAATTGAGTCGTCACCAAGTATTTGGGTGCATAAAAATGTATGACTAGAGAAATAAAACTGCCCCCGATAACCACCTCATGACTAGCAGATGAGACGCAGCAAACACTGGAGGAAGCTATACAAAGAGAGTCACACTAATTGTTGCCCAGATTGTTTAATGAGGTTTAATTAGGTTTACAGCCCACATACAGAGTAGTCAACAAGAGTGTTAAGGGAATCCCTTGTTACACTGGGAGAATTAATGTGTGATTTGGGGACAATGCATTTAATTACATATATTTAAGTCACGGCTGGGAGAATCTGGAGCCGGCTCTCCTTGATTTTAATGTTAAGCAATGCACGAGCTTTGCCTCTGAGCTGCACATATTCCTACTGACTGCCAAAGGGACCAGCAGGAGTTAGGAGGACTCATTTAAGCATTGCTTGAGGTGTGGGACGGCATCCATCTGTTGAATATGCAATGACTATATTAATTCAGGGCCATGTCCCAGCAGACCTAATCACATCTAGTTCCACATTGTGAGCATGTAAATTAGCAGAAATCAAACTTGCTTCCTAGATAAACAAGCTGCAATGTGCTGTGTGAGGCACCAAGGCTATACAATCGCTGTGCAAGGAGTCTCCAGCATCTGAGCTCTGGATCACACTGGATAATAAACCCAAAGCCTGCTGCCTTCTGCTACTATTTCATAGGTCCTGCTCATTACCCAAAAGGATTCCTCATGACAGGGTTCGGTGATCTCTCCTGGCGCTGCCAGTAATGCTTGACTGAAGAAAACAGACTATGGGTAAGCAACAAGCCTTCCCAGCATACATGGTGGCACGGCCAGTCAGCATTTGCAGCAGTTGAGCTTGCCATACACGTACGATCTGGCCACTTATCATCCCATTCCAGAGGGTCGGGCTGAGAAATCGGATGAAGTAGCAAAGATGCTTGCGTCTGACATCTGAAGTGACGTGCGCATCGGGTTGGAGATCGGACCTGCTGCACTAAGGACTGACCGGAACCGCAGGCTTCCGGTGCACATTGTGGCTGGTTTTTAGTACCTGAGGTATATCACATGTGATTTGCCAGCACTCTGAGGTCCAGCCCATGCAATAAATCACATCAGCACCAAATCACATGGAAGGACTCCTGGGAAGATCAAGGAAAATCAGATGCGACTTGAGGATGTAGTGTATGGTTACACGATCAAGTGTATAAAAAAAAAAAGAAAAAAGGAAGAAGACCATCACACCTAAATCATTGTGCTTCTCTATGGAGCTAGATAGGATGCATTTCACACACTTGTAGCTCTGGCAGTCAGCCTTCCAGTCTGGGACAGTACATTGTAGAACTCCACAGTTATACCCCTTTCAAACATATGACCTAGGAATTTCCCAGCTCAGACCCAGGGTTTTTGCTGGCTGTTTCCCTTTCACACTAAACCCGAGGGAAATTTTCGTGTTATCCCCTTTGTTTTCATACAGGGCTGGCAGGCTACTGTTATACACCACACTTCACACTAATACACACACACACACACACACACACACACACACACACACACACACACACCTTTTCTCCAGTCACCAGACCTTACATCAACTGGCAGCATCTCTGTAGTTTCCACAAAACAGCACAAACCACAGCCCTGCCCTCTCCAGCAGCCCCAAAATTACCTATTGGAGGATTCTAGGTGTGACCTATAGAAAAATCCTGCAATGTCAGATTCACACTTAACCCAGGATGTTTACGCAGTCCTGCAAACTCTGATAGTCAACTGCAGGGGAAGTGGTCCCCAGGTTGGTGCCTTGCACACATAAGCAAGACCCGGGTAGTTTGGCAGCCCTTGTAAAGACGCAGGATTATTGCTACGTCTGAAAGTGGCTTTACATAAACTCTCCAAGCTATATATGCACTATCTGTTACATCCAAGTCAAGAAAAATAAGGTACTGCTTTCCTAGCACGGAGCCCAAGATCTAGATTGTATGTGTGGGGCTGATATCTCAAGCATCTCATGCATCTTATGTGTTTGTGCGGCATAAGATACATGAGATGATGCAATCGACGAGATCTTTACATTGGAATCAATGTAAAAAGCCCCCAAAACCCCAATTTTAATTGCTAACCCCCCCCCCCCCCCCATGGGTGAAATGGCCCCCCCATTGACGCCAACCCGAAGCGTGGCGAGCGCAGCGAGCCTACGAGGGGCGGCAGTACGCATCCTCCGACCTTTTCATACACCCACTATCTACGTCGGCGTGGAGTTGATTATATATAGTGTGGTGAGCGCAGCGAGCCCGAAGCGTGGCGAGCGCAGCGAGCCCCGCGAGGGGAAGCGGAATACATGTAAAGTAGTCCGCGTGCGCTCGCCACGCTTCGGGCTCGGTGGCTCGCCACACTATATAAAATTAACTCCACACCGACGTGGATAGTGGGGGTATGAAGGTTGGAGTACGCGTTCCGCCGCCCCTCGCGGGCTCGCCATGCTTCGGGTTGGCGTTGATAGTGCTGGTGGCGTTAACAATGGTTATTGGGGGCTCACGATTTTTTATCTCATGGATCTCATGCATCTTATGGATGCATAAGATTAAAAAATCGGGTCCATCGCATTGATTGTATGCCTTAAGTACCTTAAACTTAAGGCATACAATCAATGAGACGGGCACCATGCTAGGAAAGTCTGCCTGGCTGATATAGTAGAGAAAGTAGGTAGAAAAAAAATGAAAATGTGTTTAGTAAAAGCTGTAGCAGAGGACTAGTCAACGTACATAATTGGGGAGGTGCAAATGCTTCTTACATGGGGAGGGGGCGTTCGGTTACAGACATGGAAAACGTACAAGTTCAGAGGTGTCCAGATATTTGCGACACAAAATCAGTATTCACAGCAGTATAAATGGAATTTAATGAAACACCTCCGGAGCTGTGCGACCCTGAGTAAGAGCAGTTATTAGTTTTGGAGCATGCGACTAAGGTGTTTATAAATAATACAAAAATAACAAATACAATTGAGAAAAGTGGATTCAGCAAATGATGCTTCTCCGATAATCAACCCTGCAGCGTAACACTTGACTTTAATATTACATTTCTTCTTCAGTGGACTATGCCAAGCAAGTACGTGTCACGCTCCCACGCTGACACAGCCCAGGCCCCGGACCTTTAGCTGCTCACAGTTCCTGCAATGAAAACATTGGCTCCAGCCCCACTGCCAAAACGACATTCGAGTTTTCTTCTCTTGGTAATTCATTCAAAATGAAGAAACCAGGCAAAGTAAATATGTCAGGACAAAGTGATGCCTCGGGCAGGTTTTCAAGCAAATGATATGTTTATAGAGCTTGGATTAGCTTGTGCGCTTGGCAGACATTTACAAAGACAATCACTACACAACGTTTTTCTAACATTTTTGTTGAAGGAGATGCTGTTAAGGAAACGCTACACAAATGCAAACAAGAACTCGAAGACCGACATAAGGATCAGTGATGGGAAACCCAATGCCCTTCAAGGACCAAATATGTCCCTCTAGGTTTTAAATAGAGGACAAACGAAGTTTAAAAAAGAAAAAACACAACATGTAGTGAAATAGACACATTTCTGTTTAATGAAGGCCAACACTGGACTTTCACTGCGGAAGGGCCACTAGATGGAGCCCTACTGAGCAATTAGCGTCGCTCAAAAAAAAAAAAAGTTTGATTCCCTGTAAATACAGAAGGGGATAAAACAAGCACTCCAAATTGGTGGTTCATTTCTTACAGAAAATCTTATATTCAAAGTCACGTATCCTTTATATGATTCTCAAGTCTTATTTTTTTTAATCTATTGATGCTGAAAAAATCCTCATGGCTATGTAATAAATGATCTGTTTTATGCTAAATTCAAATAATAACCATCAAACACAGGAGTAGCTTCATACCACGTAGGACCTTTATTTAAAAAAGGCAACGTTATCACATGAAAGGTAAAGGGGCCTACACATGGGTAGATGAGCGTTGCTAGATCGCTCAGCACACAGCACTGCACAGTGATGTGCCGCTGAGCGATCTCTCAGGGCCAGTGTTCTAAGGAGAGTACTGTAGCCCTGACAACGGTGATTATAGATTATAGATTATCCAGCATGCTGGATAATAATCGCCCAGACAATAGCGACCTGTGGGGCAGTGCATCGCTAGCACTATGGCCCCTACACACAGAGGACTGATTTCTAAGCGATCTACTGTAGTGAGATCATTTAGAAAATGTATGGGGAAATGCTATGTGTAGGGTTTGTAGATGTAAGTCCCAGCATTAAATCTACCTCCTATTCACAGATGTTCCTGTGGGCCTAATTCAGTCCTGATCGCAGGAGACATTTTGTTTGCAAATGGGAAAAAAAACATCTCATTGTGCAGAGAGTTAGATTTGGGTGAGTTATTTTGTTTCTGGGCAGGGTAACTACTGGCTACTCTATTTTTACAATGCAATTTAGATTTCAGTTTAAAACAAACCCCACCCAAATCGAAGTCTCTCTGCACATGTTACAGCTGCCCTAACCTGCAGTGCAGTTAGGGTTTTGTCCATTGTAAACAAAAGTGCCCTGCGATCAGGTCTGAATGAGGCCCTATGTCATCACACACAGCAGCAGAGCTCCATTCACAACCACCAAAGTGTATGGACTACAAATGTTACTATTTTTATTAGAGGGACAAAACAGCCACCTACAAACTACAACATACTATAAACGTGTCATTTGGGATGAGGAAGACTTCATAGTTGAAATCAGTAATACTCCTTTGTTTGGTGGTTATTATTGTAATATGGCTGTTTAATATGCTATGAAGATTTTTTTGTGCATGGTTTTAGGTTTGTTATATTATACATTGATCCCGATTTTAGAGAGCTTGTTCTATCCTCTTTCTGTATTTCTGATCACTTCCAGTGTTCCAGTCCATTTCTATGCTCTTCAGTTCTTCTGGTTCATCCCTCAGCAATACATCCATGCTGCATGTCTCATTTCTCTATCATCTATCTATTAGGTCATTCTAATTCAACCTCTCCTTCACTAGCTCATCAACTCCTACCAAATGGTTTCAATTCTTCATGCATTCAAATTCAAACCCCTAATTTGTTAATCCCAAATCTAGAATTCCTCTGCTCTCTTCAACAGCCATTTTGCCTCTGCACAAATGACCAGCTCCAACTGCCACACCCAAGAGTTCTCCTTGTGCTGCGCTCCTATGGAACTCACTAAGCCAGTCTTTCAGTTGGTCTATTAGCCTGCATTGTTTCACATGTGCCCTTGTACACATACCTGCTTGATGCCAACAGTTCTCACACTGTCTGTCCTCCCTACTCATCACTGAAGAGCTCTCCTCCCAGTTATAACCACTACCACTTTAGACCAGGGCCATCCATCATCTCAAAGGACCCCCTGGTCTCCAATGTACTCCTAATTGCAGCAGCTGACCTTGTCTGGCTGTCCTCACCGGGGCCGGATACTATTGAGTGCTATTGTTAGTAATGGTCACAGTTGTACAATGATCTGCTGGTCTGATTTATCCACTTGCACTGTGTGGACATTTTTATAATGTAATATTTCTTTATACAATTGTATATGTTCCCTGTTCGGCACTACATATTCTTATTGGTGCCATATTAATATAATATAATAAAATTGCTATTCTCTGGTATACAACCTGCAGTGGGTCACATGCTGCCACAATTCTTACTTAATAAGAACTGGGCCTGAGGTTGAAAGCTCAGGGGGTCTGTGAACAGCAAGGACCACAGTGGCATAAAGCAGTGATGAGCTAAGGGATGCAGGTAGAGGATCTCAGGTTTGCCAGTTCGCTATTTCTAAAATGTATGATTTTAATAATAGACGTCAGAGTAATAGCAGGAAAACATAATTTTAGGATATAAAAGCAGACGTTTATGCTTGGTGTGCCACTAAAATGTCATCACTTGGCAAATGAGGTGGGTGAGAAACAATATTCTGGACACAATGCATGGATAACTTACCTTTCACAGTCTTTACAAACATTGGCTTCTCTTTACTGGGGTCTTTCTCATCCACTAGGATGCCATGGAATATTCGCCCAAAGGTGCCTGCATAAACAAATAGGTGGTGTAATGGTTAGTATAGCCGCCTTATATCACTGAGGTCATGGGTTCAATTGTGTAGCTGGTATGTTCTCAGTGTTTACACGAGTTTCCCCCCCCCGTACTCCACTTTCTTCCCACAATCTAGAAATCTATTGGTATGTAAAATGGCTCTAGAGTACGAAAAATAAATTCAGCCTAGTTTGTGATGGTAATATGTTGTAACCTCTACTGGGGCAGGAACGGGTGTAAAAAGCGGTGCAAAATACGTAGCACAGCAGACTATGCAAACACGGGAATATGTTTAGATTTAGTTTAATACAAGATGGATTAAAATGCAGTTCACACCTGTAGATCAATATTTTATACATACACTATGTGTCCACATCAACCTACCGTCCATGTTCTACAAGTTAAATTATACAAAATGTGAGCACCATGTGACCTGGTAGTGCAGGGTGTCTTTTGTACTTACCGTATTAGTAGGGCAGTGCATATAGGGCACACAAGCAGCCACTGCTGATTAAAAGGATTTCCAACATTCCTGTAATGTGTGCAACTGTGGCTGTATCTGAAAGGCTATGTTACATTCCAAAAGCAGAAATGGCCAGTCACAAAAGCATATACAAATACTGCATATAATTGTAATCAACAATAGCTGCTTGTGTGTTTCATTTGCATGAGATTGTCAATAAAGAGGCCTTGTGATTTAAAAAAAAAAAAAAAAAAGGTGCACAGCACTAAAGTCATGAGTATGGCACAAATAGAAGAGCTGTTTGATTTACAAGGAGGTTATATGTACAGGGACATATCTGTACACATTCAAACACATGCATACATACACAAAAACATGGAAAAGAACCAGGACAGACACATTTGTAGTAAATTGAAAGGCAGGAATGTCAAATGCCTTCAGTGACTGAGTAGTAAAGAAACACCACTGCAACAACTGCACAGCAATAACAATCTTCTTAGATCCAATTCAAAGTGAAACAAAAAATAAGAGTATAAAAGCTTACTGGAAACACCCTTATCAATTCTGCCCTTTCTGCAAATCATTAGGATTATTACACAGAACCATAAAACACTGTATACCTAGGGAACTGTCCTTAGGCGGACTGTCAGATCATCTGGGATCATGCGTAAGCAGACTTACTGAGAACAAGCCGAGACTCGGCCTTCCATAAAAAGAACATTACTGTTGATAAATGAATGCATGGTAAAGTAAACTTTGGATTACTACGAAGATACTAAGCATCAATTCTGGAGAAGACCAACAGCATAACAGACGTCAAATACCTTAAAATGGAAGGTGAAATTTTACACAGTGAGAATAGGGTGCTTCACAGAAACCTTACTTGCGACGGTGACCCATGTTGTGGCCAGTACACAGAGTTAGAAATAAAGTTACAGGATAGTTAGCCCTATATAAAATAGGACACAAAGTATAGCCATAATGTACATTTATGGTAACCAAAGCTCATCTTTTATTTGCCGATTGGCAGTTCTGCCGCCACGTTCCACTGACTGACGGTAGCCGGCAGCATCGTTTTGTTGCGTTGTTCCTGCCCTGATCTGACAGGTAAAGCTCACTGTAGAACAGCTATCAGGTAAGGCAATGATAATAACTGTTCAGTGCATAATCCATTCACAGCTTTTTGATGTGGGAATTAAAATTAACCATTTTTTAGTCAGAGTTCTGAAATTCTCTTGTAGGGTGTGATTTCTGAGGAAATGGCCAGTTTTCCATTTGGAGTCTAATCCAAAAGGAATTTCGCATCTTGATTTTCCGTAAAATAAGCAAAACGAATTAAATGAATGTTCCGTCACAGCCGAGTGCAACCTTATCTTTGTGACCATGGTCACTGTCCTCAGAGACAGGCTGGGAGACTATAAAAACAAGTCACAAGCAAGTCAGGGAAGTGCAGGGACGTTCTAGCCAAGGTTTCAATATTAGTACATACACTGGAGCCAGGACAGCTGGCAAACAGAGGATAAATATCTGTGTCAGGCTTCATGGGGACCAGTTAATAATTAACATATTAGTGCAGTTTACTACATATAATGAATCATTACTTCCAGAAGTTCTCTACTGTGGTAATAGGAGAGCATTGTACTAAGATTATCAGGGACTGTTGCCAAACTCAAGTGTTGGTAGATGTGACTAATTACCCATAGGAAGTGGCCATATCAGATCTAAGCATGGTATAGTTGCATGTTGAGTGAGGCCTGTGCCAGTCTGTGGGAGAGACAGAATGGGAGAGCCCATTGAATAGCAGACACTGTGTTTTCTAAATAAGCTAAAGAACGTGATCTCATTTTTATGCAGCAGGTTGTCACATTAAGAGAGAATCAGGCAAGGACTGAAAGGCTTGTGACTTGTTCTGCTCTGTGCAGCAAGTGCCAGAGATGCCAGTACAGTACAACTACACTCAGCATCAGCTGCTGACCTGCACCAGAGGCCATTAGGATACTGTACTGAAAGTGCTTAAGTGTGCTTCAGCCAATGCAGTAGGGCAACAATACTGGCAAACTTTGAACAACGTAATTATACTTTTATAGTCACCAACTACTGTATGTTTTGGAGTTTATGGACAGTTTCATCATACTGACAGGAGGACTGACAGGAGGAAAGCGTTGGAACAGAAACCTTAAGCATCTAGTTTGTTGTAATGAAGTGACCTGTACAGAGTCATGGATAACTAGGCCCGGCCAGGAATGTTGCAATGCTTGTCATCCTTTGCAATTTATATCCGTTGCAGCCATTCTGAAGCACCAGCAGGATCACCCAAAGAGTGACCCCAGGCAATGCCCATTACACTAGTGGTGGGGGATGCAGTTAAGATCCCGGCGGTCGGGATCCCGGCGTTCAGAATCCCGACCGCCGAAATGCTGACACTTTCTCCCTCCTGGGGTGTCCACGAAACCCCTTGAGGGAGAATAAAATAGCGTGCCGAGCGTAGCGAGGCACCGGGCCCGCTGCGTGGCGAGCGCAGCGAGCCCGCAAGGGGGGGCGATCCACGTCCCCCCCCTGTCGGCTGTCGGGATTCCGGCGTCGGGATTCTGAACGCCGGGATCCCGACCGCCGGGATTCAATACTGAATCCAGTGGTGGCTACTGGCAGAGCTTATATCAAGCCAATCATAAAATGCAACTGCAGAAATTCACCTGTATATTAAATAATGAAGCCATTATTTCGATACACCCAGTACGTTCGGAATAAGGTACAGCCATGGGGAAGGCATGACCATCAGGTTAAAACATGAAATAATGACTGGCAACCATCAAACTGAATTTTGACAAGCATATTTATTAGTAAGCTGATCAATGACTTAATAGACAACGCATGCCTAAAAGGCAAGCATGGCGACACAGTGGTTAGAAGTGCTGGGCTTGTTTCTCACACTGGTTATACACATTTGTATGTTCTCTCCTTGTTTGTTGGTTTCCTCCGTACTGGGGAAGGGCTGTGGTGAATGGTTAAACATGCCCCGAACAGCCTACATAACGTGGTGGCACTATATACAAACCGTAATAAGAGAACAGAACAACACTTCATCCGTCCGAGTCATTGGCACATATTGACTGATTTTGCTAAATAATGAGTTTTGTAAATAGAAGCGGGGGATACAATACACACATACCTTCATGTAGGACATCTTTGAGGGTAACTCTCTCTCGGGAGATAGCGATGTCCTTCACCTTAACTTTCGCCTCTTGAAGGGTGACACTTTTCAGGTCATTCTTCTCGATCCGCAGTGTTGGATAACCTGAGGAGCCAACGGAGCCAAACAAAAGCAATATGAATACCCAGGTTGTGTTAGCAGCAGAACCAAATGTGACGTTCTCTCATGGAACACCAAACCACATCTAATACATAGCTATATCTGAATCACAACACACAGGAGATGTTTAGCGTAAAAACATTTACAAATCAGATCATTATTGGCCATATGAGTTGAATACCAGCATCCCAATCCAGACATCCCTATTATATAGGCTGGGTTAGGTTTGGCCACTAGGAGGAGTTGAGGGTTATGTACTAAGGGGGGGGGGGGGGGGGGGGGGGTAGTACACTTACCCAGCCCATTGGGATTTTCATTATTCTGATACTGCTGTAAAAATGGAGCCTTGTCCCAGGGGCCAAGGGCTGTAACAGTCAGATAAGGCATTGTACAGATACATATATAGAATCTGTGGGCTTGTTTGTTTGGCAGGTCTAAGCTTGTTCAATCTCTGCCATACCATAGTAGAATTATTAAGGCAGCTACATTTCATACTAGATTGGTGCCTGATAAATGGAGCTCTGACTCCCCAGCATTCCACATTGCAGCCATACTTCAGTGACAGCATACAAGCGTCTGAGCGAGATGGTCTGTGGGGGTTATGGATAACTTCAATTCACAGCAAGACTGACGGATGTCTGCGCTTACCCCGTACGCTGGTTATTGCTCTGCAGCAAACCGGTTCGGTGTAATTGGTTTGGCTGACTGGATCTATTCACATGTTGTAAACCGCATTTATCATAAATAATAATAATAATAGTGTTTAATTATATACTGAAAAAGATTGGGCAGCCACCACCAAGTATATGCTAATTAAGACTCCGGAAATGGTGTCGATTTACCCAAAATAAAAAAAATAATTGATAGACTCGTGGATCTACAACAACTAGTTCTCCAGCCAGAGACAACCAAATACAGGGGAAAAGGGTGTTTATAATACAATGTATAATTAATATAATTGCTGGTCAATGGATGGACAGTAAAGCGAAGCAAACATGCGAAGGGTCGCGGTACAGTAATATGGGGTCCACATTATGAAATCTAAAAAAATCGGCACAAAAAATAACTCATGTTGACCTTTTAAGGAGTCAACCATTTCCATATATACATGATCGTGCTGACCTCTTGTGCCTGCTGACCATTGGGTGTCGTCGTGGAAACGGCTGACCTTTAGGACTGTCAACCCTTTATACCATAACCAATAATTCATACAGAATGCGTATCATTTGTAACAGAGGTCAACAATCTTTATGAATAGAAACACAGAAGGGGAAAGCTGTCGTATACATGGTGCACCTTGAAATATTAAAATATAACTAATTAATATTTATTATATTTAATATTATTATAAGACTGTGAAATATAATTATACAAAAAAAGTAGTGATTCAGAAATAGAAAAAGTGAAATGGTGTGTTCAAAATAGCGTGACAAGCAGGCAACGCACTGTAATTAGTATCTGTGTATATAAAGGTTGGAGACCCTCTAGCGCAGGCATGTCTAAACTATGGCCCTCCAGCTTTTGTGAAACTACAAGTCCCATCACAGCTCGCCACAGTTTTACTATTAGGGATTGCTAAAACTATGGCAAGGCATGCTGGGATGTGTAGTTTCACAACAGCTGGAGGGCCACAGTTTGGACATACTGTACCTGCTCTAGTGTCTTATTCTATACTAGTAAGCACGCTGGAAGGAAATGCTTCGAAAGCTAGTCTGCTACCTTGTGATTGCCTCTGTGTTTGTGCATGTGTGAGAGAAAGATGTAGTTTCACTTACTTCCAACAGATGGCAGTGCTTTGGAGACACACAAACTGACACTAGAACTTTATATAGATGATGACTGCATGTGGTTGTCTGTTATATCCTATTCGGTACGGTTCATAGTATCAAGCACTGTAGGCGCTTTTTAAAGAATGCAGATACACTGAGAATCTAAAGTCCCATACACACTGGGCGACTGAGCTCAAAGCAGCTCAGTTTACTCGTTTGAGCTGCTTTGATTGAAAGCTGCCCAGTGTGTACGGGGCAGCGATGAGCGCTGATGCACGCTGGCCCGGCCACTCATATGCTGGTATTAAACATGAAATGAGTGGCGGAGTGGACGACTATCCATAGCGTCCAGCTATGGAAAGTCATCCACTCATGGGGAGAATCCCTAAAGAAAGAAAAAAAAATGCTCAGTGAGTAAGCACTGAGCATTTTTCAGGCCGGCAGGTTTCCCATTTTCTGCCAGCATACACGCTGGGAAAAAAAACAACAAAAAAAAAAAATCGCCCGGTGTGTATGGACTTTTAAAGAAAATTACGGTGTGCATTCAAATACACTTCACAAACTGACAAGCAACACTGTTGCAATATAAGGTTACATCGTTATCTCACGAGTCCAAAACATGGCATGTATCCTTATGAGCTTGTAACAGTATCACCCAGAATGGGAGCTGCTAGAAACAATATTGATATTAGAACTACATCTGGCATGTTGCAGATTTGTATATTCAGTATTTCCTAATAGGTATGTCATATGCCGCAGATGTAGTTTAGTAATGAATTCTGTAGATCTAGCATATGCTTATCACAGGATTTTATATCCAAACTACTATGGATAATGAATTAGGTATACAGAGGGACAAGTCAATCGTCCTGTCATTCCACAGTGTAGGCCCATACACACTAGAAGATTTTCGTTTCAAAAGACTTTGCCAAAATCTTTGATAGATATATCTCTTTCACCAAAGTAGTGCATACACACTGAGCTATTTTCCCCAAAGAGCAAGATATTTTCAGGAGGCGAAAGACTTTGCTGACAATCTTTCATATAAAAGGCTATTTACATAATGGGTGGGGTTTGAATTCCAAGGGTTGGAGCAGGGGCCATTGTATTCAGTGCATTCCTGTTCTTGGGGTTTTATGGGACAGGGGACTATGCACACCATAATGCCCATTATACATATACCACATACCGTAATGCCCATTACACATTATGCCAAACACCGTAATGCCCATTACACATTATGCCATGGTGCCAAGGGTAAAATGCACAGTGCCAGGGGTAACATGCTATGTTTACTGCACTGTGCGGTTCTGGGTCCTTCTGCTCACCGTGTCCCGCTTTCTGTCCCTGCCTGCATCACTGAAGGAGACCGCTGGGCAGAGCGGTGAGGAAATCAGACTGTCTCAGAGCAGGTTCATCTGTCCGCAACTCGCAGCCAATCAGGCAACGGTGTCATTTGAAATAGCCGCACAGCGGATGGTTGGACCTGCTCTGAGACAGCCGCGTTTACCACCGCTCTGCCGGCTGTCTCCTTTAACAATGCAGGCAGGGTCAGACAGCAAGGCAAGGTGAGCGGACGTTCTTTCTCCAAAATGAACTGCCCGGCTGCTGTACACACCTAGAGATGATGGCTCAAATATGAGCCATCATCGGTAGACGTGCTGGTAAAACCAGCAGACGGCCCACTTTGCTAGCAATGATGCGGGATGGCGCATCATCGCTAGTCGGGCATCGGTGGCCCATACACACTTGCCAACTGTCCATCACACTGTTTGGTACATTAACACAAAACTGAGAGAAATCAAATGTGATTGATCGAATGATTGATTTAATGTTGGAGTCCATCACTTTGAAAAACGTGATGCATATAAAAATCAGTTGAGAGTAATATAAATGTTTACACTGCAAGACTCACCCCGCCCTCTTTAGCTAGAAGCTATAGGTTACCTTTGTGGAAAGGTTGCTACCCCACCTCCAGAATCACAAGCTCCACACCACTTCCAAAAGCCAACACCAGATTAGCATATTATTGAGGCTCTAATTGTCTGCGGGCAACACATGGACCCATGAGCTCGCTCTGCAAACACACGGCGTCTGCGGGTTCATTAGCTCATCAGATGCCAAGTGATGAGCCTGCGCTGCCTCTCTCCCTGTGCCAGTGTCTGTCACTGTCACTGCTCCGCGGCCAGCTCTTGCCATGTCTACTGTATACTAGTCGCACTCTCTATACTTTCGAGAGAGAAGGGCGGGCGCACAGGGTGTCCAACGGGTTGTGGGCAGGGGAACAGCATGTGGAGCAGAGCGACGCGACGGGGAGAGTATGCGCCAGGGCCTTGGAGCAGGGGGAGGGAGTGGCTAAGGAGCGGCGCCCGGGCTGTGAGTATGGTCCAGTGCTGGGAAGCAGGGGGAGGGAGCAGCCGGTCAGTTGGGCTGAAAGTCTCTCATCTTTCAGCCCGGCTGCCGTACATACCTAGCGATGATGGCTCAAATATGAGCCATCATCGGTAGACGTGCTGGTAAAACCAGCAGACGGCTCACTTTGCTAGCGATGATGCAGAAGCGCACATCGCAAGTCGGGCATCGGTGGCCCATACACACTTGCCGACTTTAAGCTGAAACTCACTCAAAACGGCTGTTTTGAGCGAGTTTCAGCTTAAAGTCGGCAAGTGTGTATGAGCCTTTAAAGTGCTATGGTTGTAATAAGAGAACTAGGCTTGTCCGTATGGGTCTGTCAGAAATGTTATGTCCGAGCAAACAACTTAAACAAGATATAAGTAAAGGTAATAATCAAAATATAAAATGACGCCTCAATTATATAACTGATGCAAATAAATCTAGTTTATCTCCTGCTACCCTTAAAGGGTCTGCGGGGATTTGTAAGTCTGAAAAAGTGTATAGAACACAAACGTACTCCCATCATAAAAGCATAACGTTCATTGGTAGGAGCTGTGGAGTTTAGGTGTAAGCAGACAACAGCTTATACAAGGACACAATGACACAGTGTTCTGGAGCATTAGACCAGTGTTACAGTAAGCGAATATTACATACATAGTCAGATGAACAAAGCTGCTAAAAAGGGAGAGCGCCCTTCACTAAACTATTTGTCCTCAAATATGAGAGTGGTTATAAACTGACCGCACAGAATAAATGTAGCGCAGCATGTCCTTATACTTGTTCAAGGCTACTTAGCCATTGGCAACCTATCTTCTATAGTGTCAAAACTTTAGCTCAACATTTGACTCTGCTGGGATTCAACCTCTCCATTCAAAATCCATTGAGCAGAAACTGTAAGGAAATCCTGGAGAACATTTGTGTTGAGAGTCCACTATCTACCTACAAAGCTTATCATATCAAAGCAGCACATGTATTTACACCCATGTTCCGTATACAGTATACTGCGTGCCATTGCGGTATTCAGATAATTACTGTAGCTGTTCCGGATGCTAAGATTGTACGGTGAAGCAAATATTACATGTTCCAATGTGCTTAAGCCTTTTGACTACAGAAATATTTGCAGACATACTAACGTTACATGTACTTGTCCAGGATTCAGTCTGTGCATATACAGTGTGAACAGGATGGATGTCTGCAAGACTCAAAAAGAGACATTGTCCTGAGCACCAAGAGGTGAGGCCATAAAGTCTACAAACCAGGCAGGCCCACTATGCACATGGCAAGCCCAGTTAATCCTGGGCCAACTTTACAACATCAACATTTCTTTGCAGAATGAAAAGACCTTTTACCTTAAGGGTATACACAGTCCACTAATAAGCTATGCTATTATATTATAAAAATAAGTCCTCATCCTGAAGATTGTAGGCAGAACCGTGCATAAGGTAATACTCTGCTAGAAGCGTATTGATACTACTACCACCAGAGTGTAGTCTTCACTGCCACCTGCTGACAGAAACAAGCCAGTGCTTATTCTCTAAAAAGGTTCCAAATGATGCGATTCCTATGGTGTTAGAACCAATATAAAAACAACTTTGGTGAACACATACTTTCCTTACCCACCGATACGTAACATGCCCACAACTGGCTGTTCATTACTGCTGGGTGTCAACCGTACTTATAGGTGGCTGCTAATGTTAAAACCAATATGAATTCAGCACAATACACCGGTAAAACAGATGTCATGGCCTTCCTGTACATATTGTGCCATCAGAGATGCTGGACAGCACATTAATAATTCAGGTCGTGCAAAACCAAGTTTGCTAAGAGTTGGTGGCAGTGCCGTAAAAGAACATTAGAATTTGATTCTTTGGTGGCAGATCGAAAGTCTATGTTCCTGGTTCATATTTTTTTCACTAAACGCCCAATTGCTTTGCCTGGAAACACTGAATTGTGTACTTTGCCAAGCTGTGGTTAGATGGCAGACATTGCGAACATGACTCATGAATACTCTGTTACGCATGGTTATGAAACAGGTTACATGTGGATGATCGGCGGTGGAGATGCCACAGTTCCGAAAATGGACTCCAGAATCCTGACAAAGGGAATCCCGACAGGGGTCAGGTACTTGCCCCTCCCTCTGTAGAGGGATTTAGGGTGAAGGGATTGTTAGGAGGGACCAGTAACCATAAATCCCCACAGCCTAACCTCAACTCCCCCAGCAAGTGACTAACCGTAACACCCACTGCTGCCTAAATTTACCTTTTCCAGGTCTGACTCTAACCTGACCCGCAGTGTTAGGGATTTCGGCGCTGGCATCCTCATTGCTATAAAAATTCAGACACCAGTCTCCTGGCGGTAGTCTGGATGCCAGCGTTGGTATTGCTGAATGCATCCCTTTGGAACCATACTAGGTCTCAGACTACATTCCCCCCTCCCGTGGCTAGGAAGCAATAACAAATACCTTGGTGAAAACTTGAAATAATTGTTGCCTGCAGAAAGCATAAAGCGACATATAATAAATATTCCAACCTAGATACAATTTCTTACTCAAACCAACAGAAGATAGAAACTATTTACCAAGTCTAGAAACATAGTCCTATGCCTTGTAACAATTGTAAAGATCCAATTACAATTTATGTATACAGGTCAGGTCAGCACCTGGACAAACACAGCGACAATACAGTGTGCACAGCCTGGGTGCAGCAACAACAGTGTCTATGGACAAATAGTACAACCTGGCAGGAGCACTATTAATAAGGGGTGACTAGAAGAGATAAGATTATATAAAGACATATTTGCCCAACTAGTGCTGAACACAGTTAGTCAAATTGCCCTCAATGTGTCCTAATGCTGAATAAAGGGGTGGTATGCAATGCGGGGGGACGAGCAGGGTTTGTACGGAGAGGATGGCTTTTTTTTAGCAAGGAAAAGCCATCCAGGATTCCCCGGAAGGGCAAGGGTCACTGCAAATGCAGGGAGCCCGCTGCTTATAGCGGCGAGCCTTGCTGTTTTGCCACCCACACTCGCTAATTCCACCTCGCCTCAGGGAGCAGGAGAGGTGGAAGCCGCGAATGGGTGGGGTGGGGGGGAGGGGGGGAAGGGCTTTGAATACTCTGACGGCGAACTATTGGCACTGCTCTCCTTATAGCTCGCCAGCAGCCGCTCCCCCCCCCGCATTGAATATACCTCGTAGAGTGAATTATGTGTAGATTCATATTTAGCTAATGCTGTCACACTCATACCAACACCCACAAACAGCTAAATGAACTCTTACTGGTGACCGGCGTAGCATTGTTAGGAGTGTCCGCCCGCAGGTACTGCGTTGTCTGGGTAGAAGGCTGAGAGAGTCCCTGGGAGCTGCCACTGTCACTCATACTGCCAATAGCAAAAAAAAAAAAAAAGGATTAATAGAATATATGTACATACAATATATAAGCCAGTTGATCAATATTGGCAACAAATTGAATGGCATTAAGCTCTCTAAATAGCCATAAGACCATAAATAAAAGCATTAGAATACCGTGGCTAACTGATGATCTAGGGGCTATTCAATTACACCTGAAAGGCAGGAATTACCGTGGAGGTTTTTAACCTGCCAATGGCAGGAGAAAGAAAATACGGGTCCGGAAACTGGATCTTCAGTGTCTTTGGATGAAAAATTTCAGGAGTAATTAAAATGCCCCCATAGTAAGTAACTAATTTTTATAGCGCACTTTCTCCAACAGGACTCAAGGCGCTTTGTATGTAGTAATCCATTGGCCAGCACTGCATTTTATACTGCATAATAGGTTAAGTGGATTATTAAAAAAATTCCCACTACAGAGGCAATAAAACTAAAAGTATTACTTATGGTCACAAAGGTTAGATTTGAGTTATTACACCTATAACGAAATTAATAGCATGACATGTTAAATACTGTATAAGAACTTTGGCCTTAAAATACTGGAAATAATACTGGATAAAAGACTGGGGGGGGGGGGGGAGATAACCCACGTGATTCGGGGTAAGCTCCTGATACTATGTGTTATCACAGCCCCCGTTAAGTGCCAGTTATTAACTAATCCACCTCTGCAGCTAATTGGATACCGCTGATTGTTCGTGAAAGATGTGTGAGTGTCTATGGGTACACTTTAATATGTTATGTGTGCACTTGTACACGGACTGTTCAATCTTCTCTGATAACAATCAGTCATCCTGAAAGACAAGCTAAAGAAATCAGAGCTTCTAGTGGGATGTGATTATTTATGCTACTTCCCTTGGATGCGGTTATATAATTAATTATACATGAGCAGCTCAATATGGCTGTAATTCGGGTGTAATGATTAGAGTAACGCTGTTGTCAATTCAGCTCTTAAACAATCCTCTATTTTAGTAGCTAAAAACATGCACATATTTAGCCAAAGTTATTAGTATGCTATTAAATAAAACACTGCTGCAGAATAGGACTAGTAAATTGTTGCATGCATAAACGGATTTAGAACTCCTTTGTCCCTAAATGAAAGCCTGTAAGCATATATTTTTTCATTTTAAGCCACTTTAAAAAACGAACAATAAAGCCCCAAAATCACAACCTTCAGACATACACACAAACTTATAAACACCTGTCCTATTCATATAGTTCCACCATATACCTGTCCAACATCAATTAACCCATTTTCCTGCCTTTTGCAGGACATATTATTGGGCATTTAAAAGATAATTAGCCATTTAAGATAATTGGGTGTGGTTAAGTTCACAGAAATACAATGTCAGGCTGATACCGGGAAAAAAATTGGCGTACGGTTTCACTTTTTTTGGTGTCCATGCCAATATCCGTGCAAGTGGACCCCCAATTAGTGTTCCACGTCCCCTCACATGTCATGCCCCTTCAATCTTTTGACCAGCTCTTCCATATGGTACCAATGTCTGTCAGCTATCCTGATAGGAAGATAATTTAGTGATTAATCATTAGGAGGGGGGGCAAGAAGAGGGGTGTCCCAGTGGTTCTGGACCAAGGGGGGTTATTCTAGTTCACTCGCAAAGGCACAATCACTCTCTTATGGACAAAAGCATGTGCACTGCAGGTGGGTCTGATGTAACGTGCTGAGAGTTACATTTGGCAGTTTTATTGTTTCTGTGCAGGGTAAATACTGGCTGATTTATTTTTACACTGCAATATATTTATATCACTTTGAAGTACAAACCTCGCCCCAATCTAATTCTCACTGCACAGGTTACATCTGCCCCACCTTCAGTGCACATGGTTTTGTCCATAAGAGCGTGATTGTGCCTATGTGAGTGAACTAGAATAAGGGCCCAAGTCCTGACTGGGGAAGCCAATCCTGGGGATATTTTTTCAATCTCAGGATGACTGAAAAATGCTCAATCCCGGGATTGGTCTCCCAATTAAATTAAATAAATTTTTGTAGCCAACCACTTACATAATGATTAAAAAGTAACTAAGCGCACAAACCCATCATAATACTTTGGGACAGATTAAGGTGGTATTCAATGTGTGCTGATATTTAAGACACTCGGAAATATCAGCCGTCTCCAAACGCATCGAAGCCCAGACTAGACTTTTTAAAAATTGAGGAAAATGGCCGCTGAAATGTCGAATACACATGAATTGGTGTCAGATTGGCTGGTATTCTGACTGAAATGTTCTGACATCGAATCAAAGTGAAATATCCCTCTTAATGAGGTGCGGAGACCGCCTACATCTTTCATTCCTTACCAGCAGAAGGCAGGATTCTGGCTACTGTACTGAACAGAATAATGAACAACCTGAGCTATTGATGGCCCCCAAATACAAAATTGGGTACTTGTTTCCTAGCACGGCCACAAATCTTGTCCATCGGGGGTAATTTTAGTGGCCTGCGACGCGACCGACGCGATGCCCCCGATTTTTCCATTGAAATGCATTGAAAACAGTGAAAAATCGGGTCGGTCGCGTCGTGTGCGCCTAAAAATGCTTAAATGGTCCACCCGCGATTTCCCCATAGGGAACAATGTTAAATGCCTCAATTTAGCCGCGATGCCCCCGATTTCCCATAGGAAACAATGTTAAATGGGTCAATTTACCCAAATCATCATAGGGAAGCATGGTAAATGGGCCAGAAAGCCCAAAAAACCCCCCTGACCAACCAGTGAAATGTCCCCCCAAAAGTAGTTCACGCCACCCCGCGATGAACGTGAACCCGAAGCGTGGCGAGCGCAGCGAGTCCGCGAGGGCTGGCGGTACGCGTCCTCCGACCTTTTCATACCCCCACTATCCACTAGGGCGTGGATTGAGAATAGAATAGTGTGGCGAGCGCAGCGAGCCACCGAGCCCGAAGCGTGGCGAGCGCAGCGAGCCCTGCGAGGGGACGCGTATACCTTCACAGGTAAACGCGTCCCTTCGCAGGCTTCACAGGTATCCGCGTCCCCTCGCGGGGCTCGCCACACTATTCTATTCTCACTCCACGCCCTAGTGGATAGTAGGGGTATGAAAAGGTCGGAGGACGCGTACCGCCGCCCCTCGCGGGCTCGCTGCGCTCGCCACGCTTCGGGTTCACGCTGATCACGTGGTGGCGTAAACTACTTTTGGGGGGACATTTCAATGTTCAGGGGTGTTTTTGGCCCATTTACCATTGTTCCTATGATAATTTGGGTAAATTGAGCCATTTCACATTGTTTCCTATGGGAAATCGTGGTCATCGGGTAAATTGAGGCATTTAACATTGTTCTCTATGGGGAAATCGCGGGCATCGCGTGTGGCCCATCGCACCCGATTTTTTTGCGCATGCGATGCACGCGATGGCCCCGATTTTACCCCCGATGACCGCGATTATGATCGTTGTGGCCGTGCTAGGAAACAAGTACCCAAAATTGTTCTCTAGATGTCTAAAATTGCCATTTTTCAAGACTAAATAGTCCAGTTACAAGCGTACAAACTGGATGTAGCTACCCAGCCAGCTATTCTGACAACAGCTCAATGCAGGGTTTGCACTTCTGTAGGTATTTCCCGTTCATCGGTGACTTACTAATAATGGGGGTCATGGTCTGTTACAGAAATTGAGCTGCTGCTGCAACCGGGGTTTTTTGGCAGCATTTGAAGGGTAGAGGGGAGGGGAGTTGGTGTGGCTCCCCATTTTTTTATTTTGGACTGCCCTCCAGCCCCTCCTCTAGAGCCGCTACTGATTGGGATGTACATTCCTCAAAGCTGTGTGACCAACATTTTTATTTCCTGTATTCTTCACAAACAATTTAAACATTATTCTAAGGATGCCATTGGTTAGATGAACTCTTACCTGTCATCAAGCTCTACGCGTTTCATGCTGTGAAGATGCAGCACTGCCAGTATAATGGCCACCAGGAAAATAACCGCACAGCAAACACCAACACTGATATAGAACACACGGGTGGAGGTTGTAGGAGCTACATTTACAGGATCAACTGAACAGGAGGGAAGAAAAGGGGGGGGGGGGGGGAAGAGACATAGAACAATATGTACAAATTAGCTACAGATAGTCCGGCATGTTGAAACATAGTCAAAGTGTTCTTGTACTAAACATTAAATAGTTCTCATTCTTTTAATTCTACCCCCTAGCCCAGTTCGTTCTTCACGACCCCAAACAGTTTACGTTTTCCCCACCAGCCTGCAGCAGTACAGGTACCGGTATATGACTGAGATCCACAGGTGACACAGACACTGTGTAGGGAAAGGACAACACTTTGGGAACCTCATGTATTTTAAATTTTTAACTACACAAAAAAATTCTCGTAATTTAATACTTTTATTGGATTCAGTATTGAATCCCGGCGGTCGGGATCCCGGCGTTCAGAATCCCGACGCCGGAATCCCGACAGCCGAAATGCCGACAAGGGGGGGGCGTGGATCGCCCCCCCTTGCGGGCTCGCTGCGCTCGCCACTAATTTATTCTCCCTCCAGGGGTGTCGTGGACACCCACGGAGGGAGAATGTGTCTGCATTTTGGCGGTCGGGATTCTGAACGCCGGGATCCCGACCGCCGGGATTGTAACTGCATCCCCTTTTATTGTATAACAGAAACTAATTACGCACAGGAATCTCTGCTCCCCAGATGATGCATTATCACTATGTTTTACATGTGCACATTATCGAATGCCAGTAAATGGCGTCTTGTCACAGTGTTCGATAGACCACTGTATGATCAGGGCAATCTTCACGTTCGTTCAGCTTTACATCATGGTTTAGGGCAGGGGTGGGGAACCTTTAGGGGGCCAAGGGCCGTTTGCATTGGTTGAAAATGCCATAGGGGCCATTTAAAAAAAAATAAAAAAAAGTACAAATTGCCCTGCGGCAGCCGTCCCACTTTCCGGCAGCTGCCGCAGTTTGAGATTCGCCGGTCTGTGTGGTCCAGCGGCTGTGCAGGGAGTCTGATAAAGGGGAAATCCCGCGAGAGGTCGGTAGCTCTCGCGAGATTTCCCCTGTGTACTTTACTTCCCTTCACAGCCGCTGGGCGGGTAACAAAGACTGGCTGCGGAGGCCGTATACGGCCCGCGGGCCGGAGGTTCCCCACCGCTGGTTTGGGGTAAGTCTTCCTACACAATGCTGGTTCTTCTTAAACTGCATAATCCCCTTTGAGACTTACAATGAATTCTTGTGTTGTTTCTGTCTACAGCTACTGGGGGTTTCACTTCTTGCTCGACCTCTGTGGAAAGAAGCAGCAGTTAGAGCTGGGTAACAAAACATAGCAAATGTATAGCAATGGATGAAAGCAATACCAGTGCCAACTGGCACTCACTCCAATAAGTCTGGTGCCCTATACGTTGTGTTATACATCTATAGCCGACATACAAGAAACTGAAGCACGTCTTGTCTGCTACCTTCCGCCTGCTCATTACTACCTGTGCATTCTCAGCCCAGTACTAACCCAGGCTATATGCAACTAAACGAGTAGGTTTTGTAGCTCTTTAAGGAAGAACTATAGTACAGGCTTCAGCAACACAGTTAATATATAACAAGTTAAAACACCTTCAGCTTTCAGACACTGATGAAACCGTAATCCATTCAGATGAATTGGAGATATCTCCGCAGGCAAGACAGGTCATGCATGAATTACACCTCCCGTCATAATGTCAGTACTGTGCCCCTTAGAATGCCAGGAACATGAGTTATATCCTTGGCTGACCGAGAATGAAAAATACCAGCTATTAACTCCTAATGGTGCCCATAAATAAATAAGGAATTCACCCACGCTGGTGCCACAAAATGCACGTACACTTATTTTTTTTACATTTAACTCTTTAATGACAAGACCGTTTGTTGACCTGCAACTAGTGCAGACCATTTCCATATTTCTGCAGGGCACCGTGAAATGGACTCTACTCCCGGCTATGGACCCCCCATATTCCTATCATTGCTTATTCCTTGTGAAAATATCATTAAAAAGGTATGTCCTATAGTACACAATGGCTCTTGGTTTAAATGAGAAAAATTAGTGATGTTGGGGAAATCAACTAAACTGTTCACAGGCTCAATACTGAACTTTGCCTGCCAATGAAAGCACCAGCCATTTTTGAATGGAGGTCTATAAAAACAGCAATTCGGGTACGCAAGATTCCCAGAAGGGTCATTTATATACGATCATACTGGTAAGAAGGGGTTAACCTATTAATTAATATTAAGCAATTATTAAAGAAAAAAAAAAAGGCTGATCGACTTATGTCCTCAGCAAAACGTAAGTTCCTACAGATCAGTGTACAGTCAACCACATATACAAATTCACAACACGGAACATTTCGCAAAGGTTAAAAAAAAAAAAGTATCAACTGGATTGATGGTTATGGAAGTCTTAGCTCCAACTTCCCTTCTCCATGAATATAAAAGGTCTGTAGGCAAAGTGGATTCAATTCGAATTAACACGGGTAACCTCGTCCAGTGTCCCCATACCATCCCACTTACTCCTGTAGCACATTTTCCTCCGCTTGAAATTAAGGACTGTGATGTTTTTGGCTGAGCTGATTGTTATGTTGAGCTGCATGACTAACGTGACCTCGGAGTCCATTTTCCCGGAGCAGAAAAGATCAACTCGAAACACTGCCAAGAGAAATAAAAAGCTGTTAATGACATTTTAATGGTCTTTTCAAAGGTGGTCCATACATTTTGTGTGCTACCATTTAACATGGGCAATTTGGAAACATATGAAAGAGGAGAGATTTGGTTTCCAAAAAAAGCAAGAGCATGATCATTGTCTGAGCACTAGGAGTGACGGGTGTGAGCATGACCTCATCACTTGCAGAAGCTCACAGGTCACACGTTCCACTGCAACCAACTATTAGGTTGGTGAAATGAACAGGTCTAGCTATACTTGTGTCACTGCAGAACACATAGACCCATAGATGTCACGGTGGTCCCAAAGGAGTAGAGAAGTGATGGCATTGGTAGTCACTTAGAACACACTGAAGGGACAGGCTCTTTACGGAGCCCCAGTCCCGGTAGATCTTCACATGCAATGTCATTCAGAACTTTTTTTTGCTGCAAATAGCAGTAGAAGAAATTAGGGTACTTGTGTATTATCACGGCGCCCAAGTTTCTTACGTACAGCACCGTAGGAAAATCGCATCGCATGGGCCATTTTAACGGCCGTGCGATACAATTTTCCTATGTAATTTATTCACTGCTCTCTTAGCCCTGGGGGATCGGATCGCATCTCCCGCATATATAGGGTGTACGATGCCATTACATTACCTATACAATTATATCATTGTATGACATACAATGATGTTTTAGGCACCCCCCACTATCCACGCCACCCCGAAGCGAGCCACGCGAAGGGACACTGATTACTTTACATGTATTCCGCGTCCGCTCGCCTCGCTGCGCTCGCCACACTATATAAGATCAACTCCACGCCGACGTGGATAGTAGGGGTATGAAAAGGTCATAGGACACGTTCCGCCGCCACGCTTCGGGGTGGGGTGGATAGTGAAGAGGTGCATAAAACCTCATTGTATGTCATTATTGTATACCTAATGGCAATATAAATAAGAGAGCAATGAATACATTACATAGGAAAATTGGATCGCATCGCACGGCCCTTAAAATGGCCCATGCGATGCGATTTCCCTACGCAGAATAGCCCACTAAGCAAATAGCTTATTGGGCGCCATGATAATACACAAGTACCGAAATTACAATTGATTGCATAACCAGATAATGAATAAATATGCCCCAAAGCACACAGAGAAGCAGCAAGAAGATAAGCAGCACCATGTAAGCAAGCAGAAACCTTCTCAGCGATATCTTACTATCTCGTCCAGTATCATCTGAACAGGTCATATGAGGGAAGTCCTCATTAACAAGGGCGCTGCTGCAGAAGGGTTCCCGCCCCCCTCGCTGTCACTCCCTCCCTGCTGGTATAGACAAGGGTGTATGCACTTGCAGATGCCCGCACCCTTCCAAAATCGCCGGGTAAACACAATGGCTAGTGTGTACCAAGCTTCTGTTTTAATGCACTAAGGAGGTAATTCTGGTTTTCTCGCTAAGCAGAATAACATTGCAGTGTAGCGAGCCTTGTAACACTGCCCGCTGGGAATATGAATGCACGCCACCCACCGCCCAGTAAACATACGCGCAGCACTGGTGATGGGTGATTTGCATATTCATCTAGTCTGGGTGGGATGGCTGAGGTCAGGCGCCCGCCTCCGGAAGGCAGGTGCCCACACAATGTATTTCCCTTGAACTTCACAAGTGTCCTCGATGAAAGATGTGGTGCATACAGGATACGGTCGGTTGGTCGACAGTCATTAGGTCGACAGGTTGTTGGGTCGACATGGTCTAGGTAGACAGTCAAAAGGTCCACATGGGGTTTCTCACAGTTTTTCTGAGCCAACATGTTCCGACAGGCGGTATTTCAGCCCTAACATCCACTAGGACGTGGTGGGAGAATAAAATAGTGTGCCGAGTGCAACAAGCAATGCGAGGGGACACAGCACACTTAAAACAGTGCCCATGTCGACTGTCGACATTAGGGTAACAAAAGTGGAAAACCCAATGTCGACCTTTGACTGTCAACCTAGATCATGTCGACCTAGACCCCTTTTGACCTTGCAGTATGTCGATCTGATGACTGTCGATCATCTTGAGGTCGACCATACAATCCATACACACTGAACGATTTGCCGAAAGAAATATGACAAATGATGTAGGTACAGTCTACAGGCTTTTTTTTAAGAAATCCAAAATGGAGCTGCCTGCCACTTTCGACGAATAACCTTGGGACCGTATTCGTTCATTGTTTGTAGCATACACACTGAACGATATTTTGACCATATTGTACAGAAGGACCAAAATGAACGATAATGGTTGATAAATCGTACAGCGTGTATGCACCTTAAAACTGGGTACACACTACATGAATGGTCTAGCGCTTAAACACAACAATATCGTTTAATGAGACCCTGGAGCGCTCAAACATGCAGTTTCTGACTATATTGTCAGAATTTACTGTATGTACAGGGGATCATTAATGACCTGCCAGAGCAAGCATCATAGTTAACTATATGCACGATAATATCTTTAGCTATATTTTGATAGTGCACTATGTTGGCTAAAATTGCCTAGTGTGTAGCCAGCTTTAGGGTTTAAACAGCCAGGAAAGTAGTTGTTCCTGAAATGGCTAAATGACACCTTAACGGTTTATACCCAAGTTAGGTGAAATGAATATAACAGGACATATCCAATGTCACCGTAGTTATCGGTTGTGTGTGTTTTTGGTATAACGAAGCAGAGATCATTTTTTAAAATACTCAGTCACCTGATAAGGAGCGGGGAACATCTCCTTGCATTGAGATATTGGTCTGTGGTAAGTCCATTGCTAAAGGATTGTCCACATGGAATCCTAGTCTGTATTCCACCTGCAGAAGAAAAATAAACCAATGAGACCCCTACATTTACAACAAACAAGAAATTGTAGGATTAAAAAAAACAAAACCACTAATCTCCCATCTTTACAGATATGTTGCTTAAGACAAACCACCTACACCCCTCTCAACCAACTTAAATAAAACGCTATTAAAGAAAATAAAAAAACCTACCTATATTTTTGGTGGGTGCCGGACCGGGTCCCGACAGTCGGGATCCTGACAGGCACTTACCCGACGTCGGGATCCCGACTGTCAAAACACGGACAGCTGGGTTCCCGACGGCCACCGGCTATTATCTCTCGTGGGGGTCCACGACCCCCATAGAGGGAGAATAGAATAGGTGGCGATTCACCGTACCCGCAGGCGATTCACTGTACCCGCAGCGAGCCCACAAGGGGCTTAGTTGCGCTCACCATGCTGTCTGAGTCCGGACAGTCGGGATCCTGACGTCGGGCTAATGACTGTCGTGATCCCCGACTGTAGGACCCCTGTACCACACCCATTTTTGGTAAAGGTGCCCACACACTAGAAAGATCCGCAATCTTAAGATATGTGCATAAATTATCCTTGAAATCTTTTGTCCTTCCTGTACAAAAGATTTCAGGCAAGCGCACATCTTTACCAAAGATTTCATGCAGCACGTAAGATCAGAAGATTTAGGAAAAGGACCACAGTAGTGCACATCCAATTGAGATCGGACAATTCTGCGGTCAAAATTGACTGATCGGCAAAAAAAAAAAAAACATTCTAGTGTGTGGGCACCTTAATGAGCATGTATGCTATACACACACACACACACACACACACACACACACAAGAGAGAAATAATAGTGTTCATTTGCATTCAGTTCATAATATTACAGATGCCCATAATCTGGCATGTGACAATAGCTCGTAAAAGGTATATAGTCATTCATGCAGACAATCCATTAGGTATTTCAATAAATAGACAAACACTGTCTAGACAGAGGCATCTGTAATCAGGCTCTACTCTGTGTGTAATTGAAGGAATTATCACTATGTAGCCATTGTGAATAAAGCTGTATACTGTAGGAGGCAACCATAAAGTCACATTAACCAGAGGAAACCATTCTTGGTCAGTAGAGGGCGCCTGGTCACCACTACTACAATCAGCAAGATTGCTTTTCAATTAGGTTATAATAGTCATTTTGTCAATCACACATCAAATGTGCATATTTCTGGTCAGAACAAATAAAAACATAAAAAAATAATAATAATAAAAAAAAGAAAAAAGAAGAACAGAACAGGAAATAAACACACACCTTGTATTTAGAGTGCCAGCTGAAGTGGAGGCTGCTAGTCTCGGTGGGAATGAGTAGGTTAAAGGAGAGCGCATAGTGATTTATAATATCGTTCCTGACATAGTATAGCTCTGCATCCAGACCTAGAGGGAGGAAAAATATTTAGTTTAGACGTTAAAGATTTAAGTGGAGGCCATGGACATATTATACTGTAGAAATTAATTTCTACAGCCTCAATATTTATTTATTAACAGTTTCTTATATAGCGCACACATATTCCGCAGCACTTTACAGAGAATATGTGACCATTCACATCAGTCCCTGCCCCAGTGGAGCTTGCAATCTATATTCCCTACCACATGTATAGGCACACACACAGACATTCTAGGGTTAATTTGTTGGGAGCCAAATAACCTACCAGTATAGATTTGGATTGTGGGAGGAAACCCACACAAGTATGGGGAGAATATACAAACTCCGCACAGTTAGGGCCATGGTGGGTATTGAACCCATGACCTCAGTGCTGTGAGGCAGTAATGCTAACCATTACACCATCCGTACTGCCCAATATAATGCCATGCACGAATATTCAGCAATAACTTCTATTTTATTTGCATGTATTTTAGGTTACATTTAGCATTTGAGCAGTTCCGCTTTAGTTCAAGTTGTACTGGTAAGCAGCTTGTGTTCACGCATAGGGGAGATGTGCTTGTGTTCACGCATAACAGCAGGTTGTGCTAAATTACAGAATTTAAAATCTGGTATGAAACTGAAAAGGTGTAAATGGCACCATCAATTCTTATTTAATCTATATTAAATGAACCTTTCAGGCATTTATTAATACCAGCACTTATAACAGATTTGGTGTTTTTGCCCAACAGATTATTTTAAAAATTTCAAACCTGCTTTAGTCAAATAGCACAAAGCAGAATAAAAAAAAAAGCTCAGTTTTCAGTACTCCTTAAGTTATGAGGGATAAATTAATTTCTTTTTGTTGGTTGTTGCATTCAAACAGAGATTGCAAGATTGCCCAGTATATCATGTACTGTAGCATTGTATCCAGATTTAGCCTCACATTTTATCCAGAGCAAAACCAATAGGCAAAAAAAGAGGTGAAATCCCATTTCAAATACAGTGTATCACCAGATGAAAAAATGAACCTAATTTATTTATAATGTCCAGGTTCCCCACACAACAGGAAAGTATAGGGGGGTTGATTTCGCACTGGATCACTGTCTAGTGGTACAATGTACGTAAAGTAATAAAAAAAGCAGTGTAGGCTCCTATACCCCAAATTAGTAAGCTTGAAAAAAGCTGTCAAATGAGGTGGGGTGGGGTGGAAGGTGCTCCCCTAAGTCAGAAACAACATTTATTTAAAATTCAGCATTTATTAGATAAATTTAGAAAATCTAAATTAATCTAATAAATGCTAAGTTTTAAATAATCTAATACTCCACTACATCCCTTCTTTTGCTATTTGTGCCCCCAACGCAAGTCTTCTTTTTCTATGTGCAAATTCCCCACACAACAGTGCAGTAGTCTACCTTACATTTTAAGGGGCAGCCGATTGTGCTTTTATACATAGGTATAGCCATTAACATTGATAGCCCGCCCTCAGTATTCAACCCACCTGCACTCGCCATTTCCACCCTGCTGTTTATAAAAAGTTAAGTGGAAATGGCGAGTGTAGCCGTTAAAACGGTGAGGCTCGCGGCTATATGCAGCTGACTCACTGCATTAGCGGTGAACCTCGCCATTCGGGGGAATCCTCACCATCCTCTGATGGGGGTTAAACGGCAAGGATGGCTTGTTTTTGATGATCCTCGCCGAAAACAAGCCATCCTCGTCATAAAAAAAAAAAACCCTCGCCGGACCCCTTTATGATCTTGTCTAGGGGTAAAATAAAGACTTTCCACCATTAAGAATATACAACACATTCTGTACAGCACTAAACCTGTATGTTCTACCCCTTCTTCCCATTCATATATGAAACAGACAACCCCCTCCACAGATCCACCTCTTTAATAACACTTCCCAGTCAATCATTCCCATCTGGTTTAAGCATTAAATCAAGCAAGCTCAATTCATACGGTAATAGTTCACTAATAAGGAGACAGAGGAAGAGTGATTCATACAAGAAACCTTGGACTAAATCAGACCAAAAGCATTGAATCACCAGGAGCACTGCTTGCTGGCACCATTACTACACCAGACGTGTGCTGCTCAGTAAGCAAAAATTTGGGTTTGGGGCAGTTTAACCAACTACAGCATTACCAAGTCTTTTTCTGTGTCATAGCAGTCACCAAATCCTTCAGCCATATTTCCCATGCTCTTAAAGCTTTGGCAAATTGGCGAGGCATTTACATTACGGTTTCATCAGACCACATGTAAAAAGGTTACAGAGAAGTTTATACCCCTTTCACACCAGAAATGCAGGGACAAACCCAGGAATTCAGTTCCCGGGACAAGCAGGGACATTCCCGGGTTTGGACCCATTCACACTAGAAAAGTCCCTGCATTTTCTGGTGTGAAGGGGGCGGGAAGGAGGCTCGCAGGAGGCGGGCAGTCAGCGGGATGGCGGCTCAGATGGGGAGAATACTCACCCTGGTTGCTGGTCCTCCGTACAGGCCAGGGATCCACACAGGCAGAGGTGCAAATGACGGGACAGGCGGCGGATGAAGATGATGCAGCTCTCCGGCGCCCTCACTGCTGCCGGAGAGCTGCGTCATCATCATCCACCGGCTGTCCCGTCATTTGCCCCCGCCGCCTGCATCAATTCCCGGCTGGACAGGACACCGTGGACCCGGCAACCCGGGTAAATATACCCTAACCCATTCACACCAGCCAGGTCCCTGGGTTGAACCCAGGAACAACCCTGCTACCTAGCAGGGTTGGATTGCCGGCAAATTAGCCCGGTAATTTGTCCCGGGTACCTTTCACACCAGGAGGTAGTACTGGGTTGTTCCCGGACTCAACCCGGGAATTTAGGCTGGTGTGAAAGGGGTATTAGAAGACAGTGGTTAGAGTAAAGGCACCTTTGTGCTCATGAGATAGATAGATAGATAGATAGATAGATAGATAGATAGATAGATAGATAGATAGATAGATAGATAGTGCCATTAAAACACAAAATGGCATTTAAAAAAATACTTTACAAGAAAAAAAAAAAAAAAAGAAGAAATGGTCTTCAATGCAGAAGTGCGTTGTCGGGGCACATGTAAAAGCATGCAGGGTGCTACACCATCTGATAGGAGCACCAGTGTTAATTACAGTAGAGGAATGCAGCACAGGTAATGCCTCAAAGTGCGAGTGGTAGGAGATAATCAGCGCAAGATTTATTGGAATGATAGCAAAGTGGAGGTTATTCAATTGCTTCTCCCCGTGGCTGTCACTAGATGGCACTTAAAAGGAGTAATTCCATTGTTGCTCCGCTTGGGCATGCTGGGCCATGGGAAAAACACTTCAGAGTGAAGCTCCCCACACTAGCGAGCGGAAAGTTGACCCATGTGGGCGTCCAACCGGAACTTTTTGGATCACACCAAGCACTTTGGTTGGGTTTATCAGCGTTACACAGCTAAACCCACCTATTTATCCTATACAGATAAAAAATAAATAAAAAAAAACAGTATCACAACCTGAGTAAATCGGGCGCAATAAACAATTGAATCATCCCCGAAGATTGAAATCCGTTCCTATTATGCAGCCATTCAGAAACCAAACCATATTTAGAACTATGCATTGTCACAACATACTCTTCTTTAACCCTTCGAGTGCCAACACATCTTTTTTATTTTAACTTATTAAACAAATGTGAGTGACGCTGGCATTTTAAGCTGATACTTTGAGCATCTCAGAGATGTTGGCACTCAAAGAGTTAATAAACCAGCAGCATGCGGACATAGCGTCAGTCTAAAACATAGTAGCTGCGACTGAGCTTGGCTACAAAGTACATTTTTGTAAAATGATTCATGGGTTCAAGAGAGTTTGCCCAATATTTATAGTGGGAGAAAAACATCCAAATGGGTTGATGTAATCAGGTAGCGCCACACATCAATGGAGTGGAACATTTAAGGCTATAGAATGTCACCTTTCCTACAGTTATACTTTGATATAGCAGCAACAAGACACATGGCTCTTTTACTGCAGGTTAAGCTCCGAAAAGAGGATTTTAACTTGCAGGCTGATTGTAATAAAACAAATGCGTAGACTATAGCCAGTTCAAATAAGAACAACTGGGGAGTACAGTAAAGTTAAACCCCTTTTACACCGCCACTGACCCGGGTTATTGCAGCGGTGTAAATCGGTCACGCCGTGTCCCTTTACACGGGACTTCTACCCAGGTCCTGACCTGCGTAGAAGGCGGTGTAAACGGGTATGCTGGGTCATGCGACCCAGCTCCTGTTTACATGAATGGGGGATGTCCAACCTGCGGACCACAGCTTACTTTGGTGCTGGGCTGCACCTAGCACGGCGATCGGCGGTCCCGGTGGGGATGTCCGCGGTCCTGGCCCTTGGAGATGATGTCATCTGCAAGCGCCACCTCCGTCTACACTGCGGGTGGGCACCGCAGTGTAAATGGAGTAAATCCGACCCAGCTTGGATCCTTGTTCCAAATGCCGGGTCGGATCCGGGATTTTTGGTGTAAAAGGGGTATAATTGATACACTTGCTAGGGGTATGGGTCGTGCGGTCTATTGTAAATAGTTTGCGGTCAATACGGACAACGTATAAGTGTACAGCTTTGCTTGCCATGCTTCAGGTACCATTATAAATTTATTTATTTTTTACAAAAACTCAGGTTAATATTTTTCATGTCAACCTATTGCTTGTGTGGACCATTTAGCCATGTCGACCTTTTTCACGTGTCGACCAATAATGATCGACCTATTGACTGCCAGCCGCACCCACTTACTAGTTGGGAAGGCAGACTTGTTTGTATCGGGCATGCCGACTCGGATTCAGTACTGAATCCCGGCGTTCAGAATCCCGACGCCGGAATCCCGACAGCCGAAATGCCGACAAGGGGGGGACGTGGATCGCCCCCCTTTGCGGGCTCGCTGCGCAGCGGGCCCGGTGCCTCGCTACGCTCGGCACACTAATTTATTCTCCCTCCAGGGGTGTCGTGGACACCCACGGAGGGAGAATATGTCGGTATTTCGGCGGTCGGGATTCTGAACGCCGGGATCCCAACCGCCGGGATATTAACTGCATCCCGTTTGTATCGGGCATGCCGACTAAGGACTCCCCACCATCTTAGACAATGACAAGTGTTCTATCCTTAATGGAAGAAAGGTGATAAGAAAGCCTAAAGTATATACACACCTGTGTCATCATCACACTGTAAAAGCAGGAGGTAATGCATTTTTATCTGGCAGCGGCAGCTTAGGATCACATACTATCAGCCTGTCCGGCAATTAGGAGATGGGATTGTTAGACAATTGCTAAAGCCACAAGAACAACAAACCTTAAAGTAGCTGCAGAGCCTCTAGGCTCCAAACAAGTAAAGCGGGTGGCCCAGTGAAATTACCCACACCAGTACACTGTCACAGTGTTTAACACAACTATTCAAGGCATTTAGCTATTTATCTGATGAAGAATAAAAAACGTATTTGAGAAACTATGTAACAATTATTATCATTTATTTATATTTAACCAGAAGGGTTCCAGTGCCTAACAATACATAAATGCAGATTATTTGGGAGTGGCGGCACTCGAAATAAGACAGCAGGCCAATGTACCGACGTTTCAAGACCATACGGTCTCTTTATCAAAGTGCTAGTGAGAACTCGCGGTCTCGAAACGACGGTGCATTGGCCTGCTGTGACTTATTTCGAGTGCCGCCACTCTCAAATAATCTGCATATCTGTGTGAGATTAGGTGAGATGAGAGTTTACAAGGACAGCTATATCCACTCAGTGACGATGTGAATTTACAGGACACAAAATAGAAAACTTCTAGAGAAAGGGTTTAATGAGGCAGCTAAAAGGAATAGCAGAACCCGGAATGAAATTATATGCACATACTCAGACTTCGGGTTCAACCCTCAGAGGTGCGAGTCTTTGCAGCAGCGCCAGCACTTTATGGCCGCTTCTGCAATGTGCAGAGAGTTATTTAGTACTAGTTCGAGCTGAAACAATCCCACGAAGGTTGCAAGATCAGATGTCGTTGCTGCCAATGATATGCTGTGGTCATGGAATATTGCACCCTTCGCTTTCCCATAATAGGGACGGCCCCTGAGTAGGATGGGTTGATGGCAATAAATGCTAGTTACTGTCAAACAGATTATTGTCCAGAATGGTGTAAATGCCTCCAATATAAAGACAGGTGTAAGATTTAAAGAAAACCATAGTAATGCCCTATGCACATGGAGCGATTCTGACTAGCTTTCGATTCGATTTTGACTATGTAGACAAAATCAAAAAGACTTCAAACAGTTTTCAGCTGCATCAAAATCGAATAGAAAGATTGTGCAGGCAATACTATATAGTAAAGATCTGTAATACTGTATATATATTCAAATGTGCTTTTCTTGCTGTGCTATTCAGTCCCGAATAGCAAGGTAATCGCGCAGTGTCTACACCCCTTAAGACATCAGCTTAACAGCGACGGAAGGACTTCAGTTGGAAACCAGAGGTCGAATGCAAACGCATCAACAGCCCACCAATATATCTTGTGATAAAATAAGAGTTCCGTGTAGAACAAAGTACCAGGAATGAGACCACAGTCAGGAACAGACAAAGGGGGTCATAATGGAACATGTATGTCTCTAATACAAAGCAAGTGCAACTACTAGAACAATGCCAGTAGATGGATCAAAATGGCTGGAAATAGAGGTCCATGCACAAAAACAACAAAAATATCCTAGATGTCAATACACTACCAGCAGGGAGCAAATGGATGTTTAAAGTCAAGTGTAACACAGGTGCAGGGTTGATCAGTACAAAAAGACTACCCGCATAAAGACATCACAAGCTTTTATGAAGAATGGCTCTAAATAAACAAGCCGTAGATGGGGCTTTATGTATAGAAATAGCTGTGTGGCTTAAGATTGGAAGAACATACACGTGTGTGCTGATGGTTTAACAGAAATGCATATTCTGCAACAGACAATACCATCCATAAATTCCAATGAGCTGTTCAACAAGTAGACAGAAAAGAAGCAAGGCACCAAAACGTAGGAATGACCCACACGTAAACCATCCTTCAATCAAAGCAGCTCCTGCGCCTCCCTCACACACTGGGAAATAAATGAGCGCAGGCAGTAACAGAGGTTACAGCTAGTAGGGACTAGTCTATACAAAGCTACAGGAGATGAAAGGTGAAAGGTGAAAACCGACATTCAGCAAAATACCTCACTTCCAAACGGGCTACCTGGCCGAGCGCCCAGCTCCCATTAAATGAAGTGTTTATTACGGCTACAGTTTGCACACAAACCTTTATCAGCTCACATTTGTTAACATTGCAAAGACAGACTTTTTTTTCCCTTAAACTAACACAATTTGCCTGGGGACACCATTTCCTATGACTCGTTACCTCATAATACGATATTGCACTACATATCTCTGAACCAGCGTAGCCCTACAAAGCAGCATTCAGAACAAAGGCAAAGCACCAATACCAAAAGTATGCCTGTTATGATTTGCTACTACTGTCAGATGATCTGTGAGGGGAATTCGTCCTGACCACCAGCAAGATTGCCAGTCGCTGTAGTGTGTACGCAGCCTAATAGGGCCTACACACATGCCAATATTAAGGCATTTTCTAATACCCCTTTTACACCAAAATCCCTGGTCGGACCCTGGTCTTTGAACATGGGAGTTTGCAGGGTTGGACCCAGCTTCATCACAGCACTGTGACCCAGGTCTGCACTGTTTACACTGAACCTGGGTCAGCCCTGCTTTTCCCTATGGATGACATTAAAAATGTCCATTTTAGAACTGAAACTGCAATCCAACCTTCCCTCAATGATTTAAAATACAAATTAAAAGACATGACTAGTTAGCATTGAAAAATGTTGGTTTGTTTATTTTGTAAAATACTTTTCAAAAAGTTTTAATCAGTTCTCAAGCGCACATAGCACCCACGTGCTCTCCCCAGCCCCTTCCCCTGCAGCAACAGACAGAATCTCTCATGTGCTCCCCCCCCCCCCCCCAAAAAAAAATATATAAATTATACTGCATCCAATTATCCAATTATGATTTCTGTGTGCACAGCCCGTATCCTTCCTGGCTGCTGTCTTTGCCACTGCAGCGCACTTCTGGTATCCTTTCAGCCCTACCCGATGTTGGGACCATTTACACCGCCCACGACCCAGGTCCAACCAGTGTTCAACCCTGGTCAGGACCTGGGTAGGAGACCAGTGTTCCTGGACCTGGGTTGACTACTTTTACACCAACTCTAACCTGGGTCCAACCTGGGTTATGTCTTGGTGTAAAAGGGGTATTAGCAACTTTGCTTTGCTTGGCAAAGTCGCCTACATCGGTGTGTGTGTGTGTTTGTGTGTGTGTGTGTGTAGGGGCCATAGCGATAGCAATGCCCATCACTGTCCGAGATTGAGGGTCAGTGACCATCAATCTCGCTGATCACCAGTGTTCTCCACCGGAGGACACTGGTGCGGTCAGCTTGCTTAGCACACCGCGCTGTGTGCGGAATGACAGCACTGTATCAGAGGCTAACCTAGCATTATTGCTGTGTGTGTAGGGCCCATTAGCCAGGTACAGAAAATAAAGAATCACTAAAAGATGGATATAGAACCACTGATATTAGGTTCATCTACCTTTCCTTACCATGGATTAGGAACACATGTTTAATACATTCTAAAATATAAGTCGAATAATATTGACGCTTCATGCATTTTAAACAGAATTCAGAACATTCTGCCTGCTGTAATATAAAATCTGTAGTAACATGGGGTAGATGTATGAAGCAGTGATAAGGGAGAAGTGAGCCAGAGGAGAAGTGGCCCATGTCAACCAATAAGCACTGGAGTATCATCTGTACTTTGCATAATATAAAATTATACAGAGTGGCTGATTGGTCGCCATGTGCCACTTCTCCTCCCTTATCACCGCTTCATACATATACTCCAGAGTGTCTGATAAAAACTAATGAATTATACAGAAGTTTTGCTTCACCCATTACCATTGTGAAAAATAAAGTGGGAACCCCCCCCCATAATATTTATAGCAAGTGTTGCATAGCCTGAACACCCCAAGCTAATCCAAGTATAAGGGTTACTGTTGCATATTATGGACAGAGTTAAAGGACTGTCAGATCGCCAGGGTTCGCGCATTAGCGGGAGAGACGTCGCAGTTCTGAACTTCATAAGCCATTCTGTTTCCCTGGCAGATGTATGCGGCCTGTGCAGACAGATCCATCATAAATCCACTTCAAGGATGAATGTGGTTTCCGGTTATTTATACGGAGCCTTTCAGAACAACATGATGCAAACAGAATTAAACACGCATGGTGGCAAGACAATGGCTAATATAAAAGTGATCTAGTACTGGACATTTGGCCAGATAAGAAAATAATAGGTTCTATATAGTGTTCAGGCTTTCCGCAATCTAGAACCAAGAAAACAAACACAGAAAATAATGATTACTTTCCTTTATGGCGTGGGTTAAACCACTTCAATTTAAAATAGGAGAAATATGCTGAATAAATTAACTGAAAAAGTCTGTTTCCTGAATTAGCACAAATGAGATTAATTTAATTCCGGGAATGCGGGCCTTTATATGTGCTATATTGCAGCACCAAATGCACATTTAATCAACATGTGCCTTGCTGTGCTTGTCCTTACTTCCTGCAGCACTTCCACCCACCCAGCACAGCGGCTCATGTAACCACTCACATGGCAAGCAGCTTTCCCCCAGCTCATCAGCATCCAGGGCTGCTGGAACTCTGTTATTGCAGATTTATAGTGTTGGGACAATGGGGATTATGTGTCCCGGCTGGGAAAGAAATGTTTGGATTACCAAAGGTCAGATAGAAATGAACTGTTAATAGTTTGACCTCTCCATGGTCCTCACTCTCATCCTCTGCCTGAAGAATTTCATTTGGAACATGCTACAGGGGAGTCCGATAAGGAGGAGTAGAAATGTGCCAGACAGCCCATACATCCACATACCGGTACTTTGAAAACTGGCTTTATTACATACTTGGTGAAATTATGATGGCTGTCAAAAGGCATAATGTTACATAGGGTGCAATACATAAGCAAGAATAGAAGTCTAACAGCAGCATCCCGACATGAAGCCTAAGTGCACTCACTTGCAGCCAATACTTACACAGTTGTACCAGGCCCAAAAATGGAACACAGATCAGAAGAGATGTTGGTGGTCAGAAACATCTTAATGTAGGGAATATCAACAGTGGTCTAGTAAGTATACTTACCTACTCTCTACCCTGAGCCCAACTCTAACTCCCCCCCCCCCCCCGTGCAGCTTAACATTAACCCTCCCTGTTTGTGCCAAACGCTTTCACCAACTACCCCTTCTTTGTGCCTAACCATAGTCCTCTCTTACCACACCCCCCACCAAGCTGTCCTGTGCGCTGCACATAAATCTTATGTGCAGCCATCAGCAGCCCATCTTGGGTGCTTTTTAGCCCCGGCTTCGAGAGCTGGGTGAATTTAAAAAAATGAATAGGCATACAAATTAATAGGCAGCCACTGATTCATTCATAGGCAGTGGCTGCGCATTCATTTGTATGGGATTTTTTTTATTCTCCTGCATTCTGGCTTGCATGTATTGCATGTGATCCTAGCAAGAGCTACGATAAGTATTCATGGCAGCTCGTAGGATCTGCGACTGCAATGCGAGGTGGATGGGACCGTGCCTCGCATCCTAGTCATAGGAAAATTACATGCGATGGGACACTTTTCATGTGAACCGTCACAGCATTGCTTAAAAGTGGCCATATTGCACTAGTGGATGGCAACCTTAACTTTTAATTGTCGTTTGTGTCAGTAGTGCAAGTCTAAAGGTGTGTACATGTGGTGAAATTATATCTCCCAGCAATATACTGCTCAGCGACCATATTGCTCAGTGTACGGTTTATCAATGACTAGCCAATTTGGCTGAAAAATGCAAGCAATCCCCCCCCACTGTGCACAAAGCACAGTGGTTAGCATCACAGGCTCACATTTGCAAAACTTACTTGTGAACTTCAGTCTTACACAACGGGCCCCGGGGGACCTCCCGACAGTCGGGATTCCGGCGGTCCCTATACAGACAACGGAATCCCGTTGTTATATGCCCAACAGTTGGTATCCCGACCCCCTTAGAGGAAGAACCGAACCTGTGGTGAGCGCAGCAAGCCACCAAGGGGCTTCAATGAGCTCTCGCCACTGTCGGAGTACCAACCGTTGGGATTACTTTGTCGTTATACGGACCATCAGAATTGTCAGGGCACTCTACCACACCCTTACACAAATTTCATTTTAGACGGCTGTGTTTGAGGGAATTTAGGCTCCAATAGATCAAGGACGGCTGTGAATGACCTAATATATGGAAAGCAATGCATAATATGATGCAATCTAGACCACCAAACACAAGGTGTAGCCAGAATGTTACATACAACTGCACAATGGCACAAATTTTTATAGAGCAGCGGCTACTAAAGTCACACAAATAAATCTGGTTTATAACCTTAGACATAAATAAAGGAATATAGTCATGAGTTTAAACGCAGCAGAAAACCAAGCAGAGCGCATTCTCACACTACTACAATCAAGAAACTTGTAGTTCTTGCTACCACAGTGTCACAGTATCACAGTGGACACCATAGGAACAAGTACCAGACTGACATCTGGTTTCCAGAGGAAGAGGAACTTTTCTGCAGGTCATGCATCACAATTAAATTAGTTCATTTATAAGTCCTGACAAATTAAAAACACAATAGGGACATTTTACATTTACAAAAGTTGCTATAACTCTATATGCAAAAAGGTACGGTAACCAATAGAAACCAGATTTAATTTCTCTATTGCATCTAAGAAAGCAAAAGTTAAACTTTGAAAAGGCTGCTATGGGTCACAGAGGTCACTAAATATAGAAGTACATATACCAATTAAGGTGCTGTACAGAATGTTTAACCCTGATTGCTTATATTTCCGATTTGGTCAGGTAGTGTTCACACTAGGATGTTTTAAGGGCAGAGTGCTGACCACCGAACAGGGCACATTTTACATTCAAAATTTAAATAAAACCAAACCAAAATAAAAATAAATAATACAACATAAAAAAAAAAATGTAAATAAAAATATAGCACACTGCGCCAGGATTACGGATATTACACACTATGCCACACAGCGTAATGCCCATTACACAGCAAGGTTACATACGGCAAAATCACGGGATTTTTCACGTGCACGCGCACAATCCCGGGACTAGCGTATGTCTGAAAGGCTCTACTCGGAATTTTAGTCCTCTAAAATCCCGGGTCCTGCGCACCTGCAATGAACCCGGGATTTTTTAAAAACTCGGGTTTAAACCGGGTCTAAAATCCCGGGTAGTATGTCTGAATGGGGTATTAGTAAACACTAGTTCAGGGTTACAATTTTGGGACATTAAAAAGTCTAAAGTAATACTATTGTACACACATGTGTATATATAAATATCATCAGAGTACCAGTAACACCACCACTCTAATAGAACAGGGTGGCCATGTTGGACAGACACACCTATACCTTGAGATGCCAGGGAATGGAGTGCTGGTTCCATAGGCTAAGTGAGGGTAATGGTTAAGTAAAACAAGACATTTTTTCCCTCAGCACACTGAGCAATGCTAGTAACCAATCATTCTAACACTTTTCCCTCACTAACACTATCTCTATCCTATTTTAATTACATTCATTTATCTCTCTCTTTTTATATAGCTTCGGCTTCCTATCACTAATTATTAACACTTAGTATATCACTGGCGTGCCGCACTGGGCTTCCCAGCTTATGATGGTTTTTTGGGGTGCCGCACCCTGCACCTAGATATAGCGCTAGGGACCCCCAATATACAGAGAAGCCTTGACGCGGCTTGGGGGCATAGCATACACCTGCGCAGGTATATGTAACCAATATCTCTGAATTCTATTATCATGTAGTGTTCTAGATTGGTTACTAGCATTGCTCAGTGTGCTGAGGGAAAAAATGTCTTGTTTTACTTAACCAGTATTTAACCCCTCCCTCATGCACCTGGGAAATGCTACTGAACTAATTGAGCATCTACCACTATCAGTATGTATGTTGTTAGAGGCAGAAGGGAGCCCATATTAGGAGGAGATGTGGGTCCTGATATGCCACATGGAGTAGTCAGGGGTTGCTCCAAGGTAGGTAGCTCTTAGTTTGGATATATCAAGTAAGGAGCCATTATCATGTGGCTCCTTGCTGGTTAATCGTAGACCCAATTTAGGGTAACGGTGGTGTGGGGTGCGGTGCCCCTGGACTGGATTGGCTGGGTGGCTTTAGTGCGGCATGCCCTTACATTCTATTAACACTTTTCCCTCACTAACACTATCTCTATCCTATTTTAATTACATTCATTTATCTCTCTCTTTTTATATAGCTTCGGCTTCCTATCACTAATTATTAACACATAGTATATCACTGGCGTGCCGCACTGGGCTTCCCAGCTTATGATGGTTTTTTGGGGTGCCGCACCCTGCACCTAGATATAGCGCTAGGGACCCCCAATATACAGAGAAGCCTTGACGCGGCTTGGGGGCATAGCATACACCTGCGCAGGTATATGTAACCAATATCTCTGAATTCTATTATCATGTAGTGTTCTAGATTGGTTACTAGCATTGCTCAGTGTGCTGAGGGAAAAAATGTCTTGTTTTACTTAACCAGTATTTAACCCCTCCCTCATGCACCTGGGAAATGCTACTGAACTAATTGAGCATCTACCACTATCAGTATGTATGTTGTTAGAGGCAGAAGGGAGCCCATATTAGGAGGAGATGTGGGTCCTGATATGCCACATGGAGTAGTCAGGGGTTGCTCCAAGGTAGGTAGCTCTTAGTTTGGATATATCAAGTAAGGAGCCATTATCATGTGGCTCCTTGCTGGTTAATCGTAGACCCAATTTAGGGTAACGGTGGTGTGGGGTGCGGTGCCCCTGGACTGGATGGGCTGGGTGGCTTTAGTGCGGCATGCCCTTACATTCTATTAACACTTTTCCCTCACTAACACTATCTCTATCCTATTTTAATTACATTCATTTATCTCTCTCTTTTTATATAGCTTCGGCTTCCTATCACTAATTATTAACACTTAGTATATCACTGGCGTGCCGCACTGGGCTTCCCAGCTTATGATGGTTTTTTGGGGTGCCGCACCCTGCACCTAGATATAGCGCTAGGGACCCCCAATATACAGAGAAGCCTTGACGCAGCTTGGGGGCATAGCATACACCTGCGCAGGTATATGTAACCAATATCTCTGAATTCTATTATCATGTAGTGTTCTAGATTGGTTACTAGCATTGCTCAGTGTGCTGAGGGAAAAAATGTCTTGTTTTACTTAACCAGTATTTAACCCCTCCCTCATGCACCTGGGAAATGCTACTGAACTAATTGAGCATCTACCACTATCAGTATGTAAGTGAGGGTAATGCTGGGTCCACACTAGACGAGGTGTGCACACAAACTGGGTGATGCAGGCAGCGAAGAGCAATGGTGGGGGTCGGGGGTTTGGTGGGGGTGAGCAGAGAACATGCTGAATTCTACAGCATTGCTCTTGCTAGCGATACAGGGCCTCTTCAAACCACCATAGAGTAACTAATTTACCAAAACAGAGGCTCTCCCTCACAAATGCCTCCAAAACTTTGCTGCCTTCTTCTGTCATTTCCTCAATTATCTTAGGTGATATTTACATCACAATCAATATCCCCAACTCCTTAACCTTACATTATTGCTTGGTCTCCCCCAGTGCCCCTTTTTACACACATGTGAATGAGCTCTCACTTGAATTTGTCTTCACTCTCCATTGTGATCTATGACAACTCCCCATTTCCCCTCTCCCCCCATTACCTGCTCTCTTAACTTATCCCTCTCTGCTTCTCCATCTCTACCTTCTAAGAGTGCCATCAATTAGCTTTACACAGAGCATACTCAGTTTTCTTATGCTCCCTTCCCTAAACAATGCTTCCCCTTACATCTACTAGCAACTCTGTTGCTCCAGTGATCACTATCCACCCAACACCTGAGCGCCAGTGAAGGAAATCATGCTCTAAAAAGGTGGACTTCCTCCATATCTAATGTATGTTCTCATCCTAAAGTGCTGTTCTCTACCTCGCTAAACTGTAATTTCAGGAACCTCCCAAAAACCGGGCATCTCTTTACCACTCTGGAATTCCTCCTTTGCCCAACTACAACTTGACTTCCTTCCTTACACTCTCCTTGACATTGCTAACTACTAAAAATCCTAAATTGACTTAATAGATTAGGACATCACATCCTGCCAAGCTGTTAACATTACTCCTCATCCTTCTTACCAACTCAGATTTCTTTATCACCTGTATCTGGAGAGAAAGTCATGGAATTCATCCACCTCTTCCCTCTTGATTCCCCAATTGACCTCATCTCCCCTCACCTCCTCTGCTACCTGTCTACTCCAGTCTGTTTCCATCTTGAACTAACGAAAGCGGCAAAGAACTTGTTGCTGACAAATGCAAGGACCACTACTCTCTGCTTATTCTCCTTGACCTCTACTACTTTTACCACCCTCTCCTCCTACAAATCAATCACTACCTTAGTCTGTGCAATACCACCCTCGCCTTACTATCCTCCTACCTCTGACCATTTCATCTTTGCCCCTCCTCATAACTTCACACTGCTTCTTCTTCCACTAGCAGTAGGCATCCCTCAATTTTCTGTTTTTAGGCCTCTCCTTCTGCTCCCAAAGTTCTTTATAGGTAAGCCAATCAGCTTTAGACTACCAATATTAGCTCTATGTGCACGATAGTCAAATCTACTTTAGTTTCCTGAACTTCGCTCCACTCTCGTATCTCAAACTGTCTCTGTGCTATCTTCTTGGATGCACCAGCGCTAAAAACTTAGCAGGTTGAAATTGGAGCAAATCATTTTTTTCCACCTTCCCTCGTAACCTCACCGACAGGGTCATTATCTATTAACTTCACAACTATCTCCACTAGCTCCAAAGCATGCTGCCTTGGCGTTATCCATGACTCCTTCAACCCGCACATTTACTACCTCTTAAAGTCCTGTCATTTCCATCTCAAACTATATTTACAGAATTCTACCCACTCTCGTCTTGGATACCAAGATCCTCATCCACTGGTCATCTCCAAAACTGGACTACTTTAAATCTCCTATCTCGCCTCTCTGAATACAGCCGTTCTCCTTGCTCTACTCAAGCTCAAATTCCTCTCCAAACCAACTATGACTGCCTTTCTTCACTTACATGCACTACACCATTTCCCCTTCCCCTGCAGAACACCATTCCACCCCACCTGCCTACCAATAACTTTCTCCCACTACTAATTCCAAGATTATACATGTACTACTCCCAATCTCCGGGATCCTCTAAAGGGGCTTGCACACTGGCCAATTTTAACACCATTTCTAAGCGATCTGAGTAGATCCTATAAACAGTAGGCAAAACCCTGCTCAGCACACATTGCACGCTATGAGCAGCATGTGCACCAGCACGCTGCTCAGCATTGGCTGCAGTCACCCCATGTGTATGGGGCTTAAATCTCCCTAGTAGACTCCCCACCTCTTTAAAACGTCAAACTGGCTCTCATCCTAGCCCTCAGTTCACTGTTCTCACCCAGTCTGTCCCTCACCTTTAGGTACAGTATGCAACTTACTTCTCTTGCTTAAAAGATCTTCTATTCTATACTTCCTACAACAAGCTTATCCTCATTTTCTCGGTCACCCTGATGCTTATTTTGGTGTCTTGTTGGACGTACAAATTAACAATGGCTCAGGCATTATCCATCTCCAGTTTCATTATCAGATTCCACAGCACCATTCACTCCAATACACAAACCAACAGGAGAGCCAGGACTACTTCAGCAGAATGTGAGGTGTGTGTGTTTTCAAGTATGTATGAGCAATTGTGTGCTCCTGTCTGACTGACCCCTAGTGAGTATGTGTGACCACCTCTCCATGTAATGTAATACCCCCTGGAGTAGGCAAACCTGGTGCCTCCCAGCAGCCCCCTCCCAATGGCATAATGGAGGGAAGACCACCGGAAAGGTTATTACACACCACCTCCCCCCCGGAATTTGATAACTTTATTATTATTATTTTTTTATTGGAAACCACGGGTATTGGGAATGGCATATCCATAATACAAAATTGGGCAGGAGGTATGTAAAGCTTTTTTATTTATATTTTTATAAATGATGTAAAGGCACAATTGTACTTATACGCCAGTTTTCAGTAACAATGTGCCTATACTTTCTATTATCTTTCTTGCCATTGGTATAAAACAAGGGCGAGGTTAATCATGATGTTCAGTGGCAGCTGTCACCAAGAAGTCAGCAAAGATCACCAGAGGAGGAACAAAGACAGCAGCTATAACAGTTTTACTACCCAAGTCCTGCAGATGAACTCAGAGCATTCCTGCAGAACTCCTAAACCTCCTCCTTAGTATGATGACTGTTGGCACTACAATCTCCCGTCCCCAATGCCGATCTCACCATCTACGGTTTTTACAGAAATTGCCACTGAAACGTGATTGCCACCATCTGGGTGGACTTGCGCATACCCTGGGAAAGCAAGCTGCAACTGCTTAAAACGGTTCTGCGAGCAATCCAGGTTACCAATATATCAGAGTTCTTACATTTAATTGTGTGTGTTTAAAAAGGGAGAAAAACCACATTCCACTATATTGAATAACACAGAAACATGGAGGCCATAGTCATGCATCTCTTTGCTGGCTGACTCAACTCTATAAATCATGATCTCATGGAGAAGGGTGAATAGTTCATTTACACATCCTTCAAGCAACCTCATTTCCATCCTTATTAGCCTGACCGAAAACACATGACACTTTAATTCATTATCTAGAGAGGGGAAAAGAGGGAGGAGAAAAAAAAAAAAAAAAGCAGCTTTAACTCATGTCTAGACGACACCAAGGAAATCTGCCTGCGGTAGAGAACGTTTTTTTTCACTGGCTGTGTTGCAAAAGAGCGGCACTTGGTTTCGATGAAGCCCCGGTAACCACATCACTCCCACCCTGCAGGTTTGGCCTCTGCCAACTTCCACAATAAAAAGAACAGTGCGCAGGTTGTCAGATAAAGTGGACATGTGGTACAAATTAATTCATTTCTGCTGCCCCCCAGTTATTTCCTGAAGAACAAAAGGTTTTCCATTTTCTCGAGTTTATGACCATGGATTTGTAATCAGCAATCACAATTGATGCCAATAACAGATTAGTATGGAAATAGATTTTTGCTTGCATACAAACATCACAAACACATGCTGATTAGGTTTGCCACAAGAGCTTATAAAGTTAGTAGGTTTTGCCACAGAATGATTGTTCTGGATCTTTACACTCAAGATGAATATACACCATACAATAATGGGACGGAAGAGACGCAAAATGCATGTAAAGTAATCCGCGTCCCCTCGCCACGCTTCAGGCTCGGTGGCTCGCCACACTATCTAAAATAAATGGGGGTGGTGTTGACAATGGGGGTGCATTTAACATTGTTAGCACCCATCAGGGTGCATTGCATGCGATGCGATGCAGTACGATCAACATCGTGGGCGCCGTGATAATACACAAGTACCGAATATTGGCATATGATGTATGTCATGCTAACTTTAAAGGGGCCACAGTTTTACTTCTATTTCACATTGAGAACTAACATTTTCCCAAAGTAGGGGTAGGTGCATTTTTCACAGACTCTGCCGCACACGATCACAAATGTCTATGTCAGCGCTTCTCAAACTGAGTCCTAACCCCAAGTGGGTCAAAACCATCTCACCATGGGGTCACTACACCATGTTGCCGACAGTCAGGTTGATTACTTCTCTGATCTCTCATTCAATGATCCAGGAAGTCAAAAAAAAAAAAAAAAAAAAAATCAGTTGAATTGTCTTTTAATCATCGCATCACTGGCTTAGAGATTTAAGAAGTCACCAGGCAGCTCTGCCTATCTGTTTTGTGCCTCCGCAATAATTCCAAGCAGCGGCGTAACTATAGCACCGCCGCCCCCGCCACCGCGCGGGGGGGCGCGCTGTGCATGTGGGGGCACCGGGGGCTGCGGTGCTATAGTTAACCCCCCCCCCCCCCAATCCCCCGCAGACTTACCTATCTCGCTGGTCCCAGCGGCTCCGTTCTTCTGCTGAGGACCACCACAAAATGGCCGCCCCCATATAGCACACAGTTCTCTGAAACGGTCTGCTGTATGGGGGCGGCCATTTTCTGGTGGTCCTCAGCAGAAGAACGGAGCCGCCGGGACCAGCGCGATAGGTAAGGCTGTTGGGAATTGAGGGGGGGTTTGCATGGGTGGCGGGGTAGGGGTGCTTGGCGGGGCTGCGGAGGGGGGTTCGCCCAAAACGTAGCTACGCCACTGATGCCATGCATGTCTGTCTGCTGCAGCCATTCTTCGGTAGACTAATTTTTATTGTCTCTCAGGGTCCTGTAGCAAATTAATTTGAGAACCCCTGGTCTAAAGGGGGTACACACGGGGAGATTTTGGAAAATGGACAATTTTGACTAAGCAATTTTGGGAGAGATTTTAGCTAGATGCACTGGAGATTTTGACTGAGCGATTTTGTCTAAGCAATGATAGTCTATGATCTAGTCAAAATTGCCTTGCCTGCACAGTCAATCTATACTAAGCAATCTCTGCTAGACAATATTGACTAAGCAGGAGAAAAATAGGAAGATTCTGGCTAACCTAGGAGATTTTGACTATCTAGTCAAAATCTCCCGTTAAAAGTTCTCCGCGTGTACACCTTAGTTATTGCTGTGGCAGATCTAGGAGACCAAAAAGTTGTGTACATTTCTAAAGGCCCCCATACACTATGCGATTTTGGGCCGATTTCATCCGATTTCGGCCGATAACCGGGTGAAATCGGACCAAAATTGCGGTCCCGTGCACATCGGACCGGATCAGGGAGGTCGGACAGTCAGCACATAAGATCACGTCCGACCTCAGTGTATATATGCCTGACCAGGGGGCAGTGGGGTGGGCGGTCATCATCATCTTCGGGAAGCAGAGTCCTGACCTGGCCGGGCGGCGAACTCAGATATCATCAGCGGGACGGACAGTGCAGCATTACATTTTTTAAATAACCTGTCAAATGACTGGCCGCTATCTGATTGTCTGAGAGAGCTCCCGGGGAGCTGCCGGGCAGCTCACAGGAGAATTGGGTCCGACTTGTCCTAGGGACAAGTCGGCCTAATGTATGGGGGCCTTAAGAAATCGCTCAGAAGGGCCCTTCTGACATATCTTTTAAACTCTTATCGTCTAGTGTGTATGGGGCTTATTACTGCCAGATTGGACAATAAATCTTTTAGTGTATGGTTAATGTAGGATTTAACCAATTTGTCTGAATGACCATTTGTGTATCGGTTTTATGGCATTTTGGAAAAAATGGTAATTTGCTTCCATAGGTTACCAGATTCTTGTTTCAACCAACCAAATTAGACAACAAAAAAAGTTGTATGGTCACTCTAAAGGCCCCATACACTATGCGATTTGGGTCCGATTTAACCCGATTCGGGTGGATCGGGCAGTGAAAATCGTCCCAAATCCCATGTGCAGACATCTTGTCCGTCACAAATTCGGGAGGTCGCTCATTACATATGCGCATATGTAATGAGCGGCTCATTTATATGCACGGCGCTCAATACACATGCGCATAGTGGGAACTACTAGTTACCATCAGCCCCAGGGACTGCCCGGATCCCAAACGGACCCCACCCCGCTGCCTCCCCACTGCCCTGCATCCATCAACAGCCACAGGGAGGGACCTGAAGTGCTGTGCCCATGCCATGATGCCGGACCCCGCTGCCCGGATCCCCCACGCAGGTAAGTGCCAGGGGAGGGGGTGGGTGCGGTGCAGGTACCCTTCCAGGAAAGGTACCAGGGGAGGGGGAATTAATGTGGGATTTTTTAAATACCGTTTAAGAGGCATTCCCACTGCCTTTAAAACTGTATTTAAACGTGTAGGACTCTGCTTTTAAAACAGCTTGAAATACCGATTAACTTTAACCGGTATTTCAACTCTGGCGCTTTCCCACTGCAGCCTTAAACGGTAAATTGTGGGGAAAAACGGCAATATACCGTTTAAGAGCTGCAGTGGGAAAGGGGCATGAGTGTGGGCAGCTTAACGCACAATGTTGCAATAATGTTAACCCAGATGTGACAAGCCCGCTTTTAAATAAGCATCAGAGAGAACAAGGTTTACTCCGCAAGAATCGACAATTGTAAAAGTTTTCAGTTCCGTTAAATAATTTGTAAAAAGCAGCTATCTCCTATATATTTGGCTACATCTGTCACTCAAAGTGGGTGTCTGTGTCTATAACGCTCTGTTCCTGGACTTTCCTCTTAATGTGTGATTGCCTTCATCTGTGCTGAACACCTTTCTGAGAAATTAACCTGTTTAAAACAGGTGATGGCAATCATACATTAAGGGGAAGTCTAGAAACAGAGCATTGTGTCCCTCCTGGAGAGGGTCATGTTGGGAGGTATGTGACAGAGAACCAGCCCAGTGAGCCCACAGACAGTGCCAGACACCCACTGCCTTCCCATGTTGCCCAGCACTGCTACTCCACAGCCACCAGGTGAGCGCCCCCCTCCCGCGATTTGCGGCAAACCCCCCCCCCCCGCGCGCCCCCCCCATCCCGCGTTTCGCGGCAAAAACACCCGCTCCCCCGCGACCCCCCCTACCGCGATTCGCAGCAAAAACACCCCCGAGACCCCCCCTCCCGCGATTCGCTGCAAAAAGAACCCCCCCACGACCCCTCCCGCAATTCGCGGCATAACCACCACCCCGCGACCCCCCCCTCCCGCGAATCGCGGCAAACCCTCCCCCGTGACCCCCCCCGATTCGCGGAAAAAACACCCCCCCCCGCGACCTCCCTCCCGCGATTCGCGGCAAAAAGAACCCCCCCCGCGACCCCCCCTTGCACGATTGGCGGCACCCCCCCTGCAACCCCCCTCCCGCGATTCGCGGCACACACACACACCCCCCCCCCCGCAATTCGCAGCAGCCCCAGGATTAAATGGCACATGCAAAACACTGACATGGCTATGGTCGACAATGAAAAAGGTTGACATGAGTTTTTGAAGATTTATTTTTAATTTTTTTAACTTTTTCATATTCATTGTCATGTGTCGACATGGACACCAATGAAGTGGCACACTTATGTCAACATTTACATGTGTTGACCTTTCTGTGTTGATTTTTTCTTGTGGCGATTCGCGTCACACACCCCCCCGCAACCCCCCCTCCCGCGATTCGCGGCACCCCCGTGACCCCCCACCTCCCGCAATTCGCGGCAACCCCCCACCGGAACCCCTGTGAACCCCGCCCTCCCGCGATTCGCGGCACCCACCCCCGCGACCCCCCCTCCCGCAATTCGCGGCACACCCACGTGATTCGCGGCAGCTCCAGAATTAAATTGCACATGGAAAACACTGACATGGCTATGGTCGACAATGAAAAAGGTTGACATGAGTTTTTGAAGTTTTTTTGTCATTTTTTGAATATTTTCATATTCATTCTCATGTGTCGACATGGACACCAATGAAGTGCCACACTTATGTCAACATTTACATGTGTTGACCTTTCTGTGTTGATTTTTTTCTTGTGGCGATTCGCGTCACACCCCCCGCAACCCCCCCTCCCGCAATTCGCGGCAACCCCCCACCGGAACCCCCATGAACCCCGCTCTCCCGCGATTCGCGGCACCCACCCCCCGCAACCCCTCCCGCAAATCGCGGCACCCCCCGCGATTCGCGGCAGCCCCAGGATTAAATGGCACATGCAAAACACTGGCACGGCTATGGTCGACAATGAAAAAGGTTGACATGAGTTTTTGAAGATTTATTTCATTTTTTGAATGTTTTCATATTCATTGTCATGTGTCAACATGGACACCAATGAAGTGGCACACTTATGTCAACATTTACATGTGTTGACCTTTCTGTGTTGATTTTTTCTTGTGGCGATTCGCGTCACACCCCCCCCCCCCCCCGCAACCCCCCCCCGCGATTCGCGGCACCCCACCTCCCGCAATTCGCGGCAACCCCCCACCGGAACCCCTGTGAACCCCGCCCTCCCGCGATTCGCGGCACCCAACCCCGCGACCCCCCCCTCCCGCAATTCGCGGCACCCCCCATGATTCGCGGCAGCTCCAGAATTAAATTGCACATGGAAAACACTGACATGGCTATGGTCGACAATGAAAAAGGTTGACATGAGTTTTTGAAGTTTTTTTTTTCATTTTTTGAATATTTTCATATTCATTCTCATGTGTCGACATGGACACCAATGAAGTGCCACACTTATGTCAACATTTACATGTGTTGACCTTTCTGTGTTGATTTTTTCTTGTGGAGATTTGCGTCACACCCCCTCACCCCCCCCCCCCCACAACCCCCACTCCCGCGATTCACGGCACACACACACACACACCTCCCCCGCGATTCTCGGCACCCCACCCCATGACCCCCCCTCCCGTGATTCACGGCACACCCCCGCGACCCCCCCTCCCATGATTCGCCGCAACCCCCGCCCCGTAACCCCCCTCCCGCGATTCGCGGCACCCACCCCCGCGACCCCCCCGCCCGCAATTCGCGGCACCCCCCCGCGATTCGCGGCAGATCCAGAATTAAATTGCACATGGAAAACACTGACATGGCTATGGTCGACAATGAAAAAGGTTGACATGAGTTTTTAAAGTTTTTTTTTTTTTCATTTTTTAAATGTTTTCATATTCATTCTCATGTGTCGACATGGACACCAATGAAGTGCCACACTTATGTCAACATTTACATGTGTTGACCTTTCTGTGTTGATTTTTTCTTGTGGCGATTCGCGTCACACCCCCACCCCCCCGCAACCCCCACTCCCGCGATTCACGGCACACACACACCCCCCCGCGATTCTCGGCACCCCACCCCGTGACCCCCCCTTCCGTGATTCACGGCACACCCCCTGCGACCCCCCCTACCATGATTCGCCGCAACCCCCGCCCCCGTAACCCCCCTCCCGCGATTTGCGGCAACCCACCCCGCGACCCCCCTCCCGCGATTCTCTGCAATCCCTCCCCTCCCGCGATTCGCAGCATCCACCCCCCCACAACCCCCCCCCCCCTCCTGCAATTCGCGGCACCCCCGCGACCCCCCCTCCCGCGATTCGCGGACACCTAAGTTGCAATACAGGGCATCTTTCATACAATTCTAACCATATTTCTCATATACAAACGTTCACAAATTAAGGGGACGCAGCCCCTTACGACGGTGTGAAGAGCGCCCGTAGGGCGCGATGAATCACCTAGTTATGTATAATCATTAGGTATGCAAAATTTTCTCATCAAGCCATGTGCCAGAGAGCAGGCGGCAACACCATCAAATAGTCCTACATTTATATTTAAAAAAAAAACACACAACTCACTTTGAAGAGTGGCAAACACAGGGCCTCCAGTTTAGGATATACTGGTAATAAATGCCACAGAGATCTCAACAACCACACAAATCTTCCCCTACGGTGTTGCATAGATTTTCTGTCTGGCTTGGAGAATAAACATTACATCATTCTAAAAATGCAACAACACTGCCAAGGCATTTTACTGTATAAAGCTCCTTTGCACGCTACAGAACGGCTGTGTTGTCCTTTATTTTGTATTGGAGTTAAGAGAAGCATACTGTTTTGACTAGATAAGTTTATGAAAGAAGATTTCACTCTCCCCCTTCCATGTAAAACTACAGGGGCTAACATAACCCAATCCCCAGCTCAGGTGATACTCAAGAGTCTAGAGCAGTGGTTCCCAACCTGGGATGTGTGTACCCCTGGGAGTACACTGCATACCGGTTGGGGGTACTTGAAAATAATATTGGTAAAGGCGGAAGAAGTCTCCCATTGCTGTAGAAATTAAACCGCGTCACTTCGGTTTCAATCTGCCACATCATTAGCATCTCTGCGTGCTTTTGTCGGATCAGCAAGCCACTGGAAAATACCCGCACTGCCCTCAGACATCAGTGATCTACCCACGCTGACACAGGCGGTGGAACCATCTTTAATCCTACAGGCATTAGAAGGAACCCAGGAGACCGTACACAGCCAGCGGCCAGACACAGAGGCGCCCAAATCCTGACCACACACTACTTCTCTGCTACGCCTTAATATAAAGAGCACGCATATGGATACACGGGTGCCGGACGGGGTCCCGACAGTTATTAACCCGACGTCGGGATCCCGACTGTTAAAACACAGACGGCCGGGTTCCCGACGGCCGTCGGCTTTTTTCCCTCGTGGGGGTCGACGGCCCCAATAAAGGGAGAATAGAATAAGTGGCGAGCGTAGCACGCCTCCGTGCCCGCAGCGTGGCGAGCCCGCAAGGGGCTTTGTTGCGCTGGCCACGCGGTCTGACACTGGCTAGTCGGGATCCCGACTGTCGGGATAATAACTGTCGGGATAATGACTGTCGGGATAATGACTGTCGGTGAAACATACCACACCCGGATACACATACTGCTCACTTCCAATCTACTCTTAAGTACTGAGGATATATCAAATTGAGAGGAGGGGGTACTCACAAATGAAAAGCGTAATCAAGGGGTACAGGAGAGTAAAAAAGGTTTGGAACCACTGACCTAGAGCATGCATTTCATGTATTCTACAATCAAACCCCTAGCTAATTTTCTATATGAAACATTTCCTAGACAAAAACCAAGGAAAGACTATGGATGGAGCATAGGAAGAAAACAGATTTGTTCATCACTCAACACCTGCCAATCACTTTATTGGGGGGGGGGGCACGCAATTGTGGGTACACACTATAGCGCCCCCCAGTCGATCCCCACTGACAGATAGATATTGGTGACTGTGGGGACCCAGCATCGGCAAGTGCATACACACTTGTCAATATCGTTTATGTAAGGGAGTGAAGCCCTCTTGTGAACAATATCGCCTAGGGTATAGTGAGCTTATACAATGTGGCTGATTATCATCCAGCTCAGGAACTGAATGATATTATAGGTTAACCAATATATTGTGTAGTGTGTATACAGTCTAAAACCCACCTGTCTTTCCTGTTTGGAACAAGCTCTCCTGCTGTGCGATAACTTTGAACCCTTTCAGATAGTTATGCTGGGTCGGACCTTGCTTCAGTGCTTTTTACATTAAACCAGGGCTGTCCATTATACAGGGGGTGACCCGGGTTTAACCCTTCTTATAACCCAGGTTAAATTGCCGGGTTGGTCGGCCCAGGTTATTAAGAGTGGTGCTTTTACACCGCACCTCAACACATCAGCAACCTGGGAATTACCCAGAATATTTTGGCAACGTGAAAGGGGCAAATTGTTACAAGTGCCCTGAAATGATAATTGCAGCGGCATTGTCTGAGTGAGGGGACCAAAGTTCTTCTGCCTTATACACAGAAAATTAGAAACCGCAATTATTTATCAAATTATATTTAAGGATATTACATTATATTTAACAATGAGTCCGACTGACAGATCAGGACATTTAGTATATACCAATAGAAGGCTACAGTACTCCTCCATCTCTGCTTGAAGATACCATAAGGCACGAGTTTCGTAACACTGTCATCCATAAACCTTTGCTGGCTAGAGCTCAAGGAGAGTTGCTAACTGGGAAAGCTGCAAACACGCATCAGGTGACTTCTCGTGTCTACAAGCCGTAAGTACCGGGCTGGAAGACATACAGGGGCAGCTTTATTAAGCTCGGTAAAGAGATAAAGTGTCTGGTTTTTATCACTGGCCAATCAGCTCTTAACTGTGAAGTTACAGGCTTGGTTTGAAAAATGACAGGTAGGAGCTGATTGGCCGGTGATAAAAACCAGATCATTCACTCATGTTTAATTGAAACCCAGTGGCGGAACTACTGAGGGTGCAGGGGGTGCAGCTGCTATGGGGCCCGGCGGCTGGGGGGGCCCGATGAACAGCAAGCACTCCCCTGCACCATGCTTAGATAATTTATTATTCTTTGAGGGAGCCGCTGACGCCGCAGCTGCCTGTATTTGAAGCTGCTCGCCGGTGGGAAAGAATAAAGAAGCCGAGAGGGGGGCGGGCCGCGAGTGCAGAAGAAACTGTGGGAGGAGACTGGAGAGATAGTCTGCTGCGCTGCTGCCTAGCTCTTTCACGGGGACGCAGGCAGTGGGGAGTGGGACTAACAGCGCGGGGCGGCCGAGGGAGGAATCCTGCCTGCCAGGGAAGTATGGTGGTCAGTGGCTGTGTTCAGAGACGCTCAGCCACTCACCATGGCCACCACCTCACGCTGCCGCCGATACTCTCCCCGCCGATTACACCCACTGCGGTCACCGGCAACCCCCTCCCAGCCCCCCCCCCTCCTTGTCCCCACTAGTGAGTCAAACTTGTAGTGACAGCGCAGCAGCATTTAAAATCTGCCGCTGTCCGTGAACTAATCACTGCTCACAGATCAGCAGGCTGATTGACTGCTGATTCGTGAGCTGTGATTTACTTGTGTTCTGAGTAACAAGCATCCCTTTCCTTCATGCTGTTCCCTGATACATGCAGATACAGACCAGTGCTCGTGGGCTAGCTTGGCTGCTCGTTGTCACCTTGTCAGATGCACAGTAGTCCCAGCAGGGACCTGGGAGCTTACCCTACATTCCCAGGAGAGCAAGGCTCAGCTGCGATATATGCAAATGTTAGCATCAACCTTCCCCTGCTGCAGTTGCCTGCATGACTGCATTTGAATGTGCAAAAACTTAGACATCCGCTATGTACTCAGTGATACCACCGGTGTTTCCTTAGATGCCACCATAGGTGCATCATCATCACCAGCCGTACGGCAAGTGCTCTTCCATCATGTGATCCCTGGTATATGGCTACAGCTGAGCGTCTGTAGGGATGGCCATCGACCATTGATGATTTGAAATCATCAATGGCTTATGGTTGATAGCGAATACTTTTGCCATCGATGGGGGAGAACCAGATGGTTTCCCTCCACCCCCGAAGCCGCGCCCCCATGGCTTGATCGGCCCACAAGCCAATCAGTCAAACACAATGGATGACCATCGATAGGTAAAAATATCGATGGTCATCCCCTGCATAGTTTAGCACTATCAATGGGCAGTTGTATTATTGCCATCGATGGCAATGGCAACTATGGCCATCCCTAAGCGTCTGTGAATTGACCCACCTGCTATGCTTCTGTAACACGCCCATGAGACAGACCTTTTTCTGCATGCAAAGCCACCACCCAGGAATGGCCATTATTTTTTTGTCCCATTTCCACTTGACCTGATCACAACAGCACCTTTGTGAGTACACTCTCCACCCATAGTTTAGAAAACACTTTTCGGGCATGTGCAATTATAAATAATCGCTCATCTACGTGAACCTGGGTGTTGCGTGTAACTTTTAAAGAGGGCACTTATATTCCAGCAGTCTCATAGACTTTCACACTAGTGAGTCAAACTTGTAGTGACAGCGCAGCAGCATTTAAAATCTGCCGCTGTCCGTGAACTAATTACTGCTCACAGATCAGCAGGCTGATTGACTGCTGATTCGTGAGCTGTGATTTACTTCAAGAGAGCGGCAGATTCAAAATGCTGCAACGCTGCTTGCCTCAGAGGCTAGAGCAGAGAGTACTAGAAGGGGAGAGGGGGAGGGGGGAGTAGTAGTGGTCTCCTGTTGAATCTGGGTCCACAATACTGCCTGAGACACCAGTCCCATGTGTCCACCCTATGGTGGGTGGCCTTGCAGCAGCATGCACACCTGCACCCCCCCCCCCCCCCGCCCAGCAGTAAGGTGACGGTGCACAGATCTCTCATACTCCAGCACCTGTGATGCAGAGAGCACCCTGAGGAGCAGCGTGGGACAGAAGAAGAAAGAATATTGGTAAGTTTGTAATTGTTGCATAATGTGTAATGGGCCTTGCGGTGTGTCACGTAATGTGTATTGGGCTTTGCGGTGTATCGCATAATGGGCTTTGCGGTGTGTCGCGTAATGTGTATTGGGCCTTGCGGTGTGTCGCGTAATGTGTATTGGGCCTTGCGGTGTGTCGCGTAATGTGTATTGGGCCTTGCGGTGTGTCGCGTAATGTGTATTGGGCCTTGCGGTGTGTCACGTAATGTGTATTGGGCTTTGCGGTGTATCGCATTATGGGCCTTGCGGTGTGTCGCGTAATGTGTATTGGGCCTTGCGGTGTGTCACGTAATGTGTATTGGGCTTTGCGGTGTATCGCATTATGGGCCTTGCGGTGTGTCGCGTAATGTGTATTGGGCCTTGCGGTGTGTCACGTAATGTGTATTGGGCTTTGCGGTGTATCGCATTATGGGCATTGCGGTGTGTCGTGTAATGTGTATTGGGCTTCGCGGTGTGTCGCGTAATGTGTATTGGGCTTTGCGGTGTGTCGCGTAATGTGTATTGGGCTTTGCGGTGTGACGCGTAATGGGCTTGGCGGCGTGTCACGTAATGGGCATTGGGCTTTGCGGTGTGTTGTGTAATATGTAATGGCATTGCGGTGTGTTGTGTAATATGTAATGGCATTGCGGTGTGTCGCGTAATGTGTATTGGGCTTTGCGGTTTGTTGCGTAATATGTAATGGCATTGCGGTGTGTCGCGTAATGTGTATTGGGCTTTGCGGTGGGTCGCGTAATATGTAATGGGCATTGCGGTGTGTTGCGTAATGTGTATTGGGCTTTGCGGTGTGTCGCGTAATGTGTATTGGGCTTTGCGGTGTGTTGCGTAATGTGTATTGGGCTTTGCGGTGTGTCGCGTAATGTGTATTGGGCTTTGCGGTGGTCGCGTAATGTGTATTGGGCTTTGCGGTGTGTCGTGTAATATGTAATGGCATTGCGGTGTGTTGCGTAATGTGTATTGGGCTTTGCGGTGTGTCGCGTAATGTGTATTGGGCTTTGCGGTGTGTCGTGTAATATGTAATGGCATTGCGGTGTGTTGCGTAATGTGTATTGGGCTTTGCGGTGTGTCGCGTAATGTGTATTGGGCTTTGCGGTGTGTCGTGTAATATGTAATGGCATTGCGGTGTGTCGCGTAATGTGTATTGGGCTTTGCGGTGTGTCGTGTAATATGTAATGGCATTGCGGTGTGTCGCGTAATGTGTATTGGGCTTTGCGGTGTGTCGTGTAATATGTAATGGCATTGCGGTGTGTCGCGTAATGTGTATTGGGCTTTGCGGTGTGTCGCGTAATATGTAATGGCATTGCGGTGTGTTGCGTAATGTGTGAGGGGCATTACCCTTTGAGGCGAGGCCACACACCTTTTTATATAATGTGTGCATTTTTTATTTTTCAAATATCTATTGGAGGGGCACATTTATACTGTTCCCACTGATGAAGGTCACAAACGGTGTGCATTAGTAGAGACCTGAGTTAGGGGGGCCCCATTATAAATTTTGCTATGGGGCCCACAAAGTTCTAGTTACGCCTCTGTTGAAACCTCCATTACACTCAAAGCATAATGCCCAAAAAGCAACCACTCAGATCGGCTAGAACACATTGGTCAAGGAACTTATCACGGACGCCATGTGCTATCGTGGCACATTTTTCAGACATAGAAAATCTACTTTAATAGCATAGGCCAATACTCACCATCCCCATTGTGGAACCTGCATTTTAAAGCCTATTTTCTTTAAGTAAGGAAGAAAAAACATTGCTGGAAACCACTAAATCCCTCTCAGTCATCTTTGAACCAAGGCATTTTGGAGATTTTCAGTTTAGCTCAAATGTGTCCAGATTATTGGTTTTCGGATTCAACCTGTAAAAAAGTGATACATAATAGTGACAGGACTGATTAGGTGGAACTCTAGTGTGTGGGGAGAGGGACTATACATCACACCTAACAGACACTATTACTTTTGATCCATGGAAAAAAAACAGTGACAGGAGATGCAGTAAATCAGGGTTGGAAAGATAAACCTTACAGGGAATGTGAAGTGATGCACTTTGGGAAAAGAATCCAGAATCCCACTTACACATTAGGGAGTGGAAACAATCTGACAGTGAACTAAAGCAGTAACTGAAAGCAGGACTGCTGCATACAAGTGCACATAACCTGGCAGAGAACGTTTTACATGGATAATTTCAGACCAGTAACTCTGCTCTATTCTACAGAGTAGTAAGGATGCAGAATGAAGGAACGTCAACTTCTGACAAGCAGGAAAGAAAGATTCATTAGGGTGTGTAGACAAATGTCTAATGTGAATGGAAATGAAAGCACCAAATCTGTGCATCAATTACTAATCTGGGCATTCCAGAACGACCGCCACCAGCACTTTGGAACAACCATCACTGCTCAACTACAGAAATTAAATGTGATCATCCACTGATGGACAGTCAGCTCTTAAAATTGACCAACACATCTGGGGAGGGGGGGTGCACTCAGACTACTAATCGACGAAATCACAAATCAAGCAATCGTCGAATGACTAAGCATCCACCGCGCATGTGTGAGAGAGAATAGAGAATAGAGCAAACAAGGTTTTCAATTTATAGCAGCAAAACCAATACAAAGGGCCCGATTCAGACGTGAACGAACAGCGACGTCGCAGAGAGAGTGTATCAATGTGCAAATATGTCCAAACCCCATCATAACAGGCTCACCATGTAATGATTTTACACTGGCCACAACTCACAGGTGCCGAATAGCCCAGGACTTGGCGGTGTGATGGAAAAAAGGCATATCCCGCCTGGATTCAATGTCACACAATGTCACACAATGTCCCTTTAAAACGCTCAGGCACGCCTAGTGTTTTTCCTGGATATTCCGAGAGTTTTCCAAGGCACGCCTGCGTTTTTCTTAGCACTCCCACTTAAACGGTCTGTTTCCACCTTTACTTTTCATGAATCTACCACTATGAATTCGCATTCCATCTATTCAGTGTTTTTCCTTTTTTTTTAGAAACAATCCAAAAAATTGGAAAAGTAGATCCGTGAAGCCACATCTTTGTCCATGGAAACTGTCGCTAATTCACCTCACGGCCGGTTTCGCCATTTCCACAAATGCAGGTTCGGATTAAAAAAAAAAAATTCCCTTATTTTCCTTCCCTAAAAATGGAAATAAGGGGAAACATTGAACACACCATGCCACAGTGGATGGTAGGGTATGAAATACCACCTGTATGCTAAAAAAAAACTAAATGACCTTTGACCCTCTAATAAGCATAACCGCTTCTATGCACATCACATGAGCTGAAGGAACAAACACTGCATTTAATGCAAATCTGGATAAAAAATAACCTCTGTGGACTCCATTACAAATGTGAGTGTATGACAGCATGCTTATTTTGCCTGCAAACAATATGGCTCCCTCCACCAATTCACGTGAGGAGGGTCTTTCCCATCCTCTTAGAAAGTCTGTTACCGTTTCAGAAAAGAAGTTATTTAAGACCGCAGAGCAAGATCAGCGATGCTGCACTGAAATGCGTTGTGGATTTTATTAAGCAATGAGTGTTGAATGCAATTTAGTGTTTGAAGCACAAATCCCGTTCTGTGTGTATTGAAACTGTTGGTGTACAGTTCCATTTTAAAATTTAAAGATACAATAGGGATTACAGTAAAATGATTCATCCTTTTTAACATCCTTGAAAATCTGTCAAAACATTGTCTCTGTCCCAAACGGTCCTATTGTTCCCCAAAATGCCTTATATGTCAAAGCATAGCTCAGGGAACTGTGTGTACATACAGAGAGCTATCTGGTGTATTACATTACAGCGGCATTCAAAGCTTTAACAAAATGTTTCTGCAGAGCAGGAAGTTCTAAAGTTACCATTAAACGCTTTGATGAAAACAACTCTCGGTAGGAAACAAAATCTGAGTTCATCTTAGTTAACGGGATTGTCAACTATAATAAGGGGTATGAATTATTGGGTAACACAATTATGTGGACACGAATATGGTCAACATGGTAGACAGGTGAAAAGTATAAAATGATCCAAATGGGAATATACACAAAAAGGTGTACAAAATGTTCTCTTTTCTGGGTGCCATTTATCATTGTAAGCCACACGTAAGGTAAACCGCTTCACTTGCCATTCTTTGGGCGAGGTACCTTGCCCCACTAGTGGAGTGCCTGGCCCAGGCTACTAATCCAAGTTCTTATACACAAGGTAAAGGATGAAAAAGTTAAGGGAAAAAAAAAAGAAAAAATTACCATTGTCATCCATATGTGTGTTGACCATTTCAACCTGTCAACCTTTTAAGATGTTGACCATATGGGGTCGACCTATTGACCTAATTAAAATGTCAACCTATCATTCATATACTATAGCGAAGGTATTCTTAATGTCGGAACTAAAGAAAATAATTTTTGCTTGTTGGATTAATTCAAATTGCTCCCAGGCTCACATGCTCCCAATTCCCTGCACATATTTCAACAGTTTTTATCAAATAATGTATGCATTTTATTTATTTTAGAAGCAGTTTACTTCCATTTTGTAACACGTCCTTAGAGCGAGTCTTATTAAAGTTACCAGTGTAAACGACCTATGAGGAACTTCATAATGGACTGACTCTTATAAGGTTACACTCTCCTGGAGATTGTGCTTCTGCGAAGAAACCAAATGCTTTTAGATGTACCTCTAACCCTATTTCTTTCCCACCTGAACCCTCTGGCACTTTCTCTTCATTTGAGCCCACAAATGAAAAGGAAGTATCCAAACTTCTTATCCTCCTACTCTATTACCTCTCCTCTTGATCCTATACCTGCACAAGTCATTAAAAATCTATCTCCTGTGATTATTCCAACCTTAACTAAAATCTGTAATCTCTCTCTTACTACTGGTACTTTTCCTTCTCTTTTCCTTCTCTGCTCAAACAGTGATAACTCCTATTCTAAAAAAAAAAACAGAGAATTCTCTCTCTAACTATTGTCCTATATCTCAGTTCCCATGCCTCTCCAAGCTACTGGAGAGACTTGTCTACTCTCGCCTCATAAACTTTCTTAACTCACAAACTTTCTTAACTCTAACACCCTATTAGACCCACTTCAGTCAGGCTTTCGCTCTTAACCCCTTCCCGCCGCAGCATGTTTTTGCCTTCCTGACAGAGGCCTTTTTTTCAAATCTGACATGTATCACTTAAGTGGGGATAACTTTTTTTTGCTTTTACTTATCCCAGTGATTTTGAGATTGTTTTCCCGTGACACATTGTACTTTAAATTAGTGTTAAATTTTGGTCGATACAATTTTTTTTTTTTGTGAAAAATACCAAAATGTCGTAAAAAAATGGAACATTTTGCTATTTGCAAAATGTTACATTTTCTGCTTGTGAGACAAATAATCATACCACTCAAAATAGTTAATAACTAACAAAGACCATATCTATACTTTATTAAAAAAATTATTATTTTAACCTCCTTTAATTTTTTTGGACACTAGGGGGCAGCAGCGTCTAAATTTTACACTACACGCAGTTTAACGCTGGTTTTGGCTGTTCACTTTTGGACAGCCAATCGCAGCGATCGCCCAAGACGGGGGGCAACCCTGCCCCCCCTGGGCAATGAGGGAGGATGTCTGCTGTCAGGGACAGCAGACATCGTCCCTCTGTCACCGCGTCTGTAGACGCGGTGGCACTTTTAAGTCATGACGTATATATACGTCATGTGTCGGGAAGTACATCCCGGCCATGACGTATATATACGTCAAATGTCGGGAAGGGGTTAACACTCCACTGAGACAGCACTGACTAAAGTGGTGAATGATCTGGTAACGGCTAAGTCTAAAGGCCATGACTCAATACTTATTCTTCTTGATCTTTCTGCTGCATTTGACACTGTCGATCACTCTCTTCTCTTACAAACACTACACTCCCTAGGTCTTAATGACACAGCCCTTTCCTGGTTCACATCTTACCTAACTGATCGCTCTTTCAGGGTTCGCTTCTCTAACTCTACTTCCTCTTCATTACCTCTGTCAGTCGGAGTTCCGCAAGGTTCAGTCTTAGGTCCTCTGCTTTTCTCAATCTATACCTCCTCTCTTGGCAAACTATTCAGCTCTTTCGGATTTCAGTATCACTTGTATGCTGATGATACTCAAATCTAACTATCAACCCCAGAGTTGTCACCAGTGGTTTTGCGTCGAGTCTCTGATTGTCTCTCTGCCATCTCATCTTGGATGTCTTGTCGCCAACTCAAACTCAATATTTCCAAAACCGAATTACTTCTATTCCCACCAACTAAGAACAGTTACCATCCTGATATCTCCATCACTGTTGACAACTCGACAATCTACCCTACAAGCTCGTTGCTTAGGGGTCATCCTCAACTCTGAACTGTCCTTTCTTCCCCACATTCAATCTGTCTCCAAATCATGTTACATGCATCTAAAAAACATATCCAAAATACGACCCTCTCTCACACAAGACACTACCAAATCTCTTATCCATGCACTCATTATATCCGCATTGATTATTGCAATAGTTTCCTAACTGGTCTTCCCAAGAACAGACTCCCACCACTGCAATCAATTTTAAATGCTGCTGTTAGGCTGACCTTCTTTGCAAGACGCTCATCGTCTGCTGATCCGCTCTGCCAGTCCCTCCATTGGTTGCCTGTATATTACCGTATTCAATATAAAACACTTCTACTTGCATATAAAGCTATTAACCATACTGCACCAGCATATATCTCTGCACTTATCACAAAATATCTCCCATCTCGACCACTCCGCTCTACACAAGATCTGCGTCTCTCTTCTGCACGGATCACTAGCTCCCATTCACTATTACAGGACTTTCATCGGACTACTCCCATCCTATGGAATGCTCTTCCACACACAGTAAGACTCTCCACCAGTCTCCAAACTTTCAAGCGTTCCCTGAAAACTCACCTCTTCAGGCAAGCCTATCATATTTAAGTTCTACATACATAACCCTCCGAGGCACTTGTATTAAATAGCTTCCCTTCTGGACTTGTAACTGCTATGCTATTACTGGTGCCTGTCCTTGTGTTTCCCTCCTATATCCCTATAGATTGTAAGCTTGCAGCAGGGCCCTCCTACCTCCAAGTCTGTCTGTTGTTGCCAGTTTGTCTTATCACTGTCTACTAATATTTATTTACAGTTTCTTATATAGCGCAGCAGATTCCGTTGCGCTTTACAATAGTAGACCGTGATAAAACAAACTGGGTAACAGACAGACTTGGGGGTTAGAGGGCCCTGCTGCAAGCTTACAATCTATAGGTATACTATTGTAAAGCGCAACGGAATCTGCTGCGCTATATAAGAAACAGTAAATAAATAAATGTAAAGGAGCCCATACACGCTCCGTTGCGTCCGGCTACGTTTTGTACTATGCGATGCGCGCTCCCGCGCATCACATAGTACGGTACAAAAAGTATGTGCTGCACATACATTTTGTACTAGGTACACATCGTATCGGATCGCAGTGCATGCACACTGCATGCACTAGGGATGCGATCCGATGTGTACTTTAAAAGTACAGAACGGACCGAAAAAACGGACCGTGTATGGGGGCATAAGACTTTTTTCCAATGACTTTCACAGAAACAAAAAATAAAAAGTAGCTTCCATGTTCTGCGGGCATGTGTGTGCGTATGTTTATGATTGTACACTAATTCCCACCTCCTCCACTCAGCAATCGCACGTAAAAATGTCTCCATGACACACTACCATCAACACTGGAGGAGACAGGTACTTCTCTAAGCAGCAGACGTGTTATAACAATGAAGTAACAGCCAGTTTGAATTACAGTACTTGAACGCTGACCTCTAACAATTTTAATGGGCAACATCCATGTATCATATATTTGCTTTATATTCAGAAGGAGGAGGTTGCTTGGGGTTTACAGTCCAGCTCGCTGTCAGTCTGCCAACATCTGCTATAGTTTCAGACTTTGAGAGGAAACCTTACTGCTGTAGACACGCATTAATTCACTCATACAGTGATCCATAGAAATAGGGTTTATTTTATTACAGAATGCATTAGAAACAGAGATATGGGTGAAGGACTCCCAAACCAAACCTGAACTGTATGCATAAATCTGGTTTATACATATATATGTTCTAGATGTTGGTCTTACACACTGATAGGTTACATGCACAATAGCATTGCAGTAACCCACAGCAGCTTCTACAGGAAAAGGCTTCAGATAGGTTCCAGATAGGTTCTGGAACTAGGGCAATTCCTAACCAGCGCACCATTTTTCATAAAGCTCAACATGAACAAGATCGATGCTGGTGTCAAATGTCGACACCCGAGCACGTATGCCCCTAATTAGTGTACCACATCATGTTTACCTTTAGACCATGTCAACCACAGAGTGCCGACTAAGACACTGTCAGCCATCCGGATACCCATTCAGAAGGTCCTTCAAATCAATAACAGGCTTAACTAAAGCCCCAAACATTACCAGATTTTGTTACCATAAAATATATTGGACAAATAAATCTGTAGGTGGGTACTCTTAATGATGGGAACACTACAGCAATGTGTACCCAGCACAACATCGCAACATGGGGGGAGGGGGGCGGGAACCATTATCAGCCATTGCATCACTTGCCAATGACTGCAGCGGTTCAGCGGGGGCTGTGTAAAGCCCCGTACACACGGGGGAGATATATTGCTAGCAATATTTGGCTGAGCAATATATTGCTCAGTTTCTCCTTTTCATCAGCGACCACAGATGGTCGCTGATGAAAGGGAACCTCTGCCGGCGGTGCCGCTGAGGTAATCAGCTGGTCGCAGGAGCAAGCTCCTGCGACCAGCGATTAGAACGGGGCTGAAAACGGGAGCGCGCACCCAGCGATCGCTAGGGCACACTCACATCACTGGCAATATGGTCGCCTGCGACCATATTTCCAGCCCCTATCGCCCCCGTGTGTACACAGCTTAAGATTCCACAGCAAAGCCCTTGCTTGTAATGCCTTCCATCTTTACAAATGTACAAACGACAAAAGATGTTGCAGACCGAATTTCATAACATTCCACATGCACTTGCATCTGATTTGTGCTACAACTGTGTACTAATCTATCACAATATAAATGAGCAAGGGCAATGCACTGTTTTTAGGTTGCAACACTTATTAGTCAAACATAAGTAATGTGCCGCAGGAGAAATGCCGTTCACTTTGGTCTTGCGGTTAACCAGGATAGTTCAAATTCTCTTTGAACTCCAAATGCCAAGTTCACAATAAAACACAGACAGCGTGCTGGAGAGCGTTCCAAGTCACATTTACTAACACACAATCTCCACAATATTCTCTTTTACTACCCTAATAGTCTTCCTGCATGATCCTTTGCCTGAACTAGGTGGGGTTGGGGAAGGGGGTTCATCAGAGGAAGTCAAATGACTGACACAATGTAAAAGTAATCAAATTAGTAAAGGTCTGCTTGAGATCATGTGAGTAAACCAGTTCCATGTTATCCAATATCCTATTGAGAATTAAGCAAACTAAAGCGGGGATACAAGATTTATACTGAATGCAAGAACTATAAATATAAAAATCACCTGCAGACCAAGATTACTGGGGTTAAAGGTCGCTTTACTGGCACTGGACTCACAGATCACAAGGCACCATGGATACGGAATTAAATTTCATCTTTTTGACTAGGAATACAGAGATTGGCATATACGGTCTCCTAATTACAATCTTTACAAAAGGCCCTTGTTAGGTCCATTGTCAGGTAGTTGCATGGGAGTGCAAAACCCTAGGATACATGATAGCCAAACAGTCATTTAAAGGGATGCAGTGAGGACTGTCGAGTCAGGACATTGAGAATCTCTATGGCGCCTTTATGGTAACACACTTGTACTGCTGTAAGCTGCACATTGCAAGCTCAAACATGCTGCTTTCCAGACCTAATTCTGTATTACAGATGCAGCATTCCAGTACATTCAGTGCAAGTGCCACAAGTATGCACGGAAATGACATTTTAGTATGAACACTTGGTCCAGAGAGAAAGTCTACCTTATAGGCACCCAAGAACGATTCTGATGGGAGCTATGCAATTGTTCTGTAGGAGAGCTGCAGGCTCCCATTATTATTTCTTCCCACAATCTCCTGGAGGTGGTTATCAGAAATCTACTAAAAAGTCTGCTCTCTGTCCAACACCTTGCATGGGTTTAGCAGCTTCACGTATCTAAACCGTGTGCAACAAGTGTGATAAACAACGGACATTTACAAAACAATTCACCAATTCACCATTTTAACATCCAAAAACAATTGAACCCTGGGACGATATTCAATTGTTTCGGTGCACACGACTTATGTCCAGAATTATCAATATATCAAAAGGAAAAAGGGGATTTTGATTACCTACCGGTAAATCCTTTTCTCGTAGTCCGTAGGGTATACTGGGGTTCAGGTAGACAATGGGGTATAGATGGGTCCAAAGGAGCCGGTGCACTTTAATAAAAATTAACATCCTGTGTGCTGGCTCCTCCCCTCTATGCCCCCTCCCACAGCCCAGTTTAGAAAACTGTGCCCGAAGGAGACGGTCATACTAAGAGAGGAGGAATAACTTTAACTTTAACTACCAACAGCATAGCACTGACGAAACCAGTCAGTCAAACACGCTAAACAGTAGAACGAAGCACAGAGGTGGGAGCCCAGTATACCCTACGGACTACGAGAAAAGGATTTACCGGTAGGTAATCAAAATCCCCTTTTCTCTAACGTCCTAGGGTATACTGGGGTTCAGGTAGACAATGGGGACGTCCCAAAGCTCCCACAACGGGCGGGAGAGTGCTGAGGTCCCTGTAACACTGAGTTTCCAAACTGTAGATCCTCTGAAGCCAGAGTATCAAACTTGTAAAACCTTACAAATGTATTGTTTCCCGACCAGGTGGCTGCTCTACACAACTGTAGTAATGAGGTCCCCCGAGCAGCCGCCCACGAGGCACTCACCGACCTGGTAGAGTGAGCGGATATGGAGGCCGGAGCAGGAATAGAGGCCTGCGAATAGGCCATCTGAATGGTTAATCTAATCCATCTGGCGATGGACTGCTTTGTCGCTGGACATCCTATCTTTCTAGCATCATATAGGATGAAGAGAGTATCAGACTTCCTTGTACGAGCTGTTCGAGAAACGTAAGTCCTCAAAGCTCTAACCACATCCAAAGCCTTAGGTGTGGAAGAACCAGTAGAAACCGATGGCACCACAATGGGCTGGTTAATATGAAAAGCCGAGACCACCTTCGGGAGGAACTTCGGCCCTGTACGCAACTCAGCCCTGTCTGCATGAAAAATTAGGTATGGGCTTCTGCAAGAGAGTGCGCTCAGCTCGGAGACTCTTCTACCAGATGCTAATGCCAATAACAGAACCGTTTTCCATGTAAGGAACTTTATTTCTGCTGTCTTCAAAGGCTCGAACCATGATGATTGAAGAAATTCCAAAACTAGGTTTAGATCCCAAGGCGCCACCGGACTTTTGAAGGGTGGTTGGATGTGTAAGACCCCCTTGATGAAGGTCTGCACCTCTGGGAGAGTCGCCAACTGTCTTTGAAAAAATATAGACAGCGCAGAAATTTGGACCTTGATGGAACCCAGCCTAAGGCCCAGATCAACCCCAGCCTGTAAAAACCTAAGGAATCTTCCTAATTTGAATTCCGAAGGAGGATATTTATGGCCTTCACACCAAGAGACATACCGCTTCCAGATTCTGTAGTAATGCTTTGAAGTGACTACTTTTCTAGCCTGGAGCATAGTTGGAATAACGGCACTTGGGATGCCTTTTCTTGCTAGGATTTCCCTTTCAATCTCCACGCCATTAAATTTAGCCGACGTAAGTCGTGATAAATGAACGGCCCTTGCTGTAGAAGGTCTGTTCGGTGTGGCAGAGGCCAAGGGTCTTCCAGAGACAGGGACAGAAGGTCCGCAAACCAGGTCCTGCGCGGCCAATATGGGGCAATGAAGATCACCAGAACCCTTTCCCGTTTTATCCTTTTGAGAATTCTCGGGATCAATGGGATGGGAGGAAACAGGTAAATGAAACTGAAGGGCCATGGCGCCGTCAGTGCGTCCACCGACACTGCTAGAGGATCCCGCGTTCGGGAGCAATATCTCGGCAGTTTCTTGTTCATTTGTGAGGCCATCATATCTGCCTGAGGGCACCCCCACCTGTCCACCAGCATTTGAAATATCTGGGGGTGTAGACTCCACTCCCCTGGGTGCAGGGTGTGTCTGCTGAGATAATCCGCTAGTGAGTTTTGTACTCCCGGAATGAAGATGGCCGATATGGCTTCTGCGTGGCTTTCCGCCCACCTTAGAATTTTTGCCGCTTCTCTCATGGCAGACCTGCTTTTTGTGCCCCCTTGGCGGTTTATATATGCCACTGCCGTGACATTGTCCGATTGGACTTGAACTGGCTTTCCTCTCAGCAGATCGGAGGCCTGTATTAAGGCCTGGTGTATTGCTCTTAGTTCTAAGATGTTTATGGGAAGAGAGGCCTCCTGCTCTGACCATAGACCCTGGAAGTGAACTCCCTGAGTTACTGCTCCCCAACCCTTCAAGCTGGCATCTGTTGTTAGGAGTACCCATGGGTAAAATCCGAACCTCCTTCCCACTAGCAGGTTGGATGACTTCAGCCACCACAGAAGAGAGACTCTTGTTTCCGATGACAGAGTGACTAGGGAGTGCATGTGGAGATGAGACCCCGTCCACTTGTTTAAGAGGTCCAGTTGGAAAGTCCTCGCATGGAAGCGTCCGTAGGGAATCGCTTCGTATGCTGCTACCATCCTCCCGAGTAGTTGTATGCAGGAGTGGACAGATATCCTGCGCGGTTTCAGAACCAACCGCACCATCTTTTGGATTGCCAGAACCTTCTCCGTTGGCAGGAAGACCTTCTGCGCCACCGTATCTAGTATCATCCCTAGGAAAAGAAGTCTTTGAGATGGTACTAGCTGCGACTTCTTTAGATTCAGTATCCATCCGTGGGTTGACAGGATCCTGGAGGTGGTGCTGACACTCTCCTCCAGTAACTCTCTGGTAGGGGCCTTTATTAAAAGGTCGTCCAGGTATGGCACAATATTCACTCCGGCCCGGCGGAGTAGATGCATCATCTCTGCCATGACCTTCGTGAATATCCGAGGGGCTGTAGACAGGCCAAAAGGTAAAGCCCTGAACTGGTAGTGGTCGTTTAGGATCGTGAAGCGAAGATAGGCCTGATGTGGCGGCCATATCGGGATGTGAAGGTAGGCATCCTTTATGTCTAACGACACCAGGAATTCCCTTTCCTCCAATCCCGAAATGACCGCCCTCAAGGACTCCATCTTGAACTTGAAGGTCTTGAGATGCATGTTCAGAAACCGAAGATTCAGTATAGGTCTTACCGAACCGTCTGGTTTGGGCACGACGAATACGTTGGAGTAGTATCCCTTCCCCCTGAGATGGGTAGGTACCGGAATTACCACAGCCTGATCTATTAGTTTCCGAACCGCCTCCAGAAGGTTCCTTTGAGATTCCTGTGAAGCTGGTAAGGCTGATTTGAAGAATTTTTGAGGCGGGGTAGAGGCAAACTCTATTCTGTATCCTTGAGACACTATTTCTAGCACCCAAGGGTCCAGGGCAGACGCCCGCCAAACCGGACTGAAATGAAGTAAACGTGCTCCCACTGGAATGTCCCCCCCCTGAGGAAGGGAAACGTCATGCTGAGGGCTTTTCCTGAGTGGAGGTGTGAGCCTGCTCGGGCAGGACTGCTGACTGGGTTCTGCGGGACTTGCCCCTAGTGCCTCTGACTGCATTTGAGGCTCCACGGCCTCTGGACCTGAACCTCGCGGTCCGAAAGGACTGCAAGGAGGGCCCTGAATAATTTCTCCGCGGGGGTGGAGGGGCAGACGGCAAGTAAGTGGACTTTCCAGCAGTTGCCTGTGAAATCCACTTATTTAGTTCTTCACCAAATAGAGCCTCCCCGGTGAAAGGTAAGGCCTCTACACCCCTCTTAGACTCTGGGTCGGCCGCCCATTGTCGTAACCATAAGACTCTGCGGGCGGAAACAGACATAGTGTTTGTCTGAGCTGCCACTACTCCAATCTCTTTTAATGCTTCACATAAAAAATCTGCAGATTCCTGGATATGTCTCAAAAGAGTCAGCATATCCACTTGAGGGTTATCCTCTTGTAAATCAGCCTGAATTGCCTCAGCCCATTTGCTAATGGCCTTGGTTATCCAACAACCTGCAATAACTGGTCTCTGAGTTGCCCCAGATGCCACATAGATAGCCTTTAATGTGGTTTCCAACTTTCTATCTGCTGGGTCCTTTAAAGAGACTGCCCCAGGGACTGGGAGCACTATCTTTTTAGAGAGCCTGGATACAGATGTATCCACTGCCGGTGGGGTCTCCCACAGCTTTCTATCCTCAGACGGGAAAGGAAAAATAGATAAGAACCTTTTAGGCACCTGAAATCTCTTTTCTGGGTGAGCCCAAGACTGTTGAAATTTCCTGTTAAGCTCTGTAGAGACAGGAAAGGTGGCAGAGGATTTTTCTTTTGTAGAGAAAAACATTAGTTCTGTCTGTTCCTCTTCCTTATCAGGGAGATTTAGGACCTCTCTTATTGCAAAGATGAGAGCATCCACCCCTTGAGAGTGAGATTCCTCAACTACCTCAGGAATCTCTACCTCATCATCTTCTAACTCCTCATCATCATCATCATCTGTACCCAGCAAAGCAGGCAAAGAACGCTTTTGAGGAAGAAGCTTAGGTGGTTTTTGAGCAGCAGGTGTAGCTCTAAGATCAGCCACAGACCTCTGTAAGTCATGTCTCTCCTGTCTAGCCACAGCTAATTCAGAAGAGATGGAAGACATCATTCCCTTAATAGAATCTAACCAAGCAGGTTCCTGGCTGCTAGTACCCTGCTCAGGTGAAATACAGTTATCACACACAAGAGACCCCTCCACTAAGGGGGTGAATTTTGCATGGCATGACTGACACACAGACTTCTTCCCTGCCATGCTGTCGGGTATATAATGCTTATATATATATATATATAAATATAACTATACCAACACCCGCAGAGCAACTGTAACTTCCCCAAGCAGTGAGAAGGGACAGAGAGGGAGAGCCAGCACACAAGCCCTTAGCTGGGCGTTAGTTAGGCACCCGGGCTAACAATAAACGCAGTTTGGTCCTATAGAGGACACAAGTGTGGCACTTAGTAGCACCCACGGACCCCCACAACCCCACTGTGTTACCAGTCTGTTGTACGGTCTCTGCTGCGTCCTCGCGGTGCTCTCAGCAAGCGGTAATGGCGCCGGCTGCTGCTGCTCTTTCGCGCTCTCCGGGAGGCTCCGCCCCCAACATGGCGCGTCTGTGTAAAATACACGCCGCCGCGGCCAGAAGAATCCCCTTAGCGGGAGACCTATTACCGCTGTACCGACACTCTGATGGGGCGGCGGGCTGAAGGTGTGCTCGTCAGTCCTTAATGACTGCGGTAACATCACCGTCCGGGTCAAACCCCGGCAGCAGGACACGGACCATTAACCCTGTAAGAGGTTGGTGCCGTGTCCCTCCATCAGGACAGCAGTAAGCACAGCTTGCTGCAAAATAAAATTAAAAATAAAAATAAGAAAAAACTCTGGAGCTCCAGAGTGTGCTACCGGCCCGTAGGGCACTTTTTTCTAAACTGGGCTGTGGGAGGGGGCATAGAGGGGAGGAGCCAGCACACAGGATGTTAATTTTTATTAAAGTGCACCGGCTCCTTTGGACCCATCTATACCCCATTGTCTACCTGAACCCCAGTATACCCTAGGACGTTAGAGAAATTTATTTTTCTGCTCACAAATTGAATTTATCCATTCTGCGTACATAAGTGGCACATCCATTGGGGCAGAGAGAAACTAAACTCATAAATGGCCGACATTTGCCAAGAGGCACCAGTGTCTTTCTACATACCGGGAAAGCAGTAAGCAATGTTACCTCCTGTAACAATACAGGAGGAACACCACTCACGCAGTACATAGAACGATACCATTACATATACACACTGTCCAGACAGAGAATGCAGCCTGTAACTTAGCGTGAAGGCAGAACTCAGAGCTGTAATCAGTCTAATCCTACAACAGAACGAGGCGCTAGCACATCATGTGAGAACGCCAGGCTGTATGGCAGCTAGCGGGACCCGATAAATGTCCCTTTCCGCTGTCTGTAGACAAGCCATTGTGAAGAGGAAATCTTTTCTACCTACAGTACTGAAAGCAAACAAAACGTTTTGATGAAGGAAAAGTGAGATTAAATATTTCCCATTGAAAACAGATCATATGAATAGATCGTATTGTGAAATGCAATACTGCTCTGCTTCTGCCAGCGAGGTGTCCGCTGTACAGTTATCCCAAGGCTGGAATGTTTCCTTCCATGAGTATGGAGGATTGCCTTTCATGAGCTCAGAGACACGTTCATAGGATAACACTAGATCAATTGCTGGGTTGGTGACTCAGCTGCAGCAAATAATACACTTCACCTCAGGACTTGCTGTCCATGAAAACTTACATGTGTTACTTCACCTAAAGCAACACAATCCCTTCCTGTACACGGTGCCTGGAGGCATTCAAAAGCAATTTTTCTCCTTTATTGTTTACAAAGCAAGCTTAATAAATCTTACAAGTCAATTATGTCAGTGCAGATGAGCTACTTCAACCCTGCTGTGTCAACAAGCCTGGGCCATTAAGGCATACAACAATATGCTTTAAAAGGCTTCGAACAAAAGCACAGAATTCAGCGTCTTTACCTGGGACCCTGCACACAGTGCGACTCATGTCAGACTGCACCGAGCCTCATCTACAGTGGTGTAGATGTATCTAATTGCATTCAATCAGGACTGTCCTGTAATCTGGCGGGACTCCCATGCTATGGAATTCTATCCTTATGTATCCCTCCTATTATCCCTATAGATTGTAAACTTGCGAGCAGGGTCCGTCTACCTCTATGTCGGTTTGTTTATTCACGTTTGTCTCAATTGTAAAGCACAACGGAATATGATGCGCTATATAAGAAACTGTAAATAAAAATAAATGTATCCTTCCACATGTAGCTTGTGTTAAGATTCGCAGCACATGACAGTCGCCAGCTCCCGTTAGAATGGGCTGAGCGTATTTTTAACCTGAAAATGCTATTTGTTTGCATCGATATGTGAAAAAGATGCACAAGCAGACATAGCTTATCAAATGATATGCAGCATGCCTACGTTCTGTTTATGACTTTGTGCAAATGTGGCTGTAACTGCATATGAAATGCAATGTTACAGTGGTTTCCTGCACAGAATAGAAACAGGAGAAATAAATATATATATATATTTTTTTTTTATTACTATTATTATTAATCAGCAAAGTCAGCTTGTGTGTTGTATTGGCATGGCACTGAAACAGGATGGATGAAATCTGCTAACAAAAAATCCTCAAATATAGCAAACAAACTCATGACTAGGAGCGACTAGAAGGGCTATATAACGGGATTGCAGCAATGATGAGGGAGGATCCTTTATCTGCACATTACCTGAGCTCATGAACCCCTATTAATATCGAACGTTCCCTCGCATGACTCGCAAACTTCGAGTTTACCATTCCCAATCTGAGGCCACGTGGATGTTAAAAGACGTATGAAAATGCCCACATTTATTGCACATTAATATATTATACATACCATATATACTCGAGTATAAGCCTACTTTTTCAGAACATTTTTTATGCTGAAAAATCCCCCCATCGGCTTATACTCGAGTGAGGGTCCCACTTGAGTCAATACGTTTTCCCAGTTTTTTAGTTGTAAAATTAGGTGCCTCGGCTTATATTTGGGTCGACTTATACGGTACATACTTTTACCAGAAAGGACATCTGTACTAAATTTCAGAAGAGTAATATGCATCTCTAGCAATTTTAAATTTGTACCTCCTTCATGAATTCTTCCTATGTTGGACTACAAACTATGTGATTGGTCCGCACAATCCCTATAGAGATCGAAGATTCTTTTAGAATGCAGTGAAGTCAACCCAACCCCCCCCCCCCCCCCCCAGTCAATCACAGGCAAGATGGCACAAAGTGAAGAAGAGGCAATGCGGGGGTAGAACAGCCCTGAAAACACTCTGCAATGCAGAACTGAACAATTCCAAGAAGTTCGATATCTCTGTTAAACTTTTTTTTTTTTTAAAATAGTCTAGTGCGTACGCTTAATTTCTCCTACCGCAGCAGGGGACACTGCAGTACTGACGTATGAGATAGAGTGGGTGCATAGGAGGAGTCGGCACTTAAGTGAAAATTTCGTCTGTGGCTGGCTCCTCCCCCCTCTATCTCCCTCCAGACACCAGTCTTAAAAAAGTGCCGGAGGAGTCGGTCTCCTCGGCAAGGTCTCCTCAGGGAGACTAGGTTTTTATTTGATTATTTTATTTTTAAAAGTTGCGTTTTTTAGTGAATATACAGGCAGTCCCTGGACAGGGTGCCTGCTTTGCTGGAGGCTCTGGAGGGTCTGGTCGGTACTGCATGCAGCTCCCTTCCAGTACCCAGCCACCGGAGCATCGGCTCCGGGGACCCGCCGCAGCTGCTTGCGGCTAGCGTTACGGGTCCACGGCGTTTTCCCCCGCTGTCCAGAGCAGGAGGTGCGAGGCACCATGCAGGGGGCGGCCATGGAGCGCGCTGGCCGGGCAGTATCGTCGCAGCGTCAGTCTCCGGCGGGCGCGGGAAGAAAGGCTTGTGGGAGGTCCTTCTTCCGCACAGACGCCATCGCAGAGGAGAGGTGACTGCTGCTACAGAGGTCTGCAGGCGGTTTTCTACTTTCCTGTGCAGTCTTCAGTGAGCGCTGTCTTCCGTTTCTACAGGGGTACTGTAAGTGACGGAGGATTTTACACACACACGCATTGGGAGGGTTGTGGCTCCTCTCTCCCTATTGACAATCCAGGCCCTAGGCTTTCTCATTCAGGAGATTGTGCTCTAAGGGGTGTTGTTTGTTTCTGTGTGTGTGTGAGGGTGAGCCTGTGTATCTTTGTGTTTCACTGGGACACCTGTACTATTATGGCTGGAAAGGGTACTTCTTCCAAGGCAGCTGTTAAGCTGTATGCTTGCAAGAGCTGCAAGGGGCAATATACACAGCACATGAAGGGTGTTTCACTCTGTGCTCCCTGTTATGATTTATCAAGGGCTTCTGCATCTGTAGTTTCTCCTCAGGCTCCACAGCCTCCTGTGGATCCCATTCACAGCGTGTTAGCAAGTTTAACTGCTGAACTGGTGGCCTCTAGGAAGGACAGGGAGCTGATGCAGTCTCAGCTTTCCAGCATGGCTGCAGCAGAGCCTGTTTGGGCCAAGACACTTATTTCTTCTGTGGATTCTCTGTCACAGTCACTAGCTGGCACTTCACAGAGGAAGCCTCCTTCACCGGTAGCTACCAAGAGGAAGGCAGGGGTGTCTTTGGCTATTCCGCATCATTCAGATGATGATGAGGGGCTAGAGGTTTTAGAGGATGGTGAGTATGTAGCTCCACAATTTCAGGAGTCTCCTCAGGAGTTTTTAGATGAGGAGGACGCTCAGGGTGTAGACGGCCTAATCAGGGCTGTTAGGTCTACTTTAAATCTAGAAGAAACGAGGGCTCCGCCTCAGGTTTCTATTTTTGGGCGTGTGCAGAAGACGCCAGTGTATTTTCCAGACTCGGCCGAGCTGGATAACCCGCTGTTAGGTATCTGGAAAGTTCCTGATAAGAAATTTCAAATTTCTTCTCGCATTAAGTCTCTCTATCCTTTTTCCCCTGAATCCAGGGAAAAATGGGAGGCTCCGCCTACTCCGGATGTGTCTCTTTCTAGGCTTTCAAAGAAGTCGACTCTTCCAGTCCCGGGGGCGGTCGGCCTGAAGGAGGCGCCAGATCGACGGTTGGATACTACCTTAAAGACTATCTTCTCCACAGCGGGGGTTTTGTTAAGACCAGCGTTGGCTTCCGCCTGGGTGGCTCGGGCCATGGAGGTATGGGCCTCTCAGCTTGTGTCTGGCTTAGAGCAGGACAGTCCTAAGGAGGATTTATTGTCCTTGGCTGAATTCATCAGAGACGCGTCCACTTATATAGGGGAAGCGTCTGCAGACGTGGCGTCTCTTGGAGCAAAGGTTTCGGCTTCAGCTGTTGTGGCCAGAAGGGCCGTTTGGCTACGGCCGTGGCAGGCTGAGGCTGAGATTAAGAAGGCGGTTGAAGCTCTGCCTTTTTCAGGTGATATGTTGTTTGGTGCAGATCTGGACAAACTTATCACCCAGGCTACGGGGGGCAAGTCAGCGTTTTTACCCTCCTCAGCTCCGCCTCCAAAGCGCCAATTTGTGGCACCTTCCTTTCGTGCCTTTCGTGGCCCATCAGGTTTCAGAGGTAAGGCAAGAGGGGGCTTCTCTTCTTTCAGAGGCCGTAGAGGAAGAGGTGCCAGAGTGGCCCCTACTGCGGCCGCCACTGCCCGCAGGCCAGATCCCAAGGCCACTGACAAGCCAGTGGCATGACGGTCTCGCAGCCCACGTGGGGGATCCCATTGTGGGTGCGCGTCTGTTGCAGTTTGCAGAAATCTGGAGGTCCCACTGCAGGGATGCATGGGTTCTGGAAAGCATTTCCCAGGGATACAAACTGCAATTCGCGTCGCCTCCCCCCTCAAGATTTTTTCGGATAGGTCTGCCAAGGAAAGAGGAGGAAAGTCAGGCTCTGCGTGGATCCATCCAGGGTCTTTTAGACGCAAGAGTAGTGGTTTCAGTCCCTGCATCGCAGCAGGGCAGAGGTTTCTATTCCAGCGTCTTTGTGGTGCCCAAGCCGGACGGCTCGGTGCGTCCTATTCTAAACTTAAAAGACTTAAACCTCCATGTTTGTTATCAGCGGTTCAAAATGGAGTCCATTCGGTCCGTGGTGGCGTCTCTAGAGAAGGGAGAGTTCTTGATGTCATTAGACATCAAAGATGCATACCTGCACGTACCAATTTGGGAACCCCATCAGTGTTTTCTGAGGTTTGCAATAGACGATTGCCATTACCAGTTTCAGGCTCTTCCTTTTGGCCTGTCTTCGGCTCCCAGAGTCTTTACAAAGATCATGGCGTGTATGATTGCAGCTCTCAGGCTCCAAGGAATAACAGTTATTCCATATTTGGACGATTTGCTAATCAAAGCGCCAAGTCGGGAGAAGCTGGTAGAGCACGCCAGGGTAGCTTGCAAATTCTTGATAGACCATGGTTGGATTCTAAATCTCAAAAAGTCTCATCTAACACCGTCAAGGAAATTAAAGTTCCTGGGACTCATTTTGGATACAGAAAACGAGACTGTTTCGCTTCCTTTGGACAAGGTGCGAGCAATTCAAAAGATGGTGAGACTCGTTTTGTCTTTACGAAGGGTGTCAGCGCACACTTGCAAGCGTTTACTGGGAATGATGGTAGCCTCTTTCGAGGCTCTACCATATGGTCGTTTTCACACAAGGACCTTTCAAGAAAATCTTCTGTCCCAGTGGTCGGGATCCCACTTGGAGATCCACAAAAGAATCCTTCTTTCAAGGGAAGCGCGTCTGTCTCTGAACTGGTGGCTGTCAACTTCTCATCTTTTGAAGGGCCGAAGTTTCAGACCATGCATTTGGACTATTCTGACGACGGATGCCAGCCTGAGAGGTTGGGGAGCTGTGACCCAAGGTTATACTTTTCAGGGCCGTTGGTCTGTCCAGGAGGCCAAGTTATCGATCAACATTCTGGAGCTCAGGGCCATCAGGTTGGCACTCCTCCAGGCCCAGGACCTGCTCAGGGGTCTGCCAATAATGATCCAGTCCGACAATGCGACCGCGGTTGCTTATATAAACCGTCAGGGCGGGACGAAGAGCAGGGCAGCAATGAAGGAGGTTCGTCCAATTTTGCAATGGGCAGAAGCTTATGCGTCAAATCTCACAGCAGTCTTCCTGCCGGGAGTGGAGAACTGGCAGGCGGATTACCTAAGTCGCCAGGATTTCCATCCAGGAGAATGGACCCTAAATCCGGAGGTTTTCCAGCTCATCACGCGGCGCTGGGGGACGCCTCAGATCGACTTGATGGCGTCCAGAGTGAATCACCAACTTCCTCTTTACTGTGCCAGATCGAGAGATCCGGGAGCCTGGGCAGTGGATGCTTTCTCGATTCGCTGGAATTTCTACCTCATCTACATCTTTCCTCCGTTTCCCTTGTTAGCACAGGTACTCAAACGGATAAAAAGAGGGTCAGCTTCAGCGATATTAATAGCCCCAGATTGGCCGAGAAGGGCTTGGTATTCGGACTTGAAGCTTCTTCAGGCCGATGTTCCGTGGCGTCTTCCTCTCAGGGAAGATCTGTTGCAGCAAGGACCGTTCGACTACCCAGGCTTGATGCAGCTACGTTTGACGGCGTGGCTGTTGAAGCCGACCTGTTAAAAAGGCGGGGTGTTCCAGTGACAGTAATTCCCACCATGCTCAGGGCTAGGAAGGAGGTAACTTCCAAGCATTATCACCGTATTTGGAAATCTTATGTGGCATGGTGTCAGAGGAAGAAGGTGGAGAGAGCGTTTTTTCAGCTACCTCGCCTTTTGGAATTTCTTCAGGCAGGGCTGGATAAGGGCCTTCGGTTAGGTTCTATTAAGGTCCAAATTTCCGCCTTGTCTGTATTTTTCAACAGAAAATTGGCACTCATTTCGGAGGTGCAGACCTTTTTGAAGGGAGCTTTACGGTTGCAGTCTCCATATGTTCCTCCGACTGAGCCTTGGGATTTGGGGCTCCTGTTGGAGTTTCTCAAATCTGAGTCGTTTGAACCGCTGGATTCAGTAGACTTAAAATGGTTAACATGGAAGACTCTGATGCTCTTGGCATTGGCGTCAGCCAGGAGAGTGTCAGAGCTGGGGGCTCTGCTTTGCCGTCCTCCGTTTTTGGTTTTTCATAGAGACCGTGCAGAGCTAAGGACTAATCCTAAATTTCTTCCCAAGGTAGTCTCTTCCTTTCACGTGAACCAGCCGATCGTGGTTCCGGCCTTGTCTGGGTCTTCTGAAAGTTTGGATGTTGTAAGAGCTTTACGCATCTATGTGGATAGGACTGCTTCTTTTCGGAAGACGGAATCTTTATTTGTTTTGTTTGGGGCAGAAAAGAAGGGTTGGCCAGCGTCGAAGCAGACTCTGGCCAGGTGGTTGTGCCTTACTATTAAGGAGGCGTATGCAAAAGCATGCATTCAGGTTCCTCCGAATGTTTCTGCCCATTCTACCAGATCGGTCAGTACTTCCTGGGCGGCTGCCAGGGGAGTTTCACTGACTCAGGTTTGTAGAGCCGCTACATGGGTGGGCTCCAACACCTTTGCTAGGTTTTACAAGTTTGATAGGTTTGCCAGGGAAGATTCTTCCTTTGGCAGAGCTGTCTTACAGGATCCTCAGCACTCGCCCTCCCGGGTGTAGTGGCTTTGGTATCATCTCATACGTCAGTACTGCAGTGTCCCCTGCTGCGGTAGGAGAAATAAGGAATTTGGTACTTACCGATAATTCCCTTTCTCCGAGGCAGCAGGGGACACTGCACGCCCGCCCAGCGCTTTGGTTCTTTTTTAGCAGTACCGTTCCTGCCATGATTGTTTGGGGGTCCTGCTAGTTCTGTATTTTGACAGATTGAATTATTTTTCTGTATTGTTTGGTTTCATGAATGCTTGTCTGTTGGTTGAAGGGTTTACCTAATATTCTTTGTTTACAGTCTGTGGTTCTACTTTGCCTGTCCCCTTCCTCTCTCGGTCACGTTTTTAAGACTGGTGTCTGGAGGGAGATAGAGGGGGGAGGAGCCAGCCACAGACGAAATTTTCACTTAAGTGCCGACTCCTCCTATGCACCCACTCTATCTCATACGTCAGTACTGCAGTGTCCCCTGCTGCCTCGGAGAAAGGGAATTATCGGTAAGTACCAAATTCCTTATATCGATAACTACGCAAGCTCCCACATATAGTTAACGACTTATCCTCTTCGACTTATCATGCAGGTCCAGCGGGTCCCGGTGATGTCACTAAATTATATTGTTTGCCGATATCATTCAGTGAATATGCTCAATTCAACCACCAGCAGCCGATATCATTTAGTGCAGGTCATCTAGTATGTGAGGGTTAAGTATTTAGTAGACTTGCACAAATACAAACTATATGGGAGGAAGACAGAGCTTCTGATGGAAACTAATACAAAGATGAAGGCATAAAAACTCCACACTAGTTAAAACATGAACTCATGAACCCAGTGCTGTGGTAGAAATGCTAACCACTTTGCAACTGTGCTGTTCTAGACTCCATAAAATGATACAATTATTGAACTTCACATGACTCTACTCAACTTAATATAGATATAAACATTCAGACTAGAAAGGTGAAGAGCAAAATCCTGAGAATGTATTTTAATTCACAGGTGTCAGTATAGTTACTACTTGTATGAAAAGGACACAAGTGACAAATAAGTAGTTCTAAACAGCATGTGGATGTCTGCAAGTTACCCTGCCCAGACATTGGACAAGTTAAGTTATGTCCTCATGAACCAGAAGTTTATACAACAGAGGCCTAGCTGCACTAAACTTGCTACATCCCATGGGAGATAAAATGTACACAAGATAAAATGACCCTCCCATCAATCTTCACTAAAAGCTTTTATCTGCCTCCAGAAGCACATAAAAATGAGAAAGATAATAATGACTGCTGAGCAGGCCAGATCTACTTTCTCAAAACAGATATAGTAGAAGATTATGGTTATGGCTATTGTTAAAGAGAACGGTATACGCTACAGACGGCAAACAAAGGGCTTAGAATAAGGCAAATCAGTTTAGTTTGGCAGGATGACAATAGAAAGAGTGGTCAATACTTGACTGTCATCAACTGATCAACGGAGATAAAGGTAGGAAAAACACTTTCTTATCTAATCTTTCGGTATGCCGCCAATTGGATCTTTTCAATTAGGCACATAACCAACAGTGAAGCGTCAAAAGCAGTATGTATAGGAAATGATAGATGCTGCCACCATACTTATGGGGAATACACACGTAGCAAAGAACTTTCCGCTCAAAATACAAGGCTGCACAGCGATATGCTGCTGAACGATGCGTCACGGAGAATACTAACCCGGACCCCGGCGATAAACTAGATTTATTCAGTGCGCTGGATATTAATCACTGAGGCGATAGTGACACAGAGGTCAAATGATGACGGAAAGTGGGTACCCAACGGATGGGACATTCCATTACCGAAGTTGTGACAAAATTCAACATTCCTTAGTCTACAGTGTCAGGTGTGTGCTGGGAATACTTAGGAAGGACTTGCTTAGTGATTGTGACCAGAGGCTCCTTCCCAGAAATGTCTGTGTTAACAGACAAGAGACACTGGCTCAAATAACATCCAATGCAGGAGATATCAGAAAAATATCCAGCATGTCAGTGCAGCTTTCTTTAGCTTCCATGGTATATAGAATCAGAAGACTTACTAGTGCGCCTGTTAACTAGAACACCTGAGCTTGTGATGTCACCTGGGCATATGGAGTGGTCCAATAAGTCACTGTTGTTTTGGGATAATGGTAGGGTTTGGGTGTCGCTGAGACTCTAGGAGGCCATGGACCTCAGTTGTCAACAAGGTGGCTCCATAATGGCGTGTATATGGAAAGCTAAACATATTGCCCTTCTAGTTTCTATGGACTGTTATAGGGGAGAAAGTCGTGCAAAGAGCTTATATTTTATTTGTATGCTAGTTCTGATGGCGCATTTAGGTCAGATTGCCAAGACATTGGATTGTGGACTATCAGAGGTCTTTATGGGTGGTCCATGAACACATGTTCATACTTTGAACACATTGTACTACACTAATGGTGCCAGCACATGTATTGCCAACTCAGAGGTACCACCATTCTGATCAGACTGGAAATGGTGCCCTATAGTGGGAGAGAACTGGTATTATAATTTAGGCTACTGGGATTAAATTAGTCTGGACTATGAGGGTGCAGTTAAAATAGCCCCTAAAGGTAACAACCTATAGCCACTCGTCCCTGATAAAATGCACACCTTGAGAACAAAACAAAGGACAGAAGTTAAAATTTGGATTGAAGCAGTTTTTTCCCCAAGATAGATGTAGTTTCAATGTTGTTCTATTAAACTACACTAAAAGCAATACCACAGAAGAAAACAATGAGGCAACAATACCTCTAATGAGCCAAGTGTGTCAGACATGACACGTACACACAGCTATCTTTCAGCAGGCTTCTGAGAGCTCAGCTCAAAGTTAAAAATTCTACACATTCTGGGCTTAATTAGGTAACCATTTTTAAATTGATGATTTAATTCTGCTAATTAAGTATATAAAGCTGCATTTCATTCTTTTACAAACAAAACTAGGTTGATTTCGACTTTGAATCATCACTATTACATCCCACGGGGGGGGGATCTGAACTTTTCAAAATCTTTACCTAGTGCCTTTGGCGCACAATGCTATATTAATACTTTAGCACAGATTTAACATATATGATCCGGATTTCACAAAACACAGTGAAACCCACAGCACTTAAGCTTGCTCAAATGAACAACCTCAAATCAAGAAGAAAATAACAAAAAAAAAGGAAGGACTAGCGAGCAAAAACTGGACATATGTTAGTGTACATTAAAGAACACAATAAGAATGACACTTCTAGTTATTTAACATATACAGGTAATTGACAAAAAGTGCATTAGAAGAACAACTAAAAACAAAGCTGGGTCAAGGGGACCAGGGGCGTAACTAGATATTCGTAGGCCCCATAGCAAAAGTTTTTAAGGGCCCCCTATTTAGCAACTGATGGTGTTAAATGTGTGTAAAACATTAAACAGTAAATATGGGCCCCCTTCAGCTCTGGGCCCCATAGCAGCTGCACCCCTTGCACCTATGGTAGTTACGCCCTTGAAGGGGACCCATATTTTTGTTAGCACAGAAGAGAACAAAGAACCCAGAGAGGTAATTTACTACTGAGGAAGATTTAGAAAAAGCAACAACCACCAAGTTTAACTTGCCAAGGTTTCCAGGGAACCAGCGATGGCCTGACTAAAAACAACCAACAGCAAACTTGTTGTGGGGAAATTCAATTCAGCAATATCCAACTGTGCAACATATTGGGTAGAATGCAATTGTTTTTCCACTCAGCTGACAATAGATGGTGTCCAATGGAACAATTAAATTGTTGCTCCATTCGGGTGGTGGGGTGGCGAGATGAAATGTACAAAAGGTGATCCGTTTGGGCACCCAAACAGCACTTTTTGCATTCACTTCACGCAGGTCTATTTGGGCACAACGTGCGTATTGAAAAAAATCATTGAATATCACTTGTCGATCTCCGGTCACTTTAGACTGGAGATTAGGTCACGGTAGTGCCAACATCACTAGTTTTCTCTTGAAACTCTATCGAGTGCAAGGAAACACTGACAGGATGTGTGAATATTGGGAAGGAACCCTATCCATTGGCTGTTTATCACAGGTTTGAATACAAACATTAAATTATGGCAGGTTGTAGTGTCCTGTGCAGTTACTCACAGAGAAAGACTCTAGCCCAGTGGTCGCCAACCAGTCACTCGGGAGCTACTGGTAGCTCATCACAGCAATCCGGGTAGCTCGACCACTGCTCCGCCTTACTTGCACGCACCTCTCCTCTATCCGATTGCCCGCACCCGTCCTACCACCGGTAGCACACCTGGCAACGGATTGCAGGCTTCCGGCGAGCAGCGGCCACTTCAAATGCATTGCCAGATCAGGAGCCAATCAGAATAGCTGTGATTGGCTGCTGGGTCACAAGCTCTATGTGTAATAGGCATTACATATGGCCAGATTTTTTATTTTAAAAAAAATGCCCGGCTAGTTGAACGCGGCTGCATCTAACTCGTCAATAGGTTTATTTTGTCTTGAGTATCTCAAATCCAATTAAAGTTGAGACCACTGCCCTAGCCCTATTGCACATCTATAGTGTGAACACATTACACAGGTTACAAAGGATATGAAATCATTTACATTAGTCATTGGTTAGCACAGTGGTAATTGTATACGGTCATTAGGTCGACACAAACATTAGGTTGACATGGGCAAGGTCGACAGTCAAAAGGTCAACATGGGGTTTTCCACTGTTTTGAGCCGACAGGCGGTATTTCATGCCCTACCACCCACTTCGGCTTGGTGGGAGAATAAAATAGTGTGCCAAGCGTAGCGAGACACTGTGCCCAAAGCATGGCGAGCGCAGCCAGCCATTCGAGGGGACATGGTGCTATGTTTCAGTGCCCATGTCGACATTTGGGTCAAAAAACCCATGCCGACCTTTTGACTGTCGACATAATGATCCATACCCGTGGTAATTATTAACTCATTTTTATTTATTTTTTGTATCTTTTAAACAGGATTTTAAGCTGTATAGGGGCAGATGGGTTGTAGTTAACAACGCAACTAATACAATCTACATTTTCTATCACAGAGCCAATATGGTTAATTCGGTCAGGCAACATTTTAGCTACTAGTATATTTTTGGATAGTGAGAGAGACTACACACACACACACACACACACACACAAGGATGGTGTCTTGTTAGGAATAGAACCCAATGGCCTCAGAAATACTAGCCGCGGCTTCTGCCATATTCTATTGCTTATTATATCCAAAAATGCAGGTTTGCTATAAAAGCTGCGCAAAGATCAGACAGTTGTACTGAGCAGTGGTAAAGTTATGTGGTCATATGAGTCATCTTCTCTGCACATACATAAAAACAAAACAAAAAAAATGAAATAAAAAACCTAGAGGCACCAGTGCTTGTTCCCTCAGCCACACGTTCCAGCAGCTCTATTATGAGGTAAGGTTCCCTAGCTGAGTTTAGATCAAAGAGCTGAAAATTAAACGCCAATTAAAACAAACCAATTCTGAGCAGAGCATGTCTATACTAATGGGAGCAGAATGTTCCCAGGTAGCACTGCTCCCATCCAAAGGACTGCAATGGTCACTGTATAGTTACCAGACCTCATGGTAAATGTAACAGGGTGGGAGAAGCCCGTGTTGTGGGATTTTGTCTGAGAATGGCTGTATTTTTAAAGCGGCAATCTTTTACAAGGCAAAAATCAACCTATTTTTGCCTTGTAAATGATTGCCGCTTTAAAAATACAGCCACTCTCAGACAAAGTCCTGCACCGCCGGCTTCTCCCACCATTACAGTTACCACCTCAAGCCAATTATGTAGAGAGATACCAGAAAAACAGAGTTTCATTACCATCTATTACATATGCATCACGATGCACCAAAGCTATTCTTGTGATCAATTGCCAAATTACAACAAGTACATATTGGAGATTCCTTCATATCTAGTTCCAGTAAATGACAAATCAGTGCATTACGTATTTCAGGTATGGACATCCTAGGTTATCATTTCTTTTAACAGACTGGGAGGGTCAAATGGTGTTGCCCACCACTGTTGTAATTGTGTCAAATTGGCAGGGGGAATAAAAAAATAAATAAATAAAGCATTGAGGGGGGGAATTTACTAAGACGTGTATTCTACTTCACATGTGATGGTGCTAAGGGCAACCAATGAGATCCCGTCTACTATCTTCTAGAGCAGTGGTTCCCAACCCTGGGGGTACTCTGCAGGCCATTTGGGGGTACTTGGAAATAATATTGGTAATGGCGGAAGAAGAAAGTGTCTCCCAATGGCAAAAGAAGTCTACCATTGACATGGGAACAAGCCACGTTGTGTCATTTCCAGTTCCATCTGCAGCGTCATTAGCGGCTTGTCGTGCTTTTGCCCAATCAGCAATTCACTGAGAGCTACCTGTGAACATCTGCCTCGCACTGACACGGGTGGAAGAAGCATTAATCCTACAGGCATTAGCGGGAACTCTGGAGACAATACACAGCCAGCGGCCAGACAAAGATGGACCTGATTCCTGACCATATACTAGTCCACGGCTAGTCCTTAATATTAGGACACACATACTGCTCACTTCCACTCATAAGTACGGTGGAAATTTCAAATTGAGAGTAGGGGTACTTATAAATGTAAAGCCTAATCAAGGGGTAAGGGAGAGAAAAAAGGTTGGGAACATGTTCTAGAGCAGTGATGGCTAACCTTGACACTCCAGCTGTTGTTGAACTACACAGCTCAGCATGCCCTGCTACACTTTTAAGGCCCCCATACACTAGGGCGACTTGTCCTGTGGACAAGTTGCCCCCGACTTCCCCCTGAGCTTCCCCGGCAGCTCCCCGGGGGAGCTTGATAAGATTGGCACTTGATGTGCCATTTTTTACATGTGATAAATCATCTTGATTTATCACATGTAAACCCGGGGAGCAGGGGGGGGGGGCTGCAGAACAGGGCTGCTGGTGGGGGGCGCTGCTAAGGCAGCGTGCAGGGGATGCTGTGGGGGACAGTGACAGAGCCGGGCAGGGGGAGGCGGGAGCTGTCAGTGCTGGAAAAAAAGCCCATACAATGAATGGGCAGCCTGTGATTGGCTGAGAGCTCTTTCAGCCAATTGCTGACTGGCTGAGAGAGCGCTCAGCCAATCACAGGCTGCCCATTCATTGTATGGGCTTTTTTCCAGCGCTGACAGCTTTTCATGCCCGGCTCTGTTACTGCCAACTCTGTGTCCCCCGCAGCGCCCCCGTCTTACTAGCAGCGCCCCCGCATTGACGGCTCCCGGCGGAGGTAGTGCAGGCGGGGACCGCAGGAGTCGCAGAGCAGAGACTGTCGGGGCGGCGGGGGCGCTGCTAGTAAGACAGGGGGGCTGTATATAAAGATATATTGGATCTGAACATTGTGGGTGCTAAAAAGCACCCATGATGGCTCAGATTCCGATATATCTTATGTTCTGCAGGTCCGACGCCGTGATCCGATCTGATGCGCGCGGGACCGCGCATCAGATCAGATGTCAAACACATGCGATTTTGGGCCGATTTCACCAGATTTATCGGCCCGAAATCGGATGAAATCGGCCGAAAATCGCATAGTGTATGGGGGCCTTTACTATTGGCCATGCTAAAACTGATGCTGGGATGTGTAGTTCAACAACAGCTGCAGTGCCAAGGTTAGCCATCACTGTTCTAGAGGGTACTAAATAAATAAGTAGACTGATTGGTTGCCCATAGCAACATCACATGTGAAGTAGTATACACATCTTAGTAAATTTCCCACTGAATGTTTTATGGATCCTTCCTACCATTTTAATGTATACAAATAAAAATAGGTCCTTGCAAATAAGCTTTAGCGAGAGACAGAAAATTGCACATGTTCAACACACAAGTTACCCACCAAATGAAAACATTACTCATGAAGGTGCCAAGTACACATACACTAAATTTAGGTAACTCGGTTGAACATTTTAATCGAAAATGTCCACAAACTGCTTCACATGTGGGATCGCAACATCTGATGGTTACACGATTTAATCCAAACTATTAATGACTACAATTAACAAGAAAGCAAGACCATCCACCGAGAATACCAACAAGGTACGGTGAAACGTGATCACTACTGGAACAGGAACAATCCGCTCAGCCCTAGGGCAAGCAGGTGGAGCACCACATGAAGAAATATTTTACTCAACCATAATTTGTTGCTGCACAACCTACAGTATTTCGCCTGTGTATGCCCAACATCCTGGCACCAAGCTGGGGCTGATGCCAGTTTGGATATATTACTGCTGCTGTAGGAGGTCATTTTTCCCTGGCACAAAACAATGTTTCATGGTAATAACTGGCTTTGGTTGTGAATAATTCAGATTCTACAAACCATCTATAAAAATAATTTAGTTGAGAAAAACTTTGGGCTGCTTAACTGGTTTTCATAACATTAAAAATTATTGTATTATAACTGACATATCATAATTACAACTCCACCAATTAAGGAAAACCTAAATCTACTTAAATATTTAGATTTTGAATATGTTCTCGATCTGTGAAACATTTCAGCATCCAATATCTTTTCTTTACTCCTGTGCTAAAGACTTGACTTCAGAAGTTTACACATGCCATCCTATACACACCTGGCAACAAGCAGATTTGGGGAACACTAAATACCACAAAGGTGTGTACGCAAGGTGCAATTTGGTCGCTGAGCGATTTTGGCTTAATATCGTTCAGCGACCAAATCGCTCAGTGCACCAGCGACCTTTAGCCATAATCGAAGGAGCAGCGACCATTAAAGGCTGGTTTTGGAGTGCGCTCCTAACGATTTATCGCCCTGTTTACACTAAAAACATGGGCGATATGGTCGCTCAGGGACCATTTAGCTAGTGGTACTGGCCAATATCGGCCCGTGTGTAGAGGGCTTAATGATAGTGTATATTTCTTAAAGATTAAAACATCACACTTTCCGATTCACACCTAGAAATATAATCACATTGAGGGAATAGAACGGCATACGTCAACGTGATGTCACTCTTGACCAGCACATCATGGGGTTCCCCTTGCATCCCCAGTGTGTTGAGAGGTAAGCTTATTATGTCAGCACAACTGTAAATGGTGAATAGGTGTGCACCTAGACAGCTGTTCCTGCTAAATTTATTTCTCCTCGTTGTGCTTGCAAATCTGATGGTACACATTACATTGTGAGCATAAACCTGGTGACAGAGACTAAAGCTGGTGGAACACAAGTTTGCATGAGTAAATAAAGTTCAAAATACTAAAATGATTCAGTCGATGAGTACAGATAGTTAGATATTAATCTAATTTCCATTGTAAACAGTGAGAATGGTGAATATTACTTTAGAATGTGTATTCAGTATTTAACTGAATTACTGTGAATAAAAGGTTAACCACGCATGGTTTGTAAACTGTGCTCTGGGGTGATGTTGCAGGACCAATTCTATTGTTCACATGATTGACAGCCTCCAGCTCTGGTTTAGCCCATAATATAGCACTTTGACAAGGGGGGCAGAACTGTGTGTGAGTGAAGGGGGCAATTGGAAGGGGATGCCGGGACATAAGTCAAGGGGGGTGAATAAATTGGAATGCCCGGGGCCTGTGACTAGTGAGGGGATGAATGGAGTGGGATGCCTGGTGACAAGGTGGAGGGGTGCCCAGGCCTTGTGGCAATGGGACACACACACAGGTATGGAGGGATGCCCAGGCTCTGTGACAAAGGGGGGGGTGCCCAGGCCCTGTGGATGTGTGTGTAGGAGGGAGGGGAGAGACACACACACACACAACATTGAGGGGATGCCCGGTCTCTGAGATCAAAGGGGGCAGAATGGACTGATAGACAATTCCAAGGAGGGAAAAATAGGGGGTGTTAGACCTGGTCCTGTGTGACATGGGCGCAGAATGTGGGGTAGCCCGGGCCCTTTGTCACGGAGAGCCGAGGGTGACCACGGTCGGGGTAGAGGGGACACATAGCGGTGTGAACACACTCCCAGGCTGTGCCACCCGCTCTCTTACTCACCGATCAGCCTCCGCACCTCCTCCTCGCTCATGTAGACGTTCAGCCCGGACTCACTGGGCGCCCCGGGGCCTGACTGGGCTTTGCTGACGGGCAAGAGAACCGGGAGCAGTAGCAGTAGGGACGGACACCACAGCCCGGGGCCCGGCTGCCTCCCCCTTCTCCCCCACCCCGGGGGGTCCGGGGCCCCGGGCAGCATGTCTCTCACAGGCCGTGCCGAGGGGAGGCGCCCCGGACCATCCTTCCTCTCCCGAATAACCAGAGACTCCGCAAGCAGCACACGGCCCACTCCCCGCGGGCGGCACACGGACTGGACTAGCGGTCTCCCTCAGGCGGAACACGGTTCCCTCGGGCTCTCGGTCTCCCGCACGGCGCCTGCTGTTGCCGGCCTGACGCACGCGCTCTCTCCCTCCTCAGCCCGGCTGCGCGGAATCCCCTCTTTTTGCCCCTTCACGGACGCCGTCCTCCTCCCAGGCAGCCCTGAGCGAGATCCCAGTCCGGACCTCTTTTGTTTTCCTTTTTTTTTTACCCACCAAAACTTTATTGTCCACATAAACAAAGACAGTCAGGCTCCTGGTTGCAACTGGCTTTAGTGTTGTACTACAGTATGTAGTGATAGCATTACCCACAACCGGAAACCACACAAAGTGCAACAAAATGTAGCTCTGCTGTTTAGTGCAACCCTGACAAGGTGTGTAATACCAGAGCTGACACTGACAGAGAGCTAGAGGTTGATTGTTTGGAATTAATAATAGCATACTTTTATATCCTCTGTAATTAGATATAAGGTATGCAGTCACTAGGTCTACAAGCATTAGGTTGACTGTCACTAGTTTGAGACATGCATTAGGTCGACATGGAAAAGGTAGACATGAAAAAGGTCGACATGAGTTTTTTCATGTTTTAAATATGGTTTTTCATACTTTACTATCCAGGTGGGCACAGAGCAAGAATATAATAGTGTGTGGCGTGCCAATCGCAGCGAGGCACCATGCCCAAAGCATGGTGGGCCATGTGAGGTGACGCAGTACACTTTTAGGCACCAAAGAAACCTGGAAAACTCTTGTCAAACTAATGCCTGTGTCAACATAATGCATGTCGACTTATTTCATGTGTCAACTTAATGACTGTCGACCTAATTACTGTCGACCCATACCCATTAGATCAGGGGTTCACAAGTGGCACCACTGAGTATAAGAATGTTTTCACGGCACCCCTAGGCCAAAAGAAAAATGTAGAAAAAAATATAAAGTTAATTAGATTGTGTTTATTTGTGATCCTTAGGTTCATTTATGTGGTAAAGGGCACTATTTGCTTCTGTGTGTACACATATTTTATGATTGGCAGCCACCAAAACTGTTTTTTTCCATAAATTGACCATAAAAATTTGAATTAGTCCTGGACCACCAAACCTTGGCACCACTGCAAGTATCCCGAGGCACCCCGGCCGAAAACGGGGACGCGGCTCATTTGCATGAACCGCGCCCCTCATTTACATAAGCCGCGGCCCCTTTTGGGGCGCTCGCGCGGCGAGTGTCCCTATTTCTGCTGCTACAAAGTTGGGAGGTATGGTTATACAAACTGGGTTTACAGACAGTCAAGGTATGAGGGCCCTGCTCACCAGTTTACAAACTATAGGCATTGATACACAAGGATAGATATTCTTTATTGCATTAATTCTACCAGAATGCAAAGGCTTCTGGTGTGCTTTATGCTACGGAGACCTTGGCAAATAGTACATATCTCTCAGTAATTTATTTTATATATATATATATATATATATATATATATATATAGTTTGCCGCATGATTGTTTAGTATACATGATTGTTTCGTCAGATGAGATAAGTATTGCAAGTCCACCATACCGCACCTTGCGAATGGGTGGCTGCTGCCATCCATTTGCAAGCGCAATTCACATGCAGGCCCTGCGAATAGATGTTACAAAGTAACATCCATTCGAAGGCCAGGATGAACCTCCCGAAGGTGCACACATATGTAAGTTTGCTCTGAACAAGGAAATTGGTGGGCAGCTGACATCAGGTGATGTATCACCAGCTTCCCGACCCCCGCACCCACGTCATGGCCTTATTAGCATGAGAATGCCCAGCGTTCTCATGGGAACACTCATGAAATGTTGGGACGTTCCCATATGCTAATGAGGCTGCAGTCTGTTTGCCGTGAGTGCAAGCACCCAGCATATGAACATGCGCAGAAATGCACATGTACAGTAAGACGACATCGTTCCCCTGTGCGAACGCAGGCAATCTGCGACTGGACCAGAATAAGGGCTTTTGTGTTCAAGCTAATGACTCTTTCAATCTGCTGACCTATGAGTGCCATCTAGTGACAAACATAAGGAATTTTTCTTTCTTTATTTCCTGCCTTCTGCATCCTAACCATTACTATATACCTAATTATTATTTATGTATTTCCTTCTGCAAACTAACCACACACACAGTATATTTATACAAATAAAAAAAAATGTTTTAATGAACTTACAAAAAGTTATAAAAAGTATGAATATTAAATACAAAAAGTATAGTGAGTGACCCAAAATGAACACAATAGTGAACATTGGGCTTTATTCTAGTTGACTCTTTCTGACAAATTCCTTCTTAGATGGACAAAATCATATGCACTGCAGGGGGGCAGATGTAAAATGTTAGATTTGGGTGAGTTATTTTGTTTCTGTGCAGGGTAAATACTGGCTGCTTTATTTTAATACTGCAATATAGATCTCACTTTGAAGTAATACCCCACCCAAATCGAATTCTCTCTGCACAAGTAACATCTGCCCCCACCTGCAGTGCACATGGTTTTGTTCATTTAAGAAGGATTTTGTCAGAAAGAGTGAACTAGAATAAGGCCCATTATCCATAAAGGTTATTGGTTGAGTTAGTAGAGTAACAGGGTGCTTACTTTTCGGGGTCTGCCTGATTTATACCTGTGAGGGTTTCCCAATGGTACCCTAGAGTGAACAGGATTATGGAATTGTGGGTGGTATAAACACTTGGGCGTTCCCTTTTAGTTTGAACAAACGTGGTAGAAATGAAAAAAATAAAATAAATATGTGAAACTTCCCTTGTGGTTTGTTTGTCGTTGTCTGTTCGTATTTCTCCTTTTCTAATGTTCAATGTTTCTTAAGTTACTCACTAGCAGCAGAAGCAGCAGCATGTTATGGATGAGTGCATGCCAGCATAGATAAGAAGACCCTGTATGATCATGTGCTGCGGTCTCTCTCTATCTCTCTTGTTACTTTAGTTGCCTATTCTGAAGAGAATCATATGAAATATGGCAATGAATCACAGAAGCCGGCTTTAAATCCCCCTCACTCTGGGCAGCTTATGTTCGTTAATGCGCCTCCGGCTGTTGGAGGCGCATTAACGCACATACAGTAAGCTGCCCAGAGTAAGGCACAGGAATGGAAGTATTAGAACACGAGGACATGCACATCGTTAATGACTTCTCCCGTCTACTGAACATGCGGATCAATTATGGCTATGTGATGTTATGGAACGATATGTTTACCGATATCGTTCAGTGTGAAAACGTAATTCGGCCACTCACGCCATGGATGATATCATTAACTATATTGGCGACGGGCAGGATCATCTAGTGTGTATGGGGCTTAAGTCTATCAAATGACCTTAACATGCAGAGATAGATACCTCCCAACTTCTACAGTTGGGGAAGAGAGACACGCGCACGCTGGCAAAAGGGGCATGGCCTATGCAAATTAGGTCACATCATATGCATATTAGGTACACGCCCATGTTTTTGCCACATGCTGGGGGGTCTCCAAACTGCCCCCCCCCCACACACACACACACACACACCGTGGGGCACTGCCGGCATCGGACGGGACTGTCCCAAAAAACCAGGCCAGTCCCGCGAAAAGCGGGACAGTTAGGAGGTATCTCTTATATATTTAGCCAGATCTGTCACCCATCCCCTGTGTGTATAACGCTGGGCGGGGTTACAAGAGTGATTGACAGCGTTATACACACATAGTTTCTGCCTTAGGACAGATAGACCAGCGTTATACACATCCAACCCCTTTGGAAAACACCACCCCCCACCCAGCCAGGGTTACAGCACCACTCACCATCAACCATTATACACCACAGCCAACAGGTGAGCGGCGCGTCTGCCCGCAATCCAAAACACACACACAGACACACACACACACACACCCCCCTGCGTGCGGCTCTGCCCACACCCCCCCCCCCCCCACGAGATCAGCGGGTCTGCCCGAAGCCCCCTCCCGCACCCCCCCTCCCGAGGTCTGCCCGCATCACCCCCCGCCTGCCTGCGATCCACACACCCCCCCCAGATCGGCGCTTTGCCCGCACACCCCACCCCGCAAGCGTGTCTGCCCGCAACACCCCCCACCCACCCAGCGGGTCTGCGCGCATACCCCCCCCCCCCCCGGATCAGCGAGTCTGCCCGCAACCCCCCCCATCAGTGGGTCTGCACGCCCCCCCCCGAGCAGCAGGTCTGCACACACCGCCCCCCCCCCCTCCCCAGGATCGGTGGATCTGCTCGCACTCCCACCCGAGCAGCGGGTCTGCCCGCACAACACACACACACACGGCGAGCATCGAGTCTGCCCGCACCCCCCCCCCCGGATCAGTGGGTATGCACGCACCGCCCCTCCCCAGGATCAGCGGGGATCTGCCCGCACAACCACCCCCCGCTAGATCTCCAGGTCTGAGTGCACACCCCCCCTTCCCCACGCGAGCAGCGGGTCTGCCTGCACCCCCCACTGGAGCCGCAGGTCTGCCAACACCGCTGCCCGCCCCCTTCCCTCCCCCGGGGCAGCGGGTCTGCGAGCACGCCCACCCCCTGCATCAGCGGGTCTGCCCGAACCATACCTCCCCCCGGATCAGCAGGCCTGCACCCCCCTGGATCAGCGGGTATGTACGCACCACCCCCCCCCCAGGATCAGCAGGGGTCTGCACGCAAACCGCCACCCCCCCATCAGCGGGTCTGCACCCCCCCATCAGCTGGTCTGCACGCACCTCCCCCCCCCCCCGTGAGCAGCGGGTCTGCCCGCACAACACCCCGCCCAGATCAGCGGGTCTGCCCGCACCCCCCTCCCCGGATCAGCAGGTCTGTCCGCAACACCCCCCATCAGCGGGTCTGAACCCCCCATAGGGTGCCTCCCCCCTGGATCAGCGGGTCTGAGCACACCCCCACCACCCCGCACGAGCATTGGGTCTGCCTGCACCTCCCCCCTGGATCAGCGGGTCTGCCTGCACCCCCCCACCGGAGCCGCAGGTCTGCCAACAATGCTCCCTGCCCCCCTTCCCTCCCCCAGGGCAACGGGTCTGCAAGTAGGCCCCCCCACCCACCGCATTAGTAGGTATGTCCGCCCGGATCGGCGGGTCAGCACGCACCCCCCCTTCTCACCGGAGCAGCGTATATGCCCGCACCCCCCCTCCTCGCTGGAGCAGTGGGTATGCCCGCTCCCTCAAGCAGCGGAGTGTCTGCCGTAGCCGCTGATCCAGCGGGGGGGTGTGGGCATACCCGCTGCTCCGGGGAGTTGCAGGCATACCTGCTGCTCCAGCGAGGGAGGGGGGTGCGTGCAGACCCACCACTCTGGGGGAGGGCAGGCATACCCGCTGCTCCATGGGGGGTGGGGGGGTGGGCAGACCCGCTGCTCCAGGTGGGGGGGGTGTGGCCAGACCCGATGGTGGGGGGGTGTGGGCGTAGCCCCTTACGACGGTGTGAAGAGCACCCGGAGGGCGCGATGACTTACCTAGTGGATATATATAAAGTATTATAATCAATGCAGGTTTGGGAAATTTCCAAGAATAGATTAGTGAAGTAGATTTTTTTGTATAAAACTCCAGAGTATTGGATAATACACATCCTTAATTTTATTGCCTTTCCAAAATGACATAATGGGGCATATGTAATAGTGTCCGAGTTTGCCAGAGGTGCAGGCTTACGTCCAATCTCGTTTTTAAATTACCAATTATTTACAAGGCATGTGTTTGCCTTGTCAATGATTGCTGCTTTAAATAAAACATCCAAGATCGTCCAGCATCCCACACATATGGCAAATTCGGACACTCCGACATGGGAACGTCCAGCGTTTCATGGGCGTTCCCATGCAAACGCTGGGTGTTCCCATGTAAATTGCGGCCTAACGCAGGGTGCCAAGGGCGAGCGGCTGACATCATATGACCGGAAGTTTTCATGACACATCCCCTCGCATGGTTGCGTGGGGATACGGCACGCGTGAGGGGGGGGGTATGTAGATGTGTGCGTATCAAGAAAGATCTCTGGGATGGGATTATCCAAATTATGTGAATCATCACTAGCATTGGTTGCAGCAGTGGCAGTAGCTGATGGACCCGGCTCAGCAGGTGCCGACGGTTGCGCTCGTGCAAGGCATCGTCAGACTGCGCCACATAACTGTTAGGACGCTCTGCTGGACGCTGCACCACTGCTGTTCTGTCAAAGCCTTGCTCAGTCTGTATGTGTACAGGTTGGCCTGGAGAAAGTGGTGGCAGGCGATGTGCAGATCTGTCGTAGGATGCCTTGGAGCCTGCTCTGCGTCTGTTGATGCAATCACTCACTTGGGATTCCACTCTGGGCCGCAGGAGCTGTTTTGCCATGGGGAGCACTGTACGGGTGCGCCGTGCCAACAAATACTGTGCAGGGGAGGGTAACCCGTCTCTGGGTGTATTTCTCAAATTGAGCAAGGCTAGGTATATGTCTGAGCCATTTCTTGCACACTTTTCCATCAAGTGCTTTGCTGAGCGAACTGCCCACTTCGCCAACCCGTTGGATTGTGGATAGTGAGGACTGCTGGTGATATGTAGAAAGTCCCAAGTATTGTTAAACTCTGCGAACTCTCTACTTTTGAATTGCATGGCATTATCAGTGATGAGCTGTTGCGGAGTGCCATGTGCTGCAAAGTGCCATCAGAGGTGGTAGAGGCTAAGACAGTAGAACAATTTAAACATGCTTGGGATAGGCATATGAATATCCTTACAAAGAAATAAGGATTAAAAAGGGTTGAGTTTACCTGAAGGGTAAAAAAAGGGGCAGACTAGATGGGCCAAATGGTTCTTATCTGCCGTCAAATTCTATGTTTCTATGTAAGTTTTGATATTACCATCAGGCTTGTGGTGGTGGTGAGGTAGTTGATTTCGAACCAGCCTGAGTAAGAGTCCACAAGCACCATGTACTCCTTCCCCCTCCATTCAAACAGTTCAGCCGCCAGGATGGACCAAGGAAGGTCCGGGATGTCGTGGAGCAGCATGGGCTCCCGTGGCTGATGTGGGCGTAGGGCATTGCAGGGGGCACAAAGAGACACGGACCGTTCAATGTCACCATACATAGAGGGCCAGTATGCAGTTTCTCGGGCCCTGCGCTTGGTGGCTTCCAGGCCTGCATGGCCCTGGTGCAACTGCTGGGTGTATGAGGACTGTAGAGCGGCTTGATCACAAAGCAGTGACCTCGCATAATGACACCATCAACTATGGTGAGTTCATCCCTCATGCAAAAGAAGGGACATAAACAGTGGGGCAAGTCTCTGGATGAGGGTGGCCAGCCATTGAGGATGACATCAGCAAGACGCTGGGAGAGCTCATCTGTGCTGGTGGCTGCACGCAGCTCCTCCATCCGTTTGGTGGGCAGGACTTCTACAGCCATGACCTCGAACTCGTCCTCAGGGCTGCCCAAGTCAGTGGAAGGCAGGAATGCCCTGGACAATGCGTCAGCAACATACATTTCTTTACCTGGCTTGTAGATAACGTCCAAATTGTACCTTTGGAGCTTAAGCATCATGCTCTATATGCGGTAAGAGGCAGAGTGTATAGGCTTCTTCAGGGTGGTGATTAGAGGTTGATGATCTGTTTCAATCACGACAGGACGGCCATAGATGAAGTCATGAAAACGTTTGCAAGCAAAGACAAGTGCCAACAGTTCTTTTTCGATTTGTGCATATCTTGTTTCCGTGTCAGTGAGGGCCCTGGATGTAAATGCCACCGGCTTGCGGTGTTGGAGACAAACAGCCCCGAGGCCATTTTGTGAAGCATCAGCAGCAAGGACAACTGGATCATGTACGTTGAAGTGCTGCAAAACTGGCGGGTGTGTGAGCATAGTCTTTAGTTGGTTGACAGCAGCTGTGTGTGTGTCCAACCAACACCATTCAGAGTCCTGGTGCAGTAGCTGCCGCAAAGGTGAAGTGGTATTGCTGTACTGTAGAAGAAACTTGAATAGGTAGTTGGTCATCCCCAGGAAACGCTGGAGTGCCAATTTGTCTGTTGGGAGGGGCATCTGCAGGACGGCAGAGACCTTGTTTGGGTCTGGCAGGACGCCCTTATCGGTGAGGATGTGGCCCACGTATGCCACCTCTGTGACTCTGAACCTGCACTTGTCAGGGTTGAGGTTGAGGGCGCGAGCCCATTGGAGTACCTGGTGGAGGCGTTGATCATGCTCCTCTCTGGTGCGGCCCAAGACGAGGATGTCGTCAGCGATGATGTCACAGGAATAGTAAGCAAACAGTTGCTCGATGCATCGCTGGAAAACTTCACTGCCCGTGGTGATGCAATAGGGCATGCGGAGGAAGACGTAGCACCCAATGGGGGTCATGAAGGCAGTAAGCAAAGAAGAGGCTCTGTCCAGAGGGATCTGCCAAAACCCACACTTGGCATCCAGGGTGCTAAAGACGGTTGCACCTGGCATGTCAGCACCTGCTCGATGGTGCGGAGCGGGTGGTAGGGGCGTAAATTTGCCTTGTTTAGGTGTACTGGGTCAATGCATAAGCGTATAGTCCCATCTTTTTTAGCAGCTGCTACCATTGCAGACACCCATTGTGTGGCTTCTTCAATTGGTGCAATGACACCTAGCTGCGTCATTCTGTGTAGCTCTTGAATGATTTTGTCCTTCATTGCAATGGGGACTCTGCAGGGAGCACAAACAGTGGGGGCAATAGAGTCATCCAGCCTCATATGATATGTGATAGGTAGCTTTTCTAGTGTGCTGTTATCAAAAAAGTCTTGGAAACCTTTCATTTCTGGGACAGTCATTTGAATAGCGTGTACATCAGGCCCCAGTGTCAACAGGCCCAGTTTCATGCTGTCCGGGAGGCCAAGCAATGATTTAACTTGTTGGTCCACAATGTGGAAAAGCAATTATGCACGGTTGAACTGTATTTTTGTGGTGCCAAGTGTGGTGATGACCTGGCCTCCATATGCTATTAAGTTGATTTTGTCCTGTGGGTTGATCTGTGCAGCAGGGTCTAGCTCGCGTAGTTGTCTGCGTGACATGACGTTGCACTTGGCCCCTGAGTCTATCTTGATTGTGGCCACTCTGTTGGTGTGTTTGGTCTTGAGCTTTATAAATATTTCACCCCTCTCATCTGTGTGATTGACACTGTCACAGACTGTTGTGCGGGCTGTGCTGTGCACCAGGTCTGTGTCTACCTGGCTGACCTGCCTAGGTGTGCGGCTGTATCAGGGTTCTGACTGCTGCTTTGGGGCTGTCTGGTCTTTGGAGCGACAGCACCTGGCAAAGTGGTTCCATTTGCCACATGCATTGCAGTGTTCAGTGGTTCCCAAACTGTGTGCCGTGGCTCCCTGGGGTGCCTCAGGACACTTGCAGGGGTGCCTTGGGTTGGTGGTCCAGGACCAATTCAAATTATTTATGATCAATTATTTATGGACAAAATCAGTGCTGGTGGCTGCCAATCATAAAATATGTACAAACAGAAGCAAATCCTGACATTTGACACATAACTGAACCTAAAAAGCACATAAACAGAATCTACTTCATTTTATATCTATATTTTTGGGCCTGGGGGTGCCGTGGAAAAATTCTGATACTCTAGGGTGCCGTGTTTTGAAAAAGATTGGGAACCCCTGGCAGCGTTTATCATATGCGGGGCAGTTCTGCTTGCCTGGGGGGTGCTGTGCTGCGCAGTTCCCACATGAGGGTGAGCGGGGTGCGGTGGCCGCTATGACACATACTTCAGCGTCCCTCTTTAACTCCCTTGTGCCCTTTTCTGCCTGCTCATGGAGCATGCATATGCTTATGGCGGTTTCTAGCGTGAGGTCCTTCTCCCTTAGTAGCTGTGCACGTACCTTGTAGTTTCTAATGCCACACACGATTCTGTCACAGATGAGTTCATCTGTGAGTGTCCCAAAGTTGCACCTCTTTGCCAGTAGTTTTAGTGTGGAGGCGTATGATTGTACGGTATTGTCGCCCTTTTAACTTGTGCTGTTGAAGATATTTAAACAATTGGGGAGAGAAAGAAGACTCTTTTTGTGGGGCACTCTTATGATATGATGATTATATTCGATAAAACTTAGCTTTTATTTATTATCTATTTAAAAGAGGGGGGCTTACTCTTGGACAAGGTAGTCGTAATTTATTCAAAATCTAACTCCAGTCTTGCAGTGAGCTTTTTGTAGTATATGCTGTGCGCTGGGGATTTTGTCAAGAATTCAAGTTGGTTCTGCGTTGAGACCAGTCTGAATTATGATGTGTTCCTAGTGAGCCTTACGGCTAATTTTAATTAGGACTCGTTTGAGGCAAATTGTGGGATTTGTAGGGGTTAATTCCCTATTGTTGTGGAGACTGTGGGGGTTAATTCCCTATTTTTGTGGATACTTTTTTACAGATGTAGTTTTGATGGTGGGTCAGTATGCGAAGGTACGCAAGGTTTTGCTGATCCCTTCAACAAGAGTATCTGTTTGCTCTAGGTGTACCGAGTATTAATTATACTGGGTATAGATATGCCTGTCCATAATGACGTTCTTTACCGGCATACAGATCTCCTCAAACTTAGCCAGCAGGACTTCAGGATCCTCTCTGCTTTCTGTATCCGCGTAGATGAATGCCTCTGATTTGTCCACGGCGTCTGTGCCTGCGAGGTTCAGCAGCATGTATGCCTGTACCTTCTTTGACTTGTCTGATAAGCCCGCGATGCAGTACACGTGCCACTCTCTTTTGAAGCGGAGCCAGTTGTCAGCGATGTGTTCGTCGAAAATCAATGGGTCAATCTACCTCAGCCCGTGTGCCATGTTGATCCCGCTTCTGACACCATGTAGATGTGTGTGTATCAAGAAACTCACGGACACCTGTGCAGCTTCAATCAGGTGCGTCTTTATTCCAGCTCCGGCTAACACTGACTGACCGGAAGTGATGTCATAACCTGGGTACTACAAAGACCAAGATGCCTCAGATGCATCTACAGGGTATTCAGCGGGGCGGGCAGTCTGGGACTCGGTAAGCTTTAAGCTTTGCAGCTTACCAAGTGAACCATAATTATGGCCCTAATACATAGCAGGCTTGCAGATACATAAGAGACCTGGCAGTGTTCCACAGAGGCTAAGACAAAGGTGACTGCATTGTGTAACAGATGATCATATTTGTCCCAAAAATGAAATGCTGCAGGAAAGCGATACTGTAGGTTGTGTGAGAGTCACAAATAATGTAAGCCACTACTCTGACTGATACATGTCCAGGCTGGAGTGTAATATGTTTGTCATGCTGATTAACAGTGGCGTAAGTAGATACATGTGGGCCCCATAGCAAAAGTATGTAAGGGCCCCTATTCATCAGCTAATGCTGAAAAATTTATACAGCGCATTATACTGGGCCCCATAGCGGCAGCTCCCCCTGCACCTATTGTAGTTACACCCTTGCTGATTAAGCAAACTCCTCCAGGCCTTGGGGTTCCCTGCTGAGATGGTGACAATTTGCAGTTCCTAAAGCATGCTGTACAGTACCTCCCACTGGGACACATTAGGCCACAAGCCTGATCCATTCACATTATGATTCAATCAGACAGACATTCTATAGTCTATTTTACAAGGAAGCATTTTGCGCTGTCCAGTTGTATTTCAGTGGTCACTTCATTGCTGCGTAGTGGTAGCCATCCCAAAGACCAAGACAAGAAAAAGAATTGTGCTGCTTTAGGAGTAAGGTATTAAAGTATAACTTTTATTTGTTGCATAGGATCACAATAGCAATATCATCAGTAACATTTTATGTACATAACGAGGCCAGTGCCCAGAGAGTAAACAGTGGTGAGGTTCATCTGAAGCACATGACATTATACTTTAACCAAGGGGTGTCAAACTCAAATTCATCGGGGGCCGCATCAGCAGTTTGGTCACCCTCAAAGGGCCGGTTGTATCTGTAGGACTATGTGTCCACTCTTTATTATCATAAATTATTGTCACTTTATTCAATTATTACTGTTTTTTGTAATAATGTAAGTAATAACTAGCAGGGAGATTGGCTGGGGGCCTGGGACAGGGCACAGTGACGTCAGATCGCCTCTGGGTTCGCAGGACTCTCGCTAGAGTTCTGGACTGGTGGTGACAGTGGGACAGATAATGAACCTGGATACAGGCAGCCGCACTGCAGATTTGTGGGCTCAGGCTGCGGCTGTGTGCTGCTGGCCTGGCTCTCTGCCTGCCCGGCCACGGACTCTGGACTGGACAGACTGGTCTGGACAACAAGAGACAACACAACTGTGCCCACCCCACTGCCGAACTTACAGTAAATATACTGAACCAACTGATGCCACTGCTGCGCAGCGCGGCACCACAGGCAGGAGGCAGCTCACCGCCGGGCCGGCGTCCAAGTCCGACAGGCAGCCGCATGCACGTCACGGTGTCTCTGGCACTGCTGTCAGGCGGGCGTGTGTCACACATGGCAGCGCCGTAGCCGCTGCCCGCAGGAGGAGCCGGGGAGGAGTCGGGCACGTCACACAGTGACACTAACAAGTCTGTGTCCACTGTCCTGCCTCCCTCCTTCTCCCAGCGAGCGCCGCGGCGGAGTGACTGTTTCACCCGGCTTCCTCACGTTGTTAGGTATGTCTCTCAGTCTCGAGTTGTCATGTGAGTGTCACTGAATGTGATGTGACACTCACACTGTGATGGCTTCCCGCAGTAATGTAATCGGCGCCAGGCGGGGGTGGGTGGCGGCGGCTGCGCGGGCCACATGACGAGGTCTGGCGGGCCGGATTTGGCCCGCGGGCCTTGTGTTTGACACCCGTGCTTTAACCCCTTCCCGCCGCAGCCTGTTTTTGCCTTCCTGACAGAGCCCTTTTTTTCAAATCTGACAGGTATCACTTAAGTGGGGATAACTTTTTTTTGCTTTTACTTATCCCAGTGATTTTGAGATTGTTTTCTCGTGACACATTGTACTTCAAGTTAGTGGTAAATTTGGGTCGATACAGTCTGTGTTTTTTTGTGAAAAATACCAAAATGTCGTAAAAAAATGGAAAATTTAGCAATTTTCAAAATGTTAAATTTTCTGCTTGTGAGACAAATAATCATACCACTCAAAATAGTTAATAACTAACATAGACCATATGTCTACTTTATGTTTCCATCATTATTTCAACATCCTTTTAATTTTTTTGGACACTAGGAGGCTTAAAATATTAATAGCAAATTCTCAAATTTTCAAGAAAATTTCAAACACTGATTTTTTTAGGGACCAGTTCAGTTCTGATGTGACTTTGAGGGACTTGTATGCGAGACACCCCCATAAATGATGCCATTTCAAAAACTGCACCCCTCACAGTATTCAAAACAGCATTTTGAAAGTTTGTTAACCCTTTAGGTGTTTCACAGGAATTAAAACAAAGTGTAGGTGAAATTTCAAAATTTCATTTTTTTTGCAGATTTGCAATTTTAATACATTTCTCTAAGGAACACAGTAGATTTTACTAGAGAAATGTGACTAAAAATTGATTCCCCCAATTCTTTTGTTTTCATAAATATCCTATATGTGGCCCTAGTGTGCACGTTGACCAAACCACAGGCTTCATAATAGAAGGAGCACCTACTTGATTTTGGAGCCTCCTTTTTATGAGATTATTTTTTAGGCACCATGTAGGTTTCTAGGCACCATAAGATGCTAAAAGTTAGGAACCCCCCCACAAGTGACCCCATTTTGCAAACTACACCCCTCAGGGAATTCATCTAGGGGTATAGTGTACATTTCAAACCCCCAGGGGTTTCACCAATTGTGGTACAACTGGGCAGTGAAAATGAAAAATTAAATTTTTTACACAAAAATGCAGTTCTGGCTCAAAATTTTTCATTTTCACAAGGAATGAAGGAGACAAAGCGGTACTTGTGAGTTATCCGGGCTGCCGATTTCTAAATCGGGTCGGATCGGGCACATCGCATCGCATCGCATGCGACCATCGGATGCGATGCGATGCGATGACCCGATTTTTCCATAGGAATCAATGTTAAAATGGACTGAGTCCATTTTAACATGGAATTCAATGGGAAAAAGGGGTCCTTTTCATACCCCTACTATCCAAGTGGGCATGGAGTTGGATATAAACCTGTGGCGAGCGTAGCGAGCCACCGAGCCCGAAGCGTGGCGAGCGTAGCGAGCCCCGCGAGGGGACACAGAATACCGTCCCCTCGCGGGGCTCGCTTCGCTCGCCACGCTTCAGGCTCGGTGGCTCGCTGCGCTCGCCACAGGTTTATATCCAACTCCATGCCCACTTGGATAGTAGGGGTATGAAAAGGACCCCTTTTTCCTATTGAATTCCATGTTAAAATGGACTCAGTCAATTTTAACATTGATTCCTATGGAAAAATCGGGTCATCGCATCCGATGATCGCATGCGATGCGATGCGATGCGATATCGCATCGCATCTGATTGTATGCCTTAACTTAAGGCATACAATCAAAAAATCAGCAGCCCAGATAACTCACAAGTACCGACAAAGCACCCCAAAATCTGTGCCCCAATTTCTCCCGAGTACGGCAATGCCTCACATGTGACCAAAAAATACCATTTGGGTGCATGGCAGGACTCAGAAGGGAAGGAGTGATATTTGGATTTTGCAGCACAGATTCTGGTGGAATGTTGGTGGGTGCTATGTCGCATTAGCAAGACCCCCGAAGCACCAATACAGTGGAACCCCCCACAAGTGACCCCATTTTGCAAACTACACCCCTCAGGGAATTCATCTAGGGGTATAGTGTACATTTCAAACCCCCAGGGGTTTCACCAATTGTGGTACAACTGGGCAGTGAAAATGAAAAATTAAATTTTTTACACAAAAATGCAGTTCTGGCTCAAAATTTTTCATTTTCACAAGGAATGAAGGAGACAAAGCACCCCAAAATATGTGCCCCGATTTCTCCCAAATACGGCAATGCCTCACATGTGACCAAAAAATACCATTTGGGTGCATGGCAGGACTCAGAAGGGAAGGAGTGATATTTGGATTTTGCAGCACAGATTCTGGTGGAATGTTGGTGGGTGCTATGTCGTATTAGCAAGACCCCCGAAGCACCAATACAGTGGAACCCCCCCACAAGTGACCCCATTTTGCAAACTACACCCCTCAGGGAATTCATCTAGGGGTATAGTGTACATTTCAAACCCCCAGGGGTTTCACCAATTTTGGTACAACTGGGCAGTGAAAATGAAAAATTAAATTTTTTACACAAAAATGCAGTTCTGGCTCAAAATTTTTCATTTTCACAAGGAATGAAGGAGACAAAGCACCCCAAAATATGTGCCCCAATTTCTCCCGAGTACGGCAATGCCTCACATGTGACCAAAAAATACCATTTGGGTGCATGGCAGGACTCAGAAGGGAAGGAGTGATATTTGGATTTTGCAGCACAGATTCTGGTGGAATGTTGGTGGGTGCTATGTCGCATTAGCAAGACCCCCGAAGCACCAATACAGTGGAACCCCCCCACAAGTGACCCCATTTTGCAAACTACACCCCTCAGGGAATTCATCTAGGGGTATAGTGTACATTTCAAACCCCCAGGGGTTTCACCAATTGTGGTACAACTGGGCAGTGAAAATGAAAAATTAAATTTTTTACACAAAAATGCAGTTCTGGCTCAAAATTTTTCATTTTCACAAGGAATGAAGGAGACAAAGCACCCCAAAATATGTGCCCCAAGTTCTCCCGAGTACGGCAATGCCTCACATGTGACCAAAAAATACCATTTGGGTGCATGGCAGGACTCAGAAGGGAAGGAGTGATATTTGGATTTTGCAGCACAGATTCTGGTGGAATGTTGGTGGGTGCTATGTCGCATTAGCAAGACCCCCGAAGCACCAATACAGTGGAACCCCCCCACAAGTGACCCCATTTTGCAAACTACACCCCTCAGGGAATTCATCTAGGGGTATAGTGTACATTTCAAACCCCCAGGGGTTTCACCAATTGTGGTACAACTGGGCAGTGAAAATGAAAAATTTAATTTTTTACACAAAAATGCAGTTCTGGCTCAAAATTTTTCATTTTCACAAGGAATGAAGGAGACAAAGCACCCCAAAATCTGTGCCCCAATTTCTCCCGAGTACGGCAATGCCTCACATGTGACCAAAAAATACCATTTGGGTGCATGGCAGGACTCAGAAGGGAAGGAGTGATATTTGGATTTTGCAGCACAGATTCTGGTGGAATGTTGGTGGGTGCTATGTCGCATTAGCAAGACCCCCGAAGCACCAATACAGTGGAATCCCCCCACAAGTGACCCCATTTTGCAAACTACACCCCTCAGGGAATTCATCTAGGGGTATAGCGTACATTTCAAACCCCCAGGGGTTTCACCAATTGTGGTACAACTGGGCTGTGAAAATGAAAAATTACATTTTTTTACACAAAAATGCAGTTCTGGCTCAAAATTTTTCATTTTCACAAGGAATGAAGGAGACAAAGCACCCCAAAATCTGTGCCCCAATTTCTCCCGAGTACGGCAATGCCTCATGTGTGACCAAAAAATGGCAGGACTCAGAAGGGAAGGAGTGATATTTGGATTTTGCAGCACAGATTCTGGTGGAATGTTGGTGGGTGCTATGTCGCATTAGCAAGACCCCCAAAGCACCAATACAGTGGAACCCCCCCACAAGTGACCCCATTTTGCAAACTATACCCCTCAGGGAATTCATCTAGGGGTATAGTGTACATTTCAAACCCCCAGGGGTTTCACCAATTTTGGTACAACTGGGCTGTAAAAATGAAAAATTACATTTTTTTACACAAAAATGCAGTTCTGGCTCAAAATTTTTCATTTTCATAAGGTATGAAGGAGAAAAAGCGGTACTCTTTACTTAGAACGGCGCCCACGATTTTGATCGTGGGCATCGTTAGTAAAAAATCTAGGGCATCTCGGGCATTGAATGCACTAAAAAATCGGGTGCGATGCGACCGACGAGATGCCCGCGATTTCCCATAGAGAACAATGTTAAATGTCTCAATTGACCCAATTTTCCTGTTCAATGCCTCAATTGACCCGATTTTTCCATATGAAACAATGTTAAATGGGCCACAGAGGCCAAATAGGCACCCTGAAGTGTATAATGGCCACCCGAATTGTTAACGCCACCCCACGATCAACGTCAACCCGAAGCGTGGCGAGCGCAGCGAGCCCGCGAGGGGCGGCGGTACGCGTCCTACGAACTTTTCATACCCCCACTATCCACGTCGGCGTGGAGTTGAGAATAGAAAGTGTGGCGAGCGCAGCGAGCCACCGAGCCCGAAGCGTGGCGAGCGCAGCGAGCCCCGCGAGGGGACGCGGACAGCTGTGAAGCCCGCGAGGGGACGCGGATACCTGTGAAGGTATCTGCGTCCCCTCGCGGGGCTCGCTGCGCTCGCCACGCTTCGGGCTCGGTGGCTCGCTGCGCTCGCCACACTTTCTATTCTCAACTCCACGCCGACGTGGATAGTGGGGGTATGAAAAGGTCGTAGGACGCGTACCGCCGCCCCTCGCGGGCTCGCTGCGCTCGCCACGCTTCGGGTTGACGTTGATCGTGGGGTGGCGTTAACAATTCGGGTGGGTTTTATACACTTCAGGGTGCCTATTTGGCCTCTGTGGCCCATTTAACATTGTTTCCTATGGAAAAATTGGGTCAATTGAGGCATTGAACAGGAAAATCGGGTCAATTGAGACATTTAACATTGTTCCCTATGGGAAATCTCGGGCATCTCGTCGGTCGCATCGCACCCGATTTTTTAGTGCATTCAATGCCCGAGATGGCCATGATGGGCGCCCTTCTAAGTAAAGAGTACAGAAAAAGCACCCCAAAATCTGTGCCCCAATTTCTCCCGAGTATGGCAATGCCTCATATGTGACCAAAAAATACCAGTTGGGTGCATGGCAGGACTTTTTGGATTTTGCAGCTCAGATTGTGGTGGAATGAATGGTGGGTGCTATGTGGCATTAGCAAGACCCCCGAAGCACGGTGAAATGATGAACCTAATAATCCATAGATGTGTGGTATATTTTAAAACACTCCTTTATACATAGGCCGGGTTTGTCGGGGCAAGTTTCACAGTGGAAAATAGTATCCTTTCTTATTCCCTTTTTATAGCAAACTTTGCACCTTTTTTGTGTCCTGCCCTTTTTTGCAGTGGAGGGGATTTCGTTAGGAAAATGCTGCCCTGGTACAATACGGGGGCCAGTACTAGAAGTACTGGGGCCCTCTGCCTGCTGGTTCCCAAATATTAGGCCCTTTATGACTTCCTCTTGAAAGTGCATAAATGTCCCCCTCTGGCTGGTAGAACGGAATAGCACGTAAGCGTTATACAGTGCCATCTGGATGATATACACGGCCAGCTTCTTGTACCAGATTTTTGTTTTCCGCAGGGGACTGTACGGCTTCAGTACCTGATCTGAAAGATCCACTTCGCCCATGTACTTATTGTAATCTAGGATACAATTAGGTTTTGAGGTGTGGGTACTGGTACCTCGTACAGGGACGGAGGTGGTACTGTCTCCATGAATTGTTGTCAGTATAAGGACATCCCTCTTGTCCTTATATTTGACCAACAACATATTTTCGGTGGATTGTGCCCTGCTTTCACCCCTTCTCAGTACTTGGGCAATGTGCGTTTTTGGGAGGCCTCTTTGGTTCTTGCGCTCAGTACCGCAAGCTGCTGTACCTCTTGAACCAAGGGCCTTAAACAGGGGGATGCTAGTGTAAAAGTTATCCACATAGAGGTGATAACCTTTATCCAGGAAGGGGTGCACTAAATCCCAGACAATTTTTCCACTAACACCTACGAGGGAGGGGGGGCATTCTGGCGGTTCAATTCTTGAATCCTTCCCTTCATATACCCTAAACCTGTGGGTGTACCCTGAGGTGCTTTCACACAGTTTATACATTTTTATGCCATACCTTGCCCTCTTACTGGGAAGGTACTGGCGGAATTTAACCCTTCCTTTAAAATGTATAAGGGACTCGTCGATACAAATAAATTTTTCAGGGATGTACATCTCTGCAAATTTGGCACTGAAATGATCAATGACCGGCCTGACTTTGAATAGCCGGTCAAAGGTGGGATCATCTCTGGGTGGGCACTGTGCATTATCGTTGTAATGCAAAAATTTAAGGATTGTCTCAAAACGAGTCCGAGTCATGGCCATACGGTAAAGTGGGGTGCTGTACAGAACATCTGTACTCCAATATTGCCTAATTTCTGGCTTTTTTACTATGCCCATATGTAACACCAGACCCCAAAACGTCATCATCTCTACTGCATCTACAGGGGTCCACCTAGCAAATGATGACGTGGGGTTTTGAGCAATAAACTGCTGGGCATATAAATTACTTTGGTCCACCATTAAATTTATAAAATCATCAGAGAAAAATAATTTGAAAAAGTCAATTTCTCTGAGACCTGTTGAATCAAATTGGATTCCTGGGATGGCCAAAAACTCAGGAACCTGGGGCTCAAAATTGTCTGGTGGTGGGGTCCATACGGGATCAATCATTTGGGGGGGGGTCTCAGCTGCTCTACGGGGGCGTCTTTGAGGGGGTCCCTCATCACTAGAGGAGGAAGATGAGGTTAAGACGAATCCTTCAAATTCCCCGCTTGCATCACTGGCTGTGTCAGAGTCAGAGGCAAGCATGGCATATGCCTCCTCCGCTGAATACATTCTTCTGGATGACTGGGATGACATTTGGGATGACATTTGGGATGCCATTTTTATTTTTGTGTTTCTGTAAGTGTAATGTTTCAACACGTGTATAGTGTAGGGGGGGTACAAACTTTATTTCAACACGGGGGGTATGTAGTGTGTAGTGTGTATGTAGTGCAGAAAAAAAATACTTTATACAGGAATTTGATCCCAATAAAAGAAAAAAAAAATTGAAGGGGTTAAAAAAAAAAAAAAAAGGTCCTGCGCCAAAAATTGAGCACAGATGTTGGTCAGTAACGTCCGTCACTGAACAGCGCTCAAAGGCAACAGGAATTTGATCCAAAAAAAAAAAAAAATTATATCAACCCTGTGCCGAAAATGCTGATCAGTGATGTACGTCACTGATCAGTGCTCAGCGGCCACAGGACACCCACAAAAGCAACGTGGGTGTAAAAACAATTTAAAAAAAATAAACCACAGCACTCTCCAAAAAAAAACAATTTAAAAAAACTGCAGAAAAAAAATTATATCTACCCTGTGCCAAAAATGCTGTTCAGTGATGTACGTCACTGATCAGCGCTCAGCGGCCACAGGACACCCACAAAAGCAACGTGGGTGTAAAAACAAAACCCCACTGCACTCTCCAAAAAAAAAAAACTGCAGATCAGTGATGCAGTGATGTAACACTGATTAGCAGTGAGGGGCAGCAGGCACACAACTGTGGGTGCAACCTGACAGGGTATATATAAAAAAAAAAAACCCTGGACCCCAAAAAGTTGCTGATCAGTTAATTTATACTGATCAGCACAAAAGGGGGGGCAGCAGGGGGGGCAGCAGTCAGTTGCACAGGCAGCACAAGCTTTGGTGCAACTGACAGGTATATATATAAAAAAAAAAAACCCTGCACCCCCAAAAAGTTGCTGATCAGCACAGATATACTGATCAGCACAAAAGGGGGGGCAGCAGACACAAAATATAGCACTCTCTATCACTCTCTGTCACTATCTCTCACTATCTCTGACTATCTCTGACTATCTCTCACTATCTCACTATCTGTCACTCTATGACACTGCAGCAGCAGCACACAGGAAGTGACAAGATCCAGGAAGCATCCAGCTGCTGGCAGCACGCTACCAGCGGTGATCAGGTAAGTATCAGGCAAGGATCAGGTATGTATATCATGACAGATTGGCACGGTGACCGCTCTGCACGCAATTCCAGACTGGAATGGCGTCTGCAGCGCAGTCGCCGTTAGTTTAAATCACGCGCCATGGCTGTGATTGGTCCGTCGGTCCGACGGACCAATCACAGCCTTGGGGGCAGGTGGGGTGAGGTGGGGTGAGGTGTGGTCATCACCGGTGACCCCCTCACGCCCCCTCACACCCGGCGGTGATTGACACCTGTGTTACCGAGCGTCATATTCGCCGGTAACACAGGAAAACGCTGCAATTGGCTGTTCACATTGAACAGCCAATCACAGCGATCGCCGACGGGGGGGAGGCATCGCCGCCCCCCCTGGGCATGCAGGGACATGTCTGCTGTCAGGGACAGCAGACATGTTTAAACTGTCCCCGCGTCTATAGACGCGGGGACAGTTTAAAGTCATGACGTATATATACGTCATGTGTCGGGAAGTACATCCCGGCCATGACGTATATATACGTCAAATGTCGGGAAGGGGTTAATACTTTACTTCCAGTGCACCATAAAAGCCCAATTCTTGTTCTTCTCTTCATCTCAGTATTTTAGGAGAAAATGACAAGCTTTCATAAACCATTGGATTCTTGCGTGGTCACTTGACACCCCTCACAACACAACATGATATTTAAGTGAGTCCCATTACTGTACAATTGGAAAAAGGATTCCTAAAACTCTGTTATCAATTTACTGAGACACAGTACAATGTATTGGATCCACATTCCACCAGGCACAGATGTGGGAGGGATGCAGGTACTTGTTTCCTAGCACGGCGCCTTAGATATTCAGTCGTATGGCATCGATTACATTGTATAACATCGCATGCCATATGCCCGCATGCGATGCATGTGATTTTAAAATTGTATAAGCACCCTAATGGGTTTTTTCAATGTTAAATGGTCCCCCTATACAATTTTTTATTGTATAAGCACCCTAATTTGTGCTTACAATGTTAAATGCACCCCCACGCCACCCCCACTATCAACTCCAACCCGAAGCGTGGCGAGCGCGCAAGGGGCGGTAGTACACGTCCTCCGACCTTTTCATACCCCCACTATCCACGTCGGTGTGGAGTTGATTTTATATAGCGTGGCGAGCGCACGCGCATTACTTCACATGTATTACACGTCTCCTCGCGGGGCTTGCCACGCTTCAGGCTCCGTGGCTCGATGCGCTCGCCACACTATATAAAATCAACTCCACGTCAACGTGGATGGTGGGGGTATGAAAAGGTCGGAGCCTGACCAGGCTCTCTACTGCCCTGGCTGTGGTTAGATGGAGACATTTCTACTTTTTATGATGCTGCCAGTGGTGATGTAGGCTGTGGAAGTGGAAGGTTAGGGTTAGGTACCAATCGGTGTGCGTGGGCACTTAAAGTGGGTGCCACATGAATATACAAAAGGAGTTTAGCTGAATTTTCCAGGTCACAATATCTGTAACTAATGCTCTACATCTCATATAGATGCAATAGTTTTAACCAAATTAAGTTTGGACCAAGTCCTAGTCCTTCTCATAATTTGCAAAATGAGCATTATTTTGGTATATTATTTGTAGGTGTTTGCGCAAGCTCCAGTCGCCAAAGAGTAGCAGGGCACCCGGCACCACACTCGCTGCCCTCTGGATGCTAACCGCCCGTCTGCTGCGGCCCTTCCCCCTGGGAGCCCCGCAAGGAGCTTTGGACTTGGCTGCATCTGACGAGCAGGTCACGGCTCCCTGCCCTGGTCCTCTGGCAGCAGCTGGCTGGTACCGAGGTTGCTGGACAGGAAACTGAGGGATGACTTGAGATGACCTGTCGGCCTGGGAACCGCTAGGAGTAGTCGATGGCTTGGAAGCTGGAGATGACGGTGGATGGCCTGAGAGCCAGAGATAACTGTGGATGGCCTGGGAGTCGTTAGGAGTTGCCAACGGGCTGGTAGCCGGAGATGATTGATGATAACCTGGGAGTTGTTAGGAGTAGTCGATGGCCTGGGAGCCGTAGGTGAGTGTTGATGGCCTGGGAGCCATTGGGAGATGTCGACAGCCTGGGAGCCGATGACAGTTGTCGGCCGGAGAAGTGTCAACGACCTTGGAGCCAATGACATTTGTCGGCCTGGGAGCCGGGGATAGCTTGTTGACGGCCTGGGAGCCGGGGATAGCTTGTTGAAGGCCTGGGAGCCGGAGATAGCTTGTTGACGACCTGGGAGTCAACACGGACTGTAGACAACCTGGGAGCTGGAGGGGTGTTGACGACCTGGGAGTCAACATGGACTGTAGACCACCTGGGAGCTGGAGGGGTGTTGATGACCTGGGAGTCAACACGGACTGTAGATGACCTGGGAGCTGGAGGGGTTTTGACGACCTGGGAGCCAACATGGCAGTTGATGGACTGGAGATGTCAACAGCCAGGAAAGGAATGGTAACAGTCTCTGGTGAACACAACAGCTGGTGGTCGACCCGGGGTGTCGGCAGTCACAAATAGTAGTAGTCTCTCGAACAACACTGCAGTATGGTCGACCGGGGTGTTGACAGTCAGAACACTGACACAATAACAAGAGATTGGCCTGTAGCCAAGATGAGTAACTAGCCTGGGAGCTAGTAGGAATAGCTAGCCAGAACCAGCGTCGACCTCTGCTGGGGATGACTGGGCACACTCTACCCCAGGGATAAAATATGCAGGAGTGGCTGGCAGGTAGAGAAATAGCCATATAGCAACAGCAAGACACTGGAGATGGAATCACTGGAAACACTGGGTAGCTAGGATCCTGGGAACTCTCTGACTCAGGAGCAGGAACTCAAGGAACATATTGAGCAGTTGTTTAAGGCAAGGACGTTGGGCCTGAACCCTGACTTATATACCCCTTGCCTTTCTCTGATTGGCTGCAAGCCACAGCATCAATCAGCACTAGGAAGTGCCTGGAATTACCTTGGTTCTGACACAGGTAACAGTTCATGAGCTATTGGAGCAACCATATCAGATGGTCTCCAACATGGAGGAGCCTAGAATGCAGACAACCTGAAGTAGGAAACCTCACAGGTGAATAATCAACTAGGAATGTGATGCTGCTGCAGCAGCAGCAGAATGGACACAGGCAAGCTTGGAAACACTTGAAAATGGAGAAAACAATGCCAAACAAGTCAGGTTCGTGACAGGTGGATGTGATGCAGGAACACAGGGGGATGTGAGGCACGAAGATGAATGGTATGGAATCTGACACAGGCAGACAGGTAGGAGGATGTGATGCAGCCAAGAAGAAGAATGGTAGGGAATCTGACACAGGCTGACAGGTAAGTGGATGTGATGCAGGAACACAGGGGGATGTGATGCAGGAAAACAAATGGTAAGGGGTGTGCAACAGGCAGACAGGTAGGTGGATTTGATGCAGGAAGACACGGGATGTGATGCAGGAAGAAGAATGATAGGGGATGTGACACAGGAGGATAGGTACTATAGGTAGATGTGATGCAATAAGACGGGGATGTGATGCAGGAAGAAGAATTATAGGGGATGTGATACAGGCAGACAGGTAGGTAGATGTGATGCAGGAAGACACAGGATGTGATGCAGGAAGAAGAATGATAGGGGATGTGACACAGGCAGACAGGTAGATGGATGTGATGCAGAAAGACAAATGGTAGGGGATGTGCTACAGGCTGACAGGTAGGTGGATGTGATGCAGGAAGACACGGGATGTGATGCAGAAAGAAGAATGATAGGGGATGTGACAGGAGGACAGGTACTGTAGGTAGATGTGATGCAATAGGGGATGTGATACAGGCAGACAGGTAGGTAGATGTGATGCAGGAAGACACGGGATGTGATGCAGGAAGAAGAATGATAGGGGATGTGACACAGGCAGACAGGTAGGTGGATGTGATGCAGGAAGAAGAATGATAGGGGATGTGCTACAGGCAGACAGGTAGGTGGATGTGATGCAGGAAGAAGAATGATAGGGGATGTGACACAGGAGGACAGGTACTGTAGCTAGATGTGATGCAATAAGACAGGGGGATGTGATGCAGGAAGAAGAATTATAGGGGATGTGATACAGGAAGACAGATAGGTAGATGTGATGCAGGAAGACAAGGGATGTGATGCAGGAAGAAGAATGATAGGGGATGTGACACAGGCAGACAGGTAGGTAGATGTGGCAGGTGGTGAATTTGACACATGAAAAACACTGGTAGGTGGCAGATGTGACATAAGTAACTAGTTTACACATTTCTTACTATCTTCTTACTGCCACGCTGATCCTTTCCCCCCATGTTTCCTGAGTACCTCTTCATATTTGCAACCTCAAGTGTTTCTGCACTGTGGGAGGATCAGGCTGCAGTGCGGCATATGTAGATGACGGGAGGGGAAAGGGGGCATGCATCAGGCAAGTAACAATCCATGTGATCACTGTGATAGGGTGGTTCCTGGGCAGGAGGTAGCAACCTCCTCCCCAGAGGTAGAGTGATGGGGAACTGCAGTAGCAGCCGATGCATTAGGGATGCACAGACGCACACCAGCCTCTGGTGTGCCCTTCCATTGGACCTGTCCAATGGTATTAGGAAAAGCTCCAAAGCACAGGGGCAACTGGGATTTACCCAATTTCCCAGTAACCCAGTCAAAACCTTGACATCCCTCTCTGTTGAGGCCTGGGACTGTAGTACCAGCAGTCCTCCCCCAATGGCATCCCTGGACTAGTGACAGGCAGGGAATGTAATGTTTGAGATCTTGCATAGTAGGGCAAAATCCACTCCAAATCTGGTTTAAACTCATAGGCATATGTAGAAAGGGGGGGGGGGGTTTCTGGTTGCCCAGAAACCGCGCTCCTCTTGGCAAGTGCCTTAAATTATGACAATAGCTGGTATATAATATGATCAATAGAGCTATCACCACATCTTGCAGTGTAAGGGACAGAGCAGAGCTGCTGCACATGCCCAGTGTACCAGCTTCTTCTACCACATTTACTGTATGTGCGGATCAGTGCCCTTAAACATCACAATGGACCAGAGAGCAGCTTCCAGGAGGAAGAGACAGGAGCCTTACCATGAAGTGGGAGATTGTGAGCTTAGAAAGTGCAGTACTGGTTGTATTATGTTTGTGTATTTATTTATTATATGTATAATCTTTTTCCTGACCACTTATCTTATCAAAATGTTTGAAACAGCCTATACTATAGACCAGTGGTCTCCAACCTTAATCGGGTGTAAGCTACCCGAGACAGATTTAACCTCCGGAGGAGCTACTACTACTAAAAAAATATATATATATAGCCTATAACAGAAAAATGCCCCTTAAACATATGCCACACACGACACACCGTAATACTTATTACACATTATGACACACTGCAATGCTCCTGACACGATATGACACATACCTCAATGCACCTGACACAATATGTCCCATACTGCAAGGCCACAGAAACAATATGCCCCACACCGCAATGCCCCAGACAGAATATGCCCCACACCGCAAATTCCCCAAAAATATGCCCCACACTGCAATGCCCCAACAATATGCCCCACACCACAATGCCCCAACAATATGCCCCACACCACAATGCCCCAACAATATGCCCCACACCACAATGCCCCAACAATATGCCCCATACCACAATGCCCCAACAATATGCCCCACACCACAATGCCCTGACACAATATGTACCACACCACAATGCCCCCGACACAATATGCCCCACACCACAATGCCCCTGACACAATATGCCCCACACCGCAATGCCCCAACAATATGCCCCACACCACAATGCCCCAACAATATGCCCCACACCACAATGCCCCAACAATATGCCCCACACCACAATGCCCTGACACAATATGTACCACACCACAATGCCCCCGACACAATATGCCCCACACCGCAATGCCCCTGACACAATATGCCCCACACCGCAATGCCCCAACAATATGCCCCACACCACAATGCCCCAACAATATGCCCCACACCACAATGCCCCAACAATATGCCCCACACCACAATGCCCTGACACAATATGTACCACACCACAATGCCCCCGACACAATATGCCCCACACCGCAATGCCCCTGACACAATATGCCCCACACCGCAATGCCCCAAAAATATGCCCCACACCACAATGCCTTGACACAATATGCCCCACACCACAATGCCCCAGATACAATATGCCCCACACCACAATGCCCCAACAATATGCCCCACACCACAATGTCTTGACACAATATGCACCACACCACAATGCCCCAACAAAAAAAATGCCCCACGGTAAAGCTTATGATTCATTTTAAATTACTTGCTGTTTCCAATGTAAAAGATGAAGCTGTGCTGAAAGCTGCATCTTTTACTGGTGTCACTGAGAGGCTGAGCACTAAGCGCTCAGGAGTCCCGGCACTTCCGGGTAACGATGTGCACGATGGGTAACGAGGTGAAAATGCACTCTAGCGTCTGCCTCCTCCGAGCAGCACAAGCTGGCAGGGGAATGTGCTGTATGTGGGGAAGGTGGAGGAGTGGTACTGTGGAGAAGTATGGCCTGGCAGGCGGAGCAGTGCGGTTGGGCGGGTGGAGGAGCAGTGCGGGCGGGCGGAGGAACAGTGCGTATGGGCGGGCGAGTAAGGCAGACAGAGGAGCAGTCATCAGGGGTCGAGCTACCCGGATCGCTGCGGCAAGCTACCAGTAGCTCACGATTGACAGGTTGGCGACCCCTGCTATAGACCATCTCTATCTCTTTCAGAAATATGTTTGTGACGATTATGGGCCCTACACAAGGAGTGATATTCATCCATTTTCTCAGCGATTTTACATAATTTCACTAAATTGCTCAGAAAAGGCCTGAATATCGCTGTCTGTGTGTAGGATACAAAGCAATGTAAATGTGCGGCCCTGCTGGTCTGTATGTGCCACCGATTAATAACCCGCATGCAGGTTATTAATCAGTTGGGGCAAGTATTCTCGCCAGAGAACACTGCCCATGACACATCGCTCAGCTACATCGCTGTGTGCATGTGTACAGGGGGTGCATGTGCTATGGGGCCTGGCCGTTTCAGGGGCCCACAGACTCAGCAAGCACCCCCTTGCATCCTACTATTCTGCTTAAAAAAAAAAAAATTATCTTGCGGGCTTCGGCAGGCAGCAATGGAGCTGGGCTGCCGCAGAAACAGGAAGCCGCCCATTCGCCCGACAGCACCATAGAGGCGCCAGCCTGCTGCAGAAAGAGGAAGCCACCCCCTTCCCTGACAGCACCATAGAGGAGCCAACCTGGTGCAGAAAGAGGAAGCCACCCCCTCCCCTGACTGCACCATAGAGGAGCAGGCCTGCAGCAGAAACCGGAAGCAGCATTGGGGCCCACAAACTTCTAGTTACGCCCCTGGCTGTGTGCTGAGCGACTTGGGCATTCTGAGTGAAGTATCATTGCTCAGAACACTCTCCTACACACGTCGGTACGTATGTAGCGCCACTTCATCCAACATTGCCGCTGCATCTCAGACAGACCTAAAACAGGGTATAATTATATGCTGTCTTTTTACATTTAAAGGTCTGATTTTCCCGGATGTGTTTTGCTGCACTTTAATATTCCACTAGAGGGCAGTGCTGTATTAGTTTAAAATAGATTACCAGTTGTCAAACCAAGAGAAGTAGTTTAACAAAATTTGGTTATTATGTGTTATTTATCTAAAATAACTACATGGCCTGTTTGTTGAAATGATATTCGTCATGGCAATAACTTTGTCATTACATAGCAATAAAAATCCCATAGACACTGATGTAAGAAGAAACTGTCAAAATAAACACTATTTTATTTCATTGTACTAAAATATTAGTTTACAATACTGTACTTGAAAACTTTTATATTATGAAATGCGTTAACTTTTTGTTTCTTAACTTTGGCATCAGAATTCTGAAATTACATTAACTATTGTTATAACTGAAGAGTGCGCTTCCACAGAAGACAGACAGACAGAGCATATAATACTGTATATTAAGTAATGTATACCTATTAATGTGTAAGGTATATTATTTGGTGCAGGGATAAAAGTTTCTTACTGCGAAATTTTGGATGGAAAAATAAAATAAATTTGTGTTTATATGTCATTCTAAAGCTGGGTACACACTGGGCAATATACTGTATATCATTAACAATATGGACAATATTGATATATTTAATGATATTGTGTGCATATCGACCGGTGTGTATCATCTATATATATGTCTAGTGTCCGTCAGTCTAAACACTGTCATCTGCTGGCAAAGAGTGAAACTACATCTCTTTCTCATACATGTACAAACACAGAAGGTAGCCAATAGGCACTCGCGGTCCAGCAGCCACCAATGCTGCTTCTGGTTGGCTTCTGGACCACAAGCGCCTATTGGCTACCGGTCCAGCAGGAGACTTAACTGAAAATAGCGGCAGACAGGGCAGCGCCGCAGCTCAGCCAGGCACAGCGGGGAGTGGGTGGGCTAGCGGGCAAGCAGGGCAGGGGAGCCTGCGGCACAGTTTGCGGTGCACGGCTCCGGCGCCCTGTAATCTTTCGGCGCCCAGAGCTCATGCTCCTCTGGCTCTGCCCTCCCTACTCCCTTGATTAGTATTCATTTTAAGATGCCCACTACGACACCCTGAACTTTGCTGTGTCTCTGCAAGTCATGTGATCAGTTCCATTTGTGTAATGATTGCCCCTGTTTAATGGATGCCACTGGCCCAGATTCCCATGTGCTACTGTATGTCTAGTTAGAACAGGGGTTGGCAGAATTACAAATTTGATGGCTACTGATCTGTTATTCAAACCTTGTAAAATATATCTTGAGATTTATCTCTCTATTTTTTTCTGTCTGCAATCATTTTAAGCCTGTAGTCATTTCATTAGACTAATCTGGATTGACTTGGGAAGAAGGCGGTGCTGTGTGTAATAGGACTGAATCATATCTAGTTATTTTTAATCGACTGTCTTCTCAACTGCAATGCCTGTTCTAACCTGTGGTTTTAGCCTGTTTGGTGGCTTTTTTCCCAGCCACCTTACTCACCCATTCCCCAGGAGATGCCCAGGTGATAGGTGCGGGGGACATGTTGCTATATAGTACATCATAGTGCATCACTATGTTCCTCCCAACCTCCTATTGTATGATTTCACAATTGGGGTATGCCACGTTCGTGCAGATCAATGTGAATCACATTGAGGGGTAGATTTATTTCGCTCGTGATAAAGTGTCTGGTTTTTATCACCGGCCAATCAGCTCCTACCTGTCGTTTTTCAAACCAAGCCTGTAACTTCACAGTTAGGAGCTGATTGGCCAGTGATAAAAACCAGACACTTCATCACTTCACCGAGCTTAATAAATCTGCCCCTGAGTCTCTGGAAGCGGACAGAGCCGGGGAAGTCGTCAGGCCTCAAAAAGGAGTTATACCCTCTTAGGAGTCTGGGGGAGTCCCACAATTTTGGGACCCTCCCAGACATTACAAGAAAGTAGGTACCATACTTGCCTACTTTTGAAAACTATTTTCAGGGAGATTATTGCTGCTAGTAGAATTTTGCACAGCTCCCCATTGAGAGGGCGTGTCATGCTCCACCCAAAGGGCGTGTCTAGTTCCATGTATGGAGAGATTGTGAAAACAGATGGTGAACGTGGTACCTAGAAGCGTGGCTGTGTACTGCTACATCTGAGAGGAATCTTTTAAAATGACTTATATCCAAATGTAAATGATCCCCAAAGCAGTTAGTAAGAGCTACTATAATTGGTAAAGTGCTGGGAAATGGTGCTGATGATTTAATGTAAATGTATCTGTCTCTCATTCCTTTTTTGTCCAAAGATGTAACAGTCTAATGTGGGCTAGGTGAAATGAGGGAGATTGGTAGACTAATGAGGGAGAGAGGGAGATTGCTGCTATTTCAGGGAGTCTCATACCTCCCAACTTCTGTCCGCATGAAATAGGGACACTCAAGGGGCGGGCGTATGCAAATGATGGTGCGGCTTATGCTAATTAGCCACAACCTCATTTTCATACGAGAATAGACGCTGTGCGCATGCGCACAGCGTCTATTCTACTAGATTGGGGGTCTCCCAACTGTCACCCCCCCGCAGCGGGACAATGCCTGCCGCGGGTGGGACAGCGGGACAGGACCCGAAAATCGGGACTGTCCCTCTAAAATCGTGACAGTTGGGAGGTATGGAGTCTCCTGCAGAATGCAGGAGGGTAGGCAACTACGGTAGGTACAGGAGGAAGCATGGCTATCTTAACAGCATTGTAGGCCCTGGGCAAAGCAACACACGGTGTCCCCTATCACACATTTATGAGAACCAATGAAAAATTGCAGCTTCAACATCACCATCGATGACGGAATTCCGTTGCAGATCTATATGCAGCAAGTTAAGGTGCCAGAGTCGGTGTTCTCGCTGCCAGCATTCCCACAGCCGGGATGTTAACTGCATCCCTTATAGAGGTCCAGGCACAGAATTACGCACTTATTCCACGTTTGCCAAAGGTTCAAAATTATTTTTTTTCTTAATTTTCCAAATATATTTTTCTCTCCCTTTCTTTACTTCATTCCATGTTTGCAACACCTCAGCTGCCGTCGCCTTTTAATGTATCACTCACTTTCCCCTGTCCATTTGCTGAAATGCTTCTATTTCTTGCCATTTAGTTATATAAGCTTTGGCAGCTTTAAATCATTGCTGTGGAAACCCTCAAATGTTTTCACTGTGTAATCCCAAATATGAGCGAGGCGGGAGAGCGAGGGGGGCTGTAATGGGAGAGAGGAAATTCTAAGAAAATGAAATAAGACAGGAAGAGAAAAAATTGAGCAGCCAGATGACTGGAAAATAGGTTCCAGCTTTCTCTGTATTGGGATTTGCCTCCCTGTAGTTCACAAGTTTCTGCTTATTGTGTCAATTTCAGAATTGTATTTAATATATGAGCAAAAGGTTTTATTGGAACTGCGCAAGTATTTGGAGAACGCTTATGTTTCAGGATCCAACAGTGATGTTTGATTTAACAATACGTTTTTTTTTTATACTTTTATATTCTGTTCTTGCAAAAAAACAATTATGTTTAAATTTACCTTTATACACAAATGTACAATGTACTTTATATGTAGTATAGTAAAAAGAGGGTACTTGTTTCCTAGCACGGCCACAATCGCGGGCATCGCGGGTCATTTCTAATGGTATGCGATGCGACCGACGCGATGCCCACGATTTTCCATTGAAATGCATTGAAAAGGTCAAAATCGCGTCGGTCGCATCGCATGCGGCCAAAAAAAGCATGCGATGCTACCGACGTAGCAAATGCCTAAACCTGCCTAGTGGTGGCGCCGGCCCTGGCAATAGGGGACAGGATGGCTCCTTCCTGGTACCACTTACTGTATACCCCTTTCAGACATACCACCCAGGATTTTAAAATCCCGGGTCAATTGCAGGTGTGCAGGACTAAAAATCTTGGGAATAGCCTTTCAGACATACAATAGTCCTGGGATTATTCAGATTCAGATTAGTTTATTGTCATTGCGCCATGACAGGACAACAAAATTAGGTTTTAACATCTGTCCGTAATCCAGTATACATCAACAAACACTTAATCACAATACATAAAAACTATTACTTATTAAGCTATTATATGTGTGCATGTGAAAAATTCCGGGATTTTTGCCTACGTCTGAAACGAATATCAGCCTGTGCTGCAGCAAGCAACACTGCTGGACTCTGAGATGATGCGCACAGGTGAATGTTGTTACACACCTTAACAGCCAGAAAGCCGACACGTGTCACCATCGCTGCTTTTTGAATTGCGTCTATAATGTTTGTAGAACACTGAAAGCAGATGTGGCACTGTAATCATCTGCTACAGCCACAGACACACAGCAGCTAGCATTCTGCTACTCTGAGAGGGATTTCTTAACATTAAATATTTACTTCAGGAGGATGTTAGTCCATTTGTCTTATTGCTGAGGAAGTGAGGGAGTCCAGCATCTTAATTAGGGATTACATACCTGCTGAAATATGTGTGATCGGACAGAAAAATTAACTCTTTTTGTTTCTACAATTGTTATAATACGGTCACGAAAGGGGGACGTAGAGGCCCCTGCCGTGATCCTCTGGATGTGCACTTCAGCAAACCTTTAACCCCTTGAGTGGTATGCCCGGAAATTTTCCGGGCTCAGCTGCGCTGCCGCAGTGGGCTGTCCCGGAAAATTCCCGGACATACCACTAATATCAAGGTGTGCACCACTGGCGCATCACATATCTGGGCACTCCCCACCTTCTCTCCCCTCCCATCACTTCCCCTCACCTCTATGCTCCGGTGATCATACGCCAGAGCTTCCCTGCTGGGTGGTTGATTGTGTGATAGACAGGAGGGGCATGAGGGCCACATCTGTAAAAAAAAAAAAAATCACTGACTGACAGGTGGCCGTACAGGTGAACCAGGCCACCATCCTACCGGGGATCTTCCCTGTGAGGCCTATGCCAATCCGTTCCTGGCCGTATGGATGACTAGACTCTTGACTGTATATTTGTATTGGTGGCCCATTGACTATATATATCTGGTTCACTTGCAAAAGTTCACATGAAGGTGAAGCAGATGTAACATGTGCAGAGAGAGTTAGATTTGGGTGTTTATTTTGTTTCTGTGCAGGGTAAATACTGGCTGCTTTATTTTTACACTGCAATATAAATATTAGTTTGAAGTACAAACTCCACCCAAATCTAACTCTCTCTGCACATGTTACATCTGCTCCACCTGCAGTGCACATGGTTTTGTCCATCTAAGAAGGATTTTGTCAGAAAGAGTGAACCAGAATCAGGCCATGTGTGTAGCCGGGGTAGTCAGTTTGTACAGTATACAGTACTTCTGGCTCGGAGGATGCGCTCCACTAGCCTTCTGCCAACATCACTTCCTCAGTCTAGTGCATAGGAATCCCGGAAGGCGGAGTGAGCTCCATGGAATTCTGCTTAGGTCATTTCCAGTGTTGGGTTTTCAACACAAGGCTATTTAATTTTGCTGCTGCTCCTATGCACCTGGCTATACAATTATGTGGTTTTTGAATATGGAATCTTAAAAAAAAAAAGTCTAAATTTTACCAAAACATTGATATGTATACTGATCTGCATAGTCATTAAACTTCTGCTGTAAAACACTCTGCACCATCGCTGGGTGGTACTAGCTTGGAGCACCCCTGAACCACTACACTTGGAGATGCAAATGCAGACTTTTCATTTGAATAAACACATTTAGTAAATACCACATATAAGTAAATACTGTTTAAAAAATAATAGGACCAATGGCAAAAGGTTAAATACTGTACACATTCTAGGGCAAGGTCTTCGGGCTGGATACTTCCAGTTTTGTTGACTGAGGAGATAAAGTGGGAGCAAGGTACGGTCACACATATCGCACAGGAACAGTTGTACATGAAGCAGATTTTGTATTTTCCCCTCTCTTCATTTGTGAACATGATGCCGGATTGATCACTAAATCTACATAATGTTTGCTGTACAATGAGTATTTTGTAGTTACAATATCACAGGCCAATTAAATAAACAAGACACTGGCACATTTATTTCAGCTTCCAGTCATATTTTCGTATAGAATGGGGACCGACAGTTCATTAGGAGCATGGTGTACAGGGCTCTTAGCAGAGAGCTTTGCACATGGGGCCTTATTCTGGTTCACTCTCAGAGGTAAATTCCTTCTTAAATGGACAAAACCATGTGCACTGCAGGTGGGGCAGATGTAACATGTGCAGAGAGAATTAGATTTGAGTGGGGTTTTTCTTCAAAGTGAGATCTATATTGCAGTGTAGAAATAAAGCAGACAGTATTTACCCTGCACAGAAACAAAATAACCAACCCAAATTGAAATCTTTCTGCACAAGTTACATCTGAATCGAGAAAATAAAAATATAATTGTAATACTTCTTTTTTTAAAGCCGATCACAGGGCCAGGATGATGTGCCAATTTTTATGTAAACTGTCCATGGAAATAAGGTTATCGAAGTGTAGATCTTGAGCAGCATGTAAGAAGGACTGTCATGGATTTTCCTTTTGAATAATGAAAGTGATCAATCTTGGCAATTCACCAGGATGACCCCTGGTCTTGCCCTATGGCCACTAACCCAGCTCTCCCGGACCGGTGAGTTTGTAACTTACCGCCATCTTGGCAATTCACCAGGATGTCCCCTGGTTTTGACCTATTGCCACTAGCCCAACCCACCTGGACCGGTGAGATTGTAACTTACGGCCATCTTGGCAATTCACCAGGATGTCCCCTGGTCTTGACCTATGGCCACTAACCCAGCCCTCCCGGACCGGTGAGATTGTAACTTACCGCCATCTTGGCAATTAACCAGGATGTCACCTGGTCTTGCCCTATGGCCACTAACCCAGCCCTCCCGGACCGGTGAGATTGTAACTTACCGAAGCCGTTCGATGTCGGGGTTTGCACATAAGCAAAACCCGAACATTGGGGCTGGCGCCGAATTTGGATCAATCGATCCTGAATCGGCCGCAGAGTGTTTTTGTGTACTTGTTCCTTCCTGTAGTTTGTATTTGGTGTCCACTCCGCATACTGATATAGCCACAGCCACAAACATTCCTGCAAGTGTAGCTATGTGGTGTTTATGCCAAGGTCCATGGTCCTCAAGGTTAATTTGCTACAACTTCTATTTGTTTAATTGACTTTGTTTGCTTATGTGTTAAGTCCCACTGTTTACTTTGTATGTATTTTTACAGATTGTTGTATGTGCGCGTGTTATGGCAGATAGAAAACCTTTTTTTTTTTTACACTTTTATTTTTAGTTTTTTTTTTCAAATACTCAGTACTTTGAAATAATGTTTTATAATGGGCCTAATTCAGACCTGACTGCTGTTGTATGAATTTGCAGAAGACTGTGATCAGTTAGCCGCTATCCAGACACAGTGAATTACCGCTCTTTGAAGTCTGTGAATGACGTGCAAATGGATCGCTGAACTGAAAATCAAGTTGCAACTCGCTGACCATTGAATGATTGTCCCTGTCTGTGCAAGTGTGCGGAACTCTGACCCTTCCACAGCTCTGTGACAGCAACAGGCTGATAGAGGCTGGAGCTGACGTCGCACACCCTCCCTGAACACGCATACGTTCCTTCTGACACTCGCAGAAAAAATGGCCGGATACCACCCTCCAAATGCCAACTTCCTGTCCGCGAAACTGCGTGGGGATTGCAATTAGATTCATTGCTTTTATTGCCACTGTTTGGTATTATTCATGCGTGCTATGATCCCTACGTACAGCTGTTCCATAATCGATAGGATTGCGAATTTGCACAGCAGCAATCAGGCCTGAATAAACCCTAAAACCATTCTTTGAGTCGACAGGACGACATCTGAAATCGGTCGGCTGACATCAACAAGATTGGAAGGTCGACACAAGCCTTAGGTCGACAATGGGAAGATCGACAGTCAAAAGGTCAACATGTGCTGCCATGTGCCGATGGGCGGTCTGTTATGCCCTATGATCTACTACAGCGTGGTGGGAGCATACAATAGTGTGCCGAGCGCAGCCAGGCACCGTGCCCGAAGCAAGATGAACACAGCGCGCCATGCGAGGGGACGCGGTACACTTAGATGGTGTCCATATCAACTATGTCAACATTCGGGTAAAAAAACGTGAAAAATTCATGTCGACCTTTTGGTTGTCGACCTAGACATTGTTGACCTAATGCTTATGTTGACCTTCCGGCCCTTTTGACCTTAGCCATGCCGACCTATTTCAGGTGTCAACCTAAGCCCGGTCCACCTTCAGTGGTTGACCCAATACATGTCAACCTAAATTGGGTTGATCCAATGACCCATACCCCAATGTCTCACATATCTCTTAAGTAGAGCTAATACTTTGATCATACTGTATAGTCCAGTGATTTTCAACCTTTTTTCCTTGCGGAACACTAAATAAGATTTTAAAATTGGCAAGGCACACCATGAGATCCCCACAGGGCAAAACACATTGGCCCCCACAGGGAAAAAAAAAAACCTATGGGCCCCATATAAAAAAAAAACCAATCATACTGGTCCCCACAGGTAACAAAAATAAAATACATGAAACAAAGAGACCAGTAAATAACAGTTGAACTGGTGGTGGCTGTAAACTGGTTTGGGCATCTCTAGATCTGGGGGCACAATTGAGAACAGCTCAAGGCACACAACTATGCCACGGCACAGTGGTTGAAAAACACTGGTATCGTCCATTTCCCCAGGTTAATCAAACATCATGTAAAAGAACAAGACCCATTTTTAGGAATGCAGGACAAATTCTAATTACTTTAAATCATATACTACTGACCTAAGCGACCTATGCAAATTAGACTGTGTCATAATGCCACAGGAATGAACTATTTAACTATTAAGGCATTATTAAATACAAACTTGCAATGTAAAGGCTGTAATTGGCGTGCCAGGGTGTGTCCGATAAACTGGATTCTGAAGCTTTTGAAAAGTTCACTGTGTCAACTCATGAAGTAACAAACGTATCATGACATAAGAGGACACACTGTATTCCTAAGCAGTGCCTTATTACATAAGGTGTTCATAAGCAGCCACCTCCCAATCATCAGAACTGCTTAGATTCCAGGTGATTTGGAATATACACCCAAGCTTGTTAAATGCTCTGTACTTGAAATTTTCCCACGCCTCCGGAATGCAGTAGCGATGAGCAACAGCCTGCAAAATGGAGCAGGAAATTACACATTTTCTGTGAATTACTAAATTATATATATATATATATATATATATATATATATATATATATATATATATATATATATATATGATACATAAAATGATTTATATTGTACAGTATGCTTGCCCTGAACAAAAGGGAATATTATACACTTCTTTCTGCTTGATATACAAGAAGACAAACTTTATACCCATTATACCACTGTTCTACACTATATGTGTGGAGTTTGCATGTTCTCTTGTTTTATGTGGATTTCATTTAGGTTCTTAGAAAAGTGCTGCACAATATGTAGGTCATAGTTACCTATAGCAGCAATCTCCCTCTCTCCCTCATTAGTCTAGCAATCTCCCTCATGTCACCTAGCCCACATTACACTGTTACATTTTTGGGCAAAAAAGGAATGAGAGATAGATACATTTACATTGAATCATCAGCGCCATTTCCCAGCACTTTACCAAGTATAGTAGCTCTTACTAACTGCTTTAGGGCTCATCTACATTTGGATATAAGTAATTTGGTACTTATGTATTATCTGGGCTCCCATGTTAAATGCACCCCATTTTTTCATACCCCTACTATCCAACTACGCATGGAGTTGATTTTATATAGTGTGGCGAGCGCAGCGAGCCACCGTGCCCGAAGCGTAGCGAGCCCCGCGAGGGGACGCAGTCTCATAAGAAAAACGGGAGCCCAGATATTACATAAGTACCAGTAATTTTACAAGATTCCTCTCAGATGTAGCAGTACACACCCACGCTTCTAGGTGCCACGTTCACAATCTCTTTGCACAGTATCTCCATATATGGAACTAGACACGCGCTTTGGGAGGAGCATGACACGCCCCCTCAATGGGGCGCTGTGAAAAATTCTACAACCAGCTATAATCTACCTGAAACTAGTTTTCAAAATTAGGCAAGTATGATGTAGGTCCTGTATAAAAAAAACTATAAATAATATACATAAATAAATAAAACGTGGTGGAGCATATGTGACGAGGGGAAAGTGTAATATTCCAATTTAATTTGACCAAGATTAAAGCTTTTGCAGAGTTGAGTAGAAGATTGGTGTGAACTGTAAAAGATGATGATGTCTGCAAAAGAATGTCTGTGCACCAGCAGTTTGTGAGGGTAAGGGACAGGGGCTGTATGGAGGGTTGTAATACATACTTGGGCCCTTATTCAGATCTGATCGCAGTACAAATTTGTTCTCAAAATGGGCAAAACCATGTGCGCTGCAGGTGGGGCAGATGTAACATGTGCAGAGAGAGTTAGATTTGTGTGAGTTATTTTGTTTCTGTGCAGGGTATATACTGGCTGCATTATTTTTACACTGCAATTTAGATTTCAACACACCCCACCCACATTTAACTCTCTCTGCACATGTTACATCTGCCCCACCTGCAGTGCACATGGTTTTACCCATTTTGAGAACAAATTTGTACTGCCATCAGATCTGAATAAACTCCTTGTTTTAGTGATAGAGACAATAAAGGGCGAGCCAGAAAGAAATATTAAATTCATGTTGTAAATGGTCAATTCATGGGGGTCAGCCTGCGACTGTATGAAATGGTGTTACAACACGGATGGTGTAATGGTTAGCATTACTGCCTCATAGCACTGAGGTGATTGGTTCGGTTCACACCATGGCTCTAACTGTGCGGAGTTTGTATATTCTCCCTGTGCTTGCGTGGGTTTCCTCCGGGTACTCCGGTTTCCTCCCACAATCCAAAAATATACTGGTAGGTTAATTGGCTTCCAAAAAAAATGAAGCCTAGAATGAATGTGTGTGGGAGTATGGGTCATGCATTAGCTGAACAGGGAAAAATATAGGCCTCCAAGCTATAATCCACTCACATCCCCTCAGAGGTACATAAGTTGCTGCTGGTAATTACTCAGAGGTGTGTCCCTATACCTCAATAAAGTTTGCAAAAAAGACAGAACGGGAATTCCTTAGCATACATTAATGTACAATGAAGCTACTGAAGAATTATAATCAACAAAATTACTAAGCAGAAGAGGGTTTGCCAAGGGTAAATCATACTTGCCTACTTTTGGAAACTGGTTTCAGGGAGATTCCATCCCTCACAACTTGTGCATGGTTAAAATCAGGATCCTTTGACAATTCTTTAGCTTTCCCCATGACTCAGAATCCAGACACGTCAGTGCAGCACTGGATGAAAGATGCAAGGGTCTTTCAGGAGATCAGAAACTCACTGACCTTTTATACACACACACTGATTACAAGCAAACAGATCACAGTGTACTGAGCATAGTTCAGTTCACTTAATGCTTGTGTCGAAAAAAGTCAGAATGGGAATTCCTGCGCATACATTTTTTTTATGGGTGTTGACTTAATTTGCTTTGGATGAGCTATGCTTGGTACACTATTATACTCTCACTCTATGCCCACTTGGACAGTAATGTATGAAAACCACCTGAACATGAAAAACACGTTGACCATTTTCATGTCGACCTTTTCCATGTGGGACTAACGCTTGTGTCAACCTAATGGATGTCAACCTGTTTCATGTGTAGATCTAGTGACTGTCAACCTATAGTGGTCGACCTAATGACTGTTGACCTAATGCTTGTAGACCTAATGACTGCATCCCATATGTGGTAGGGAATATAGATTGTAAGCTCCACTGGGGCAGGGACTGATGTGAATGTTCAAATATTCTCTGTACAGCGCTGCGGAATATGTGTGCAATATTTATTTATTTATTTACAGTTTCTTATATAGCGCAGCAGATTCCATTGCGCTTTACAATTGTAGACAGTGATAGAACAAACTGGGTAACAACAGACAGACCCTGAGGTAGGAGGGCCCTGCTGCAAGCTTACAATCTATAGGGATATAGGAGGGAAACACAAGGACAGGCACCAGTAACAGCATAGCAGTCCCACCAAGTTACAAGTCCAGAAGGGAACCTATATAATACATTAGTGCCTCAGAGGGTTATGCGTATGGTACTTAAATATGATAGGCTTGCCTGAAGAGGAGAGTTTTCAGGGAACACTTGAAAGTTTGGAGGCTAGTGGAGAGTCTTATTGTGCGTGGAAGGACATTCCATAGGATGGGAGCAGCCTGATGAAAGTCCTGTAATAGTGAATGGGAGCTGGTGATCCGTGCAGAAGAGAGACGCAGATCTTGTGTAGAGCGGAGTGGTCGATATGAGAGCTATGTTGTGATAAGTGCAGAGATATATGCAGGTGCAATATGGTTAATAGCTGTATATGCGAATAGAAGTGTTTTATATTGAATACGGTAACATACAGGCAACCAATGGAGAGACATGCTACATGCAGATCAGTTGGTGGGAAGGTGCTAATGATGCCATGTTGCAGAATACAGCATGGCCTCACGACTCCCCCCTTCCCATTGCTTAATCATCGCTACCGTCAACGGCAAGTGTGTATGCAGGCACTCGCCGATGCCGGCATAACCACCAGGTCCTATGGCTAACAATCTTGCTGGGTGCACAGTCACATCACATAAAGTGTACCCAGCATAAGTTTCTATCAATTTTCAATCCTAGCTACAGGTGGCAGAATTATATAAATCTGATTATGCTCTGACCATTTCTGTGTTTGTTCTTGATATACTTTAATAAAGAAATATTATTTGCATGTATATTCCAGTGGGTTAATTTGTTATCACCTTTATTTGATAAATAGTTTAATTTTTGTTGTTCTAATATTATACTAAATGTAATAATATTCTGCCTTTGTGCTCATATATCACTGACATGTCAAACACATTTTATTATCTTGATTACTCTTTAACACCCACGCATTTTGCAGCATGAATTCTTATTTATTTCAGGTATTTATCTACCCTTGTGGATTAATTCTCAGACTTATTCCTTCATCACCCTTGGATGTAAGGGTCGAGCATAGCGCATATACTGTAAGAACATATTTGGTGTGGAAACTTGCATCGCTAGCATGCAGTCGGGAGCAAACAGCCTTAAGCTGCTTTACGGGACACTATTCAGCAACACAGAGAGACATGAGTCTACTGATTAGGGAAGCCAATCCCGGGGAATTTTTTCATTAAAAAATGCCCCGGCCGCCCAACAAATTTACTTACAAGGGTGGGTGCGGCGAGGAGCCGGATGGGCAGTGCGGTGTGGCTGAAAGTGGGAGGGCGGTGTGGCAGGGAGCTGAGCGGTGGGGAAGACAGCGGGAGGCGGGGTGGGTGGTGCGGATGTACAGAGCCAGGGACGGGAGAAGGTGGGCAGCTTCTGAATAGGTGCTCAGACACTGCCTGGCATTAGACTGTTGAAATTAGATTTTGGGATTGGAAACTCCAATCCCGGGATTGAAATCTTGCCAATTCTGGGGCCAAATCCCGGTAACCTGCCGATCCTGGTCCAGGTTGTGCTGAAAACTTGAACTAATACTTTTAAATCCCGTAAAACAGAAGATCTGTGCCTCTGTGCTTTGCGGTACGGACAGAAAAACCATTAGGTTGGATATGTTCTCCTGTTTATAAGTCATTAAGGTAAATTATGCAGTAGCTTGAAGACTTAAAGACAGCAATGTGGTTTTATATAGGAATGACAAATCCATTTTAACACATAGGCATTGATGATGGTATGCAGAAAGTATGCCTGTGCTTTATTGGTTGCATTTATATATGCATTCCTGGGAGGATAGATAATCAGCTAGGCCATCAGACCTCCTCATATATCCAAATAATGCTACAATAGTGATCAGTACAGGGTCATGGCCAGGAAGCAGGTGTGTACCTATACTTACTTACCTTCGTGCACGTTGCGTAAGTCTTCTGCACCCACTGAAGGTTGACCACATCTCCCGCATCCAACCTGCTTTAAGCGAAGCGGGCGAGATAAGATTGTGAATAGACTTGCGGTGCCCTATTGAGGTTGGTGGAGCCTGACCCCACCCCCATAGTGCAGGCAGCGTCTCTTCTCCAGGCTTCTCCCAGAGAAGAACTTAAAATGTAGCCAAGTATGCTATTGCCTCTTACAAATGTCAGTGCCCCCCCCCCCCCCCCCCCCCCCCCCATTACATTGTCATTACTGCACACACCAGTGGAAAGCGCAATTGTTCACCACTGCATCGCTATCCGGAAACAGCAGTGATCCAGATGGATGTGGTATTATAGATCAACAAAAAATAGATAGATTGGTCAACACTGAAAATGTTGACTGTGTCTACTGTCAACATGTACAAAAGGTTGACAGAATTGAATGGTCAACATAAAACTGCTCCATAAACATTTTTTGTGTGTGGTGGGGGATTGTCTAAATCTTGTCCATTTTACAGTGTGTAGACCCTCGCAGGCTCGCTTTTCTTTTTACTATTCCCAATCACAGGCCACGTGCCACGTGGATGGTAAATGAAGCAAGAGTTATATTTTTTAGACTTGTGTCGACCATTGTCATGTTGATATTTTGAACCTGTCATTCTTTTTGTACCTGTTGACCTTTTTTCTGTCAACATTTTGACCATGTTGACCTATAATATGTCAACCATATGGGGTCGACTGTCTAACAAGACACAGTCTACCCATTGACGGAACTTGAATGGGGTCAAGCACCCAGGACGGTCCAGCTGAAATAGGGAAGGTATGCGTGAAACCCTGCTGGTGCTCTAATACACTGACATATGGTAACCGAATATTGTGTGACTCACCCTCTTTGGGTAGCTCTCCTCAGCTCTTGCTGAGGCGTTGGTATGGCATTCGCAAACAGAAAGTCCCCCGAATACACAGGTGCTTAGCATAAAGTATCTGACAATGGGGGCAGTGCAACAAATGTTTAACGCAAACCCATCTCACGATTAAAGAACAAGAAAGCTTTATTGACACCCCTCCATAACTTCCACTTACACAATAAGGACTGATTCTGGTTCACTTACAAAAGCAAATTCTCTCTATAATTGACAAAACAATGCTGCACTGCAGGTGGGACAGATGTAACATGCACAGATGCAAAACATCGCTCACACAGGGGGAGCAAATGAACAAGAATAACCCCATTAATGACACAGTGGTGAAATAGCACCACATGGCCATTGTAGCTGTGTATCTACTGTAGCATGTTAGTTCATTAACTACACAATACCCTTTTCCAGTACATGGTACTACAGGTTTCGAAGAAATCACACTTTATCTCAAAGATTATGGCAAACTCCTATTCTGCAGCACTTCCCATTACGCAGGCACCCACTCCCCTTCAACTGCAACCTTTTACATTAACCTCAATATTTTTAATTCCCTAATGCTTGTTGCACTGCAATCCCATCACTACTCCCTGTAAGCACTGGAGTAATTTGTGTTACCAGCTGTGACCTTGGTGGGCCAATGCAGTGCACAGGAAACAGGAGACTCGGAGGCTTGATCAATCTGGAGAGCATACGCTGGAATGAGTGGTTGGTGAACACAAGGATAGGCAAGTACGGTCTTCCCCGTTTCTTTTATATGAGGTACTATAATCAAATGGGGCTTTTCCCTTTTTTTGCAGACAACTCACTGGGGACCCATGTCTTGTTGGGCTTTACCCCTTTAAACTGTATGTGTCCTCATGGCTGTGCCTTCACCACCCAAACAATAGGGTGCAAGGGTATTGCGGGATCTCCATTCTCCCATCCTGGCTGACCCCACGGAGATCCAAGGAATCTAAGTGATAATAGACAGGTCCTGACATCTTAAATTACAGCTGTGCAGTGACCTATCTTCTCATTGCACTGCATGGTTGTCGACTTTTAGGCTGCAGCTTGTGGAAATAGGGGGCGGGGCCAGCGTGGCAGGGCTCACAGAAGGAGGCTGTGTGTTGAGGGTGTGGTCATTGCAATCACGTCATTGTTACCACGTCCGTCACGCCGGTTTTACAGGCATTGCATAGCGGGGGTGGGGCCACAATGACCCAGTTTAGCATGAATAGCATCATCTGGTCCCCACTAACTCCTCTGCCAAGAGGGGGAAGGGGGTGTTTGTTGCAGACTATTGAAGGTTACTTTTCAGATTTTTGGCCATTCCAGTAGAGTAGGAAAGTATGTTGCTCTGAATCACATTTCATATTTGCCTACTCCCGAATTCCAGAGGGCTCTCCGGGGTTCCTGAGTTCATACAGTAGATCTGCATTTCCCCAGAGAAACGGGCATGGCCGCTGTAACTGGTATCTACCTGGCCACATAATAAGTATGTTCATTGTGCCTGTATGTATTTTTTCAGTGGGTCCCTTATGTCACTATAAGGGACCCATGGGGTCGACAAGCAAAAGGTCAACAGTCAATAGCTCGACCACTAATGGTGGGATGGCAAAAGATCGACCAATGAAAAAGGTCGATGTTCAAAAGGTCTAAATGCACAAAGGATCAACATATGCAAAAGGTCAACATGGGCAAAAGGTTGATATGAGTTTTTTTAATATGTGTCTGTGTTGACATAGGTCGACATGGACACTGTAAAGTGTACAATGTCCCCTCGCATGGCTCTCTGTGCTCGGCACACTATTTTATTCTCCCTCAATGCCCACTGGGATGGTAAAGCATGAACAAGTATATTTTTTTCAGAAAAACATGTCGACTTTTGCATGTTGACCTTTTGCCTGTTGACCATTACTGGTCGTCCATCGACTGTTGACCTTTTGCGTGTGGACCTCATTCCCCATTTTGTACTTTTCATCGTCTATCAGGTTGCCTACTTTATGGCTTTCAGGCAGGGGGGCGGGTCCGCTGAAGGCATAAGAAAGGGCAGGGATGTGGGCGGAGCTACAATGGTACATCATGTTTTGGGAGTGTGGCCAGCACAACTGCTTCCTTGTGGACACGGCCCCCCCCTCCCAAATCCGGTAGTTCAAGCATTGCACAGCGGCGGGCGGGGCTACAATGACGCGATATGCATCCACGGACCGCTGCAGACGGGGGGCCAGGAATGCCGGTCTTCTCAAGCAATTTCCGTTAGGGTAGGCAACCCTGTCATATATAGCAAACTCACCAAAATACAAGATAGAGTTAACAGACTTATCCAGCGCTTAGTAGCGTGATTTTCTGCTGAAATTCCTTATCCTCCCGTATCACTGGCCGGCCGCAGTGTCCCACATACACCGGAGGGGAGAGGAGGATCCGGTTATATTTCTGCCTCCAGTTACAGAGACCATACAGCAGTCACGGCAATACGGATCTGCACCTTGCTGGGTATTACAGACCCCTCAGGACCACAGTAATCCGGGTCTCCCAGCTGCTGGCCTGACCCGGAAGTGGAGGACCAGCAAATAGTGCACACAGTGACCCGGAAGTAGGGGGTGTAAGTCGGAGACAGAAGCAGCACTGACTCCTCCTGTACAATGGTACCAGCAGCTGGGAGACCCGGATTACTGTGGTCCTGAGGGGTCTGTAATACCCAGCAAGGTGCAGATCCGTATTGCCGTGACTGCTGTATGGTCTCTGTAACTGGAGGCAGAAATATAACCGGATCCTCCTCTCCCCTCCGGTGTATGTGGGACACTGCGGCCGGCCAGTGATACGGGAGGATAAGGAATTTCAGCAGAAAATCACGCTACTAAGCGCTGGATAAGTCTGTTAACTCTATCTTGTATTTTGGTGATTTTGGTGAAGGTTTTAAAGGAGAACCTTATTCCTGAGTTCTACGGATTTTCCTGGCTGCTAATTTGCGCACGTTGTCTATCCTTACACACACAGTTTGCTTTGGGATATATAGCAAACTGTTCCTAAAGTTTTCCATTGATGTCTTACATTTTAGCCCGTACACATCAGAATAGGTTAACCTACCACCTGCGTGGATATCATGTTTGCAGAAGCAATAAAGGAATTCAGCAAAGGAATTTGTTTTATTTTAACAATGTCCCAGGACAGGCTAATAAAGCAGGCCCAGCCCAAAGCTGACAAACATGGGCCTGGAATCAGCACCCTCCTTCCTACTGAGCAGCCCAGTAAAAGATTCATTCCTGCAAGCTTAATAACACAAAGAAGTAGGTCCCTGTGTTCGCTTTTTGAATTGCACAGCACAAGGAGCCCGGTGATTATTGCCTTATAAATGGTAGTGGAAGTATGGCAAATAGCTATGGAATGCTTGGCACCATTAATCACTACAATGCCCTGCTAATAATCATATGCTAATGCGGAAGTGGGAAAAGTAGCCATCAAGTCATGCAGATATTTGTAGTTGACCGATATAATCAGAACTATTTTGCAATTTATAATTTATTAATGATGTGTTGCATCAAGGACTGACAATAGTGACCCTTATGGAATGTTATGTCATAACTACAGATGAGCCATTTGGTAAATTGTATCATTTGCTGGCTTTCGGTGTGTTGGAAATCACAAAGGGTAATTATACCTAATACACAAGCTGGTTTATGTAACAGCAGAGAGCTAGTAATTTCATTTACACATTACAATGTAGAAGTTTCCACCCCATGACAGAATTGTGAATACTTGACATTGCATACACTTGGCAGCTACTGTATGGGTAATATATTCAGTGTCAGATTAAGGTCCTCGTTCGCCTGGAGCTGAAATTTATGAAGGGCCTATTGCACAAAATCACAGAGGGTGTGACCAGAATGGTGGGAGTGTGACTCTTTATGCAGGGGTGTGGTCTGTGCAGTGGGGCATAGCTAGCATTATGGAGGGCTACCACCTCCCTTTATCCCTCTTAATCTCCCTACTCCCTACTTTTTGCTTGTGATGTTACCCTCAGTGGCTCTCACCTCTGTGGAGGAGGGGGGCTCCCACCCCACCCGCTGCTGTGCTCCCTGCTGCTGCCCCAGCCGCAAGTGAATCTCGGTCCCAGCCGCTGGTCCCCTACACGGAGCCAGCGTTTGAACTTCCTTCATACTGCGCATGCACTGGCACCAGCCTCTATGGGCTGCTTTTGTAGCAGTCCCCGGAGGCATATTCTGGGTCCTGGGTCTGGCACATGCAAAGTATCATCCATGGTACTGTGCCTGTGCAGAACCCGTTTTGGGGGCTGACCCGCAGCTGCGCATATAGAGGCATCCCGGAGGAAGGGAACACCTCCCAATGGGACTGCCTTGAGTGACTGGCAGGTCGGACTGAGGAGCTTCTGAACTAGAACTTTAGGGATGTGCAGTAATTGTTCAAATAAAACTTTTACGGCTCCAATTATTATCATTTGCCGACAGCACACCAAAATAAAAAAAACTCTTACAGCCGCAATTAGTAGCAATAAGGAATCTTTATTCTCCCAGATGTACCATTGCTGAGTCAAAGGGACAGAGGATTTATTGCAATCACACTACTCTATTTCCTAGTCAGCTGTGAAAAGGGGGGGAAGCGAGGCACTGAATTGAAAAATACATAATAAACACAAAATCTGCTTTATCTCTTATATATTTGGCTACATCTGTCACTCAAAGTGTGTGTGTATAACGCTGGGTGGAGCCTCTGACTCACATGACTGACTCACATGACAGAGAACCAGCCCAGTGAGCCCACAGACAGTGCCAGACACCCTCTGCCTCCCCATGTTTCCCAGCACTGCTTCTCCACAGCCACCAGGTGAGCGCCCCCCCCCCCCGCGCCCCCCCCTCCCGCGATTCGCTGCAAAAAAAAACCCGCGACCCCTCCTCCCGCGATCCCCCTCCTACGATTCGTGGCAAAAACACCCCCCGCGACCCCCCCCCCCGCAATTTGCGGCATAAAGAACCCCCCGCGACCCCCCCTCCCGCAATTCGCGGCAAACACCATCCGCGACCCCCCCTCCCGCGATTCGCGGCAAAAACACCCCCTCCCCCGTGACCCCCCCTCCTGCGATTCGCGGGAAAAAGGAACCCCCCCCCACGACCCCCCTCCTGCGATTCGCGGCACCCCTATCCCCCCTCCCCCCCGCAATTCACAGCAGCCCCAGGATTAAATGGCACATGCAAAACATTGACATGGCTATGGTCGACAATGAAAAAGGTTGACATGACACACCCCACCGCAACCCCCACTCCCGCGATTCACAGCACACACACACCCCCCGCGACCCGGCAGCAGTGGGGCGGGCAGCGGGGGTACTGAGTGCTGACCTGGGGGCGGTGTGGTCAGCAGCAGGGCTCATCAGGGGGACGCCGGAGCGGGCAGCGGGTCCTGACGCTGTAACTAGCCGGCGGCGCCTGTGTGTGATGATCTGGCTGGGCGCTGTGATCATTCACATATATCATTCAGCAGCGCTGCGGGACGGACGGGGCCGGGCAGTGGCGGGTATTATATTTTTAAAACACCTGTCAAATGACCTGCCGTTCTCTGATTGGCTGAGAGCTCTCAGCCAATGACTGACCGTTGGCTGAGAGCTCACAGCCAATCAGAGAACGGCTAGTCATTTGACAGGTGTTTTAAAAATATAATACCCGCCACTGCCCGGCCCCGGCCGTCCCGCAGCGCTGCTGAATGATATATGTGAATGATCACAGCGCCCGGCCAGATCATCACACACAGGCACCGCCGGCTAGTTACAGCGTCAGGACCCGCTGCCCGCTCCGGCGTCCCCCTGATGAGCCCTGCTGCTGACCACACCGCCCCCAGGTCAGCACTCACCGGCGCCGCCAGCTACCAGGGAGGTCGGACGTGATCGTATGTACTGACCGTCCGACCTCCCTAATCCGATCCGATGCGCACGGGACCGCGCATCGGATCGGATCAGATGTCACAGTCCTGCGATTTTGGGCCGATTTCACCCGGTTATCGGCACAAAGTGCCGAAATCGGATGAAATCGGCCCAAAATCGCATAGTGTATGGGGGCCTTAAGAGTAATGGGGCCCATACATCTACAGATCCTTTGTCAGATTGGGCTTATTGGAACAAAAACCTGGTAATATCTGAATGACAGCTTTTGGCAGTTTTACAGCATTTCAAAGCAAATGGTCAACTGTCATTTGCTCTCATCCATTACCCGGATTTTGTTCCAACCCAGATCTGACAATCGATCTGTAGATGTATGGCCAATTTAAGGCTCGGAAAGGGCTCTTTTACTAGGTTACAATTGTTATTAGATGTGTGGTGAAAATGTTCTACTAGTTTTCTCCAGCAGCACTTTGCAGTGTAGCATAGAGTGGGAGCACCACAAACTTTTAATAATTCTTAGCAATGACCAGATAGAATCTGCTGAAAGGATTGAGCTGACATCTTCATTGGAAAGCTCAGATTCAATTTTTTTTGCTAATAGACATACCCCAGGTGCAGAATCCTGATTACTGCATGTTCTAAGACCAGTATTTAACCAGTCACATGCTTGAGGTTATGCTAGCTCCTGTTTGCACACTCTGATGCTTCCTTCCTGATAGTGTTGCATTCCATGTTTTCCAGCATCACCAAGTCTCAGTGCAGCTTGTCAGTTACCCTACTGCCAATCAGCAAGGGGTTTAAGTATCATGCTCAATCTTACAGCCACGCCTTGAGCAACGTCCCTTATTCTACTCCGTTTATTCAAGTTATCCTGCTGTAGATACCTGTACCTTGAAAACAGCATCCTTCACTACCTTTCAAGCAGCTTGCTGAGATCATCTATACCAGTTGATCTCAACATCGGTCCTCAAGGACCCCCAACAATGCACGTTTTCCAGGTCACCTGGCAGGTGCACGGGTGCACTCATTAGTCACTGACACATTTTAAAAGATCACAGGTGGAGCTAATTAGTTCACCTGTGATTCTGTGTGGAGACCTGGAAAACATGCACTGTTGGGGGTCCTTGAGGACCAAGGTTGAGAACCACTGATCTATACTACTGCCTGCAGAAATCTTCTATGCTACAGTTTATTGATCCTGCCAAGCTACAGCCTGCTGTTCCTTGCCTCACTACAAACCTGCATTTCTTCAGCCATTCCGCCCGGTCCAGTGTGTCTGGTAAAGTCTTCCATGCTACAGCCTGCTGTTCCTTGCCTCTCTACAAACCTGCATTTCTTTGAAAACATATCAAATAAGTTTTCATTTCACATACGCTACGCATCTAATTGCTGATTAGCAGATTGCATGCTGCTAATACCATCCAGGCAGTGGTAGAACTGATGAGTGGTTGGTAGGGTTACCAACTCATCCCTTTAATCCGGGACACATATTAATTACACAGGTTCTGTGGCAGTTTAAAACCAGGTGAAATGGAGTCTTGAGGTGTGGCAGTTTAAAACCAGGTGAAAGCCAGCCACAGAACATGTGTAATTAATATGTGTCCCAGATTAAAGGGATGAGTTGGTCACCCTAATGCTGGCCATACACGCTGCGGTACGTGCGTGCGTTCCGTTCTTAACAAGCACGGATCACATTGCATTGCATTGCATTGCCTGTGCATGCGTTGTGCATGCAATGCGATGCAATGTGATGAAAACAAAGTACAAAAAGTATGTGCAAGCACATACTTTTTGTACTACTGTGCGATGAGGTGCCGCGGGAGCGCGCACCTCAAAGCACATAACGCACAGCCCGCATCTCAGCGTGTATGGGCTGCTTAACTCCAACCCTAGTTTACAATCTGCAACACAGTAGTGGGTGACAGGAAGAGGCAGAGGGTGACAGTGTAAGGCAGGGGTGTAAGAAGGGCAGGGGGAACCAGTTGGTGACAGCGAAAAGGAGAGGGTGACCACATAAGGCAGTGGGAGGTAGAGAGTGACAGCAGAAGGCAGGGATGGTGGCATTGGGTGACAGGGAGGTGAAGAGGGTGACATTGTATTGCAGGGAGAGGCAGAGGTTGGCATATAAAGGCAGACAGTGACAACAAAAGGAGGCAAGGGGAGGCAGAGTTTGACAGCAACAGGTAGAGGGTGATGGGGAGCAGTGGGAGACAGGGAGAGGCAGTGGGTGGCAGGTGTACAAGCACAATGTCCTGGAGAACTGGGGGCATGTACCTTGGTGAGGGCAGGAACACGTGGTCTCTACTTTGTCTGTGACAGGGGCCCCTGCCCTGTGAGCTTTGTTTACTTCACAGACAGTGACAGTGGCTCTCTGCCCCGGGTCATTTATCTAACATTGTTTAAAATGGTCTGTGGGGGCCCAGGGGATAACTGATTGCTGGTCTGGGAAGAAGTGGGCCTGTTAGTCCTCAGGGGGCCCAGTGCAATGTACCTGCTGCACCAATGGTAGATCCTCCTCTGTATCCAGGGCTACCATCAGAAATTGTGGGGCCGGAGACTGAAAAAAAATCCCCCCCCTTGGCCGACTACTCTACCTCTACATTACTGCAAGGGAAATGTGACCTTTGCTAATGACAACTTAAGTTTGATAGACTCCAGTCCCAGGTCCCCTTTCTGTCTGGGACTGGAGTCCTGGCTGTGCCCTCCTCTAACTATGAAATATCTCCCTACATAGAAAAAGCACCACCAAAACCGTTGTGGTCGTTGCAAAAACGGCACCCATTATGCCCTGGTGGAAAATATGCCATGAGTGAAAGACAATGAAATAACGAACTTGCAGTGATGTGACTGACTTTTACTCTACAATAGCTAAATAAACTGTAAACACGCTACTCCCATAACTGACATCTTTTTGAAATGTTGCTGTTTGCGGAAGTTAAACAAATATTCTCCTAATTACTGTACATTGCTGCTCCGATGCTTTCCGTGGCTGGTGTTTCACTTCACCGTGGCTGAGTAATCCTCACTCAAATATAGAGCATATTGTCCATTTACTGACAGCCCATTACAAGAAGTAGGCAAATAATATCTTTGCTGTTATAAACAGGTGTAATGACTGTATGACAGCTTGTGACATGCTCATTTGTCATTACGTTGTTATGGAGTAGCTGAAACCCTTGGTGTTACAAAAGCGTAAGGCATTTTGCTAGTAAGAAGGCATCTGCACCTATGTACAGAATGTGCGCTCTCCACTCTCTAGGTGTAAAAATAGGCTGATATTAACGAGGCAGGTTATACTAATGACTAACCTCTAGCCCTGTGTACAGCACAGAGACAAGTCATGCAACCAAAATTAGGTCAACTGTCAAGCGCAACATTACTAGGATGCTCTTGAGTCGAATTCTTGGCATTAGGCCAACTTATTTATAGGCATCTGGAAGAAATCTTGGTTTTCATTGTGGGAGATTTAGGGTTATTTTTATGGACAGGAATTTACAGATCATAGCAAGAAGATTAACTTTCTTCCAATACACGCTCATTAAAGTCATGTCAGCACTGCCACACAACATGGGTTGGCAAATGGTGGACCTGAAATGTGTTTTGGAACTCTGTAGTTGCCTTCTCTACTGGAATTCTACCTGAATGTTTTGGAGACCTGAAATGTTTTGAAGAGTTGGAAACTTCCAGGATCCCACTGAATCAACGCCTCCCACCCACTGCTGTGAGTGCCTGATGACTCTCTGACAGTCGGGATTCCCCAAAATCGGAAACCCAAAAGTTGGAATAGAAACTTACAGGGGTTATTTTCCCTCATGGTGGTCCACAATCCCCATAGAGAGAGAACAGAATAGAATAGCATGGGGAACACAGCGGGCCTACAAGATCAGCAACCAGCAGTGAGTCCAGGCAGGAGAGGGGGATATAGGGGATGATTCTGGTTGGTTTGTAAAAGCAAACTCCTTCTTTAATGGACAAAACCATGTGCACTGCAGGTGGGGCAGAGTTAGATTTGGATAGTGTGTGTGCAAGCTGAAATCTAAATTGCTGTGTAAGAATAAAGCAGCCATTATTTACTCTGCACAGAAACAAAATAAACTCACCCAAATATAACTCTCTCTGCACATGTTACATCTGCCCCTGCAGTGCACGTGGTTTTGTCTATTAAAGAAGGAGTTTGTGTCACAAAATTCAGTATATTAGTGTTACCTGCTTGTGAAATCCTGCTGGTTCTGCTCTGCCTCACTCTGCTCCATACTGCTAAACAGTTCTGTACACACACATCGATTTGCTTTTGATTTGATGTTAGATTCGATTTTCTATTAGATCTGGCATGAGATCCTCCCATTCGATTTGACATTAGATCTGTACTTTTACATTAGATATTGAATTCATTCATGGTACATTGTACACATTCGATTTAATAGATCAAATTCGATATTTCCTTGTGAAAACGGGAGCGTGCAGCGAATTTAATGCAGATCGAAAGTGACACAAAAACCATTCAATTTTGTTTAGGATTCGATTTGATTTTGCTTCTATAAGCAAAATCTAATCGAAAATGGCATACCAGCATTCACTAGGTGGGGTTTGGTGACATTACGGTGTGTATAAAATGTAATGGGTATTATGGCGTGTGGCATAATTGTGTATGGGGAATTACGGTGTGTGCTGTAATGTGTAATAGGGCAATAGGGTGTGTGGTATAATGTGTAATAGCTATTGCAATGTATGGTATAATGTGTAATAGGCATTACGGTGTGCGGCATAATGTGAAATGGCATTACAGTTTCAATTTTTGTTTTTAGTGTATGTGTGTGTGGGGATGGGGGGATGCACCAATCCCACCAATCACCAAAGTATGGGAAGTTGCAAATTTATAGTTTGAAGGGGAGTGTCAAACACCCTAGCACTAGCTCCGCCCAAACGGAGAGTTTGCTGTACGCAGTGCTTTCACGTTCTCAGGGTCCATCTGGGGAATGATATTACTGGGCAGGCTGGCTCTTTACTCCTCCTGGCGCCAAGCCAGGCCCAGTGCATCTGGAACCATTTTCTCTGTCCTGGACTCCTGGCTTCTAATTGCACTGCCACTGCTGAAGCTGCTGTCTGCCTTTTTCTGGTGGTGGTGGGTCCTGCTCTGCTCCCAAAGAGGCAGACCAGGCTTTCAAGGTAGTCTTTTTTGGCAAGGTCACACCCCTGTCATAAAGCCATGCCCCCTTTCTGGAGTGCGCACCTACAGCAAGCTCAGTTTGTTTTTGTTGTATAGAAGGGGGCATTTTGACCTGTTCCCTAGTCAACAGCCCGATCACAGGCTCCCCCCAACCTTCTCCCTGCCCACAGGACACTACAGCCCATGGGAGGGACAGTGGGGGTGGGACAGCAGGACACTATCCAAATAGCTGGAGTCAGGACAGTTGGGAGTTATGCTATCCTAACAGCTCTACCATTTAGCTCAGCAGAAGAGTATGAGATCTCTTTGACAGCCCATAGAAGGCTATTACAAACACATTTGTTGTACAATTGGGAATATTTACATCAAACCCAATAAAAATGCCATAATCCTTTTTAGTTGCTGTAATACAACATGCTTCTTCTTTAATCCTGAATAACCTGATTAATAGCAGCGGTGTCGCATACTGTCCCCTTTTAACCCCTTACCGACGCAGCATGTTTTTGCCTTCCTGACAGAGGCCTTTTTTTCAAATCTGACATGTATCACTTTATGTGGGGATAACTTTTTTTTGCTTTTACTTATCCCAGTGATTTTGAGATTGTTTTCTCGTGACACATTGTACTTTAAATTAGTGGAAAATTTTGGTCGATACAGTTTTTTTTTTTGTGAAAAATACCAAAATGTCGTAAAAAAAATTGAACATTTTGCTATTTGCAAAATGTAAAATTTTCTGCTTGTGAGACAAATAATCATACCACTCAAAATAGTTAATAACTAACATAGACCATATCTAAACTTTATTATTACATCATTATTTCAACTTTCTTTTATTTTTTTTGGACACTAGGGGGCAGCAGAGTCTAAATTTTACACATTACACAGTAAACGCTGCTTTTGGCTGTTCACATTTGAACAGCCAATCGCAGCGATCGCCCATGGCGGGGGGCATCGCTGCCCCCCCTGGGCAATGAGGGAAGATGTCTGCTGTCAGGGACAGCAGACATCGTCCCTCTGTCACCGCGTCTCTAGACGCGGTGACACTTTGAAGTCATGACGTACATTTACGTCATGTGTCGGGAAGTACATCCCGACCATGACGTAAATGTACGTCAAATGTCGGGAAGAGGTTAATAATGACAGTGATACTAATGGAAGAAATTTTTAGTAAATGCGGAAGGGAAAACAGACAACGCCAATGTTCCATATCTTGGTTTATTACATAAGCAGGTGAATCAGAAGAATGTAGGCCATTCTTAGGTTAGATCATAAGGCACCATCTCATGTCACTAATATAATATAGTTCAAGGTTATGAGGTTCAAGACTGAAACCTCCCTGGTCACTGTGAGTCACACACCTCTAGAGTCTGGTAGCATCTCTGGATTCCAGCTGTAGATTATGTGAGTCATTCTGGAATTTATTACAAGGCAATGAAAGCATTGAGAGAATGTACAGAGGCTCAGTAGATATATACTCAAGTCTTACCAAGAACTTGCCGTTTAATTACACACAGATATAACATTCCACCTATGTTATTTCACTTGGTAAAGAACTGAAACTGGTAGCATAATTGCTAATGAAACCAGAGGCGTAGCTAGTTAACATGGAATCCGGGGCAAGGAAATGTTTCGGCATCCCACCGCGCCACCCCCCACCACGTGAAGTTTTTTTTTTTTATAAATCCTTAATTGGTGAAAAAATGTAGGAAGATATATAGGGGCATGACTCCATGGGAAAGGAGAATTGACATAGAATATTACCATTTTACATAACACTGTAGCATGGGCGCCGGAACGGGGGGGGCGAGGGGGCAGCTTGCCCCCCCCCCCAAATTACTGAGGCGCTAAAGTACCGTGGGCCCGTCTGTGTCTTGATGTATGTGTGAGGTCTTTTCTACACTCACATATCCTGCAGTGCTATGCGCGCTGGCGCCGCTGCGCCGGGTCTCTCCATCCGTCCTCCCTGTCAGACTCAGTCCCCTCCCTGCCGGCCGCCCTGCCCAGCGGTGTTTGATTGACACTTACAGTGTCCGACGCCGCGGCCGCCCGCCCCCTGCTGCTTCAGCGACGAGCGTCGCATGGGCATGGCATCCAGCATCCAGGTCCCCAGCGCGCTCCAACCCCATCCTGCTGCGGCCAGCGTGTCTGCCCTGCTGTGTATGGGAGGGATCCAGGCAGCAAAACAAAAAAAGTAAGTTGAGGAGATCTCTAAACTTGCTCACAATTTGAGTTAATGTACATTGGGGATGTATTAACCCCTTGAGTGGTGGGTTTTGCTGGGGCAGGACAAACCTACCAGGGCAGGTTTGTCCTGCCCCAGCAAATCCCAACACAGAAAGCTGGAAGCCGCCCCCCCTCCCTCGCCTCCGCTCCGGCGTTAGTACGCCGGAGCTTCCCTGCTGCTGCTCTCACCCCAGCCTATGCCGCCTGTCACATTCAGCAGTGACGTCGGCGGCAGGCTGGGGGATGTTCGCGGCTCAGGAGGACTCGGGTGCCTGAGCGCTCCCGAGTCCCTCCGAGCCTGGCCGACCATACCCGAGCCTGCCGCCGACGTCACTGTAAAATGAGTGGCGGGCTGGCTGGAAGGGTGGGTCAGGGAAGCTCCGGCGTACCGATCGCCGGAGCAAAGGTACTGGGGGGACTGGAGTTGGTGACGGGGGTGTGCTGTAGAGGTTCTGCGCCAGTGGTGCACACCTGGACACCACTGGCGCGCACCTATTGTATAATAGTGGTATGCCCGGAGATTTTCCGGGACAGCCCGCTGCGGCAGCGCAGCTGCGCCCGGAAAATCTCCGGGCATACCACTGAAGTGGTTAAGTTATGGGGAGTGTGTGAACAATTGATGTTCTGGGCATATGAGGGATGTGGGGACATGTGCTGGACAAATGAGGGATGTGGGGGCATGTGCTGGACATATGAGGGTTATAGGGACATGTGCTGGACATATGAGGGATGTGGGGGCATGTGCTGGACATATGAGGGTTATAGGGACATGTGCTGGACATATGAGGGATGTGGGGGCATGTGCTGGACATATGAGGGTTATAGGGACATGTGCTGGACATATGAGGGATGTGGGGGCATGTGCTGGACATATGAGGGATGTGGGGGCATGTGCTGGACATATGAGGGTTATAGGGACATGTGCTGGACATATGAGGGATGTGGGGGCATGTGCTGGACATATGAGGGTTATAGGGACATGTGCTGGACATATGAGGGATGTGGGGGCATGTGCTGGACATATGAGGGATGTGGGGGCATGTGCTGGACATATGAGGGATGTGGGGACATGTGCTGGACAAATGTTATTTTGTTACTAATAAAACTATAGTGTTTTTCTGTTACTCTATTACTATTGATGAAAACATATTTCATTAACTATCAGGGGGTAACATATAGCAATTTAAGGGGCGCCAAAATGAGATTATATCTTGCCCCCCCCCCCCAACCTAAAAACGTTCCAGCGCCACTGCACTGTAGTGCTTGTTAATTCATGACCTCACAGAAGTACCCCTTATACAGTATGTTATGACACACTGTAGAGCCCCAAATATACATTACATTTTGCATGATAACCTCTTATACATGTTAAACCACACAGCAGAGCCCCTTATACACATTAATTACACCACAGTAGTTGTATTTAACTATGTACTTATTAAATTCAAATAAATTAAAAACACTATATATATGCCCCGACCTGACCTGACAACCCCCCAATCCAGTAGCGCACGCAGGGGGGGTTTCTGAGTACCCAGAAACCCCCCCAGGAGACTAAGGGACCGAGGCTGAAAGCTGAGGGTCCCCTCTTTCCATGGGTATAAGAATTTTTAAAATCGGCCCTTGGGAACCGGAGATATCTGACTTCAAAACAGTGGTCCCCATCCAAGCCTGTTAATTGCTCTTCCCAGTCAGATATTTCAGGTTCTGTCTGACTTAGAGTTCTGATGATATATTCCAAAAGCTGGGACTCTCCCCCTTTGATGGATACTAGTAGCTTGTCTCTACTGTTCCCAGAACCAGAGATATCAGCCTTCCAGCAGCTGGTTACTGCTCCAGCTCCACACACCTGGTATGTAGTTTTATATACTCATTGGCAGATTGCTCTGCCTCCTGAATTCCCATCCCCTAGTCCCCAATACCATTTGGTAGGTGGGATTCTCTAGTTTTTAATTCCATTAAAATCTAAGAAATCTGTTTCTGCAAACTGGAGATATCTGCAGTCAAGCAAGCTGTCCTCCCACCAGAAAATTATGAATAATAAGCCCAGTCCACTATACACCCCTCCTCTGCATATTAAACATCCTCTACCACCCTGGAAGTTATGTATCAGGGCCCCTTCATTCAGTCCAATGCCCACTTCTCCCACCATCTGTGCAGTAAAGGGGAAATTAGTGGAAATTACTGATCCAGGCCCTACATGCTGAGTGGTTGATATAATACCCCCTACCACCCGCGGGACATCAAAGCTTCCCCCACCCCTACCGCTAGAGGATCGGTAGGGGCCCCAATATATTGCTATGCCCAGGGGTCTACACTGCTGTTATGTATGTATATATATATATTATTATTATTATTATTATTACTATTATTTATATACATTTGGTCTATCTATAATACTTTAACTGACCCGGCATATACTGGGTCACCTAAGTGTCCATCTCCGTGCTTTGCTCCGCCCCTCTAGAAACCCCCTTCTGAAAATCCTGCGTTTGCCACTGCAATCCTATACACAGTAATGAGCATCAGAGACCCCTGTACACTGCAGACAGCATCCGTGAACCCTGCATATTTCAGACAATTTCAATGAGCCTGCACACTGCAGACAGCATCAGTGAACCCCACACACTTTGGGTAACGCCCGTGACCCGTTTTTCACTGTTGACCACCATTGTGACCCCGCTCACTGAATACAGTGCCCCTCCCAAACACACACACACACACACACACAGTGCATACAGCGTCTGTGACCCTGCTCACTGTGGACATCATCCATTCCCCCGCACACTGCGAACAGCATCAGTGATCCCCTAACCTTTAGTTTCATAAAAAGAAAACATTTATAGCAGTGAGTCTCACTCCTCACAGCAGCTCCCCAGTTCGTCTACGCTGAGCTCCTGGCTCCCATACGCTGACCCTCCTCCCAGTATTCCATGCAGCTTCCCCACTGCTAAGCCCCTTCTAATGCTGTGCCCCTGCTCATCTTCTTTCTCTTTGCGGCCCACAGTGCAGCAGAGGAGGGAGGAGAGGGAGAGTCAGCGCACCCGCTAACCTTCTTGGCGTCTGTAGCTTGTACTACATCTCTGATTGCAACTTCAGTAAACATAATAAACCAAATTTTGCAGTCCTGCTATTGTACATGGGAATAAGCAAGTGCTACTCTACAACCACGCTATATGAATAGTGACGAGGAATCACATACACTGGACACAGACGCAGTCTGAGTCTTTATTTGTAGCAAGCAACAGCAATCCAGTATGTATGCAGCAGCATTCAGGTGTCAGCAGCACAGTTCACCAAACAGCTCACAGCTTCCAATGGCCCTACCGTATCCTGCAACACCTAATCTTTCACCTGGGCAGCTATTCCACCTTCTGCCCTGGACACAGATTTTACAGAAAGTCACAGGTGCTACTAATCAGCCAAACCCTAATCACATGAGTTTAGGAAACCTGGACTGGACCTAATTATCCAGCTGCTGCTGCTCTAAAACCTGATCTGGATAGTTCACAATCACCTTATATGAACTTATGCTGTCCCTGTCACAATATAAGGGTTAGGTTTCGGCTGCGGGGTACGGGGTTAAGGTTAGGCTTGGCAGGGAGAGGGCAAGTATACTCATCTGACCCTCATTGGGATTCCCTCCATCGGATGATGGCATTGGGATTCTGGAATCCTCACTGTCGCAAGGCACATGTATGTCATCTCTCCCATACACCTGCAATACCATGTCAGCTAGAGGGTGGAGTTCTGGTTGCCAGTTACGGACACCCACCGCAGAGACAGAGACAAACAGGTCTCCTTCTCAAAAGACAAAACTCATCCATCAGATATGTGTGTGCTGTAGGGAGCCAGTCAGGGATTACGTAGAGTGTGCCAGGTCAAGGCAATAGAAGTCTGGGGAGCCTAATGTGTGGGGAGCCCTGGACAACTGCCCCACCTCTAATCTGACTCTCTCCAGCTAAGTCAACCTTTCTACTGCCCCATACAGTAACTCCTCCCATGAAATCTCCCTAACTGCTAACCTATCACAGGGATGTATCATCCGACCCCCCTGCCAACCCTGCTGCCCGCACTGCCCCGGCACCAGTGCGGTGTGTAGCCCATAGGCTATCGCCATCTCAGAATGGCGGTAGCCCATGGATGCGATGCGCTGCTGCCCGATGTTGATACATCTGCCATAGTAACCTATGGGGGAAGCAGACGGCGGCAGTGTAGTAGGGATCTCAGTAGGGATCGAGATTCCTGCTGGGGTCCCTCCTGATACATTACAGTGATACTTAAAATTTGCGGCTAACCCCTGAAAACAGGTGATTTGGGGGATTTAGCCGCAAACATTGTATGATAAATGTGCCCCAAAATACCGGAAGATTGAGATAAATTAGGCCATGTCCAATTACCCACTTGGGCATTACTTTTACAAACGACATCATGGCCCCATATGTTTTGATGTATGGAAATTGGCACTGCTGGGAGTAGTTGGATATACCTGCAGCATAAACACCTTTTACATTATTAGGCACAAAACTAACCGCACATGTAACATAACAGCATCCTGTACAATACACTGATGTAGACACAAGGGGAAATAACAGGTGCATCTGTAAAGTTCTGTAATAGAGTATATGGGCTTTACTAAAATTCTATTTACTGCATGGGGCTAGCTAGCACTCTGTAGTCTTATCATCCTAGGTTCACATTCATGTCACCATTCGGGCCCTGCCCTCTCACACACATCAGTTAATGTAATCCCACACACACAATCACTAGCTCGCCAATATAAAGCTCATTGTAGCTGAATCCTACTCACCTCCCAACATTCCCGACCTAACCGAGCCTTGATACCGGCATACTTCCATCTGCAGCGGGAATAGGTCCCTTTTATAATAAACAAAACCACTTTTGATGTCTCAAACACAGGGATGTCTAACAAAAATCAGGACTCAGAGGTTCCATGTTCCATGCTCCTCAGGAATGACTAGTAAATTAGACTTACAGGTAGACTAGTGAGTTTTAGGTAATCTATCTTCTGAAGTGGGATAGGTCTTGATTATATGATTAAAGTCAACAACTTCAGCATGACCCCATATCCTGCCATGTGATGATTCGTCCTGAATCACTGCGCAGTGGGGGAGGATGCAAATTGTCACTCCCCTAGCCTCTGTCTATTGGATCAGCCCTCCGTGATCTCCTCTTGGAGGTAAAGGCCCCATAAAAATGCCAATGGCAGGGTTGAGGTAGGGATTTTGATTGTAAAAGGTATTTACAGGAGGTGTCACATTATTCTCCAACCAGCCATTGTGTTGTATGTGACATTACACAGCACATATTTCCTTTATGCATATCAATGCTCTTATTCAGTTTCCCGGGGTCCCCACATAGGGGTGCCCCAGTGGCGTAACTATACATTTTGCTCCCCCCTGCCAAAAAAAGTTTGTGGCGCCAATCAAAACACGTGGGCGGGGCTTCACGGGTGTCAGGGGCGGAGCTATGCTCCGTGTCCCGGTACTTTGAAAAAAAAAAAGCAAAACATTGGTTTTGCTGTGTCATCGATGTAGGGAAACCATCTGGTTCTTCCCCATCGATGACAAAAGTATTCGACATTGGCCATAAACCATCGATGATTTTGAATCATCGATGGTCGATGGCCATCCCTAAAGCTAGGTACACATCTATACAATCCCTGTTTTCTTGCACCGGGGCCACGGGGCGCCCTCCCCCTCTTCAGCCTGGGGCGCTCAGGTTCCTTGAACCGGCCCTGCTAGTAGGAGTGCTGCGGGGGTCATGCTTGGAGCAGTGCGGATGAGGCCGCTCTCATGAGAGAGTATGAAGGGTCACAAGAGCTTTCATCCTCATATGCAAGTGCTGGAATGTCAGATAAAAGCAGATAGAGGACACTGTTCCCCTTGGCCAGTAAGTTTCAAGGTCGCGGAGGTTATGGGAAAGAATAGAATAGATTGGCACAAAGAAACAACAGGGAATATTTAACTTTTCTTGAATTCTGGGAAGACTGAAAAAAAAAGAAGAAGAAATAGCCACAAGTATGTGAAGTATGTGAGGGGAAGAGAGAACTGTTTACTGTTTATATGCAAAGAATTCTGAGCTGCAAGCGAAGAGGAAGAAGGAATGATCTGATTGTGACACAAGTTACTCACTGTACGAGTGTTGTGCAACCAGAAAGTAAATATCCAGAACTTGTAAATGCCAATTACAAACCCATTTATATTACACACAAATACTGTCGTTCCCATATAACCCACTGAGCAGAAACAATAGAAGATTGCCAAAGGATTTGAGCATCTCATTGTAACTCCACTGGGGCTAGCTGTGGGGTTAGCCCTGCGTGTAATTATCATCGGTGTATCAATTCAATTAGTAGGGATTTCCCAGTGTCTGAATCCCTAATGGTGGACTGAACAACGCAGCTCATGGTAGGGAAAATATTTGGATGGGTTAATAGATAGGTATATCGCGCATCCAGCAGCCAAAAGCCTAATATTCCACAATAAGGTCCCTCTAAACCTTCACCAACACCACAAAAAAATTTGGAATCAGACTTATCCAGCGCTTGGAATCTTGAATACACCAGGATCTCTCCGGTGACAATTTACATATAAATGAGAAAAAAAGTGTGCAATAGTGAAGTACGTTTTAAGGCACTTTCAATTTAATACATCTCTCATTAAAACATGGTTACTAAAACACACATATAAAATCTCAATACATAAAACAATAGGCACTGTTTAAAGTGCATAAGTGAAATCCAGAATTGAGAAAGTACTGAGAATTACCGGGTGGAGTGGGAACTGATACACAGAACAGTCCCAAATCAGCTTTGATAGTGCAGTCCTATGGAGTAAATCTGCTGGGCTCCAGGTCCTGTCACAAATCCCCGGGTATCAGTCACTTCCTTCAGTCCATATGCATGTAACACCAACGCGTTTCTTCCTCTAAACGGAGGACTTTTTCAAGGTGTGCTTATAGTGGGCATACAGTCTGTTTAAATACCTAATCCTTCCCGCGCCCCGCCGGACTCTAATTAGCAGATGACTACAAGTCCCATAGTCCTTTGCGGGAGCGCGGGCTTCCTGCTGCCGCCTGATGACGGCATCCAGGGTAACCGCGGCAACCACAGACTCACAGACGCAGCCGAGGTCTGGTGCCGATACGTCACTTCCGCTCTGTTACTTCCGTGTTGAGCGCAGTTCATAGAATGGAAAAATTGGACTTCATATACCAGCAGCCTTTGTGTACGCTGCCGTCCTCCATCTTTGTTGTGCATGGTTGCTAGGCACTAATGCGTTCTGTGTCATATATAATAGCCTTGCGGAATAGATCTATATATGGGTAAACACAGAATTAATACACAGATCTGGACTCAATATATAAAACTACTCTATATAAAAGACATAACATATAAAATCAACATGAGGTACATAAATGTGATCCCCCATAAGTAAAACAATTTTTTAATACGTATGTTAAAAGTTTTTTAGTTTTTTAATACCCCTATTGAAAAAATTAAAGAAACCATTTTATTTCAAAATCGGAGTTTAAACCTCCAGGCAATAATGTGTTAAGGTCATAAATCGTCTGCATTTCAGCACGTGCTAGCTGTTTTGCTAACCCCTTTTGTCGCCAATTTTCTTTAATTTGTTTAAGTCCACAAAAGGTTAAAATATCTCTTGTATTGCAGTTATGGTGCACCCTAAAGTGCTCTGATAGTGCATGGGTTTTAAAACCATTTCTTATGTTCCTGAGGTGTTCCCCAATTCGTACCTTCAGGGGCCTTGATGTTCTGCCTATATACCATAAGTTACATTTGCACTGTATTGCATAAATCACACTGCTGCTGTTACACGTGACAAAATTATCTATTTTTACAGTTTTTTCATTGATAGATATTTCTGTAATTTTGGGTCCTTTCCCTGGTATCCCCCTACACCCCAGACAAAGTCCACATCTAAAAAACCCTTTAGACTTTATGGTTGTCATGGATTTGCTGGGGGGAACTGCACTCTTTACCAGTTGTGTTCTGATAGTGGGGGCTCTTTTGTAAATACATTTGGGCCGTTCTGGTATAAGTTTTCCTATTACCGGGTCTTTTTGTAATATGGTCCAATGTTTCTGTAGTGTCCGTTCCAGGGACTTATATTGACTATTGAAAGTAGTGATAAAGGCCCATTGGAATGCAGATGAATTATCCTCTTTTGCTCTCTCAGATGGTTTAAGGAGTGTTGACCTATCTAATTCAGCCACTTTACTGCTGACACCATCGATTTTGTCTCCTATATATCCAGAAGATTTGAACTTATTGCCCATCCCTACTGCTTGATCAATATAGACGCTTTTATCAGTGCAATTCCTTCTTAAGCGCCTAAATTGGCCCTCTGGTATTGAACTAAGCCAATTTGGATGATGGCAACTGGTAGCCTGGATATAGGCATTCGAATCAGTAGGTTTACTATAGTTTCGTGTGTGTATTACATTATTTTCGATGTATATGGAGATATCGAGGGAATTGACTTCCTCGTGGCTTTTCTCATATGAGAATTCTATATTCCACATATTAGTATTGAGATATGTAAAAAATGAGTTTAAAAGCTCCTCTCCCCCCTTCCAAATAAAAAAGACATCGTCGATGTAGCGTTTCCATAGCACCAGGTTCGCCCCCAGGGGACAATGGTTCCAGATATTCTCCTCTTCCCATTGCCCCATAAAGATGTTAGCATAACTGGGGGCGAACCTGGTGCCCATCGCGGTGCCCACATTCTGCAAGTAAAAACCGCTGTTAAAAGAGAAATAGTTGTTTTCTAGGATAAAGCGTACTCCATGTATTAAGAATTCTTGTAGGTCATTACCCAAATCACTTGTACTTAGAACTTTTTTAAGGGCGTCTATGCCTTTGTGATGTTCAATTATAGTATATAGTGATTTTACATCTGCTGTAATTAGCATATAATCCTCCTCCCATTTGACACTCTGTAAGATGTTTAAGATATCCCCAGTATCCTTTAGATGTGATTTATTTCTGGTCACTAATGGTTGGAGGAAATAGTCGATATATTCCGAGAGATTGGCCGTTAATGACCCAATCCCCGAAATTATCGGTCTCCCTGGGGGGCAAAGGGGGTTTTTGTGGACCTTTGGAAGAATATAGAGAACAGGAAGGGATGGTTCCTCATTTAAGAGGAAGGAATACTCCTTCTCTGATATTACTTCCTTTTCTTTATAAATATTTAGAAGGTCCTTAATTTTCTCCAGAATTTTGATGGTGGGGTCGCATCTTAATTTAGTATAAGTGTTACCTTCCTGGAGTTGTCTATAGACTTCTTTGTCATAGTTTTCTTTAGTCATTATGACAATTCCTCCCCCTTTGTCCGTGGGCTTGATCACCAAATTCTCATTTTCCCTAAGTTTCTTTAGGGCTGCCCTTTCTTTAAAAGTAAGGTTACAATTTTTTGTTTTGGGAGCCATTTCTTTTATGTCATCTGACACCAGTTTGAGGAATGTCTCTATAAAATTTCCTCTCATATGGGTAGGATTAAAAATGGACTTAGGTTTAAATGGAGTAGTTTGTTCTTCTTTTTCCACCTCTACATCTCTACCTAAGAAGAATTTTTTTAGGCTGAGTTTCCGAATGAATTTGTTTAAATCCACAAAGGTGTTGAATTTGTTTAACGGGAGAGAGGGGGCATATTTTAACCCTTTTTCCAGAACGGCTATTTCCGCTGTTTCTAGAAGATGGTTACTGAGGTTAAAAATTTTAATCTTACCTCTTTCTTCCAAAGGTTCATTACTTCCTTCTGTGAGGATGGGTTTACTTTTTTTCTTCTTTCTTTTTCTAGATTTTAATTTTGGTTTTGGTTTACCCCCTCTTTTTCCCCTTTTGGTTTTAGTTTTTATTTTTATTTTAGTCGGAATGAGTCCCTCCTCCTGGATAAAAAAGGCGGTGGGGGGGTGGACTTGTCCATTAGGGGTCTAAACCTGTTTTGATTCTCCCATCTTGATGGTCCAGAGTCCCTATAATCCCTGTCGACATTTCTACTTGAATTTCTTCTATTTGCAGATTGGAATTGGCGGTTGTTATCCACATTTCCTCTCTCTATTCTCTCGTCCCCCCTTGTTCTCAAATGGGTTTTTTTTTGGTGAAAGTGTCTTTTAATAGGTGGGGAATTGTGGCGATAACGTTCTCTCTCAGTGGGCTCATATCTAGGGGACATTGGTTCATTATTGTATTGTTCCCTGTCCCTATAGTTTCGTTTGTGGGGTGGAATCCACTTTTTATTCCCCTGAGATTCATTATTACCATGTTTATTCCTATTTTTCTTACCACTTTTTAATATCCATTTATTTTGTTTGGATTCTTTGTTTTCTACCGGTTTAGCAGTACTCAGTATATCATTATCTTCAGATCCTGTTTCTTCCCGTTTTTTATCCCTATTATATTTTCTTACTTTCCGTTCTATAATAGCATTCTCGTTTTTTCTTAAATTCCCTTCTATTCTTTTTTCTAATTCTTTGTATTCCGCAAGGTTAATGAAGGGATGAGTAAGTTCTTTTAACGTGGCTATCTCTTTATCTAAATGATCTAGATCATTTTTCCTGTCTAGAATTATCAATTTAATCAGTGGTCATCATGGTAGGGAAAAGTCTGCGAGAAATCGACAAAATCAAAGGGAATCATGCAGGAAAACCCATTGATTCTGCTGAGGGGCTAAACCTTGGTTGCATATATCTGCAGATATAGGGCTAAGCCCCCAGACCGTACGTCAAGGCCTCTCTGTCACTGGGGGTCCCTAATACTGGGTATGGGTCTGGGGTGTGGGCCCCCAACATGCCGACACAGGCTGAGTACTCCAGGGCAGCACACAAATGAAAATTAGTAAGGGTTAATAAGAAGCACATAAGTGCTATGTAGGGAAGTGAAGGTGGGATTAAAATACAAAATATATACAATGTGATAGGAAAAATAAGAGTTAATAAAGTGTTAGGGTGTGCTAACTTGGAGCAGACTAGCCCTACCAACACAGGGGGCACCATATTCCCAAACCCACCCAGGCAAAAAGGGGTCCAAGCCCGCTGCTAAAGGCAGATGCTACGCGTTTAATGACTCCAAGTGCGACAGGGGCGCGAAATGCCGTTTTCGCCACGAGTGTCGCAACTGTGGAGTTAACCACCCGGCCAAGTCCTGTAAGTCAGGCACGGGTGGTGAGCACAACGCTGGCACTAAGTAAGGCCCCCTCCCCCATAGTCTTAAACGAGTTGGAGCTACGGTTGCGACCCCAATAGGGAGGACGCGTTGTTTTTATTACAAGGTTTTCGTAATGGCTTTAGTTTGCCAATTTCAGAGGATGTTAGGGTGGTGTCCCACAGGAATCTAAAATCGGCAGTGGAATTTCCAGAGGTGGTGAGACAGAAGGTGCTGGCCGAAGTGGCATTGGGCAGAATGGTCGGCCCATTCGCCTCTGAGCAACATGTGCTTCTCGCCTTTAGGCGTGGTGCCCAAAAAAGCTCCGGGTAAATACCGGCTCATACAGCATCTGTCTCACCCTCATGAGTCTTCCATTAACGATGCTATTCCGGATGAGGTGTGCAGTGTCAGATATCAACTATTTGACGAGGTACTGGCATTGGTACGGGGTTTTGGCAGGGGCACCCTAATGGCAAAGTTGGACATTGAGTCCGCTTTCCGCCTGCTCCCATTACACCCCAAGTCCTTCAGGTTCATGGGTTTCCGCTTGGACGGTGGGGTGTTCCTCGACAAGTGTTTACCCATGGGTTGCTCCGTCTCTTGCTCCTACTTTGAGAAGTTCAGCACTTTTTTGCATTGGTGCGTCCAGGAAGCCTCAGGGTGCCCTGGAGTGGCACATTACATGGACGACTTTCTCTTTGTGGGACCCGGAGACGGGGACACCGGTGCTTTCATATTGTCCACGGCGATTAAGGTATTTCGAACCCTCGGGGTGCCCATCGCCGATGACAAAACCGAGGGGCCCACGTGCGTAATACCTTACCTGGGCATTGAAATTGACACTGCTACCGGCTGCTGTCGCCTGCCGGCTGACAAAGTCCACAAGTTGCTGGGGCTCTTAAGGGAATGTTTAACGCGGAAGAAGGCCCAGCTTCGGCAGGTCCAGTCTTTGCTGGGCTCGCTGAACTTTGCATGCAGGGTGATATCAACGGGCAGGGTGTTTTGCCGCAAGTTGGAGGGGGCTACCGCAGGGACACGGGACCCCCATTACATGGTCAGGTTGTCACGGGAGATCAGGGACGACATGGTCGTCTGGGCATCATTTCTGGTAAACTTCAACCGGGAGTTGCTCTGGCCCTCCAACCCTGCGCCTAATGCGAGGCTTCAGCTGTTTACAGATGCTGCTGGTTCCACGGGTTTCGGGGCATTTTTCCAAGGGGAGTGGTGCGCAGCTCCGTGGCCGCGGTCGTGGGTAGACAGAGGTTTTACTGCCAACTTGTTGTTATTGGAACTCTTTCCCATAATTGTGGCAGTGGAGTTGTGGGCTCAAAGGTTAGAGAACCAGACGATCGTGTTCTGGTGCGATAACCTTGGGGTAGTACACGCCATTAACAACCAGCGTACCTCTTCACCCCAGGCCCTACGTCTGTTACGGCATTTAGTTTTACACTGCCTGCAGCATAACATTAATTTCATGGCTCGGCATGTCCTGTGGGTAGAAAACAACATCGCTGATGCGCTGTCGTGGTTCAACTTCGCGAAATTTCGTGAGTTGGCTCCAGACGCATCACCCCTGGGGCTTACTTGTCCATGTTCTGTGTGGCAGATTGTAGAGCAGACATGATGGGGCTAGCATTGCGATCCCTGGCCCCTTCCACCCGTAGGGCTTACGCTGCGGCACTACAGGACTGGGAGGCCTTTCAGGAGTCCCCGGCGAACAACGGTAAGTCAGTCGATGACCGTTTGCTGGCATTCGTGTGGGGGCATTACAGCTCGGGCCGTTCAAAGTCCGCCATGTCGGCAGCCCTAGCAGGGATATCTTTCCACGCCAGGCTACGCGGGGCGCGTGATCCCACCAAGTCCTTTGTATTGGCAAAGGATTTGCGTGGGTGGGCGAAAGAACGCCCGGTAGCAGCAGATTCGCGCAAGCCGATTGATCTGCTGATGCTCCGTAAGTTAATTACCTGTGTACAGGGCGTGGCGGAAAGCGCAGAGGAGGTGTCGCTCTTTTGAGTGGCGTTCTCGTTTGCATTTTTTGGGGCATTTAGGGTGAGCGAACTTGTAGCGGCCAATAAGAGCGCCACTGATTCCGGTTTGCGGTATGAAGACATGGTCTTCCAGGAAGGTTTAGTCCTTTGCAAGATCCGCCGGTCTAAGACCGATCAGTTGGGCAGAGGCCGCTGGGTTACCCTGAAGTCCCAGCCGGAGGGGGAAATATGCCCCGTGCGTCTGGCCACGGCATACCTGCCTCTGAGGTCGACCCCTCCGGCACAATTCCTTGCGATAGTGGGCTGATTACAATTGGCTTCCCCCCCTCAAGTCCACCGGAGGTTTTTTAAGGTTTTCACCTTCACTTGGATTCTAGTGTACTAATTCATGTTGTGCATTATCTGTCTAACCCTAAGTTGTGCATCATACAGTTTAAGTTTGAATGCTAACAGGTTAGGGTTTTCTTTTTCAGCCCTCCCCCCCCCCCCTTCAACGACTCATGCCACTGTCTGGTTCATCGGGCATTCCTTCATTTTCTGGGCATCCAAGCATCAGTTAGCTGTCAGGGCCCGGGTAGAGCTAGGGGCAAGGGCAGTCCATTGGTTTGGTGTCAGGGGTCTCCGGTGGAATGGTCTTTTAGCATTATTGTCCGACAGAGAGCGTCGGTGGGGTCGCCCGGATGTGTTGGTTGTCCACTTAGGAGGGAACAACTTGGGTCAGGGTACCAGCATATGCCTTATTTTGAGGATTGAGGCTGATCTCAAGACTCTGGTTGGCCGTTGGCCCGGATTGCGGATCGTTTGGTCCGACATAGTGCCTCGTTTTAATTGGAGAGGCTGCTGGAACCCCAAGTCTTTAGAAATGATCAGGCGCAAAGTAAACTTTGTGGTTTCCAAGGTGGTCACGTCCATGGGAGGCATAGCTGTCAGGCACCCCTCTTTAGTACTGGAGTCCCCATCTTTCTACAGAAATGATGGAGTCCACTTCAGGCATGGCCGTCCTCCTTCAGGACTTGTTTAGTTGTTGCAGATAGGGGATTATGTTTGTTTTACTCTTGGTTTGCTTTAGTTTATTGATAGGGTTGGCGGGCTAGGGTTCTGCAGTAATTGTCTTTAAGTGGCAATTTTTGAACCTAGCTGTGGCGGGAGGGCGCTCTCGATCAGCCGTCAAGTTTGAAGTACAGGAGGTCACTGTGAGGTATTGCCACCCTCTGCCAGGAATGCTGGTGAGTCCTGCCCCCGAGGGGGGGACGTTGGACACTTACTAGAACTGTCCTCACCATGCACTAGGAGGGGCGGCAAGACAGTCACAGCGCGGGCTGTGCTTTGAATCCAATGGGGGCGGTTCATTGCCCTGGTTACAAGTTGGGGCGTTGTAGTCGCCGCCATTGTTAACGTTTTATGACTTAGCTGGTCTCCAAGCGCTCTCCAGGCCATCCCTTTTCAATAGGGTCATACCACAATAAATATCTTTGACCTTTTAAACTTACGCAGTGGTTGTCCGTGTGGTTATTTCAGGTCATGTGTCCGTGTGATTTATTTCAGGTCGTGTGTCCGTGTGATTTACTTCTAAGGGTAATCAAGGTTTAAGTTAAAAGAAAAGGTTAATCACAATAATTCAATAGGCGCCTTAATAATAATTAGAGTGTACTATCTATGCCTCAGAAGTAGCAGGGAATGGTCCATGCTATTCATTTCAGTGCTGAATGATTCATTGACTGTGTATGCATATACATCCTCCTAAATGCTACTGCTATTAGCCAATATAGAGTGGAGGTTTAGGGGGATCTAGTGCTGAAGATCTGCCGGGATTCCGACCGCCGGGAAAGTGACTGCATCCCCTCCAGAGACGTGTAGTTATCAGGGACATACTGTACTTACCACAGTCCACATTATTACTGCCTATACAATGTGAAAATATCACCTAGAATCGCATTGCAGGTTTGTGAATTACCGATTGCAATTATCATCACCTTTCCTGTGCCGGAACAGAACCTCAGAGAGAGGACTGATGCAACAAAAGCCTACAAGCAAAGTGCCAGCTACTGCTATGACTGGCGAACCTATTATGCCTACACTGCCAGGCAAGCTGCTCACACATCAGGACGGGACAATGTGGACCAGTAGCCCATATGCTCCTATTCACAATCTGTAACTCGGTAAATTTGCCAATTTGACAACATCACCATAGAAACTTCTGGGAGAGGCTTTTGTGATGGAAAACAGGCCAGAGAGCAGGATGGATTTTTGTGGTGATATGCAGCATCTTGCCAACTTTTATATTCTCCTCTCCGGGAGAAGCCCGGAGAGGAGACTTTCAGCAGCAGCTCGGGGGGCGGGGCTTTGACATGACATCATTAAGCCCCGCCACCATGATGCAAAATAGCTGAATTCACGGATCTCCGTGGAGGGGGCGGGGCTAAAATGACGTGATTGTGACGTTTTAGCTCCGCCCCCCCTCTGAGACCCGCGGATTTCGGCATTTAAATGCCAAGGTAGGGATAAGATGGCCGCGATCGGGGGGGGGGGGGGCGCAGTGGGGGTCCCGCTGAATCCGGGAGGGTTGCCCACCTTTCCGGGGGCCATTCTGGGAAGGTAGGCAACCCTGCAATAACAACATCACTAGGACACAATTTATCCGAAAGTGTTGTTGGAGCAGCTCAGTGACACTCACTTATCACAGTCATAAATAATGATAGGCAGGGAATTCTGGGGCCCGGCACCCCCTCCTCACTTGACTTACAATAAACTGGCTCCTGCTCCCACATCTCCTCTTCTGCTGAGCTGCACCCCGGAGCACAGGCTTCTTCAACTCAGGGTGCCGGCGGCCAATTAAAATGCAGCACCGACTGGTGAGCCAATCAGAGCTCGCATACCGACACTCTGATTGGCTGCCAGTATGTAAGCTCTGATTGACTCAAAAGCCGGTGCAGCATTTTAATTGGCTGCCAGCGTCCTAGGTTGAACAAGCCTGCGTCCCGGGACCTGCTTTGTTCAGTGCACCGAGCGCAGCGTAGTGGAGGTAGTGGGAGGGGGGGAGATTACGGTGGGCAAAATGAGCCATCCGGGCCCTTCCAGGGGCCGGAGCCCGGGACAACTGTACCCACAGCTCCCCCCTATTGGTGGCCCTGGTGATGGGGTAGGGGTAAACTCATCTCTGCCAGGTCACTCACATACTGCAGGCATCAGTATGCCAAAACTGGGGATTCACTTTTTTAAATGAGCCAATTAGACTGGACCACTTACTGGCATTGTCCAGATCAGCTATATGCTGATGCGGAGGTAGGGTATTCACAACCCCAGGTGTTGGTACGTGTGATGTGTGCGAACACACCCCCTCCAATTCTGAGAGGCATTCTGGGCATTCATCCCAGCAAAAACATAAACACTAGACGTTATAATGTGAATAACAAATCATCAGTGTAACGATGGAAAAGATACATTAAAAAGTAGACACCATTAATCACACACAAGAGAACATGTGGCAGCTGACGAACCCCCACAGTTACAGAACTATCTAATACATTGACCAGAGGCACGGAGTCTTTCAGATTGGTAGAACTTTCCTAAAAGCTGAGAAGACTTTACCCAACATCTCTCTTAAGATCTAAAATCCTTTCAAATACTAAATATTTAATCGTCTCACAAGAGATTCTTAAATCACAAATCCGTATCTCCTCTCATTTCTCCTGGTGGTCAACTGGGATGGTCAAAGTTGGACTTTTCAGTGTGAAAAATGTTTTAGGAGGGGAACATGAAGGACATTGGAATTAGATGGCAGTGTCAACCTGAATGCCACGGGATTGATAACCTGTAAGATATGAAATGGCCCTGGGACCTTATGAGCAAACTTCATGGTGGGGACCTTCAAGTGGAAATGTCTAATTGAAAGCCAGACTGTCTCCCGGATTTAACAAGGGAACCTTACTAATTTTCCAAGCCTTACACAGATTCTTTTTTACCTCAACCCAAACTTTAACAGTATTAGACAGCATCACGGACTGCTGGGAGGGTACTGATTAGCAGGAAGGTATTCCAGGTAGGACAGAAGTGTACCCTTTCTGAATGTTGAAAGGAAAACGACATGAGACTTTGCAGTAGAGGTTATTTTGGGATCCAACCCATAACATTAGAGAAGCACAATCATTCTGGTTGGCAGAGATGTAAATGCTAAAATATTTTTCCAGATCCTGGTTCACATGTTCAATTTTTCCATTACTCTAACTGTGGTACGCTGAAGAAAAGCTCAATTTAACATTAAAGAGCCCATTTACTATTTCATATTTGTGGCTTATACCTTGAAAATACCGGTTTTCGCGGGTTAGCCACAAATATTAAGTATCCCCCAAATGTAAGACCTAGGGACTAAAGCAGGAATCTCCAACACTGTAATGTCTATAACATATTATACCACACACCGTGATGCCTATTACATATTATGCCACACCGTAATGCCTATTTCATACACTGTAATGCCCATTAGATATTATACCACATCATAATGCCTATTTCATATTTTACCACACACTGTAATGCCTATTAAAAATGATGTCACACACCGTAATGACTTTTTAAAATTATAACACACCATAATGCCTATTACATATTATGCCACACACTGTAATGCCCATGTATGTTGCCACATGGGAGTACATGCTTGTTGTCAGGGGAAGTTACATGCTTATTGTCCTCAGGGAGTTTCATGCTCGTTGCCCAGGAGAAATTACATGCTCATTGCCATGGGGATTTACATGCTCATTGCTAGGGGATCACATGCTCATTGCACAGGGGGAGTACATGCTGGTTGCAAGAGGGATTATATGCTCGTTGCCAGGGATAGTTACATGCTCGTTGCCATGGGGGGCGTTTACATGCTTGTTGCCTGGGGTTTACATGCTCATTGCCGCCTTGCACGGACACAGCACAGCACTCTAGGAATCCAGCCCTGCGCTCCCCTGTTAGACACTAGAGGTGAAGGAGCACCTCTAGCGTCTGTCTCCAAAAAAGGTGGTGACCATCTTTGGTACTTGTGTATTATAGCGGCGCCCCCGATGTGCATCGCGCGATGTTTTCATTTCATTCATTGCGATGCGACGCGATTTTTGCCCCCTATGCGATGAAAGATCGTATAAGCACCATAAAGGGTGCTTTTAAGCACCCTAATGGGTGCTTACAATGCGAAATGCACCCCCACGCCACCCCCCCACTATAAACGTCAACCCGAAGCGTGGCGAGCGCAGCGAGCCCGCGAGGGGCGGCGGTATGTGTCCTCCGACCTTTTCATACCCCCACTATCCACGTCGGCGTGGAGTTGAGAATAGAAAGTGTGGCGAGCGCAGCGAGCCACCGAGCCCGAAGCGTGGCGAGCGCAGCGAACCCCGTGAGGGGACACGGATACCTTCACAGGTATCGGAGTCCCCTCGCGGGCTTCACAGGTATCCGCGTCCGCTTGCCACACTTTCTATTCTCAACTCCGCGCCGAAGTGGATAGTGGGGGTATGAAAAGGTCGGAGGACGCGTACCGCCGCCCCTCGCGGGCTCGCTGTGCTCGCCACGCTTCGGGTTCACTTTTATAGTGGGGGGGGTGGCGTGGGGGTGCATTTCACATTGTAAGCACCCATTAGGGTGCTTATACAATGTTTAATCGCATTGCATTGTATGGCATTGTATGCCATGTACAATGTCATACAATTTTGAAATTGTATGACATTGTACAGCATTGCGCGATATCGCGTCGCATCGCATACCATTGCATGCCTTATGGTTTGCGATGGGCGCCGACAAAATACACAAGTACCCCATCTTTAAAGGGGAACAGGGTCTCTGACTCTGGGCCCTGCTTGTGGCACCACTCCCTCCACCAGCAGATCCTAGCTCCAACAGAGTGGTGTATCATGGGACCACCATGCAGGGCCACTGCCTATGCTGATCAAAGCCAGATTTCAGAGGGTCTGCTCACGGACCCCTTTGGGACCTGCGGGCGCCTAGGTTGGCTAGCAGTAAAACCTACTGGTGCCTACCTACTGATGTGTATATATATATATATAATACCTGTCTGCTGGTGCCTACCTACTGACGTATATATAATAGTGTTCATTCTAGCACCCGCCATCTTCGAAAACCCATGCAGTTCCTCTTCCCTGCCTGAGGTGTCGCTGTCTGTTGTGGTGTTTCTAGCACAGGTCTGGTTTGCATATCAGTGCTGATATACAGATCACACTGTGCTAGAAGCACTACAGCAGACAGCGACACCTCAGGCAGGAAAGAGGAACTGCATGTGTTATCAAAGATGGCGAGTGCTAGAATGAACACTATATAATACCTGTCTGCTGGTGTCTACCTACTGACATATATATACCTATCTGCTGGTGCCAGGGGTGCCCACATGTGTGCCATATAATTCCATGGGTACCCGCATGTGTCCCGTATCGGTCCAGGGGTGCCCGCATGTGTGCCGTATAATTCCATGGGTGCACCCATGTGCTCCATATCAGTCCAGGGGTGCCCGTATGTGTGCCATATAATTCCATATAATTTCTTTAAAAGAATAAAAAATATATATTTTTTTTACTGCAGGAGTGTCACATGTGTGCCGTATAATTCCATGTGTGCCGCCATGTGTGCTGTATCAGGTCAGGGATGCCAACATCTTTGCCGTATAATTCCTGGGGTAAGCCAAGTCTGCTGTATAATTCATATGGTGCTGCAAAGTGTGCTGTATCAGTCCAGGGGTGATGCTAAGTGTGCCATATCAGTCCAGGGGTGAGCCAAGTCTGCCAAATAATTCCTTGGGAGAGCCAAGTCTGCCATATAATTCATGGGGTGCTGCCAAGTGTGCTGTATTAGTCCAGGGGTGATGCTAAATGTTCTGTATCAGTCCAGGAGTGCTACTAAGTGTGCCATATCAGTCCAGTGTTTGTGCCGCCCACTTGTCACTTATCATAGTAATCCGGCTACCTCGGTGTAACCTTTTGGCCTAAAAACAATATTGTGAGATGTCCCCACCCACCGCAAGGTAGCACTCCCATTGATTAAGGCTATACATAGCGCCTATTGACTGCTGTTTAAAGCTTTAACCGATAGGAGCTTGAGTCTCTGTGCGCTGCTGGGCCAGGTGCCAGTCATCCAGAGGCCCCCTGCACTTCTTTATCCCGCTGCCCCCCCCCCCCCCCCCCCCTGCACCACTGTATCATACTCCAATAAAGATCAATAAATAAATCATAAAAAAATACTGCCAAAATATCTGCCACTTTTCTAACCTCTAATAGCAGGTGGGAGATGCGGTAGGTACTGTAGCAGGCGGGCGGTAGGCACCTCCTCCAGTAGCACAAATGTAGCAGAGGGGATGGATGTGGAGGTGGATCGATGTCTCTCCACGCAGGAGTCAAGCTCTCAGTGTGTGGGCACTCTGCCTCCCACTTCAGGCACACCCCTTCGCAGCTCCCTCATACTCAGTTTTTTTGTAGCACACCCTGCTGGCGCTAGCTCCCCCAAGCCACCGCGGGGTCTGTGGTGCGATAATTACGCCACTACTCCTCTGAGCCCTATGTCCCTTCTTGGTCTCAATACCATCTAAATCTCCATCACCACTACTACCCACTTTCATACAAACTATACTGTTCTTTACCGGATCCCCTCTTCCTGAAATCTGGAGTATCCCTGGCCCTGCTGTAGGGACTTCTCTCCTTCTTGGCCCCTGTTCCAGTATGACCCCATCTAGACCTCAACATCTTTCACCAATTACCCCACATTCTCTTATTGTCTCGCATTATTCCCTCCCTTTAAAGTGTAAGCTCTCATGGGCCTAGTGGTCTACCTTATGTCTTATGTCTGTCTCTATCCTCACATGCCCCTGTCATATGCTGAATTGGTTTGGTATGCCTTTTGGTCAAGCTGCATGCTTTCATGCTAGTGTTATGTTCATGCCTGGCTTCCAGGCCTCATGCTGAATTCTTCTGTCTCACTTGAAATTACATCACTCATTTTTATTCTGTATATCATTTTGTCATCTCAAACACCCCTGCCACTTTTTTACCTCAGGGTATTATTACTGTGTTGTTCAGTTATGGGCACTTTTTTAACCACATTTTTATGGAATAAATCATTTTTGACTAACGACACAAAGCAGAAGTTTATATTTTCACTCAAATTTAGCACTGGGCCTGATTCGGACCGGTTTGCTAGGCTGCGTATGTCCGCAGCCTAGCGAACGGGTAAACGCGACCCAACCGAACGGCCGTCCCCTCTGCCGAGGGAATCCCCACATTTGTATGAGTCTGAACAGAGGAGAAATGATTCCTGCAGCCTTCGGTCTGAAAAGTAAGTCAATACTTACTTTTCAGATGGCTGCAGATTGCCAAAAAGGGGTGGGCGCTGAGGTCATGTGACGTCAGCCGCCCACCCCGAGCAGGCATCACCATGCCTGTGTCTGCAGAGGACACCCAGTGTTTTTATGGGGACCTCCCATAAAGCGGCCCACTGCCCGCCCCCTTGCCGCCCCTCCTGGAGCAAACGACCCAGCGAGTGTGAAACTCTCTAAAGCATTCGCACCTGTGGTTCGCACATGCACAGACCCCTAACATCGGGGAAAGGGCCGAATGGGTCAGAATCGCCCCTGTGTTGGTTCGGAATCGGTACATCTGTCAGAATGAACTTAGGTCTACAGTCATTAGGTCGACCCCGTTAGGTCAACTGGCTGGAAGTTCGACCTGATTTAAGGTCGACATGGGCCAAGGTCGACATGTCTTAAGGTCGAATTTGCATAAAGGTCGACATGAGGAAGGTCGACTGGTCATAAGGTCGACATGGGTTTTTCACTGTTTTTTATCCGAATGTCGACACAGTCGACATGGACACAGTTGGCAATGAGAATCGGACCCTCGCATCAGGCACGGTGGCTCGCTTCGCTCGCCACAGCTTTAATAACCTCCTCCACGCCCTAGTGGATGGTAGGGCATGAAATACCGCCTGTTGGCACATGTCGGCTCAAAAAACAGTGAAAACCCCCATGTCGACCTTATGACCAGTCGACCTTCCTCATGTCGACCTTTATGCAAATTCGACCTTAAGTCATGTTGACCTTGGCCCATGTCGACCTTAAGTCAGGTCGATCTTCCTGCCAGTCGACCTAGTGTGGTCGACCTAATGACTGTAGACCTAAGTTCATTCTAATAGATGACCGCTTCCCGTTTTATCATCCTGGCAAAGAGCTGTAAGCTAACACCATTTTTGGGTACTTGTTTCCTAGCACGGCGCCCAGATTTCCTACATACGTTAACGTAGTGAAATCGCATCGCATCACATGGGCCCTTTTAGTGCTTGCTGCGCTCGCCACGCTTCGGGCTCCGTGGCTCACTGCGCTCGCTGCACTATATAAAATCAACTCCACGCCGACGTGGATAGTGGGGGTATGAAAAAGTCAGAGGACGCGTTCCGCCGCCCATCGCGGGATTCGCTGCGCTCGCCACACTTCTGGGTGGCGTGGATAGTGGGGGGTGCCTAAAACCTCTTTGTATGTCATACAATCATATTATTGTATAGCTAATGTAATGGCATCGCACACCCTATAAAATCGCATGCGATCGCATGAGATTTTGCGGGAGGTGCGATGCGATGAGATCTCCTGGGGCGTACAGAGCAGTGAATACATTACATTAAAAAATCGCATCGCACGGCACTAAAATGGCCCATGCGATGCGATGCAATTTTCCTACGCAGAATAGCCCACTGAGCAATTTGCTTAGTGTGCACCGTGCTAGGAAACAAGTACCCATTTTTGGTTGGAATTAGCTGCCTGGTTAAACTCGATGGACTAACGTCTTTTTTTTTAAGCCTCAATTGCTATGAGTTACAAGACTGGGAAAGCCAGAACCGCCTTCTGCTGCACTGCTGCAGGAGGGGCTGCTGCACACCAGCAGAATGTGTGCGTGGCCCGCTCCGCTGTGGTGTGGTGTGGATTGGAGACCGTCAATGCAAGCCAGGTAGCACCGCAGCAGGAGGTTGTTCTGGCTTTTTAGGAACTTCCTGAGCATGTAAGTCCCCCTCCCCCTGACAACAAGCATATAACTCACCTCCAAAGAGCATGCAATTCCCCCTAGCATTGAGCATGTAAAGCCCCCTAGCAACGAGCATGTAATCCTCCGTGGCAAGGAGAATGAAACACTTGACCAGAAGCAAGTATACCCATGGCAATGAGCATGTAAGTTATCTTCACTTATGTGGCATAATATGCAATATGTTGGGTGGCATTATATGTAATGGGCATTACGTTGGGTGGCATTATGTGTAATGGGCAATAAGGTGTGTGGCATTATGTGTGTTTCTTGTGTGATAGAAGGTCGCAATTGTAGCTCCGCCCTCTTACTGAATTAGGCTCTGCCCACTCAATTGTTGTTAGGGGAGGGTGGATCTCCAGGTATTGATAATGCATGAGGTGGCAACCGTACCTCCTGCTCTGCTGGCCTGCTCTACATTTAAAATTCTGGCTACAAGTATTGAATGAATAATTCTGGAAGACCACAATCTATTCTCTGATAGTTCCACAGGTCTTATAGGAGAAGAGAACACGTATGCCAATTATCAAGGTAAAGGTGGTGGCTCTTGCTGAGCATTGGGCTTGGAGAGTGACGCATACACTTTGGATCTGTTCCCAGAAAGGAGGTGTAGCTAGGTGGCACGCGCTTTTCCCCTTCTAGATAAACTTTCACACAGTTCATACATCAAGTGTCCTGGTATGTTTTAGGTCTTCCTTAAACATCCCATCACCTTACCCGTCCTTTTTCAACATGTATCACCGTTAACACTTAAACATTTTCTTATATAAACCTGAAATAATGACTCGGAGACTTAGGTTTGGCAGAAATTGTTAACTGATTTATTTTGGAAAATTTTAACTAATTTTTTATTGTTTTATTAATTGATTAATTAATGGTGGCCAAGAAAGAACGGCTATTAACTAAACTCCACCCCAACTACCAAAGTAACTGGCCTAACTCCTAACAAGCGGTATCCAACTCAACCTTGTCGCCTTGACTACCCACCCCTCCGGGTGAGGTCGCTGACCCCGACACGGGTGTTACAGCAACAGGCCTAAGTCAATGAGAGGTGAGTGCACCGAAAACAAGCCATGTACGCAAACTCAATATCTAATATTTAACTAATTTATTAAACAACTGCCGTTCTTTCCCGCCTATCAGCTAACGCGATTAAAACAAAAAACCCACCACCCCCACGCAAACCAACAGGGGAGGGAGGGCGGGAATTTCAGCAGGAAGAAGAGGAAGCCTCCTCCCCTTCCTGCTCCTATATTCATTCACCCTTAGCCAAACCTCCTCATCCCATAGGATCCCCAAGTCACATGCTTGTCAGTGATGACACGCAGCTGAGGGACGTTTAACCCACTACATGCCTATTGTGGGCACTCCGTTATTCTTCCAGTCACACACACACACACACAAACACACCAGAGACTGACAGACACAAATATCCCTTCTCCTTGTAGGTAGAAATGGTCTTCTATTGCATAATCATCAAATGTGCCTCCTCATCAGGTACAGAAATGCCCTGATTAATGTTTCTTTCTGTGAATTAGACTCCGCCAACATAAAACTGGCATCAGTTTCACTTGGTCCAAGGTATTCATACTGACCTTCTATTGGGACATCATGGTGTGTCACTGGTTGTGCAAGACGACCTAAAATAAATGGACACCAGATAATCCCATCACATTTTCAGGTAACTAGAGAACATTCATGGTATTGCGTGGGTGAAGTATTTCACACACTATGGAAAAGCAATTGCTGTAGTACATGTGCACTGAGAGAAATGGGCTCAGACATGGATCTGTATCATTTCTCTTTCTAGGCTGGAGTAAGGTTGATAATACTGAGATTGTGGTTAGCACGATAGGGCAGTAATGCACAATAATATACCTCCATTATATAATCCACATTCTGGCTTTCAGTTTTAGCCAACAGGAGAGAAGAAGCACAGAGAACTCACCATCATTTACTATACTGGGCTTACCTAGCAGGACTAGGAGCATATTTATCTGAGTATAGAGCTTGTTAAGGAATAGCGTATTTGTAAAAGATTTCTGAGATATTTCTGAAAGTACAAGGTACATCTTCTGTGGGACACATCTCTCCTTCTCCCATCACTTTATTAGCAGTGCTTAGCTCTTCTTTTTTCTTTCTTGCGGGAAATACATTTTCAGTGTATAATGGGCCCTACATACGCAGAGATTCATAACGGGAGAATCAGCATGGGAGATTTCATATCTGTCACAACTGTCACATAAAGTGATGTAAAAAACTGGTTATATGGTATAGACAGTAATTTCCTAAATAAACTAAAAATAAATTTCCTTACTAATGTAGGGTACACACCAGGACGACCCGCTCACGATGCACATCGTGAGCGGGTCGTCAGTGTCTCGTCCGACCCGCTCACGGTGACGCGGGGGGGCATGACCCGCTCACGATGTGCACCGTGAGCGGGTCCGATCCGATGGCGACCCGCACCCGGCTGTATGGTCGTCATTGAGATCCTACCTGCAGCAGGTAGGATCTCAATAACGACCGACTGACCCGCGGGACCGCGCATCGGATCGGTATCGGTCCACAGCAGGTCAGAAAAGGGCCCAATCAGCACACAATCTACATCCAATTGATCGGAATTGGATCTAGATTGTGGGGATCGGGCCCTAGTCGTCCTGGTGTGTACCCAGCATTAATAAACATTGGTGGCATAGTGCCCCCACCCCAAACAAATAAACATTGGGGGTATAGTGTGCCCCCCTCCCCCAACCAAATAAACATTGGTGGCTAGTGGCATCCCCCCCCCCCCCCCCCCCCCAAAAAAAAAAAAAGGTTTAACCATTGGTGGCTAGTGGCACATGACTCGTCTCATGAGGAGCCGCAATACAAATGACAGATAATGCCTGTTATTGTATACAAATTAGGGATGTGCATCGGCCACTTTTCGGGTTTTGGGTTCTGATTACCTTGAGGTTTTGGGTTCTAATGGGTTTTGGCAAAACACCTCCTAAGTGTTTTGTGTTTGGATTTTTGGGTTTTGGGTTCTGATTTTTCGTTAAAAAAGCATACAAACTGCTAAAATCGCAGAATTTTGGTTTTTATTTTTTGCTCCTACGCTATATTAACCTCAATAACATTCATTTTCACTCATTTCCAGTCTATTCTGAACAGCTCACACCTTACAATATTGTTTTTAGGGCAAAAGGTTGCACCGAGGTAGCTGGATAACTATGATAAGCCACACAAGTGTGCGGCACAAACACTAGACTGATATGGCACACTTAGCATCCCCTCTAGGCTGATACTGCACACCTAGAATTACCCCTGGACTGATATGGCACAGGTAGCATCACCCCTGGACTGATACGGCACATTTCACATCACCCCTGGACTGATATGGCACACTTGACAGCACCCCATGAATTGGCAGACTTGGCTTACCTCAGGAATTATACGGCACAGATGGTGGCACCCCTGACCTGATACAGCACACATGGAGTTATACGGCACAGATGGCGGCACCCCTGGACTGATACGGCACACATGGCGGCAGGCATGGAAATATACGGCACACAAATTCCTGCAGTAAAAATAAAAATTTGTATTCTTTTAATTATAAAAAAGAGCAGCACACCTTACTTAGCAACACCCCATGAATTATACAGAACTCTTGGCCCACCCCTGGACTACAGCGCATTTAACAGCCCTTGCAGTAAAAAAAAAAAAAACACCTTAATTTTATTTTCATTAAAAAAAAGGGCAGCTCCCCTGGTCTGATATGGGACACATGGGGCACCCCTGGAATTATACGGCACACATGCGGCCACCCCAGGACTGATACAGGACACATGGGGGCACCCATGGAATTATATAGCGCACATGCGGGCACCCCTGGACTGATACAGGACACAAGGGGGCACCCATAGAATTATACGGCACACATGCGGGCACCCCTGGACTGATACAGCACACATGTGGGCACCCCTGGACAAATACAGCACACATGCGGGCACCCCTGGATGGATACAGTACACATGCGGGCACCCCTGGACTGATACAGCACAAATGTGGGCACCCCTGGACAAATACAGCACACATGTGGGCACCCCTGGATGGATACAGTACAAATGTGGGCACCCCTGGACAAATACAGCACACATGAGGGCACCCCTGGATGGATACAGTACAAATGTGGGCACCCTGGACTGATGCAGCACACATGCCGGCACCCTGGACTGATGCAGCACACATGCCGGCACCCTGGACTGATGCAGCACACATGCCGGCACCCTGGACTGATGCAGCACACATGCCGGCACCCTGGACTTATACTGTGCACTGGCAGCAGTCATTTAAAAATATATATATATTTTTTTTGCTGAATTAAAATAATGCAGCCCCCTCTGTAGCACTAGCAGCAGCCCCCTATGCATAAATCTTCCCCCCCAGCATGTCACCCCCCCCCCAGCATGTCATCCCCCCCACTCCACTCAGCAGACAGCACGGACACATCCGTGCTGTCCGAAATCACCAGCCTGTTTGAAAATGGCGCAGACCGCCGGGAACTATATATCCCCAGGTCTCGCGAGAATCCGACAGCGGGAAGATGACGTTCGGCCTCGTTTTGAACACAGAAAAATGGCGGCGACCATCAAACTCCCTGGATCCGGCCTCGGATCAGGTAAGTTCGTGGGGGTTCGGATCTCTAGGATCCGAACCCGCTCATCTCTAATACAAATACACTGGCTATGCACTGATTGGTTGCCTTTAGCAAATCTAAAGCTGATTACACACTATGGGGTCATTCAGACCGGTTCGCCAGGCTGCAGATACGCAGCCCGTGCGATTATCAAACAACTGTGCATGCGCACGGTATGCAGTGTGCATGCATGGGCCGTCCACCAAAGGCAGTGAGTGAAGGCTAGCCTTCACTAGCTGCTCAACAGCCATTCCCTGGCTGTTGGGAGGGAGGACCGCTGATGTCATCAGCGGCCTTCTTTTCCCCATGGCTTTCTCAGCTCTGAGTGAGTACTGAGTCATTAGTGATTGTAGATTGACACACAACAGTTCTACAATCATCTTCTCCCCTCCCCTCTGGAAATCGCCAACTTCAATCATCCAACCAGAAGGAAGCACCGCCCTCAATTATGCAGATAAATAACATGACCACAACACCAATGGTAACCCTGGAAAAAGGCCCACATGGCTGAAACGCGTTGGGACATTACCAAACATTCACCTCTGAAGCACCCACCACCCCTGATCCAGCTACAACTGGCCGGGAGTTTGAGTGCACAGCACTGAGGTGCCTGATCTGGCAAGCCGTAATCTTGCGAGAGATGGCAAACCCGGAAGTCTCGCCAGCCCAGTCTGTGGAGCCGGGTGTCACCGCATCACAGTGCGGACACCCAGGCAGGCATCCACATTATTTGGGACATCAGCAGGAGGGACTCTGAACACCGTTGGCTAAGCGCAGTAAGCGGGATGCCGCTTACTGCACTACATTTTCCTACTTTATACCAGATCCCTGTCAGTGTGTTAGCCCAAATGCACAACAGGCATTGTACATTTCTGCTCCCCCATCACCCACCATTGACTTCTTCTGGCAGCAACCATGCCCCCGGTTGCCCCAGCAACTAATACAACCCAGTCCTGCTTCAAGTGCATCGAGTACTTCCCTACCCCAATCGCTGCCCAAACAGAGACCGCTGTGGTCACATGTGATTGGACATAGATCCCAGGTCTAAAGGGGTCCCCATAAAGGAAACCCTTAAGCCCCGCACTAAGGCCACACAGAGTGATACCTCGCTGGCCTATTCCTGTGAGATAACCAGGAGTCCTACTTGAACACTTGCTTTACACTTATATTTTAAGCATTAATAAACCACATCATAATTTTGAGTACACACCTGACTCATTTCTGTATTTTTTCACATAACCGCACATCTCCATTAAGGTGAGCGCCTAGTATTATACCTAAATTACTAGATCCTCGCTCTGTTACAATATGCTCAACACTTGTAAGAATAGATGGAATACTTTCACAGTAGCAAAGAACCCTGTTCCTGGCTCTTTGCTACTGTGAAAGTATTCCATCTATTCTGGTTCCAGAGAAATCTGCCCTCAAAGAACATGAACAGCCATGAAATTACATTACATTTCAGAAATAAAAATGTCAGTTTACTCGCAATATCTCTGGAACCAATTAACCCATATGAACCTGGTATCAGATTGAAGGCCCAGTGATTTGGGTTCGAATGAGATCAACCTCAAGCTTCTGCGATGCTGGGTGGGAGGACTTCCAACCATCGGAACTGAGTGGGTCCCATGTTATCCTATGTGGAAAACATTCCAGCTTTGCCGGCTGTATCTCCGGTTCCCGGGGAGCTAGCAACACGGGGCTGGGCTCGTTGGAAAGCCCCAGTCCTCATCTACAAAATGGGCCTGTTTGGAGAGTGAGTCTGGAGCTGTAGCTCCATCAGGCCCATTGTTAATCCGGTGCTGATCACAGGTGATGACCCTTGTTGGTGAGAGCAAGCATCATCAGCAACATAGCAGGTACACATTAGATCAGGGGTCCTCAAACTATTTTGCTCTAGGACCCCATCACACAATAAAAATAAGAGGATTTTGGTACTTACCGGTAAATCCATTTCTCTGAGATCAGCAGGGACCACTGGAATCACATCGGGTATTAGAGCTGGGAATGCTGGGAGCTAGGCACTTCTTAATAATAATTAGGGGATACTGGCTCCTCCCCTCTAAGACCCACAATCCCCCAGTGAGGAAATTGGCCCACCAGAGGAAAGGGTTACAGAACAAAACCATAACACAACCATACATACAACACGCAGATATCGGACCGGGCTGCAACAGCAACCACAACAGGCAGAATCCAACAGCCGGGCGGGTGTCCAGTGGTCCCTGCTGATCTCAGAGAAATGGATTTACCGATAAGTACCAAAATCCTCTTTTCTCTGACATGCAGCAGGGACCACTGGAATCACATCGGGGAGGTTCCAAAGACCAAGCCCCGGGAGGGAGAGTGCTGGGGATTCTGTAAGACCAGACGACCAAAAGCTGAAGCTGAAGTTGCAAAAGTATCGAACTGGTAAAACTTAGCAAACGTGTTCTGAGACGACCAAGTGGCCGCTCTGCACAGCTGAGAGATAGTAGCCCCTCTCTCAGCAGCCCACGACGTACTCACCGATCTGGTAGAGTGAGCTGTTACGGAGACAGGAGGCACCTGTCCCGCATGAAGATAAGCACTACGGATCGTCCACTTGATCCATCGTGCAATTGTCTGTTTTGACGCAGGCCACCCCCTGCGGAATGCGTCATAGAGAACAAATAAAGAATCCGATTTGCGTATAGACCTGGTTCTCTTGACGTAAATCCGAAGAGCCCTGACCACGTCCAAGGAGGATTGCTCCGGTGATTCTCCTTGAAAAGCCGGAACCACGATAGGCTGGTTTATGTGGTATGAGGATACCACCTTCGGAAGGAACCCTGCCTGGGTACGCAGCTCTGCTCTGTCCTCGTGGAAAATTAGATAAGGGGGCTTGCATGACAGAGCACCCAGCTCTGAAACTCTGCGAGCTGAGGCCAGGGCCAGTAAAAGAACTGTTTTCCAGCACAAGAACTTCAGTTCCACCCTGTTCAGTGGCTCAAATGTCTCAGACCTCAAGAAGGCTAGTACCAAGTCCAGATCCCAAGGAGCTGTGGGAGGCACGAAGGGAGGCTGAACTCGGAGAACCCCTTGAAAAAATGTTTGTACCTCAGGAATGAGGGCCAATCTCCTCTGAAAGAGAACAGACAAGGCCGAGACCTGGACCTTGAGAGAACCCAGTCTCAGACCCCCATCCAACCCCTTCTGTAAGAACAACAGAAGGCGGGACAATTTGAATACCCGGAATGGCCAGCCCTTACCCTCGCACCAACCCGCATATGAGCGCCATATTCTGTGATAATGCGCTGCTGAGGCGGGCTTCCGGGCCCTTAACATCGTAGGGATTACAGCTCTTGGAATTCCCTTCTCCCGCAAGACCTCGGTCTCAACAGCCACGCCGTCAAATGTAGCTGTGGCAGATTCTGATGAAAGAAGGGTCCTTGAAGGAGCAGATCCGGTCTGAGGGGCAACCGAACTGGCTCGTCTGCCAGTAACATCTGGATGTCTGAGAACCACGTCCTGCGAGGCCACCAGGGTGCTATGAGAATAGCCTGCACTGGCTCCCTCTTGAGTCTCTTCAGTACCTGGCCCAGAAGTGGAAGTGGCGGGAACAGGTAGACAAAGCTGAACTCCCACGGGGTCGACAAAGCGTCTGCCGCTATGGCCTGAGGGTCTCTTGTACGAGCCACGTACGTTGGTAGTTGGTGGTTCTTTCGAGACGCCATCAGGTCCACCTCGGGAACTCCCCACCTGTCGGTGAGTTCCCGAAACACCTCGGGGTTGAGAGACCACTCGCCTGGGTGAAGGTCCTCCCTGCTGAGGAAGTCGGCCTCTAGATTTTCCCGACCTGGAAGGAACACTGCTAGCAGAACTACTCCTGATCGTTCTGCCCACTGAAGAACCTTCTTTACCTCCTTCATGGCCATGCTGCTCCTCGTGCCGCCCTGCCTGTTCACATAGGCGACTGCCGTGGCATTGTCCGACCTTATCTTTATGTGTTGACCCTGAAGGAACTCCTGAGCCTCCAACAGAGCATTGTAGATGGCTCTGATCTCCAACACATTGATGGACAAGCGCCTCTCCTGCAGGTCCCACCTGCCCTGGAGGCAGAGATGAAGTACTACGGCACCCCAGCCGCGTAGACTTGCGTCCGTTGTCAATACAATCCAGTCCTGGACTGCAAACCGACGACCCTCTATTAGATTCCTTCTGTGTCTCCACCACAGTAGTGAATGTCTTGCCTCGGCCGACAAGTGGATTCTTTTGTGCAGATTCAGGTGCGAGCCCGCACCCTTTCTGAGAAGATCCAACTGAAACGGTCTTGAGTGGAAACGTCCCCACGTCAGAGCTGGGAAGGCTGCCACCATCTTCCCTAGCAGCTGAGTGCACAGATGGAGGCTGATCCTCTGTGGAAGTAAGATCCTCTGCACTAGGTGCAAGATAGCCTGGATCTTGTCTTCCGGCAGGAAGATTCTCAGAGACTCCGTGTCTAGCCAAAGGACTAGGAACAAGATCCTCCTGGATGGAACTAAAGAGGATTTCTTGAAATTCATTATCCACCCCAGGCTGGTGAGCGTCTGAGTGGTTAACCTCGCATGACTCTCCAGTAACTCCCTCGATGGGGCCTTGATTAGGAGATCGTCGAGATAGGGAATTATTGTCACCCCTTGACATCTGAGGTATGCGACTGCTACTGATAGAGTCTTGGTGAATACTCTGGGCGCTGACGATAAACCGAAGGGCAGAGCCCTGAACTGAAAATGATCCCGACCGATGGCAAAACGAAGAAAGGCCTGGTGAGGGATGCAAATCGGGATGTGTAGGTAAGCATCCTTGATATCCAATGATATCATGTACTCCCCTGGCTCCAAAGAAGCAATCACTGAGTGGATTGATTCCATCTTGAATGGTTGATACGAGACTAACAGATTCAAAGGCTTCAGGTTGAGAATGGGCCTGACTGACCCATCCGGCTTGGGGACTACAAAGAGGGTTGAGTAGAACCCTGTGTTCCTTTGAGTTGCTGGGACCGGCATGATGACCTGAGCCTCCAGCAAGATCCGAATGGCTTCTAGCAGGCTCGTTCTCTTTTCCTGAGATATTGGCAGAGCCGTTGTGAAGAATCGAACCGGAGGAGTGGAGTCGAACTGAATCCGGTACCCTTCTGATACCACCCTGCGAACCCAAGGATCCTCCGAAAGGGAGAACCATTGGGTTCCGAAGGCCAACAGACGGGCACCTACTGGTAAACTGTTGACTGAAGCTGGTAAACCGTCATGCCACCGGCTTCTGCTGGGGCTTAGGTTCCTGGGCTCTTGGAGCAGCCTGAGGGCGGGCTCTGGCTCTGGACCCTCTAGAGGACTGGAAACCTCTTCCTCTACCCCGAAAGGTGCGCTGAGTCCGAAAGGACTGAAAAGACGGACCTGCGAACTGTCTTCTGGGAGGAGGAGGAGCTGCCGACGGTAAAAATGCCGACTTCCCTCCCGTCGCCTGTGAGATCCATTTGTCTAATTCAGGCCCGAACAGGATGTCCCCGGAAAAGGGAAGACCCTCCACAGCCCTTTTAGACTCCGCGTCCGCCTGCCAAGAGCGAAGCCAGAGGGCCCGCCGTGCAGAAATGGCGCTAGCTGATATTCTGGAAGAGATTAAGGATACATCCTTAGCCGCCTCTCCTAAGAACATAGCAGACTCCTTAACATGTTCAGCCAAGCAACGAATCTCATCTCTAGGCATACCTGATTCCAATCCTTCAATGATTAGCTCCGCCCATTTAACATTTGCCCTATTTACCCAGGCCGAGACTATTGCCGGTCTGAGTTGAGTCCCTGCTGCTACATAAATGGCCTTGAGAGTAGCCTCCAATTTTCTATCTGAGGGATCTTTCAAGGCTGAAGCCCCTGGGACTGGCAGAGTTGTTTTCTTGGACAGACGGGAAACTGAGGTGTCCACCGGAGGTGGAGTCTCCCACTTGCTTAGGGCCGCAGGCTCAAAAGGATACAGAGAAGGGAAGCGTCTGGGAATCTGAAAACGTTTGTCCGGATTCCTCCATGCAGCCAGAAGCTGATCCTGATTTGGACAAGGAAAGACCACTGATGTCTTCTGAACCCCTCCAAACAGATCAAACTCCTGTGGTTCTGGTCTGGGATCCTCCGGTAAACGAAGAACCTCCTTTACCGCCATAATGAGAGCCTCTATCCCTAAAGGAGTCGGCTCTCCCTCAGGAATGACATCCTGAACCTCTTCCCATTCACCATCCTCCATTTCGTGAAATGGATCTTGTTCCTCCTCTAAATCATCTTCCACAATAATAGCCTGATAAGGTCGCTTATTGCTAGATGTAGAAGGCCTCTCTGGTCTGGACATGGAGTTAGCTAACCCCTCCACCGACCTTGCTAGGGCTGTAGCCCAAGATGGCTCCGCTCTGCGAGCCAGCGCCAATTCAGAAGTGAGCTTTGACATAGTACCCACTAAGGTAGAGGCCCACTGGGGCGCCTGAGACCCCGCCAGTGATGCAGATTCAGCACCTGAACATGACTGACAAACAGTGGCATTACCCTCAGCTGTGTATTGAGAAAACTTAGCTGTACAGACAGTACAAGCAAAAACCTTCTGAGAGGCTTTGGATTTGCCCGTCATGATCCCTGCTCGCCCGGTCCAACAACAGCGCGCGATACAGGTGCAAACACACACACACACTGAGTACAGATACACCTCTCACAAGCCAAAAACCTCAGGGTTCTGTGAGACCTGGATGAGAATGAGCCCTATTAGTGACAATACAGCGCAAAACACTGTGTCAGCAATAAAACTTTTAGAGCCTTCCAAGCTGCAGTAACCTGTGAACAGGAAAGAGTCAGCTTACTGTGTATCTGTGTAATGGCCGCGCCATGCCGGCCTCCGTTTTACAGCGTGTCCCCTCTCCCTCTGCTTAGCCAACCTGTGGCGTTCTGACAACGTCCAGAGGCACCCGCTTGCTAGCGCTCACTCCTGCAATACCTCCGGCACTTAGTACAGCCGCGTGGTATAGTACAGCGATACGCGCCTTTCGCAAGATGGCGGCGCCTCACCTCGCTGCAGAGACCCGCGCACAGCGCGGCTGACGGAGAAGCAGGGGACGGCGTGTGGAAAGTGCGCTCAGCGCTCTACTCACCACCGGAGGCTTCCTTCGTGACTGGCGTCCCCTTTGCTGGAGGGGCGGCAGGAGCACGGAACCCGTGCAGGCAGGCACCTTTAGTGAGGTCCTGACTGACGACCTGGAACTCCAGGGGCGCTGAATGCCCGGACCCACACCTTTCAGTAGGTGGGGAAGGGATTCTATCAAGTAAAGATGTAAAAATTCTATTGTAAAGCCAAAGCTAGAAAAATGTGCAGGAGCAGAAAAAACTGTGACCTAACTCCCTGGCACAATTTTCTCACTGGGGGATTGTGGGTCTTAGAGGGGAGGAGCCAGTATCCCCTAATTATTATTAAGAAGTGCCTAGCTCCCAGCATTCCCAGCTCTAATACCCGATGTGATTCCAGTGGTCCCTGCTGCATGTCAGAGAAAATAACAGGACCCCTGCAAGTTACTGCAGAAGGTCATCACATCACGTGTGTAGTCAGCAGACAGCACATACATGGCAGCATTGTGGAGGCACAGAGTGATGTGAGGAGTCTGAACAGATTTTTCAGACTCCTCGATCTCTAACTGAGATTATAAAGTCATCAGCCTGATGGTCAGCAACATGGAGTTGCGACCCCATGCTGAGAAGGTCGGGACCCACTTTGGGGTCAGGACCCACAGTTTGAGAACCACTGCATTAGACGATATGCCCGGTGACAGATGACATATCGTCTAGCGTGTATCCAGCATAGAAGTGAGTGGTCAATAAGTGGACAATAACAATGTTGACATTTGTAATGTTTACACCGCGATGTTAACAGTTATGACGCTGACATTGTTAAAATGTCAAGAGGCAACGCGTCAACTTTATAGGGAATTTCAATGCGTTAAATATCAAAATTGTCAGAATGCCAACATTGGGGGTTCGGCTGCTCGGGGAGTTAGGACTTATGGTTAGGCATTAGAGGGAGGGTTAGGGAATAAGGTTACGCATAGCAAATAAATACTAGAACACATGAGGATCGGTAGTCTGACCTGGAAGTGATGGACACATTACAATCGGGATCCGGAAGGTGTAACTGGAGCTACCATAGAGAAGCTGATTTAATGCTGGTCCACCAGGAATGATATGTCAACATTGTGAAATTTCAAAATTGTATCATTGTCTATACGAAGATTGCCAACATATTTAACATAGACATAGGCTCTCAACATATATGCAACTGCTAAGGAATTGGCAAGTATCTTTCTATGACTTTTTGCTTTCTTTGTGAAGTCGTTGAATGCTTGTGGGACAAAAACCAATCCTCCCAAAAGCAAGAAGCAAATAAAATTAGGACAATGGGCCTAATTCAACATGTATCGCTAATCAGATAATTAGCATTCTGTTCAATCATCAAGCGACTGCGCGTTCGCAGTGTATGCACGACCACAACTAGCAACTACAGTAAATATCTGTACACATAGAAATTGCATAGAAGTCGCAGATTGATTGATAGAAAACTAGCCTTTCGGAGTGAAAAAATGCCATTTTCTGGGTGTGTTTGTAAAAACGCAGATGTTCACAGGCAATTTTGGGTGGATCTCTGCCATCAGTGATGACCACTTGCAGCCAGATTCTTTAGCAGACCCAGGTCGAAGTGCTGTGTAAATGGGGTATAAAGCAGGGTCAGACCCTGGAAACTCCAGTGTTCAAAGACCAGGGTCCGACCAGGGTTTTTGGTGTAAAAGGGATATAAGCAGTGTTCCCTCTAAGCTGTGCATGCGTGCGTGCGCACACAACTCACCGAGCATGCGCACAGACATTACAACAGAGCGCACAAAGCAGCAGTGGTCCCTTTTTGCAGTTGTGGACTCAGTTAATGTGTGTTTCACCCATTAACTACATTGTGTGCTGTGTTTTGAATGTTTAAATGTTTAATAACATTTTGAAGTAAAGTTAACACAAATGCTGTACGTCATTTTCCAGTTATATATGTGACGCACAAAAATGTAAATTTTCTTCCAAAGTTGCACAGTAAAAATCTTTTGCCACACACAGCCTTCGTAAAATTAGAGGGAACGTTGGGTATAAGTGGTCCAGAGACACCTGCATGGCAGCAGGCACCACACTGCACCGCCCCAACACCCCTCTCCACTGACACTATCTGACCAATCACACCCTGACCTGCCAGTCACGCCCATTTTTGACTAATGCCATGCCTCGAAACTACTGATCCCCACCTCATATGGGAATAATTAATAAGGGATGTCATGCAAACTTAATAAGTTAAGGGATAATCGAGGCAAGACAGAAATTTAATTATTATATTTTAACAATGATAAGTCCACCATCTTATTTGTACAAAAACAACAATATTTAGGAATTATACAAAATTTCAACCAATGGATATATAATATTCCCTCTACAGTATCATCTATCATCTATATATATTGTATATGTGGCTCCTAAACACACACATACATATATATATATATTTATGTCTAGTTTCTGATTGTGTGTCTCCGAAACACTGCCATCTGTTGGCAGTGAGTGAAACTACATCTATTTCTCTCTCACACATGCACAAACACAAAGGCAATCACAAGGTAGCAGACTATCTTTCGAAGCATTTTCTTTGAGCGGGCTTACTAGTGTTAAATATAGTTTATATCATAACTTGCACTGATTACATTACTTTTCTCATATATAATGTAATTATGTTAATAATAGTGTATCTGTCATGTTTTCATTGACAGATTACAGTTTTTGTACTTATTGCAATGGATAAAAAAAAATATAGATACAAATTACACCCAAAAAGGAATTTACACTTGGATGCGCACCAACACTCCTATCAGCCCTACCCAATTTATTGGTCTAGGGATATCTTTAGGATAAGCACACAGAGGCAAATAAATCCAGCACCATATCTGTGAGACATGAGGATTAGGAGGAATTTCAGGCTGAAAGATAGAACTCTAGAGAATGCAGAAGCCAGACAGCCAGGCTGGGCAGGAGGCAAAAATATTAACCTTTTATCTGACACAATGCATATTTCAGCAGTGCACTGCAATCCTCTCTGGAAGGGGTACATTCTCCTCTCCAGAGATATTCATACACATTACCACTTGCAAAGAGTTCTGACTTGCTCCTTGGACATCTGGTTGACATCTGACTAGTGGTTCAGTAGTACAATCTTTCTGCATTCTGTAGCCACTAAACACTAAACACCATATACGGGTGGTGAATCCTGTTCCCAGCAGGGCAGTTACCCTAAACGTTCTTTTGCAATTTTCATATGAACAATGTAGGGTTTTATATTAAGTTCTAGTGGAGAGCTGTGATTTATAGTCACGGGGTGTATTAAATGCAAAAAGGGAGGGTCACACATTTTCCACCTCTATCTCGCACTTCCTTATACGATACTTTATTGTTATAAGTCTTTGTGCTGCTTTGTAGCAGAATGTAAGCTGATCATCTGTATATATGTCTAGTGCCTGTGTGTCACCGAAACACTGCCATCTGTTGGCAGCAATTTAAACTACATCTCTTTCTCTCTGAGGTTACAGCACTCGCCAGGCTGTTTACAGTGAGAATGCCCCTGCATTTGTTGTAAACAATTCTTGGAATTTATATTGTGCAATATTGTTTCTGTAACCTGTTGCATAAAACTACACCAAACATTAGAACTAAATAATTAATTAGGCACAAAAATGTACTTGCAAACAATACAGTCGGTACTACAAAGGGGTATATTCAATGCTGGGAGCGAGCTGTGACAAGCTGCCGCAAGCCTCGCTGTTTGGGGTAATCCTCTCTGTCCTGTGACAGTGAGGATTCCCCCGGAACCTAGAATAGGGTGATCGGCCGGTGCGGGGGTTAAACAGCGAGGATCACCCCGCTGATTAACCCCCTCGCCGGCCGCGCGCCGGCAACATTGAATACTGCACAAAGTGTGACCTTACCTATATACAGTAGCTGCCTTACCAGCTTTTGCTTCAAGCGGCCTTACTAGCAGGGCCGCCAACAGGGGGGTGCCCTGGGTACAGTTGTCCCGGGCCCCGGCCTCTGGAGGGGCCCGGGCAGCTGCCCACAGCGGTGCCAACCCTTTCTCCCATAGGGCACCCGCACACCACCTCCCCTCCCGGCGCCGGTGGGCCCCAGCCAGGCACACACAATGCACAGTGCAGCCTGCAGAGCGCCAAGCCTAGGACACAGAGGGGCTCAGCGCTCTGCAGGCTGCACTGTGCAGTGTGCACTCCGGACCTGAACGTGGAGGCTGAAGGAGCCGGAGGGTGATGTCACAATGCGGATGATGGTAAGTAATGAGGAGGGGGTAGGGGGAGGCAGGGTGCTGGCTGAAGTAATAATACAATACATATTACATTAATTAAGCATTTTTTTAAAAAATGTAAAAGGCAGAATAATAACAATAACAATAACATGTTTACAAGGGATATTACTATAAGTCGGAAAATATATATTTAAAGTGGATCCACTGGGCAGCTCGGTTGGCGTAATGGATAAATTTTTACCCACAGCCCTTCAATTCCAGAGCACTTTGTGTCATTATCACACTATCCAATGATAAGCTGCTTTTATCGGCCAAAAAAGGACCCCTAGATCATGAGATAACATGGGATATAGGGGGTGATTCAGGTTGGCTCGCATCTGGCTGAATCAGGTTCGGGGACCCATGTTGCGGGTCTGCGCATGCATAGTGGCAAAAATACTCAAGTGCAGACACGCAGTGTAACCGCCTTCGTCGAGTATCACACGCTTTAAGGCGTTTTCACAGGTAGGGGGAGGGGGTCGGGTGGGGGCGGACATCGGCCCGGAGCAGGGGAATGCAAAAACTTTTATGGGACGCTGACGGACCGAAGCCTGATCAGGGCGGTCGGCTGATATCTCAGGACATCAACCGCCCACCCAGGCGCTCGTAAATAACAGTCAGACTAGACTGACTTTTATTTGCGAACAGGTGGAACAATCGTTCGATGGTCACCGACTATCGTCCGATTTTTCCCCTCTACCCTCAAATGCAAATGGATGTGTGAGCGTACACATTTATTCGCATGCAAAGGTGTCCGTTAACTCGCAGAAGGGGGGTGAGTTCGCTCGCTCGCCCGCCCGGCGGGCGGTGCTTAACCACTCGGTTAGCAACTTACCAAGCCAGCTTGAATCACACTCACAATTATAAAGATATAAAGCACTTTGAAGGAAAAAAAAATTCCATAAATTGTGCAACATTTTCATCACCGTTGTCATAGTATAAACAGCTGTGACTGCTTTGTATGTTAAGCTGAACGGACAATTCGTCTCCAGTGCTGCTGAGAGCTGGCATGCATTTCAAGTGGCAGCCACTGCAATGTTAATGGCATAACTTGCAGGGGAAAAAAACTTCATCGTAAGGGCCACTTGTGAGCCTCAAGAAATGCCATCTCCAAAAACAGAATACATCACACACTATTTACAGCAGTGACACCAAGACATTTTGGTGGTTTCTGCTTGTGGCTGGAAAGCGGTTAAAGTTCATCTTCTCTAGACACTGTAAAGAAGGAGATGGGGGAGGTGGAGAATTATTTCTGGAATTCAATGCTTAATGAATCACGTTGTTGGGATCACATGTCTCCTTATTCTCTGTCTTGCTGATATTTTTTTGTGTTCTTATTTTAAACATGAATAGAAAGACTAAACATGGCTGGATTCATATTTTTAGGGGACCCAAAGTCTGCAATTCAGGGTCTTTGAGCACAGTGTCGGAACTTGTGGTCATTTGGCCCAGGTGCAAAAATATAATTTGGGCCCCCCTCCTCAACTCCAATCCAAGTTAACAATATGGAGCACAGCAGTGGGTGGTAGCAGTGGGCCCCTTACTCTTTAGGGCCCTGGTGCAATGCACCTGCTGCACCAATGGTAGTTCCGCCTCTGTTTGAGCATACATCCATGGCCAAAAGTTTTCAGAATGACACAAATATTAATTTACTGCCTTCGTTTTTATGATGGTAATTTGCATATACTGCAGAATGAAAAGTGAGGAGTGATCCCTCTTTGCCATGACAATGAACTTGATCCCAAAAACAACATTTGCACTGCATTTCATCCCTGCCAAAAAAGGACCAGCTGACACTAGAGATGGGCAAAACGGGTCACTACGAAGAGCTGGGATCAAGTGATCAATCCGTGAAAAGATCTGTAAATTTTAGAAGGATCATCGGCTCACTTTGAAACAAAGGGTAATTTGATAACGATAGACATAAATTGCCATTTTTTTAACCTTTTTTTTAAAACAGTGAGCTGAACAAATAAGAACATACATGACCGAGTAAAACACTGATACCCCTTTCACACAGAAAATGAAATACCCGGGTGAAGCAGTTCCACCCGGGAATTTCATTTTTCTGTGTGAAAGGGCACACCCGTGTCGTAAATCCTGTGTCTCCGACCCTGGAATTGACCACGGTCGAGGACACTGGATTTATGACCCGTGTTGACCCTTTCATACAGAAGAAATACCTGTGTTATTCAGAAAATTACCGGTTAGAAATTTTCAACCCGGTAATTTGTTCTTCTGTGTGATGGGGGTCAGACTGCTCCCGGCAAAATGACACGGCATTTCAGACTTTTCTGTCTGAAAGGGGTATGATCGATGGCTGGGTGCAGAATCGCCATCGATGGCAACCGTCAATGGCGTCTGCACCGATGGCCATCCCTAGCATCAGCAGCCTTGTTATTATTTCTTTCATTTGCAGTGGCAGCACTGTACTCAGTCTCTGGAGTTAGTACATCTCAGCTTCCACAGGTGGTAGTGCTGAGATCAGACAAATGCATTGTAATGAAAAACGAAACTGAGAGTAAAAGAACGATGGTTCACCTTTTTGGGATTGGTGGCTCACTCGCTCTTTTATGGGATCCGTCCAAAAGAGCCGCTTCATCGCGAACGACCCATCTCTAGCTGACACCATGTTAGTGATTCTCTCGTTAACAGAGAGTGTTGATGAAGACAGGCTGGAGATCTCTCTTTCATGTTGATTGAATTAGATTAGAATAACAGACTTGAAGCTTTAAAGGAGGGGGGTGCTTGAAATCATTGTTCTTCCTATGTTAACCATAGTTACCTACAACGAAACACATGGTCATCACTGCTTTGCACAAAAAGGTCTTCACAGGCAGGGATATTGCTGATAGTAAGATTTCATCGCATTCATCCACTTATCGGACCATCAAGAGATTCAAGGAGAGAGATTCAATGGTTTTGAAGAAGGCTTTAGGATGCCCAAGAATGGGTGCATTTAACATCGATGCGATTAAAAATTGTATAAGCACCCTAATGGGTGCTTATACAATTTTTAATCGCATCGCATTGTATGGCATTGTATGCCATACAATGTCATACAATTTTAAAATTGTATGACATTGTACAATATCGCACGATATCGCATCGCATACCATCGCATGCCTTTTGGTATGCGATGCGATGGGCGCTGTGATAATACACAAGTACCCATATGCGCTAGCATCGTGGTGCGGCGTGGCGAGGGGCGGCGATGTATGTTAATACATCCTGCCCTAAACTATTTATGAACTTTCAGGTGATGGTTTAACATTGTCTACAGCTAGGTACACACTGGAAGATATACTGTATCTGCAGATCAATTGATCTGCAGATATATAAATAGATGGATTGTGCAACATGTTCTCCATTCACACTGCCTGATCCGTCTGAATGACATCAAAAGTGGGCGTGATTATTTGCATGCACCCGCCTACTGAACTTTTAATCACTGGAGGCTCACAGCACAATATACTGTATCTCTGGATCCGGCATTGGCTGTGTTGATGAGCCAACACGATGTACCTGTGAACGACGCTGCTCACAGATTTATCGCTTATACACACTGGCCGATGGTGCATCAATATATCATCTGTTCAATCGAATGGCCGATATATCGGCCAGTGTGTACGCACCTTTATTCTTCCAATGCTTATTTAATTTATTGTCTACATCAAGGTGCGTCAATGCATTTAAAGTTCCCACATGGGCCAAATGGTTGTGACGTTAAAGGTTTTCATTATTTAACATTTCCCCGTTCCCCTTTGAGGCCTGTGTAACAGGACAGTTGAGCGCAACAGAATACAGTATGCTGCGCTATATAAGAAACTTTTGATAAATAAAAATAAATAATGTGCACTGTTCTGCCCCTCTTATCCCTGAACACAGAGACTCTTTTGCTTTACATTTTTGCAGCATAGCGGCCATTTTGTCCCATGACATCATTATGACATCACAAAGGCTCTGTGACACAGGGACTCCATCACAGGAGACTCTGCAGTTGTCAGGAGAAGTATCACATTGTATGCTCTCTTGCTTCATTGCTTATTTTTTAATTTATTGGAGATTAAGCAGTTACCTGTACCTCCTTTGAGATAATGGGCTGTCTGTGCAGCAAAATGTGCGTCCCTGCACCCAGGAAGAAGGTAAGTGCGCTGTTATATTTATGGGTTGTACATTGCATACAGTATACAGAGAATTATCACAGTATCACAGGCCGCAATAGGGGGGGGGGGGGGTGTCAGCAATAGTGTCAGCCGATTGGGTGTTTCTGGGCAGATTGGGGGGTGATTTCTCCAGTTTTATAGGCCTAAATATGGGGGATAGGTATTATGTTGACTGACTGGTAACTAGTACCATGTAAATGTACCACCCTGTATGTAGTATTAGAGGTACATGGGTGGGTGACGCTCCCTGTACGTAGTATTAGAGGTACATGGGTGGGTGACACTCCCTGTACATAGTATTAGAGGTACATGAGTGGGTGACGCTCCCTGTATGAAGCATTAGGGGATACATAATGTGGGCATGTTGTATAGTAACACTCACATTTTACCATTAGCCTCACAGGCTCTCACATTATCAGCACTGAAGTGTCCATCTCCCCACCTTGCTGGGCTTTGTAGTTCGGCAGCACTTCTGCTGCTGTCGTACATGTAGAGGTTCCCCCTGGAGACCCCTTCTCCAATTTTTGGCTGTGTACACTGTGCTCCTTCTCCTGCCAGTAGCTGCCTCCTGCCCACACTCCTCCCACATGACTCTAACTGCCACTAACTGCCCATGCCCCTGGTGGTGACCCTCATACCAGAGTCTACCTTGCTGTGAAGAGAAGGGGGCCCACCCACAGACTGCACCCAAGGTGCTCTGTTAAAGGACAGGGGAGGTCATTATGGGTACTTGTTTAGTTTCACGGCGCCCGATATATCGGATGCAATATTGGCCGATATATCAGATGCGATAACAGGTAAAAAATCGCATCGGATCGCATCCAATATATCTGCCGATATCGCATCCAATATATCAGGTGCCGTGAAACTAAACAATTACCACATTATGTGTACAACAGTATAGGGATGGCCACTGACCATTGATGATTTTAAATCATCCATGGTTTATGGCCGATATAGAATACTTTTGCCATTGATGGGGGAGAACCAGATGGTTTCCCTTTATCGATAGCACAGCAAAACCGATGTTTTGCTTTTGTTTGTTTTTTCAAAGTGCCAGGACATAGAGCATAGCTCCACCCTGACACCCATGAAGCCCCGCCCCTGTGTTTTGATTGGGCCACAGGCCAATCAGTCAAACAAAATGGATGATCATCGATAGGTAAAAATATCGATGGACATCCATTGTATAGTTTAACACTATCGATGGCCAGTTGCATTATTGCCATCAATGGCAACCATCGATGGCAATGGCAACGATGGCCATCCCTAGTACAGTAATAACTTCATCACTTTTAGTTGCTCTGATTTTATTACTCGTGCATACATACCTACCAACGTGTCCTATTCCTGGGCTTCCCTCTGATACTATGATTGCTATATAGTAGTAGTAGTAGTAGTAGTAGTAGTAGTAGTACGTTTATTTATAAGGCTCCACAAAGTGTCTGCAGCGCTGTACATAGCAAACAAAGGTAACGTATACATACCTACCAACATATCCCATTCCTGGGCTTCCCTCTGATACTATGATTGCTATATACATACATACCTACCAACATGTCCCATTCCTGGGCTCCCCTCTGATACTATGATTGCTATATACATACATACCTACCAACATGTCCCATTCCTGGGCTCCCCTCTGATACTATGATTGCTATATACATACATACCTACCAACATATCCCATTCCTGGGCTCCCCCCTCTGGAATTATGATTGCTGTCACCTGTGTTGAACTACAGTAGTTACTTGTTAAGAAAGGTGATGGCAATCATAAATTAGGAGCAGAGATGGCCATCGATTAATAGTCATCAATGGTTTACGGATGATGTAGAAATATTGTTTTGCTATCTATGGGGTAAAACCTGATCGTTTCCCTTTATCAATGGTGCATATATCGATGGTGTCTATATCTATCTATCTATCTATCTATTTATATATATATATATATATATATATATATATATATATATATATATATATATATATATATTACAATGGTGGAGTTGTAGCTGGTTCCACTGCCCTGATCTGTTCTATTCCTTCCATGGTAGAAAGTGCTTGCAGTGCGGAGAGTTGTGTAGTCACAGCTTATGATGTCTCTTCCTCTGCTCCTTACAGCCAAGCAAGTCAGCGAGGCTTATTAAAGGAGCGGCCAAGCACCTCACCAATGTGCAGCCCCCTGTGCCCTGTGCCAATATGTCTGGCGAACTTCCCACTGAGCCAGAAACTACTCTGGTCACAGAGGACGCGGCGGCAGTCGTGGCAGAGCTTCTGGAATACCTGATCAGTGAAGGTAAGCTTCCCCCAGGTGCAGCGGCGTAACTAGTATATATGTAATAAGCTGGGAGTTCTGTGACAGGCTGGTAACTAGTATATATGTAATAGGCTGGGAGTTCTGTGACAGGCTGGTAACTAGTATATATGTAATAAGCTGGGAGTTCTGTGACAGGCTGGTAACTAGTATATATGTAATAAGCTGGGAGTTCTGTGACAGGCTGGTAACTAGTATATATGTAATAAGCTGGGAGTTCTGTGACAGGCAGGTAACTAGTATATATGTAATAAGCTGGGAGTTCTGTGACGGGCTGGTAACTAGTATATATGTAATAAGCTGGGAGTTCTGTGACAGGCTGGTAACTAGTATATATGTAATAGGCTGGGAGTTCTGTGACAGGCTGGTAACTAGTATATATGTAATAGGCCGGGAGTTCTGTGACGGGCAGGTAACTAGTATATATGTAATAGGCTGGGGGTTCTGTGACAGGCAGGTAACTAGTATATGTGGTACCCGCACGGTGTTGGGCTTTCTCATCCAGGGGATTAGACAGCAATAGCGGACAAAGGGTCGAGGGAGCAAATGCAATTAAATAGGATAAATTTTATTACTCGCAACTCAGCACAGGCAAACATCACGACTGCAACTTCCCCACGGACAGCCGTACAGATCGCTGCGGTAAAACAAATAAACAAGGTGGTCTTACAACAATAAATGTATCAATCTTGCGTACATTGGATTACGCTATAAATAATAGCCTATACGAGACTAACCAACATCATATTTCTTTTAAACATACTAAACGGACGCCTATATTTCAATTTATACTACTAATACATAATACAAGGTGTATTGAACCCTACATGGACCAATGGTACCGGTACCCAATGATCGTTGCAGAACCGAGGTCTATGACTCGGCCTGTAAAAGGAATGAACGTACACTTTCCCCGTGGAATGTCTCTAATAGACAGCCCGGCCTTCCTACGGATCAGTAGCCGGGGTATCACCTTGGGCAGGCCTTCCTACGGATTAGTAGCCTGGATTACCACCAAGTAGGCCTTCCTACGGATCAATAGCCTAGGTCATATAGTTGCCTGAGGAAATTCTGGGTAGCGTCACTGTACCCTAAGTGTCAGTTCAGAGGCACAATTCCCCTGATAATCAGGGAGGGGCCTGAGTGGCTGTTTGTCGATGTCCTATGTATGACGGGGCTCAGTGAGGGCCTAAAGAGTCCTGCCCTGGTGTAGGTAGAGACGGGCAGGCCCTGGTGAGGGCCTAAGGAGTCCTGCCCTGGTGTAGGTGGAGACGGGCAGGCCCTGGTGAGGGCCTAAGGAGTCCTGCCCTGGTGTAGGTAGAGACGGGCAGGCCCTGGTGAGGTCTACTCGGCTGGGGAGTTGTATAATGAGGGTCCGGGTGCATGTAATTAGAAGAGCCCCACAACGGTTCCCCTCTTAGGAAGCATTTTGTATAAGGCCACACTGGCCGACTCACGTGTCGCTGGGCTGCCTGGGATGCTGGCTGGTCATCTCTCTCCACTCCGGCTGTCACTGCACTTGAATTGCCGCTGTGGTGTCCACAGTCGGACGCTGCCTCTTTCGCTGGCTGCCACTGGCTATCCTGTAGGTGACAGAGGCCAGGGCATCTGGTAGCGTGGCGCTGCGGGGCGCGGGTCCTATATGCCGCCTGACGCTGAGACAGGAGCTGTCCATCACCGCTCCGTCTCCGTCGCGTCCCCCTGCCCAGCTCCTGCCGCCGCTGTGCTTCCTCTCCTGTCAGCGCTGCTCCCGTCCAGCAGCCTGACTCTCCACTCTGACTCCCAGACACTGCTCTGGCTGCCCTTCCTCTCTCCACGTCCTGCCTGTTCACCCGCCGACCGGCGACCTCTGACCCCTCTTCTCTGCGGCTTCCCCGTGCGCTGCTGCCTCCTCCAATCCTGGCCGGGCACCTTCTTTCATCTCCAGGGTAAGTCCCGCCCCTGGTCTCAACAGCAGCAGCAGCCGCGGGGAGGGCAGTTAACCCCCGCCACGCTGCGGAGTTAATCCTCCGCGTCTCAACCCGGAGGACTCTCTGCAGGGTGCCACATTCACCCCCACTTTTCATGGCCGTGTCCTCACGCGCCAGAGTGAAACTTAGGTGTTCCTGGTTCGCTGTTCTGCCTCGTCTACCAAATTCCGTAGCATTATCTCCTTTAGGCCGGTAAAAACGCCTGCGGAACAGACGTCGGTTGGAATCAAACTGGCTTCTTTTAACTGGTACGCTACCGGGGCCAGTAACGTTTGCTGCCTCAGCGCCCTTCTCTCCTTCCACCACATCAAATTCCACCGTCTCGCCATCTGCAATACTGCGCCGGGACTCCCGGGGATTGTTTCTCTTTATGCCCCTCTGGTGGACAAAGATATCATCTTTTGTGTCGTTCCTGTTGATGAAGCCATATCCCCTTCGGACATTAAACCACTTGACGGTTCCTTGTATCTGTGTAGCCAGCACTTTCTTCTCTGCTTGGCTCCTCTGGATGCAGATGGTGTGTTGCAGGGTTCGCTTCTCAGTCTTATCTTGGGTGACCAGTTTTTGCTTCAGCGCCAAAATCAACTCTTCAGGGCAATTTCTTAGAATGTTCGTGCCTAGGATGATAGGGGCCCCCTTTCCTTCTCCCACAGTAGTCACCAGGTACCCCTGCTTGGGTAGGTGTGTTTGTCCTATCTTCAGGTCGGCCTCCCAGTATCCGGCGCAGGCGATCTCCCGACCGTTGCTAGCGACCAGTTGCAACTGCGTGGGGGGTGGTGTGATTAGTGTTTCTTTTCCCCAGTATTTTTGAAGAGTGGTTAACTGTATTGTGGATACTTGCGACCCAGTATCTATCAGGGCCAGCGTCTCTCTCCCGTTGATCAGCACTTTAATCTTCGGGCATTGTCCTATGTATTGGGACCGCCATTCCCCTGGGTCTGGATCTACTCCCGGCCCCCTCTCATCGCCGGTCGGTGATCTGTTCTTTTGATACATCTCCCTTTTCATGTCTACCATTCCTGCCATCAGCTGTTCTATTTGTCTGCTCAACGTCTGGAGTTTGTCTTCCTGAAGGTTCTGTCCGCCTTGTACAGCCGTGTTTTTGCTTGTCCTGGTCCCATCCTGGCTGGTGGTGGTGGGCCCATGCAGGTCCCTCTGTTCCTTCAAACCCAATAACTCGGGGTATTCATTTTCTCGCTTGACCTCGGTGCCAACTACTGCGATGGCGGCTTCTTTGAAGTCGCTGAACGATTTCCCAGGCATCTGTCGACGGAGTAGCCTCAGTTGCGCACGCATACTTTCCTTCGCCACCCCTTCTGTAAGTTGGACGGTCAGCATCTCATCTGAGTTTTTAGATTCTTCTGGGTTGATGGCTTGTATTGCCCTCAAAATCTCCTGCAGACTGAGGGCGTAGTCCCGTAGCGTTTCTCCAGGTTGCTGTTTCCTCCCATATAGTTCCACCCTCAGCTCCAGAAGACTTCCTGTCTCAAACATGGTAAACAATCTCTTTAGGATCTGTTTCACTGTCTGTTTGTGTTCTGGGGGCCATGACATCACCTCACGTAGGGCAGACCCAGTCAGCTGTCCTATCAATATTTCTATCATCTGTTGCTCTTGAAGGATGTAGAGCCGAGACATCGATCCGATTTTGTTTTTAAACTGTTCGAACGTCGCCCCTGACGATTTGTTTGCATCCCCGCTGTAGGTCGGTATCCACGGGGCCCCGAAGTAGTACGGTAGCGTGATGGACGTGACCCCCGGTGGTACGGGCTGTTCTTGTTGGGGTTCCCCTCCTGGCGTTGCATTTGCCTTCGGTGGCGCTGGCGCCGCTGGTTCTTCCATCCTTTATTGCTTCCCAATTGTACCCTGGATCCTGTTCGTATGACGCCAAGTGTGGTACCCGCACGGTGTTGGGCTTTCTCATCCAGGGGATTAGACAGCAATAGCGGACAAAGGGTCGAGGGAGCAAATGCAATTAAATAGGATAAATTTTATTACTCGCAACTCAGCACAGGCAAACATCACGACTGCAACTTCCCCACGGACAGCCGTACAGATCGCTGCGGTAAAACAAATAAACAAGGTGGTCTTACAACAATAAATGTATCAATCTTGCGTACATTGGATTACGCTATAAATAATAGCCTATACGAGACTAACCAACATCATATTTCTTTTAAACATACTAAACGGACACCTATATTTCAATTTATACTACTAATACATAATACAAGGTGTATTGAACCCTACATGGACCAATGGTACCGGTACCCAATGATCGTTGCAGAACCGAGGTCTATGACTCGGCCTGTAAAAGGAATGAACGTACACTTTCCCCGTGGAATGTCTCTAATAGACAGCCCGGCCTTCCTACGGATCAGTAGCCGGGGTATCACCTTGGGCAGGCCTTCCTACGGATTAGTAGCCTGGATTACCACCAAGTAGGCCTTCCTACGGATCAATAGCCTAGGTCATATAGTTGCCTGAGGAAATTCTGGGTAGCGTCACTGTACCCTAAGTGTCAGTTCAGAGGCACAATTCCCCTGATAATCAGGGAGGGGCCTGAGTGGCTGTTTGTCGATGTCCTATGTATGACGGGGCTCAGTGAGGGCCTAAAGAGTCCTGCCCTGGTGTAGGTAGAGACGGGCAGGCCCTGGTGAGGGCCTAAGGAGTCCTGCCCTGGTGTAGGTGGAGACGGGCAGGCCCTGGTGAGGGCCTAAGGAGTCCTGCCCTGGTGTAGGTAGAGACGGGCAGGCCCTGGTGAGGTCTACTCGGCTGGGGAGGTGTATAATGAGGGTCCGGGTGCATGTAATTAGAAGAGCCCCACAACGGTTCCCCTCTTAGGAAGCATTTTGTATAAGGCCACACTGGCCGACTCACGTGTCGCTGGGCTGCCTGGGATGCTGGCTGGTCATCTCTCTCCACTCCGGCTGTCACTGCACTTGAATTGCCGCTGTGGTGTCCACAGTCGGACGCTGCCTCTTTCGCTGGCTGCCACTGGCTATCCTGTAGGTGACAGAGGCCAGGGCATCTGGTAGCGTGGCGCTGCGGGGCGCGGGTCCTATATGCCGCCTGACGCTGAGACAGGAGCTGTCCATCACCGCTCCGTCTCCGTCGCGTCCCCCTGCCCAGCTCCTGCCGCCGCTGTGCTTCCTCTCCTGTCAGCGCTGCTCCCGTCCAGCAGCCTGACTCTCCACTCTGACTCCCAGACACTGCTCCGGCTGCCCTTCCTCTCTCCACGTCCTGCCTGTTCACCCGCCGACCGGCGACCTCTGACCCCTCTTCTCTGCGGCTTCCCCGTGCGCTGCTGCCTCCTCCAATCCTGGCCGGGCACCTTCTTTCATCTCCAGGGTAAGTCCCGCCCCTGGTCTCAACAGCAGCAGCAGCCGCGGGGAGGGCAGTTAACCCCCGCCACGCTGCGGAGTTAATCCTCCGCGTCTCAACCCGGAGGACTCTCTGCAGGGTGCCACATTTATATGTAATAAGCTGGAAGTTCTGTGACAGGCTGGTAACTAGTATATATGTAATAAGCTGTGAGTTCTGTGACAGGCTGGTAACTAGTATATATGTAATAGGCTGGGAGTTCTGTGACAGGCTGGTAACTAGTATATATATAATAAGCTGGGAGTTCTGTGACAGGCAGGTAACTAGTATATATGTAATAAGCTGGGAGTTCTGTGACAGGCTGGTAACTAGTATATATGTAATAGGCTGGGGGTTCTGTGACAGGCTGGTAACTAGTATATATATAATAGGCTTGCAGTTCTGTGACAGGCTGGTATCTAGTGTATATGTAATAAGCTGGGAGTTCTGTGACAGGCTGGTAACTAGTATATATGATAAGCTGGGAGTTCTGTGACAGGCAGGTAACTAGTATATATGTAATAAGCTGGGAGTTCTGTGACAGGCAGGTAACTAGTATATATATTTCTAGCCTGCACGAGTGAGGTGAAGAGGTGTGAGGAGTCCCCAGTGTTCTCAATGATGACGGATGACACCACATCGTCTGATGAGATCACTGATAGCAGCACCAGCGGCTATTATTATCTGACCGACCAATCGGAATCCTCATCAGACACCAGCAGCACCAGCTCTGAGTCCTCGGAATCCTCCTCAGATACCAGCATTGACTCCTCCCCCAGGTAGGTTGCCGGCACAATACGCGCGTTCTCCCTGCTCCGGTCGCTGGGGTAGATTTCAGTTCTATTGTCTTACATACATGCTGTGATGTAGAAACGGTATCTCCATATCTGCTGCAGCTGGGGCCGCTACACAAGTTCTACCACACAGAGCGCTGATGGGCTGGTATCCTACTAGTATGACATACATGTATATATCATTATACTAATGCGTGTAACGATATAAGAAGAGAAATGCTACAGAAGGAGAAATTAAGTCATGTAAATTATGGGCCTACACACATGTAGCTACATTATCAGTGATCTGAGCGATGCTAGATTGCTCACCACTGACCGCTCAGCACAGATCGCGCAGCATAAATTGCTCAGCACAACGCTGATGTGTGCTGAGCGATCTGTCACTGCCCATAATCTCAATAAAGAGAACACAGACGATGACCAGATTTGTACTGTATGCAGTATCTGCATCTCCCAGCGATAGTGACCCACGGGGCCACGCATCACTATCGATATGGGCCCTACACACACACAGCGTTGTGTGCTTAATTTCAAGGTGATCTAGTCAGATCATTTAGAAAATAAGCCAAAATCGCTCGGTGTGTAGCCCCATTAGAGGGATCTCACATCACTGTACACTGGGCTTCCTGTATGGGGCCGTCCTTGTCATGTCACACCCACAGTGTCATCGCTCTTATTGGTCCAAAGAGGAATCACACGGATAAATGTAGTCAGTAAGGGCCACTAGATAGCAGCAGGCCAGGGAATAATGAGATGACTTGTACATGGCAAACGTTTGTATCTTTACAATAACAGTCACTGATCAAAGTTTGTTTTTATAGGACGGTCATCTACATCAGGCCTGTCTCTGTTGGCTTCCTCTGCAAGGACGAGGAGGACGGGATGCCCAGGGTGGACATATAATCAAGATCCTGGACATCGGACTCTACTGAGTCCCTCAATTAACATCACTTATCCCATAACCTGGGAACTTGTTTAGGAACATTTATGTTCAATATGTTTGACTTGATTCACTTGATTTTATAACTTGTTTTAAATATGCAGCAAACTTGAATCATTGAAGTTTCTGAAAAGCCAGTCCTGTTGACGGCCAATTCCCCTACCCAAGCCTGTCCCGTTGACGGCTTATCCCCCTACCCAAGCCTGTCCCGTTGACGGCTCATCCCCCTACCCAAGCCTGTCCCGTTGACGGGTAATACCCCTACCCCCAATCTCTGTCTTCACAACTCCCTCTCTCCATATCCAGCAAGTTTGAAGCATTTCATGTTGCTTACACTTTCTGGGGAGTAATTTGGTCGCTGAGCGGCCTCTATAGGAATCTGTTGTTGTCAACAATAAACAGTAACACAAGTCAATCAGTGTCTGACGTGTTATGTCCCAGTAATGTGAATGTTTCCCATTGTACTACTGTATTGGTCTGACCTATATCCATGTGTAATGTTAGCTGTGGGAATGTAATGTGTAATAACAAGTATATGGTGGGTTGGTGCAGTACTGTGGGCTATGAGGATCTGCGCAGCTACACTGCCTATACACTAGTAAGATTTATCTTCAGATCTGGCTGGTTGGAACAAAAACATGGTTATGGGTGAGTGACAGTTTGTCAGTTTTCCAGCATTTCCAAGCAAATGGTCAACTGACATTTGCTCTCATCCATAGCCATGTTTTTCTTCCTACCAGACAGATCTGCAGATAAATCTGCGTGTGTATGGCCACCTTTAGCCCCAGAGGTGACTGATGCACTTGGTTTCCTCCCGGGGTTACATAGGGTTAGCTACTCGTGCCCCTTTCAGACCGCACTAAAAAACTGTATTTTGCCGATTTTTAACCGTTTTAAAATGGTAATATGTGCGGTCTGAAAGGTGCAGAGTGATTTTACCGTTTCCCAAAAAAAAAAGTTTTTTGGAAACAGTAAAAAAGCAGGGTCCTACCCATTTCAGATCCGTTTTTTTTTTGCTGTCTGAATGGGTCTGAAACGGTATTTAGGACCCAGCCAATAGTGGTCCGCTCTGTGCATATCTAATGAGCGGACCCAGTGCAGTGAATATTTAATGAGCAGGTGGGGGATTCGCCCATGGGAACACCCAGAGTTTCATGGGCGTTCCCATGAAAACGCTGGGCATTCCCATGGTAATAGGCCGGTTACACCGGTGCGAAAGGCTGGCAGCTGACGTCAGCAGTTGTCAGCCGCACGCCCGCTTCCCGCACAGGGCGCCCGCAGAATTGAGACGACACCACAGAGGTGTCTTAGATCAGCGAGCGCTGTAGAAATCATCCAATGGTCGCCGTCCATCATATGATTTCTCCCCTACAGCCAAGGCTGCGAATGGATGTTTATGCAAAACATGCAGGGGACCATGGCGTGTGTGTTTGTGTAGGGGGAGGGGGGGGCAGGACCGTGCGGGCAGCATCTGGTGGACTCGTAAGGCTGGGAACTTCTCAGCCTTGTGAGTCCACCAGAATAACCTCCTATGAGTGCCTAGGACACAGGGGCGGATCCAGGATAAAATGACAGGGGGGGCACCATGATAAAAGAGGGTTTAGGTGGGGGGGCGGTGTTAGTGGTGCCAGTGTACATGCTAAGAGAGCAGCAGAGAGAGGGTGGGAATGGGATTAAAAATAGGCCCTGGCATTTAAAGTACGCAGGCCCACCATGGTGACAAAAGTGAAGGATGTAGTTTTGCGCGCACCGAAGGCACGCTCCGGAAAATGTGGTGTGGCCACTCAACAGGGGGCATGTCCTTGAGTGTAGTGTACAACACCATATACAACTTCTACACATTATGCAACAAAATACTAGACCCCATTATATTTGCCCCTTACACATGATGCCAAATGGAATGAGCCAAAATTCACATAATGCCACACGGATTGAGCCAAAATTCAAATAATGCCACATGGATTGTGTCAAAATTCACATCAAGCCACACAGATTGAGCCAAAATTCACATAATGCCACATGGATTGAGCCAAAATCCAAATAGTGCCACATGGATTGTGTCAAAATTCACATAATGCCACACGGATTGAGCCAAAATTTACATAATAACACACGGATTGAGCCAAAATTCACATAATGCCAAATGGATTGAGCCAAAATAAACATAATGCCACACGGATTGAGCCAAAATTCACATAATGCCACATGGATTGAGCCAAAATTCACATAATGCCACACGAATTGAGACAAAATTCACATAATGCCACACGTATTGGGCCAAAATTCACATAATGCCACACGGATTGTGACAAAATTCACATAATGCCACACGGATTGAACCAAAATTCACATAATGCCACACGGATTGAGCCAGAATTCACATAATGCCACACAGATTAAGCCAAAATTCACAATACGTTTCATAAACAGGAACATTGTCCACCAAAGGCGCGCATTAAACATTTACACCATAATGTCCATTACACGTTAAGTTACACGCCATTATATCCATTATGTATTATGTCAAACACCATAATGCCTATTAAAAATTATGCTACATAAATGCTGCTTATCTACATGCTCATTGCCAAGGGTTCCATGCTCATTGCCAGAGGTTCCATGCTCATTGCCATGTGGGATTACATGCTCATTGCCAAGGGGAATACATGCTCGCGGTAAATGGGGGACAGCCGCCAGGCAGAAGTGATAGCCACTGACAGTGGCAGAGCCTGGCTGTATTCAGAGCACTGCAGGTCCAGGCTATTTGAAATTATACCCCTTTCACACCAGAAAATGCATTCCCAGGTTGGCCCCTTTTACACCAGCCTAGTCCCTGCATTTTCTTGTGTGAGGGGGAGAGAAAACCACCCCTCCCCCCTTTAACCAGTTATCTCATTTAACCGGCTATATCTTCGGAACCAACTGATCCATTTACATGAGACAAGTATCATATTGAAGAACTTTTGAGTGGGCTTTGAATGATTTTGGTCCAGTGAAACATGAACGTTTGGTTCCAGAGTAATCTGCCCTCAAAGAACATGAACAGCCATGAAATTACAGTACATTTCAAAAATAAAAAAATTAGTTTACACGTAATATCTCTGGAACCGATTAACCGATATGGACCAGCCTGGTATCATATTGAAGGCCCAGCGATTTGGAATTGAATGAGATCAACCACAAGCTTCTGTGATGCCAGGGGGGGAACTGGCAGCCGTCGGAACCGGGTGGGGGTCGGAATTGACGGGTCCCATATTATCCTATGGGGAAAAAATGTTACAGCTTTGCCAGACGATATCTCTGGTTCCCGGGGGGCTAGAGACACAGGGCTGGGCTAGTTCGAAAGCCCTGGTCCTCAGCTACAAAATTAAATGACAGGGGGGGCACGTGCCCGGGTGCCCCCCCCCCCCCCCCCCCCCCCTGAATCCGCCACTGCTAGGACATACAGTATGCATAGAGCGCTCACATACCAGTCTCACAGGCTCCCCAGCTGTTGGCTTACATACAAATATGTACAACTGAAGAAAAGTGGAATAATGTGTAAAAAAGGACGCACACATTCGGTCTTAGTAAATTGCCTTCTAGGTGTAGAATTGTACATGCTATTCTTTAAGGTTAAAGGCAGTTTGCTGACAAGTTATTAAACACAGTGCGCTGTTCCGTATACTAGTGAAAAATGCAAGTTCCCCTGCGGTTTATAAAGTATTATTCATAGGATTGTATCCAGAGGTAGAACTCTGGGAGGCAATGGAGTCATCTGCCGCCGGGCTGCTGCTCTCAAGGGGGCACCTCTCCTCCCCTGCAATTTTAAATCGATTCATTGAAGGCCGTTGATATCACTTCTGGAGTTCTGAAATATGTGTTCTATCTCTATCTCTCTCTCTCTAGATATACTGTATACATACTGTATATATGCCTGTTATGTTTCATAACAGACATACAGTATAAACTTTATATAAGGTTTTGTTTGTGTATGGGGGTGGGGGGGGGCAATACACATCTTGCCTCCGGGCAACCGGGACGAACTTACGCCACTGATTGTATCGTCTGTAGCAAAGAGAAAGATCACAAAAACCATCCAACAATTCTCATGTTAAAATTAGGACATTTTTGGGGTCAATTAATTTAGGGCGAAATGTCACAGATACCATTCTAGTAATGTACAACGTGGGACTCCGACATTGTCTCACATCCACAATGGTGTGCAGGAGAAGAGGCAATGTTTGGACTACTATAATGGGGAAGGGGGGGTTGTAGGGTGAAGTTTTGCCTAGGGTGCAGAGAAGCCTTACACCGGCCCTGCTTCTCAGCCAAGGCAGTGGGCTGCCTCACAGTTCTGCCTAAGAACGCAGCCAATGAACAGTACCAAAACATCCTCCAAGGGCAATTTCTCCCAACGATCCAAGAACTGTTTGGTGATGAACAATGCCTTTTCCAGGGGCAACTGCTCCCAACGATCCAAGAACTGTTTGGTGATGAACAATGCCTTTTCCAGGGGCAACTGCTCCCAACGATCCAAGAACTGTTTGGTGATGAACAATGCCTTTTCCAGGGGCAACTGCTCCCAACGATCCAAGAACTGTTTGGTGATGAACAATGCCTTTTCCAGGGGCAACTTCTCCCAACGATCCAAGAACTGTTTGGTGATGAACAATGCCTTTTCCAGCATGACAAGGCAGCTTGCCATAAGTCAAAAGTGATAACTATGTGGCTCGGGGAACAAAACTTAAAAAATTTGGGTCAATGGCCAGGAAAACCCCCAGATGTTAATCACATTGAGAACTGTGGTCAATCCTAAAGAGTTGGGTGAACAAACAAAAATCCACAAATTCTGGCAAACCCCAAGCATTGATTAGGCAAACATTGGCAGTCATCAGGCAGTAGGTGTTGCAGAAGTTGATTTACAGGATGACAGGATGAACTGCAGATGTCTTAAAAAATAATGGTCAGCACTGCAAATTGTGACTCTTTGCAGAAACGTAACTTAGGCCCTTATTCTGGTTGGTGCGGCCAGAGCCGCACACGGGGCTCCGGCCGCACAAACCAATCCCCGCCCACCCTACGGATCGCCACGGCCGTCCGTACACGGACGGCTGGCGATCCGCATCAAAATGGTGGAGGCGTACGCCTCCACCATGGTGGGAGCTGCCCCCTGCATTCGATGGTCGTCGACCATCGAAGGCAGGTCCGCACGCCCCGGCAGCTCCCGCAAGCTGAGACCACACGGACAATCGTCCGTGTGGTAGCTTGTATGGGGGCTGAAAGCTGACATCCGGCGACGTCAGCTTTCCGCCCCCATGAGTTGCGTCATGCCCTCATTACCATGCATACGCCCCGCGTTTGCATGGGAACGCCCATGAAACGCGGGGCGTACACATAGGGAAATGAGGGCATGAAGCCTCTCACGCCCCTATACGCCCCCTTTGCGGCGGACGAAATACGTCTGCGGCGAAGGGGGCTGCACATGCGCAGATTGACCTCTGCGCATGTGCAGAAGAAAAACATCGGCGGTACGGCCGCACGCGGGCCGTACCGTCCGAATTAGAATAAGGGCCTTAATGTGATTGTCAATAAAAGCCTTTGACACTTATGAAATGCTTGTAGTTTTACTTCAGTATTCCATAGAAAAAGGTCTAAACACACTGAAGCAGCAAACTTTGTGAAAACCAATGCTTGTGTCATTCTCAAAACTTTTGGCCATGGCTGTACTTTTCCCCAGGAGTTTTCCACGTGGACTTGAGTGCTTATTTCGCATTAGATATACTGCATGCAATTAATCTATACTGAATACACTGGTCGCTCACCGTATTCTATGTACCAAGGAAATCGTTGCTGTCAGAGGGTGGCGAGGGTTCCCCGGAACGGCGAGGTTCACTGCAAATGCAGGGAGCCCACTGCATATAGCGAGCAGCGAGTTAGGGGGATCGTTGAATACTGTCATATCTTGCCATCAACTCGTCACCCCCACCGCATATAATATACCCCTATATGTATACCGCGCATGTGCACTTAGCATCAGTTCACTGCACCCCCTCCCCCGCATAGCACTGTGACCCGCTGGTGGGACGACGGGACAGTGGCTGAAACAGTGGGACTATGACAGCAACATAGTCAAGAGCAAAAATAAAATAGACTCTGGGCGGTATTCAATGTGAATACCGGCGACGTGCAGCAAATCGCTATTCAACGAGTCAGGGGCTCGCTGCCCCTGACCGGCGAATATGAGCTCCTGCGGCGAATGCCGCAGGGAGCCTGTGAACGGTGGCAGGCAGAGAGATGGAAGTCTCCCTGCCTGCCCCAGACCGTTTGTGGGGGGGAGGTGGGCTCCCCGGGTGCCAGGCAGCACAGGCTGCCCCCCGGGGGTGCCAGCAGGGGACCGGGTATATTCACTACACCCGATCATGCATATGTAACGATCGGGTGCAGTGAATATATGAATATCTAATGAGCGGCTCGGCTCCGGCACCCCCTGCTGGCTGCTGTGTAAAAAAAAAATATATATATATATATTTTTTTATTAAATATATATTCATGTGCTTACAGCACATGAATAAAAATAGAATGCCCCGCCTCAGAATAAAATTCCTGATTTTTTGACACCAAATGTAAAAACAAAACACTTTATTTTAAAAGTTCACATTCCACTTCACCATAAAAAGATAGCGATTGCTACTTGGTGAATCATGGCGAAAAAAACCTTGAAATGTATTCGCCATCTGGTCATTGAATAGGGTGATTCACCGTTTTTGTCAAAAATTCGCCATACAGCACAAAATCGCCATAAAAACCTGGCGAATCAGCCTCATTGAATACCGCCCATTGTATATATGGAGGTGTATTTTTAAGAAGAGGAGAGAGCAATGAGGCAGGTTATGATTGGTCTGGGAAAATGGGGGGGGGGGATTAGGTTTAAGCAATTGGGGCGGTGACGACTTAGGGTTAGACCGAGGAGGAGGGCGGGAGGTTAGGGATATGTTGTGGGGAGGGAGCCTATCCCTTAGGCACTTAGGTTTAGGTGACAGGATATAGGGGTTAGGGTTCGATACTATTTGGGAGGGTTAAGGTTATACTGCAGGAAGGAGGGTTAGGCTATGGGGAGGGACTATGAGGGGGAGTAGGGGGAAGGTAAGTATACTTACATGCCCCCTGCCTAGATTCCCTCTATCGGGATGCTGGTATCAGTATTGTGAATGTTGGCATCACCACCTTCGGTCATTGCATGTATGTGTCCAAATAAGGAGTTATGGCGTGAGGGCAATATGGACTGAGAACAAACCTATCCAAAACAGTTTTAACAATTCTGATCATTTCCAAAAAGTTATATTTTCAAAACTACCTGACCTCCCGCCCTAGCAAGCCCCTTTCCCTCCTGTGAACTTACTTATTTCTCATAACTCATTGTTGTGTAGCTTGCAGCCCCTGCTACGTCACTGGTAGGGGAACAATGCCGGCATTTTACCCTAAAGGCGGAATGTAGACAGCAGTTGTTTGATAGCAAAGTATGTATCTGTCACAAGCAAAAATCTATTGGTGTAAAAACCAAAAAACTAAACAATTGTAATAACAACAAAAATAATAATAATCATCAGCAAAACTGGGTCAGATTCGGGACAGACCCCTTCTACCACTCCAAAATATTTCTGGGTTGGCTATGTTCACACTGGGCATGCATTCAATGCCGGTGCTTGGCGATTACATCAACCCCTTGTGCCAGAAATGTGGCCAGGTCAGATGACACAGTTTACCCATTCACACTGCCACCTGACCTGACCCGGGTCCTTCCCAGGATGCATGCTACCCAAGTTGAAAACCCGGGTCACTGGACCCGGCTTAACACTTTAACACTGAGCCAAGACTTGGGTAATTGTGGTGGTGTAAGAGGGGACGGGATGACAAAACCGATGTTACTTAATAGGCATCTATGCCATCGGAATAGAGTGTAAAACCCATAGAAAACTCTTAGCACATAGCAACCAACCAGAGTCCAGCAAACAGTTATTAGAATGTACTAGGTATATGGTTACTATGGGAAACTCCACTTGTTCTCTTTAGAAGGTTTCATACACTTCTTGCATTTCAATGTTGTCCACCTGACCCTCTGATTCTAACCCATATTAATTAACATTGTTACTACACAATATTTGTAATTAGAACATTGGGGCATTAGATCACACACTCACCAATGTACACTTTTGCACCAATTTCCACACCCTATGTCAAACACAGGGCCTTACACAATATGAGTTGCAATTTTGCAAAACTTTGAAAAAATGCAACTCCCGGCAGCAGGCTGTGGGGTGCCTCCAAGCACCGAGCAAGGCCATCCCACACGCCGGGTCTCGCCCAACAATATGCCCACAATATTTTGCATGCACATTACTAAATATGTGAGTGCTTTGCTACATAGCCAAGCGCTTGCACATCACTGGCTTCCCCCCACTGGCTGTGAAGCCAGGCACAGGCCGGCCATGTCTCGGGTTACAGTGGCTGCGTGTGACATTGCTAAGCTGCCGCTGCTCTAACCCCCCAAGAGCCTGGACACAACTGCATTGTCCAGACTGCTTCTGCAAAACTCTCGGTCCCGCCCCAAAAACACTTGGTGGCCACGGCATTGTGTCGTCACCGCCCCCTGTTGTTACTTTAGGTACTTGGGAGTTTCGGAGATCTGCTGGGGAAGTTGAATTAGGCCCATAAATTTTTCTCATGCCCCCACATGCCCCATGTATATGTCACATGCAATTTATATCCTACGAGAGCCCCTACAGGATACCATTGTAGCAATTCATATGCCTCAGAGCCTACTCATGCCCCTAGTTATCTAAGAGCCATTCATATCCTGAAAATGCAGTCACGCCAATGTACAGAGGGCTGCCCATGACACACTGGCATCTAGCACTGCCATAGGAAATCCATTCAGCCCCTTTTTGGGATTAACAAGACTCTGGACAGATGCTGCGGTGTTCCAGACGGCAGTGTGGCCAGGGAGGTGCTTCAAGTGCTATATTTTCTGTATTTTAATCTGAGGATGCATGGCCACACCTCCCACAATTAGGCCATGCCCCCTGAAAAACACCTGGGCCCAGGTTCTCTACTGCCCTGTGCACGCCCCAGTACCTGAGCCTACCCAGTGCCTTGGCAGCACTGAACTCACCTTCTAAACCAATCAGGACAGAGCGACACCTCAAAGCGGGACTATCCAGCTAAAGCGGGACACTTGTGTGGTATGCATATTTAATATAACAAAAATGTTTAAGGGGTTTTAACAATTTTTTTAGTTATTTACAGAATAGCTGAACTTTTAGTGACTGAGCTGGTTTGTTGCATATTACAATTAGTATTGTTCTTGTAGTCTATTGTTTGTTTGTTGCACATTCTACCTGTTGTTAGTGCGATTGTGGATGGATGATATCCCAAGAATGTTTAGCCAGTTTGGTATTTTAATTGCGTTAGTTCCGGAATGTAGACAAACAAGGGGGATAAATACCTGCGTGGCTATAAAGATAAAGCTTTCCTTCTTTCACCACCTGCTCAGCCCTAATATCCTCAGTGTACAGCTATGACAGTAGCACAGTTATCATAGTAGTATCATATAGAACACGTATGAGCATGACGTGATGCATGCTGCTTTCTCACTTCACTGAGCAACTCCTGTATGCTTTTTAGGCTAATGTTACCCAGGTCAAACCGATGTTTCTATAGTCACCTAAAATACAAGTTGTAGAGGAAAAAGCTGATCAGAACAGGAAATACTTGAGAAACAATTATGATTGTTGGGGAGTGTATTTTCCTATGCACCACAGACTTCCTGTCAGTAATCATGTGAAAGGATACTGTAGTTACCCTCTAATAGAGAGTAACTTTCACTTATACTGTATACCTGAATCTACAATATGGGGCCAAATGTAATGCCGCCCGAGATCGGTGGCCGTGAGGGATGCTGGCCAAACTTTTTTTAAAGGGCAAAAATATGCCTTGTAAGTAATGCCCCTTTAAAAAATGTGTGAGTTCGGACGGCATTTCCCCCATGATGTCAGCAAAGGGCCCAGCCTTGAGAAAGCAATTGTGGCATTGTGGTCTATTCATGAAGCAGTGAAAGGAGTGGAGAAGTGAGCCTGTGGAGAAGTTGCCTATGGCAACCAATCAGCTGCTACATATCATTTTTTAGAATACACTAGATAAATGTTACTTGTATGGTGATTGGTTGCCTGGGGCAACTTCTCCACTGGCAAACATATCCACTATTTCCACTGCTTCATGAATAGATCCCTTTGTCACAAAGTGGTTAGATGGAACACGGCATCATACATATGGGCAGGGCTTATTGTAGGGTTATGGGGGTGCTGGATGATGCTCCGACAGTCATTTTTCCAGCATCTGAATGCCCGACAGTCATGATCCTGACTGACAGGGGCTAGACTCCCTCGTGGGGGTCCATGATCTGGTCCAAACTTAAAAAGCTAGTGTAAAGTAATTCAATAGGATGTTGGCCCGCCATATGCAGACAGGGTATCCGGCCCTTAGGTAGCCATTAATAAGGTCGATGGTCAATAGGTAGATCACATCGGTCCGGCAAGCAATAAGTCAACATGGTCAAAAGTTTGACATGGTCAAAAAGTTGACATGGCATTAGTAAACACAACATATGGTCGACATGTGCTGGGGGTGGTAACCAGACGTTTTCTGGGAGTGTCAGGGAAAACGCAGGCATGCCCAAGCGTTTAAGGGGAAGTCGTGTGACATCGGCTCCGGCCCCGAGCAGCCTGTTTCTATCACAGCTGCTGCACACAATGGGAAAGTCATTCAATGGTGAGTAGCTTGCGAATGGATTTGCTGCGAATTGCCGATCCGGCGACTTTTCTCAAGTCATGCTATGCAATTCGCAGGATTCCACAGGGCAGGATTTCAATCTGGTGGGGCTGCGTAAACCTAATCGCAGGGCTCCAAAGATTAGCAGCTCAGCGATCAGGACTGAATTAGGCCCATTGTCTCAGGTATTGCTCCAGAAGACCCCATAACTGTTATACATTGCAATTGTAAGCCTGGATATCCGATATCTTGTTTATGCACACATTACTGCACATGCAATATTAGGATATTGAGCTGTCATAGTCACTGAAGATCCAGACAAATGCGATCAAACAATCATCCGATTTTCACTGTATCCAAGGTTACTTCTTTCAGCTATGGTACTGTAGCTATAATTATAGGCAACTGAAGTATCCCAGTGTTTCTTATATATAACCTCACCATGCTAAGACATTGCTTAAGTAACACATGATCCACACATGTATCACTGTATTATCTTGCGTCACTTTACCAGTGTAACGCTTTAACATCTTAATTACTACTTCTCAGTTCTTCCCTATGTAACACTTCTGCACTTCGGTGCTAGTTCTTATCTATTTTAAACTCGCTAGTGTGATGCTTTTGGGCGGTTGGGTTGTGATGGCCCTGGGGGGTCCCATGCTCTGGAAATAAACCTTATGAATGTTAGGATATGAATGTATCGCTGTATTATCTTGCGACACTTTACCAGTGTAACACTTACACATCTTAATTACTACTTCTCAGTTCTTCCCTATGTAACACTTCTGCACTTCGGTGCTAGTTCTTATTTATTTTAAACTCGCTAGTGTGATGCTTTTGGGCGGTTGGGTTGTGATGGCCCTGGGGGGTCCCATGCTCTGGAAATAAACCTTATGAATGTTAGGAATCTACCTGATGAGGTCGTGGCCGTGGTGGTAGGTGGCTAAATATATACATTTTAGTCCATGTTAAATTGCAAAGTTTATTATAATTGCTCTGGTTACCAGCGTTCTCTGTGTGGACGTCTTATCTTTCAGTATGCTCGATGTTCCTCATTTCCACTACTGCGTCCGCTTTTCAGACACTACTTGTATGTATATTGCCTACGTGATTACGCACTTTGTTCATAAATCATGTTACAATGGTTTACAAAGGCGAAGTACTGTGTGCTATGTACTGTATATATTAACTGTCATCATGTTTATATAAGTGTTGTAATTGTGCACTTTATTATGTGAAGCCACTACTTAGGCCATCATGTAACGATTTATGTCTCTGTGAATTATGGATATTATAATTTGAAAGTCTATAATTGCCTTTTCATGCCATTTTATATTTTATTGTACAGTAGGGGAGTTATTCGGGTTCGCTCCTTCTGGCAAATTCCTTCTCAAATGGACAAAACCATGTGCACTGCAGGTGGGGTAGATGTAACTTGTGCAGAGAGAGTTAGATTTGGGTGGGGATTTTACTTCAAAGTGAGATCTAGATTGCAGTGTAAAAATAAAGCAGTCAGTCTTTTCCCTGCACAGTAACAAAATAACTCACCCAAATCTAATTCTCTCTGCACATTTTACATCTTCCCCCCTGCAGTGCACATGGTTTTGTCCATTTGAGAAGGAACTAGCCAGAAGGAGTGAACCAGAATAACCCCCTATGTTTGAACGAATGTCTACTGTTTTTTATAGCTCCCTTGGTTTGTTTTGCATTTCATGTATCATTTATAAACCTTGGTGTTGCTTTATAATTATGGTATATTTTGTTCAATACCTAGTGGCAAGGCATGGACCTACAGTATGTACATTGGCGATAGTTATTATAAATCTTTATTGGCATCTTTGGAATATTGTAGAAAACCTCCTTGAGAGGTTTCTGTATGTGAGGATATTGAGGTCTACAAATGAGCAGTGTTTTATCACTCTCAGATGGGGGAGCCTGCATTCAAGAAACTAGGAGGCTTTACTTACAGATGTGTCCTGATACATTGTTGCTGCAATCATGCCAATCACGCCAAGTCACATGACAATCACCTAGCGCAACTTTTCTTTTGCTTTTTGCTCAATGTGTCTAAATCCAATGCAATGCGACTAGGACTGTGCTGATTCATTTCATCTATAGATTGCAAGCTTGTGAGCAGGGCCCTCTTACCTCTGACTCTGTGTAAATACCCAGTTTGTTGTATCACTGTCTCCTATTGTAATGCGCAACGGAACATGCTGCGCTATATAGGAAACTGTTAATAAATAAATAATAAATGTGCTACAATTTAGCAACCGCAGCTTTTTTTTCTTCCAGTACAAGATGTGTTGTGCTCAGTACACAGGCTAAAGGACCCAATCAGGGCCGGCGCCACCACTAGGTAAATCTAGGCATTTGCCTAGGGCGCCGGCCACTGGAGGGCACCATTTCGCCCCCCCCCCCGTGCCGCGGGGGTACCTGTCCTGCGGCTGTGTATATAAAGCTTGCGGCGGCAGCGGGGGGTCCCTGCAGTCAAGAGATAACGAGCGCTATCCGCCTGGCTACGCGGAAGCGCTTCTGTTGTGGAAACACTGGCCGCACGCTGAATCTCAGCCAATCAGCGTGCGCCGTGCGGCCAGTGTTTTCACAACAGAAGCGCTTCCGCGTAGCCAGGCAGATAGCGCTCGTTATTTCTTGACTGCAGGGACCCCCCGCTGCCGCCGCCGCAAGCTTTATATACACAGCCGCAGGACAGGTACACCCCCCCCCGGCACCGGGGCGCCCCCACCCCGACTCGCCTGGGGCTCTCCGGTGCCTTGCACCGGCCCTGGACCCAATACACTACTGCGACTTGTCTGAGCCTCAAGTCGCATCCGATTTCCCATGAGCACCCCCCCGGATGTGATTTGGTCTATACTTGCCTACTTTTTTTTTTTTCCTAAGAAACCCTAAGGGGGACCCGATTTTTGGGAGCCTCAAGGCCATTCTGGGAAGGTAGGCAAGGTAGGCAAGTATGATTTTGTCTTGATGTACTATTTTTACATGTGATTTATTGCATGCAATTTATCTGACGAGTTGGACTTCAGGGTGCTACAGGTGCTGACAAATCACAAACTGGGACGAGTGAGCTAAGCGTAATTATAAGCTTTGCTGCTCTACAGGATGCAGGGTGCATCAGACCTTGACTGCGCCATTGAGATTTGTAGTGCATATATTCCTTACCCAAAAGGTGCGTGCATCTGTAAACAACACATTGCATTTGTAAAAGTATGGAGTGATGTAAAAGTATGGAGTGATGTAAAAGTATGGAGTGAAGACCCAGTGGCTGCCTGACATAGGGCCTTATTTAGGTCCATTCGCTCCCCTGTGTGTTGCGTGGTGACCACCTTGCATGCACATAAACTGTTACATACATTTTTTCTCCCACTAAACGATCGTTACCACCACCCCCAGATGCCTGCTTCCTGTCAATCACCTTGTGAGCGGCTTGCGAAGGAAAAGGGAGCAGGATTCCTTCACTATCAGGTGTCGTGCACCCATACACATATGCTGTTCATCGGTAGCCTTGCGAGTCCACATGCGCTGACGTCAGCTATATGTGGAGGAAGTGCGCAAGACCGGAAGTGAAGCGCTGTGAAGCACTGGGCGAGTGCGTGTGAGGGACGCTGTGTGGGACGCTGTGTGGGACGCTGTGTAGGACGCTGTGTGAGATGCTGTGTGAGAGGAAGAGAGGAAGAAGTTAAGCGGCACATGGAGTGACTGAGTGTCAGATCACAAGATCCCAGGAGAATACATCTGTGTGAGATGCATAGAGATGGCTGCTTTGGGAGGCCAGATTTCTGATCTAAAGCAGACCATCGAAACTCTGAGGGGCATTGCCAAATTAGAAGAAAGCTTCCACCTCACGGTGGAAACTTTGGAGGATCAGGGGGTATTAGCAATAGAAGAGGAGGGTGAGACAGCTAGCTGGGTAACAGTCAGAAGGGGTAGTAGGGGGAGGTAGAGGCAGGCCAGTGCTGACATAATTAATCACAGTAGATTCCCCAGACAGGATGAAACTACTGCAGACGTTACTTCAAAAATGGTGGGGCCGGACGTGACCAGCACCTCTAGCAACCAGAGGACTGGCACATCAGGCTTAGTGGGGGCAAGGGAAACAGGAACAACAAGACAGATGGTGGTGGTAGGGGATTATATCATCCGTAAAACAGACAGGGCAATCTGCTACCGGGACCGCGATAGTCATACAGTCTGTTGTCTTCCGGGTGCTCGGGTACGGCACAACGCGGACCGGGTGGACAGATTACTGGGGGGAGGGGGGGCTGGGAAAGACACCCAGCGGTCATGGTGCATGTTTGCACAAATTACCAAGTTAGTGGCAGGTGGGGTGTCCTTAAAAACGATTTCAGGGATTTAGGATATAAGTTAAAAGCGAGGACATCCAAGATCATTTTCTTAGAAATATTACCTGTGCCGCGCGCTAGCCTAGGGAGAAAATGGGGACTTAATGCATGGCTAAAGGGATGGTGTAGGAAAGAGAGGTTCGGGTTCCTAGAGCACTGGTCGGACTTTGCAAACAGGCGCCATCTATACGGCACTGACGGATTGCACCTGAATGGAAAGGGGGCGGCGGTGCTGGGAAGCAGGATGGTTAGAAGGTTGGAGGAGTGTTTAAACTAGGCATAGGGGGGGATACAAAAATAAACTATATCTGTGAAAGGCAGAGTAACAAGGAATGGAGGTTATAGAAGGGGTGTCGGGGAGAAAAACTAGATTTAGTAAGAATTCAATAGCACATCAGGATCACATTCAACCCTTAGCCGAAAAAAAGAGTAAACATAAACTAAAATGCTTGCTGGCTAATTCAAGAAGCTTGGCAGGGAAAATTGGGGAACTGGAAACGGGTGTGGTATAGAGTTCCGACAGTCGGGATCCCGACAGTCATTAGCCCGACGTTGGGATCCCGACTGCCCGGACTCACACAGCATGGTGAGCGCAACAAAGCCCCTTGCGGGCGCGCTGACTCACTACGCTCACCACCTATTCTATACTCCCTCTAGGGAGAATAGCGGGTGGCCGTCGGGCACCCATCTGTCAACATTTGACAGTCGGGATGCCGACGTAGGGTAAATGACTGTCGGGACCGTGTCCGGCACCCCTGAAAACTGTGGCCACAAGGGATGATTACAATATAATTGGTATAACTAAAACATGGTGCAATGAATCACACAGTTGGGCTCTAAACATGGAGGGTTATACCCTTTTCAGAAAATACAGGGAAAACAAAAGGGGTGGAGGTGTGTGCCTTTATGCAAAAGAATAACTTAAAACCATGTGTAAAGGAAATGAGCTCGGGGATGGATGATGATAAAACTGAGGCAGTGTGGGCAGATAGAACTAAAAATAACAAAAACTGTAAAAATAATATTTTAATAGGGATATGCGACAGACCACCTAACATTAATGAAAGGGATGAGTTTCTACTTTTAAACCAAATCAAAAAATCGTCAGATCAGGGGCAGGTATTATTATGGGGGATTTTAACTTTCCAGATATTGATTGGACAAATGAGATGGGTAAGTCAGCAAAAAGCAGCGGGTTCCTAAACTTACTAAAGAATCAGTTTATTACACAAACGGTTGAAACGCCAACACGTAATGGAGCATTATTGGATTTAGTATTAACTAACAATGTAGATTTAGTTTCAAATACCAAAGTAATAGACCACCTAGGTAACATGGACCATAATATGGTCTCACTGTAAATAAACTTCTGTAAACTACATCATACAGGTCCGGCAAAAATATTGAACTTTAGGAAAGCTAACTTCAAATTATTTAGGGATTCTTTAAAAGAAATTAAGTGGGAAAAGTTATTTGAGGAAAAAATGCAGAGGAAATGTGGGATACACTGAAAAATGTACTCGAATCACTAACTATTAAATACATCCCAAAATGCAATAAGGGTAAATTCAGTAAGAAAAAACCATCATGGATGGACAAAAAAGTTAGGACAGCAATTAACAATAAGACAGAAGCATTTAAATTTTACAAGGGTAATGTGAATGCGGAGGCATTCCGTAAGTACAAAGAATTAAATACAATTTGTGGTACTTGTGTATTTTGGCGGCGCCCCCGATGTCCGTCGTACGACGATCAGATCGCATCGCATCGCATGCCATGCACCCGATGGCATACGATGCGATGCGACGCGATTTTGACCCCCTATACGACCAAGAATCGTATAAGCACCCTAAAGGGTGCTTTTGAGCACCCAAATGGGTGCTTACAATGTTAAATGCACCCCCACGCCACCCCCCCACTATAAACGTGAACCCGAAGCGTGGCGAGCGCAGCGAGCCCGCGAGGGGCGGCGGTACGCGTCCTACGACCTTTTCATACCCCCACTATCCACGTCGGCGTGGAGTTGAGAATAGAATAGTGTGGCGTCGCATCGCATACCATCGTATGCGTTATGGTATGCGATGCGATGGGCGCCGCCAAAATACACAAGTACCCAATTTGTAAAAGGGTAATCAAAGTAGCTAAAAGGGAGAATGAAGAACGTATAGCTGATGAGAGCAAAACCAATCCAAAAAGTGTTTCAAATACATCACTAATAAACAAATAATTAAAGAAAAAGGCCCATTAACCAATATCAATGGAAAAAGCTTTACAGAAAATAAAGGAAAAGCAGAACTGTTAAACGAGTTTTTCTCTTCAGTGTTTACTAGGGAAGAGCAGACTGAGGAGCATACAGGTACCACAAAAGGGGCAAACAAGCTAGATCTTAACATCGATTTCACGACAGAAGACGTCCCCCCCATTGGTTAAACAGGAACGGTTTGTAGCAATGCCGAAAGGGCCCTCCGGAGAGCATCACTTATTGAGTACTGGATGGCTTTTCCAGACCATTCCAGTTCTCGGAGTGACAGCGCTAAAAAAAACTAATCTGAGTGTTCAGTGATCTCCAACGGGATAATAGAGAAAAGAATGTTCTCCAACTATTGTATAATAACCTTGATGATAATTTAACAGCACTTTCATTGTGTTCTAAGGGGGGGGGGGGGGGGGGGGTGCAGGAATTCATTTGTGGTGGATGCAGTGACTCAGAGCAGAGCAGGTAAGTCAGACATAGGACTGGAAGCTGTGTAAGGAAGAGAGGAAGAGAGACAGACATGAGAGTGAACAAAGATTCGGCAGACGGGGAAGGGCACTAACAGAGGAATGTGTAAACACATCTCAGCATATTTGTTCACTAATAGCACCTCTGATTATGAAAGGTTGGAATTTGCTTCATTTTCTTCCATTGATCTGTTAAAACTAGGAGTGGAGATTTTGCGTCATGTTTTTTTCCATAAATAGCATGTTAGGAATTGTCTCAATTTTTTATTATTATTGTTGTTGTTGTTATTATTAAATTGTGTTTTTTTTTTCTTTAAAGTAATTTTTGATCCTTCACACAATAAAAACAACAGTCGGTCATTTACGTAGGAAACAGTGATGTCACTTAACTCACAAAGGAGGCAGCAAGTTTCTTTGCTGGGCCGACGTTCACTGGATTGAGTGCTCCCCTACCAGTGATCTCTCAGCCTTCTGGATTACGGCATTGTGAGTAGGTTGCTTTCTGCTACAGTAAAAAGGGCTTGTCGGACCTGGGCTTCAGCTGAAAACACTTTGTACAGTCAGTGATGGATTTCCCGCTATGTACGTGAGGCAGGTGCCTAGGGACAGCACTTGCTGGGGGCAGTACCTCATGCTGATAAGGCAGAAGGTTTTTATTTTTTATGTCATTATTATTATTAATAATAACAGTTTCTTATATATGACTTCTTTTAGAATTTTATTTTTCCACTGATGGGAGTGGGAACAGTGGACAGCAAATTGTGGTCCTGGAGGTGGCAGTGGATGTGGCTGTGACTGCTTGGGGCTCTCAAGGCTTCTGGTTTGTCTCAAAATGATTAGACATTTTTTAAAGTCCTTTTTAATTACATAAATTCTTAAGGTATGTCAGGTCAATAGACCTTGAGGGCTAAGTATGACAACCATGTTATCTCGTTCCCGACTTCCTAAACCCATTAAAGGGATATATAGGGTCAAATGTTATAGCGTCTAAGTTTGTGAGAGGAGCAAGATACCAGCTGATCTTGGATATTTAAAGCGGCAATCATTTACAATCATTGCTGCTTTAAAAAACACATTCGAGATTGTCCGTTATCCCGCATTTCCTGCAAAGTCAGACTCTCTTACACGGAAATACCAGAAAACGGGATGCTGCCTTCCCCACCACGACCTAACCCTAATCCACCCTGATATACTTCCAGCATCAGCATCTCCAGCTGTGTCGGTATTCTGACGCTGGTCTTCTGGCCTTCAGTCAGGATCCTGTTGTCAGTTTTATTACTGCCAGCATCCAGATGCTGTTCGCATCCCTATTACATATGCCCCCTGGTCTCAGCACTCACTGAGCCAAAAAGTGATCAGTGGATATGGGTTTCCTCTGGGTACTCTGGTTTTCTCCCACAATCCAAAAAAAATACGGGCAGGTTAATTGGCTCCCAACAAAATGAACCCTAGAATGTCTGTGTGCGTGTGCATGTGGTAGGGAATATAGATTGTAAACTCCACTGGGGCAGGGACTGATGTGACTGGTCAAATATTCTCTGTACAGCGCTGCGATATATGTATGCGCTATATAAGAAACTGTTAATAAATAAATAAAATAAAGGGGTGCACTGATAATCAAGGTCAGAGCATTTATCGGATCTGCAGGATTTATCTGCCGGTGTATACCCTGCTCAAGGTGCTGATGGTTTGTCAGTAATGTTTAATAAAATACAAGTTACAGTAATTCCTAATTAATAATTTTTTTGCATTTGTTAATTTTACACGTAACAAAAGTAAAACGCCACATAGCAATATAAAAAGTGATTAAATATTATTACCATTTTACTCAGAGCTGTGCAGTGATGTTTTTTGGCATATCAGTCCCTGTCTCATTGGTGCTTACAGTCTAAGGAGGTTATTCAATTCCAGGTCGGGACACCGGTGCCATAATCCCGTCAGAGAGATCCCTACTGTCTAGCCGCATGGTGAGATGAGTATGTATCTGGGGATTAGGATTAGGCTGTGGAAGGGGGGAGGTCAGGGTTAGTCACCACATAAGGAGGGTTAGGCACCACCTGGCCTTCAAGTGCTCATCCATCTCGCAACACCAAGAAGAATATCATTTAAATTGGGGGGGGGGAGTTACATTCAGGCTGCGGGGAGGGAGGGTTGGTGTTAGACATGAAATGGGGACTTTAGGGCAGGATCTTACCATCTGAGCCAATGATGGCATTGCCAGCGATACCAGCATTTGGATATTGACCACCAGCATTCTGACCATCAACAAATTCTACTGCTCCCCATACAAACACACTAGGGATATTTATTTTGTTAGAACACAATTAATCCACTAGTACATTTTTGGAATGTTGGAAGAAACCCACACAAACATGAGGAAATTAGACAAATAATATAGAGACAGCGCGCCAACGGAATATGTAAACTAGATGTGAATTTTCAATGTTAAACTGTATATGGCACCACAGTAGTTTGTGTTACCCATATATGGGACAACCTGTTGTGGAGATCTCATTTGCTCTGAGGACACTGTTCTGTGTTCGTGAACCATGTCTGAGCCCACAGACTTTCAGAGAGGGCAAGTTGTTGGTACCCATCTAGTGGTTGCGCCTATGACTACAGAAGCCAGTTTATTTGGGATATTGCGAGGAACTGTTAAAAAGGTGATGACGCATATACCATTTCTGGAAAAACATCATCGGCTCTATACAAGCGTGTATGAAAGTTTAAACTGAGTTCCAGAGACTGAAGGGCATTGAGAATGATTGCGGCCAAGAAAATGAAGACAACCGCTACAAAAGTGACTGCTGAGTGGAATTTCCATGTTACACATCCCGTGTCTATAAGAATGGTGAGGAGGTAACTCCACAAGTGTGATATTCATGGGAAAGCCACAGTTTACAAAAATGCCAAGAAGTGGAGAAAACGGTGTAACACTCATAAATCGTGGACGGCTGAGGAATGGTAGACTTTCATCGGATAACTCGTCCTTCACCCTATTTCCAAGCACAGGATGAGTTTGGGTATGGAGAACACAGAGCCAAGTGTACAATCGAGATTGCCAAGAATCTAGCATGGTGGATGGTCGCGTTGATCTGGGCAGCCATATCATGATATTCTGCAGGCCCCATTATCACCATGCACGGTTCAGTCACTGCCAAGCACAACAGAATGTAGACATTTTGTCCGACCAGGTCCATCCCACGGTACAGATTTTGTTTCTGGCTGGTGATCTCTGGTACCTCGGTGATCAGGCACCGATTCACACAGCTTGTGTCATCTATTCGTGGTTTTCTGAGCATGCAGACGAGGTGACTCATCTTGCCTGACCCCCCGATCGTCTGACCTCAATATAATAAAGATGCTGGGGTCGGTTTTGGAGAACCGGGCCAAGTCACGATATCCGCCCAAACATCCCTCCTGATGTTGCCTATAGCACCATCCCATGTGAAACAGAACTCCCATCTTAGTAAATTTCCCGCTACTCTCAAACCTAAAAAGTGAGGAAATTTCATCTCCATCATAGAGTTATATTTAAAGTAAAGTATATTAAGTAGCCCCACTTTTTTAAATGCATAAAGTCAGGATAAAGTTCTGTAAATTGCCTCCGCAGCAATATAATTCCTAAATGATGGGGTTTATGTAAAAGGGTGCGGTGTGTGTTTACTGTGCCAATAGGATCCTGCAAATGTGTCCTGATTTTACATTTTTTGAAACACAGGAATCCTATCCGGACCATAATACACGTCTTCATGTTATCAAGTCCTTTCATTAAACTAGCAAATCCTACTTGAAGACCTTTCAAGCAGTACAGAAATAAGTGATCACTTGTCACACAGCAATGGTTTAGTTTTAAAATGTATTTAATTTCATATTTAAAATAACAAAAGTCTGGTCTGCAACAGCGGAACCAGATGGCATCCAGGCAGCATATAATAAGCAGAATAATATTAAGGAACAACAGTCACGCTTACGTCTTTAAATACTTTCGATAACTTAAGTAAACTCACAAAAAATATATATCGGATTCATACATCTTTGGAATAAAACAGACTTTCACAGCGCAGATAGGCAAAAATAACAAATACCAAAAAAAAAAAAATTATATATATATTACATTTGTAACCCATTGTGTTGTCAGAAAGAAAGCATTTAGTCTTCTCCGGTGACCTTCGGGTTAGAAGAAGGGGTGATCATTTCTAAATAAGAAAAATCTTTAGTAAATTGCTTGATGCAATTGTCTTCTGATCTAATTTTGTAAACAATGCACAGGAATTGAGCGGAACAATAGCCACCGTTGACCAGCAACAGCAGCTTAAAAAGACAGAGAAGGACGGAGGGGGAAATCATTTTCATAATATAAAATAAATACATTATAAGGGGTTTTTTGGGGAGATGTACAGAGAGTAATGTTCGGACTTGCCCTTGTGTCAGCAGGCCTCTAAGCTAAATGTTTTTGGGTCCATCAACCGATGAGCCTCCATTTATGTATAAATCCTAATATCTCGCTCTAGAACTTCAAAGTAGACCTTAGATGGTCATGAAAACAGAGAGAAAACATAGCTGTATAAATAGTGACAATGGGGGATTTATACAAATAAACACATAAGTATTTACATGAAAAATGTTTAGGACAAGAGTCCAGTAACTTTAAACCACTTCAAACCCCTGCAGTTTTCTGTAGGTATTTCTAGCAGCAAAAGGGATTGGCCCTCGGATTTCCAAAGCCATTACGACTTTATTCTTCTTCCCCCATAGTATGAGTCCATGTGATTTAAAGTCTTGAGGTTGCGATGGAGTTCAGAGACCACAACCACTTTGTCACATTGCTGGAAGTCGGCGAGTGTTATCGACCTCGGATTAAGTTAAAATAATGAGCATCTTCTAGTCTTCTCAGCCATCGCTCAGTTTGGTGTCCTGGACGACTCTTAAAGTCCAACGGCATTCTAGGTTGGCGTTTTTGAGCTGTAACATTCCTTGTCCCAACTCCAAGAGCACCTCATATTACAGACTGAATACAGTATTCTTGGCCTGTGGACTAAAGCTGATCAACCAGCTACGATTCTCGATCGTGTAAGACTTTCCTCAACGCAGAGGCGTTAGCCCCAATAGGCCGGTGACTCAGATGAGAATCTCTACCATGTCGGAAACGTTGGAGCTTATAGAAGTAGGTTCTGTAAAAAAAAGGAACAGGTGGTTAATGGAATGGCAAAACCAGCGGAAATGAATGCAAAATATGTATTTTTTTTTCCCAGCAAGCCATCTGTCAAATGAAAACGCATTCTACTGAGTATTCAACATTCATCTATTGTAATCTTTTACACAACAGGTTTTGTGATTGGAGGTTCCGTGAAACTCGGGCTCCACCACAAATCTACCAATGACACTTCCATATTAATAGGTTGTAAGGACCAGATGTATCAAGCTTCAAAAAGTGATAAAATGGAGAGTGATAAACATACAGCCAATCAGTTCCTAACTGTCACGTTACAGGCCGGGTTTGAAAAATGACAGTTAGGGGCTGACTGGTTGTTTCTCAATCTCCATTTTATCGCTTTTTGAAGCTTGATAAATTCAGAAAACTAAGAGCTAAAACTACGCAGGAAAACAAACTGGTCATAAGAAAACCATTAACACAATTCAAACTATGAAATTGACACGATAATTACACGCGGAATTGACATTTCATATGTATTTGACACGCTATATGGTAATATTTGAAATGCCAACACATGAGAAGCAGCAGACGGATAGGCAGTAATAATCATTCACTGAATATCCTGTCATGCTCATAGGGAATTGTCTATGCATGACTGGACGAGCCAGCTAGCTGGAGCTATGCACTGCAGTGATTTCATCTTCTGATTCACCCTTCACAAAGGCCATTGAAGGCATAAATGGTGGGACAGGCATGTGATCTCTCATGTCAGTATGCGGACATGTAAAAATGGATTAAACACTATACAATGGACTGTAAGACAGGGTGAAGTATAGGCAGCAGGCCTTGCTTGTACACTTAGAGGCTGTGTGATTGTCTGGAGTAGACAGGGTGATGCATTCAGTGCTTATGGGCGTTACGCTAGAGCGCAGTGTCTCACAATCTGGCATGCTGGATCACAATGTCCCATTTTCAATGGCTGTGTTGTGATGTGAGGGGGAGGACATACCAGACATGCCTGTAGCTCTGGTTCGTCAGCAGACAGACTCTATCTACACCGTAACATTAAAATATTCTGGTGCGAGTAATGGCTCTAGAAACATTAAGGGGTAAATTCACCAAGACGGGAGTTCTATTGAAGATGGGATGCCAATCAGATTCTATCTATTAGTGGTGGGCAATAAGCGGCCCTCTAGCTGTTGATTAACTACACATCCCAGCATACCTTGCCTTAGTTTTGCTATTTGGCCATGCTGAAACTGATGCAAAGCATGCTGGGATGTGTAGTTCATCACCAGCTGGAGGGCCACTTATTGCCCACCCCTGTTCTAGATGGTGCTAAATAAACAAGAAGTAGAATCTTATTGGTTGCTATGGGTAACATCACATCTGCAATAGAACTCCCATCTTAGTAAATTTACCCTTATATTTTGTAATATAGGTTGGTCCTCTAATGTCAATCAGGTTGTGCAGATGTAATCAGAGGGGTCACGGGGCAACGGTTTCCCATAAAGTAGGTGTGGGTCATAACTGCGGCATCTTAGCAAGTTTCCTAATATATATGGTATGTCAAAGTTTTTAACACTGTGATCATTTGTTGACTGTATACTGGAGTCTCCAGGCACTGAATTAATAATATGATCTTTCATACATTAGAGATGTTCCCTTCCCCCTTGTCCTCGGTTCTCTTGGCCTCGCACCTGCATTCTCTTCCCAGCTGCATAGCTGAGATTCATTGGCATTAGTCATCACCAAGGGAGGCCAAGCCTTGGCAGCAATCGTTAGAGGAGAAAGCTCTTAGCTATGCAGGGCTCGGCACGGGCTCAGCCTGGGGGAGGGGAGGTGAGCGAGTGCAGCTTCTGCCATTGCGAAAAGTCCTTTCACAAGACACAGGGGAAGACAATTCTAGCTGAGCAGCCAGGCTTGTTATAGCCATAATCAAGTTAAATAACGACAACTGAGGGCTGCATATGAAGGCCTTATTTAAAGGGAAAATCTAGAACGTTTATTGTAGTGTTTGTCTAGCTTTACATTAATGAGCAGCGAACACTCCCTCTCTGTATATTCAGACACTGTTCCATGGGAACTGACATGTCTGGAATGAATCTTAAATAGCCCCCAGACATAAGTGATAATGGAAACCTATAAGGTTTCATTTGTTCCAGAAATGAAGTTTTGAAATTCTTGAATGAAGAAAAAGCTTCAAAAGCCTTTTCTGACATACAATGACTGCTCGCATAGAATGCAATCAGGGAAAAGGACATACCTAGTGTAGAGGTGTTTCTGTCCAGAAGAGAATCGGTCATGGTTGTTTTTTCAGTAGAAGTCTCTGTCTGGGTGCTGCCATCTTTGCTGCCATGTTTGGAGTGAACCGGTAAGGTGCCAGTGTTGGCAGATGGCAGACAGCTTGGTTTGCTTACTGAGAAGACAGAAAGAAGGCAAGAATAAGCACATAGTTTTTATCAAAATTAGGTCAAGTTCAGTGGTGTAACTACTAAATTTGCTCACCCCCCCCTGCCAAAAATTTAGGCAGTGCCCTCCCAAGTAAAGTTAACCCCCAACCCTGCCTTACCCCTCAACATGCCACGTCCACTGCCAGTCTTGTCTGCAATCCCGGCGAACTCCTGCTAATGAAAACTGACCCTCACAAAATGGTTGCCCCTAATAGCAGACAATTTTTTAGGATGGGGGCAGCCATTTGTGAAGGTCAGTTTTCATAAGCAGCAGGAGCCAGACGGAGAGCCGGGACGGCAGACAAGTAAATCTGCGGGTCCCGGCCACATACACAGCAGGTCCTGGCAGTGGCTTAACAATAGCCCCGCAGTCCCCCGGCGCCCGCACTTTCTCAGCACCTCCCCGCCACCGCTGGGTCTGCAGGGCTATTGTTACGCCACTGGTCAATTGTCTAATGGATTTAAACAAATGAAACAACTAGAAGATATGCAAGTTCTAGCTATCGTTGCATATGGCAAATAATCACCTGCTGTGACTTGTGACTTGTTCACTTGTGGTTCAGCAGCCGTTGCGTTTGGGGTCTGCACAGATGGAGTGAAGATGGAGGGTACAGACTTAGCAGGTCGCAGTGGGCTCTGGAGGGGCTTGCGTTGCTGCAAGACTTTTATAACGGCGTCTTTCTCCAGTATCTGAGCATGGAGAGCCTTGATTCTACAGAAAAAGAAGAATTGCAGAAATGAGTGTTAACAAAGAACGGAAAAAGGAGTCTAGGAAAGCAAAGCCGGGACCCAGTAACATTCTCAACTACTCTCCTAAGGAGGACCTACCTGTTTTCCATTTCTTGGTGCCTGTGGTTGACCATCAGAAGGTCCTCGTTGAAGCTATTGTTTGGCGAGTGGCGAGGTGAGTGGTTGATGATGGTAGTATCCCGCTGGGCTGCGGCAGTGGCTGCTGCATCCATCGCAAACTGGCGCATAGTGCGTTCCTCCAAATACTTCTGCTCCCACTTCGTCATGTCCGCTTCCAGAGCCAGTATCCGCTCTTCTTTCTCCCTCATCTGCTCAGAGAGTACTTGGGCAGACAGTTCGGGAGAAAGGCCTCCATTATGAGTCAGTGGTTGCCTCTGTCAGAGAAACACAATTTCAGTTAGTTTTTCCTCTTTGCATTTTGGAAATAGCTTAAAAGACTGTAATGATTGTATAATGCATAGCATCATTGACCTACACACCTGCTGAGACCTCAAGTTCTTCAGCTCCTGCTCCAGCCTTGTCCGCAGACGTAGTTCCAGTTGCTCTCTCTTTTCGCAGGCAGCTTGGAGTTGGCTCAATGCCTGTTGGAGTCTCTCTACTTTTTCCACATACGCCCGCTTCTTGCGCAGCTCATCTTCAGTGCGAGCGGCGGTGGACTGAGCATTACTCAGAGCTTTTTCCAACAACTCTGCTCTGCGACGCTGGTCCTCATTGGCACTGCGCAGGAGGCTGATCTCGCGCTCCAGTTTCTCTTTATCTTGCTGCTGTTCACGGCCTGCGAAATAGAAGATAAAATCTGATTAATAACCCGATATGTTCCAGTTGAAATGTGCATTGTAACAAGAGTATTTTTGGGCTCTCGGTTCAAAGTAACTAAGGCTGGAACCAAAATCTGAAGAATGTGAATGGAGAACGATAGTATCAGTTACAGACATATAGCGTTTCCCCTTACATATGTTCTATATTTGATTTCAGCATCAATCCATGTATTACAAAGCACCTGTCGCCTAGAAACTCGCAGGCAGAGCCACTTTGTGGGATGTGTGCAAACCAATGACATCCCGGCGTCTTAGCAAGGTCACAGGCCACAGGTGCATCTACATTTCCTGCAATTGGCTGATAAAATATTAAAAGGTTCACCTTACTGAAATAAACCCAGAAATCAAAATATACAGCGGCCCATTCTGAGTTGCCTGCAAAGTTCCTATATTTGCGAGCAGCCGCGGAACATAAATTTACTGCCTTATGCTAATAGAAAACCTATTTAAATAATGTGGGGGTTTGATTGATTTTAAACTGGGCGTTGCAACTGTCAATTTTGACAGAATCAACCAGGTCTGACTCAGAATTGGACTGAGATATAAAAAATGCCTAAATTCACTTCTGCGCATAAGCTGTATGCACAAACTTGCCCTTAGCGGAGAGATTTGCCATACTAGTCAAAATCAGGCCAACAGTATTTTGCAGGCCTTAAAAAAAATAATATGATTATGACGATATTGAATACAAGTTTGCAATGAACTCTCAGCGTTTTGGAAAGGTTAGCAAACACAAAAACGAAGAGATCTGTGCAGTACGATAAGCTCTGCAAACAGCCAGAATGCCTGTGAGATCCTGAACATGTTTACAAGAGTTTTGTCTGTGTGTGGAATGACCTGACAAGAATATTCCTGAGTATATGTTAAACTTGACTGCTCTTGCACTGTTCCATGAAAGGTTAAGCAAATATGCAGGTTCCCAGGCTTGGAGCAGCCAGATAGCTCAAGGATGTATATCCTTGTAAGACCAGTTCTATCTTGTGACGTTTCCAACTTCCCCAACATGGGAAAAAGCTACCAGATCACTTTGTGTGGATGGATGCACAAAAGAAAGAAATCAGCTCTAAATTGCAGCATCTGGGTTGGTAGCCAAGGACAATAAGGGGTAAGTTTACTGTTGTCCATAGCAACCACATTCTATCATTTCTCTATCGCACAGGTTCTTAAAGTCGGTCCTCAGGACCCCACGCAGTGCATGTTTTCCAGGTCTCCTCACAGAATCAAGCGACATAATTAGCTCCACCTGTGGATCTTTCACAATGTGTCCGTCAGTAATGAGTGCACCTGTCGGGGGACCTGGAAAACGTGAACTGTGTGGGGTCAGGAGGACCACTGCTCTATTGCATCCTAGAAAATGAAAGACAGAATCTTATTGGTTGCTATGGGCAATGTCACCTCTTTTTATTTTTAGAAGCTTCCGTATATTTACCCTCTAAATGTGCCCATACACTACTGCGATGTACTGTACTGCAGCAGTGTATAGCCATCCGACCCCCCCTGAGCCGCCCAGGAGGGGGATACACGCCGTCCTTTTACATGCGATGTATCACATGCGACCCCATTTATCGCTGCTGAGAGGGGGACCGGGTTGGAGGTCGGACAGGCAGCAAGGTCGAACTCCGGTTTAAGTCTGATGCGCATGGGACGGCACATCAGACCCAAGGGGGACATCAAACACCTCCGATTTGGGCCGATTTCTCGGCCTGATCCGTCGGAATTGGGTGAAGTGTAAACATTTGCATTAGAGACGTTCACTGTAAAGATACCTCAGTAACATCCTCTAATATATTACTCTAGATGGTACAGAAGGCAAGACATTCACTCTAATGCCATTGTCTTCCAACTCATCTGTATAACCATAAGACTATTTTATTGGTCCATATGTAAAGAAGAATTCTTATTTGTCATATGAAAATGTAAAATAAAGTCTGATAAATCTGCTGGTCTTTCTTTAATGCTCATGTGAACTTCCTGCTAAGTATAATGCAAATCTCATTGTGTTAACTAACCCATGCTGTGCCCCCCTTCCTCTCCCTCCTTCTCCTCTGGGGACATAAAGGGGGCTGAGCAGACCAGCTTCTGGAATGTAAGGAATTCAGAACCTATTGAAGTATGTTTGTTTGCTAAAGCACCGCAGCCTTTTCTTCAGGATACAGGGAGTGGACACACCTCCGCTGTATACTCCCAGGTGCATCAGGCCACATCCCACGCACACAACTGAGCTTCTATGTAGTCGTGCTGTTTGCTAAATGTGTAACGCTCTTATACGCTGAATTTTCGATTGAGTGCGAACATGTTTACGACTTATTTTCCACGCATCCCTTTTTTATCAGACAAAACGGGATATCTGGTTTCCATTTTCTAAAGTACAAATGAAGGCCTTGGGGGCTAGGAAGTTGTACGGTTCGGATTTCCAGTATTATAACTTACACTGAGCAATCAGCTTGGATACTGTTCCCTGGTTGTCTTCCCTCTGTTCTATGCTCCTGGCTGACAGCTGTTTGTGTGCAGATTCCAGACGTTCTAAACAAAAAGAGAGGCGAAAATGAGTTTCACATCACAGACATACAAAAATTTCCGCAAGGTTAGCAATAATCTAACATTTCTCTGCTCTGTGGAATCTCTTGTCTCAACAGCCACTGCGATGTCCCTCAACCGATTTTTTGGGGCTACTTCCCTAGAGGGGCGGTCTCTTTTCCAAAAGAGCTGTTACATCTGTATATAGAACAGCGGTGTTCAGGGTTCTGGAATCTTTTCTGTTCCAATGCGTATTTTAAGTAACTCCAATTAACACAACTTTGGTGCTATATGTAGGTTAATGGTTTTTGTCAGGGTGGTCATGTTCCTGTGCCTTGGCAGACCTATTTTGACATGGATTTTAAAGGAGTTGATGTTCTTAAGGATCTAGGTCCACTCAGTTAAGCCCAGTGGAGGCTCCTGAGGTGGGGCTGCAGCTCAGTCCAAAATTCAAATAAAAGGGAACCGCACCCACTGCCAGTGAGTCAGTTTGGATTGGCAGTTGGTGGGGCTCCTCTGCAGCCTCCCCTGGGTAAGCCTGATTCAAGATAGCGGATAACAATTGATTGCTCACACAGGTTCTCACCTCTTAGGTCGCGGTTAAAGTCCTGCATGCGTCTCATCTCTCCTTCCATCTTGGTCCTCATGGCACTCTCAAGTGTCTCCCGCTTAGAGGATGCTTTCATGAGGCTGTCATAAGCTTCTGAGATCCGCTGAATTTCTGTCTCCAGCTGTGGAAGAAGGGAAGGAATCAGACTGCAGCCATGTATATTGGATGTCCCAGAAAAGATAGCACATTGCAACAGAGCACATCACCTAATGCTTTACATGTGCGACATATAGCGCAACAAATCAGGCTTCACCAATTTAGCGCCTCCTATAGATTACTTGCCATGGATGACATCAGACACTACGTACTATATTACACTCTATGAGGACTCAAATGTTCTACAAACATCACAGTGCATGCTATGTAATTACTAGTACAGATGGATCTATTACAGTATTTATAACTGACCAAGTTGTAAAAAAATCATATATAATTGTTTATTCAATATTCTTGTCAAAATGTCAAATGTTATATTGTAAATATATCACAATAAAAATGAACAGAATCTGTATTTCATTTGTGGGTTTTAAGGCTCTGGACACAGTCATTCTTATGTAAGGCCCTGATTATGTCTGTAAAATTTTGTGCCACCTGCCTGTCTGGATTGCACAGTTGCTGAAAGGCTGCTCCCCCCTCCCTCACTATTCCTTACAGCTGAGGCCTTCCCAACACAGGCACCTTTTCATCCCCACACAATGCCTCATTTATGCCACATCAGGTCAGTTCAAGCAGAACACAAAACTCAAGCAACTGTCAGCAGCCCTCCGCTCTACGTGTGCCTCTAACAAATGGTTTATAGCTGCACCATTGTGCAAAATCCCTCGCAGCTGTTAAAGGGGTCTATGACGAAGGAGGGGGGGAGCGCAGAAAGTGAAAGAGATGACAAAACGAAACTGAGAGTGGCAGACACCCCACCCTCTGTAACCAGCTGGGGGACCTTATACAATAACCTGTGATGGAAATCATGTTTGGACATTAATGGGTTTCCCAAAACGGAGTAATGGAGACAGCTGCACTGTGTACGCTCCCCAGACTGTTATAGTCCCCATTGTACGCCTATTGTGCTACACCATCCAATGACGCAAAGAGCCTCACAGAGCGTTATGGATGAGGCTTTTTAAATGGCACAGACGCATTAAGCCTGCACAGGAGCATATATTTACCTTCTGGATTCTGACCGCTTTTTCGCTGTAATTCTCAAGTTCCCTGCGCAGGGTTTCATTCTCTCGTAGCAGAGCGTCCATTCGCGCCATGTGAGACCCCGTAATGTTAAAAGACCCCATTTGGCCATAGTGCATATTGTTCTCAGGCATCACCCTGCAAGAGAAAAAGATGAAAGATTAGATGTTACATACCACACATCAGCTTGATGATTAATATACTCTTGTTTGAAGGTTTACTGTCAAAATTACAAAAGTATTTTCGCTCCAACGATGATGGCAACGTAAAGTGTTCACTGCCACAAGACCGCCAACTTAATTGCACTTTGGAAACATTTTTAGAACACTATTGAGAGATTAACGCTAAACCTGTACGTTCTTGTGTTAGCAGAAGTAGAAAAACATCTATCACGAGTGAAATATGTCAGGCACACGTCCAAAAATAATACACCGATTCTAAAAATAACCAGCAGTACTAGATCATTCTGCGATTTTAAGATAAAAAGAAAATATTCTACCAACTTCCTACTGCATGTTTATATTCCGGAACTGTAATACGCTTATAATGTCCAACAGCCCAAGGTAGTAATTTAATGGATTCCAGTAAGCAATGCTGATCTTTCTAATCGTGTACCTGCGCACCACAATCTGGAAGGGAGGCAATGGCGCAAAGCGACTGTCCCAAAGCCAAAATAAAAGAATTTTCCTTTTAGTCTCAACCTCCTGGAATTTCGGAATTCTAAAAGGCTATCACAATGGAGATGGTATTTCCGCCAGTGACCCTAATCGCTGTAGCTGCCAAAGGGGTTACAAGAAGTAACAAGGGACAACATTCTTTCATTGTGAGACTGAAAATATTGCCTAACCATTATCTGGCTCTGTACATACAGGGCCACTTCCTGCATCTGTTTATCTCTTCCTGTGTGAACAATGCAGGATTGTCACAGCTCCTGGGGCCCAGGGAGATCTTAAATGCCTACGACACCACAGTTTAAAGGGATTCTCTTTAAATTCTCTTTTGAAGTTACTATAATAAAATGTGTGAAGACCTCTACTTGCGACTGCAGACTGGTGATCGGTATGTGTGGAATGATCGATGTCTGCTTTAAACATTGACGAGACTTCAAGATCAGCAAATAAAGAAATCACACAAAATAGCTGTATGTTTAAAGAAGACAGAATGAAATGCAACGCATCTAAAGATAATTGGAAATTCAGTCATTATTCACATATTGTTTGGGGGGGCGGCATCAGGCTTCTCTGCTGTAGACTGAGCTAACCGGCGCATACAATAACACATTGGTGTAAGTTGATATGCTTACCTCATTTCGGGTTGATGGTATAAAGGGAGATCTCCAGAATAGTGCCTCTGCTCTGATGCATAGCCACTGATGGTAGGGTCAGGTTGGCCATAATTTGGATAGTCAGGTGGAGCATTCCTGTACTGTACTCCTTCTTGTTGCCCGCGAGCTACGGACAGCTGGTACTGCCTAGGGAGCTGAGGATAGCTGAGTGAGGAGCTCATGAGGTTTTGTGGCTTGGCACCATTGCGTTCTAGAGACAACTGCAGCAATCTTTCACTGAGAGACCTGACATGACCATGCTTCAGCTCCATAAGGGAATGGTCTTGCCGTTGAGAAGCGTGTTCTACCTTCTGGACATTTTGAGCTGTGTAATATTGAGATAGAGCAGCTTTGGCTTCTTCGTAGGTTGGAAGCTCCTCGCCCTTATGTTGAAACTCGTGAGCTTTATACATAGGGTTCTCCAAGTAGAAATGGTCACAATGGTGCTCTTGCCCCTGAGGTTCCTGTCTTGTTGAAGGGCTACCATGCAATTCCTCTTGTTCAAGGCTTTCTAGGGATGACCTGGGGCTTCCAGTACCCCCTCCTCCCCGTAAAGCCTGTTGCTGAATGGCCAGCAATGTACGATTTTCACTCAGGTTGCCATATCTCAGTTGCTCCTGAATAAGGCGGTGCAGGACCGTTCCAGACGAATCCTCCGCTGTTCTCATCCTTGCACAATGGACAAATTAAAATCCCACCACAGAAAATGATAACACTGGATAATCCTTTCTCCAAATGTCCTGATGGTTTATGAAACTGTTCTGAAGACCCTGCGGATGAATGGAAATATATTAAAAAGCCATACAAATATTGTGTGGTGATCATTACAGGTAGCAAAGACCAAATCTCCGATTGCCTATGGGTTTTTGCTATATATATATATATATATATATATATATATACATATATATATATATATATATATATATATATATATAGTATCACTTCTGAGAGAATAGTCAGCATTTCCAAAGAATGTTTAAAATGTAAGAATATTTCACCAACAGAACACATTATAACATTGTATGCCAACAGATAATCAGAGGCTTTCTAGGTCATTGGTGGAGGCTGAGGAACCCCAATAATTACTGAGCATTTAACTGAAAATAACATGAAAGGATTGCCCTTGATCCTACCTGTCCTAGTGAATTGCAAATGCCTCTCTAATGGTCCTGTTCCTATCTACTGTTGTGTCACAATAACCTGGAGAGGTAAGACTTTTGACCTGGTTTTTTTTTTCACATGGAAGGGGGGGGGGGGGGGGGTATTAATGATTGTAATTCCTCCCTCCCCTTTCTAAAGAGATAAAGTCCAGTATTTATTTGGTATGCCCCCCTGCTGCTTGTTTTTTAACCTTCCTCTTGAATACCACATTCTTGTAGTTGAAGTCGAACAGCCAACCGCGATATTGCGTTAGTACAAATCTTTAAGATTGAGCACGGTTAAGGATAAAACAAATCCTTTGAGACCTATTACCTTTAAGATAATGCCCTAGCTGGGACCATTTACACACAAAACATGCCCCCATCTTTGTTACCAATACGACCAAGTGAAGCTACGCAGCAATGGGTTAAGTGGATAAATCGATGATGTTCAACATTCTACAAACTCTCGTCTGTTACATGTTTAAAGGATGAGTTTGATGGCCACAAACCTGCGGCTTTCCTGTTCTCTCAGGACACAAAACGCTTTTTCCACAGCGAAGCACATACTAACATCTCGCACATATCTAAGACGTGACATCACTGGGCCCTTTGTGTTGCAACTGACATTCTTGGTGGATTGCAGCCCAGCCACAAGCGTACAAAGGCTTGTACTCAAAACAAGAACAATAACAAAAAAAAATACCCCTTGGATTCCTAAGCCATTGCTAGGGTGACCAAACACCTGCATTTCTCCCTTGCGGTCCCCGATAAAGAATGCACCATTGTTAACCCTTCACTGACACATGGTAAACAAAGCACAACAACATAGACCTGTGTTATATGAAGCACATATAACCTACAAGCACAGTAATCATACACATATATTTCTATTGGTCTACTGAAAACAATATTTGAACAAGAGGCCAATAATATAAAAAAAATTAACCACAACAACAATATAGAGACAAGTATATATGGCTTCACTAATAAATATATATATATATATATATATATATATATATATATATATATATTTGCCAATTCTTGAATAGAACCATAATTGTATGGATGCATTTTGACATATGTTCACTTAAACAGTTTCTATTAATGTATGTAAATCATTGGCACCTTCTTCTATGCCGGAACCCCACACAACAGGCATGCAAGATACACACTTAGAATTTAGAGTTGTCATGGAAATAGCAATACACACTTCTTAAGATGCTGATACTGTACCCCTGACACGTGCAGTGTGGGTGCAGCAGTTTGGGATCTGTCCCTACAGCAGAATATAATGTTGATATTGGGATAATAGTCCCCAGTAGTCCTGCATGCAATGACAATGAATGGACACTCACCAGACCATAGCAGATGTGTGCAGCAGCAGCAGATTGCCAGCCTGGGCAAGGTCCCCTGTGCAGTGTGTGTCCCTCAGTGTCGGGACTGTGGAGTAGGCTGTGCACAGCCTGAGAGCTCTGATCAGACTGACTCTCCTGCGCTCACACCGGCCGCCTCAATAGCTGCTGCTGCTGCTGCTATGCCAGGAATGTGAGAGTTTCAGGCTCCCCCTGGGATAAAAGCTATAACCACACATAACCTTTCTCCTGCCCCTCCCTCACTGGCTGCCTGCACATACCCGCTGTCACCACTAGGGGCAGGAGAGCTCATTACTGGCGGATACATCTCTAGTAGTGGGAACAAAGACGCGATTTCATTATAATAGTAGTAATTTAGTATAATACTGTTGTAGTAATTTACAGCTACAATATTGTGCAGGTATGCTGAACAGTAAAAATAGGACTATGAATGTATAAAAAGCAGATTAACAATAGATTATTTATATTTTATTCGGTTTTGTGACAGGATATAACAAATTTAGGGGCATATTTTTTTAACATTTGTTTTTTTATTAACACCAGTTTTGCATTATTTTAGTATCGTCTTAATGTCTTACAGGGCTTTTGGAGAAGTTTTTTCAAAATTCACATTTTTCAGTAACCAGATCACATTTCTCATAATGGGAAATGCAATCTGGCCAAATTTACTGAAGAAAAAAAAAATTGTAAAAAAAAAAAAATCTACCTGGTGATAATTACGCCAGCTACAGCTTTTGTTTTTAAAAAAACCTTGTGAGGACTCTTTGTCATTGGGGCTCTCTCTCTCTGCTGCTCCTTTGACCCCTGGTGCATTAAAGTGATGCTGCAGAGTGGCAGCTGACTTTGCAGCATCGGAAGTCACAGCAGCAGGTAGCCCCAATGGTCAGAACCCTCATGGAGCTCCGATCACCTATTGAGTATGGATAAGTATAACCATCGTTGGGGAGAGTCGCGATGTGGCAGAAGAGTGGGTGACGGTGGCAGCAACAGCAAAATTGGGTGGTGGAGCATGTACAGCACATAATTGGGGTAATTTTTGGGGAAAATACCCTGATTTGGCTGCAGATTGTTGAAAAAAAACCACCAACCAATCAGCTGTTACCTATCATTTTTGAAACACAGCCTGTAGTATGGCAGTTAACAGCAGATTGGCTGGTGGTTTATCACTTTCCATTTGATCACTTTTGATGTTTAGTACATCTGGCCCTTAGTGTGCTTCAGAAATTCATTATAGGCTTTTGTGAGAAACCAGCATAGTAATAATACTAAATAAATAATAATAATAATAATAATAATAATAATAATAATAAAATAATAACCAATTTAGGTACTTATATGTTAGTTGGGCACCCACTATAGTTACTACGCTCACACCCCCACTATCCATGTCAGCATGGAGTTGATTTTATATAGTGTGGCGAGGGGACGCAGAAAACTAAGCAAATAGCTTAGTGGGCGCCCAACTAACATATAAGTACCCACATTTATATAGCACTATTATGCAATAGGACTTTCATTTTACAGTTACCATGAACACAGAGGTTTAGATTTTCATAAAATCGATTAAAATGCAGGTGAGGCATGCTACATTTTAGGCATAGTAGATAAGATTACACTGGGCAGCAGAGGGTAATGCCAGGAAGAGATGACACGAGGGGGAATTCAGTTGAGTGCTGATGATTTAAACATCACCGCATTTTATTTTCACGCCTCCCCGGAGCAAGTCTGCTTTTGCCTAAAACTGTTATGTTTAGGAAAACTCACCAGTACTTGCTCTGGCGCCCTTGCGGTAATATGTAGCACTCAATATAGTACTAACTGCTAGACAAGTGATAATGGCCTGACTGGATCAAAAAGACCCATCCATTGTACGGCGCTGCAAAACATTTGTGGCGCCTTATAAATAAAATAATAATAATAATAATAATAATAATATTGAGATCCACAATGGTGTTATATTAACATTTATATATTTATATGGCTCCACAAGGGTTCCTCAGCACCTAAAGTTGCCCATACATGGTACAAATCGCATCTTGTTCACCGTGTCATGTCTGTTCCTTCGCATCGCATATTGCAAAGTGCATCAAGTATGTGCGGTACTTATGTATTATCTAGGTGCCCGATTTTTTCATTGCATGCCACTACTTAACGCTTCGGGCTCGGTATATAAAATCAACTCCATGCGTAGTGGGCTAGTGGGGGTATGAAATCACCCATGGGTGACTATACAATTAAAAATCAGGTCTTTACAATGAAAAATCGCATCGCATGAATTGTATGCCACTATATTGCATGCGATGCAATGCAATGCGATGAAAAAATCAGGCGCCCAGATATTACATAAGTACCGTATGTGCAGCCAGTACTTTTTGTACTAGATCACATGGCATCTAGTTCAAATCTGTTTTAGCGATGTTATCGGTACTTGTGTAGTATCACGGCTCCCACGATGGGCATCGTATTGGAAAAAATCGCATCACATCGCATCGCATGCAATATAGTGGCATACAATTCATGCGATGCGATTTTTCATTGTAAAGACCTGATTTTTAATTGTATAGTCACCCATGGGTGTGCGCTGTGATGCGATGCCATTTTTCATAGAAATCATTGACATGTGTTAAAATCATGTTAAATGCACCCCAAAGGGCATTTGTTACTGTACCACCCCCACTATGAACGCCAACCCGAAGCGTTGCGAGTGCAGCGAGCCCGCGAGGGGCGGCGGTACGCGTCCAACGACCTTTTCATACCCCCACTATCCACGTCGGCGTGGAGTTGAGAATAGAAAGCGTGGCGAGCGCAGCGAGCCACCGAGCCCGAAGCGTGGCGAGCGGACACGGATAGCTGTGAATCCCGCAAGGGGACACAGATACCTGTGAAGGTATCCACGTCCCCTAGCGGGGCTCGCTGCGCTCGCCACACTTCGGGCTCAGTGGCTCTCTGCGCTCGCCACACTTTCTATTCTCAACTCCACGCCGATGTGGATAGTGGGGGTATGAAAAGGTCGTAGGACGCGTACCGCCGCCCCTCGCGGGCTCGCTGCGCTCGCCACGCTTCGGGTTGGAGTTGATAGTGGGGGTGGTACAGTGTGAAAAAAGACATTTGGGGTGCATTTAACATGTTTGCTACTAATCTAAATGCATTTGGATGCATTTGTGATCAAAATCGCATGCCATCGCAAAGCATCGCATCGCATGGCATGCAATGCGATAGCATGCGATTTTTACAACAAATGCATAAAAAACCCGGAAAAATCGCATCGCATCGCCATCGCATGCCACTACATATGGCATGCGATGGGAGCCGTGATAGTATACAAGTACCATGTTATCTGTAGCGCTAGTTCCCATCCGCTGCAGGGACCCCCGTCAATTACTTCACATTCGCTGAACGGACCCCCCGCCGCACACTGCCCACATGAGCGTTGCTGCTGCTGACAGGAGGCGAGTGGACGGGGCTTGTGACATTATATACAATGACCACATTGCTTGCCTTATAAAAATGCACCTATAATATCATGAAGGGCGGGCATATTAGCTGCCGCACAGAGGCCCTTATTCAGATCTGATCGCAGTACAAATTCATTCTCAAAAATGGGAAAAACCATGTGCACTGCAGGACTGCTGAGAGCTGCCAGGTACCTGGGTGGGGGGGCGGTGGGGGGGGGTGGGTGCAGGGCAGGTGAGGGGGGAGGGGGTTGTAGGCCAGGTACCAGGGGAGGAGGGGTTTGTAGGCCAGGTACCAGGGGAGGGGGGAGGGCAGGACAGGTACCAGGGGAGGGGGAGGACCAGTGAGGGATCTTAAATACCATTTAAGACCCTTTCTCACTGCCCAAAAAACAGCTCTTAAACGGGTAGGACACTGCTTTTTACCCGTTTTAACAAATACCGGTATTTGTTAAACCTGTAAAGCACCCTGGAGCTTTCCCACTGCAGCTCTACCTGTGTAAAAAGGCTAGAAAAAACGTCAATTTACCATTTAAGAGCTGCAGTGGGAAAGGGGTATTAGTAAAAAAGAGGCAAGAATATTTTGACTGGAAGCACATGGTAAAGAAAGACAGATTCATTAGGGTAAAGGACACTAAAGTAATTAGTATGGTGACAGGAATCTAGAGTTAGTTGCCGTTGAATGGAGCAAGGAGTAAATATAAATATATTCATACACATCATACCCCTTTCAAACCGGACTCTCGACCCGTGTTATTGCTGGTTCATAACATCGTCAACCTGGTTTGAGGTGCGGTGTGAAGACACCACCCTGGGTCGAGCAACCCAGCATTTCAACCCTAGTTACGACCTGGGTTGAAATGGCTCTGACCTGGGTTACAGTGCAGTGTGAACGGGTAACACGGGTTGAGCAACCCAGGTCCCATTCACACTATGGAGAAGGCGGCACTGTTATCCCCAAGACCTGCCTCCTCCCCCGCTCCTCGATGATGCACCACCACTCCAACCTGCCCCCATGTGACGTCAGTGACCCGGGAATAATTCAGGTTGCACAGGTAGCTTTCACACCACAAATGCTGGGTCACTCGTGGAACAGCCCCATGTCCTAATCCCTGTTGCGACCTTAATGCATGTCGACCTTTTTTCACATGTCTACCTTGTCTACCTCTTGACTGTCGACCTATCGACCGCATCCCTTGTCACCTTCGGATGCGGATGTGCTGTGATAATATTGGCCCAATTTGCAATGCGATAATTGACTACATTATGAAAATCATCTCATGCAGTAACGGAGCTTGGGAGAATAAGCTCTGTCTGTCCCTGCGATGGGTCTTTGCAGCCACATTGGGGTACTTTTCATGATAAATGCCCCAAACATCAGCTGCACAGTGATCAGTTTATGTGTCCATTGGGGTTCTGGATGACGGCCAGACAGTTGGGATCCCAACATAGGAATCTCAACTGTTCAAATGCCTGACAGTCGGGATCCCAACTGTCAGGGGCTATTTTCCCCCGTTGCATTCGCCCCTCTGTCATAGTACCAGCGGTCGGGATGGACCCGGCACTCAGGTCTTGGCGTCAGTCCAATGCTGGACACAAAGATTGCTGTGCTCCGGTGCCCTCTTTTTTTATTTTATTTTTATTTGCCCAAATCTTATTTCCCATTATAAGTATGGGAAATGTGATCCGCTTACTAAAAATAAAAAAAAAACTGCTCTGTGTGTGTGTGTTTGGTCTATGCATTGTATATCACTTTAAAGTACTTCTGCCAGCTGTTCTGACAATTTTCACTTTCAAACAAGGTCCTGGCTCGTGTGCACAGAAATACTCCTAAGTACAATGCTGCATTAATTGTCACACGCGGGGTACAGCGATAAATCTGGGAAACAGGTGCTTTGCCAGAACTAAGCAGCAAGAGATAACATACGATAAGAACTTGACAGCAACAAATATCAGAATGTATTCCCCGCTAATCCATCAGTGCCACTTGACTTTAATTCTGTGGATTGCTTATGACAGATATACTGAAATTTAAAGAACATAAGTAAAGTTTGTTTTGCACTTTAACGATACAAAAAAAAAAGTCCAAAATGCTGCAGCCAACATGCAGGTAGATGATGGCAAGGTGCCGTCTCCGCAGTTTGGACAGTATAGTTTAATACAGTGCCATAAGTGCAAATCATATTTATTATTTATGACAGAGAAGTATAGAATCCAATATTATCTAAAGCTGGTACATACTATACAATAGTTTCTAGCGATATGCACTATAATGATATCGTAAATGATATGCACTATAATGATATCATAAATGATATTATGCATATTGTTTAGTGTGTACCCACTATATCGTTAGCTGTATACACGCTCCTGCAGATAATTAACAACCCATCCTGTCGTCTCGATATGTAGTCATATATTGCCGCATATGTAGTCATATATTGCCTATGTCGTCAATGACTTAGGGCCAGATTCTCTAAGCTTCAAAATTGATAAAATGGAGAGTGATAAACAGCCAGCCAATCAGCTCCAACCTGCCATGTCACAGACTGTGTTTGAAAAATGTCAGGCAGGAGCTGATTGGCTGGCTGTTTATCACTCTCCATTTTATCACTTTTGAAGCTTAGAGAATCTGGCCCCAAGTGCATATTGTTCAGGGTGTATGCTGTATGAACGATAACCATGAATGATAACAATATTTTTAATAACCAAGATGGTCACTGGTAAAGACAACAATATATCGTTATCTTTATAGTTTGTTAAATTGTTCAGTGAGTATGCACTACATTGTTAGTTCTGGAGCTCCGGGGAGATTAAGGTGAATTTCATCATGATAACGTTGACTGAACATATCACATTATTATTGATTCTGGTTGATTTGCAAGGCTGCAAATTCGCACCCTTGCAAATCCACCAAACCCCACCCACAGAATGTCCGCCCACCTGCCCCCCCTTTGTAGCAAGGGTTTGCCCGCACCGGCTGCGAATGGATGTTTAGCATAAACATCCATTCGTATGCTGCAGATATTCTCCCACATCTTTCAATGGTAGCCGACCATCGAAAGTTGTGGAAGCTACACGCAAATAAAAGTGATTTTCAAGTCACTTCCATATGCGTGCACGCTGGTACAGATATGGTCGGCCAGCTGACATCCGGTGATGTCAGCTGCCAGCCCCCAGCACCCGTGTCACCGCCTCATTACCATGAGAACACACAGCATTCTCATGGGCGTTCCCATATGGTAATGGGGCAACCCGGTTCCCCCTGCCCTTCTCCACCCCTCGCCCTTCTCCGCCCCCCCACACATGCGCAGAAATGCGCAGATGTGCAACATCGGTCCTCCGTGCGAATTAATAAGAATAGCCCCCATAGTGTGTATCCAGCTAACAGGGTCTATGTGTCAGAAAGAACCAAAGTTGTATAGGCTCTGGATTCTTGTTTGTCCAATTGTAGTGTATGGGGGGAGGTGGGGGGGGGGGGATTTGTGCGTTCTGGCCACCGAGCACACGTAGCCAGTAAGCAGTTCTGAATTGGCTCCTGATCCTCCAAGGTCAGTGTACCTGTGACTGTGTGGAAATCCTGCAGGAGCAGTAGGACCACCTCCACTTGTCAGCAATACAGTAACCTTCAACACAGTCTAGAACCTATGCAATTTTACACAGGTCACCAATTTATAAGAACTGCCCTCATAATATAACCTTAACCTCCTACAGATTTACCTTTACCTGGAGGCAGAGTGCAATGTGGGAGACTAGATTCCCTTTATTACAGCTGTATAATATCTGTCAGTATCCTGCTGCCCTATTTGGTACACACTGTATGTGTATAAACCTGCATGTGAGCAGCCAGCCAGACAATTATAGTACCAGGACTGTTTTATGACAATAGAGAAGCCTGATATCCAGTTCCCAGTAAAAGGGCCCTGATATCCACTTTATGGCCCAGTGCGGCTTTAACTGGTCTATGATAGTATCAGTGATGTATTTTTCTTCCAGTAATGGGTTTAGCAGCCTGACATTATCTCTACAGAACTCTACAGATGCTCCTCAACTGGCATAACAGATGTCAGCCAGAACAGTGTCCCATTCATTCTGCAGGGGACCTTCTGTGTCCATATTTCCCTCTCCCCATACAGACAGACGGGTGCTGGAGGCTGTCATTGTTTGTAACATAATCTCAAGGGTACAGTTCTTTTTTTTTTTTTGGTCTGGGTGTATTTGTGTGTGTGTGTGTGTGGGGGGGGGGGATATTAAGGTTAAAAGGGTTAAAGACATGAACTGTCACCTGTTTTTTTGTTAATTCTCTTTTTCCTGTAAGGAGCAAGTGTGTATATAATATGCACTACTTGTCATTATGACTGGAACCTCAGTTGCAAATGCTCCACGTTCCCAGGTTGATAAATGATGGTTTAGTTGTACAGCCTTCTTAAGCTAGGTACAGACTGTGAAATTATCGGGCTGATCAGAAGATTTTCAGCTGCTAGATCCGATAATCTCAGATAGTGTGTGCGACCAGCGCCAGCGGCTAATCATCCCAAAGGCAGCCGGATTACATGTGGCTCTCACCTGCTTCATGTCATTTCTCCAAACAGATGAGCGGATATTAGGCCTGATTCAGAACTGATCGAAAGTTGCAGATGTCTGCGGGTAATTATCCACTGCCTAGACAGAAAGAAAACCCACCCTGTGCCAATCTGCTAACCAGCTTATGTTTTTTCCACTGACTGCAAATGTACCTGCCACAACTCTACGACATACACAGGGCCAGATGCACTAAGCTTTACAAGTGATAAAATGGAGCGTGATAAACAGCCAGCCAATCAGCTCCTGCCTGCCATGTCACAGGCTGGGTTTGAAAAATGTCAGGCAGGAGCTGATTGGTTGGTTGTTTATCACTCTCCAATTTACCACTTTTGAAGCTTAGTGCATGTGGGTCACAGGCTGAAGCTGATGTCACACGTCCTCCCTTATTTGCCTGGGCACGGCTGAGTTTTTGGTACTTGTGTATTATCATGGCGCCACGATTTGAAGTCGCACAACATTTAATCGCATCGCATCGCATGCCATACACCCGACGCACACCGATGCAATGATTTTAAATTGTATAAGCACCCTACGCGATTTTAAATTGTATAAGCACCCTAATGGGTGCTTGCAATGTTAAATGCACCCCCACGCCACCCCCAGTATGAACGCCAACCCGAAGCGTGGCGAGTGCAGCGAGCCCTGGAGGGGCAGCGGTGCGCATCCTCCGACCTTTTCATACCCCCACTATCCACGTCGGCGTGGAGTTGACTATATATAGTGTGGCGAGCACAGCGAGCCACCGAGCCCGAAGCGTGGCGTGTGTAGTGTGCCCCGCGAGGGGATGCGTATTACTTTACATGTATTCCGCGCCCGCTTGCCACGCTTCGGGCTCGGTGGCTCGCTGCGCTCACCACACTATATAAAATCAACTCCACGCCGACATGGATAGTGGAGGTATGAAAAGGTCGTAGGACGCGAACCGCCGCCCCTCGCGGGCTCGCTGCACTCGCCACGCTTTGGGTTCACGTTCATAGTGGGGGGTGGCGTGGGGGTGCATTTAACAATGTAAGCCCCCATTAGGGTGCTTATACTATTTAAAATCGCATCGCAATTTTAACATTGTATGACATCGGGGGAAATCTCGAAGCATCGCATCGCATACCATTGCATGCCTTATTGTCTGCGATGCGATGGGCGCCGTGATAATACACAAGTACCGATTTTTTTATGACACTCTTAGAAAAGGGGCAGTTACCACCCCCCAACGCCAGCTTCCTGTTAGTAAAATTGCGAGGGGCTTCCAATCTAATTGTTTTGGTATTTCTGTCACTATTTTGGCGTGCGCATGTGTGCTATGATCCGTGCGCATGTGCATTCATTCGGTCATCAGATTTGATTGCAAATGCGCACAAAAGCCATCAACTCTGACTAAGGGGCATCATACAACTTACTACAGCTTCTAGCAATGACATGAGGGGATGTTGTCCATAGCAGAGTCTGTCTATTGCAGGGCTGGGCAACACCGGCCCTCCAGATGTTGATGAACTACACATCCCAGCATGCCTTGCATCCGTTTCAGCATGGCCACATAGCAAAACTAATGCAAAGCATCCTGGGATGTGCAGTTCACTAACATTTGGAGGGCCGGTGTTACCCAGCCCTGGTCTATTGTGTCTCTACTGCATCCTACAAGATGTTAGACTGAAAACAGACGTTTACGGGGAGACTTGCTTAACATATCCAAATATATCAGGGGACAATGGGCCTGATTCAGACCTGTTCGCTAGCCTGCGTATACTTGCGGCCTAGGCAACAGTTGAACGCCGCCCTCCCACCCTACTGTCTGTGCCGCATGAATCCCCATGCTAGCATGTGAGGGGATGTGTAGAAGGACACATCCCCTCGCATGCGGCCGAAGGGGAGAGAAGTCATTTGATGGTTGCTGACTTTTATTTCAGCCACAGGTCACCGAAAAGGAGGCGGGCACTGACATGTGACGTCAGCCCCCTGCCCCGATCAGGCACTGGCCAGCCTGCATGCCCAGGGGTACGCCAAGTGTTTTCATGAGGATGCCCACAAAACTCTGGGGGCCATATGTAATAGGGTGAGAGATTTTGGGAGAGTTTTCCCATGTTTTTTAAAGCAGCAATCAATTACATGGCAAAATCAACCTGGTTTTGCAGTGTAATTGATTGCTGCTTTAAAAAACTTAGGAAAACTCTCTCAAAATCTCTCACTTTCTGAAACTCTCACCCTAGTACATTTGGCCCTGGGTGTTCTCCTGCTCCAGCCCTATGTCCGCCCCCTGCCCAACCAGGAAAAAAACATATTGTATCCCAATTGCACACTGATAATAATCAGATAATACAGAGATCTTGGTTGCATATATCTGCAGATATAGGGCTAAGCCCCCAGGCCGTACGTCAAGGCATCTCTGTCACTGGGGGTCCCTAATACTGGGTATGGGTCTGGGGTGTGGGCCCCCCGCCCAACCACTCTGGCTCATCGAGTGTGAATCTCACCAAAGCCGTACGCTCCAGGGGTTGTGCGCGTGCAAACCCAAACAAGGAGGAATGGGCCGAATTCAGCCCGCTATGAGCTGGTCTGAATCAGCCCCAATATAATGAACTGTCAGACACTCTATTTACTTTGAACTTGCACCCTCCAAAGGGAAGGCTTTTTTACGGTCAGGGCAGTAAAAGTATGGAACTCGCTTCCAGAAGAATTGGTGTCGCAGACACAATAAATACATTTAAATTAAGATTGGACAGGCATTTATTGGATAAAAAAACATCCAGGGGTGCTACCAATAAACATAATTTAGCCCAAAGTGGAATCGAAGTAAAACATTCAAAAGGGGATTTATTGTAACATCTAGATCATACCGTCTAAGTCAGACATGGCCAAACTATGGCCCTCCAGCTGTTGTGAAACTACAAGTCCCATCATGCCTTGCCACAATTTTGCTATTAGGGAATGCTACAAACTGTGGCAAGGCATGCTTGGATGTGTAGTTTCACAACAGCTGGAGGGCCGCAAGTTGGACTTGCCTGCTCTAAGGGGTCCTATAAAAGTTTGAACTTGATGGACGTAAGTCTTCTTTCAACCTAAACCATACTTACCGACTTTTGAGCTGCCCTCTCCGGGAGAGGGCAGCTGGCTCTGTTAGGCAGGGGGGCGGGGCCATCTCCGGAAGTGAAAAAGAGGCGGTCCGGGGCGGGGCCACATACATGATGTTCTGTTGGAGGGCATGCCTACAGCGTCACATAATTTTAGCCCTGCCCCCCGCCATGCAATGCCGGCATTTTACCCGCGGATACCCCCCCCCCCGCCGCCGAGGGACAGATCGCGGGAGATGGGGGGATATGCGGGAGGATTTCCACCCTTTCTGGGGGGCAGGGAGGGGGACCCGATTTCCGGGAGCCTCACGGCCATTCCGGGAGGGTAGGCAACCCTGACCGAAACTACTATGTCAATATGTTACTATGATTGGTTGCTATGGGCAACATTAGCCCTTTTCAATTTTAGAAGCATAGTAAATGTACCCCTTGTTCAGATTGGAGCGATAAATCGCTAGTGGATACACTCGAATTCTGATGTTCTGAAGATTATTTGGTTTTCTCTGGTGTCCACCTACTGTGTTACCAGTCATATAACATTGCTGATCTTATAATACCTGTAACATTTTCCTGCAAACCTTATAAAGACTGGGTTTATATGGCAGGTGATTACTGCTGTTTATTGGCGCTCCCATCCATTATACCAGTGGGTATTTCACTGATGTCTGAGCTCCGTACACGTGTTCTCCATGATGCCGCTAATCTTGTGATCTGCTGATAAATAATAATAATCCCTGTGCTCTATACTTTGGCAGGTTACCTGAGCACTTGCAGATTACTGTGGCTGTGCGGCTACTACAAAGCCTCGTGTCATTAGCCGGCACATACATAAGGATTTAAGTGTTGTGAAATGTGCACTATCACAGTAACAGCAGAGCCAATGGGGAGATTCAGTATAATGATGCTACGGAACTGATGCTTGTAAATGTAATATTTACACCAAATGATGGCTTATAATAAAATGGGCTCTGAGGACATATGAAACAAAATATTGTTAAAACAATACTGTAAATAGGGACTGATTCAGGTTGGATAGTTTATGCTAAGCTGCGTGCAGCAGCTAAGCATTTGCAAACCTTAAGAATGCAAATGCAGAAGGAGGTGCATACCCCCTTCCCGCCTGCCTACCACACCCTGCCTGCATACCTACCCCACCTACATACCACCCCCTGCCTGCATACCCCCCTTCCCACCTGCATACTCCCTTCCCACCTGCCTACCACACCCAGCCTGCATACCACCGCCACCTACATACCACCCCCTGCCTGCATACCCCCCTTCCCGCCTGCCTACCACACCCTGCCTGCATACCACCCCCACCTACATACCACCCCCTGCCTGCATACCCCCTTCCCGCCTGCATACTCCCTTCCCACCTGCCTACCACACCCTGCCTGCATACCACCTCCACCTACATACCACCCCCTGCCTGCATACCCCCTTCCCACCTGCTTACCACACCCTTACTGCATACCACCTCCACCTACATACCACCCCCTGCCTGCATACCCCCCTTCCCACCTGCCTACCACACCATGCCTGCATACCACCCCACAGTGGCGTAACTTGGGGTCCGCAGCCCCAGCGATGGCGGGGGGGGGAGCAGGCTCCACCGGGGCGCAGGTTCAGAGTGTTGACTTGTACATAGCATTGTACCTTCGCCGCCTAGGATCCCGGAATACTCAGCAGCGCTGCGCGCAAGCTGGAAGGGCAGCGGGCATGGTGGAAGGGGGAGCGCCTTCTGGCTGTCTGTGTGAGGACGCAGTGACAGGTTCACTGAGCGTCCTCACACACACAGACAGCCAGACTCGCCAGAGAGCGCTCCCCCTTCCACCATGCCGGCTGCCCTTCCAGCTTGCGTGCAGCGCTGCTGAGTATTTCGGGATCCTAGGCGGCGAAGGTACAATGCTATGTACAAGTCGGCCGACGGGGATTGTGCAGGACAGCGCTGAGAATCTACAGTTTTGCCACCTGCCTCGCCGCTCCTGGCCACAGCGGTCAGATAGGCTTTCTGATCACTGTGGCCAGGAACAGCATGGCAGGTGGAAAGCGGGGTAAGGACATGACAGGACGCGGTAGGGGAGAGAGATCACGCTCACCTCCGCTGGGCTGGCTATTAGCCGGGGATTGTGTGACACATGTCAGTGTCCAGCTTCCCCTGATCCCCACTCACCAGGCGGCGTTGCCTACTCCTATTGATCCCCGGTGGCTGCTGGGCTGGAATTTTAAAAAAATGAGGGGGGGGGGGGGCGCCAGAATTTATTTTGGCAGGGGGGAGCAAGATTGCTAGTTACGCCACTGCCACCCCACCTGCATACTGCCCCCGTCTGCATACCACCCCCCACCTGCATACCACCCCCTGCCTGCATACCCCCTTCCCATCTGCCTACCACCCCCTGCCTGCGTACCACCCCATCTGCATACCACCCCCTGCCTGCATACCACTTCCTGCCTGCATACCCCCTTCCTGCCTGCCTACCACACCCTGCCTGCATACCACCCCCGCCTGCCTACCACCCCCTGCCTGCATACCCCTTACCACCTGCCTACCACCTCCTGCCTGCATACCACCCCGTCTGCATACCACCCCCCTGCCTGCATACCCCTTCCCATCTGCCTACCACCCAATGCCTGCATACCACCCCCCCTGCCTGCATACCCCTTCCCACCTGCCTACCACCCCCTGCCTACTTACCCCCTTCCCATTTTCCTACCACCCCCTGCCTGCTTACCCCATTCCCATTTTCCTACCACCCCCTGCCTGCTTACCCCCTTCCCATTTTCCTACCACCCCCTGCCTGCTTACCCCCTTCCCATTTTCCTACCACCCCCTGCCTGCTTACCCCCTTCCCATTTTCCTACCCCCCCTGCCTGCGTACCACCCCATCTGCATACCACCCCCTGCCTGCATACCCTTTCCCATCTGCCTACCTCCCCCTGCCTGTATACCCCTTCCCACCTGCCTACCACCCCCTGCCTGTATACCACCCCCCACCTGCATACCATCCCCTGCCTGCATACCCCCTTCCCGCATGCATACCACCCCCTTCCTGCATCAGCTATTGCTAAAACCGCAATGCGATTGCAGTTCTAGACCCATTGCGACCATCCTGACCACTGGCACCTCCGCCCCTTTCCCTACCCAAAAAAGCCTCTGCCTGTCAATCAGGTCATTTGTATTTCTGAGATGCGATCACAGGACTTGTTCTCAGGAAACTGCTGGTTGGATCGCTTAAGCGATCCAACCTGAATAAGGCCCATAATATGATATTTTAATGTTAGTAATTTTAATTTTGTATATAGAGTTTCTACTGTATATACAGTTACAGAACTAACCCATGGAATGAACTAAATAAATCAGTTTCATATAAATAAACCTTCTGCCATATGGAAAATCATTAACAATGACAGCACTGTATGCAGCTCCTACAATTACAGGTGTCTGCCTCCCCCCCCCCCCCCCCCCCCCCCCCGACTCCCAACTACACTACACCAACTTAACCCACCTGCTGCTTCCTGCTGCATCTGCCACTTTTACCATGTATAGCACCGTGCTGCAGAGAGGAAATACAAAGGTCTTTTATCAGCACTACCCCGACAGTTGCCATCCTGTAAACTCTCTCCCAGCCCTTCCCAGGAGTTATATTTGGTCTTGCAAATATATTTATTGAATTTTCAAATATAATTTGCATAACACAATTTAAAAAGTAGACAAAGCAACATTTCATTGAACATAGTGTATATACATAGACAGTGTTTCAGAAAGAAACATCCAAAGTCCAAGGAACGTCAATTGTATTGTGAAACGGATGGTCCTCAAACGGTGTACATGTCCAAAAGGAGGTATCTCCTATATATTTGGCTACATCTGTCACTCAAAGTGGGTGTCTGTGTCTATAACGCTCTGTTCCTGGACTTTCCTCTTAATGTGTGATTGCCTTCATCTGTGCTGAACACCTTTCTGAGAAATTAACCTGTTTAAAACAGGTGCTGGCAATCATACATTAATTGGAAGTCTAGAAACAGAGCATTGTGTCCCTCCTGGAGAGGGTCATGTTGGGAGGTATGTGACAGAGAACCAGCCCAGTGAGCCCACAGACAGTGGCAGACACCCACTGCCTTCCCATGTTGCCCAGCACTGCTACTCCACAGCCACCAGGTGAGCGCCCCCCTCCCACGATTTGCGGCAAAACCTCCCCCCCGCGCGCCCCCCCCCCTCCCGCGATTCGCGGCAAAAACACCCGCGACCCCCCTACCGCGATTCGCAGCAAAAACACCCCCGCGACCCCCCCTCCCGCGATTCGCTGCAAAAAGACCCCCCCACGACCCCTCCCGCAATTCGCGGCATAACCACCACCCCGCGACCCCCCCCTCCCGCGAATCGCGGCAAACCCTCCCCCGTGACCCCCCGCCCCCGATTCGCGGAAAAAACACCCCCCCCCCGCGACCTCCCTCCCGCAATTCGCGGCAAAAAGAACCCCCCTTGCACGATTGGCGGCACCCCCCCTGCGACCCCCCTCCCGCGATTCGCGGCACCCCCCCCCCCCCCGCAATTCGCAGCAGCCCCAGGATTAAATGGCACATGCAAAACACTGACATGGCTATGGTCGACAATGAAAAAGGTTGACATGAGTTTTTGAAGATTTATTTTTAATTTTTTTAATTTTTTCATATTCATTGTCATGTGTCGACATGGACACCAATGAAGTGGCACACTTATGTCAACATTTACATGTGTTGACCTTTCTGTGTTGATTTTTTCTTGTGGCGATTCGCGTCACACCCCCCCCTCCCGCGATTCGCGGCACCCCCCGTGACCCCCCACCTCCCGCAATTCGCGGCAACCCCCCACCTGAACCCCTGTGAACCCCGCCCTCCCGCGATTCGCGGCACCCACCCCCGCGACCCCCCCTCCCGCAATTCGCGGCACACCCCCGTGATTCGCGGCAGCTCCAGAATTAAATTGCACATGGAAAACACTGACATGGCTATGGTCGACAATGAAAAAGGTTGACATGAGTTTTTGAAGTTTTTTTGTCATTTTTTGAATATTTTCATATTCATTCTCATGTGTCGACATGGACACCAATGAAGTGCCACACTTATGTCAACATTTACATGTGTTGACCTTTCTGTGTTGATTTTTTTCTTGTGGCGATTTGCGTCACACCCCCCCCACCCCCCCCCCCACCCCCACTCCCGCGATTCACGGCACACACACACACACACCTCCCCCGCGATTCTCGGCACCCCACCCAGTGACCCCCCCTCCCGTGATTCACGGCACACCCCCGCGACCCCCCCTCCCATGATTCGCCGCAACCCCCGCCCCGTAACCCCCCCTCCCGCGATTCGCGGCACCCACCCCCGCGACCCCCCCTCCCGCAATTCGCGGCACCCCCCCCGCGATTCGCGGCAGCTCCAGAATTAAATTGCACATGGAAAACACTGACATGGCTATGGTCGACAATGAAAAAGGTTGACATGAGTTTTTGAAGTTTTTTTTTTATTTTTTTGAATGTTTTCATATTCATTCTCATGTGTCGACATGGACACCAATGAAGTGCCACACTTATGTCAACATTTACATGTGTTGACCTTTCTGTGTTGATTTTTTCTTGTGGCGATTCGCGTCACACCCCCCCGCAACCCCCACTCCCGCGATTCACGGCACACACACCCCCCCCCCCCCGCGATTCTCGGCACCCCACCCCGTGACCCCCCCCTCCCGTGATTCACGGCACACCCCCCGCGACCCCCCCTACCATGATTCGCCGCAACCCCCGCCCCCGTAACCCCCCTCCCGCGATTTGCGGCAACCCACCCCGCGACCCCCCTCCCGCGATGCTCTGCAATCCCTCCCCTCCCGCGATTCGCAGCATCCACCCCCCCACAACCCCCCCTCCTGCAATTCGCGGCACCCCCCGCGACCCCCCCTCCTGCAATTCGCGGCACCCTCCGCGACCCCCCCTCCCGCGATTCGCGGACACCTAAGTTGCAATACAGGGCATCTTTCATACAATTCTAACCATATTTCTCATATACAAACGTTCACAAATTAAGGGGGCGCAGCCCCTTACGACGGTGTGAAGAGCGCCCGTAGGGCGCGATGAATCACCTAGTTAATTAATATCCAGCGTTGGCTGTATAGATCCAGACTGTGTGTAGGAAAGAAATCTAAATGAGAGTCCAATACCATAGCTGCATCTTAAGTTGGGGGAGTCCTTCATGTACTAAAGTCAATATTACACTGTCACTGATATACAGATAAGAACAGGCCTATTTAAAATATTATGCATTAAGCAATGTCTGAGTATAAAACACTAGACAATCAAAATTCATAGAACTTCCAATTGTAAAGCGCAAGGGAATATGCTGTGCTATATAAGAAACTGTAAATAAATAAATAAATAATAGCACATAAAGGGGGAAACGAGAACAAAATAATTTTGGTAGGGAAACAAGAGGGATGGGGGGAGGGGGGGGAGTATAGTCTCCAGCATTGAATCGCGTTTCTAAGAGAAATGCATCTGTAAATAAATCATACTTGCCTACCCTCCTGGAATGGCCTGGAGGCTCCCGAAAATCGGGTCCCCCTCCCAGCCCCCTGGAAAGGTAGGCAAGTCTCCCGCATGCCCCCCAGAGTCCGGCCACTGAAAGAAATGGCAGAATTCACGGCTCTGAGGGAGGGGGCCGGACTCAAATGACGGGAATCACATCATTTTGCATCATTTAAGCCCCGCCTCCTACTCGCGGACATGCGAATTGCTGAGTTTCCATGGATTGGGGACGGGGCTTTGAGACGTCAGCTTTGTCCCCACCCCCGTCCCTGCAGAATTGGCTGTCCTCTCCGGGCTTCTCCCGGAGAGGCAAATTGAAAGGTCGTCAAGTATGATATATAAATATCTAGGAATGAAATTAGTTGTAGGTTCAGAAGTATAACCAATCCGAGTATATGTAGATTAAATAAGTATAGCAAAAAAAAAATCTAACTCATCAATCAAATCTAAATATGGATAATTGGTCTATCGATTGCAGTTCTAAATGAACATTGTGACCATCTTGAACGCCGCACACCTCTGCCACCACCGCCCCTTCAGTCCTATGCGATTGCCGTTTTCCGACAATCGGGAAACTGCGGGTTGGATCACATAAGTGATCTATCCTGAATAAGACCCATAATACATTATTTTAATGTTAGTACTTTTAAGTTTCCATATGGATAGTCCATGTATTGCCTTAAATAAATCAGCTTTCTATAAATGAGTACACAATTAATAGACAGCCTGTGGTGTTTATTAGCTTTTAAACTGCATTAGGGGCCTGAAACTGGCTGGGCAAGGTCAATAAACCTCCTGCCATATGGGAAGTCATTAACAATGACAGCACTGTGTACAGATCCTACAATTACAGGTGACCGACCCCCTGTTCCCAAACGCACTACACCAGCTTATACCACCTGCTGGTTCCTGCTGCATCTGCCACTTTTACCATGTATAGCACCGTGCTGCAGAGAGGAAATACAAAGGTCTTTTATCAGCGCTACCCCGACAGTTGCCATCCTGTAAACTCTCTTCCCAGGAGTTATATTTGGTCTATCCAAGTTTACAAAAGTATCGTACAGGAGTGATAACTTTACCCTCTTCATCGTAACCAGTCAGGAGCTATTGTTAGTTGGCCAGGTCTACACTTCTTTGTGATGCCCACCCTTTACAGCCTGGTATTATATCATTCAGAAAAGGATAGCTGCACACATGCAACCAACCATGAAGAACATGAGAGAAACTCATTTTAATCTAAATTGTGTCCAGTAACAGAATATAGCCCATTCCTCAGAGGTGTGAATTAATTTACAGAGATGAAATCTGGGAACTCTACTTAAACTTTACCATTTGTCAAAGCATTTTGGGTAATTCATGTTTCTGGGTGTTTTCCTGCTGTTCCACCCGCGGGCAGCAGTGTCCGGTGGTGGGGTGCAGTTGGGAGTACCTCTGTCACTTGCTGCTGTGCTTAGAGCATCAATGGATAGATGCTGCGCGCATACATACAGCATCTATTCAAGGGAGAGAGATGGGTTGGGGGCACGCCAGCAATTGTCGGAGCACTGGGCATGCCCCCATAGTGACTAAAACAGAAAGCGTGGCTCACAGACAGAAGAAGGTGGCACGGATTTGCCATGTGGGAATCCTGAGTTGGAAAGCTCCAATGTTGTGCGGGATGTAGTTCATAGTCCAGACACAGAGCTGGGATAATGACCGCCAGTTCATTCTGCTGTGTGGTGCCCTCTGGTAGAGCTGGGCAAGGCCTCATTAACATCTAACAGTTAAAGGTTGCTCACAGTGGCAGATGCAGGGCAATGATTGCTCACCCTGTGGTGCCAGGCTGACATGGGGCCCATTTGTCAATTCATATTTGTAGCTATTTCCCGGAAAAAGGTTTTTGTTGGTTTGCTGCAAATATTATAGTACCCCGTTATTGTAGGCACAGCAGATATCCCCAATACCTGCTGTAATCCCTCCAATCCCAGTAGTAGCCACAGCCCCCATAGGTTTCTATGGGGATGTGATGCGGACAGGTTTATCAATTTCCAGAATGACCCCCGCAGCTATCACCATCTGAAGTTGGCAGCAGTTAAACAATTATTGTGTTACACTGCACAGGTGCTGCGTTGGTCTGGTGACTGCGGTCAGAGCAAGGAATTATTCCTACAGTGATTGACAGTCCCTGACCATTCAGGGCTTGGTAACGAGTAGCAGTGGGAAAATGCAGTTGTGTTACAATTATTTGAGTGTGCGATTCCACACACTTTGGGGGTGTATTCAATGCTGCTGGCGAGCTCTGACAGCGAGGATTCCCCCGGTACATTGAATAGGGTGAGCAGCCGGTGCGGGGGTTAAACAGTGAGGATGACGTTACCAGTGTGACCGGACAATCGTGCAATGCACCCCTGGGACCAGAGACGCCGATGAAGAGGATCCCGGAGGCCGCTGTGGACATCAGGGGACGAAGTAAGAATGAAAAATATATATATTCTGAAAAAACATGGGTTTTGGAATATTTTGGTTTTTGGAATACACGGATAAGGGAGAACCGACCTGTATATCTAAAAAATGTTGCAAATAAAACTAAATGTTTAATGTATGTCATAAATCTACATTTTGTATAGGCATTGTCTCCACATCACTCTCCTTCATTTGAATAAATGTAAATAAGCACTAATTTGCATGTAGAGTACAGTAGATTGTGTGGCCAGAGAATGCATGTGAACATAAATGACAGTGGCCTGGGTAATCAGAGGACTGACTCACATGCAATGAGTTAAACAGCACAAGCCATACCACTTGAATAAAAGCCCGAAAACATATTTTGGCTTCAGGGTTTAGTCGTTAGGAATATTTGCCTAATGTGTCCATATTAATGTGTGTTTTTAGCTGGAGGGTGTTTGTCTCTGCTTGCCAGCTGGCTTGGAGACTAGAAATCCTCCTTATTTAATCAGTGTGAGGAGGAGCGTTGTCTGCTAAGAGGTTTTGTCATTAATTCCCCACCACCTGAACCTGCCATCTGCTCTCTCTTCTCACACATGTCCCCTTGTATCCTCACATACAAGGACAAGACATGCAAGAAAAAAAATTATGTGTGTGTGTGTATATATATATATATATATATATATTTATTTATTATACACATATGTGGTGCACCTATCATATATCTTGCTAATAAGCTCACACAGTCACAAATCCTATAAAAGTACAAGTAAATGTAATATGAGGACAGAATATAAGGTTTTATATATATTACTAGTTAGCAGTCCAATGATGGACCGACATAAGTAATGTTAGCACCGGTGAATGTGCACATACGTACAGAGCAACACCTGACTTCTTACTTTGGATTCCAACGTTCTCTAATGGTAAAGGGTAATATTATTTATTATTTAACGTAATTATTTATATAGCACACCATATTCCACTGCACTTTACAATTAGAAAAACTGTGATAGAACAAAACTTGGTAATACAGAGGCAGGAAGGCCCTGCTCGCACATTTTCAGTCTATAGGGAAACAAGCATTGATACACAAGGATAGGTGCTATGGAATACGGCCAGCATGCCAGTTATTGGGATTCACATAATAATGAGATTATAAGGGGGGGGGGGGTAGATTTAGCCATGCTGGGGAGGGGGTATGGGGTTAGTGTTAGGCTGCAGGAGCAAGGGTAAGGCAATCACTGGGATGGTTAGGTTTGGTCTGAGTGGGAGGGGTTAGGCAATAACAGGGAAGGGTAGGGCTAGGCTGGGGCGGGGGGTTAGGGTTGGGCATCACTAAGCGAGAGCTAGGGGGAGTGGGAGAGGGTAAGTATACTGAGCTAGCACGTGTCAGCATTCTTATCATCGAGTTGCCACTGTGGGGTGTCAGACTACCACCATCCCGACCACCAGCCATAAGTATGTATTCCATTGTGACCTGTTGTATAATAGCACTGCAAAGATTCTTAAAAGGATGTATGATCCAGTAATGCAGGAGCGCTGGCTGGGGGACAGGAGGATGTGACAGTGAATAAAGACAAGAAACGTGAGGTTATGTATAAACAGTTTATTGGGGATTTAATAGGGTAGGATACACTTCCACAAATTAGTGTAAAGAGTACTGAGGGGGTTATTCAGGTTGGCTTGCAGAGATGAAAATTCAGTGCGGGGACCGATGGTGCGGTTCTGCGCATGTATAAACGCATATGCAGGGCCGTATTACACTCGCCAAGGCATTTGCACAGATAGAGGTGGGGTTGGGGTGGGTGGGGGTGGACATTGACCTGGAGCAGCGGAACACCGAACGTTTTTTGGGGGTCCTCATAAAAATGCTAGGCGTTACCCTGGGGATGCAGGCGGGCCAATGCCTTCGTCCAGGTGTTGGAAATAAAAGTCGGCCTAGATTGACTTTTATTTGTGAACAGGCGGAACAATCATTATTGTTATCACTGGGGGTAACAACATCAGGCATTTAGAAAGTGTATTTAACAAACATCACGGCAGCACAGGTCCTATTGCAGTTCATGTTCTGTTATAATCAGGATGGTGATAACAGATAAATAATCCATTAAAACATGTTTTACCAAGCCGACATAGTTCAGCTGAGCATTAATGAGTTGGGTGATGTATGTACAGTAAATATCCCGAGGCTGGTCCCATGAAGCCACAAGTTAACACTTGATGCTCCCAGACAGTATCAGCAAGGCAGCTGGGAATCATGGTAAGGTTTTCATCATAGCTTATGGCGACAACAGACAAAGGGGCCCATTTATCATTCAATATACTGGCTAAATCGGATTAGCCGCAGATATTAAGTATTACCCGAATGTATCAGGAGGGAACGCAGCAGGAATCTGCAATCCCTGCTGCGGTCTCTCCTGCACCGCCGCCATCGCATCCCCCATAGGTGATACATTCAGGTGATAGGATCGCATTGATAGTCGATCCTTGATAAATTGGCCCCAAAGAGAGAGACAACAGTTAAAACAAAAACAGGACTAATAGCAAGCCGCCTCAATCTAGGGTTCTTTTAAACACCAACAATTCTGTTGCCGGGATGCCAGGGTGGTAAAATGTGGTAAAGTCCCTATTTGTTTTTTTTTTAATCACATTTCCTGATGCACTAAGCCCGCATGTCCAGGTTTCCTGCGGAGAGTATCTCCAGTGACCCTGTGGAGGGTACCACCACCAGAAAAGCTGGTATTACGCTATAGAAGCCTATTTGTTGCTATGGGCAACATCCCATCTTCAGTAGAACTCCCATCTGTAAAGTTACAGCATAGTGGTGTATTGGTATTCTCAATACACCACTACGCAAACTACGTAAGGGACGCCCAGATAACATATAAGTACCAAATATCTTATTCATTGTTCCTGAAAAACAAAAACCTGGTAATGGATGAGAGCAGTTGACCGTTTGCTTTTAAATGCTGGAAAACTGCCAACTTGGTTTTTGTTCCAACCAGCCAGATCTGACAATCAAACTGTAGATATTTGGCCAGCTAAGTATTCCAAATCTAGATGAGAGTACATATACTGTATATATGTGGTCTGCAGAGGGATTTTGTATATTTAATGATACACAAATTGGCACAATATGCAATGGAGATATTGGATTGTGTACAGAAACTAATATACACCATACATATTCCATCAGTGCCCCAATGTTCAGAAAATTGCTTGTTGTAAAGCACCAATGTGCTGCAGCTCTCCTACACACAGTGCCGTTTCCAGGAGTGGGTGAGCCATGTAATCACACAGGGTGCTCTGACCCCTGCTGCCACTGCCCACCTGCGGAATGGTGTAACATGGCCACTTCTGCTGGTGTTGCCCACAGCTGAAGGTGCGAGAATTGCTGGGAGCTCCTCACCACTGCAGTGCTACTGACCAGGCAGTCTTCTGTGGGGGTGCCGGACCGACAGTCGGAATTCTGACAGTCATTTACCTGACGTCGGGATCCCGACTGTTAAAATACTGACGCACAAGTTCCCGACGGCCACCGGCTATTCTCCCTCGTGGGGGTCCACAACCCCCATAGAGTGAGAATAGAATAGGTGGCAAGCGTATCTAGCCACCATGCCCGCAGATGGGGCTTTGTTGCGCTCGCCACGCTATCTGAGTCCGGCTAATCCGGGATCCCGACTGTTGGAACCCTGTATCACACCCTTCTGTGGGAGAGCTGGGGAAACTAATATGTGTTTTATTTTATTTTACTGTGGGCACCAATGTGTTTTGGTTTTGTTTTTTTACTTGTTTTTTTTGCTATCAGTGGCCATTGTGTTTTATTTTATTTTTCAATTTTTTTTTACTGTGAGGGCTGGTGTTATAAATGCAGGGGGATGCAGGGTGGAAAACTGGGTACAAGGTTGTATTTTCCTGTGAGGCTGCACACTCTTTTCATGTAAAGGTCCGTCCTCTGCCTCCTATATGTTGGGAGGTATAGGGAGGGAGCAAGGGCACATTTTGACTTTTCCAGACTGCTCTGCCCACACAAAATTGGTTAAAGAGGTAAACTCAAAGTCAGGTCAGAGTTTTATCTTCATCTCTCTTTCTCCACAACACCTAAATACATGGCACTCAGTAGCACCCTCATCAGAGGGAGGAAGGGATGCTGAGAATGGGGGGCATAATATAATATAAGACATATACCTGTATATACTGTATATACGTTTATTCAATAATACAGCATGAATGTACTGACGTGAATGTTTAATAGTCTCTGTAAAGCGCTGTGGAATATGCATGCGCTATATAAGAAACTGTTAATAAATAAAAAATATTCAGCTATGCATTTCCATTTTTCAAGATGTGCCACATACAGAAACACGCCGCATCCCTATGCGTTTCATCCTTCAGGACTTCATCAGGGGCAATGAATGCATCCAGTTAGATAGTATAGATAGATCCTCTATTTAGTGCAGTAATGTACTGCTATTCCTCTATTTAGTACAGTAATATGCTGCAGTAGAATTGGTAGAGTGGATATTTATAGTAGGTGTTTTATGGTCACCTAGTTCACAAGAAGTTTAGGTACCCAAAAAGATACGCAGCAGCAATAATAAAAACAAATTCAGTATATATATATATATATATATATATATATATATATATATATATATATAAAACACATGTATGTCCGGCACTCTATTCTGCCATCCCCTAACTAGGGGAGAAGTTACTGGCCGGGGTGCCTACCTGTCAGGCTTGGATAAAGAACGGTTGTTTCCCTCAAGATATGATGCCACAATAAACCTTTGAACACCATTTATACAAAGTCCGAGGAGTGCCAGCCTGAGTTTCTTGAGGGAAACAACCGTTCTTTTTATATATATATATATATATATATATATATATATATATATATATATATATATATATATATATATATATATATATATATATATATATACAGTGCTATTTTTCAGCAGGCTCCAGCAGGAACCCTTATTCTAGTTCGCTCTTTCTGACAAAATACTTCTTAGATGGACAAAACCATGTGCACTGCAGGTGGGGCAGATGTTACTTGTGCAGAGAGAATTAGATTTGGGTGGGGTTTTACTTCAAAGTGAGATCTATATTGCAGTGTAAAAATAAAGCAGCCAGTATTTACCCTGCACAGAAACAAAATGACTCACCCAAATCTAATTATCTCTGCACATTTTAAATCTGCCCCACCTGCAGTGCACATGGTTTTGTCCATCTAAGAAAGATTTTGTCAGAAAGAGTGAACTAGAATAAGGGCCTCAGTTCCTTCTGGAGCCTGCTGAAAAATAGCACTGTGTATATATATATATATATATATATATATATATATATATATATATATATATATATATTGATAATTTGATATACTCTAATAAACTGTCCTCAGACAAGAAAATAAGATATCCTGTATCCAGCAGTTTTTTTTTAGAAGGGTTGGCCTGTAGCTATTACGGTTGTATTATACCATGTTGTTAGGTAGAGTGGTGGGGGTAGATTTATAATGTAGGGCAACCAAGTGTCAAATAATTTTTTGCAGAGTGACTTCAGACCAGTCCATAGTGAATAAGTAAGATAGCCTTGGAAATAATAGTGTAATTGATACCGGTTCGGGGGATATCCATTGGGATAATATTATCTTTTTCGCTGTTGCAGCTAGTTTATTAAGTACAGTCATTTTAAGTTACCCATGGATAGATCCTGTCTTGATTCAGCAGGGATTATACCCCAGAGAGTCCACACACTATTAATAGAAAAAGACAGATGTAAATCTTGATTTATATAATTTTGAACAGCTGACCATAAGGAACCCACCAAAGGACAGGACCACAAACAGTGCATAATGTCAGCTTCCAGGGCTCCACATTTGAAACAAGCTGATGTGTATGCTTAGCCCATCACAAGTTTAAGCTTGGGTGTAAAATATGCCCTGTGCAGAATTTTTGGGTTCATCTCTATATATGACATAGATACTAGTTGCTTATTCAGGGTTTGATAAGCTAGAAGAAGCGATTTCATAGGAATGCCAGGGAAATCTCGCTGCCATTTAGTCAGACCCTTTGTGTCTCCCTCTAAATTCAATGTTACCCAGGTTTGGTTATAAATGTTTGAGATGGTAAGTGGAGAACCCGGGTTGCGTCGAATGGTACTATCAAGGGCAGTGGACATACCTCTATTGCCCAATATCCAAACTATTGTGTTAATATAGCTACAAGCTTGTAAGAAATTAAATATGGGTATCTGTAATGTTGGGAATTTTTCTTGAAGTTGGGTCTGTGTCAGAAGGGTGAACGATTCTGGTTTCAAGAATTTAAATATGTAGCAAAGACCTTGTTTTTGCCATTCCCTGAATATCGGACAAATTAGATGAGGGCGAAATTTGGGGTTTCCCCATAAATATAGATTTGTAGTAAATGTAATCTAGGGCGCAAAATACACCATGCAGTGAACATGGAATTGAGTAAAAAGTTGTTTTTGAATGAGGGTGGAAGAGTCTGAGGAGAGGTGTGAAGCAGGGAGACTAAAAGTTCCAGCCAGGCGCAAAGGCTTGATCTAATTTGCTGTTTGAGTAAGTTTGGGTGCCACTAATCCAATCGGTGGCTATTCTGTAATTGGCAGATAATGCGTATGTTCGCAGGCAAGGTAGGTTGAGGCCTCCTAATTCAGGTTTATGTTGGAGTTTAAGTAGGGAGATTCTAGGGTGTTTGTTTGCCCAGATGAGTTTTGAAAGGGCTTTATTCAAGGTTATTAGCATAAGTTTTGAAGGGTAAATAGGTAAGGTCTGAATTATATAGAGGAATTTAGGGAAACTAATCATCTTGAAAAGGTGGCAACATCCAATGTATGTTAAGGGAAGATTGGGCCATTTTGAAAATTTCCGAAAGGGGTTTCCGGAGCAGTGGGTGATAGTATCACCCATCCCGAATTTTTCAGATACAAAATTTTGGTACACCTTTCGCTCTTTTCACCCTTTATAGCAATCCAACTGCCTTTTTGACTATCAACTCTTACAATACACAAAGTTTTAATCTAGCCTAACAAGGCTGTCCCCTTACCCCTCTTTTTATTAACCTTGCCATAGATCCGCTCCTTAGACAGTTTATTGGAGAAAATCATTGGAAAGGGATAAGGGTTGGGGAGGTAGAGATTAAGTTTTCGGCATTCGCCGATGACAGTCTCCTCTATTTCTCCAACCCTAAAATAGTGATCCCAAAGGTCCTCAACATATTGACTAAATTTGAGAAGATTTCTGGTTTCAAAATTAACTACCTTAAAACAGAGGCACTAGCCTAGGACAACGAGGGTGGAAAGATTCCTTCCCATTTCGATGAGCCCAAAATAACTGTCTAAAATACTTAGGTATATAGATACCAAGGCACCAGTCTCTATTGCATTTTCTTAACTGTTCCAGTGAGGTAATTGGAGGGCACCAGACACTTGACACCACACGAACGAACGAACGAACGATAGATAGATAGATAGATAGATAGATAGATAGATAGATAGATAGATAGATAGATAGATAGATAGATATAATACACACATGCATACACAGAAACCTCCTGGCATTTTAACAAAGATGACATTATACCTTCTCAGCTATGATGTATCTAATGCCAGTAAAATGTTAATGGATGGAATGCCATTTAATCTGCTTTAGTAAAATGTAACATGCTGAGAATGTGATGGTCTGTGAGATTGGTAACAATTCAATTATCATAGCAACATTTTTGTGCCTTGAGTTGAGGAAATATTTTCAGAATGTAAAGGCCCATACACACTGGGCGACTTTGAGCTGAAAGACGCTCAAAACAGCAGGTTTGAGCAGCTTTAAGCTCAAAGCCGCCCAGTGTGTATGGCCCGGCAATGAGCGGTGAGCGCTGCTGCGCACTCCCGCAACATCGCCGGGAAAGCCGTTCATCTGCTGGTTATACCAGCAGATGAGCGGCTTTGAGGACGGCTTTGCATAGCGCTCGGCTATGCAACGCCGCCCTCCCCCCCCCCCCCCCCCCGTCTGCGCCGGGAAGGGGGAAAGTTGCTCAGTGTGTATGCACTGAGCGGCTTTCCTCGCAGCGATGACAGTGGTCATCGCTGTCCAGTGTGTATGGACCCTAACAGTTTAGCCATCCAACATATTATATTATCAATGTATTAAACAGTAAATGTAATGAACAGGAAAGTATATTAATTTCCTTTTCCTTTCTTCTAGCAGATAATATATTAACTGTAGGGATGTCCACAGTGATGTTTCTTTCTTTTGAATATCAGGTACTTTATTTTACAAATTAAAACATTAAAAGGTATATGTAATAAACATTACATTAATGCAGTCACATAGATAGTTACAATTACAACTGACACAAAACACAGAAATAAGATTATTGTATTAAACTGGAGCTGGGATGAAGCGTCTCATCCCAGATAGTTTCTTTCTTCAGGCTGCCTGTAACGAATCTGTATTTACTTGCAAAGTTTTAGCTTATCTAATATTGAACAAGATATTTATATTTATATTCAACATAGACCTACTGTTACCATTTCACATTACATCAAAATGCCAATATTATCACTATTATCACTATTATATGCTAAAATACTCATTTATTATTGCGCAATAATATACCTGCTGCAGATGTACGATTACTTAGTCTCTCTTTTTGTTAGGTACAGTAGTAGTCACTATAACCAAAGCATCTATTTTTGTTTTGTAGATTGAAGATCCGCACTGAGTATCCTGGCTGTGAAATTATTTGTAATCCACAAGTGAAAGTGAACCAGGTAATAATTGCTGGCTTTCTCACTTTGGCCCATATTCTGATCGGTGCGGCCGGATCCGATTATGCGGCCAGGACCGTGCGTGCGAAACCCCGCCTTCCATACGGATCGCCAACTCCGTCCGTACGCGGTAAGAAGCTGGCCGAACGGACCGCACGTGTATTTTTCACAGAATACGCCTCCTCCATCTAAGGGAACCTCCCCCATCATTCGATGGTCGCAGACCATAGAATGCAGGACCGAGTGCTCCACCAGCTCCCGCAACCTCAGACCACACAGACATTTTTCCGTGCAAAAGCAGGGATCTGGGCGGGCAGCTGACATCCGGCGATGTCCTATGTCCACCCCCTACACGTCCGTCACGGCCGCATTACCATGCGTACGCCCAGCTTTTTAATGGGAACGCCCATGAAACGCGGGGCGTATGCATATGGTAATGAGCCCAAATAGCCCTTCACGCCCCTCTCCACCCCCTGTTCGGAGTGTTCACATATCATGCGGGATTTGGCCGTACGCCCCGCTCGCACATGCGCAGAGACGCCTCTGCACATGCGCAGACACAAAACATCGGCGGGCCGAACGCACGCGGATATATCCGCACCGACCAGAATAAGGGCCTTTGTAACAACACTGTAACAACACTGTAACAACACTATCCTCTCCCCACTTTTCTTCATATCTTTTGACTAAGTGTGTAACTCACTGTAGCATGAAGCCAACTGTATAAAGCAGTGATTTTCAACCTTTTTACCTTGCGGCACTCTAAGGGGGGAGGCTCTAACATCTGCGCCCCCTTACCGCCGCCCATCGCTGGCTACCGCAAACATAATTATCGCATATGATCTAACATATGCGATACTTATGACAAAAGACAGCTCTTGTGTTAAGAGCTGTGTTTTGCGCTGACCCGGCAATGAACGGCGGGTCCCGGCGGGTCCCCCCTCCCTCTCTTACCCGGCCTGGATGCTGCTGCCGCAGGGGGTGGGCTGGCTCTCCTCCTCCTCCCTGCACCCGGAATAGCATGTACAGTGCAGGGAGGAGGAGGTCACAGGTCCGGGCAGCACAGCTCTGTGCTGCATGGACACAGGTGAGGGGATGTCGGTGCGGGGCGGTGCGGGGCGGCGAGGGGTTGCGTTAGAAGCCCATAGGCTATGGGGCATCGCCATTTTTCTGGCGATGCCTACCATCGCGGTAACCCCACAGGGGATGCTTAGAGCATCCCAAAATGCGGTAAAAACCCAATAATGGAGTTTTTACCGCATTTATTTTAGAGAATCTCCCCATATATAAGATTTAAAAAATGCCAAGGTACACCATAAGATCCCCACAGAGCAAAACACATTGCCCCCCCCCCCCCCAGGAAAAAAACAAAAAACTATTGACTCTGTAATAACAAAAGATTATAATAAAGAAAAAAGCATCAAGAACATAAAAAGAAGAAAGAGGAAAAGGTAATAAATGGGGGACCCCGCTTGTCCTGGCAAACTGTTGTAACCTGGGTGCTTTCATATCATTGTGCAATGAGTGGAGAAAGTATTATACTGTGTGGTACGCTGCCATACATCTTATCTCTTGTTATAAATATAAGCTTCTCCTTTGTATGATGTCATCATTTCTAGATAGTATTTGCTCTGTTCAGATCTGGTTTATGCCAGTTCAAGTATTGGACCATCAGCATAACTGACTATGTAGTAATGATGGTGGGATGTCCCACCCTATTGCCTTGTCACTACTTCAACATTACGTAACCTTCATACAGACCCACTGCAGGGGGTTTTATGCAGCCAGTAAAGTATATGGGAACTTTTATTGCTTTCAAATATTTTGTTCCATGTTCGATTTTTGGGACAATACCCCAAAGCATTCTCTCTGTCTAATTTATTGAGTCCTGTGAAAGATCTATATACTGGGGGAAATCACCTTTCTGGAACTAGGAATGTAATTGTCCTTACTGGAAACATAAGGGGAAGCCTCTATATTTTCATTTTTCAAAAGAATGATCTTGGACGTAATTTGCATTTTTGGCATTACGTACAGTGATTTCAGGGTATAAGGTATATATGGGCCTATTTGTCATATGCAATGCGATCTGGGAGGCATTTAAAGCCCAGTATCGCATTGCAATATGCGATCCATTGGGTTTTGTGCAAAAAGGAGCCAGTCCCTGCGTTCTGCTTCGCCGGGTGCTGGAAGTCTGCATATGCGTGGTTAGCACTGACTCCCCGCTAACCCCGCTGACCACACTGATCGCATCCCCCATAGTAACCTAGGCAGGAGGGCCTCAGGGATTGCAGCAGGGATCGGAGATTCCTGCTGTGGTCCCTTCTACATACATTTGGGGGATACTTCTTTAAGGGAATTGGCCGCAAATATTATATTATAAATGGGCCCCATTGTGGTTTATTTATGAAGTTGTGTCTGTAAACACAGGAATTTATTATTTTATGCAGCAATTTAAGAAAATATTTATTAATAAATGAAAATGGTGTATAGTGATATATCACATGCCACTTTCCCCCCAGCTACACTTATAGCCTGGGATACAACCCATAATTATACGTTTTATAGGAAAGGGATATACAGAACATTGGGGATGATGCTGAATTGGACAAAAAGCTGAAGATACAAATATATCATTATTTATTACCATTTATTGAGATGTAGGTATTGCAGGAAGCATTCAGTACTAGAATGTACCAGGTGTATGTCAGATATGTACCCCCAGATACACGGACACAAAATTGGGTATATAGCAGAGTAACTATAGGGAATTTAATATTAATCTATCCAATGATGGTAATGATATGTTACAAATGATTTCTCTCCAATGAGTAAAACACCTGGGATTAGGAGAGAGTAGGCAGACAGGATGCACTTTGTCTAATCTCATCCCCACCCCCTTTTTTGCTTCACACACCTCATTCCGTCTGTATGGTAATGTGAGGAATGCAGTCACTTCCTAATAATCCCATCACCTTCACATGTGAGAAAGCAAAAATTAGGACAAAGAGCCCTCTGCCCATTACACTGAACCTGATTCAGAAATGGACACAAAGCCGATGTTCCATGGAACTGAGCGATTATCCGCAGACACCAGTCCTGCCTGCGGTTGGGAGGGGGGTCAGTCACAAAAAATCGTGACTGTCCGGAAGGTCCTACTTACATGTCTGTCGGTTGTTACCCAGTTTGTTTTATCACTGTCTACAATTGTAAAGCGCAACGGAATCTGCTGCACTATGTAAGAAACTGTAAATAAATAAATAATAAGGTACGGTTGGGAGGTATGCAGTATAGTATTATAATCAAATTTACAAATGAGAGTATAGCCTTTAATTAACAGTTAGGGTGGGATGTATCAATATACATCGCCGCCCTTCGCCGCCTGGCCCCCGCAATGCCAGTGCATATGTACTAACATGTAACCCCTGTCAACAGGCAAGAAACCATTGGCAATGAGCATTTAACCACTGGAAATGAGTATATAACCCTTAGCAAGGAGCATGTAACCCCTGGCAATAAGTAAGAAACCCTTTGTAAAAAGAATTATATAATTGCTGTATTAAAATTTGTAGTTACGCCACTGAGTAGAAGCCGAATCATGTACTTTAAAGCTGCACCTGAAAGCAGCCTGTACAATAAATAGCTGCTGAAAGTACTGTTTCCCCTCATTTTGCCAGTGCAGCGGAGATTTAAAGTACAGTAATAAAATGACTTGTAGCTGGAATGTGACATGGGGAATGTGATACGTTACAACAGGAAGTGGTGGGTGCGTTCTGGGAAATGTTACAATAAAAATGGAAAGATTCCATTGAAATATGTGATTTGTAGTTCTGCAGGAAAACAATTGAGTATCTGGTGGGTGCAGTCCGGAGCTTTCTGCTAAGCTCTCCGGATCCACACTTTATGTTTGGCATAGGAAACCTGCTTGTTGGCACGTAGATTATAAGCTCCACTGGGGCAGTGACAGTATTTTCTGTAAATATAAAAATAACTAGAAATAAATAAAATGCATCAATATAACACGTAGGTGGGGGAAGATAACAGCAATCTCCCTCTCTCCCTCATTAGTCTAGTTATCTCCCTCATTACTCCCAGCCCACATTACACTGTTACATTTTTTGGGGAAAAAAAAGGAATGAGAGACAGATACATTTAAATTGAGTCATCAGCGCCATTTCCCAGCACTTTACCAAGTATAGTAGCTCTTACTAACTGCTTTGGGGCTCATCTACATTTGGATATTTCTCTCAGATGTAGCAGTACACACACACGCTTCTAGGTGCCACATTCACAATCTCCAGTAGCGGTTTTTACGTATGGGCTGCAGGGCTAAAATCTGCCACTGTAGTGAAGCCAAATGCAGTCTGTGAGACTGCACTGGCTTCACTGTGACTGACACTGACTTCCTATTGGAAGTCTGACCTGCCAGTCACCCAAGGCAGTCCCATTGGGAGGCGTTCCCTCCCTCCGGGATGCCTCTATGGGCTGCCAGGGTCTGCACATATGCAGTACTTATGGCAGTACTGTCCATGTGCTAGTCCCTATATTGTACAGGCTCTGGGACTGTGATTTCACTTCTAGGGCTGTTGCCGAAGCAGTCCATAGAAGCTGGCTACATGCGCAGTACAGAGGTTGGTACTGGGCATGCACCATTGTACAAGCACTGGGAACAATGCAGCGGGGACCCGGAGGAGCAGTGGTGGCCGGGGGGAGCCAGCATCCCAGCCAGCAGCAGCCCCCTCCTACCATAAGTTAGGAGCCACCACTGACAATCTCTATTCACAATATCTCCATATATGAAATTAGAGATGCCCTTTGGGTGGAGCATGACACACCCCCTCAATAGGGCGCCATGCAAAATTCTACTACCAACTGTAATCTCCCTGATACTAGTTTTCAAAAGTAGGCAAGTATGCTCTACCACCTCTGATGGGAGGCTATTCCACTTATCCACTACCCTTTCTGTGAAGTACTTCCCCCTGAATCTTCCTCCCTCTAGTTTCAATGAATGTCCTCGTGTTCTGCTGCTCCTCTTCCTGTGAAGAATGTCTCCCACCTGTACCTTGTTAAAACCCTTGAGATATTTGAAAGTTTCTATCATGTCCCCCCTTTGCCTTCTCTGCTCTAAACTATACATATTAAGATCTTTTAGTCTTTCCTGGTACGTTTTGTGATGTAGGCCATGCACCATTTTAGTTGCCCTTCTTTGTACAGTCTCTAATGTATTTATATCCTTCTGGAGATATGGCCTCCAGAACTGACCACAATACTCTAGGTGAGGTCGTACCAATGACCTATACAGTGGCATTATTACTTCTTTCTTTCTACTGCTGATACCTCTCCCTGACTTGCCTTCTTCATTGCTTTGTTACATTGCCTAAATTCCAAAACAGAATTACTTATATTCCCACCAACTAAGAACAGTTACCATCCTGATATCTCCATCACTGTTGACAACTCGACAATCTACCCTACCACACAAGCTCGTTACCTAGGGGTCACCCTCGACTCTGGAATGCTCTTCCACCTACAATAAGACTCTCCACTATCCTCCAAACTTCCAAGCGTTCCCTGAAAACTCACCTCTTCAGTCAATCCTATGATATTTAAGTTCCTTACGCATAACCCTCTGAGGCACTTATGTATCATGTAGCTTCCCTTCTGGACCTACAAGCTATGCTATTACTGGTGCCTGTCCTTGTGTTTCCCTCCTATGTCCCTATAGATTGTAAGCTTGCAGCAGGGCTCTCCTACCTCCAAGTCTGTCTGTTGTTACCATTTGTTTTATCTCTGTTTACAATTGTAAAGCGCAACGGAATCTGCTGCGCTATATAAGAAACTGTAAATGAATAAATAAATTGCCTACCTGCCTTTAAGTCCCCTGAAATAGTGACACCTAGATCCCTCTCTTCTTCAGTAGTTTCCATTATAGTGCCATTTATACTATATTTAGTCTTTGGATTTTTGAGACCCAAGTGGACTTTTTCATTTGTCAACCTTTTTCCATTGTGAACCTTGTGCCTGTCAACACTTTGGGGTAGACCAAGACATTGTTGACATAATATACCACACCCATTCTCTATAGACACATTTCACTTTTTATTGTTTGACGTGTATACTGTAAACTCTCACTATGGTTTGTGGCTTTGAACATCCAATGTTGCAGAGTTTTTTGGGGGTAATCACACAGAAATGGTGTAATGGTCATCATCGCTGCCTCACAGCACTGAGGTGTTGAGTTCCGTTCCCACCATTGCCCTAAATGTATGGAGTTCGGAGTGGGGCCCTAAATGTATGGAGTTTCAGATGCTCCTATGCTTGGGTGGGTTTCCTCCAGGTGCTCCGGTTGCTTTTCACAATCCAAAAACATTCTTGGTCCCAGACAAAAATAATAAAGTATTTGTGCGTATGTACATGTGGTAGGAAATATAGGAACCAATTCAGGATTGCTCGTAGCGATCCAAATTTGGCCGCAGCCCTGATGGCTGGAGGTTACGCATGCGCATTTCTGCAAATGTGCAAACTCCGGCACCAAACAGCCTCGGCGAGTTACACATTTGCCGAGCCATTCGTTGTGGGGAGGGAGGGGCGGGAACGGAGCTGGAGCCAGCTATTTTGGGCGTCAACCAGGAAAACACTGGGCATTCCCCTGGGGATGCAGGCGGGCTGATGCCTGCCAGGGGAGGGCGGCAGATGTCACATGATGCCAGTGCCCGCCCCCTCTTCAGCGGACGCTGAAGTTTAGACTGACCTTTATTTCCGGAGGTGGAGAGAAATCATTAGATGGTTGGCGACCATAGAATGTTTTCTCTCCTCTTTAACCGCATGCGAGGGGATGTGTTTGCGTAAATCCCCTATCATGTTACCGAGGGGATTTAGCGTGGGGGGGCATTCGGCCGAGCTGCGTTAAGCCGTTTGCTGAGCAGCAAACCAACCGCTGCTTAGCGAGCAACACTGAATTAGGCCCTTTGTACGGCGCTGTGAAACACTTGTGGTGCCTTATAAATAAAATTATAATAATAGTGTAAAGCTCCACTGGGGCAGGGACTGATGTGAATCGCCAAAGACTAGGGACTATGTAAAAACCGGACCCGGACTAGACTCCGGACCGCCGGACAGGACATCAAAATCTGCAGTCCGGAGCTTGTAGGGTCCGGTCCGGGGGGTGTCCTGTTCGGGGGGTGTCTTGTCCGGGAGGGCGGGGGGGTCCCTGTGATAGCTATCACCAGGGACATGGGAGAGGGGAGATTACAGCCTCCCCGTGTGGTCCGGACCGTCCGGTTTTATCTAGACTTTATTCTACCCCTCCTCCTCTACCTGGTGACAGGTGTGACAGGCAGCCCCCCAGACAGGACACCCCCGGACAAGACACCCCCCGGTCCGGACGCTACAAGCTCCAAACTGCAGAGTTTCATGTCTGGTCCGGCGGTCCGGGGGTTTTGTCCTGGTCCGGTTTTTACCCATACCCCAAACACTGTGTTCCCTATAAAGCGCTGTGGAATATGTGTGCTATATAAAGAGCTGTTCGTAAATAATTTAATTATTTTATTTATTATGTCCTTGATATATCTGACTAGACTCTTTGTAGTTTGTTTACAGACTTCCCTCCACTTACACAGCCGTCATTCAGAAGTCCCTAACAGTTAGCCATTAATCTCGACATTCTTATTATCACCTTCAAAGGCACGTGGTACAGTAATGTATTGAATAATTGATAGAAACAGCAATAAAGGCACAGTGGGAGAGAGGAATGCTGGTCAGCGAAGCTTGCAATTGAAGCTGCGGAGTCAATGAGCATTCCATGCTAATTGGCAGCCAGCAGCCTGTGACAATCTGGCCCTGTTGTACTTAAACAAAGTCATTTTGCACCTCTTGCCCTTTATGCTGGAATCCAATGGGAGGGGGATGGTGAATAGAGATCCCCACAATGACAATATACCAGGGGTTCCCAAACTTTTTGGAATCACGGCGCCCTGGAGTATCAGACATTTTTTCGTGGCACCCCTAGGCCAAAAGTTTCTATTAATTAAATAAATTGTGTTTATATGTGATCCTTAGGTCCAGTTATATATAATACTGTGAGGGATAGGATTCACTTTGGTTTGTTTACATATTTACATTGACCATAAATAAAATGAATTGGACCTGGACCACCATCAAAGGGCACCCCTACAAGTGCTCTGAGGCACCCCAGGGTGCCGCGGCACACAGTTTGGGAACCACTGCAATATACTGAGAGCAAGTGTAGGGTACAAGGCACAGATCTGACCAGCACACCTCATCTAAGGTATCGACTTTTATTTATGACGCGGACAACAATCCTACTCAGCAGAACCCATCTAAAGCACAGTATATATATTCAGTTCCCATTTATTATACTGTTTATCATTTTACTAATTGTGTTGTTTATATGCTTTCCAGTTACTTAATTTATTTATTTATTTGCAGTTTCTTATATAGCGCAGCAGATTCCGTTGCGCTTTACAATAGTAGACAGTGATAAAACAAACTGGGTAACAGACAGACAGACTTGGAGGTTAGAGGGCCCTGCTAATATGCCTACCTCCTAACTGTCCCGATTTTCGCGGGACTGTCCCGTTTTCTGGGATGTCCCGCCCTGGGCCAGCAGTGTCCCGTGGTGGTGGTGATGGTGGTGGAGCAGTTGGGAGTTCCCCCTGCCTGCCGTTTCTCTGTCCAGCAGAGCAAGGATGAATGGACGCTGTGTGCTTGGAAATTGGTATGCAACTTTATATCCTGTACCCAGGGGCGTAACTAGATATTCATAGGCCCCATAGCAAAAGTTTTTGAGGGCCCCCTATTTAGCAACTGATGGTGATAAATATATGTAAAACATATTACTTAGACAGTAAAGATGCCCCCCCCCCACACTTTAGTTTTGGGCGCCATAGCAGCTGCACCATTTGCACCTATGGCAGTTATGCCCTTGTTTGTACCCACTATGTGCACCCTCACTGCGCTAACCAGCCTGAGGTAGGTTTTATAAGCTGGGGTCGGAAGGATCATGCTCACTTTGTTATAGTGAGATGCGGTTATTTGGTCTACAGCATGATGGTAGACAGTCATTAGGTCGACACCATGAGGTCGACATGGGAAAGGTTGACATGGGTCTAGGTTGACATAAGAAAAGGTCGACATGGTTCTAGGTCGAAAGGTCATTAGTTCGACAGTTCGTTATTTCAACAGGTCATTAGTTCGACAGTGTCTAGGTCGAAAGTCAAAAGGTTGAGGTGGGGTTTTTCACTGTTTTGCTAATGCAGTCCTCCGCTGAACTGAATCACCTTACATGTACAGTCCCTTAAGTTTTCATTACATTAATCAGTGCAAGTACTTGCACTGATGAAGGAATACTAACAGTACCCAGAATTTCCCTGAATTCATCTGGGGGTAGAGCTTTCAGCGATGTGGCTCCGATTCTATGGAACTCACTTCGCCTCACAGTTTGAGCAGCTTCTGGAAACATTCAAAAATAGACTCAAGACTTTCCTGTTCACCCAAGCATTTCACTAATGTCCCTTGTTAAGTTTGTTTTGAATTTTGTGCTGTAAAAGGCTAATGCAAGCACTTTGAGTCCTATTAGGAGAAAAGTGCTATATAAATAACTTTATTAATATTATTATTATTATTATTATTATTACTGTGAAATTAGCTTCTGTGATGAGGTCATACAGGGGCTGCCATTTTGTTATTTTTCCTGCTACAATTTTTTGCTACAATTTGCAACTTTTTTGCTGAAATTAGACTGAATTTAATAATTTAATAGTAAAATTAAATAATCTTACCTGGCAATCAATAAAATGTTCACCCAACATGAAAAAAGGAACTTATTTTCCTAACACCAGTTAGTTTGCATACAGTGAAAGGTTCCTGGTCTTGGTACCTGGAGACTAGAAAAATGTAAGGAACTGAGACCAGTTATTACTATATCCAGCTGTCATTATCAGATAAACATGTCTCTTGTTGCTTTAGGGAAATATATGTAGCTCACATTTTATTCAAATGTTCCATTTGTTGTAGGAACAAGTCTGTTACGCTTTGGATTTCTGTGAATGCAGGTAAAGGTGGGGGGTTAAATGAGTTCAATCCATACTTGCCTACTTTTGAAAACTAGTTTCAGGGAGATTATGGTTGGAAATAGAATTTTGCACAGTGCCCCATTGAGGGGACGTGTCATGCTCCACCCAAAGGGCGTGTCTAGTTCAATATATGGAGAGATTGTGAAAAGAGATTGTAAACGTTGCACTTAGAATCGTGGGTGTGTACTGCTACATCTGAGAGGAATCTTTTAAAATGTCTATCCAAATGTAGATGATCCCCAAAGCAGTTAGTAAGAGCTACTATACTTGGTAAAGTGCTGGGAAATGGTGCTGATGATTCAATGTAAATGTATCTATCTCTCATTCCTTTTTTCCCCAAAATGTAACAGTGTAATGTAGGCTAGGTGAAATGAGGGAGATTGCTAGACTAATGCGGGAGAGAGGGAGATTGCTGCTATTTCAGGGAGTCTCCTGCAGAATGCAGGAGGGTAGGCAGCTATGGTTCAATCATACCTCCCAACTGTCCAGAATTCTTTGGGACTGTCCCATTTTTGGAAAGCCCCCACATCCCACCCTGGGCCAGCAGTGTCCTGCTTTGGAGCAATTGGGAGTTCCCCCTTCTACCTGCTTAGCAGAGCAGCTGGGAATATACGCTTTGTCTATTCACTGCAGAGAGGGTTGAGGGTATGGCCAGCAGCTCTCACAGCATTGGCTATACCCTCAACAGCGGCGAAAATGGGGGCTAGTGGCCAGAGCTCACACTACAACTGTGTAGTTCTCCGGCATCAGTGTGTGGCTGTGCTGCTGCTAACATCTCTCCCCTCACCTCTCTCCAGAGGGGAAAGATGACAGCAGCAGCACAGCGGAGAGAAGGACAGTGGGGGAGCCGGTGGGGAGGAGAGACAGTGGGGGATAGCTGGGGAGGAGAGGCGGCGGGGGAGAGCAGGTAGAGGAGAGATGGCAACAGGAGAGAGGCGGCTGTGAGGCGGTGGAAGAGGCGGAGGGAGACGGCACTGAGAGCCTAATATCTTTAATGTCGTTCAGCATTACATAACGATGTGCCGAATGACATGAACGATATTGGGCTGATTGAGCTTCAGGTTTGGCTGACATCAATATCGTTAATGGTGCATGGGGGAGCGCATCGTTAACGAGATTAGGCATACACACTAGAAGACATTGGCCTCAATATTGTTCAGAAGCCCCTTTCTGAATGAATTGGTTGTAAAATGTGTGTGAACTATAATAATTATTACAATCATTAACCTTTATTTCTGATAAAGTATTACTAAAAAGAAAAACATATATGTTCAATAAAATAAAAAAACAGAAATGTGAGTTTGCCAGCACAGTCTCACCACATCCAGATCTCCTCCACATACAGACAGGGACGCCATCTGCACCGCCGGGTCCCGGCAAAAAAGGGGCGGGTCCACACCCCGTGAAAAAAAAAATTTCAGCAGGGGTGCAGGCTGGCTATAGCGTCACCCGCTCTGGGAGAGAGAAGACAGGCTGGTGCTGCGGCTGGTTCTCTCCCTACTCAGCACACAGCACTGGGCAGCGTGTACTGAGTGGGGGAATGAGGCTGTGCTGCTGTGGCAGCCTGTCCTCTACTCCCACTGCCCGGCACTTTGCTGCAGGGGAAAAGGCCCCAGGCCCCTCCATCAGACCTGGGCCCAGGTAAAAAGTAACTGCCCCCTCTTGACGGCCCTGCATTCAGATCCATGTTACACCAGCAGGACTGAGGGCGTATCCAGAAGGCTGACAGAAAATGTCTAGGTCAACAGACAATAAGTTGACAGCAAAAGGTCAATATGCACAAGGCTAAAGGTTGACACAAGCAAAAGATCGACATGGGCATGCTCCCTACTGATGTAAATGGGAGAACTATGCTCCCTTTTCGGGCTTCCGGGCAGGCGCACTGAGACACGCATTGTAGTAGCTGCAGCAACCAGCTCCGTGAGTTGACATTTAATAGGATGAGAGATTCAGAAAGTGAGAGATTTGGTAAGAAATATCCAGTTTTTTTAAACGGCAATCATTTACACTGCAAAATCACACTGGTTTTGCAGTGTAAATGATTGCCACTTATTCTCCTTCTATGCCCACTGGGATGGTAAAGTATGAACAAGTCGGTTTAAAAAATAGGGTACTCTTTACTTAGTTGGGCGCCCGTCGCGGTCATCGCGGGTACATTTATGTCTGGCCGCGACGCGACCGACGCGATGCCCGCGATTTCCCATTGAAACCCATGTTAAACATGGAAATCGTGTCGGTCGCGTCGCGGCCGGCCATAAATGTACCCGCGATGCCCGCGACGCGATGCTCCCGATTTACCATAGGAATCAATGTTAAAAGGCGCGATGGACCCGATTTTACTGTTAAATGGCTCAATGGACCCGATTTGGCCATAGGAATCAATGTTAAATGGGCCACAGACCCCATTAACCCTTAAATGTCCCCCCAAATTTTTAACGCCACCCCACGATCCACGCCAACCCGAAGCGTGGCGAGCGCAGCGAGCCCGCGAGGGGCGGCGGTACGCGTCCTCCGACCTTTTCATGCCCTACTATCCACTAGGGCGTGGAGTGAGAATATAATAGTGTGGCGAGCGCAGCGAGCCACCGAGCCCGAAGCGTGGCGAGCGCAGCGAGCCCCGCGAGGGGACGCGGATACCTTCACAGTTATACGCGTCCCCTCGCGGGCTTCACAGGTGTCCGTGGCGACGCGGACACCTGTGAAGCCCGCGAGGGGACGCGTCTACCTGTGAAGGTATCCGCGTCCGCTCGCCACGCTTCGGGCTCGGTGGCTCGCTGCGCTCGCCACACTATTCTATTCTCACTCCACGCCCTAGTGGATAGTAGGGCATGAAAAGGTCGGAGGACGCGTACCGCCGCCCCTCGCGGGCTCGCTGCGCTCGCCACGCTTCGGGTTGGCGTGGATCGTGGGGTGGCGTTAAAAATTGGGGGGGACATTTAAGGGTTAATTGTGCCTATTTGGGCTCTGTGGCCCATTTAACATTGATTCCTATGGCCAAATCGGGTCCATTGAGGCATTTAACATTAAATCGCGGTCAATCAGCCTTTTTAACATTGTTCCCTATGGAAAAATCGCGGTCATCGCGGTCATCGCGGTCATCGCGGGCATCCCGATTTACCCGCGATGCCCGCGATGACCGCGATGACCGCGATTTTTACCCCCGACGCCCGCGATTTCAATCGCTGGCGCCCATCTAAGTAAAGAGTACCAAAATGAAAAATCCATGTCAACCTCTTTCCATGTTGACCTTTTATTAGTGTCAACCTTTTTTTTCATGTGTCCACTGTATACCATGTTATGGTGGTGGATATGGTAAGTGAAAAGGTTAGTTAAAGAATAAAATAAAAAATAAAAAAATTTGATACCGTACCTGCGGACTATACATATATAGTGAATGCGTTCAGCATCCTGGCAATCTGGATGCCCGTGTCGTTTATACCGGCACCGGCCTCCCGATTACTGCCGGAAGACTGGCAGAGAAATCCCAGCATTAACTGGAGTGCCAGGGTGCTGAATGGTAAGTAACCGGGGTGGGATAGCGTTACGTGGAGGATCAGGGGATTAGTTTTAGGCACTAGGGCAGGTATGTCCAAACGATGGCCCTCCAGCTGTTGTGAAACTACAAGTCCCATCATGCCTTGCCACAGTTTTGCTATTAGAGAATGCTAAAACTATGGAAAGGCATGCTGGGATGTGTAGTTTCACAACAGCTGGAGGGTCACAGTTTGGCCTTGCCTGACCTAGGGGGACCTTAGGGTTAGGCTGTGGTTAGAAGTGGTTAGGGTTAGGTACCTAGAAGGGGAGGGGTTGTTAGGCTGCGGGACAAGGGGGGGAGAATGGGAGGATCATCTGTTCTTGCAGTTTTCATTTTAGTGTTTTTATAATACCATTTTCAGACGGAATTATATAAGGTAAGGTTTTAAGGATTATATAATGTGTTATATTACCTAAATGTCAGAAAACGTTAAGAACTGTAGAGAACAATGACTTGCTCTCTTAAATGCAATGACATACCTCCCAACAGTCCCGATTTTTGCGAGACAGTCCCGATTATTAGGGCCTGTCCCGCTGTCCCACCCGCGGCCTGCAGTGTCCTGCGGTGAGGGGGGGCTGTTGGGAGTCCCCCCTGTCGGCTGCTAAGCAGCGGGGAATGGAGGGGCTGGGGGCATGGCTAGAGGCTCACAGAGCCTCTGGGTCATGCCCCCATAGCGTCAAAATGGGGACGTGGCCTCGCGGGAGAGTGGCTCGCGGGAGAGTGCCCCCCCCCCCAAGAATTTCTGCGCGCCTTAGGCGCGCATCAACTATGTCCCGATTATTAGGGCCTGTCCCGCTGTCCCACCCGCGGCCTGCAGTGTCCTGCGGTGAGGGGGGGCTGTTGGGAGTCCCCCCTGTCGGCTGCTAAGCAGCGGGGAATGGGGGGGCTGGGGGCATGGCTAGAGGCTCACAGAGCCTCTGGGTCATGCCCCCATAGCGTCAAAATGGGGACGTGGCCTCGCGGGAGAGTGGCTCGCGGGAGAGTGCCCCCCCCCCCCTGAGAATTTCTGCGCGCCTTAGGCGCGCATCAACTATGTCCCGTCTCCAGCACCCTGAAAGTTGGGAGGTATGCAATGATGTAAAAGTAATTTAGATCTTGGAAGCAACAGGAAATATTCAGAGCTGTAGTGAGCAGGGGCTTGTGCTCTACAATGTGATGTTAAGTGAAAAATGGCTTCGTAAAGAGAGTCCTAGCCAGCACTTTGTGGGCCCCTGTGCCATATGACATGCAGTGCCCCCAGGTCATATTGGGGGAAATTTACTAATATGGATTCGTATTTTAAAGTAGAAAAAAGTCGTATTCGTAGGGAAATAATCGTGAATTTCTGTCGTATTCGTGAAATGTTCATTTATCAAGTGCAAAATTCGTAGATTCGTGAAATTTGTATTGTCGTAAACATGTCATATTGAGATCGTATTCGTATTTTTAAATACGATTACGCATGTTTACGAAAAGTCTACACCATCGATAGAATACGCCTGATTTTTGCATTGGCTAGGCGTATTTTCACCATTTACTAAAAATTCGTATTCGTGAATTCGTAAAATCGGATTCGTAAACACCTACGATTCGTAAACAAACTCGTGAAAAAAAATACACCTTCCTTTGCAAGGTGTATTTTGAAGTGTCTTTCGCCTGCTTCAATGGGACACATGTGTTATTATTTTAACAATACATCACAGACCATTGTAATCCCAAATGTGTGCCTTATAAAAGCCAAATAACTACCTACAAACACTTCCTGATGAGTATTGTGGTTTGCAGTGTTTCTGCAGACCTAACCTGTGCTATTGTGTTGTAATGCAAACAGTGTGTGCTATACATTAAACTGAAGTTTTGGCGCCTCCACGACTTATATATGGCTGTGAGAGACCTCCCAAGTGTAAAACAAATACACCAATCACGATTCTGGTTTCATTTTCATAGTGATGCATGTGGAATTAAATACAATTTTTTGTATTTCATTTCACGAAAATTCGTAAAATATCCTGGTTTTTAAACAAACTTCCCTAGGACATTTGTATTTCAATTTACGATTCTACAAAAATACGAAACATTTGTAAAACAAAATACGAATGGCTACGACATCGAAAAATACGAATTTTTCAATTACGACTACATAGTAAATTAAAGCCCGGAACACGACTTTTTCTACAACAATACCATTCGTACACATTCGTAATCGGTCGTAGGTAAAATACGAATACGAATTTTTAGGTTTTCCATATTAGTAAATTTCCCCCATTATGTCAAATTCCAGTACCCCAGGTCATATTATGCCACACTACAGTGTCACAGTGCTGACCCCAGTTCATTTTTTGTCAGAGTTTTGTACCTCCACTTCACAGTTTCAAATTACTGGTGGCGCAGTAGACTCTGGGATTTTGCCAATGGAGAGCATAATTATATGGTTGCAAAGTGTGCGTGTGTGGGGGCCCCTGGACCCATATGCACCATACAACACCTTGTGCCCATTATAGATATGTCAGTGATATTACTAACATTATAATGCCCTCCAGTTCATTTTATACAACACTGCAATAAGCACGTGTAGTGACAAAACTAGATATATTGTAGGCCCTAAGATGAAGTATGTAAGGGCCCCTATGTAACTCCCAATGTTGGAAAATGTGTGTGTGTGTGTGTGTGTGTGTGTATATATATATATATATATATATATATATCTCGTGTACAAGGAAGGTGGCCCCTCCCAGCTCTGGTCACCAGGGTAGCTGTACCCCCTGCACCTACGGTAGCTACGCCCTTGCTTCCAGATACAACTAAATTATAAATTATGTAAGAGAAATCAACCACAGAAATCAACCACAGACAGCCCAGTAATAAGGCTATGAAATGGAATTGTGCAATTAATTACAGCGTTATAAATGATCAAGAATGTTACGTGTTGCTCTCCTGTATTATTCTGGCATCCAATATGTGGTCGCCTTACATAACTGAGACAGCAATTTGCTTTAAAACATCTCAGACACGGCTTCAGCATTAACCTCTCCTGTAATTACCGTCTTCGTTGCTCTATAATAAGGGCTAACTGAAGAATATGCATTATGCAAATGTCTGTAATCAGCTAATTTGTGCAATCAGAGGGAGATGCTTGGAATGCTGCTGAATGGGACGGGCTGCTCAGCCAGTTTGGGGACAAGTAAAATTCTAAATATGTTCCGCACTGGTCACTAATTGTGGCCTATCTAATGCGGCATGCAAGGGATTTGGCGGAAAATTTGAATTTTGATTGTAATTCCTCTGCAGACAACAGAGGCTGGGTATAACACGCGGACAGTAATTTACAGGGCTTTCTTCATGGAGCTAATCTGCCAGGTGATTAGCAAAATCCAGGGAGGATGGAATTCAGTAAATGAAGCAAGCGGTGATAATGGGATTTGGGGATAATGGGATCCATTGACAACACCATACAATTCTATAATTATAGTTATCGCTGGCCATATTAACCACATTACAAGATAACATGGGGCTTAGGGAATTTTAGAAACTTGATCCACTGATAACAACCATGTAGGCAGGTGTCATTAAATTGCCCACCTGCTGAATGCTGTCAGAAGCCAGTCATCCAATCTGTGTGTGCTGGTAGTGTACTTCATGTGACCGGAATATCAAGCTGTCTGCGAAGGGGCAGCAGGACTGGAAAATGAAGGCTGCATGCACATTCCGGGGAGTGTTGCCTTTAGCGGGACAGTATGGGAGGTGAAGAATAGCTTCAGCTCTGTATGAGTTGTCTCTGTCATAGCATACCTCCCAACATGACCCATGCCAGGAGGGATAAGCTACTCTGCTCCTCATACTTGCCCACCCGACTCTCTCTATGAGGAAGGAAATGCTGTGCTCCAGGACTTCCCTGGTAATATAGGATTGCCATCACCTGTGGGGAGCTAGGTAATTGATAAGAAAGGTGTTTCACCACAGGTGATGGCAATCATACATTACCAGGGAAGTCCAGGAACAGAGCATTTTCTCCCTCATGGAGAGGGTCAGGTAGGTAAGTATACCCAGTGCTCATGGACTTTCCTCGTAATGTATGATTGCCATCACCTGTTTTGAACAGGTTTACTAATAAGAAAGGTGTTCTGCTTCACGTGATGACAATCGTACATCAAGATACTTTTTGTAAATTTTCCTGATTATGAGAGCAAATTGCTGACTGTCATTTGTTTCCATCCATTACCAGATTTTAATTCCATTTCCAACCAACCAAGTAGGTGGTCTAACCAGTGTAAGGCCGGCTGCACATCAGAACAATATGTAACTGGCCGATCTGGCAGGTGATGCATACACACACACACGCACGTACAGTCTGCAGATAAATGCTCAGCTGCATGAACATCGGCATTGCGTACAAATCTGAATCAGGCTCTAGGGCTGTTGGAAGTAGGCTTAATACCGGTGTCACATTTAACGTAAATTGACTGCCCACATACAGTGGATAAAACCATGTTGTGCGTCCAAGCATTTTTTAAGTACATCAAAGGAACTTTGGGAGTGCGGGCAGGTCCATCTGATGTCATGACATCACGTGGTAGTTGCGCAATGCTCCTCTGGAAACCTTTTGAATGTTGAAGATATCTTTATGGGACCCCGTAGAACCTACTGGGCCCTAGGTAGATGTCTAGGTCGCCTTGTGGAAAGTCTTCCTATGTTCCCAAGCAGTGGCGTAAGTTCGTCCCAGTTGCCCAGAGGAAAGCTAAATCTTGGTCCCGTCCACCCCTCCCCCAAACATGCACACATCACCCTTTTATAGATGTATGTATGTATGTATGTATGTATGTATGTATGCAGAGCTAGGCAGAGCTTTTAGAATAAAGGGAGTGTGATGTGTATTCTGCTAGGAAGGGGATAGAAGCGATATTGATGGCATTCAATGAACTGACTCAAACTCAGAGAGGAGGAGAGGTGCCCAATTGGAAGCAGGAGCTCTGCGGCAGATGATTTCATTGCCTCCCAGAGTTACGCCTCTGCTCCCAAGCATTCTAGAAGTAGAGATGTGCACCGGACCATTTTTGTTGGGTTTGGAATTGGCTCTGATTCATCATTCTGGTTTGGATTTGCCAAACCGCCGTGACTGGTTTTGGATTTGGATTTTGCTTTAAAAATTGAGAATGAAGCTAACATCACAATTTTTTTTTGACTTGTAGCTCAGGTCAAACTGTGTGAATCACATGGCTGTAGTTAAACAAAGCACACTAAACAGAACAAACAAAATATAAAGCAACAATAAATCCGGCACTACCAATATAAGACACCCCGATGCCCTCACAGCCGATAAACAGGGACAAGACAAAGGTGGCACTCAGGGATTTTCATCAATCAAGTGAAGATTTATTCTCACTGGTTACACCTGGACCCACCACACCCAACTTGTGACACCACTGGTACTATGAATTCATTGATACCATTTTGGAATAGTAATGCTGGCCTCAGTTTATAATCCACCAGTTATTAAACAATCATCAGGTGTGTGGATGACACCAGAGCCAGTGCAGTCACATATAGGTGATAAAATAGATCGATAAAGCAAAACGGGCGTACTGAAGCTGAGGAAGTGCTGTGCATTGTACAGTAGTTGTATAGTTGCCTACCGCTCCGGCAGCTGCTCTGCAATGTACTGACAAGATCTCTTTGCTTTGACAATTGGAACAGTATATTGAGTAAAGCAAGCAATCAGTCAGTTTTTGATGTACACATTGGCCCTTATTCTGGTCCATTTGCAAGGACCGATGGTGGGTGTAAGCTCATGCGCAGCCGCATTTCTGAGCATGTGCATACACCAGGTGCGTGCGGTCACAGATCGTTTGCCAGGTGCACGCACCCAAGATTGCGGGTGGGGGGGGGCGGGGGGCGTGGGCTGGATCAGCAGTGGATAGTCGCGCCCATTCGAACGCCCAGTGTTTCATGGGCATTTCCATGAAAAGGCTGGGTGTTCCCATGGAAATCGCTCGCTGAAGTGGGCGTCAGGGGCGGGCAGCTGACATCACCGGATGGTAGCCGCCCAGTGCCCGCCCACTTCCTTCCAAATGTTCACGCTGATCTAAGGTTACTTCAGAGTAACCTTAGATGTACAAGGGCCTTCGGCATCATTTCCATTCGCAGCCCCTGCGAACGTACGCCCCTGGCATCTGATGGACTCGCAAGGCTGCGAACCAGCCAGAATAACCCCCATTGTGCAGTATGCTGATGTATTTGTGTATGTGTATTTTAGTCCTATTGTCCTTTTAAGCATAGACCATTTTTCACCCTGGGTGTCAAATACTGTAAAACAATGACAGGAATATTTCCCCACAGTCTCCCTCCGTCCTGCTCTATCGGGAACCTAAAGTCTGGTAAAAACAATGAAAAAAAGCTTTTCAAGGGAACTCGTCTGCAGGGGGCAATTTATCATCAAGCTGCAATCGCTGTGACAAGAAAACTCAGTTACCGCGGTAATTGATCAATACATTGTCAGAGGCAGCTGGTAACACATGCATAACCAGACCTGGGCATATACCATAGCAGGGCACTCCCCCTACCACGTGCACTGGTAACTCTCCAGGCTTCAGGGTGCTCATCCAGGCACCAACAAGTCAGAAAGAGGAGCTACAGGCCGGAGGCTTCCTCTTATTGGTTGGTCGCACAGGTTAAATAGCCCTCACTACAGCCCTGACCTCAGATTGTTATATATTACCAGTAAGCCCGCTCAAAGCAAAAGCTTCGAAAGCTAGTCTGCTACCTTCAATGTTTGTGCATGTATGAGAAAGAGATGTAGTTTCACTCTCTGTTTCTGAGACTCACAGACACCAGACATACTGTATACATATAGACGATTATTTATTACGAGTCATTTATATAGTGCACATAGGCCCTCATTCTGATCTGATCAGGACAGGATGAATTTGTCACCATTCCGATGTTTGGGGCTCTGCATGTGCATGGTCTATTGTGTACATGTGTGAATGGCTTCGGCTTACTAGTCGCCAAGCCATTTGCATACATCGGAGCGGGCCGGGGTAGACAGTAGCGGGTACGGGGGCCACCCATGGGAACGTCCAGTGTTTTATTGGCATCCCCATGAAGATGCTGGGCGTTCCCATGGCTACATGGGTGGGACGATGCCTGCTGGGGGCAGGCCACTGACATCACAGGCCGTCTTCGGCTAGCTGCCCGCCCCATCTTCAGCAAGCCGCATGCATATAAAAGTCAGTTTCCACTTCTATTTGCGAAGGCAGGAGAAATCTTTCAATGGTTGGCGACCATCGATTGATTTCTCCTGCAGTGGAACCATGTGAGGGGATGTGTCTTTATTATATATCCCCTCGCATAGTACTGAGGGGAATTGGCGGCGGCAGGGGGAGGATATTTGGCCGGGTGGCAGGCAGTGTCTCTGGTGCTCGGTAAGCTGCGTTGCCACCCGAGTGACGGTATCGGCCGGTCGGAGGATTGCCGTGCACCGATATAGCTTTAGATTTATTGTCCATCAGTTGTGCAGCACAGCCATCGGTCACAGACATATTGCTGGTACATACTGTTCGGCGGACCGGCGATAGATCAGCCGTTCATTAGCGTGCCTTGAGGACCATGGTTTGGAATCCCTGGACTAGGGGAAGTTGGGATGCAAATTTTTTTTATTTATTTTACAATCTAATACATTGGGGAAAACATAATCCCCCCCAGTTAACTAGTGTTAAGGGCATTTCTGCACTTCACGCTAGTTCATACATCTGCCCCATTGTTCATTACAGTGTATCCCTAAAGCAGGTGTAATAATCACGAAGCACCTGCACTAATAGCAGACACACCTGCCATTATCACATTCCTGGTGTATACTCCCAGTACAGTATGAAATCTGTATCATTCATGCCTGTCAGTGGTTGGATGGATGGGGAACCTATAACTGGCCAGGGCGATACGCCGATAACACCTGTTATATTCTGTCCAACTGCAGCAATTTCATAATTGCAACTGCTCCAGCAATACCTTACCTTGCACAAAATGGATTTACTTTTCAATTCATCTGGAGAAGTACAAAGTCCAAAAAACACAGTAAGGACTTTCTGGCCTGATTCATGTTTGTAAGTTATGCTGGCTACACACCGGCCAATATATTGCTGGTTTGTCAGTGGCCCTTATTCATTCTCAAATGGACAACACCATGTGCACTGCAGGTGGGGCAGATGTAACATGTGCAGCAAAAATAGATTTGGGTGGGGATTTACTTCAAAGTGAGATTTATATTGCAGTGTAAAAATAAAGCAGTCAGTATTTTCCCTGCACAGAAACAAAATGACTCACCCAAATCGAATTCTCCGTGCACATCTGGTCCCACCCCCCCCCCCCCCCACCCCCGAAGTGCACAACAAATTTGCCCTTGCGAGTGAACCAGAATAAGGGCCTGGGTGTGCCAGCAATATATCGGTAAACAACATTGTTTACGGACATATATAACTCTCAACTGTCCCAATTTTCATGGGACAGTCCCACCCAGCCGGCAATGTCCTGTGGTCGGTGGGGCTGTTGGGAGTCCCCCCCTGTTGAATAGACCCTGTGCACAGCCTCTAATCAAGGAGACAGAGGGGCTGGAGACATGGCCAGCAGCTCACAGAGCACTGACCATGCCCCCCACAGAAGCTTGGCCCACTGATAAAGAAATGTCAGTGTACCGTGCTGTGTGTACAGGTGACAGGCAAACAGCCAATAGACTAGCTGGTGACGACTGAGCAGCATGGCCCTCATTCCAAAATAGTAGAAGTAGAGTGTGCTGCACAGTCTATTTCTACTTTCGACTCCGATGCCGCGAGCCAGATGCAGCAAAACACAGTGTGATTTGAACTAATAGTATAACTATATTTATAACTATATAGTCAAAATCGAAAGCCCACATTGCACCGTGTGTACACATATTTTGACCCAAATGTTTTTGAAACATCCCCAGGCATACAGTTTTTAATGAGAAAGTTTGAAAAATGATTGAATTAGGTAAAATGTGTCATTAGTTAAGGCCCCCATACACTATGCGATTTGGTCCCGATTTCACCCGATTCAGATGGATAGATAGATGTGACACTAGAAATTATTTTCTTGTCTGATAAAGTTCTGTATGCAGATTGGCAACAATTGTTGCACATGAAAAAATCTCACAACATTAGCTGGATATTATATTGTTCCTGTGTATACGGGACCATGAGAAACTTGATCTCAAGATATACAGTATGGACCTGTGTGGTGATCTCACACATGTTCTGTGGGTCAACATGTACTGTGGGTCACCAAGCATATACCATTATTTGCAAAATTACATGTTAATATCCATTGTATACCAGATCTAGCAGGTGGCACCGTCAATAGTTATAGGTTCTCTGTGTGAGTTAGATTTTTATAAATTATAATAATAATGATATTTATATAGCGCTTTTCTCCCAATAGGACTCAAAGTGCTTCACCATTGTCTTTACAGCTCAAAATACAAAACAAGCTTAACAGCAGATGTCAGTGAAATGCTTGAGTAAATAGATAAGTCTTTAGTCCAGTGGTTCCCAAACTGTGCGCCTAGGCTCCCTGGGGTGCCTCGGGACACTTGCAGGGGTGCCTCGGGTAGGTCATCCAAGAGCAATTCAAATTATTTATGATCAATTATTTCTGGACAAAACCAGTGCTGGTGGCTGCTAATCATAAAATGTTTACAAACAGAAGCAAATCCTGCCCTTTACCACATAACTGAACCTAATGTAGCTTTCACATCACATAAAACATTTTGAAACGTTTTGAAAAACTGTAATTTTAAATGGTATTTTAAACGGGTCTAGTGTTCATATTGCAGAAGATTACCATTTAAAAATACCGTTTAAGTTCCATTCACATCACCAGTCAAGCCGTTTAACCTCTGAACACGTTTCTACCCACAGCTTATTTCCTGGTTCAGGGAAGAGACACAAGACAAGGGACAGCCTATCACAGTGCTCTAACCTTTATTTTTTACTAAATACCATTTCAGTGCCATTCAGACAGCACAAAAAACGGCTCTGAATTGGCTTTAAAACGGGTAGGACTCTGTTTTTTAAACGTGTTGAAATACCAGTTAACTTTAAATGGTATTTCAACTATGACACTTTCACACTGCAGCCTTAAACGTTTTAAAAGGCAAAAAAACAGCAATATACCGTTTTAAAAGTGTGATGTGAAAGCTACATAAGAAGCACATATAAACACAATCTACTTAATCTGATATATATTTTTTGGGGCCTAGGGGTGCCGTGGAAAAATTCTGATACTCTAGGGTGCCGTGATTAGAAAAAGATTGGGAACCCCTGCTTTAGTCTATTTTTAAAGGATTCTACAGTGGGGGATTCCCGCACTGTGCGAGGAAGAGAGTTCCATAGAGTTGGAGCAACAAAGTTGAAAGCTCGGCTCCCAGATGAATTCAGGAAAATTCTGGGTACTGTTAGTAGTCCTTCTTCAGTGATCACCATATGGTAGTGCATTCTGGCACACCACTGAAAAAATCAGGGTAGTTTCTGACTGCCAATAAGCAGCACTGAGTCAGGTAGACCTCTATTATATAGACATTGTCACACAGAGGTAGCACTATTTTTATGTAGCCTGTTTACGTGAGCTAATGTTCATTGGGTGCGTTCCGGCAGGTACTTAGGGGTTTATTCTAGTTCATTCTTTCTGACAAAATCCTTCTTAGATGGACAAAACCATGTGCATTGCAGGGGGGCAGATGTAACATGTGCAGATAGAATTAGATTTGGGTGAGTTATTTTGTTTCTGTGCAGGGAAAATACTGACTGCTTTATTTTACACTGCAATATAGATCTAACTTTGAAGTAAAACCCCACCCAAATCTAATTCTCTCTGCACAAGTTACATCTGCCCCACCCGCAGTGCACATGGTTTTGTCCATCTAAGAAGGATTTTGTCAGAAAGAATGAACTAGAATAACCCTTAGTTCTCAGTCTTGTGAGATCGACTTTCTGTAACAATTATTTTATAAAATATAAAAGACACATGTCTGGTTAATGAAGTAAACAGCGTGCTAATACCCATCCTATCTATATAAATCTTCATGCTACCTAAAATATATTCATTAAAATGCCCTCATATCATAATTTTAGAACACTCCTTACAACGAACATAAAAATTGTTATATATGGGCAGCTCATGCAGTGTAATGGTTAGCATTACTGCCTCACAGCACTGAGGTAATGCGTTTGAATCCCACCCTGGCCCTAACTGTGTGGAGTTTGTATATTCTCCCCATGCTTGTTCGGGTTTCCTCCGACAAACCAAAGGGTAGCTTAATTGGTTCCCAACAAAATTAACCCTAGAATGTCTGTGTGTGCGTGTACATGTGGTAGGGAATATACATTGTAAGCTACACTGGGCCAGGGACTGATGTGAATGTTCAAATGTTCTCTGTAATGCGCTGCGGAATATGTGTGCGCTATATAAATAAATGATAATAAATATATACTTTCTGACGTGCACAGGTCAGAGATCTCTGCTGCTGGGCGTATGATCTTAGCATATAAAACTAATCGCCATATTTCTAAATTCTATTGTATCATAATGTTCTACCAGTAATACTGGTGTCTAGTATTAATAATGTATACAGTGCTGCATAGCAGTCACAGAATTGCCTGTCTCTGGGGTCACATCCTTAGGACAGCTTTTTGGGTATAATGCCTAAGTGCCAGCGGGGAAGATATAGATTGTGGAATGTGAAGCAGCCAGTTCATCTATCAGTGTATTGTATGTCCCATTCATTGTGATAGGATTACAAAGGGACTGGAGACACCTAAGGACCCCAGCTGGCTGTTTAGGAAGCAGATGGTTAGGTTGGAAGAAAGGCGGAGGCTGTCTGTGAGAACAAAGGACGAGGAATTAAACAGGAGGCAGGTGTGTAGGAAGCACCAGAGTAAATATCCATCGTTCATAATGTGGGGTGAAGACTTATTGATCACAACCTGGTCACATGGAATAACAAATACATTCTGGTGGTTTTTGCTGTGGTTCCTGCAACAATCTACAACAATCCCTGCAGGATAAATGTTAGTAATTAGGATTACTTGATAGGTTAATTAATCTGAAATAAAGTATATGCTTGCAAAGATAACTGTAATCTAGATTAAGGAATAAAACATCCCGTTATGAAAGCAGAGCTGGACCTTCATTGTATTAAAGAGAACCAGAGGCAGATTTAGGCCTCATAGGGCCTTAAGCAAGATACTTTTTGGGACACCCCTTGATGAAACCATCCATAGTACTACATTTTTACTGCTGATTGCAGCCAGCACCGATAGAGTGCCTTGGCACATGTACAGTCTACTCAGTGGCAAATGCAGGATTTTCAGAGAGGGGTTACCGCATGTAATCCAAAAATGTAATCCATTGGAGTAAGTACGGGAGTCTGGGGGAGAGGTAACAGCCCTGAAAATTGGTCTTTTTATACACGGGATACGGTACGGAAACCAGTATTAATATTTATCAATAGAGATGGTCTATAGCAGCGGTTCTCAAACTGTGGGTCCTGACCCCAATCTTGGTCCCGAGCTTCTCAGCATGTCGTGACCATCAGGCTGGTGACTTCTCTAATCTCAGTCAGTCATTCAAGGAGTCTGAAAAATCTGTTTTGTCTGTTATTTTAGACTCCTGTGATTTGATGACCTTCTGCAGTACCTTGCTGGGGTCCTTTAATTATTTTTATTGTTGGATGGGGTCCCAGAGCAAAATACTTTGAGGACCCCTGGTCTATAGTGTAGGCTGTTTCAAACATTTAAATTAATGTTTGGTCCAGGAAAAGGTTAAACATATAATAAATTGACAAACATAATAGAATCAGTACTGCACTTTCTAAGCCCAGAATCTCCCACTTCATGGTAAGGCTCCTGTCGCTTCCTCCTGGCAGCTACTCTCTGGTCCATTACGATGTTTGAGGGCTCAAATCCACAAATACAGTAAATGTGGTAGAAGAAGCTAGTACACTGGGCATGTGCAGCAGCTCTGCTCTGTCCCTTACACTGCATGATGTGGTGGCAGCTCTAGTGATCATATTATATACCAGTGCTATTGTCATAATTTCAAGGCACTTGCCAAGAGGAGGGTGGTTTCCGGGCAACTGAGCCCGGCTGCCTGAGCCGGTGCTGGGAGATGACAGCATCTCCTAGCGCCACCTTTTCCATTGGAGTGAACAGGTCCCAGGTTGCATCGACCCGGGATACCCTTTTACACTACATCCCGATCTGGGCTGAACCCATGCTCAACCCGGAACATTTGCCGGTTTGAAATCCCAAGTCTCATGACCCGGGTCAGAGCCTTTACACTGCGCAAAAACCCAGGTTATATGTGCTAGTGTAAAAGAGATCTGTGCATTTCTTTTTGTTTTACATAGCAAACTCAACAAAACAGAGCATACAACCAACCCTACATGAGCCCCTAAGTGTGTGCTCAGTGTGAGGGGGAATACGTGTGCATGGATGTACAAATATACAGCGCTCTGAACTATGCTTTTCATAAATGAACCTACAGTACGTGACTGTGGTTTGGCATAGGAAAAAAATGCAGAATGAGTTCCAGCAGCCATTGCATAGTCAACATAAAAGGAATGAAATAGGCAAAGTATTCTCCTAAATGTATTTATTTATTTATTTACAGTTTCTTATATAGCGCAGCAGATTCCATTATGCTTTACAATTGTAAACAGAGATAAAACAAACTGGGTAATGTAATTTACTATAGAAAATGTGGTAGGGGTGTAAGAGAGGATGGGTCCTACAAGTGCCTTAAATTGTGACAACAATAGCACTGATATATAATAAGAACAATAGAGCTGCCACCACATCATGCAGTGCAAGGGACAGAGCAGAGCTGCTGCACATGCCCAGTGTACCAGCTTCGTCTACCACATTTACTGTACGTGTGGATCTGAGCCATCAACCATCGCAATGGACCAGAGAGTAGCTGCCAGGAAGAAGAGACAGGAGCCTTACCATGAAGTGGGAGATTGTGAGCTTAGAAAGTGCAGTACTGTCTTATGGTACTGTATTATGGTTGTGTATTTAATTATTATATGTTTAACCTTTTCCTGACCACTTATCTTATTACAGCCTATACTATAAATACCATCTGTACTGTTATATATTAATGCTGTATTCTATACAGTATCCAGTGCTTACTCCAATGCACTGCAAAGTGGGAGATTTTGCATTACATTTGGAAACCCCCCTCTAAAAGTCATGCTTTTGCCACTGACTGCATCCATTATAGGCACTGCTCCCCTGCATACAGAATGCTCCAGCTCACATCAGCTGGAATTGTATTGGGCTCATTAGCTCCACACGCTGCTCCGCTTAATAGGCAAACAAATAGCATGCCAAAGTCAACACATAAATAGACTTTATTCTGCAAGCATGGCCAGTCATGCGACTATTGGGAAGACAATTGAAAGGATTCAGTTGTAGTTTTACAGTACAATAAAAGAAAATGATTCAGTAAAAATAAACAAGTGAAGCTGATTACACGATTGGAGGAGAGCAGCATTATCTGGTATGTCCTCTGAGGGAAAGAGACAGAGTCTGAGCACCAACTTATATAATGGGCAGCACGGTGTAATGGTTGGCATTATTGTCTCACAACACTGAGGTCTTCATCAGGCTTCATTGCCCACTATGGTCCTAACTGTGTGGAGGGTGTGTGTGTGTGTTCTCCTAATGCCAATGTTTTATTTCACAATCCAAAAATACTGTATACAGTACTGATAGCTGCATTGGTTGCCAACACATATGATCCCATGTGTGTGGGAACATGGAACCCCCTAGGTTAGCATAACTAAACTGCCTCAGAACATTATTAAATGTGGGCAGAACATTAAAACATGTACCCTTACAGCCAGGCAAGTCTTCCAGGGATAGCCCAGCATCTCTGGAAATATTGGCATGACCTTAGAGAGATGGAAACTGGGTCAAGCCACAAGACCGTACCCTTCCCCACGAGACCATGCATACTGTAGGTATCCTCTAGTGCACGGGGATGCAGTCAATTTCCCGGCAGTCGGAATCTCGATGCCGAAATCCCAAAACTTTCTCCCTCCGTGGGTGTCCACGACACCCATAGAGGGAGAATAAATTAGTGTGCCCAGTGTAGCGAAGCACCGGGCCCGCTGCGTGGAGAGCGCAGCGAGCCCACCAGGCGGGGGCGCTCCACGTCACCCCCTTGTCGGGATTTCGGCGGTCGGAATTCCAGTGTCGGAATTTTGAATGCCAGGATTCCGACCGCCGGGATTCCATACCAAATCCGGTGCACGATAGTGAGAATAGGAGACTAATAGAGTATCTTGCTTGAAGCTCCTTGTGAATCTTTGATTACCTGGAATTGTTGTATGTTACAAATTATACAAGGTGTCCTGTAAAATAACAGTACATGTGTAGCTTGATAATTTAAACAGGTTGATAACAGGATCCAATTCCTCACCTAAATATAAATTACTGTGTCCAGCGTTCAGTAAAAACTACTCCTGGGGTTATATTTAACTTACCAATTTAGCGGTTAGTGTAAATAACTTCCTAGGACTAAAATCCTTTGAGGATATAACCCAGTGGAGGCCAACCTGTGGCTCTTGAGCCTCATGCGGCTCTTCCCCTTGTAAAGTGCGGCTCCTGCTCCCACTGCTGCCTGCCGCCCACCGTCTGTCCCAGTCCCCCCTGCTGCCGGTTCCCTGAATCCCTTCTCCTTCTGAGGGGAGGAGAGCGCGCATCTCTCCTACCCCTTACAGTGCATCCTTGTGACTGGGCCGTCCGCCAATCAGAGCTCGTGGGCCAGCAGCCAATCAGGAGCCGGCCAGTGAGCTTTGATTGGTGGGCGGCCCAGTCACAGGGAAGTGAGGGGGAAGGAGACGCGCGGTGTGCTGTGCTCTCCTCCCATCGGTGACATGACAGGAGGACTGCAGGGGGAAACCAGACTGTCCTCTCCCCGCCTGGCAGCAGCAGCAACAACGGTGAGTGCTGCTGCTGGGAAATTTGCACTGTGGGGGCATAGCAGTTTGTGGCACTGTGGGGGCATAGCAGTTTGTGGCACTGTGGGGGCATACCAGCTTTTTGGCACTGTGGGGGCATACCCGGCACCATGTGGTGCATACCTGGCACCGTTGGGGGCATATGTGTATCTGGCACTATTGGGGGCATATGTATATATGGCACTGCACTATTGGAGGCATATTTGTATCACACCCACCCAAGGGGTCAAAATAGGCTACGCCCCTTTTTTTGGCGCAAGCACCTTCGGCGCGCGCATGATGTTGGCTCTTTAGCTTGACTACCGATATTTTCGGCTCTTTACCTCTGACCGGTTGGCCACCCCTGATATAACCGATTGCCTCACGAGATATCCAGTGCGCAAGATATAAAATTATTGTGCACTCAGTAATAGGATCAGAGCAAAGCAGTTAAATAAGAAGAATTTTTTCCTGTGATAATTTATGCTAATTGCCTTAAATTGAATGGGTTCAGTGTAAATACTATCTGTGTACGTTAAATGTATGTCAGTCTTGTTTTGTGTTATGTGTAGTTGTGGAAATATCACACCAGCATTTCCTCTTTAGTTCCTACACCCAGTTCAGTAACATAGGACCTTTTTCTAACCAACTTAATAAAAGTAAATTTTTAAATTTAACACATCCTTTCTTTAATTAGTGCCCCCCTGTGTATTTTCATACTGTAGGTACTTTCAAGCACACCTTGAGGTGTCACCTCCAGCCGCATTAGCATATTATCACACAGCCGCAGCATACAAAGATGCAGCTGTTGTGTGATATGAAATAAACCTAAACTACATATAATAATAAAAAATAAGTCATGGTGTTTACAGAGCTGTGGCAGGCCCAGGTAATTTTTTGGGGGGTGTGGTCTAATCGCAGGGAGGTGAGACCACACCCCCATATGCAAATGCCCCACAACCAGGGTTAAACCAAGAGGGGCTCAAGATCTTCTGCCCCCTGTGCCCAGCCAGCTGGCTGAAAAACAAAGGTGCTACTACAATGCTAACAAGTAAGTGGGGTGGGGGTATCTGCAGACCTAAGCCCCCTTAGGACCATACAGTAATTGCCTACCCTTATGAATTCTGCAGGAGACTCCCTGAAATAGCAGTGATCTCCCTGATTACCTGAAGAGTGTAGCAATCTCCCTGATTTCACTTAGAACACAGCTTTAGGGCGGAATGTACCAACCAGCGGTGGTACATCCCGCTGCCTTTCTCTCTGATGCTCATCGCATATATAGTTATGCGATTAACGACGCAAGGGGCAGCTCTCCCGGTAAGAGCTGCCATTTGCAATCCCCGCCACTGCCTGGACTTCCTTGTTTCTTACGGTGAAGTCCCTCGGTGCATGCGCAGAGAAGCTGGTGGCCACGGGGCATGCTGGGAGGGATCTGTGTCGTATCCCTCACACAGCAGCGCTATGAAGAGAAGCCTATAGGCTTCTGTGGGGTTACACCAGCCAGGCCTGACATAACCCCCGCATCGAAGCCCAGCCAGGAGTGGCGTTAGTTCATTTGAAAATGCAGTAAAAACCCAGAAAATGGGGTGGGGGGCAGCGGCGTAACTACATTTTGGGCGCCCCCCGCCGTTAAAGGGAGGGCGCCCAGTCACTCACCCGCCCCTCCGCCCGCCGCCCGCCGCACCAACCCCCGCAGTCTTACCTAGGTTCAGTACGCACTGGTCCCGGCTCCCTTCTTCTGCTATGAGGACCACCACAAAATATCCGCCCCCATACAGCAGACAGTTTCAGAGAACTGTGTGCTATATGGGGGCGGCCATTTTGTGGTGGTCCTCAGCAGAAGAAAGGGAGCCGGGACCAGCGCATACTGAACACAGGTAAAGACTGGGGATGGGGGGGTTTGCGGGGGTTGGTGCGGCGGGCGGCGGGGTGTAACGTAACTATAGCACTGCAGCCCCCGGCGCCCGCACATGCATAGCACCCCCCCCGCAGTCGCGAGGGCTGCGGTGCTATAGTTACGCCACTGGTGGGGGGATACCACTTTTTTTGTACATCCAACCCTTAGGGAAGCCAGATGCAGTCCATGAGACTACACTGTGAATGGCAGTGACTTCCTATTGTAAGTCCGACCTGGCAGTCACCCACAGTAAGGCAGTCCCATTGGTTGGTGTTTCCTCCCTCCGGGACTGCCAGTCCGGGCTGCTATAGGCAGAGAGCTCGCTTCCTTTAGGAAGCCACTCCCTGCCTTGCTGTACAGTGCAGTTTGGCATCTATGGGCTGGAGCTGCTGCTGCCCTTAGAAGCTGGGGAAATGCGCATGCGCAGTACCAATGCCTATACTGCACATGCGCTGGTCCCGTCACTTGTCCTCTGCATTGTACAGGCACCGGGACCATGACTGGACTGGAAGCAGCGGGTGCCAGCAGAGTGGCCAGCGGCAGCCCCGCTCCTTCAATAAGGTAGAAGCCGCACTGATTTTATATAAGGTTTCTTGTAGTCACTTATATGGAACCACTTGTAAAACACAACACATGAACAAGCCGTGACACACATAGGGGAAAATTTATTAAGATGAGAGATCTATTTCACACGGATAAGATCTTTTTATCTTCTAGGAGGTGCTAAATAAATAAGAAGTCGATTCTGATTGGTCGCCCACAGCAACATCTAATGTTAAATAGAACACCCATCTTAGTAAATTTCCCCCATGGTGTCTCTGTGGTGCTCACCTACATTTGTATGTAAAGGTGCCCATAGACGGTCCGCTCCCGCGCATCTCATCATAAGGTACGAAAAAGTATGTGCTGCACATACTTTTTGTACTAGCTGTTCATCGCATCGCATTGCATGCACACTGCATGCACAAGGCATGCGATGCGATGTGTACTATTTAAGTCCCGAACGGATCCGTTAAACGGACCGTGTATGGGCACCTTAAGTCTCATTTTCTAGTCCACAGATGTAGTAGTATATGCCTGTGATTCTAGGTGCTAACTTCACAATCTCCCTGAAATTCTTTTTCAAAAGTATACAAGTGTGATGGGGAGTCAGGACCCTCCACCAGGCCAGGGTATTTAGTACCCACTCCCCCCTAGGCAGCAGTGACTAGATACAATATACTATTAGAGCATTTTCCACTCCCTGGCCCTTGCATTTACTAGTAGGACACAGCCCAGCAGAGCATACCATAGTCACATAGTTGCCAACATTTTAAAATAGTTTCCAGGACACTTAGCTGCTGAGCTGGTGCGTGCAATCCTGTCTCAGCATACTCTGCATAGCACATCACTTTTGCATTTGAGATACTGCTACTCAATGAATTATAATTTGTACAGCTTATAGAGTAAGAAGAAGCAAAGAGGCAGACGAAGCTGGACATCTTTCGGGGTAAATAATTCATGGAAAAATCTCCCCACTATTCTGATTTTTGCAGGACTGTCACGTTTTTTGGGATTATCCCACAACTCACCCGAAGCCGGCAATGTTCTGCATGGGGGGAGGCCCTGGGCATACTCCTGCTCCAGACCCCTAAATACCCGCTTCCCTTGTGCATGTACAGACCCCCACCATTGGCTGCAGTTTGGTCTGAATGACCCCCTATGGCAGATTCACATTGCCTTACATTTTTTTCATACTTCGGGACTGTGTTCTTGATTAGTGTTATTTTGCAGCTTGCTGCAAAATGTGTTGCTTTATGTTCATTTGCAGTTAATGGTATAGTCCATGTCCAGCTTCATTTACAGTTCTAGTAGTTTATTTATTTATTAACAGTTTCTTATATAGTGCACACATATTCTGCAGCGCTTTACAGAGAATATTTGAACACTCACATCAGTCCCTGCCCCAGTGGAGCTTACAATCTATATTCCCTACCACATGTACACGCGCACACAGACATTCTAGGGTTAATTTTTGTTGGAAGCCAATTGACCTGCCAGTATATTTTTGGAATGTGGGAGGAAACCGGAGTACCCGGAGTAAACCCACGCAAGCACAGGGAGAATATACAAACTCCACACAGTTAGGGCCATGGTGGGTATCGAACCTATGACCTCAGCGCTGTGAGGCAGTAATGCTAACCATTACACCATCCGTGCTGCCCCAGTTTATCAGAACTATTTGTTGAACTACTGAGGAGGAGAGGGATCTAGTTGTCACTGTTTCAGGAGACTTAAAAGCAGGTAGGCAATGTAACAAAGCAATGAAGAAGGCAAGTCAGATGCTTGGTTGCATAGGGAGAGGTATCAGCAGTAGAAAGAAAGAAGTAATAATGCCACTGTATAGGTCATTGGTACGACCTCACCTAGAGTATTGTGTTCAGTTCTGGAGGCCATATCTCCAGAAGGATATAAATACATTAGAGACTGTACAAAGAAGGGCAACTAAAATGGTGCATGGCCTACATCACAAAACGTACCAGGAAAGACTAAAAGATCTTAATATGTATACTTTAGAGCAGAGAAGGGAAAGGGGGGACATGATAGAAACTTTCAAATATATCAAGGGTTTTAACAAGGTACAGGTGGGAGACATTCTTCACAGGAAGAGGAGCAACAGAACACGAGGACATGCACTGAAACTAGAGGGAGGAAGATTCAGGGGAAATGTGAGGAAGAATTACTTCACAGAAAGAGTAGTAGATAAGTGGAATAGCCTACCATCAGAGGTGGTAGATGCAAATACAGTAGTACAATTTAAACATGCTTGGGATAGACATATTGATATCCTTACAAAAAAATAAGGATCAAATATGGTTTGAGGTAACATGTTTAAAAAAGGGGCAGACTAGATGGGCCAAGTGGTTCTTATCTGCCGTCAAATTCTATTTTTCTATGTTTCTAACTGTTCTTTAAAACAATTAAGGTGCATACATACAGGGGTTTTTTGCCCCCCCTGCATATAGCATGGGGCTGGTGTGACCTATAGTGACGTCTGAAGACCAAAGGTCTAGGGCATCACATAGATTTCAGATAATCTGGAGTCTGCCGCTGCACATGGTCCATTCTAGTCATTGTGAATTGGCCCGCTGCCTGATTGACCGGAGGTGGTGATTAGGAAGTGAGGGGAGGCCTACTACATTCCCAGAAATAAAGGTGACTTTTCTCCCATATTTTCTGGGGAAAGTCAGAAGGCTGCTTGTTACCTCACTGACTTCCTGGCCTCGCAGCCACCACTTCCATCAGCCAGTTGAGTAAGCTTTAGCTTCAGCAGGCCATCTCTGTGACACATGGTTGCGATCTGGGTTCTCCACTTGCAACGTTGTATGAAGTGCTGAGATCAGCTACATGCAGGAGGCATCTATTGTACTTAGACGTCTCCTGCACGTTCCTCCTTCAGAGGAAGCCTCCTTGCATGCAGCATTGCCAGAGCAGTCCCGAAACTAGGGTTTCTGGCACCTGGGGCAAGGCAGTCATTTGGTGTCCCCCCTCCTTTAAAATTCATGTTGGTAAAAATGCCATGGCACAACCTGTGCAAGAAGGTCAATAAGAATAGTGATTGGCACCAGTAGCTAATTGAAATATTGTGCCAAGTAGCGAGCCAACCACTTGGCTCGTGACCCGGCGCAAGATTTCAAATAGCCGCAGACCCGCTCTGGAGACAGCCGGGCAGCCCACCACTCTCTGCCTTGATGTCACACTGCTTTCATTCTGCCGGGCGAGTGCCATCTGCTCAGCTGCGTGAGCATCGACATTTCGGACAACTCAGAGGCAGGCTCTAGGTCTTTTGGAAGTAGGGACTTTGGGAGTGTGGTGTCATGACATCATGCAGTAGTTGTGCAATGATCCTCTGGGAAAGTTTTGGATGGCCAGGATATCTCTATGGAGCTCCTTGTGACCTGATGGGTCCTAGGCAGGCGATTAGGTTGCCTTGTGGAAATTCCACCTCTGAGTGTTGCACTTCCACCCAGCTCTGAATCAGGTCCATAGTGGCATATGCAAGACCAGCAAAAGACGCACACGCAGATACTGTAGTGACCGACTCCAAAATCAGCCACGCTCTTTGGGGCAAACGTACTTTTCTTTCTGTGAGATACAGTTGAAAAATATTTTTTTTGCCACAAAGAGGGTACGAATCATAAATTGGTCCATAACTCCTTTTTAAGCAGCAAATTATACCAAGAAGGAAAGCGATGCCCAGGTGATATTTATAACATGCGGCATGGAATGGTACCACACTCACTGCTACCATTCCATGCTGCCTGCTAGTCCCATAGAGATCAGACCTCCTGGAAAGTGAACAAGTTCCTAATTATTTCATGCTGCACATATTCTTCGCAGCGTAGCTGACATTCCTCCATATCCAATGCTTCTTGTTTCCCCTGAGGGATTTACTGCTAACTCATGTCCCCCTCCCTTTCTAATTCCTGAAATGCCAAGAACAGACTGTTCTCCGAGTTTGTACTGAAGGACAGAAACACAGAGGGGGAAATTGACTAAGATGGGAATTAGACTTCATATGTGATGTTGCTATGGGCAACCAATCAGATCCTGGCTACTATCTTCTAGAGCAGGGGTGGGGAACCTTTTTGGGACCAAGGGCCATTTGTAATGGGGGAAAATGCTTCGGAGGCCATATATGAAAAATATAAAAAATCCACTTACAAATTGCCCTGCGGCAGCCATTCCACACTCCGGCTGCCGCTGAATAGCACTCCCAGTGTCCGGCTGCTGCAGATTAAGAGTCATCTCGCGAGAGCTACTGACCTCTCGCGAGATTCTGATTGATTGCCCATAGAAACATCACATGTCTAATTCCCATCTTAGTAAATTTCCCCCAGGGACACATATATGCACACATACACATACCTACATTTCCCCCAGGGACACATATATGCACACATACACATACCTACATTTCCCCCAGGGACACATATATGCACACATACACATACCTACATTGTGAGTTTATACTTGTCCTTTATAAAAAGACAAAGGATTAGCCATATCATATAGTAAGTTAATAAAGGTCCATGCCTCAATGCTATATTAAATACAACATTTCTAAAGACATCAAGAATAATTTTTAGCTTGTATGGCTGTGCCAATCGCAATGCATTACATTGTTTATTTACATCAGGCATCAGTGTAAAGGTGTCCATACACGGTGCAATCATTGCATGCGTTTTGAACGCAATTGCATCAAATGTGATTTGCATGCATCACAACCAGTGCATCCATGAATTGGTTGGCTGAAAGGGATAACTATGCGTCCAATTTAAAGTTGGACGCAATGCTGATTACTTCACGGTAGACAGACATTTTGCTAATATATTTAAAATTACATAATAAACATACACAAACTGCATTTGCAAGTTCTCACGCAGTTGCATACAAAATCATAGCAATATGAGAAGACCACTGTGAGGGTAGTTGCAGGTGGCTCCCTTTTCAGTCATAAATCTCCTGCTGTCCTTCAATGTGTATTCTTCAGATGCTGCCAGGGGTGCCACTAAGAAGTCTCTTTGCAAGGGCAGTGATTTTCTGTAATCACTGTGATTTGCTGTAGCTGCTCATGAGCCTCTACGGATGACTGTCATTACCCCCCCCCCCCCCCCCCCCCCCCCGACAGAAGAAAGGGACAGAAGCACATGATCACACAGGGTCTTCTTATCTGTGTGTGAACTCATCTATAGGCTGCTGCTAGTAGTGAGTAACTTGGGTAAGAATTTTTGCTAGTTATGTTTCTTTAGTTAAACACATTTGTTTAACTAAAGCATCTGTTGTCTATAATAACTTGACTAATGCTATATTGGTACGAAAAACAGCACATTCAATAAATATAGATACAGTAGTGAACATAGGTAGCGCCTACAAGTTGTATATAGGCCATTGCTCACAATAGAATAACATTTAATACACCGAAAAACATACTTGTATGCTTAGGGATGAATTCACACAAGGTCAAATTGCATTTGGAATTTATTACTCACAGTAGGCATCACCTTTATCATGTATACTGTGTTGAGTGAGAAGAAAAGAAATATCACAGCAAATATATAGTTGCAAACAAGAAACCCAATATTGCAGACAGCAATTTTGGTATCAGTACTTGCAAAACTTCCCAAAATATTTTGTTTCTAATGTTATATAGAAATATCTAGCAACAACAAGCATTTATGCATAGACACGCCCATATGTGGAGCTGCCCATATTCTTTGGGCAGAATATGACACACCCCCCTTTACAGCACCCAACGCAAAGTATCCAACTGTAATCTCCCTGATTCTAGATTTCAAAACTAAGGGCCTTATTTTGGTTCATTCTTTCTGACAAAATCCTTCTTAGATGGACAAAACCATGTGCACTGCAGGGGGGGCAGATGTAACATGTGCAGAGAGAATTAGATTTGGGTGAGTTATTTTGTTTCTGTGCAGGGAAAATACTGACTGCTTTATTTTTACACTGCAATATAGATCTCACTTTGAAGTAAAACCCCACCCAAATCTAATTCTCTCTGCACAAGTAACACCTGCCCCACCTGCAGTGCATATGGTTTTGCCCATCTAAGAAGGATTTTGTCAGAAAGAATGAACCAAAATAAGGCCCTAAGTATGTTATATGCATATAGTTTATTCTTGATACTTTAAATAAAGACACTGACCTTTCTTAATACTACATCCGTCTCCATGTTTTTATTTGAGATATTAGAAGGCTAGCCTTCGCATGGTCCATTCACAAGGGGACCCGGTGCATGTGCACACCATCTTTCAGGGCTGAACATTCGCAGCCCTGTGTACAGGTCTGAATTGAGCCCTCTGTGCCTGCTCCAGGCAAGAGATAATGGTGCTAATATTGGTATGGATTTCCCACTGGTGGAGTTGCACAGTCCAAGCTCATTTAGAGTGGGCACCTCAGGGCTTGTGCACAGGGGGAAGGCTGAAACTAGCATTTGCATGACCTTGCAACACCGCAAAAAGTCACAGTCACACATGCATTAGCGTCCACCTCTAAATCGGGTCACGAACTGTCAGCATTATTGCAAATCTCATGCAACAGGAGTCTCTGGAGGCCACACAGATTTGCTCTTTAGCTTCAGACCTAATACATTGTAGGAATTAGCATAATTTGTATGGCAATTATTCACCATTCTCTACATTTACCTATAAAATTTGACACCCCTGGGGCCGGTGCAGAGTAGAATGTCTGCCTGATTTCTGATGTCTGCCATGTTTTCTGTACTGCACATGCTCAATACTGCTTGCACTCTAGAACCGGCCTTCTGTCGGTGGAATTTGATCTTGAAGCTCTTCCCAGTGGTACACAGCGCAGTGCTGGAACCATGGGTGACCTAGCCAGCTCCTCCCTCTCTCCCAGGTTGGCTCACTTCTGTTGCTAGTGTGAATATGAAGCTTGTACGTGATTAGCACCACAGTCCATTTCTTTCACATTCAAGAAGGAACAGAAGCCTACAACTTATACTTTCCTTTTCTCCTAAATTGTCCAGATAGTCTTTTCTTTCAGAGTCCCCCATTCCTCATGGGGTGTAGATGACCTTCCTGCACCCCTAGTGAAATTGTTTGGAGTGCGATGATGCAATTCACAGTGAATGAAATCATGTGCAGTGGGAAGCCAGGCCATGACGTTGCAAGCACATTGTTACACCCCCACCACTAGAAATTGGGGCCAAGGGGGTGAGTTCTAGTTGACTGGAGGCCCCTGGTCTCCTGGAAGGGTGATCTATAAAGTGGGTAACTATGCTGCAGGTTCACATGTAGGAAGCTTGTCCTCCATGTCTGTTGACGGAGCTTCGCTGCTAGTGTCGCTGCAGGGACATTAGAAAAACATTATCTAGCTCAGGGGTTCCCAAACTTTTTGGAATCACGGCGCCCTGGAGTATCAGACATTTTTTCGTGGCACCCCTAGGCCAAAAGTTTATATTATTTAAATAAATTGTGTTTGTATGTGATCCTTAGGTCCAGTTATATATAATACTGTGAGGGATAGGATTCACTTTGGTTTGTTTACATATTTACATTGACCATAAATAAAATGAATTGGACCTGGACCACCATCAAAGGGCACCCCTACAAGTGCTTCCCAGTTTGGGAACCACTGATCTAGCTCATTCAGGGTAAACGGGTTCCGGGTGCAACGTCCCACAATATCTGGATGTCTGCAGCTTACCACCTTTAATAATGTGAGTATCTGTCCATTTGCAAGAATACTACGCCATCATCCAGCCACTGTTTTTAGTGTTTAGTATAAAAGTATTAGTATTTAGTATAAAATGTCATTAGTATTGGAACTCGCGCCTACCTCCGGCTTAGCAAGGTTGATCCATCTGAGAAAGGTGTCCCATCTCTGTCTCACGCGTCTTGTACAGAACAGAAGTCAGACTGTAGTACTCTGTGAAGGTGCGTTTGCATGGTGCAGCCTATACACACTTTGACATTGCTGATGTGGCCTATGTGCAAGCTGCTGGTAATACGCAGTGATGCTCTATAATAATATTTTCCACCAGAGCTTATTTTGCATGACATATTATGGCCCATCTCTATTAACCAGTACAATATAATAGAGCATCATTGCTCTTTAAACATAGAAACATACGAATTTGGTGACAGATAAGAACCAGGGGCCCATCTAGTCTGCCCCTATATTGTTACCTCAAACCCTATTTGATACTTATTTCTTTGTAAGGATTTCCTTATGTCTATCCCATACATGGTTCAATTGCTCTACTTAGGGGCCCATTTATTATTCTATATTTGCAGGTGTTTTCGGGGGTTAGACGCAGATATTAAGTATCCCACGAATGTATCAGGAGGGACCGCAGCAGGAATCTCCGATCCCTGCTGCGATCCCTCCTGCACCGCCGATGGCCGCCTCCCCCATAGGTTTCTATGGGGCATGTGAAGCTGCCCTAAGTATTAACATTGGGCAATAGCGCATTGCATGCCTGGGCTACCGCCATTCTAAGACAACGGTAGCCCTTTGTAGCTTATAGGCTACACACCGCACTGCTGCCGGGGCAGTGCGGTCATTGCTAACCATGCATGGGCAGACCCCCTGGCGCCCAGCTCAGCACATCGCAGGGACAGACTCCTTTCAGAGGCCTGTTCCTGCGAGCGGGGGATGATACATCCCGCTGTTAGGATTGCATTTTACAATGCGATCCTGGGAAGTAATATTCCACCCAGATGGCATTGTAAATGCGATAATTGATAGTTATGCCCCTTAGCCTCTACCATCTCTGATGGGAGGCTATTCCACATGAAGTTAAGCTGGCCTTACATCTACAGATCGATTGTCAGATTGGGCTGGTTGGAACAAAAACCTAGTAGTATCTGAATGGCAGTTTGGCAGTTTTCCAGCATTTCAAAGCAAATGGTCAACTGTCTTTTGCTCTTATCCATTACCAGGATTTAGTTCCAACCAGCCAGATCTGATCATGTCCTTGCTTTCTAATACTTCCCTTCATTTGAAGATTGTTTCCCACCTGAACTTTGTTATAACCCTTGATATATTTGAAAGTTTCGATCATGTCTCCCTCTCCCTTCTCTGCTCCAAACTCTTTCATGTAGATGGTGGCACAGTGTCACATCTCCAGTATTATCCCATGAAGATGGTGAATTAATGAGAGAAGTCAAATTTTCCTGAATAAAAATGCCAGGATTACCAAAGTAACACACTAAGTTGCCATACGGGATGCACAGGGCACAGTAACCTGACGTTTAAAGTTGTACATTCTGAGATTATGAAATAACGAAAATACATGAACGCAAATTCTGTATAATTTATAATTAGAAATATATATTGGAAAATCTACCATCACATTTCTACAAGTTTTCCTAAATGCTATAGTTAATGAGAGTAAACATAGCATGATATTTCATGTACGTAGGGGAGTGAGAGCCAGAGAAAAATAAACTTAACCTATGAAGTCATTCAGCAAGAAAAAAAGATCCTTTCAAAAGCTCCTTCATATGTATGGAAACACATACACGTTACATGAGACTTTGACTACACCGCCCATCTTGTAATGGATTAAATCATCCCTGTTTTTGCACACAGAGACTATTTCAGGGACTATTCAATATCCAATCAATTTACTAGGAATGGCTCAGGCTTTTGGTGCATCCTGCCTCTTCTTTCTTCGATGAAGTAACAGGCACCCTTTCCCTGTATATGAATGAGTTCACAAAATGGCTGCCTCCTTTGTTTGAGATTGGAGGGTATACTGCTGTATGCGCCACTAAATTGGTGATTCATTACAATACATTGGAAGAAAAAGACCAATATTTATTCGTAACATGTCAAAATGACCAATTAAGGTTTTGAAGCTTAAATGCAATATGTAATAGGAGTATAATATGTTACATACAGTAAGTGCTTAACACGGGGTTGCTGACTTTGTAACAGCCAACTCCATTCACGTAGTCTTTTTCCTTATTTGGTGATTTAACCCAGAGGCAAATTTAGACCTCATGGGGCCCTGGGCAAGATACCGGTTTGTGGCCCTCCTCCCTCAGACGCTCCATATCACTATATTTTTGCTGCTGATTGAAGGCGGCATTGATAGAGTACCTTGGCGCATGCACAGTCTACTGATAAATACTCAGTGCGTGAACATCGGCATTGCGTACAAATCTGAATCAGGCTCCAGGTCTGTTGGTAGTAGGGTTAATACCGGTGTCACATTTAAAGTAAACTAACTGCCCGCACAGACATTTTTTATCCTATAAAAACACATCAAAGGGACTTGGGAGTGAGGGCAGGTCCATGTGATATCAAAATGTCATGCAGTAGTTGCAAAATGCTCCTCTCGGCATGTTGAATGGCCAGGATATCTTTATGGGGCCCATTGGAATCTTGGGATCTTACATTGTGGCAAATTAGAATGATGGAAAATCACAATATCGTCCTTAATCTTAATATTTTCTTTACTGTCTCACGTGTTGACGTCAGTATTCGCACTGGTCCAGAGATGGACCTCTCCTAGGCCTGGATCAATCCCGCGTCAGCACAAAGAAGTAATATTCGAACTGTGTAGAGTTTTTATATTCTCCCCGTACTTGCGTGGGTTTCCTCCTCCTTCCTCCGGGTACTCCCACAATCCAAAAATATACTAGTAGGTCAATTGGCTTCCAACAAAATTAACCCTAGCTAGAATGTCTGTGTGTGCGTGTACATGTGGTAGGGAATATAGATTGTAAGCTCCACTGGGGCAGGAACTGATGTGAATGAATATTACTCTGTCCCACTGACTTAAGGAACTGTGGAACAAAAACTTAATCAACTCACTCCTAAAAGTGTTGTCTTGGTTTCTACATGGACTTTATTGAAACTCATGTTTAATTGTTTATTATAACAAAATCTTTATTAGCATTAAATAAATGAATACAATAACAACAAACAACACAAACAGCGAATGCTGTAAAGTAATAAAATTAATTATAAAAACTACATCCAAGTTTTAACCCCTTCACGACATTTGACGTATATATACGTCATGGCCGGGAAGTACTTCCCGACCGTTGACGTATATATACGTCATGGCTTAAAACTGTCACTGCGTCTAGAGACGCAGTGACAGAGGGACGATGTCTGCTGTCCCTGACAGCAGACATGTCCGTGCATGCCCAGGGGGGGCGGCGATGCCGCCCCCCCCGTCGGCGATCGCTGTGATTGGCTGTTCATTGTGAACAGCCATTCACAGCGTTTTCTGTGAATAACGTTCGCCGGTGACACGGGATCGGAGGTGATTGGTGCTGTAAAGTACAGCACCAATCACCGCGGGGTGTAAGGGTGACACTGGTGTCACCCCACCTCACCCCTCCCGCCCCCAAAGGCCGTGATTGGTTCGTCGGACCGACGGACCAATCACAGCCATGGAGGGGGGTTTAAACTAACGGTGACTGCACTGCAGACGCCATTCCGGTCTGGAATAGCGTGCAGTGCGGTCACCGTGCCCAGCTGCCGCCTATACTGACCAGAACCCATCCAAAATACTTACCTGATCATTGATATTGCTTATGCTTGTGACATCTTGTGACATCCTGTGACATCTTGTGCTGCTGCGATTTATTAGATAGAGAGAGAGTTAGAGAGAGAGAGATAGAGAGAGATAGAGAGAGATAGAGAGGCCTAGTGCTATATTTTGTGCTGCTGCAGTGTGATAGAGCTATAGATAGAGAGATAGAGAGAGATAGAGAGAGATAGAGAGAGAGAGATAGAGAGAGAGATAGTGACAGATTGTGCTATATATTTTTTATATAACTGAAAGAGATAGAGAGAGATAGAGAGAGATAGAGAGGCCTAGTGCTATATTTTGTGCTGCTGCAGTGTGATAGAGCTATAGATAGATAGAGAGAGATAGAGAGAGAGAGATAGAGAGATAGTGACAGATTGTGCTATATATTTTTATATAACTGACTGCTGCCCCCCCTTTTGTGCTGATCAGTATAAATTAACTGATCAGCAACTTTTTGGGGGCGCAGGTTTTTTTTTATATATAGATATACCTGTCAGTGCTGCTGCTGCAGTGTCATAGAGTGATAGATAGTGAGAGATAGGCCCTTATTCTGGTTGGTGCGGCCAGAGCCGCACACGGGGCTCCGGCCGCACAAACCAATCCCCGCCCACCCTACGGATCGCCACGGCCGTCCGTACACGGACGGCTGGCGATCCGCATAAAAATGGTGGAGGCTACGCCTCCACCATGGTGGGAGCTGCCCCCTGCATTCGATGGTCGTCGACCATCGAAGGCAGGTCCGCACGCCGCGGCAGCTCCCGCAAGCTGAGACCACACGGACAATCGTCCGTGTGGTAGCTTGTATGGGGGCTGAAAGCTGACATCCAGCGACGTCAGCTTTCCGCCCCCATGAGTTGCGTCATGGCCTCATTACCATGCATACGCCCCGCGTTTGCATGGGAACGCCCATGAAACGCGGGGCGTACACATAGGGAAATGAGGGCATGATGCCTCTCACGCCCCTATACGCCCCCTTTGCGGCGGACGAAATACGTCTGCGGCGAAGGGGGCTGCACATGCGCAGATTCACCTCTGCGCATGTGCAGAGTAAAAACATCGGCGGTACGGCCGCACGCGGGCCGTACCGATCCGATTAGAATAAGGGCCATAGAGAGATAGAGAGAGATAGTGACAGAGAGTGATAGAGAGTGCTAAATTTTGTGTCTGCTGCCCCCGCCTTTTGTGCTGATCACTATATCTGAGGTGATCAGCAACTTTTTGGGGGTACAGAGGTTTTTTTTTTTATATATACCTGTCAGTACCACCAAAGGTTGTGCACCTGCTGCCCCTCACTGGTAATCAGTGTCGCATCACTGATCACCTTTTTTTATTTTTTTGTGAGTGCTGTGGGGTCTTTTTTACATTTTTTTTTTTACACACACTGTGATTTTGTGTGTGTCCTGTGGCCACTGTGCGCTGATCAGTGACGTACATCACTGATCAGCTTTTTCGGCACAGGGTTGATCTATTTTTTTTTTTTTTGGATCAAATTCCTGTTGCCTTTGAGCGCTGTTCAGTGACGGACGTTACTGACCAACATCTGTGCTCAATTTTTGGCGCAGGACCTTTTTTTTTTTAACCCCTTCCATTTTTTTTTTTTTAACCCCTTCCATTTTTTTTTTAACCCCTTCCATTTTTTTTTAACCCCTTCCATTTTATTTTTTTTTAACCCCTTCCATTTTTTTTTTTTTTTAACCCTTCCATTTTTTTTTTTTTTGTATTTTTTTTTTCTGCACTACACACTACATACCCCCCGGGTTGAAATAAAGTTTGTACCCCCCCCTACACTATACACGTGTTGAAACATTTCACTACCAGTAACACAAAAATATAAATGGCATCCCAAATGTCATCCCAAATGTCGTCCCAGTCATCCAGGAGAATGTATTCGGTGGAGGAGGCATATGCCATGCTTGCCTCTGACTCTGACACAGCCAGTGAGGCAAGCGGGGAATTTGAAGGATTTGTCTTAAGCTCCTCTTCCTCCTCTGATGATGAGGGACCCCCTCAAAGACGCCCCCGTAGAGCAGCTGAGACCCCCCCCCCAATAATTGATCTCGTATGGACCCCACCACCAGACAATTTTGAGCCCCAGGTTCCTGAGTTTTTGGCCATCCCAGGAATCCAATTTGATTCAACAGGTCTCAGAGAAATTGACTTTTTCAAATTATTTTTCTCTGATGATTTTATAAATTTAATGGTGGACCAAACTAATTTATATGCCCAGCAGTTTATTGCTCAAAACCCCACGTCATCATTTGCTAGGTGGACCCCTGTAGATGCAGTAGAGATGATGACGTTTTGGGGTCTGGTGTTACATATGGGCATAGTAAAAAAGCCACAAATTAGGCAATATTGGAGTACAGATGTTCTGTACAGCACCCCATTTCACCGTATGGCCATGCCCCGGGCTCGTTTTGAGGCAATCCATAAATTTATACATTACACCGATAATGCACAGTGCCCACCCAGAGATGATCCCACCTTTGACAGGCTATTCAAAGTCAGGCCGGTCATTGATCATTTCAGTGCCAAATTTGCAGAGCTATACATCCCTGATAAATGTATTAGTATCGACGAGTCCCTTATACATTTTAAAGGAAGGGTTAAATTCCGCCAGTACCTTCCCAGTAAGAGGGCAAGGTATGGCATAAAAATGTATAAGCTGTGTGAAAGCACCACAGGGTACACCCACAAGTTTAGGGTATATGAAGGGAAGGATTCAAGAATTGAACCACCAGAATGCCCCCCCTCCCTCGTAGGTGTTAGTGGAAAAATTGTCTGGGATTTAATGCACCCCTTCCTGGATAAGGGTTATCACCTCTATGTGGATAACTTTTACACCAGCATCCCCCTGTTTAAGGCCCTTGGTTCAAGAGGTACAGCAGCTTGCGGTACTGTGCGCAAGAACCAAAGAGGCCTCCCCAAAACGCACATTGCCCAAGTAATGAGAAGGGGTGAAAGCAGGGGAATATGCACCGAAAATATGTTGTTGGTCAAATATAAGGACAAGAGGGATGTCCTTATACTGACAACAATTCATGGAGACAGTACCACCTCCATCCCTGTACGAGGTACCAGTACCCACACCTCAAAACCAAATTGTATCCTAGATTACAATAAGTACATGGGCGGAGTGGATCTTTCAGATCAGGTACTGAAGCCGTACAGTGCCCTGCGGAAAACAAATATCTGGTACAAGAAGCTGGCCGTGTATATCATCCAGATGGCACTGTATAACGCTTACGTGCTATTCCGTTCTACCGGCCAGAGGGGGACATTTATGCACTTTCAAGAGGAAGTCATAAAGAGCCTAACATTTGGGAATCAGCAGGCAGAGGGCCCCAGTACTTCTAGTACTGGCCCCCGTATTGTACCAGGGCAGCATTTTCCCAACGAAATCCCCTCCACTGCAAGAAAGGGCAGGACACAAAAAAGGTGCAAAGTTTGCTATAAAAAGGGAATAAGAAAGGAAACTATTTTCCACTGTGAAACTTGCCCCGACAAACCCGGCCTATGTATAAAGGAGTGTTTCAAAATATACCACACATCTATGGATTATTAGGTTCATCATTTCACCGTGCTTCGGGGGTCTTGCTAATGCCACATAGCACCCACCATTCATTCCACCAGAATCTGAGCTGCAAAAACCAAAAATCACTCCTTCCCTTCTGAGTCCTGCCATGCACCCAACTGGTATTTTTTGGTCACATGTGAGGCATTGCCGTACTCTGGAGAAATTGGGGCACAGATTTTGGGGTGCTTTGTCTCCTTCATTCCTTGTGAAAATGAAAAATTTTGAGCCAGAAGTACATTTTTGTGTAAAAAAATGTATTTTTTTCATTTTCACTGCCCAGTTGTACCAAAATTGATGAAACCCCTGGGGGTTTGAAATGTACACTATACCCCTAGATGAATTCCCTGAGGGGTGTAGTTTGCAAAATGGGGTCACTTGTGGGGGGGTTCCACTGTATTGGTAATGCAACATAGCACCCACCATTCATTCCACCAAAATCTGTGCTGCAAAATCCAAAAATCACTCCTTCCCTTCTGAGTCCTGCCATGCACCCAACTGGTATTTTTTGGTCACATGTGAGGCATTGCCGTACTCTGGAGAAATGGGGGCACAGATTTTGGGGTGCTTTGTCTCCTTCATTCCTTGTGAAAATGAAAAATTTTGAGCCAGAAGTACATTTTAGTGTAAAAAAATGTATTTTTTTCATTTTCACTGCCCAGTTGTACCAAAATTGATGAAACCCCTGGGGGTTTGAAATGTACACTATACCCCTAGATGAATTCCCTGAGGGGTGTAGTTTGCAAAATGGGGTCACTTGTGGGGGGGTTCCACTGTATTGGTAATGCAACATAGCACCCACCATTCATTCCACCAAAATCTGTGCTGCAAAATCCAAAAATCACTCCTTCCCTTCTGAGTCCTGCCATGCACCCAACTGGTATTTTTTGGTCACATGTGAGGCATTGCCGTACTCTGGAGAAATGGGGGCACAGATTTTGGGGTGCTTTGTCTCCTTCATTCCTTGTGAAAATGAAAAATTTTGAGCCAGAAGTACATTTTTGTGTAAAAAAATGTATTTTTTTCATTTTCACTGCCCAGTTGTACCAAAATTGATGAAACCCCTGGGGGTTTGAAATGTACACTATACCCCTAGATGAATTCCCTGAGGGGTGTAGTTTGCAAAATGGGGTCACTTGTGGGGGGGTTCCACTGTATTGGTAATGCAACATAGCACCCACCATTCATTCCACCAAAATCTGTGCTGCAAAATCCAAAAATCACTCCTTCCCTTCTGAGTCCTGCCATGCACCCAACTGGTATTTTTTGGTCACATGTGAGGCATTGCCGTACTCGGGAGAAATTGGGGCACAGATTTTGGGGTGCTTTGTCTCCTTCATTCCTTGTGAAAATGAAAAATTTTGAGCCAGAACTGCATGTTTGTGTAAAAAAATGTAATTTTCCATTTTCACATCCCAGTTGTACCAAAATTGGTGAAACCCCTGGGGGTTTGAAATGTACACTATACCCCTAGATGAATTCCCTGAGGGGTGTAGTTTGCAAAATGGGGTCACTTGTGGGGGGGTTCCACTGTATTGGTGCTTGGGGGGTCTTGCTAATGCGACATAGCACCCACCAAAATTCCACCAGAATCTGAGCTGCAAAATCCAAAAATCACTCCTTCCCTTCTAAGTCCTGCCATGCACCCAACTGGTATTTTTTGGTCACATGTGAGGCATTGCCGTACTCGGGAGAAATTGGGGCACAGATTTTGGGGTGCTTTGTCTCCTTCATTCCTTGTGAAAATGAAAAATTTTGAGCCAGAACTGCATGTTTGTGTAAAAAAATGTAATTTTCCATTTTCACATCCCAGTTGTACCAAAATTGGTGAAACCCCTGGGGGTTTGAAATGTACACTATACCCCTAGATGAATTCCCTGAGGGGTGTACTTTGCAAAATGGGGTGACTTGTGGGGGGGTTCCACTGTATTGGTGCTTTGGGAGTCTTGCTAATGCAACATAGCACCCACCATTCATTCCACCAAATTCTGTGCTGCAAAATCCAAAAATCACTCCTTCCCTTCTGAGTCCTGCCATGCACCCAACTGGTATTTTTTGGTCACATGTGAGGCATTGCCGTACTCGGGAGAAATTGGGGCACAGATTTTGCGGTGCTTTGTCTCCTTCATTCCTTGTGAAAATGAAAAATTTTGAGCCAGAACTGCATGTTTGTGTAAAAAAATGTAATTTTCCATTTTCACATCCCAGTTGTACCAAAATTGGTGAAACCCCTGGGGGTTTGAAATGTACACTATACCCCTAGATGAATTCCCTGAGGGGTGTACTTTGCAAAATGGGGTGACTTGTGGGGGGGTTCCACTGTATTGGTGCTTTGGGAGTCTTGCTAATGCAACATAGCACCCACCATTCATTCCACCAAAATCTTTGCTGCAAAATCCAAAAATCACTCCTTCCCTTCTGAGTCCTGCCATGCACCCAACTGGTATTTTTTGGTCACATGTGAGGCATTGCCGTACTCTGGAGAAATGGGGGCACAGATTTTGGGGTGCTTTGTCTCCTTCATTCCTTGTGAAAATGAAAAATTTTGAGCCAGAAGTACATTTTAGTGTAAAAAAATGTATTTTTTTCATTTTCACTGCCCAGTTGTACCAAAATTGATGAAACCCCTGGGGGTTTGAAATGTACACTATACCCCTAGATGAATTCCCTGAGGGGTGTAGTTTGCAAAATGGGGTCACTTGTGGGGGGGTTCCACTGTATTGGTAATGCAACATAGCACCCACCATTCATTCCACCAAAATCTGTGCTGCAAAATCCAAAAATCACTCCTTCCCTTCTGAGTCCTGCCATGCACCCAACTGGTATTTTTTGGTCACATGTGAGGCATTGCCGTACTCTGGAGAAATGGGGGCACAGATTTTGGGGTGCTTTGTCTCCTTCATTCCTTGTGAAAATGAAAAATTTTGAGCCAGAAGTACATTTTTGTGTAAAAAAATGTATTTTTTTCATTTTCACTGCCCAGTTGTACCAAAATTGATGAAACCCCTGGGGGTTTGAAATGTACACTATACCCCTAGATGAATTCCCTGAGGGGTGTAGTTTGCAAAATGGGGTCACTTGTGGGGGGGTTCCACTGTATTGGTAATGCAACATAGCACCCACCATTCATTCCACCAAAATCTGTGCTGCAAAATCCAAAAATCACTCCTTCCCTTCTGAGTCCTGCCATGCACCCAACTGGTATTTTTTGGTCACATGTGAGGCATTGCCGTACTCGGGAGAAATTGGGGCACAGATTTTGGGGTGCTTTGTCTCCTTCATTCCTTGTGAAAATGAAAAATTTTGAGCCAGAACTGCATGTTTGTGTAAAAAAATGTAATTTTCCATTTTCACATCCCAGTTGTACCAAAATTGGTGAAACCCCTGGGGGTTTGAAATGTACACTATACCCCTAGATGAATTCCCTGAGGGGTGTAGTTTGCAAAATGGGGTCACTTGTGGGGGGGTTCCACTGTATTGGTGCTTGGGGGGTCTTGCTAATGCGACATAGCACCCACCAAAATTCCACCAGAATCTGAGCTGCAAAATCCAAAAATCACTCCTTCCCTTCTAAGTCCTGCCATGCACCCAACTGGTATTTTTTGGTCACATGTGAGGCATTGCCGTACTCGGGAGAAATTGGGGCACAGATTTTGGGGTGCTTTGTCTCCTTCATTCCTTGTGAAAATGAAAAATTTTGAGCCAGAACTGCATGTTTGTGTAAAAAAATGTAATTTTCCATTTTCACATCCCAGTTGTACCAAAATTGGTGAAACCCCTGGGGGTTTGAAATGTACACTATACCCCTAGATGAATTCCCTGAGGGGTGTACTTTGCAAAATGGGGTGACTTGTGGGGGGGTTCCACTGTATTGGTGCTTTGGGAGTCTTGCTAATGCAACATAGCACCCACCATTCATTCCACCAAAATCTGTGCTGCAAAATCCAAAAATCACTCCTTCCCTTCTGAGTCCTGCCATGCACCCAACTGGTATTTTTTGGTCACATGTGAGGCATTGCCGTACTCGGGAGAAATTGGGGCACAGATTTTGCGGTGCTTTGTCTCCTTCATTCCTTGTGAAAATGAAAAATTTTGAGCCAGAACTGCATGTTTGTGTAAAAAAATGTAATTTTCCATTTTCACATCCCAGTTGTACCAAAATTGGTGAAACCCCTGGGGGTTTGAAATGTACACTATACCCCTAGATGAATTCCCTGAGGGGTGTACTTTGCAAAATGGGGTGACTTGTGGGGGGGTTCCACTGTATTGGTGCTTTGGGAGTCTTGCTAATGCAACATAGCACCCACCATTCATTCCACCAAAATCTTTGCTGCAAAATCCAAAAATCACTCCTTCCCTTCTGAGTCCTGCCATGCACCCAACTGGTATTTTTTGGTCACATGTGAGGCATTGCCGTACTCGGGAGAAATTGGGGCACAGATTTTGGGGTGCTTTGTCTCCTTCATTCCTTGTGAAAATGAAAAATTTTGAGCCAGAACTGCATGTTTGTGTAAAAAAATGTAATTTTCCATTTTCACATCCCAGTTGTACCAAAATTGGTGAAACCCCTGGGGGTTTGAAATGTACACTATACCCCTAGATGAATTCCCTGAGGGGTGTACTTTGCAAAATGGGGTGACTTGTGGGGGGGTTCCACTGTATTGGTGCTTTGGGAGTCTTGCTAATGCAACATAGCACCCACCATTCATTCCACCAAAATCTTTGCTGCAAAATCCAAAAATCACTCCTTCCCTTCTGAGTCCTGCCATGCACCCAACTGGTATTTTTTGGTCACATGTGAGGCATTGCCGTACTCGGGAGAAATTGGGGCACAGATTTTGGGGTGCTTTGTCTCCTTCATTCCTTGTGAAAATGAAAAATTTTGAGCCAGAACTGCATGTTTGTGTAAAAAAATGTAATTTTCCATTTTCACATCCCAGTTGTACCAAAATTGGTGAAACCCCTGGGGGTTTGAAATGTACACTATACCCCTAGATGAATTCCCTGAGGGGTGTACTTTGCAAAATGGGGTGACTTGTGGGGGGGTTCCACTGTATTGGTGCTTTGGGAGTCTTGCTAATGCAACATAGCACCCACCATTCATTCCACCAAAATCTTTGCTGCAAAATCCAAAAATCACTCCTTCCCTTCTGAGTCCTGCCATGCACCCAACTGGTATTTTTTGGTCACATGTGAGGCATTGCCGTACTCGGGAGAAATTGGGGCACAGATTTTGGGGTGCTTTGTCTCCTTCATTCCTTGTGAAAATGAAAAATTTTGAGCCAGAACTGCATGTTTGTGTAAAAAAATGTAATTTTCCATTTTCACATCCCAGTTGTACCAAAATTGGTGAAACCCCTGGGGGTTTGAAATGTACACTATACCCCTAGATGGATTCCCTGAGGGGTGTACTTTGCAAAATGGGGTGACTTGTGGGGGGGTTCCACTGTATTGGTGCAACATAGCACCCACCATTCATTCCACCAGAATCTGTGCTGCAAAATCCAAAAATCACTCCTTCCCTTCTGAGTCTTGCCATGCACCCAACTGGTATTTTTTGGTCACATGTGAGGCATTGCCGTACTCGGGAGAAATTGGGGCACAGATTTTTGGGTGCTTTGTCTCCTTCATTCCTTGTGAAAATGAAAAATTTTGAGCCAGAACTGCATGTTTGTGTAAAAAAATGTAATTTTCCATTTTCACATCCCAGTTGTACCAAAATTGGTGAAACCCCTGGGGGTTTGAAATGTACACTATACCCCTAGATGAATTCCCTGAGGGGTGTACTTTGCAAAATGGGGTGACTTGTGGGGGGGTTCCACTGTATTGGTGCTTTGGGAGTCTTGCTAATGCAACATAGCACCCACCATTCATTCCACCAAAATCTTTGCTGCAAAATCCAAAAATCACTCCTTCCCTTCTGAGTCCTGCCATGCACCCAACTGGTATTTTTTGGTCACATGTGAGGCATTGCCGTACTCGGGAGAAATTGGGGCACAGATTTTGGGGTGCTTTGTCTCCTTCATTCCTTGTGAAAATGAAAAATTTTGAGCCAGAACTGCATGTTTGTGTAAAAAAATGTAATTTTCCATTTTCACATCCCAGTTGTACCAAAATTGGTGAAACCCCTGGGGGTTTGAAATGTACACTATACCCCTAGATGAATTCCCTGAGGGGTGTAGATTGCAAAATGGGGTGACTTGTGGGGGAGGTTCCTAACTTTTAGCACTTATGGTGCCTAGAAACCTACATGGTGCCTAAAAAAAAATCTCATAAAAAGGAGGCTCCAAAATCAAGTAGGTGCTCCTTCTATTATGAAGCCTGTGGTTTGGTCAACGTGCACACTAGGGCCACATATAGGATATTTTTGAAAACAAAAGAATTGGGGGAATCAATTTTTAGTCACATTTCTCTAGTAAAATCTACTGTATTCGTTAAAAAAATGTATTAAAATTGAAACTCTGCAAAAAAAAAGAAATTTTGAAATTTCACCTACACTTTGTTTTAATTCCTGTGAAACACCTAAAGGGTTAACAAACTTCCAAAATGCTGTTTTGAATACTGTGAGGGGTGCAGTTTTTGAAATGGCATCATTTATGGGGGTGTCTCACATACAAGTCCCTCAAAGTCACATCAGAACTGAACTGGTCCCTAAAAAAATCAGTGTTTGAAATTTTCATGAAAATTTGAGAATTTGCTATTCATATTGTAAGCCTCCTAGTGTCCAAAAAAATTAAAAGGAAGTTGAAATAATGATGGAAACATAAAGTAGACATATGGTCTATGTTAGTTATTAACTATTTTGAGTGGTATGATTATTTGTCTCACAAGCAGAAAATTTAACATTTTGCAAATTGCTAAATTTTCCATTTTTTCACGATATTTTGGTATTTTTCACAAAAAAACACAGACTGTATCGACGAAAATTTACCACTAACTTGAAGTACAATGTGTCCCGAGAAAACAATCTCAAAATCACTGGGATAAGTAAAAGCAAAAAAAAGTTATCCCCACTTAAGTGAGACATGTCAGATTTGAAAAAAAGGGCTCTGTCATGAAGGCACAAACTGGCTCTGTCATGAAGGGGTTAAATTATTCTCAAATTTTAATTGTACATCACCGTGTAAGTAACAGCTAGCCCTAGCTCATCATAATCATTGTTATTTGTATGGCTCCACAATACTCTGTAGCAAAGGACCGTGTGGAAAACAATGGAGAAATACAGAACAGAACACAACTATTTTTTAAATGAGACTCAAACTAGATTACAACTGTAATTACAGACTGGCTCATTACGCTCCATCACCTGTGAGCATGCAGAGTTGAAGACAAAGGAGGAGAGGTTCCCCCTTCATGTCAGGAGCCCGGCGGCAGCCGACTCCATTGTATCCAACAGTTCCACCTCTATAACTTATGTCTATCTATCTCTTTATCATATCTACCTATCTAATATATATTACTTCCTCTTGATAAAGATGTTTCATTTATGCACCGAAACGGCTGCCGGGAAGGCTGGGAGATATAACATGATTTCAACTATGCTCCAGCCACAACATACTGATAAGTATATCTCACATTACTACGGAATAGGCATATGTACCTGCACTTTATTGAACAATTGGATTCACCTTGTTGGATTTAGATGGTGGTGTGCTGGTTCCCTGATATATCCCTTATGGGAAGTGTATAATGCTATACATATTTAAGATTGATGATCTGGAACCCATAATTAATATGATAAGTTGTGTATGATACATTTTCTGATATGTATGTGTGTATACACAGCATAGGGGTTGGTGCGGGGCGGCAGGGGTCAGGTCACGAAAAGAGGCCCATAGGCTTTTATGGGGTTACACCAGTTAGAGCTGGTGTAACCCCCCCCCCCCACACACACACAGCGAAGCCCCATCGGTGGGGCTTTGGTGCATCTGAAAATGCAGTAAAAACCCAAATAACGGGTTTTTACCACATAATCTGTTTAGTACCTCCTGCCCAATGAGAGAGAAATGTCTAACTCCACTTTTTTGTATAGTCTTTGATCCTTATATCTAGATCCGGAAACAGAAGAAGTCAGTATAATCATTTCAGAACTCAAAATACCTATCTACCCTCCACATATAGAGCATTTACATTGTCCTGTAAAGTGGATGAGATGTAATGTACGTGAGGCCAGCTTACACTATAATTGCTGACTGGTTTGGGGGGGATTCCACACAAGTATAAAGGTGCATTCATAGGGTGATAAATTGGCTGTGGCCGAATTTGACTATGCGATCTGCCTTTGAAGTGCATGGAGCTGATTTTGACTATACGATTTCCCTTTGAAGTTCATGGAGCCGATTTTGACTACATGCGCTTGCATTTTTTAATTGCCTTGCCTGCCCAGTTTATTTTTACTTGTGATACCGACCTTGCAGGGCCATGCATCGGTATCGCAAGCAGTGCAAACACTGCAATTGTGGCTAACTTTTGTTTTACGATTTCGACTATATAGTCAAAATCGTAAGCCAAAAAAATCACACCTTGTGTTTTTTTTGGTGTTTCCTGAATTATATTTTTTATTTACAGTTTATTATATAGCTCAGCACTTTACAATTGGTATTTTTGTGTTTGCACAAAAACCAAACTAAGGATTTTCCCCACAAAATGTTCATCTCCTAACAGGTCCTGAGGGTTACGCTAAGGGGGAAGCTACACTGATCAAGGATCTCTTATCTGCTAACACATTCTGTGTTTCCATAGTGACCCCAGAATGATTGAAGGGCTTGCTGTTAAATGAGATTTCTGTAGCTTCAGACTAATTTCCTGGTACAGGATGTAATAGGTAGCGCATCCTGTCACCTCCTCCCTCTGGTTGCATCAGTCATCCATGTGGTATGTCCCCACTTCCACAATCATCTGCATGAGAGAAGATACCATCCTTTTGATAGCTCTGGAGCAGGACAGGTGGCTCTGTTATCTGATCACATCAGGCAAGCAGCCTTTAGGCTCCCCCATCAGATAGCAGGCACCTGTAGCATCAGAGCAGTATGGTGTATAAAGTTATTAGATTAAATAAAATGGATGTTTTCTGTAAACTCATGTAACTGAAGGCCCCAATTTCACTGTGACCACTTCTGCCCTTGGAGGAGTCCCATGCAGTGCTCCTTTGAGTCACCCGGGACCTTCCCTGGACGCATGCAGGATTGAATGCGGTACCTTTGCGTGCGATATATATCACATGCAATCCCTGCAGATTCGATGGGTCCGGTACCAGTGGCTGAACTATAGCCCCGCAGCCCCCGCCATGGCGGGGAGGCGCTGAGTAATTGTGGGCGCTGGTCTACGTTGCGGGGCTATGTTACTAATCTCTGTGTGTGGCTGAGCTGACCGGGACGTGTGGGCAGACAGCGCAGCCCCCCCCTCGCCCTAGCCCTCCCAACGGCCCGTCCTCGTAGAGTTAATCACCCCCCTTACCCCTCCTCATGCCGCCGCATTCTCGCAGCGCAGATCTCCTCCAGGCTCCGGACCGTCTCCTCCTGTCGTACAGTGCTATTGAAAACTGCCCCTCACAAAATGGCTGCCCCCGTATAGCAGACAGTATTTTGTAGGGATGCTAGAGGAGGCGGCGGCCTCCTCTAGCATCCTTAAAAACTGTCTGCTATTAGGGGGCAGCCATTTTGTGAGGGGCAGTTTTCAATAGCACTGTACGACAGGAGGAGACGGTCCGGAGCCTGGAAGAGATCTGCGCTGCGAGAATGCGGCGGCATGAGGAGGGGTAAGGGGGGTGATTAACTCTACAAGGGCGGGCGGATGGGAGGGCTAGGGGGAGGGGGGGCCGCGCTGTCTGCCCACACGTCCCGGGACTGTACGTCAGGAGGAGACGGTCCGCAGCCTGGAGGAGATCTGCGCAGAGGGAATGCGGCGGCGGGGTAAGGGGGAGGGGCTGGGGGGGCTTTTGGATGTTTAACTGTGCTGGAAGGGCTAGGGGGAGGCGTGGGGGCGGCGCCTCCCATAACGGCGGGGGGGGGGGAATCCTAGTTACGCCACTGTCCGGTACGATGCGCACAGAACCGTGCAGCGCATCGGATCCGATGTCATTCACCTGCAATTTGTGCTCTCTTCCTGAGATTGATACAATCGCAGTAAAAGAGTCTGAATCTGAATCGTCCGTTGGAGGGGAGTTTCCGCTGGCCTCAATATTATTATTATTCTTTACAAAGTACATAAACAAATGAAAGAAGAAAGCAACTTATAGTACAAGACAATGACCAGGATGTACCTACCTCTTGCGGTACATCCCACCTAGGGATTCCAATTTTGGGCCATTTTTTCAATCCCGGGATTCAGGATTGAAAAATGCTCAATCCTGGGAATCCGGGGATCCCGGGATTTACTTAATGGTGAAAAAGCAGGTAGCAGCAGGGCTCTTTAGCTGCACTGCATCTTCCTCCTTAGCTCTACCCCCTGTCCCTCAGTCCTTATATACTCTTTCTCTCCTCTACAGTCCTTCTAGCTCTCTCTCCCCTGTCAGTCCTCTCTCTAGATCTGTCTCCTCTCTCCCTCCTCCCACCTACCAACCTCTGCTTGCTGGCTGGAGACCCGGCATGGTGATCAGGCGGGCGGGTGCAGCTGGCTGTTACCTAGCCAGTTGTCTTGGGCTGGCTTCTTCCTGGTTGGATAGACTTGGTTTGGCGTGCAGGAGACCTAGCGGGTAGATGCGGCTGTCGGGCTGCGTAGCGTTACCTCTGATGTCACGCTGCACACAAAGGGCAGCCAGGCAACGTCTGCAGGAGACCCAGCGGGTGGACACGGATGTTGGGCTGCGCATCGTGACCTCTGAGGTCACGCTGCGCACAGAAGAGGGGCAGCCGGGCAACGTCTGCTACTCAGCGCTGCCCGGCGTTTAAAGAAAAACAAACACAAATGTTGTGCGGTAAGCAATCCCGAAATCCCGGGATTGGATGAGCCAATCCTGGGATTGAAATCCCAGTGAATTTAGGCCTAAATCCCAGGATACCGCCGATCCCGATCCCGGGATTGGCCTCCCTAATCCCACCACACACTGCACTGATACTAATTGAATATGTACTAGCATAATAATTAATAACTCAAAAGAAAAGCTGTCCCAATAAGAGCTGCCTTTTGCAACAGTGATGTTACTAGACTTCTGGTTTTATGACACCGGAGTCTAGTGGCCGCGGGGGGAGGGGTGCTAAGACTTATCTGATTCTGACAGCACAATGCGTAAAGAAGCTAATAAGCTTCTATAGGGTAATTCCAGCAATAGTTGGTGCAGGGCCGGTGCTAGGGTGTCCGGCGCCCTCCTGCAAACCATACATTTTGCGCCCTTTCACATTGCCATTGCAACAAGCTGCAGCCCGATTGTGGGAGTATCTGCAACATGCGATCCTATGGAGGATCTCGGGTGCATGTACATGTATGCAAACACCATCTCAGTGCTGTGTCCGCAAAATGTTGCAGGCACTAAAGGTGCCCATACACGCTGCGAGAATCGCATACGTTATGGGCTAGATCGCATCGCACGGCATGCAATGTGTGTGCGATGCGATCCGAAAACAGTACAAAAAGTATGTGCAGCACTCGTGACTGAGGGGGAAAGGAGGGGAGAGAAGGAGGAGATGGAAAAAGAGGGGAGGAGATAGAGGGGGCGGAGTGTTGAGGACTGGCAGCGGCAAAGCACACTGAGAAGAGGGAAGGAAGGGGAGGCGGCGCTGCTGCCTGTTTGTCATTTGATTGACAGCTGACAGGCGCAGGGAGCAATGGGTAGGGGGCGGATCCGGACATGACATGTCATCCAGGCATTCACAGACAGCACTACATGCCTCAGCGCAAGTGTCCGTGAGGAAGAGGGGGCAGGTCGCAGGAGGAGGACAGTGTGTGCGCGGTGCAGGGAGCTGCTCAGCCTCTCCATACTGACGCCCGCTGTCAGACAGGTGCTGCGGGCGGCGTGCAGGAGGCAGTGACAGTGAGGGCTGAGGCAGCTTTAGCAGAGCAGGGAGGGAGACAGCGTCTTCTCAGCATGGCGCCTCCCTGCTATGCAGGAGCTGCTGGGTGGGTAGCACCGGCCCTGATTGGTGTTCCCCTCGGCGTCGGAGTCAGGCATTGCCAGGCCTATTATTTATTTATTTATTTATTTATTAACAGTTTCTTATATAGCGCAGCATATTCCGTTGCGCTTTACAAAGGGGACAGTGATACAACAAAACAGGGTATTTACAGACAGTCAAAATGTAGGAGGAAATGAGGGGAAACCTGGAAAGAGGGGTTTTACCACATTTCCCTTTAGTACATCCCACCAAATGTAGGACAGATACAAGGTATATATAAACATCGCTGCATTAGGGGACATGACCTGAAATAGGCATCAGGGCAGAAGAAACTGGGGGTTAGGTGTCATTGTTAGGAATATGGAGAAAATGAAGGAAGAATCACATGAGGGGCGGGCCCTGCTCGTGACAGCATAAACTATTATGATGAATCTCCCTTGTTTTACTTTCATGTACCCCATCTGTCCCATCAAATACACGGATTATACTTCTCTAAAATCCAAGGCCATATATTGTCCTCAAACCATCCGAATGGCAATGAAATGACACTGGGTTTATGAGAACACAGGCTCTGTATCTGTCATCACAAAGACAAAAAATCCAAATCATTTTCATAAAAACACAAGACAAATGCCTTTCTATTTGTGACAGCGCTCGCATTGTTCAAATAGCGACAATGAAGATACTACTGAGCAGAACAGATAAGTGGAAGAAATGCCGGCATGTCAGATATGTAACTGTGTCACAGATGCATTGGAATGTCCCCATCTACGTTGGTGACCTCCATGGTACAGAAGTTCCTTCTATCTCTAATATTTATTCATTTTTCTGTTCCTGAGATGGCGATAACCATATCGCCATCTTAGTATTGCGGAAATGCTCATATCGATGCAAACCCTGTTGCATAGGCTTACCCATGCTTTCATGTCCCTTTGCTATCACATGCAGTGCCCCCTTTATATACATGGGCACCAAGAGTCGTCACTGGCCATGCAGCGTTTGTGCACGCACAAGGAGCAGTGGCATCACTGGGGGGGAACGACACCTGGGTGTCCCCTGCTGGTGACATCACAGTGCCCACTCCTGCTCAGTAACAGGAGCCCAGGTACTGTTACATTAAGGGCCTGATCCTGGAGCAATGTTTAGAGACTTCACATGCGCATATGCATTTATGCATGTGCAGCTTCTTTGTGTGAGCGGGATCGGCAAAATGATTGTTTGCCGGGCCGATTGCATGCAGCAGTGCGGACGGGGGGAGGGGGGCGTGGGACAGCGGACATTGGTTGCGCCCATGGGAACCCCAGGGTTTCATGGGAGTTCCCATAAAAAGGCTGGGGGTCCACATGGAAATTCGCTGGTGATGGGGGTGCCGTGGGCAGGCAGCTGACATCACTCAATGTCAGCTGTCCGCCCTCTTCCTGTACAGGGGTGCAGCCAGGGCCGGATTTGTGCCTAGGCCCGTGAGGCACGGGCCTCAGGGCGGCACCAATCAAGGGCGGCAGTGGCGATGGCTCTGCAGGCACCCCCTGCACCCTTTTATTCTATTTGTGTAATGCCGCACGGGCAGTGTCAACAGCGCTTTCCTTACACAATTCGCGTTCCCTGTGAGCAGCGGGCAGGCAGGCAGTGCGGGGACGGAGAAGTGGTGATCCAACCCCTCTTACCTCTGTGATGGTGCCGTCCGGGGCTCGACGTCACTATCTAGTGACCAGCCCCGGCGTGAATCACGCTGTGCGCCGCGGTAGCATGGGAGGGAGCCAAGCCGACTACAGAAAAGATTTTACAGAGCTCAGCTCTGCAGCAGCTGAACCCCGGCGCAGACGAGTAAAAGACCCGTCGCCGACCAGGAGACCTTGACCTTCCCTCAATGCTGGTGGTAAATTGCAGCACATATGTTCACACAACACAGCATGTACTGATATGGTGTAGGGAAGGATGAGATTAAGATAGGATTGTATAAAGTGCACCACCTCCCCCGCTCCCCTTCCCCCTCCCTCTATGCTTTATATTTTATTTCTATCCTCTCTCTCTCTCTGTCTTTCTCTGTCTCTCTCACCCACCCCTCTGGTCTAACCTTTCTCTCCCTCTCCCCAAATTTATCTGTAATCCATATATATATATATGACTTGGGGGGGGGGGGGGGCGGACAAAAATGGTGTGCCTAGGGGCGGCCTGACCCCTAAATTCGCCCCTGGGTGCAGCAGGTCTAAAGGTGCCCATACACGCACCGATTTCAGCATGCGTTTTGAACTTATAAAATTCAAAACGCATCGCATCGGCTTAAATCACACTGTGTACCTGTGGGGATGCAATGCGTTGCGATGCGATGCGATGCGCGTCCCCACAGGTACAATTAGGGCCGGTGCTAGGGTGTCTGGCGCCCTCCTGCAAACTATAAATTTGCGCCCTCCAATACTTTACAAAGAGATAGCGCTTTTCAAAGGCGCATGCTGAATAAAAGTATGTATAGGCCCGTAGTAGTAGTGCCTCTTATACAAATTATATGCCCAGTAGCCGCAATGCTGTATCTAGACAATTTGGTTCCCTGTGCCAGAAAAAAAATTGGTGTCCATGCTTCCCACCCTCCATTCCCCACACACAGAAAACAAAAAGCAGGGATAGTGCGCGCCGAAGGCGCACGCCAAAAATTTCCACCCTATTGCCCAATATACATTATGTCACACATCGTAATGCCTATTACATATTATGCCACATGCCGCACTGCCCATTACATATTATACCACATGCCGTAATGACCAATATACTGCATATTCTGCCATAATGCGAATTGCATATTATTCTACACACCGTATATATAGATATATCTATATAGATATCTTTAAAAACACTTTAATGTGCTTAAGTAAAACCAACACAAATTAAATGACGGACATGATGTTATGTTGTACATTTAATTTATGTGGTTTTAGTTAAGCATATTAAATTGGCTTTAAATTTCGTTGATCTATTCATTATTTTTCTCTGGTGGTCTAGGGAGGAAACGTCCATCCCCCCCTCCACGGCTCAACAGTTGTCCTCCATTCCCCCCCTCCCTTTCCTGGCTGTTTTGGCACTTACCCCGTCCCCTTATTGTAGCTGGCTGCTGCTCCCGGCGTGTGCTGCACCTGTCACACAGGCAGCGGCAGAGCAAAGCACAGTCTGATTCCTGGTGCGGGTACCAATGTGGGGTTGTTGGTGTTCAGGTGCAAGGGTGGCTGGTGGCCTCTGTGTCTGCCTGAGGTGAGCAGATGCTGCCAGCAGGGGGTGCGGCGCTGTGGGTGAATGGGACAGAGGACAATTACAATGTGAAAGCCGGCTGGGGTGAGTAGACGCTGCCAGCGGAGGTTAAGTGCCACGGGGATGTGCTGATGTCTTCAGTGTAGAGCGGGCGGCTCTTTTTGGTGCCGGGTGCGGAGTCGGACTGCAGTGCACACCACTAGTGACGCCACTGGCAGGGAGAGCCCCTCTTCAGCACGGCGCCTCCCTGCATCGCAGGAGCTGCTGAGTGGCTAGCGCCGGCCCTGGGTACAATATTGTAAAGCACAAAAAGTATCTGCAGGCAGTACTTTTTGTGCTTCATTACATCGCATCAGTTTTGTAGTACATGCGATGCGATGTGATGCGATGCGATGTCCATTAGTAACTATTAACTTAAAAAAAAAAAAGAGGCTGAAATCGCATCGCACCCGCAAAGTACAGCATCGCATCCACATCAAGTGCCAAAATTGCATGGCAGCTTGAAGTTCAAAACACACATGACACACAAAATCAGTGAGTGTATGGGCACCTTTAGTCACCAGAGAGTGTCTTAGATCTTTGAGCGCTAGAGAAAGCATTTGATGGTCGGCAACTACTGTATTAAATAGTTACAAGATGCGAATTTCGCAGGTTTGCGGGTCAATCAGAATGACCTCCTAAGTGCACAATCAGGCTCATGTAGCTCTCTAGGCATCTCTTGGACCCCCGCAGTGATGAAAACAGGGGTTCTGGCGGTGAGGCCATGCCCAAGGTAAGCTCTATCCTTAAGCATCTGACTAGGGTGCTGGGACCTTACGGGGAGGGGCACCACCAAGTTTTCCTATCCCAAAAATAATGGGATAGGAAAACAACTGCACTTTCTACCTCCACACTATCACTTGAGGGGCTGGAAAGTGGGTATTGGATATTGTGTGGGGTTGAGGGGCAATAGATTGAAATTTTGCCAAGGGTCCCAAGAAGCCTATCGCTGGCCCTGGCCACACCCAAACCCATGAGGCCACTCCCCCAACCTACTGTGCACAACCACACCGCTTTGAAAAACCGCAAAGCTTTGAAAATGACCCTACATAGCTCCGTGTGTGGGGGCCATAGTGATACCGTTAAGCGGTCTCATGCGACGCTATCGCCTGGTGATTAAGATCCAGAATTCTGGATAAATATAGTTAATAGTCGGTCAGGGCCACTGTTCTCACCCGATAACTCTGGCCCTTACAGATCGCTCAGCACACAGCGCAGTGTGCTGAGGGATGTGAGCGATCTACACTGCTCAGATCTCTTAGTAACATCTCCCCGATTATTAAACCCCAATAAAAGCAATTAATATAAACTCCTGCAAACCGAAACGGCCTTACACTTACACAGATGTATTGTTTGAGATCCCAGGCAATAGACCTCTATACCCACTACAGAAAATAAATGAACCAATATATACAAATGTCCAAACAACAACAAAAAACATGGCACATTTCATTGAAGAAAGCTTTGAGCTATTCATCAAGGTATGGAAATTCCTGTTATATAACCATTATCTACATTTTAATCTAGCATTTATGAAAAAAAACATTCTAAACATAGAACCACAGAATGTGTCAGCAGATAACAATCACTTGGCCCATCTAGTCTGCCTTTTTTTAACCTTTAGGTAACGTCAACCCTACTAGATATGTACTATTGCACCACCTCCTGGGAACTACTTTGCTATAAAAGGAAAGTGACCCCTATTTTAATGTAGCTAGGATATCTGACTTCTTAAATGACCTACTGTACCCATATTATTCCTGCACATTTTATGCATAACTGGTTAAAAGCCCACCACAATGATGGCTTCTGCAATGCACTTTCACTTTGAGCTGTGACAGTTTTTAGCCCACACGCCCTCCATCCCACTCCCAGTCCATATCTGCTCCTATCTCCAATCGCCTGATTCAGACCTGTTCTCTAGGTTGCCCATGTTCATAGCCTAGTGAACAGGTGAACAGATCGAGCAGCAGACGAAGAACGCTCAGCAAGGAAGATCAGCCTCGCAGTTAGGGTGCCTACTCTTCTGGGGCTGCAGGGACTATCCAAAAAAGGGACTACCAGCAAAATCCAGGAACGTAGGCGAGTATGTTCTATAGGGAAATAGACAATGATACACAAAGATAGGTGCTACCTATTGCATACTGGCCCAGCCACATTACATATAATAATACACGCACAATAAGACTCTCCACTAGCCTCCAAACTTTCAAGTGTTCCCTGAAAACTCACCTCTTCAGGCAAGCCTATCATATTTAAGTACCACACACATAACCCTCTGAGGCACTTATGTATTATATAGCTTCCCTTCTGGACTTGTAACTTGGTGGGACTGCTATGCTATTACTGATGCCTGTCCTTGTGTTTCCCTCCTATATACCTAATAGATTGTAAGCTTGCAGCAGGGCCCTCTAACCTCCAAGTCTGTCTGTTACCCAGTTTGTTTTATCACTGTCTCCTATTGTAAAGTGCAACGGAATCTGCTGCACGATATAAAAATCTGTAAATAAATAAATAAAATCTAGAGTAGTGACCATATAACAGGGACCTTTACTTGTGGACTAGAGTGATGTACTTGCCCCACAAGATAAAGCTTGCCAGCCAGCTCCTGCCTTTGACAACGTTTACCAATCATTGAAGACTCTGATAACAATGGGATACCCATTTAATCTTATGTGGGGTACACACCAGGACGACCACCGTCGTTCACGACCGATAGACGACCATGGAACGATTTCCCTTGGACTTCCCGGGAGCTCCCAGGCAGTCCCCAGCAAACGATTAGCAAAAATTGTGTTTTTTTGCGGAACGATCTAGATCCGATCCCGATGCGCCCGCGATGGTCGTTAAGACGGTCGGATCGCTGGTTTTTGTTTTTTTTGCAAGAACACATGCGACCGTCGTCAGATGGGCCTTTGAAATTTGAATGAAGGGGCTGGACTAGCAGAGGGGGAGGACTAGCAGAGGGGGATAGGAATAGCAGCAGCCATTTTAAACCAGTGTATTTCTGCTTTGTTACTAGTGAGGCTTGGTTTATACCTGCTGAACGCTGGACATAGCTATTTACACATTACTTTGTTTTGCCTGCCATTACAAAGTGTCTTTTAACCCTGCACTATGGAGAATGCAGTGATGGGTAGTCACCAGCAACAGTACCTGCTCTATTATGCAGTTTTGAAGCTCAGGCGTCAGAGAGCCCAGCGCAGGAGAGAAAGATCATGCTGGACAAAGCAGTGGCTACTTCAGCGTCAGACTCGTTCGCACATGCCACTGCTCAGGGACATCAGGGAGAATAACCCAGACGATTTCCGTAACTTCTTGAGGATGGATGATGCCACATTCCAGGAATTGCTGCGTCTGGTGACTCCCCACATCGAGAAGCAGGATACCAAGTATCGCATGGCTATCCCTGCTGAGGAACGGCTGGTGGTCACCCTGAGGTTTCTGGCGACAGGACGGTCTCTTGCTGACCTAAAGTTTGGATCCCTCATCTCCCCGCAAGCTTTGGGCCTCATCATCCCGGAGACCTGCAAAGCCATTGTGAAGGTGCTGCAGTACCAGTATTGCAAGGTAAGGATGAAATATACACTGTACACTTTATTGTGCAAACAAAATATTTTTATTTATAATTTAGGCCTAGGACAGAAACAGGTTTTTTAGGCCTTTCATGGTTAAAACATGTAAAATAGTAAATAGATTGTGTCAACAAAAATATATTATAATACCATATATAAAAGATATTGTACAAAAACACACACTATATATAAAGATTTAAGTATGTATGACCCAGTTTAAACTTTCCCAATAAGTACGGGCTACTGTGTGGCAGAGGATGTCTGCCGCAGATAAGTAAAGGCTGCGGCCCACATGGCGCATGGCGCAGATGCAATGGTCCCGGCCCCATTGATGTGCGCCATACGCCATGTGAGCAGTGGCCATCACATACCTGCAGCTGAGACCATGTCTGCCGCACAGTACCCAATACTATTGGTAAAGACAAAAGGGCAATAAATGGAGTTTGCTATCCAGATTGAGGAGAATCCTGTTCTCCCTCTGGTAATGCAGGTACAGGTAGCAGCATATAAAAAAACAAAAAACACACTCTGGTAACTTCTGGAACAGGCACTTACAACAGTAGGGATAAGGTACTGTGTGGCAGAGGATGTCTGCTGCAGATATGTAAAGGCTGCGGCCCACATGGCGCATGGCGCAGATGCAATGGCCCCCGCCCCATTGATGTGCGCCATACACCATGTGAGCAGTGGCCATCACATACCTGCAGCTGAGACCATGTCTTCGGCACAGTACCCCATACTATTGGCAAAGAAAAAAGGGCAATAAATGGAGTTTGCTATCCAGATTGAGGAGAATCCTGTTCTCCCTCTGGTAATGCAGGTACAGGTAGCAGCATATATGTAGAAAACCAAGACAAAAGACACTCTGGTAACTTCTGGAACATGCCCTTACAACAGTAGGGATAAGGTACTGTGCGGCAGAGGATGTCTGCTGCAGATATGTAAAGGCTGCGGCCCACATGGCGCATGGCGCAGATGCAATGGCCCCCGCCCCATTGATGTGCGCCATACACCATGTGAGCAGTGGCCATCACATACCTGCAGCTGAGACCATGTCTTCGGCACAGTACCCCATACTATTGGCAAAGAAAAAAGGGCAATAAATGGAGTTTGCTATCCAGATTGAGGAGAATCCTGTTCTCCCTCTGGTAATGCAGGTACAGGTAGCAGCATATATGTAGAAAACCAAGACAAAAGACACTCTGGTAACTTCTGGAACATGCCCTTACAACAGTAGGGATAAGGTACTGTGCGGCAGAGGATGTCTGCTGCAGATATGTAAAGGCTGCGGCCCACATGGCGCATGGCGCAGATGCAATGGCCCCCGCCCCATTGATGTGCGCCATACGCCATGTGAGCAGTGGCCATCACATACCTGCAGCCGAGACCATGTCTGCCGCACAGTACCCCATACTATTGGCAAAGAAAAAAGGGCAATAAATGGAGTTTGCTATCCAGATTGAGGAGAATCCTGTTCTCCCTCTGGTAATGCAGGTACAGGTAGCAGCATATAAATAAACAAAAATACACACTGTGGCCCTTGTGTGGCAGAGGATGTCTGCTGCAGATATGTAAAGGCTGCGGCCCACATGGCGCATGGCGCAGATGCAATGGTCCCGGCCCCATTGATGTGCGCCATACGCCATGTGAGCAGTGGCCATCACATACCTGCAGCTGAGACCATGTCGATGGTAAATGATAAAGTAGCCTATTTTTTAAGACAGATCCTCAAAAACAGGACACTCTGGATCTTCTATCAGTAAAGAACTGTAGAATTGACGGTACTGGGGGGGTTGAGAAGGCTGTGTAGGTGTTGACTGGGTATGTGTTGGAATTGTGCTCGACTGGCCTGCTACGGTGGCAGGCGGAGTAGGCACTGGTGATTCTAATGACAGTGGTGTGTCTGGTGCACTACCAATGCCAACTATTTTAGTGCCACTGTTGAGATACCCTAAACTGCCATTATACACCAACTCCATGCATAACTTTTCAAAAGTAAGTTGCTGGTCAGGAGCCATGTTGCGAACACACTCTGCCACATAAGTGAAGTAGTTGTCATGTTTGTCCGGGTTTCTTTGCAGGACTTGATGTGCCCGCATCATAAATTCTTCATGTGCCGCTGCTTCTCCTTTTTTTCCTTTGCCACGCATTTTTTTGGCACGGGGGAGTGGTGGAGTGGGTTCCAGGGTGGGTGGCGGAGTGCGTGCCGGAGTAGGAACTTCGTTAGATGTGCATGCATTATCAGATAGGACAGATAGGTCTGGGGTTGCAGGTGGGTAGTCACCAAGCTGTAAAAAAATTGAACATGTTTACTAATCAATTCTATTTACTTCTAATTTCAGTTCCCTACCAGCGTGAATGAATGGAAAGTCATCGCAGAGGAGTTTGAACAGCGATGGAACTTCCCAAATTGCGGTGGAGCCATTGATGGCAAACATGTCCGCATAGCCCAGCCTATCAATAGTGGTTCCTACTATTTTAATTACAAGGGCTATTTTAGCATTGTACTAATGGCTGTGGTGAATGCCAACTATGAGTTTATCTTCCTGGATGTAGGAAGGAATGGCCGTGCATCGGATGGTGGCACTTTCAAGGACACAAAGTTCTACGAAAGGCTCATAGCGAACACCCTTCACTTGCCGTCTGTCCAGGAAACTAAACAGGGGCTTAACTTTGTTTTTGTGGCTGACGAGGCTTTTGGCCTGCACGAGCATGTCATGAAGCCATATGCGCAAAGGGGCCTGAACCATGACAAAAGGATCTTTAACTACAGGCTATCCAGGGCACGGCGTGTTGTGGAAAATGCTTTTGGCATCCTGGCAAGCCGGTTTCGCATTTTTCACACTGCCATTAACCTGAGGGTGGACAAAATTGACTGGGTTGTCACGGCGTGCTGTGTCCTGCACAATTTGCTCCGCAGAAAAGCCACACAGCAAAGGGCTACAGGCACAGCACTCCAAGAAGACCAAGAACTGCCAGAGGAGGTAGTGCAGATATCCTCCTTGCAAACCCCAACACAACGCTACACAGGGAGTGCACGAGCCAAACAGGTGAGGGAAGAGTACATGGCCTACTTTAATGGGGAGGGCGCTGTGGATTGGCAGGAGGAATCAATTAGATAGCCAAAAAAATAGACTCACCGATGCAGACTGCGAATTCTCCTCCTCCTCCTGCGCCGCGACTTCTTGGTTTTCCTGTTCGACCATAAGGACTACTCCTGTCCTCATCGACTCCTGGCTGAGGGTGAATGTCAACCGGTCATAGTACCAGAGCGATGTTTGATACATCTCGTCGACTCCAGCACCAGACTTCTTTGCAGCCTCCATCTTCTTGTGTTCCTTTAAGAACACCGTGCGCATATTCTGGATGCGTTTCCTCACCCATTCAACATTGGCCTCTGGATGAAATGGAAGACTGTAGCGTGCCAACTCCTCCAAGGCTTGGTTTCTTTTCATTTTGTTTGAATACTCCTTGGATTTGGTTCTCCACAGGCATTCGTGTGTACGATATTTTTCAATAAACCCTTCCAAAAACTCTTGTTCCTTTGCGTTGGACATTGGGACTGTAAAAAGATAAAACCATTTTAGTTGTTATAGTTATACCCATGTTTTGTTTCATATTTAAATTTTTATAGTTATAGTTACCAGTTTACCTAGTTCTTATGTTTTAAGTATTTAAAATGTTAATAAACTTTTATGAAAACCACTATACATTTTATTGTGCAGATTGCTATTCACACACACAGGTGAATGGGGCCTAGCAGAGAGGAGTGCATGGAATACTGCAATGGTGGACAATGGTTTATGTATATATATCTATATATACACAAACACACACACACAGGTGAATGGGGCCTAGCAGAGAGGAGTGCTTGGAATACTGCAATGGTGGACAATGGTTTATGTATATATATCTATATATACACAAACACACACACACAGGTGAATGGGGCCTAGCAGAGAGGAGTGCTTGGAATACTGCAATGGTGGACAATGGTTTATGTATATATATCTATATATACACAAACACACACACACAGGTGAATGGGGCCTAGCAGAGAGGAGTGCTTGGAATACTGCAATGGTGGACATTGGTTATATGTATACACACAGACATGGGGCCCACCCAAAAAAAACAGTGACATGGTCGGGTGCACGGTTGCCAAACCAGTGCTTTATACACACTATATACATTGGTGGCAACAGTGGGCATGCATAGAAGAGCATTGGGAGTGCAAACATACCAGGTTGTTGTTCTGGGAGATGAGACAAGAAGGAGAGTCCAACTGCTGCGCCAGCGCTGTTTGCTATGTGGAAAAACATGGCGCCGGGGGAGTGTTTAGGAAATGCCACTCAAATAGGCTGGATCAAACGACGGACGCACCGACGGACGGACGACGGAGGCGGCAAAAAACACTCACGATCTGCATACGATTGACGGTCGGTCGGCCTGGGATTGACGGATCCTACCTGCAGCACGTAGGACCAAAGATGCGACCAAACGAGCGGCGTGAACGCGCATTTGATCGGAATCGGATCAAATAAATGTCAAAAACACACGATAGTACATACAATCTGCATACAACCGGTCGGAATTGGATCTAAATTGACAGAATCGTGCCCTAGTCGTCCTGGTGTGTACCCAGCATAACTCTACAATCCAAAGGCCACGTGAATACCACAATGTGCACTTGGAATGTTGCTTTTGGGACACACAGTCTGTGTGACAGTTTACTTACACTAAACAAACAATACCACTTGTTACTGAACAACAAACTCAAGAATGCTGAGACAATAATATTCAAATCCATCCTTGTTGTGAAGTTTCCTATCATTGTTATCTACTAAGGAATTCCAGATAAATGCCTGCTCAGTGGAACAACATCTCCCAGATACAGGAAGTTGTGTATATTTCATACTGCCGGGGCCATTACAAAGACAATGACAGTAAGAGCATCTTCGTCACTCTGAGGGGCCCATTCATTATTTAATATTTGCGGCTAAATCTCCAGAGTTAGTTGCAAATATAATCACCTGAATGTATCAGGAGGGACCGCAGCAGGCAGGGGCATAACTAGATATTCGTAGGCCTCAAAGCAAAAGTTTGTAAGGGCCCCTATGTACCAACTAATGATGCAACATTTATTTAGCATATTTAATTTACATAGTAAAGATGGGACCCCTTCAGCTCTGGGCCCCATAGCAGCTGCACCCCTTGCACCAATCCAGTGTGTATTATATGAATGAAAACATTTAATCACTAACAAAGTATATAAAAACAGTAAATTACTCTATAAAAATGAATGCATATATATGAAATGTATGTGTATAAATGAATGCAAAAGTAATTTTATATCTGTTGTGCATCATTGCAATGATGTTAATGTTTAAGTTTTTCTTAGATGCGCGGTTACTGAAAAAGGATTCTACCGTCCTTTACTGATCCTTTGTTAGACAGGTCTAATCCCCCCAATTTATAACCCATGGACACCCATTCCTGCGGCCTCCTGTACTCTTATTGCCCCTCTTAAGCAACACAGTGGGGGGAATTGTACTTTCTTTGCTATTTAACTTATTCCAAGCTCTCTTCATATACTGTATATGCCTCCTTATGTTTTTATATTCCTACAGTTTAGAACCTCTGACTTCATGTTGGGGTAGATTTATTAAACTCGGTGAAGTGATAAAATGTCTGGGTTTGATTACTGGCCAATCAGCTCCTACCTGTGATTTTTTAAACCAAGCTTGTAACACAGGCCCTTATTCTGAATCGTGCGGTACGGCCCGCGTGCGGCCGTACCGCCGATGTTTTCAGTCTGCACATGCGCAGAGGTCAATCTGCGCATGTGCAGCCCAATTCGCCGCAGACGTAGTTCGTCCGCCGCAAAGGGGGCGTATAGGGGCGTGAGGGGCTTCATACCCTCATTTCCCTATGCATACGCCCCGCGTTTCATGGGCGTTCCCATGCAAACGCGGGGCGTATGCATGCTAATGAGGGTATGACGCCAGTGATGGGGGCGGGAAGCTGACGTCGCCGGATGTCAGCTCTCAGCCCCCATACAAGCTATCACACGGACGATTGTCCGTGTGGTCTCAGCTTGCGGGACCTGGTGGGGCGTGCGGCCCTGCCTTCGATGGTCGCCGACCATCGAATGCAGGGGGCAGCTCCCACCATGGTGGAGGCGTACGCCCCACCATTTTCTTGCGGATCGCCAGCCGTCCGTGTACGGACGGCCGTGGCGATCCGTATCGTGGGCGGGGATTGGTTTGTGCGGCCGGAGCACCGTGTGCGGCTCCGGCCGCACAGATCTGAATAAGGGCCACAGTAAGGAGCTGATTGGCCAGTGATAAAAATCAGATACTTTATCACTTCACCGAGCTTAATAAATCTGCCCCATGGGCCCTTAAATGCCCACTAGTCCCTCTCACAGTGGTGGCTTGGGAATACCCAACTTCAGAGGATATTACTTTGCTGTGCAGCTCTCCTACTGCGGGCAGTGGTGCAACCATCGAGCAAGGAAGGTCTTTGGATTTTATTTATACCCCATTCTTATTGGGGAGTTTTATTACCAATTAAAGACCAGCGATGATTAAGTACTCCGATGGTGAGTAAATACAATACCAAATGACACGCTATTGTTTGGTTGTTAATTCTTGACAGTGAATAATATAATATATTTTTCCTGTGAGCATTAAACACAGATTCCTATGGAAGACCTTACACAATGATAGTAACATGATTCAGTAGACATGTTTGCTGTCCTTGTTCTCTAGAATCTGCATTCTCCGCATCGTATGACTAAGTTAACATGGCCCTAGATGAAAGGTTATAAAGAACGTAAGTTATTGCAGGAACACTATGTTCCCTGGCCACACGTGTAATATGGATACCCCAATTAACTGCCCATGTAAGAGGCAAAACTCTGGCTATGTTCCTTACACTATGTGCCCGAGTGTTGTGAACACTGCACAAATATTGCAAGCATTTCCATCCAGAGGCATTGTTTGTTTTGGCAATACAATCTTGGTATTTTACTTTTACAATTAAAAGTTTGTTAGCCTTTTGCATACTAGATAGACGTTGATTGTTTGTAAGGTTGTGCTGCCTGAAAACATCAGCTGAAGGGCAAACAAAGGAAGACTCACTTACAGAGAAGTACAGCGTTTTCTGCTTACTTGCCAAACTTTGAAATCTAGAATCATGGAGAATACAGGAGGATGTGTCGCCCAAAGTTCCGTGTGGCGTTGAGGGGGAGTGTCATACTATAAATGTATTAGTCTAACATTGCTGTCTGTAATATGGGGTATCTTGTCTGCAGGCTTAAAATGAATAACAGCTAAACTCTGCTACAGAGTTGAGGTTGTGGAAGACCGTTTCATGACACAAGTCATGTACCATGGCAACACTGAGCACAGCAACAAGACACAAGGTAGTTACACTGCATAATTTTTTATGAAAAACAAGAAGAAAAGTGAGGGGTCCTTGTTCTTGTTTTTTCATAAAAAATTTACAACTTTTTTGGACAGGTAGTACCATAAGAAAAATTGATAGAAAAATAAGAACTAAATAAACCTCCCCAAAGAGGGAGAGAGGGGAGGCGACAGGTTCCGATATTAATAATGGGGTAAGTAAGTTTAAATGTGATCAACTATAGTACAATATCACTTATAAAGTCCAATAAAAAGAAATAATATAATGTCCCTTAATTTCAGTTCTGAAGACAGAAGTGAGGTTGGTTCTACAATACAGTGATTCCTTGGGGATCCAAAACAATGTATTGGGCAAAGGTGAAATTGTCAGATGGGGGGCTCCTCCCAAATATGAGAGAAAAACTAAATATATACAATATGTAGAGCGGTTTTCTTTGAGAAACACTTATATATGCCATTTATACAATATTCTGATATAGCCAAGAAATTTTCACTTCAGCTCGTACCTAACTCACAATAGAATACTGTAGGTGTGAGAAAAACACATAAAAGGTCTTTTTTTAGGCAAGTGAAAAGACAAATAACAATAAACGCATCTGATATACTGAAATCAGTGTTGAAATACTCCCATAATGGTTTCTTTAAATGGGACACGCCCTCGTTTTTGAAAGGATAAGGTGCAACTCATGAGTACCCAACTCACAAAGTGCAAGTGTTGATTCAGACGTGTAGCAGTTTCTTTCCATCAACTCAGTGACACAGCAACATGCAGATTCAGTGCTCTATAAATACACCCTAGTGATCATTTTGTAATAAGTTGTGTGTCAAAAATTTACAAGCATGTGAGTGAAAGCGCATCAAGGTATCTTTATATATGTGAATTAATGAGAGGAGACAGGGTTGTACCCAACTTACTGGATTCAATAAACGTAAGCAAAAAGAGAGAAAAGAATGTCCTTTGCAGGTGCACCTAAGAAATTTTAAAATATAACCTTTATTAATGTATCAGTAAAATACTGCGAGATAATTTAAAAAACAATAATGACATATAGAGGTGGGGATCACACATTAAAACTAAGGTGGCAGGCAGAAGTTGCTGATAATATTTGTATTGTGCTTTATGTTTGTGATGTGTTTTAAACAGTGCTTTGGCTACCCACTTCTGTACAGTAATGTGGGTCTGCAGACCCCACACGTTGCTGTTAACAGAATCAGGTACGCGGTGCCAAATAAAGAGTGGGTCTTCTGACCTCTGATACCTCTTCTGGCCTCAGACTTGTGCGGGCTCTAAGTGCTGTTTCCTCTCGTGAGGGTCAGGGTGTCCCGCTGCGTTATAGCAGATGGGAGTCACAGCCCTGTTAGGCAATAGTGTAGCACTGTCTGCTCCCACGGTGTGCTAAGAGTATTGCGCACCGGGTCAGACACTGAGGAGCTTATTCTGATCGTAGCGGCCAAACGTGCGTACGTTCCAAAACAACGTACGCTATCCGTACGCGGCCGTTGGGGTTAAGTCCACCCACAACTCAGCCGCATACGTACGGCCAGAAACAACGTCGAAGGGGAGTGGCGTACAAATGTGCGTACGCCAACGTACACGGACGGGCCAGCCCTTACACTCCGACAACTGGCGTACAATTGAGCGTACACCACCGTTTACGGACGTCTCTCGGCCGTCTTCCCACCGACTTCTTGCGGCTATCTGAGCGTACGCCAGCTTGCACGGATGGGTCCCTATTGTTTTCAATAGAAAAGTCAGCTTATGTCACCGCTCGTGAGAGTGAGCGTACGTCCGTGTACGCTGACATACCCTTCATATATATGGACCTGCAAATCTTGCCTTTGAACTATAATGATGAAAATTAATTAATTGATTGAATTAATTAATGTGCAAAATAGTGGACATGGGCTTAAAACATTGCTGAAACATCCTTTGTAGGTGTTAGATGTGGTTTATGTTATTGTATCCTAAATACAAAACCTATGTTTGTATTAGAGTGAACACGTTGACACATGTCGACTTGTGTAGATTGAGTGTGCTACTGTGTAAAGTCTATGAAAGCACGTAGTGAATGTGTATAACTGTTTAACAAATACCTACCTTAGCATATATAAGCAGGTCTTAAAAAAATTCTTACCGTAAATTAAACAAACCTTTAAATGTAGAGAAGTATAGAAAGATAAGCTTCCAATGTGTTTGAGTGCTGTGTGTGGCTTGCAGGTAGTGAAATCATGGTTTGGACTTAATAGACTGCAGCATTGGTTATTACATTCAGGTGTATGTGTTTGGTAGTGTTAATGGTGATATGATATGACCAGAGTGACAATAAGTGGAAAGCGCAGGCTACGTAATGTGTCCGTAACCTGCTTACCCTTTATACCTAACTGCGTGCGAACAAAACGTAGCGCAGCGCAGCGTACAGTCAATTGTATGTTATACACCAAGAACTGATACCTTAATAAGAGATCCTTTCGCAGGACTTTGTCTCCAATTGTGCGAATATACCTTAAAGGACAGAGCCCGCAATGTAAGGACAAATTCCTTAATGTACCTTATCGCTATCATGCGAATAACTAGACACGACCACGGAATAGAAATAAGGAGGTTAGAACTCCATAAAAAGATTGTATTAAAGTCCCTAATGGACAAAAGGGGGTTACAGAAATAAGAATAAACAGGTATAACTAGTGATACAATACAATAACAATGAATACTAAACACTCTCTGCTAAGGGGAAAGAATACAAATACAAGACACAATCAGCCAATAATAACTACAAGGATAAATACCGTGATAAATGCAACCGTTTACCGTGGTCATCTAGTATGTGAAAAGCAGTCCGGTCAGAGCTCACTATCGTTCAGGAATGAGCGATAGTCCGGTAGGAAGGTCCAGGGAAAGTAGTTGTGCCGAAGAGACCCTGGCTGCTCTGGGTCGCCTATCTTATAGGATCAGAAGGGGGAGGTCAAAGGCCATTTCTCATTGGCCAGAGATCATATGTCCGGTCCACTGTGATTGGAGGTTAGACGCTGTACCTGGTCTGACCAGGTGCAGGGGAGTGAACTTTAAGAGTCCTTTGTTTGGTGGTTTCGGCGTCAGCAAGGATAAGAACCGGTTTGAGCTAGTTTCCTTTGTTAACTACTTACAACAGAAACTGTCTCTGGAATATGGGTTATGTCCATAACTATCGGACAGTGTACATTGCGAAATATTCGCAATGACCGGAATACTTTGCATGATGAGCTGAGCGGAACGGTACTAAACACGATACAGACAGATGTGTGCAGGGCTAACTAAGCTATGTGTGGCGTTCTAAACCTTTTAACTATATATCATTTCGTGTAAGTGTGTTATTATGAATTTATGTGTGATAGTATGTCTACTCTTCTGGTCCACATTGTCACACATACTCAGGTATGGAAACTTTATTTGCGCAACTCTGCGAACCAAAATGGCGGCCATACTATCACAAAATGGCGTGTGTGTACCTAGACTTCCACAGTCCACCCTTTAACAGTAAATATAAAACTGTTACAATACAAAAACATTTCACACGACAATACAGAAATTCATAATCCTAACAAAGAAATTGGGATCCAAGAAATAAACATATAAGGGGAGTAAACCATCTGCTCTCGGCCGATCCAGGATCATGGATAAACGATGGGCCGCATTTATCGAACAATCTACTCAGGGTCACGAAGGATAATGTACAATTTTGGGATAAAAATAAAAACAGGGGTGGTTACAACATATACACGTTCACAAATATGGCATCCTTTGGTAGGTATTGTTTGTGACAACAGACCCTTGAACTCTTTGTTGTCTCTCTTTTTGATATGCTTTTAAGTATGATGGTATTAAAACATCCGGTCCTGGGTAAGGTGTCAAGTTTATAGATTCTACCTTGACCTAAGCTGGGACGGGTAACACACTCTCAGAACTCTGTATCGTCCGTCCAATGCCTGGCAGCAGGGCGGCGGCGGTATCCTTGCTTTTGAGGAACGGATAGTGGGGGGGAAACAAGAATAGGACCCACAACAATAGAGAAAACTGAGAAAGGAAAAATTTTGTTAGTGATCCTTTCAACCTGTTACTAGTGGGGTGTGTCACAGTCCCTTTTGTAGCTTGTACAGGTTGCTTGACCTTAGCTGCTCTCCAGTCCTCCCGAAATGGTGCCTCTTAGCGATTTCTTTCTTTCGCCCTCGAGTGTAGGGACCTTCCGGTTTTCAGTTCTTTCGGCAGTAGGACGAACGTACCCGAATCTCTCTCTCTGCGACTTTGTTATTGAGGTAGTGCTGGTCAACAAGATTTGGGGTGGTTCTTTCCAAAGGTCTATCAAGCAACCTGTATATGGCAAAGCAGGGGAAACAACAACAACATCTCCTGGTTCATGGTTATGACAGTTCACAACAGGTGTCAACAAAGTCCTTTTGCTGCAGTTTTCCAGGTGTGGATACATCACTTGCATTTGTGGTCTAGGATCTCCTTGTGGGATTTCCATAACCTGTGGCTGCCCGCCAAGCAATGTTTCGATGGGGACCAATGAGGTGGAGTTCTGAGAGTGATTCTACTACTATAAAAAGAGATTATGGGGTGTACCATCAGTCCCTAAAGGTTCACACATGACTTAAACCTTTTATATATATTTTTGCATACTCAAGGGTGCTTCTGGGCTGCCATATCTATACACACAAACGTCAACACATACATGTATATATACATAAAAAAAATTAATAATAAATAACTATAATGCTTCTAGAGTGGACTGTGCAAAGCCAATTTTTGTATTACCTGCAGAGGATCCTGCTGGAGGAGGGATGTGGAGATGGCTCTGTGGGAACAGCCGTTGCAGTTTCTTTCCTCCAGACAAGTAAGGCATGATTCTGTCGTCTTACCTGTCTGTGGGCACAACAGTAATTTCGGACTAATTTTTCCACATACCTTCCCTGTCAAGACAAGTCAGGCCATGGGCTATCTCTGTCCTGACAGTTTGGCATGTTCTTAGAGTCACTGGTTTACCTTGTCCATCTTTCTATTCCTGTCCACATCCCTTCGGCTTCCAGACTGCTTCTCCTGCAGGGGACACAAATCTTGTATTACTATGTGAATATACTGACATTTGTAGGGGGAACACAAACATTATCCGCAGAGCGCATGGCTCACCCAGCTGCCTTGCCAGCATGTTCATTATCAAGTGACACTGAATCCTCATTGAGGATGTGGTTTTTACACTTGATAACAGCCACTCTGTCCGGCAGCTGTGTGACTGTCAAGAATCTTTTAAACTTACAACGCTTGCGCCACTAGAGTGCCAGCTACTGAAACAAAACATCTGAGGCGCCATAGGGCCTAAGATCTTTTGTATTACCCCAACAAACATACTTGGAGTCGGCATGAATATTGGCTGTTTTTCTTTCAGTTCGCAGTACTATTAATGAGACTGCTGCTGCTGAGTGAGATGTCCAATGGGTTCAGCCTCTACTATGCCTTTTCCATCTATTACGGTATAGCCAGTGTACAATTTTCCCTCTCGGTGTTGTGGAAAGAACGGGAAGAAAAAAAATGAATTACCTCTTCCAATGGGTTGTTACCACCCTTTGGGGGCATGCTGCAAAAGGTCTGACTCAAACATGTCATGCAATCATATTCGTCTCGGCTCCCACTAAATTCCACCATGCCAGCAACCTCAGCACCACTCCACCCTTTGTGCCTTAGTGGGCACACCTGGTAAGAGTGTTGCTGGGTTTACAATACTACCCATTTTTACTGGTAACATCAATGCAGGTTCCCATTTAGTGAACTTGGCTGATGAATATTTTTCACATGTTTAGGCAGAATTTTAGGGGTGTCCAGACTATATGAGGAGCATAAACAGTTAAAACACACCCCAACACCACATTCTCAGTTTTGTTTACCAGTAGTGCTATGGCGACTACACTGTGTAGACAAGTATGAATGTGCTTAAGTAATAGGGTTTAATTGTACACTGCAGTACGACATTGGTCAGGCTGGCATCACCAGGTTTCTTACGTCACTATATCTGTCGCCCCCTCAGCAGGTCTAATACTCTAAATCACATGGTCTCTTGTGTCAGTTTTACCCATGGCAAAAAGCTGTAATCAGGCCTGTTTCTCCTTCTTTATTGTCCACATCTGTCTGTGAAGACATGGGTATTGTGATTGCACCTATTTATATGTAAATGCGTTTTACAACCCTTTTCATTCTTTGTAGAAGGGGAATGCTTTGTGCATTACTTGGACTGCTTTTCACAAGATGGTGGCTGTGGTTGCCCTGGGTAACATTAGGAGTAATGCTTAAAGTTATTGGGACTTTGTTCAAGATTTACTGAAAAATATCTATATTGTGACTACTCGCTTTACAGGGTACCGCATATTCACAATGGTATTTCTCTGCTGGGGGTGCGACAGATTCTTCGAACTGTTTTTCTATGATTTGTGGGTTTCTGGAACAGAAGGGTAGGGGAAGGAGAAAAAATTGGAAAAAGAGAGAGAGAAAAACTCAAAAAAAAAAAAAGTAGAAGATATTAATGACAGTAATGTGTACATTTATTTTCAACAGAAACATTTTTCTTTTATTTTGAGGACGCCAGGATTTAGCACTATGGGGGAATTGGCTCTCAACTATTTGGTTCTTACCCTTGTCAACTCCTGTTCTGCTTCTTAAGCCCTCCCTTTCTTTCTGTTTCCCAGTGTGGTTGTGACTACGGGCTGTGTCTAGGGGTATTTAGCTAAAAGTTCTCTTTTGGGAACCTTGTTATTTCACTGGGTATTTTTTTTTTCAGCTCAACCTCAGATTTCGAATGGTGAGGCTGTACTTTGGGGCGCTATACTTTCTGTTTTTAACAGGGTTTCTATTGAAGCTATGGTTGCCATTGATCCTGTGTCCTTCCCATCTTTAGTTCAAAGGGAACTCGGTATTTGTGCTGTAGTTTTTTAGCTACCTTAGATGGATTTGACTCTATAACAGTGGAATACAACATTAGCCTCTGAGGACTGTCCAGCATATCTTGCACTTCTTGTGTAAGATTTCTAGGAGTGTCCAGAAATACCCCATCGGGAGTGTAATAGATGACACATCCCATTTTACATAGTAAATCTCTACCCAGGAGGTTAGTCGGGCCACCGCAGCCAACAGAAAAGAGTGTTTGGTATGCAGAGGCCCGCTTGTAACATCTGCTGGTTTCGTCAGTGGGTAATGTTGTATTTTTCCTGTTACCCCAATTGCTGCTACTAATTGCTTGACACAACCTAGACCAGGAGGGAATGTTAGGTACAAAAAAACTTTATATTTAAACTATTCCACTTACCCATATCTGAGGCTCCTCCCTCAGATATTGTCTTATGTTACCTGGATGTGGGGTGTATGTGTGTCCTACTCCTTGTTTGCATATATGTGTCATGCTTAGGGCGGCGTTGGCTACTAGGTGGGGCTATGGCTATGTGTTGAGACCTACCTGTCTTCTCCCATTGTGTCTCTCAGTTACTTACATATGTGTTATGTTTTCTATGGTTATTTACCCTGCAATGTTTGGCTATGTGTCCATTGTTTCCACATTTGAAACATACTATTTGGTTTTGTCTTTCTGTCATAAATTGTTTGTCCAGATCAACAGCAGATTTCTTTAAAGTGCGTACTGACATCTGTCTGCAGTTGGGGTGAATGGTTTCTATGTTGGTTCTCAGATTTTTCCTAGGACCTTGTATCAGCACAGAGACAATCCCTCCCTTAAGATGTATGTTGTCCCTGGGGCTGTGGATACCAGAGTGTTTTGGCAACGCCTGTAAAGCACGGTTGAAATATCCGCTGGTGGACTCACCATCTTTCTGTGTGATGGTGAACCCTAGGGTATTTTCAACTGTCCCTGGGAAATATACACCCAATTGTATATTTATTAGGCGTATATTTTCCTGGTTGCCCTGTTCAGTTAAGATCTTATCGCCCTCCACACCACTGTCTCGAATGAACTTCTGGACATCTATATGTGAAGGGAGGCAAGCTCTCAACATGTATCGCCAATCCTTATTGGTGGGCTCATCTGAATTTCCTCGCTCCCTTACAAATTTCTGACACTTTGCCAGATCTTTGCTGGGATCAGGGAAATTTTTGATGATTGAATGACGTTCCAATCGTGTCCATGTATTGTGTACGTCACTATCCTTTACAGGCATTACCTCATCCTCGTCTCCCCGTCCACAAGGAGGTTCCACTGTGTGCAGAGGGTGGATCTGTATTCCCCCTGCACCATTGGACAACATCCCAGGAGCAACTATCTCTGTGCTGTGTTGTGTGTACTTACCTGTGTCTAATACTATGCTGTTGACATCAGCCGTCTCCTCCTCCTGTGCTGGGACCCCAGCAGTGGGTTGCGCCTTTCCCTCAAGCATGTTAAGGGCATGGGAGACGGCCAGTGCCAACAGCTGCTCGTTCTCCTCTCGGGTTTCCTTATAAGGGGGTAAGACAGGGTACAAATTAGTAACAGATACCTTATTACTTATGTCTTTCTTATAAGTCATTAACCCCTTCGGCACATATGGGGGTGGGGGAGTTAATTCTATTGCGGCAACGGTTGCATTTTTATTGTGGCTGATTGTGTCCGATATTGCCAGACCTTTGATTCCCCATTGTTCCTGTCCTTCCTTCTGCCACAATTTAAGAATATCTATATGCTTCACTCTCTCCTTACGGCTGGAGAGTAGGCATATTTCATCTTTTACTGCCGATAAGATTTCTGGATCGAAGCTACCAACACTGGGAAATTCTAACTTGCTGCCTTGTGTCATTTTTCTCCATTTATTTTGGTAAACAACTGCGAGTTCACCGTGCTTCCTGCACATAATAAAAGCAGCCGATCCTTTTGGCTGGCTTGCTTCCTCCCTAACATGCACGTTATCACAGCGTGACCCGTTATTACCCATAATTACAGGAATAAACGTTCACGCCTAATAGATAATCGGTGGGTTATTTCTTATCTGAGAGCTCCCCAACCACTCACTTCTCCACACAGCGACACTTCAACGCAATCAAGCGAAGAGCCCACAATGCGAGGTAATGTTACTCAATCACCAAGTCATTCAACTAGCAGCGAACTTCTAGCCAACTTGCTTGATGCGGCACAATTTTTCCAGGGTATAGCAAACTTGCTTTCCTATACCCCCAAAAATCGGATTTCTAAAGTAGCTAATCGGAAACAAGTGCGTTCCGATATATCTTCTTGTACCCTCCTAGCGGAATCAATTCCACTGAAGGGGCAGTTCCTATGGGCACGTCGTCACGTGAACCCGGGTCCTAACTGGACTGTCCTACACTGGACTACACTGCGCTGAGTCGTGTCGTCACACACCCGTTCGCCTCAGTTATGTTTCACACTGGGCGCTAGTTACACCTTGGTCTTATGCTTATTTTTGAAATATTTCTGTACAGAAAATTTTCCCAGGCCGGTAGCTTTTCACTAGATTCTTATGCAGGTATAAATCCCTTATAATAAGCTATAGGAATCTATTAAAATAATGCTTGAGTTGCTTGCTTATGAGAAAATGAACAAAAAGAAAACCTTATTTTCTTTTCTTAAATCACCGCTTTATTCGCAGTATATTACTATACTGTTTAAATAAAGCTAGTGGTTTATTACTGTTCACCTCTTAATTCCTATGTGTGCTGCATGTGCAGTACCAATGAACAGCCACGTGTGTACGTGCGCTGTTCACAGGCCGCCGATGATTCGGCCACCCACGTGTTCTATAGTGTATTTGCAAGGTTGCGCTCGGGTTTCGCTATACGCAGTAATTGCGCTTAAATGTGGAATAAATCCCTTAACTCTGTCCGAGAGTTACGTATCAAGATGCGAAATAAATCCCGCACTTAATCCGTAAACCACGTACAAAGATGCGAAACTTTCCCGATGTGGGCACGTGCGCGCGCACCTTGCGTAATACACAATAGACGCTTTACGTTGCTGCAAAAGGCCCAGGACTTGTTGCCACGTGGCGGAGTCCCTGGTTTTGCAGCAACTAACAATAAACAATTATAGTTTTGCACAGAGGAGATCCTCTATGTACTATAACAAACACAGATTCCACGTGTGCGAACCTTATCGCACGTGGTACATATACTATAATAAACAAGCAGCCCAAGACACTATACCCCGTTAAACTACTTGTGGCAGGCAGAAGTACAGTTTACTAAACACTTAGGTATGATATGCTTTAAAACACGTGGCTTTCACTTATTGTACTCCGGGTTCAGCGCTAGCACTTCCCGAACCCCGCACCGCCGTGGAATCGGCCTATCCAGCAATGGAAACAAATAAATACTTCCACCCTTTTGCTGGTATAGGTCGATCCGCACGCCTGGTACTGAGTTCTGGACTGTGAAACGACCGGGCGAGCACCCCAATTGTTAATGGTGATATGATATGACCAGAGTGACAATAAGTGGAAAGCGCAGGCTACGTAATGTGTCCGTAACCTGCTTACCCTTTATACCTAACTGCGTGCGAACAAAACGTAGCGCAGCGCAGCGTACAGTCAATTGTATGTTATACACCAAGAACTGATACCTTAATAAGAGATCCTTTCGCAGGACTTTGTCTCCAATTGTGCGAATATACCTTAAAGGACAGAGCCCGCAATGTAAGGACAAATTCCTTAATGTACCTTATCGCTATCATGCGAATAACTAGACACGACCACGGAATAGAAATAAGGAGGTTAGAACTCCATAAAAAGATTGTATTAAAGTCCCTAATGGACAAAAGGGGGTTACAGAAATAAGAATAAACAGGTATAACTAGTGATACAATACAATAACAATGAATACTAAACACTCTCTGCTAAGGGGAAAGAATACAAATACAAGACACAATCAGCCAATAATAACTACAAGGATAAATACCGTGATAAATGCAACCGTTTACCGTGGTCATCTAGTATGTGAAAAGCAGTCCGGTCAGAGCTCACTATCGTTCAGGAATGAGCGATAGTCCGGTAGGAAGGTCCAGGGAAAGTAGTTGTGCCGAAGAGACCCTGGCTGCTCTGGGTCGCCTATCTTATAGGATCAGAAGGGGGAGGTCAAAGGCCATTTCTCATTGGCCAGAGATCATATGTCCGGTCCACTGTGATTGGAGGTTAGACGCTGTACCTGGTCTGACCAGGTGCAGGGGAGTGAACTTTAAGAGTCCTTTGTTTGGTGGTTTCGGCGTCAGCAAGGATAAGAACCGGTTTGAGCTAGTTTCCTTTGTTAACTACTTACAACAGAAACTGTCTCTGGAATATGGGTTATGTCCATAACTATCGGACAGTGTACATTGCGAAATATTCGCAATGACCGGAATACTTTGCATGATGAGCTGAGCGGAACGGTACTAAACACGATACAGACAGATGTGTGCAGGGCTAACTAAGCTATGTGTGGCGTTCTAAACCTTTTAACTATATATCATTTCGTGTAAGTGTGTTATTATGAATTTATGTGTGATAGTATGTCTACTCTTCTGGTCCACATTGTCACACATACTCAGGTATGGAAACTTTATTTGCGCAACTCTGCGAACCAAAATGGCGGCCATACTATCACAAAATGGCGTGTGTGTACCTAGACTTCCACAGTAGTAATCAGCGTAAATTAGCAAATCCAGGCGCACGCTGGCATGCGGTATCTGTAGGGGTGGTTTGAGATGTCGGTTGGCGGCCGCCTGTTTTGTGTCCGAAATGAACGGTGCTTTAGTCGATCGTGCGGTAGTAGCACCGCTCATTTTTGGTGCACACCCCCGTGTATGCCCATATTTACGCCCATTTTCCCTCATTATTTCGGCCGCTCCCCTCATCACGCCCCTATGCCGCCCCCAATGCCCGTACACTCGTGTATAGGTTTTTTCGCACGTAGAGACCCGTCCGTAGGCGTTGTGGAGTGTTCGCGCCTGCGCATTAGCGAATGTACGCATGCGCAGATCATAAAAAATCCCGGGACGTACGCGTACGGCCCGGCCGCTCCAACCAGAATAAGGCCCTGAGTGTACAACTGACAAATACACCAGCGAATTGCAGCGAGCATGAAACGGAGAACTGGCTGTCATTCACTGTTTGCTTTCGCCGAACAGAGAGCATTGAATAGGGTGAATCAGATTTTCAGTGAAAAGATTCACCACAGGGAGTGAAAAAAGCCCAATTGCCCCCCCCCCCCCCCCCCCCCAAAATGGTGAATCCAGGTAATTGTATACTACCAATGTTTCCAAGTTGCTGAAATTTTCTGAGACTATACTTAGTAATGATGGTTCAAACAGCAGTGGTAAATGGTCCTTTTCCAAGATGAAGATAATGAAGAACAGATGAAGAACAAGAATGAATCAGTCATATTTCATGGCTAACATTAATGAGTACTGGACATGATATACGGCTTGAACTGGGTTCCAGAGATGTCATTGAAATATTTGCTCCTCAGTAAAGTTTGGAAGCACAATTTGTTTTAGTTAAAACCATAAATTAAATATATACAGGAGGATTCTTCGTCGTTATAACCAAAACTATGTTATTAGAATGGGAAAACGTGCTTCCTGGGCGATGATCAGTTATTTATACCTTATCACATGTTCTATGAATATGATTTTTGAAAACATTTCACCCTAATCAAATTTTGTCCTTTCGCATCTGATGTATTGCATGTGATCCCATTCCCCAGCTTTCTGAGTCAGAGGTCAGACGTGCAACAAGCAGGTCCAATCTCCGACTCCAATCCAATGCGCTTCCGGACCATGCTTTGGATCGGATCAGATGTCAAACACATGCGATTTGGACACTTTTCACCAGATTATTACAATTATATGGCCAGCTGTTGACCTTCAGTCTACCACTCCCTATCCTCATACAGCTATCCAACTAGCCCTATTTATTGCACCACTGACATTGCCACTACTCTTGTAAACCTAGTACACTACAAGTGAGCACACATGAAAAACGGAGGGAAATGTAGCAAACTGAAGAACAAAGCAGCCGGAAAGAGTGGCAAAGTTGAGGGAAAAGTACACCATCCAGATTAACCAGGCAAAAGACAGGTCCGATAGAGTGACCCACACCAGGCATCATTAGGCTCAACCTGTGACTTTATACCAATTCCTTTGCCATGAAAATAAATATTCCTAAGTACCTAGTATACTATGTGAGAACCAAGATGGAAACATGAGGAAAAAGTAGCACAATGAACTGAAAAAGTAACAGGAAAAAAGAATCATTTAACAAAATGACGGGAAAAGTGTACAGCACAGGAATTGAGCCAAGCGGCCCATCACATGATGCAAAAGGAATAGGTGTATGAGGATGCATTTGTATACATAGCACAGATAGTAATATGTGTCAGTTACAATGATCCTTTATGTGCTGATATTTGCATCTAGGATCATTTCCATTTGACAGCAATGAGGGATATGGTCACACAGACTGATTTGGGTGCTGAAGAGAATAAAGACAGACCTAATAGTTTATGGGTGGAGATATTTGAAGATTGCAATCAGCGAGATGGAGAGCATAGTTTGGCATGTGGAAATACATTTGTGTCTAGATGCAGAGGCTGTGGGCGAACAGGTTCATGTTCTTAGTGTAATTGGTATAACAACGTCATGGCCTGAAAGTTTCAGGAGAGAGATTAGATAAGGAACCATGAGATTTTTGTTCTATGGTGAAGGCATGTTGTCTTTCTTCCAGATGGGAAAACACGGTTTCGCCTCCTTGGTTTCAATTTGACAGATAGTTTGCATGAAGTACATGAATCTGTACATGACATTTTGGCCCTTATTCTGGTGCACTCGCAAAGGCAAATTCCTTCTTAGATGGACAAAACCATGTGCACTGCAGGTGGGGCAGATGTAACTTGTGCAGAGAATTAGATTTGGGTGGAGTTTCACTGCAAAATGAGATCTATATTGCATTATATTGCATTATATATTATATAGTGTAAAAATAAAGCAGCCAGTATTTTCTCTGCACAGAAACAAAATAACTCTCTCTGCACATGTTACATCTGCCCCCCTGCAGTGCACATGGTTTGTCCATTTGAGAAGGAATTTGCCCTTGTGAGTGAACCAAAATAAGGGCCGTTGTGTCTTGTTACTTGCATCATGCTTGCTTTTTGTATCATATTATAACGTATCCTTTTGATACATTGTGTTACTATGAGAGGTTTCTCCAATATATGCACAGGAATTGGAGATTACACGTGAGATATGTACTGTATTTGACACATGGTATATTTTGATACGATCTGGCTTGCTCCCCCTTTTCCAACCACTGTTCTGAATTTCATGTTTTATTAGTGTTTATCATGTTAATGCAGAACAATAAATATTTATTTTTAATAAAACAAGTTAGTTTTATGGGGCGCACAGATGCTTCGATCCCGGCGGCCATCGATACTGATTCAATATTGATGGCCACCGGGTACCGGCCGGTTGTCGGAATTGAACAGGGGGAGGGAAGAAGGCGTGTGGGGGAACGAGGAGGGATGCTGTATACAGCAGCATGTAACTGCCTTTGATCTTGCCAGGCAAACCTATTTCTGCTTATGATTCCGGTGGCGCAGGGACGCGCATCGGGATTAAATCTGCATTGAAGGCAGTTAACACTCTTCGATTTAGGGTCATTTTCTATTTGATTTCAATTTTGCTTCTATAAGCAAAATCGAATCGAAAATTACTTTGAATCGAAGCATGTGTAGGCGCGTATGCAGAGCGATGAAGTGAAAATTTCAAAAAATCAAAAGATTTTTGACAGTAGGAGACTATAGAAAGTGGTTCACTCGGCTGTAAAACCAGCCGATGGACAGCTGATCAGCGCTCACTGCTCATTGCCAGGCAACACACACAGGAGGATTTTGAGCTCAAGGTTGCTCAAAACGGTAAAACGTAGCTACTTTGAGCTCAAAATCAACTAGTGTGTATGGGCGTTCAAGAGTGCTCCAGCAAAAAGTTTCTTCTTGTTTTCTGCCTCTCCATAGATAGTTGATATGGGTAGCAGCGGTCTTTGGTTTATTAACCAGGCAGAACACAGGTTTACAGGATGATTCAGGGCTAATCAGTGGCGTAGCGAGGACGGAGCACGAGCTCCGGGCGCCGAGAGTTAATAGGGCGCCGGAGCCATGCACCGCAAAAGGCACCTGTGCCTCTCTGTGTGCCGCTGTGCTCCCGCTGCCGCCCGCTCTGTGTGCCGCTGCTGTCCGCTGTCTCTGTGTCCTGACTCATGCGCCGCCTGGCCGTGGCTTACAATATCGGCTGTGTGAGCCACGGCCAGGCGACGCAGGAGTCAGGACACCCCCCCCCCTAAAGCAGGGAACCGCAACCCGTGGCCCTGCTAATGCAGCAGCATGATGTAGTCCCCGGGACCATGGGGTTGCCGGCAGTCCGGCACGTGTTAGGAGAACCACCGCTGCGGCTGTGATACAGGGACCCAGCGGCTGCCGACGCTCGCAAAGAGACCCTTCACAGGAGCAGGGACCCAGTGGCTGTCAGCACATGTCAGGAGAGCCTTCACTGCGGCTATGGGAGCAGGAGAGAACGGCACTGGTGAGAATTAACCTTGCATCCTCTCCTCCTCGCCACTTCCCCTGTCACATCACCTCTTCTCTCTCAGTCACCTTTACTGCCATCACCTCACCCTGTCACCATACCCCCTCTCACCATGCCCCCTGTCACCTTACACCCTCTCTTCCCCCGTCAAAGGTGGCGGCCTGCTACAAATTGGGGTATCGCGAAACATGTCCTTGCTCCGGGCATTGGGATACGTAGCTACACCGCTGAGGCTAATGCAGCAAGTACTCATACAGTACGATGCAGGTACCGGATCCAGTCAAAAAAGTATAGGCGAGAGCAGGTGGCGTGATACAGGTGTTTGTACAGACACATGCATCTGTACAGTGCTAGCAGAGTCTGCACACTGGCACTATACATGCAGTGGCTGTGCAGTGGAACTATGTGGGGTCACTGACCTCTGTAACACCATCTCCATATGGGTATCTTTGGAGACACAAGGACAGACTGCACAGAGGTCAGAGTTCGTGCCTCCTGCAGTCTGGGGGTCTGATTGCTGGACAGATAAGCAGTGCAGAGTGCTCTCCTAAAATTCTTATGATACAACTAGGTGATTCATCGCGCCCTACGGGCGCTCTTCACACCGTCGTAAGGGGCTGCGCCCCCTTAATTTGTGAACGTTTGTATATGAGAAATATGGTTAGAATTGTATGAAAGATGCCCTGTATTGCAACTTAGGTGTCCGCGAATCGCGGGAGGGGGTGTAGCGGAGGGTGCCGCGAATTGCAGGAGGGGGGGTCGCGGGGGGTGCCGCGAATTGCAGGAGGGGGGGTTGTGGGGGGGTGGATGCTGCGAATCGCGGGAGGGGAGGGATTGCAGAGAATCGCGGGAGGGGGGTTGCGGGGTGGGTTGCCGCAAATCGCGGTAGGGGGGTTGCGGGGGTTGCGGCGAATCATGGTAGGGGGGGTCGCGGGGGGTGTGCCGTGAATCACAGGAGGGGGGGTCACGGGGTGGGGTGCCGAGAATCGCGGGGGGGGGGGTGTGTGTGCCGTGAATCGCGGGAAGTGGGGGTTGTGGGGGGGTGGGGGGGGGGTGTGACGCGAATCGCCACAAGAAAAAATCAACACAGAAAGGTCAACACATGTAAATGTTGACATAAGTGTGGCACTTCATTGGTGTCCATGTCGAGACATGAGAATGAATATGAAAACATTCAAAAAATGAAAAAAAAAACTTCAAAAACTCATGTCAACCTTTTTCATTGTCGACCATAGCCATGTCAGTGTTTTCCATGTGCAATTTAATTCTGGAGCTGCCGCGAATAGCGGGGGGGGGGTGCCGCGAATTGCGGGAGGGGGGGGTCGCGGGGGTGGGTGCCGCGAATCGCGGGAGGGGGGGTTACGGGGCGGGGGTTGCGGCGAATCATGGGAGGGGGGGTCGCGGGGGTGTGCCGTGAATCACGGGAGGGGGGGTCACGGGGTGGGGTGCCGAGAATCGCGGGGGGTGTGTGTGTGTGCCGTGAATCGCGGGAGTGGGGGTTGCGAGGGGGGGGTGGGGGGGGGTGTGACGCGAATCGCCACAAGAAAAAATCAACACAGAAAGGTCAACACATGTAAATGTTGACATAAGTGTGGCACTTCATTGGTGTCCATGTCGAGACATGAGAATGAATATGAAAACATTCAAAAAATGAAAAAAAAAACTTCAAAAACTCATGTCAACCTTTTTCATTGTCGACCATAGCCATGTCAGTGTTTTCCATGTGCAATTTAATTCTGGAGCTGCCGCGAATTGCGGGAGGGGGGGTCGCGGGGGTGGGTGCCGCGAATCGCGGGAGGGGGGGTTACGGGGCGGGGGTTGCGGCGAATCATGGGAGGGGGGGTCGCGGGGGTGTGCCGTGAATCACGGGAGGGGGGGTCACGGGGTGGGGTGCCGAGAATCGCGGGGGAGGTGTGTGTGTGTGCCGTGAATCGCGGGAGTGGGGGTTGTGGGGGGGGGGAGTGACGCAAATCGCCACAAGAAAAAATCAACACAGAAAGGTCAACACATGTAAATGTTGACATAAGTGTGGCACTTCATTGGTGTCCATGTCGACACATGAGAATGAATATGAAAATATTCAAAAAATGAAAAAAAAAACTTCAAAAACTCATGTCAACCTTTTTCATTGTCGACCATAGCCATGTCAGTGTTTTCCATGTGCAATTTAATTCTGGAGCTGCCGCGAATCACGGGGGGTGCCGCGAATTGCGGGAGGGGGGGGGGTCGCGGGTTTGGTGCCGCGAATCGCGGGAAGGCGGGGTTCACAGGGGTTCCGGTGGGGGGTTGACGCGAATTGCGGGAGGTGGGGGGTCACGGGGGGTGCCGCGAATCGCGGGAGGGGGGGTTGCGGGGGGGTGTGACACGAATCGCCACAAGAAAAAATCAACACAGAAAGGTCAACACATGTAAATATTCATTGGTGTCCATGTCGACACATGACAAAGAATATGAAAAAATGAAAAAAATTAAAAATAAATTTTCAAAAACTCATGTCAACCTTTTTCATTGTCGACCATAGCCATGTCAGTGTTTTGCATGTGCCATTTAATCCTGGGGCTGCTGCGAATTGCGGGGGGGGGTGCCGCGAATCGCTGGAGGGGGGTCGCAGGGGGGGTGCCGCCAATCGTGCAAGGGGGGGTCGCGGGGGGGTTCTTTTTGCCGCGAATCGCGGGAGGGAGGTCCCGGGGGGGGTGTTTTTTCCGCGAATCGGGGGAGGGGGTGTCACGGGGGAGGGTTTGCCGCGATTCGCGGGAGGGGGGGTCGCGGGGTGGTGGTTATGCCGCGAATTGCGGGAGGGGTCGTGGGGGGGATCTTTTTGCAGCGAATCGCGGGAGGGGGGGTCGCGGGGGTGTTTTTGCTGCGAATCGCGGTAGGGGGGGTCATGGAGGAGCGGGTATTTTTGCCGCGAATCGCGGGGGGGGGGCGCGGGGGGGGGGAGGTTTTGCCGCAAATCGCGGGAGGGGGGCGCTCACCTGGTGGCTGTGGAGTAGCAGTGCTGGGCAACATGGGAAGGCAGTGGGTGTCTGGCACTGTCTGTGGGCTCACTGGGCTGGTTCTCTGTCACATACCTCCCAACATGACCCTCTCCAGGAGGGACACAATGCTCTGTTTCTAGACTTCCCCTTAATGTATGATTGCCATCACCTGTTTTAAACAGGTTAATTTCTCAGAAAGGTTTTCAGCACAGATGAAGGCAATCACACATTAAGAGGAAAGTCCAGGAACAGAGCGTTATAGACACAGACACCCACTTTGAGTGACAGATGTAGCCAAATATATAGGAGATGGAGCAGGAGTGACAGCCGTTGGGATGTGAAAGGAAAGGTTATCACTGGGCTGCTGTTTTGGGGAGGGGATCTGTTTTGTGAGGAAGCATCACTGACAAGAATTACCTTGTACCAATCAAGTTAAGCTTCCCATTTCAAGCAGCATCGTATCTGGACTTTAGAGTAACCGAAGCCTGATTCAGAGATGTGCACAATGCCAAGGTTTATACAGCGGAGCAATTATTGTCTGACAGCCATCATTGCAGCCGCACTGCGCACGTTCTTTTTTTGCAAAGTAATTGACAATTAGACACAGTATTCATATGGGAAATGCAATTTGGTTACTTATAAAATATGCAAATTCAATTGAAAGTCCTGCTCCAAAAGCCTTGAACCCTTTAAATTCCAAAATCTCTGTGAGAGATGTGCAAAATATCCGCTAAAAAAATGCCAGCGTCGCTCGCATTTGTTAAATAAAATTCAAATAAAAACTGTGTAAAAAAAAAAAAAAGATTTTATTTCCTATATATAAGGTAAACATTACAGGTCATCATGATGAATAAAAAAGTTTGCTTGGTAATTTTCACACCAATTTTGACAAATTCACTCGGCGCAAAGGGTTAACACAAAGGTTTAACACATTCCTGTGATACTAAAATAATGTAAAAAGGATGTAAACACATCCTTTTGTACCTCATTTTAGTTCAAGTAATGTTAATAAATATGGCCGTATGTCTGAAAGCTTTAGAACACAGGATTAGTAATAGTAAGTAATGGCTGAAATATGTCAGTTCTCAGTATATATACGTTTAATGTCAGCATTTCTCAAGAACATTATAGAAGGAAATCAGCCTTGTGGTTATGGTAGATAAGAGACTGGGCTGGCTTTGTGGCATTCTTGGAATTTGTTGAAGGGGGAAGTGATTCTGTACTTGTACAAACCTTTGATCTCCACATTTTCATGTACTGGTGAGAAATTCCACTGTTCTCAGCCATTCCAGGCGGCAAAAAGAGAGCGAAGCTCCAACAGGGCTGAAAAGATGGTTTGCCAAAGCAGCACGAAATATATGAAAAAAAGTGGGTTATATCCACACTGGTGATGTAAAGTGCATGCAACAAGTAGTACATGACGAAATGTGTAATTAGTGGCGTGGAAACAGGACCCCCTTTATCCAAAGAGTGATCACATTGTGGAATTTCCTTGAATAGGAAGTGGTGACGGGGAGCAATCCAGAATGGGAATGTAAAGGTGTAATTGGAGAGGCCTCTTGCGAGAAGGAGAGTTATAAGAATGTCAAAGAAAAATATGTTACTCTGTAATACAGCACGGAGATCCATTACAGCATAGCTAAACCAGTTTTATAGACCCATTAACCACTGCTGAGGCCTGGATGCAATTTTTGGATTTAACTTATGCAGTAATCCCCTGTGCAGAATTTATTGTTAACTCCATCAGATGCCAGACACAAGCTGCAAGTTTTTGTGTTATGCCTATTTTATGCCAATATATATAATACCATTTATAATACCATTCATAGGGGTAGATGTATGAAGCAGTGAAGAGAGTTAAAAAGAGGACTATGTAAAAACCGGACCCGGACTAGACTCCGAACCGCCGGACAGGACATCAAAATCGGGGTCCGGTCCGGGGGTGTCTTGTCTGGGGGGTCCCTGTGGTAGCTATCACAGCTATCGTCCGGTTTTTGCTACATGCCCGGACCATACAGGGAGACTTTATTCTAAACCTCCTCCTCTACCTGATGGCAGGTGTCACAGGTTCCCTCCCGGACAGGACACTCCAAAATGCAGAGTTTGATGTCTGGTCCGGGGATTTTGTCCTGGTCCGGTTTTTACCCATACCCTTGAAAAAGTTGTCTATGGCAACTAAACAGCAACTACATATAATTGTATAGAAATCACTTGATAAATGTTACCTCAAAGCTAATTGGTTGCCAGGGTTAACTTCTTCACTAGTCTACTTCTCCATTCTTTTCACTGCTTCGTACATCCCCCTCCGTATTTAATGATTCTGATCCACGGAAATAAAGGTGTTTTTTTTTCTATTCAATGGTTTTCGTTTTTGGGGGAGATTTTTGGAAACAATCCAAAAATCGGAAAGGACGTAGATCCGCCAATCCACATCTTTTTCTGCTGTTTCGCCAAATCCGTTACTAATTTGGCTTTTCAAATATTCAAATCTGCAGCGGCGAGTCCTGGCTGTTTCACAGGCAACAATGGCTGGGATTGAATACTCAAGTTCCGATATTTCTGCGGAGCAGAATTATCAGGAAACATTGAAAACCTCCATAAAATGGAGAAACATTTTTAATAAAATATTATCAGAGGTACTGTAGATCTGTATGAGCTTCTTCCCTTGGAACCCCACTGCTACCAATAACAGAAGTCCAATGTTTTCTAGTTGATGAAATAAGAATATTCCCATGAGTAGTGTCTAGCAGTGGCAGCTCCTATCTCAGTGTGAGAGGGGGGCTGCCACTGGCCACGATGCCACCCCTTCCTCCTCCGCTGCCAATCCTCACTGCTGCCATCTCCGCTGGTCCCTATTGAGGTCCCAGGCACATGCGCACCCCCAGCTTCTATGGCCTGCTTCAGCAGCATCCCATAAAAGCGGAATCATGGCCAGGCTAATGTGCAGTATTGGCCTCGGTACTGCACATGCGCATTCCCCAGATTATATGGGCTGCAGCCGAAGCAGCACATAGAGGCATCCCGGAGGGATAGGATTGCCTTGGGTGACTGGCAGGTTGGAGTTACAAAAAAAAAGTCACTGCCAGTCACAGTGAAGCCAGCTCGGTGCACAGTGGCGGTGTCACAAAGTGTGGTATGGCAGCACTACCCTGTCGGGAATTACAAACACCAATTGGTTCACTAATGTCAGAGTTTCCTTCCAAGCCAATTACTGGGTGCAGTCCTGACAGTCCGGATCAGCTGACTGGAATAGATCCAATCCACCATTACTCAGCTGTCAGTGAATTACCATGGCCAATCATAATCCAGCCAGGGGTATATCTCCAGTCCCTGAACACTAGGGAATCACCAGTGCTTTGATGTTGATCTACCTGCATGCAGTCTAGAACCAGCTCCTGGTTGTTAGAGACTCTGCCTAGCTCTGCTCTGTTGGATTACTCAGACCTCCTGCTCCTAGTCAGGTCATTCCGGCCTCCTGCTATGCATCTCTGCTTCCAGTTCAATTCCGGTAACCTGCACCGCAAGCCCAGTTTGTCGTATCTTCCTGGCCTCCTGCTCCTAGTCGAATCATGCCGGCCTCAATCCTCTTCTCTGTTCTGCCATAGTACATGTTGGTAATCTACTGAACTCTCCTATGGCTCATCTGGGTACGGCTCCCCACGTCACCCGCACACCCTCGTTAGCATGCGAGGGGATATGTACGAGAACACATCCCTCACATGTGACCAAAGGGGAGAGAAATTATTCGATGGTCTCTCCCCTTTGGTAATAAAAGTCAGTCAGAACCGTCGGAGAGCTTTGAAAATGGGGTGTGCGCTGATGTCCTGCAGGCATCGGTCTGACTGCGTTCCCAGGGGAACGCCAAGCGTTTCCATGGTGACGTTCATAAGATGCTGGGTGTTCCACTACAACCGCCCTCTGCCCGCCCCGGCCCTCCCCTTTGTGTGCCAATGCCTAGGCAAGTGTGATGGTAGCCAAAGGCTTTGCACAGGAGGTCTGCCCGTGCGCATAGGCAGACCCCCCACCATCGCATAAGAGGCCGAGTTCTGACCCGGCCAAATGGGTCTGAATCAGCCCCTAATTGCCATTCTCACGCACCCAGCAAATGTCTGCATACAGCCCAGGTAGCACACACCGGTGGTGGTGTTATTGTGTATGAGGGGAAGTGCTTTATTTAATAACAATTTAGATCTTGTCTGGACTAGTAAGGGCCTATTACATCCCATCTCTCTGCAGTTTGTAGTTTGGATTTATTAACAGGGAAACATTCCAAAGCTGCTGTATAAGGATAGTTTATAATAAATGTCTACAAGAATCTTCCAGTCTGATAAATCAGCAGCATGAAACAGCACAAGACGCAGCCAGCACTCCTACACTGCATTCTTCTCCTGGCATACGCAGCTTTCCATATTGCCACTGATACAGCAAACAATTACCATTTCCCTATGCAGCAGTTCTAGGTGTTTTCGAGCTACATATATATTCTCAAATGAGAGTAGAACACTCATAAAGAATCATTTACATTTACAGGGATATTTGGGGAAGTCAGGAGTCCAGGCCCCCTCTACATGAGTTCCACAGGACCTAGCAACGGAAGACACCGGGCAAACAGATACTTGCTGCTCCCTTGGGCATGTTGTAAGAACATCTTGATGATTTCCGCTCTTCCAGTGGCACAAGAGGGATGAGGAAGAATCTAAAAGAGGCAATGGGTCTGATTCAGAGGTGCATACAATGCACACACTATTTCCATGCTAACATAACAGCAATAATTTGCTACTTCGCAAGCACTACAAATTCAGAAAACCCCATACAGTGCCTGTGTTGCCCTAAATGTACTGACCAAGTTAATAACAGTCGTAGAGCCACCCTACCCCCCAATCTAACCCTACCTTCCAGTAGTCTAACCCCTCCTCCCTGCAGCTTGACCCTACCCTGTATACTTAAACCTAACCCCCACTACCAAAAATAAACCCTATCCCCCCTTCTAAGTGCCAAGCCCTAACCTTCCTGACCTCCACAGCCTAAACAAATGTCCCCTCACTAATGCCAAACTGTAAGACACACACCAAGCCACAGAATACCCCACAGCCGAACCCTACCCCCCTTGAAAGTGCCTTACTCCCTCCCTGTAGCCTAACTCTAAACCCCCTCCCCCCCTGCAGCTGATTCTTATCCCCGTCTTCTCACCACCCTACCCGTAGCCTCACCATAGGAGCCTCCCCCCCCCCCCCCCAAACCTAACACCCCATGCACATGCTCACACTGCCCACATATTGTACTTATCGTTTAGCCTCCCATTTTGCGGCCAGAAGCGGTATTCAGGAGGAGAAGCCGCAGGATGTAAACACATCCCGCATCTCCTCCTCACAGTCCGTTCTGGTGTCTCCTGTTTTTATTTTGCTAAGTCCCCTGGATGCCTACATGGACCCAAGAGGATGCGATCTAGGCTGGAGGACCCTGGTGAGTATGGATTCCTTCCATGGGTACCCTCACTGGATTTCTTCAGGACCACCAGATGGACGCAGGTAGACCTACCTATGGTGTCAAGATAGGTAAGTATCTGTATGAAAGGGCTGTGTACAGTATGTAATAAAGTTTTCTTTTTCTGGTGTGTTTTTATTTAACTATAGGTTCTGTTGTGGAACTGAGTCCCAGCAAGCCCATTAATGGGCCATATGCTAGGACTTGTGGTTCTCTAAGTCACAGTATGTGGACTAGGCTTGCCGGGACTCATAGTTCCCCAGCAGAACCCAATGGTTTATTCTTATTTTTACACTAAGATCAGCCCGGTACCCACAACCCAGGGGTACCGGGGACAGCCCCAGGCTTCTGCCTGAGCAGGTAAGTTCTGGAGGGGGGAACCCCTTCATTCATTGGGAGGGTCCCCACTTACCGAGGACCCCTGCCCAGGCAGACCGGTCAGGGGGTAATGCTTTTTTTACCCTGCTCGCTGTTTGGACCTGGTGCTGGTTTCCAAAATACGGGGGACCCCTACTCGTTTTGTCCCTCGTATTTTGGGAACCAGGACCGGCCCTTGGGCCTGGTGCTGGTTTAAAAAAATACAGGGAACCCCTATTTAATTTGGTCCTGATTTTTTTATAACCAGGATTGGCTCTTTGAGCCTGGGGCTGGTTATGGCCTTGGGGTGACCCCACGCCATGTTTTAAAAATTATTTATTTTTCTAATTTTCTTTTACACTGCAGCCTGCACGGATCTGACTGATCCGTGCAGGCTGCCGATATGAATTTGTATTTAAAATACAAATTCGTATCGGCAAAAATTTGAATTCATGCAACATCGGAAGATATGACTCAGTCAAATACAACCGCTTTGTAAATTCCCCTCCGGAATACAAATTTGTAAATGAAATACCACGTCGATGCCAGTCGTATTAATTCCTATTAAGAATACGAATACAAGTTTTCCTATTCGGATTCTTAGTAAATTTCCTCCACACTGTTCTACTTCCTCAATTTAACCTTTACCTACCCTAGTGCCTGAATAGGGGCACTGGGTCGTTTTTTCAGCTGTGACTTTACACAATGGCATTGTATAGCACAAGCATCTTTCCTCTGCCTCCACACATTACAAATGACATTCGCTACACAAGCCGCCTTACGTCTTTCACTAACATTTCTGTCTGCCATTTTCTATGCTTGCCAACGTTTTGTTGTCCCTAGGAGGGAATAATGAATGCTTAGAAAATAGACCAAGATGGAAAGGAGACAGTGCTACAAATGGAGTCAATGTCAGGATCCAGGTCTGCAGTAGCAAAACTGAATTTACTGACAAAGTCATAGGAAACCGGGTCATGAGCCAGAAGAGCAGGAAATACAAAATCTACAGGCAACAGCACGGTCGCACAGAGCAAAGGTCAGGACTGGAGAAGCTCAATCACAGTCCAAAATTCAGGTAATAATGTTATAGTCAGGGCCGGTGTAAGGCTTCACAACACCCTAGGCAAAACTTCAACTTACTGCACCCCCCTCCCCCCCATATTGCTACCAATACCCACTTTTCAACCCCTTAAGGCATACTTGACAAACATTCTGGAAAGGCAGGGAGGCTCCCCAAAAAATGGAGGGTACTCCCAGCCCCCCCTTGGGAAGGGGGGGCAAGTCCCCTGCTTTCCCTGGAGGCCCCCTTTGCCACCCACAATATAGTAAAAGGAGGAGGGGGCAGCAAAGTAGGGAAGTATGCCTCAAGGGAAAGTATAGGGGTACTTAATTTCTCCTGCATTAAATACAACAAGGATCCTCATAGACATCCTTAATAGACTTGGTGGCGCCCCCTCAGATCTTGGCGCCCTAGGCAGCTGCCTAAAGCTGCCTAATGGTAGAGCCGGCCCTGGTTATAGTAGAAACAAGCACCCAGCTAAAGTTGCAATCTGCAACTTTTTCATTAAATGAATTGTGCCTTCCGTGCTGCACCCTTCCAAAAAGGGGCATGATGACCCTTGTGCAAAAGGGGCATGGGCTTGTAGGAAAGTTGTGGACACAAGCCACGCCCCATTTGCCATTACTATAGGGACACCGGTTCCTCTATTCAAATATTGGTCAATGCTGCAGCCCCACCTCTGCAGCTGCCACTGACTGGCACACTTCGCCATTCTTTGTACTGCATCATACACCTCCCCCTTAATAAATTGCGTTCAGCGTCGGGGTCAGCCAGTGGGTGGCTGCTTTGATAAGAACAGACAAATCATTGTTAGCATAGTCTGATCATATTTGAGAAGACCTTACATTTATCACACAATGTGCAGAGATATTGTCATCACAGTTTCATCACTATGAACATTCAGTACTTCAATACTGAGAATTGTTTAATTAATTGTGTAGGCAGTTTACAAATAATGATGCATATGAAGCAATCCCATTTGCGTGAGTACTCACTGCAGCCCATTTATCAATGTTAAGGGCCGATTCATCACCATTCGCTTCTGAGAATGCAGCATACTTACCTATCTTTTTGTATTTTTCAGGTGAATCTCGAAGAGGAATTGATCATGTGGACTTCACTGGGGTTGTGGATGGACACTGATGCCATCAAGCTCTACCGCCAATGCCACTACCCATCCAACATATCTACTTACTAACACCCTTGGATTGGTGACCTGAGCACCTGGAGGGCTGCCGTTCATAGGGGCTCCCTGTCCAGTACTGTAAAGCGAGCCGCTACTTTGCAGCATTACTTTAAGCACCAGAATTACAGGAGCAGCAGGGAGTTCTATAATGCTGCCATAGTTATCACAGGGCTTAATGCAGTATTTTTTACAATTTATAAAAAAAATTTAGTACATTTTTCAAGATCGCATTTCCCATTATAAGTATGGGGAAATGCGATCTGGTTACTAAAAAAAAAATTCAGTTGAAGGGTTTGGAGCATTTTTTCACGTAAACTGCTCCAAAAGCGCAACAGCAACCTTTCACATTATTTTAGTATAACTATTCCCCTTAGATTATTCTGTGTGCACATAAATTGTACAATGTAATTAAAATCCAGATAACTGAAGTGTGTAAAGATATCAGGACTGGTGTGATATAAAAACTAATTGGTTAGAATCATAGGCGTGTGCACATGGAGTGTTAGGGGTGAGCCCCCTAATGCTGTGCCCACCCTTATGAACACCTCCCTGCAGCTAGCAATACCAGCAATACCTTTTACCAAAGACTTTTGTTTTTTTAGAACTGTATTTCATTAAAAGAAGCGCCCACCAAACAATTATGTGTGTTTTGCATTATTAATTGTACTAGACCAGCGGTTCTCAAACTGTGGGTCCTTACCCCAAAGTGAGTCCCTACCTTCCCAGCATGGGGTCGCGACTCCATGTTGCTGACCACCAGGCTGATTACTTTTGTAATCTCAGACACGGATTCAAGGAGTCTGAAAAATCTGTTGAATTGTCTGTTATTTTAGACTCCTCCCATCATTTTGTGCCTCCACAATGCTGCCATGTATGTGCTGTCTGCTGACTACACATGTTATGTGATGCATAGGTGCCGATTCTGTGGGTGCTCAAGGGCCCGAGCACCCACGGAAATTGATGAGCACCCACGGGCCCGAGTCCCGCTGCTGGGCCGCCATATTAACTTGGTAATTTGCGGCTGCAGCACCCACATTGCCAGACCCGCCACCTGGGAAACAGTATGCCAGGAAGAGTGTATTCTGTCCGCGGAGTACCTGCACTGTGGGGGCATTTATGTACCTGTACTGTGGGGGCATTTATGTATGTGGAACTATGTTGCTGTAATTTAAATATTGGAGACAACTGTGCTCCATAATATAAATTGGTATTATTTTGTGGCCACACCCCTTCCCCATGAAGCCACTCCTCTATATTTTTGGCTTGAGCACCCACCAGCAAAAACATAAATCGGCACCTATGATGTGATGACCTTCTGCAGTAACTGCTGGGGTCCTGTCATTATTTTTATGGTCTGATGGGGTCCCAGAGCAAAATAGTTTGAGGACCCCAGTACTAGACCATTGTCATATCACTACATACCTGCTTCATACATATATATTTTGACTTTATTTGCATGTACTGTTACACAGAGTGATTAGAAAATTAAGGGGCCCATTTATCATTCAATATTTGCGGCTAAATCCCCGAAAACCCCAATTGTCGGGGGTTAGCCGCAAATATTAAGTATCACCCCAATGTATATAGGAGGGACCGCAGCAGGAATCTGCAATCCCTCCTGTACCGCCGCCGGTTGTCTTCCCCATAGGTTTCTATGGGGAATGCGAAGCTGCCCGATGTATCAACATCGGGCAGCAGTGCATCGCATCCCCAGGCTACCGCCATTCTGAGATGGCAGTAGCCCATTGTAGCCTATGGGCTACACTCCTCAGCAAACTGGCAATATTGCCGCTTCACTGATGTCATGCGTGGGTGGGGCAGATCGGTGAAGCATCATCGGGTGTTGGGGAGGAGGCAGTGCTTAGAGCTGGCACTGCTCCAAGCACTGCCGCCTCCATTTTTGTGAACGGCAAATGGGTCGCATGACCCGTTCACACCGCAAACCAACACGGCAATGAACCGGTGAGAACCCTTCTTTTTACTGGTAAGTGTTGTTACTGGTTAGGCGGGACTAGATAACCCCTTTCACGTCGCACCAATTACCGGGTCAAACCGGCAAGAAACCGGCATGAACCCGGTAATTAGGTGCGATGTGAAAGGGGTATAAGTGTATGAGGGCCTTTAGTTCAGTATAATGCTGTAGGCTACCACCTAGACATCATTTTACAGTATTATTGAAATAAAATTGTTGATTGTGATGAAAAGGGATCACTTTTTTGGGGTTTTAGGCACAGATTGATACAAAATCACTGTACTGCACAATAATGACATTGTCCTTAGAAAGAAACAGAAATGATACTTTGATTAAGTACATTAGCGCCCTCTGCAGTAAGAAGAGAGAGTACAGTTAGTCGTAATTCTAGGGAAATATTGCATGGAGTAGTCATGAATCATCTTAACAAATTTGCTAGGCTTGGCCTCACTATTGTATCTATGAATTCTTCATTAGCATTAAAGTGGAAGCAGAACCCTTATGCCAACAAAACATAGAAATATTTACAAAGACGTTTGAGAATGCAAATGCTGCAGCCGGCAAATTCATTTCAGTTGAGAATTTAAATAAAATGGAAACGGTGTTGTTTTCAACACATCCAAGAAGAAGATAAAACTAAAAGAAAAAAATATGCACCTAGTAAACTTTATAATATACTTGAAATAAATTGTTAAAACTATTTGGCAATTAATTAAGTTAAAATGGGTGGGGCTAAAATCAGCAAGTCTTAAATGTTGTGTGAACAAATCTGAAAACAGGTAATGGCGGAAATGGCCTATGCATGTCAGTAGCGCATAATCAGCACATGACAAGCTATAGTCTGCTCCTAACAAAGGGCCTCATTCAGATTTATAGGAAAACCTGATGGTTTCCATAAAAATCCAACGGTGTTGTGTGGGCACAAGATCCATTCTGTGCATGTGATATTACTTTCAGCCCCCTGTCAATCATGTTGTGTCACCAAATGCACAATTATTGGATCCGGGTATCTGGATCCGATGGACGGGCTGATTAAGCTTCAACATAGGCATACTGACCAGGAAACATTGCTCCTCAGATGCAGAACTCTCATCTCACCAATGTCTGCAGAAGGAGTACTACTGGCACTTATGCTACTGTCTAACATTAGAAATATCTGTCACTATGCATCCTTTACAGGGGCAAACGCAGGATTTTCAGAAGGGGGTTTCCAGAGGGGCGGAGCAAAGCACGGAGACGGACACTTAGGTGACCCAGTATATGCCGGGTCAGTTAAAGTATTATAGATAGACCAAATGTATATAAATTATATATATATATATATATATATATATATATATATATATATAGATATCTATATATCTATATATATAGATATCTATATATCTATATATATATATATAGATATATAGATATCTATATATATATATATATATATATATATATATATATATATACATACATAACAGCAGTGTAGACATCTGGGCATAGCAATGTATTGGGGCCCCTACCTATCCTCCAGCGGTAGGGGTGGGGGGTGCTATGAGCGGAAGCTTTGATGTGGTAGGGGGTATTATATCAACCGCTCAGCATGTAGGGCTCAGTAATTTCCACTAATTACCCCTTTACTTCACAGATGGTGGGAGATGAGGTGGGAGAAGGGGGCATTGGGCTGAATGAAGGGGTCCCAATACATAACTTCCAGGGTGGTAGATGATGTTTAATACGCAGAGGAGGGGTGTATAGTGGAGTGGGCTTATTATTCATAATTTTCTGGTGGGAGGACAGCTTGCTTGACTGCAGATATCTCAGGTGTGTGGAGCTGGAGCAGTAACCAGCTGATTGAAGGCTGATATCTCTGGTTCTGGAAACAGTAGAGACCAGCTTCTAGTGTCCCTCAAAGTGGGAGAGTCTCAGCTTTTGGAATATACCCTCAGAAAAACTCTAAGTCAGACAGAACCTGAAATATCTGACTGGGAATAGCAATTAACAGGCTTGGATGGGGACCACTGCTTTGAAGTCAGATATCTCCAGTTCCCCAGGGCCTATTTTTAAAATTATTGTACCCATGGAAAGAGGGGACCCTCAGCTTTCAGACTAGGGCCCTCAAATTCCTAGGGGGGGTTTCTGGGTACTCAGAAACCCCCCCTGCGTGCGCTACTGCTTTATCATCACCAAACTACATCAGGGAACATTTACACACATTAGGGGGTTTATTCTAGTTCATTCTTTCTGACAAAATCCTTCTTAGATGGACAAAACCATGTGCACTGCAGGGGGGCAGATGTAACATGTGCAGAGAGAATTAGATTTGGGTGAGTTATTTTGTTTCTGTGCAGGGAAAATACTGACTGCTTTATTTTACACTGCAATATAGATCTCACTTTGAAGAAAAACCCCACCCAAATCTAATTCTCTCTGCACAAGTTACATCTGCCCCACCCGCAGTGCACATGGTTTTGTCCATCTAAGAAGGATTTTGTCAGAAAGAATGGACTAGAATAACCCCCTAGATTAGCTCCATCATCCTAAGGACCGGCTGGGCAGCACTCCAGGTACCTTGTAAGCCAAATGCAGGTTTCAGCCAATGATGTTTTGGTTGATAATTGTGTAAATTGTTTGCGGTGTTCATTTTGGTTAGTAGTTTCTTTGCATGCACTATATTATTATTATTATTATTATTATTATTATTTACAGTTTCTTATATAGTGCAGCATATTCCATTGCAATTTACAATTGGAAACAATGGTGATTAAACAAACTGGGTAGATACAAACAGACATGGAGGTAGGAGGTTGCTCGCAGGCTTACAATCTATCCTTCGGACTTATAAATAACATTTATTATTATTAATAATAATACAAATATAAATATTTATATATATATATATATATATATATATATATATATATATATGAATTGCACGCACTAAATTAAGTAATATTAATACAAAGTTAAGATTTAGTTCATGTATTGAGCAATGCATTTAAGCCTGCAGCCCCCTTCACGGGACCCCACTTTACTGCAGGTCCTAACACTATTGCTCAAAATGGCTACAATACACATAGCTATCACATCAATGTTTGAATCCAGGCATGCTATCTGGTCTGAGGCTCACAGCAGACTGTGCTTTTATAGGTGAGCAACTACCAACACACCTGTCACTAATCATCTAGGGAAGTGGTTAACATAAGCTATGAAAAATAAACAGGGTGCATGAGAGAATGTGACAATCACATATTATATACACAATGTTTAGTGTATATTGTTTATTAGATTATTTTTTTAATTAGTCTCATTCATACATACATACATACATACATACATACCTGACTTTGGGTGTATGTAAATCTAGTTGAAGGTATTCTTAGGAATGTGATTTTAAATGTATTATAGTATTAAAGAGAATGATACAATAGTGTTATCATGGTTTCATAATGCCTATTACATAAATAATAAACAAAAATGCATGGGTAGAGAACTGTTAAAGACAGAAGCTAAATGTTAGTTATATATGTGTCACGGCCGGTACCGGGGCGCGTCGCTCACCTGTTCATCTCCGGCGGTGGGGTCTACTGGCCATCCATCCGGGTGCAGGGCGGGGAGCGCGGCGTCCAGTTCTCCCGGCCGCGACCATCTTCCTGGGGTCTCCAGTGTGCGCTCCCGGCGGGGGAACTAGCAGTAGGCGTTTGTCTCCAGCCCGGGCGCTGCCATGTTGTTGTAGCCGGCCAATGGCGCCGGTCCTCAGTTCAGCTTCACCAATCAGGATATACCCAGGGTGATAAAGCTGAGCTCTCTGGGGCATACAGACGCCAGTGCTTTGTTGTCAATCCCTTGGGAGGAAGCTTCAACCTGTGCTCCAGCTTATGCTCTTTGGTGTTCCTGTTTCCCAGCGTTTCTTACCTGGTCCAGCACTTGTATCCTGCACTCATTACCTGAGGTTCAGCACCTGATACCTGGAATCCTGCACTTGTATCCAGCATTCATTACTTGACAGTCATTTACATCTGCTGCCAGTCATCTGTACACGCTGCCAGCCATCTGTACCTGCTGACAGTCATTTACATCTGCTGCCAGTCATCTGTACCCACCAGGGCCGGCGCTACCCACTCAGCAGCTCCTGCAAAGCAGGGAGGCACCATGCTGAAAAGGCGCTGTCTCCCTCCCTGCTCTGCTAAAGCTGCCTCACTCACTGTCACTGCCTTCTGCACGCCGCCCGCAGCGCCTGTCTGACAGCGGGCGGCAGTATGGAGAGGCTGAGCAGCTCCCTGCACCGCGCACACACTGTCCTCCTCCTGGGACCTGCCCCCTCTTCCTCACGGACACTTGCGCTGAGGCATGTAGCGCTGTCTGTGAATGCCTGGATGACATGTCATGTCCGGATCCGCCCCCTACCCATTGCTCCCTGTGCCTGTCAGCTGTCAATCAAATGACGAACAGGCAGCAGCGCCGCCTCCCCTTCCTTCCCCCTTCTCAGTATGCTGTGCCAGTGCCGCTGCCAGTCCTCAACACTCCACCCACTCTATCTCCTCCCCTCTTCTTCCATCTGCTCCTTCTCTCCCCTCCTTTCCCCTCAGTCACGAGTGCTGCACATACTTTTTGTACTGCTTTCGGATCGCATCGCACACACATTGCATGCATGCCGTGCGATGCAATCTAGCCCATAAATTATGCGATTCTCGCAGCGTGTATGGACACCTTTAGTGCCTGCAACATTTTGCGGACGCAGCACTGAGATGGTGTATGCATACATGTACATGCACCCGAGATCCTCCATAGGATCGCATACACTCCCACAATCGGGCTGCAGCTTGTTGCAATGACAATGTGAAAGGCGCAAAATGTATGGTTGGCAGGAGGGCGCCAGACACCCTAGCACCAGCCCTACCCGCTGCCAGTCTTCTGTACCTGCTGACAGTCATTTACATCTGCTGCCAGTCATCTGTACCCGCTGCCAGCCATCTGTGCCTGCTGACAGTCATCAACATCTGCAGCCAGTCATCTGTACCCGCTGCCAGCCATATGTGCCTGCTGACAGTCATCAACATCTGCGGCCAGTATCCGACACCTGCGGTTAGTGCCTGCACCGGCTGTCATAAATCCACACCTGGTGCCAGCTATCAGTCATCTGGTAAAGGTTCCCAGACAAGTCTTCTTCTTCTTCACGATCCGGTCCAGTCATCTGGTAAAGGTTCCCGGACAAGTCTTCTTCTTCATGGTCCAGTCCAGTCACCTGGTAAAGATTCCTGGGCAAATCATCTTCATCCTCTGTGAACTCCATCCCAGTTACCCAGTTGTCCTTCTGGGTTTCCTGCTCCGCAGCTTCCCTAGCTGGCCTTATCTTCCGGTTCTTCTTCTATGAGAAAGACTTATATCAAACCTGCTACTCTTCAGTCTCCTCCAGACCGTGACACCTTACCCTCCGGGCCTCTGGCAGATCTACAAGGTACCCCTATCGTGACAATATGTCAGCAGTGGTGGACTTGTATAATAAATATTTTATTTTTTGTAGATCCCCCAGAAAGTTAGGTGTCCCCATTTGCTGATGACACAGAGCTACGCAGAACAAGATAACTGACTACAAAGAGACAATCTAAATGATTTGTCTAACATTTTGTACCATAAGGTTTAATCGTTTGGGAATGGAAGGGGATCTTTATGATAAGTTATGGCACTCTTTACCATCTGAGGAGGTTATGGCAAATTTACTAACCCGACCTTTAAACCACATTGGAGCCATCTGGGAGCGATACGTAGTTTCCAGCTGAATCGGAATGCGGCACTGTGTCAAGTAATGAAGGCCAGAAAGTGGAATTGTTATGTCCTTCATTACATCACTTTGATGTGTACTGTGGTAACAATATTTGGGCCTGTTGGCCAGCAACTTAAGATGTACTCAATGCCGTTCTTACAAGAAATGGTGCCTGTAGCTACAATTAGCAGTGGACATTATGGGGATGACAGATCCAGGGAAATTTTACTATCCCACAACATGTTAGGGCAAACTTCATCTGAAGCTATGTCACTAGAACTTGGACCTGATGCATTTGTGTCAAAATACAAAAGAAAAAGGAAGTGGCGCTGGTATTGATGAAATAATCACAAAATATTTAATATTGTTTAAAACAACATTGCATGTGGCAGTTGTATACAAAATTACTATAAAAAATGTACAATGAGAATATACATAAATGACCATAAAAATGATAAAAAACAATGGAACTGGACCAGAGGCTGAATGAGTATGGACCCAATGAGTGCAGTTCGGAGGGGAGTTGGGGTAATTAAAGGTTCAGATAACCCTGTGGGCTGATAGTTACCACTGGTGGCCGTTGTCATCTAGTTCCAAAACTTGTGACGGTCCTCAAATTGGTGCGACTGTGGGACCTCGGAGGGTCCGGACCCCAGAGATGTAATGGGGTGGGCAGCTGGTGGATGGCTGCAAGGTGTCTCTCACGTCGCTAGAGGCTCCAAATAGGAAGGGATGACCATAAGCAGGTGTCCTCAGGGTTGGTAGCTTTTAAGACCGGCTGGTCAATGATCTCAGTGATGTGAGACCAACCTTGATTCCTGCTTGAAATTCTGGTTACGTTATGCCAGCAATGGTGCACCGCTGCTGCGGGATGTTTCAAAGGTGAAGTGGCTCTCGGAGTGGAATTGAGCAGCCCAGAGTGTAGGAGTCCAAGTGGAGGGTCAAAAAGGGTGTCAGCTTTTCCTGGTCCAGGTAGAAACCTGACGCATTTCGCTGCTTGTAGAGATGCAGCTTTTTCAAAGTCTGTCAATAGATGTGTCCCCTGTATATCCATTTGTCCAACAGCAAGTAAGATTTCCCTAACCTGAAAATATTGGTAAGCAGAAAAATGTGGGACTATGTATAAACCGGACCCGGACTAAACCCCGGACCGCCGGACCGGACATCAAAATCTGCAGTCTGGAGCTTGTAGTGTCCGGTCCGGGGGGGGGGGGGGTGTCCCGTCTGGGGGGTGTCTTGTCTGGGGGGGTTCCCTGTTATAGCTATCATCAGTGACATGGGGAAGGGGAGATTGATGCCTCCCCGTGTGGTTCGGACCGTTCTGGTTTATGCTACATGCCCGGACCATACAGGGAGGCTTTATTCTCCCCCTCCTCCACTCCCTGGTGACAGGCATTACAGGCAGCCCCCCCAGGCCGGACACCCCCAGACAGGACACCCCCCGGACCGGACATTAGAAGCTCCAGTCAGCAGATTTTTATGTCCGGTCCGGCGGTACGGGTTGTCTTTTCCTGGTCCGGTTTTTACCCATACCCAGAAAATGTGAAACATTATTTACTTTTTCACATAGGCGACATGAGCCAAGACAGAGCGGTGGTCACAATAAGTCACTCTCAGCTTTCCTGACTGCTCTTCTCTCCGGCATAGTTTCATACATTTCTCCCTCCTCTCTGCGCTTCATTCCTATTTTTAAATTCCTCTTGCCTTTTCCAGGCCCTCAGAGACCTGCTCATGAATTTAAAGCATTCATTTCTACCAATGTTTGTTGCCATCCCAAAATACAGTTGCTATGGTGATCCAAATTCCACTCGTGCTGGACTGGATCCCAGATTCACTTCATAATACCTCGAACGCCAGAGAAGGAGAGAGGAGAAAGGGAGGCAGCAGGGGGGGGATAGGAGGGTGAATATTTAAAAACATAATAAACAGAACAAATTAATAAATGGCTCTAGGGACCTTGTTTCATTTACTGCTGTGCTGTTGGTGTATAATATCACGCATATAATATGCCAGGTTTTCCTTGGCTCTGCATGTCCCCGGCATTCTTGTCATTGGTATGTGTACATACAGGGAGAGCATATGGGACAAATTAAAATACCATCTCGTGCTCTCAGAATTAACCCATTTGGACATCAAGTAAAGCAATCCAATGAAACATACTGTAGACTTGCTGCAAAATATGTTGTATACACTAAGGGGCTTTTTTATCACAATCCGCATTTTTGTACGGACGACATAAAATAAAAAATTACCTTAATCCATAATGTGAAAAATAATAGTTTTATACAAATGCATCATGTGTCTCTTGTTGGAAGACTTGGACAGTTCAGAGCACGTCCCGAAGAAATGTGCGATATAGTAGCCATATGTAGTGTTGTTTACGTCCAGAGCTTGGCATTTTGGCACAGCCACTACCATAGGGACACCTAATAGAGGATTTCTGCTCCCTCCATGGTATATCTGGGGGATCTCTAATATTTGGAGCTAAACCAAAGAAAATGTGGTTTATTTTGTGCCATACATTGGGAGAGGTGTGTCAAAAGCTTGCAGAGAGGTACCAACCAATCAGCTTTAGCTGGGGAGAGGTGCCAATCACTCAGCTCCTAAGTGATATTTTCAAACATAGCCTGTAAGGGCCCATATACATTATGCAATATTGTACACGGTTGTTACGATTTAGTTCAGTTCAGTACAATATTGTACAATGTGTGCACACAATGTGTAATTTGTGCACTCCCCGGCATCGTATGAGACATCGTATGATAGTCCTGCATGCAGGCTCGATGGTAAGATATTGGTTGATGTTCTACACATATTATGATCTTATATCACATCGTAGTGAAGCTATCACATGTTGGGAAGAGCAAGGGAAATTGTATGCAGAGGGTGACATTTAATAGGAATCGATGTATTTGTTTTTGCAAATTTTTCACAAAAACGCCCATTTTGCAGGTTTTCCGAAAATCGCACATTTTATAGTATGCGATTTGTGGGAAAAAAGGTGAATTTGACAGAACCATGCAGAGATCATTGAGATGTGTGCATGGTTCTGTCTTATAAAATGTCTAAAAGTTAAAATAAAATGTGATCACAGCGGAGAATCGCGCTGCCAGAGTGGAGATGCCTACAGCCAATCAGGGCTGAGAGCTTCTGTACCACTCTGACAGTGCGATTCTCTGGACAGCCGGCTCACTTCGCAGTCAGTGCGGGGTGAGCTGTTGCAGCTGACAGGCGGAGACAACGCTGGACCCTGGATTTTGTGAGAATAGGTGTAAAATGAATGTGTATAAAATAAAGTTTTACTTTTCTCTGTGTCTGTGTTTTTTTTACTATCTTTTTACAGGTGGACTACAGGTCCAAGGGGGCCCATTAATGCCCCGCATGCCTGGCCTTGTGGTTCGCCAAGTCCCCCCATGCGGGGGGAGGCCCGCTGGGACTTGTAGTTCACCTGTCAAAAGCAATGATTTTTTCTACACTTTGACGCTTATCAGCCCCGCGCCCACAGCCCACATACACTTGGGACAGCCCGGGCTTCAGCCCTGGATGGGTGAAACATGGGGGGGACCCCGTTATTGGTGGGGTCCCCACTCCCCCAGGTACCTCATCCAGGACTGACCAGCCACGGTGAGCATGATACGATCTGGGGACCTTATGTAAAAAGTGTCCCCCGGTTGTGGCATGGCACATTGTCCCCTATATTTTTGGAACCAGGACCGGTCCAAGAGTCCGGGGCTGGTTTTAGAAATAAGGTGGACCCCTACACTTTTTTTCCAGCATATTTTTGGAACCAGGTCCGGCTCAATGAGGTCTCTCACTTTCTGAATCTCTCATCCTATCAAATTTCACCCATTAACTTTTCCAGTGACCGCAGTTTATGAAGAGAAAACGAGGCTTACAGCAAATGCAATTCCTTAGAACTTTACAACTTATGGATCTACAGTATATCGGTGGTTACACGCATGGGTCAGTAAGCCAGAAATCAGGAATAGCATGGGCAGACATTGCCACTTATGATAGATTGATGTTCCATGCTGCAAACAGTATTTATGACACAATAAATAATAAAGAAAAAAACTCTACGTCCCTTTATGCTCTTGTAAGGAAAAAATGAGTCTACCAGTAGTATTTAAGCTGAAGAAGGGAAAGTTGTAACTAATTATAGGGATGGTCCAAAGATCGTAGCTGTTATTAAGGTTTTTATTCTGATGAAACTTGCACATTCCTATCATAAACTGCAAGTCTGTAAGATTTTGCACAGGGTGATGCATTTTTCCTGACACTCCAAGAAAATGGCCGGTTACCACACCCAAATGTAGAATTCCTTTCAGTCAATTTGCAAAGGGATTGCGATTAGATTCATCGCTGATTTTTTACGCTGTTTGGCCTCGCGCATGTGTACTGCCCTCCGTACGCATGTGCAGTTGTTTGAAAATTGTGAATTCATACAACGGTGATCAGGTCTGAATAACTCCCTTTGTGTCTGAAACAAGCCATGTTGCCAGGCAAGGGAGCAAATGCAGTTATATATTTTTCTGTGCAGGATAGATATTGTCTGCTTTTGCATGTAGCAAATTCCCAAAACTAATGGATTCATCTGAGGTCATTTGACGTCAGCCGCCTGCCCTGAGCGGGCATCAAATTCTGGGTGTTCCCACAGCAGCCCTGCCCCCGACTGCCTGCGCTGTGCTCGGTGCACTGAACGAAGCACAGGCGGCCAATTAAAATTCTGAACCGGCTTTTGAGCCAATCAGAGCTCGTGTACTGTTAGCCAATCAGAGCGGCTGCCGGAACACAAGCTCTGATTGGCTCACCAGCCAGTGCTGCATTTTGATTGGCTGCAGGTATCCTGCATTGAAGAAGGCTGTGCTTTGGGACCTGCTGGAAATCAGTCCCGGGCCCCAAAATTCCTAGTGGCAGCCCTGTACGTGGATGCCCGCAACTACAGCCCTTATTTTGTCAATGAAACAGCAAATAGATAGGAGATAGTCCAGATACATATAACTTCATACTGGTATATAGCATTTATTTTTGTATACGCAAAGCGGCATTTGCAGCTATGCTACATACAGTCAGCTCTGCACCTCCCTCTTACTATTAATGTCTATAGCATAAATGAGGAGCTATAACAAAGGAAAGGTTGGCTGTCTGCTAGAACTGGCTTCAGAGCCTGTGTGGAAAATGATTTGGGAGAGAACGGGTTACATACATAATGGCTGAAATTCCCCACATACCTCCCAACTTTTTACTTAATATTTCTACATTCCTGCAGGCAAAGGAATGTTTACAGATAGCAGAACTTGCTTAGGATTTCTTTAGGACTTATAGAAATGTATATTTTATTCAAATAAAAATGACCTTATCTAGGAATGCTGCAAATAGCAGAATCGCAACAGGCGCAGATCATAAGCCAAGGACAGTCGGGTTCCCTCCTACGGTTCTTTCGTTATACACTTACTAGCTGTAGTACCGGTAGCATTATATGAAGTTTATCCTTCTTTTGTTTTGAGCTTAACCGCTCGCCATGCCCATGGTGTGACCGACACACACCTGTCTGTGGTGGGCTCCCGGATCTGACTAAAGTTGTTTTTCCTTAAACCCTATATCCTCTACCCCCTTTATGTTATGCAACTCTGCCATATCTTACATCCCTGACCCACTTTATGTAGTGGCGGGATCCCTTTTTAGGCCCCGGGCAGTGGCGGCTCTTACCGCTTTGGAGGAGAGGGGCTGCCGCAATGCGGGCCCCTCCGCTGCTGCTGCCATGCTTCCCGGCCTCTGGTCCCCTGCACAGGGCCATCGCATGCGCAGTAACTTCATATATACTGCACATGCACTGGCCCAAGCCTCCTTCGGCTGCCTGTGCAACAGTCCCTGGAGGCTTAATCAGGTTCCCGGGTCCGGCGCATGCGCAGTATGGTCCGTGGTACTGCGCATGCGCAGAACCCGTTTTGGGGGCTGCAGCACATTTGCGCAGAGAGAGGCATCCCAGAGGGAGGGAACAATAGAAAGTCACTGCCAGTCACATTGAAGCCAGAGCAGTCTCACAGATTGCATCTGGCTTCACTTTAGGCAGAGACAGTGGCAGATTTTACCTGGGGGGGGGGGGCTGCAGCCCCCGGCTGTGTCGGGATTGCGGGTGTTAGTGGCTGTGAACCTAATCAATGTCCTCTACCCCCTTTGAGTTATGCAACTTTACCATATGTTGCTTCCCTGGCCCACTTTATGTAGTGGCCGGACCCCTCTTTGAGTCCGCAGCAAGGTCGGGATGGGAGGTCTTATTGGTTGTGAACCTAATCTGAACTTAATCGATGTCCACTACCCCCTATATGTTATGCATCTTTGCCATACCTTGCTTCCCTGACCCACTTTATGCAGTGAATGGACCCCTTTTTTTGCCCAACGGACCCCTACAGGGGTGCTAAGCGTGTTTTACTAGCCCCACAGTATTCTTTCCAGATTAAAAGTCATATGTGTACCAAGTTTTTGATGTAAATTGCTCCAGGCATTCCAGTGGGATGCAGTTGAAATCCCGACACCGGAATCCTGCCCGCCGAAATCCCGGCACTTTGTCCCTCTGTGGGTGAAGAGGGAGAATAAATTAGTGTGCCGAGCGTAGAGAAGCACCGGGCCCGCTGTGTGGCGAGCGATGCAAGCCACAAAGGGGGGGGGGGGTGGCGATCCACGTCCCCCCCTTGTCGGGATTTCGGCGGTCGGGATTCTGGCATCAGGATTTTGACCGCCGGGATTTCAAACCAATCCCATTCCAGTTATGCTGGAACATACACACATACGTTCAATTTTCTATATATATTTAGATACAACTTAGTAACAGCAGCACCTGTGGCAAATGTGCCCCAGGTTTACATATGTGTATACCCCGCAATAGTGTTGACACAAAACTTGTCAGAGTTGGTAATCATCAATGCATAACTGCGGAGGAGACCACCCCTAAATGTTCCATAATGGACACATGAACACCACCATTACAGTACTGGGCCTACACTGACTGAGGCAGATTTTTCTCAAGTCAACCATGGCACCTACCTATTTCCCAGCGGATGTCAAGAAACCCCATAAAGATATCCTGGCCATCTAAAACATTCCCAGAGGAGCATTGCTCAAGTATGGCTTGATGTTATGACATCATGTAGACCTGCACACACTCCAAAATTCCCTTTGATGTTATTTGATAGGATAAAAAAAAGTTTGGACACACAGAATAGTTTCATCCACTGTTTGCAGTCCATTTACTGTAAATGTGACACAGGTGTTAGGCCTACTACCAAAAAGACCCTGATTCAGATTTGTACGCAATGGCGATGTTGTCCGCAGCTGTGCATTTATCAGTAGACTATGCACATGCCAAGGTACTCTACTGATGCCGGCTACAATCAGCAACAAAAATATAGTGTTATGGATGGATTGTTGGAGGTAGGAGGGTCCTAGTCTAAATCTGCCTTTGGCTCCAGGTGTAGGGGCCTTCAAGTCAATGACGCACAAAAATCCATATAGGGACGTGTGTGTAATTATTTCTGCTTTTCAAGCGCAGTATGGAAATATATTGCTTATACTGTGTGCACTCAACATTAGAGTGTTGTAAGGACTATGGATAGAGGTTGAATTAGATCTTGTGTAAGCCTTGGGCATACTGGAAGTGGGAGGTTCAGGAGGCGTGGTACCATACATTGTGCACCGGCAGCCCCGCCCCCCAGCGGTACAGCACCACAATTTCAACCCAAGATGACAAGATTAACCACTTCTGGATAGGCATAAGATAGCTGCCAATTTCCAAGAGAGGTGGGCGAGATCTGGTATACTCACTCAGAATGTGTGAGTCTCTCGAAAATTTCACAAGATTAGGAAGTATAAACTTAGGCTCTTCATATAGAGATGCTCTGGGATCATTTTGGCCTAACAAATCTATTCAAAACGGGATTCCTATATTTAAAACAATGGGAGACTAGCTGGCTGCAATAGAAGTTATTTTAGATCCACTCCTAATCATGCCCATTACTGTGCACTCCCTGTCCTAAAGACAGCATTTTTCCCTTAATTCCTTGCATAGCTGTCTCCATTACTGATGAAATTACTAAATGACTCTGGAACATCCTATGGCATTATCCATTGAGAAAGAAGTCATTAAAGTTTTAACGGAGTCGTTTCCCACTAAGCGCTGGAATAACTGAAATGTAATTCTGAAAATAGCCCAAACAGCAGACTCCAATGTTGTTTACAAACTAAATTTAACCCCATGATTCAAACCCAGCCGCATGCCTCGTACATTCTGTCTCTGGCTAATTTTGGTAGATGGGAATTTTTTTTGTTGTTTAATATTGCTTGCCTCCAAAAAATGTTTATTGCATATTTCCATTAAAGCCAGGACATAATAAAAATAAGATAGTGTGCAATTCAGGGAAAGGACCCTAAAATAGATTTACTTCACACGGACCCTTCTTATGGTGCAGTATGTAATGCGTGTTTGTTGTAAATATAAATGGAATTTTGAAATGCAGGTACTCACAACCGCCATATTAATCAAATCGTGCACTCGGGCTCAAGGGCATAACAGCCATAGGTGCAGGTAGTGCAGCTGCTATGGGGCCCAGAGGGAACAGTGGCCCACCTTATCTGTAAAACCAACATGTGCAAAATACATTTTTCCACCTTTACAAACGTTTGCTTTGGGGCCTACAATTATCTTTGAGGGCCAACATCTCTGTGAGGGATGAGCAAAATATCCACTAAAAATGCCACCGTCGCTCACATTTGTTATAAAAATTAAAATAAAAAATGTGTAAAAAAGATTATATTTCATACATAAGGTAAACATTACAGGTCCTTATGATAAAATTGTCAATTTTCACACTTTTTTTGGTCAAATTCCATTAGCACTCAAATTTATGTTATGCCACTGCTCTGGCGAGTAGAAGCAATTATTCTGTGGGCTAAGTGGATATGTATGGTGATACATTTCAATAGCATACCTCACAACCCTGTGGCAGAACTCTGGGAGGCAATGGAGTCATCTGCCACCGGGCTCCTGCTCCCAAGGGGGCACCTCTTCTAACCTGCAAGTTTAAATCAGTTAATTGAAAGCCACCAATATCGCTTCTGTGATTGAGTTCTAAGTTGTGTCCTCTCTGTCTCTCTTTATATATATATATATATATATATATATATATATATATATATAGAGATATAAATATACATTTCAGAAGGGACACACACATAGATTGTATAAGGTTGTGTGTGTGTGGGGGGGGGGTAACCAGTATATGTCTTGCCTCTGGGCAGCTGGGAGAAACTTATGCCACTGCCACAACCCGTACTGGCTGCTACTCACTTGGACAAGGGGGACTGCCCATATTAAGCAATGTGTTTAACTATATTTTGGCACACATCAGCCTGGCGTACATTGTCCTGGGATGCCAGGGACAGCCCTGGGCTTCAGCCTTGGATGGGTGAAGCCTGGGGGGCCTTTATTAGGGGGTTTCCACTCCCACAGGTTCCAACGTCCAGGGATGACCAGCCACGTTGCGCACGGTATGGCCGGGGAACTTATGTAAAAAAGTGTCCCCCCCAGCTGTGGCATGACACAGCTGGCTGTTCCAGCTCGGTGCTGATTCCAAAATATGTTTTGGTCCCCCGTATTTTTGGAACCAGGACTGGTCCAAGAGCCTGGTGCTGGTTTCTTAAATACAGGGGACCCCTACACATTTTGCCCCCTGTATTTTTGAAACCAGGACCGGTTCAATGAGCCTGGGGCTGGTTATGCTCAAGAGGCGGGACCCCATGCCGTTTAGACTAAACTGACAGACACAGCCCTTAGCTAATTCAAACCAGTTTCTTCTAGAGTATGCTCATTGTCCCTGCCATGCCCTATTCCAGTTTAAAAATAAGAAGCTAAGAAACATGTGCTGAAAAGGAGAGGGCAAAAAACAAAGAAATGGATGTGGCATCGTTAAAGGGGCGTGGCTCCAGCACTTCCATTTACCGCTCTTTGCACTTTTTGGACCTCTAGAATTGGTCTACTTTGTGGTGGTGGTGGTGACCAGTATTCAGCAGAATTGTATGCAAATAGCCAAACAACATAGAAGTCTGAAGTGTAAGGCTTCTCAGCACCCTAGGCAAAACTTCAACCTACTCCCCCCCCCCCCCCCCGGAGGCCCTCTACACCCTCCCCTTTGCCACCCACAACAGAGTACAAGGAGGAGGGTGCAGCAATGTAGGGAAGTATGTCTCAAGGGAAAAATGGAGATGAGGTCTTACAAGTTCCACAGTCGCCACCTTCATTAAGTACAACAAGGATCCTCATGGACATCCTTGATTTTTTGATTTGCAGACTTGGTGGCGCCCCCTAGATCCCGGTGCCCTAGGCAGATGCCTAATGCTGCCTAATGGTAGAGCCGGCCCTGGCCACAATCAGATCCTCAGTCTTTCATCTGACATGTGCTACCTTGGTATTTCCATGAGATTATTTTGTATGGATTGATGTTACCTTCCACTGATTATTATTGGGCTATGTCAGTTTCATTTGAACAGAGGAGGGTGTCCATGTGCAGACTGCAAGTGTGCTCCCTCCTGTCCATGGTGCCGTAGGCTCTAGCATTGAATCAGCGTCTACTGCGAATGCACGTGGCACCATCCATGTTTGGGAGACTCATTTTACTGCAGAAAGAAACATTCAATGCCCATTCGATTTTGCTTCTATAAGCAAAATCAAATAGAAAAATAGGGCATATCTCACCGTGTGTATGCTCTATCAGAGATGCTAGCACTCAACGGGTTAATGAACTAATTTAAATACAAATATATACACATATATACACATATATATTTTTTAAACAACTTTTATTCTGACATTGCAGAGAGATTTTACTGAAACCCAATACATTTCACATAGTAATACTACAAAAAATATGCAATGTGACATTTCATTGTGCAGTATACAGTACAATCATGTAAGTCCATATTTGTAGCTGCTATTTTCTTATGAACAAGAAAGTGGTACAATGAATATTTCATCTATTCCAAGAAGATTACAACTCAGTTCTTTTTTTCCTGGGAGAAGTTACGCCAATGAATATTTCATGTTAAGGAGAGCGGAGGATCCTGCACTGCTGGTCTAGTAAAGTACCATATGGTGTTCTTTAAGCTAGAATGTATTTGTGTTCTAGTTGAGTGGAAGGATATCAATATAGGATTCCCATAATAACAAATAAATAAAGCTCCACTTTTTCAATCCATCCTAAATATGATAGAATTTGGTAAACATTCAGGTGTTTGAAGAGTCATGCTATCTGCAATATTGCTATTTCCAGTATATGTCAGGGTCACCCTCCCGGTATCCCGGAAAGGTGGGCAACCCTCCCCCGCTCCCTCCCCTCCCCCCCCCCCATCACGGCTTCCTCCCCCTCACCTCGCCATTTAAATAACCAGATCTGCCAATCTCCGCTGAGGGGGTGGGGCTAAAGTGGCTTAATCGTGTCATTTTAGCCCCACCCCCTCCGAGGAAATCGGCAAATCGAGTCAGTTTCCATCATGGGGCGGGACTTAATGACGGTACGCTTAGGTCCCGCCCCCGAACTCCTGCTGAGAGTCTCCTCTCCGGGCTTCTCCCGGAGAGGAGATAACAAAAGTCGGCAACCCTGGTACATGCGCTGTTCCTGTAGTAGGACAGGTTAGGAGCAGTCCAGCATTATATGGTGCTCTCGTTACTGTGCATCTGCCTATATTACTAAAAGGTCACTTAATATCTACTTGCTGCTCATTGCTTCTGGCTGTAGTTGTTAATGATGATTATAACCTGAGTCTTAATCATGCAGCCACATCGTACTACAATTTACATATATGTTCGTGTAGATACTGAGGGGCACATATCTGAAGATAGATATAAATGCACCATTGAAAAACCAAAGTGCAACTAAAAGCCCACAACCATTTCATATAAAGTTAGAAAGAACTGAAGACAAACTGCAGGCTCTGTCTGCCCCCTGCTGGACACATTGACCTGCAGTTTTAAACTGAATTGTAATGCACGTGAGCAGTAAATTATAGATTTGCTGGACACTATTTCAGCTGATATATATTCAAATGCTGGTGTCCTTTGGGGCACTCCCAGCGGTGCGAGGGTAGCTAGAACTTTGTGGCTCCATCACAACATTATAATGGGCACCTACCAATAAATATATATATATATACATATATATTCAGTTCCTCTCTGAGAGAAGCCCGGAGAGGTGACACAGAGAAGGCGGATGTCATTATTTACTATTATTTACAGTTTCTTATATAGCGGCAGCAAATCCTGGTCTTTTTCTCAGTGGCCAAGGGTGGGCTGAGAGGGCCAAATTGTTTCAGGAGCCTCCCAGCCATTCTGGGAGGATAGGCAAGTACAGTATACTACCCTACCCCATATACTTGCCTACTTTCAATTTCACCTCTCCAGGAGAAACCCGGAGAGGCAACACGTCAGGGGGGCGGGAGCAAGGCTGACATCACTTGGCCCCACCCCCCATGCCGGAAAACTCTGTGATTCGCGGGCTGCGGAGAGGGGGCGGGGCATAAATGCAGTGATTGTGTAATTTTAGTCCCGTTCATGGCTAAAACTCTTACTTACTTTTATCCAGGACAGAGATGGCCGAAGAAGGGGTGGGCTCTGATATCATGTGATGTCAGCCGCCTGCCCCTAGCAGGCATCGCCACGCCTGCCTCTGCAGGGGGACACCCAGCATTTATGGGAACACCCACAAAATGCTGGGCAATCCCCTCGTTCCTCCCCCTCACTGCCCCCTGCCCGCACCTCTGTGGTGAGTGTGAAACTCGCCAAAGCCAGTCGCTTGCGGGTGTTGCGCATCCGCATAATCACACATGCACAAACCCCAACCATCGGGGACCTGAGCGATTGCCGCTCCTCACACAGTTACCTCAGGAGCACCGTGCCATCCCTCCCTACAGCAAGCTTCTACTATATTCCAAACTGCATAGGAATTCCAGTAGCGCACGCAGGGGGGGTTTCTGAGTACCCATAACCCCCCCAGGAGTCTAAGGGCCCTAGTCTGAAAGCTGAGGGTCCCCTCTTTCCATAGGTACAAGAATTTTAAAAATCGGCCCTTGGGAACCGGACATATCTGACTTCAAAGCAGTGGTCCCCATCCAAGCCTGTTAATTGCTCTTCCCAGTCAGATATTTCAGGTTCTGTCTGACTTGGAGTTTTTCTAAGGGTACATTCCAAAAGCTGGGACTCTCCCCCTTTGATGGTCACTAGTAGCTTGTCCCTCCTGTTCCCAGAACCAGAACTATCAGCCTTCCAGCAGCTGGTTACTGCTCCAGCTCCACACACCTGGTATGTAGTTTTATATACTCGTTGGCAGATTGCTCTGCCTCCTGAACTCTGATCCCCTAGTCCCCAATACCATTTGGTAGGTGGGATTCTCTAGTTTTTAATTCCATTCAAATCTAAGAAATTTATTTCCGGGAACTGGAGATTTCTGCAGTCAAGCAAGCTGTCCTCCCACCAGAAAGTTATGAATAATGAGCCCACTCCACTATACACCCCTTCTCTGCATATTAAACATCCTCTACCACCCTGGAAGTTATGTATCAGGGCCCCTTCATTCAGCCCAATGCCCCTTTCTCCCACCTCATCTCCCACCATCTGTGCAGTAAAGGGGTAATTAGTGGAAATTACTGATCCAGGCCCTACATGCTGAGCGTTTTATATAACACCCCCTACCACCCGTGGGACATCAAAGCTTCCCCCACCCCTACCGCTGGAGGATCGGTAGGGGCCCCATTACATTGCTATGCCCAGGGGCCTACACTGCTGTTGATGCCCCTGTATGTGTGTATGTATATATGTATATATTTTATTATTCTTATTATTATTTATATACATTTGGTCTATCTATAAAACTTTAACTGACCCGGCATATACTGGGTCACCTAAGTGTCCATCTCCATGCTTTGCTCCACCCCTCTGGAAACCCCCTTCTGAAAATGCTGCGTTTGCCCCTGAATTCCCTAGGCAGCCCTGTATTATAAAGTCCCAACATCCACGACTTCTGCCACTCATGAGAAGTTCCATAGTCCAGGGACCTTTCTTCCTGACCAGGCTGAGGATCAGCTTTTACATGGAGGCTGTCAGCCAGTACTCCCTTATAGCCATGCAGCCCACTTGCAGCAAGCACCTTGTGTCTCCTCACTCTGGTGGGATGTGACGTTGGCGGGCCCGAACTGACCCCCTCATGCTGCCCCCATACCCCAGCGCCCTGCCCTGATCCTAGAAAGATCACTAATTATTAATTATATACAGGGCCGGTGCAAGGCACCGGAGCGCCCCAGGCGAGTCGGGGTGGGGGCGCCCCTGTGTCTGCCGCCCGGGTACCTGTCCTGCAGCGCTGTAAAGCTGGCGGCGGCAGCGGGGGGTCCCTGCAGTCAGTGGTGGCGCCGGCCCTGATTATATATTTTGTGGAAATTTAGCAGGTATTAAAAATAGCAATATTGAATTTGATTACTATTTGCTGTTAAATGTATTCTCTTCTCACTCAGCATTATATACATGGGGCAGTACAGATGGGTGTGGATCGTATTGTCAACCCGACTTAGGTCGACAGTCATTAGGTCAACACCGTTGGGTCGACAGGCAGCAAGGTCGACAGGGTTCTAGTTCAACATGGGTGAAGGTTGAAAGGTGTCTAGGTCGACATGGGACAAGGTCGACAGGTCGTGAGGTCGACATGGGTTTTTTTCACTGTTTTTTTATCTGAATGTCGACACAGTGGACATGGACACAGTTGGAAGTCAGCCGCAGCCCCTTGCTTCGGGCATGGTGCCTCGCTGCGCTCGGCACACTATTTTATTCTCCCACCACGCCCTAATGGATGGTAGGGCATGAAATACCGCCTGTCGGCACATGTCGGCTTCAAAAACAGTGAAAAAACCCATGTCGACCTCGCAATCTGTAGACCTAACCCATGTCAACCTAACACATTTGTTGACCTAAAACCATGTCGACCTTGTCCCAGGTCGACCTAGACACTTGTCGACCTTGTCGCCTGTCAGCCCAATGGTGCCGACCTAATGACTGTCGACCCATCCTGTACAGATGGTGTAATGGTTAGCATTGAGGTCCTAGGTTCAATTCTCACCATGGCTCTAACTGCGCTGTTTGTATATTATCCCCGTGCTTGCGTGGGTTTCCTCCGGGTGCTCCGGTTTCCTCCCACAATCCAAAAATATACTGGTAGGCTAATTGACTCCCAACAAATTAACCCTAGAATGTCTGTGTGCATGTATATGTGGTAGGGAATATAGATTGTAAGCTCCACTGGGGCATGGACGGATGTGAATGTTCAACTATACTCTGTACAGCGCTGCGGAATATGTGTGCGCTATATAAGAAACTGTTAATAAATAAAGAAATATACATGATAATAAGGGCCTGATTCAGACCTGTTTGTTAGGCTGCGTATACTCACAGCCTAGTGTATGAGAACACATCCCCTGACATGCAGCGAAGGGGGGAGAGACTCCATGGTCGCCCAGCATCGAATGATTTTTCTCCCCTCAGAAATTAAAAAATCAGTCTAAACTGACTTTAACTTCAGCCGGAGATGGCTGAAAAGGGTGCGGGCGTGGATGGCATGTAAATGCATAAACCGCTGGGCGTTCCCTTGCTGCCCTTGTAATGGAATCATTGTACAAACCCCGGGGAAACTGTAATTCCCAGGACCAAGCGCTGAGGTGAGTATCCGCTCACAAGTATTCTCTGCTGTCTTTTTTGCCATTGTGGTTCTTGAGTTCTGTTAAATAAGTAACGCTGTGACAGGGGTGGCCAACCAATCAGACGAAGAGCCAAAAAATCTGTTCTGGTAAGACAAAGAGCCGACACGCCAGTTTAATCTATCCGGCTTTCAGTCTTGCGCGCTGTTCGCCGAGAATGGGATGTGCGTACATGTGAGACAATTGCGCATCCATGGAAGGAAGATATGGCATGCTGGCCAGATAGATGAAACTGGCTCCACCAGGAGGGCCCAGAATGGCAGGCGGTGGTGCAGCAGTAGGAGCCGGAGACACAGGTGTTCAAATTGTTCCAGCGCAGTGGTAGGTGGAGCAAAATGAGTGACCCGGCGGCCGGCACATGCGCTGTCGCACTAGGAGGATGCTGGCATCAGTGTCTTCCGGCACCATTTACAGGCTAACGAAAGACGTCTTCCTAGCGCGACAGCGCATGCGCCAGCCACCGGGTCATCCTTTGTGCTCCCACTGCTATGCTACATTAAATTAAAAAAAAAGTAATTTTTTTACTTATTTATTTAAAAATCAGCATACAATTTGTTGCAAATAAACCTCAAAAATAGGCCCACAGCATCTGCAGATGTCAGTATGCTGGCTGGTACAGCAGACTGCAGCGTCCAAAGCTCTTCTTGCATCAACTGCACGGACCCTCATCTCCAGCGCCGATGGATCAAATGTCAGCATAGCGTGTGAGGGCGGCGCAGTGGAAGGCTTCCTCCCTGCGCCGCATACTCACTGTGACACGGCATTTTCTCCGTGCCGCGTGATGTCACAACCCTTCTGCCTGCCTCCTTTGCTGCAGAAGTCTGTCTCTTGGTGTAAAGTCCCAGGCCAGGGGCAGGCAAAGGTTCAGGAGCTTTGTAATGGCATCCGCCCTGACTGACTGTTATCAACATGGATTGGCAGCCTAGAGCAGTGTCAGACATAGCGTACATCCAAGGTTCCTAACTCTGCGCACATATTGCCCCAGCCTGCACACTCTACCACTACCTGGCCAGCAGCAGCAGGGCAAAGCAGTGCTGTGACTCGCGGGTGGAATGGAGGCAGGGCCCAGAATATGCACCATCACTAGATTTTAGGTAAAATATGCAATAACCAGTGAGAATGGGCAAAATATGCAAATGCATATGCAAATATGCAAATGCATATAATCCTGTCTCTAGTAATTAGAAAAAAGGAAAGTGTAGCATCAGCTATTAGGCGGTTTAAAAGTTTTACATGTTTATAATAAAGGTTTTCTGCTAGGCGCAATGAGAGATATGAAGATGGGGACAACAGAAAGTGGACTGAAGAGGATCACGGCAAGAAAATACCAAGGCCGGGGTGTATCAAGACTTGGAGAGAGATAAAGTGAAGAAGTTACCCATGTTCATTTATTCAAAGACTATGGGGGTTATTCAGGGCCGGTGCAAGGATTCTCAGCACACTAGGCAAAACTTCAAACTACTCCCCCCCCCCCCCCCCCCCAAATCCCCCCCCTCCCAATTTTTTTATAGAAAATGTGGTCATCAAATCCCTGTGACACCTCCCCCCCCCCCCCCCCCCCCCCCCCCCGGGAAGGTGGCCAAGTCCCCTGCTTTTCCTGGAGGTCCTCTGCACCCTCCCCTTTGCCACCCACAACAGGGTACAAGGAGGAGGGGGCAGCAATGTAGGAAGTGTGACTCAAGGGAAAGTATAGAGGTGAGGTCTTAGAAGTTCCACAGCCGCCACCTGCATTAAGTACAACAAGGATCCTCATAGACATATTTTTTGATTTGCAGACTTGGTGGTGCCCCCCAGATCCCGGCGCCCTAGGCAGCTGCCTAAAGCTGCCTAGTGGTAGAGCCGGCCCTGGGGTTATTCTAGTTCACTCTTTCTGACAAAATCCTTCTTAGATGGACAAAACCATGTGCACTGCAGGTGGGGCAGCTGTAACATGTGCAGAGTGAATTAGATTTGGGTGGGGTCTTACTTCAAAGTAAGATCTATGTTGCAGTGTAAAAATAAAGCAGCCAGTATTTACCCTGCACAGAAACAAAATAACTCACCCAAATCTAATTCTCTCTGCACATTTTACATCTGCCCCCCTGCAGTGCACATGGTTTTGTCCATCTAAGAAGGATTTTGTCAGAAAGAGTGAACTATAATAAGGCCCTGTGCTAGGTAAATGACAAAAGTGTATTGGTTGCTTTTAGATGAAAACCAGGCGAGGAGCGAAGACAGATTATGAATCTCCCAGTGAATTACAGCAAATGCTGTAGAGAACTGATAGAGGATGTCATGTCAGGTTTGGCAAGAAGCTTATGTAACTGTATCCAGGCAAACTTCAGTTCAAAATTCCAAGTAAGTGGTCAGGACAGGCAGCATGCTGCAGTAGTCACATTCTCTTCAAAGGCCAGGGCAACCTGAGTTCAGGACAAGGTCATGGATGAGCTGGTGCACAGATGGCTAGTCGCGCCGGTAACGGCAGCTACATTGGGCAAGTGCCACCAAATCATTAGGGTGCCCCCCAAGCAGCCCATCTGCATGGGATGCGGTCATTTGGTCTACAGCATGATGGTCGACAATCATTAGGTTGACACCATTAGGTTGACATGGGAAAAGGTCGACATGGGAAAAGGTCAACATAGTTCTAGGTCGAAAGGTCATTAGTTTGACAGACAAAAGGTCAACATGGGGTTTTTCACAGTTTTTTGAGCCGACATGTGCCGACAGGCGGTATTCATGCCCTACCATCCACTAGGGCGTGGTGGGAGAATAAATGGTCTGAAGCATCGCGAGTGCACAGTCGACAAAATCGAATTCTCTCTGCACATTTTACATCTGCCCCACCTGCAGTGCACATGGTTTTGTCCATCTAAGAAGGAATCTGTCAGAAAGAGTGAACCAGAATAACCCCCATGATTTTGTCTGTTAGAGAAATATTTGGCTTTTGTGATCCTTGCTGAATAACCCCCAAAGTGTAATAAAGTCATCATGGCCTTAAAATATCTGCAAGCTGTGTTAACTCTTTGAAAGCCACAATGGGGAAAAATGCAACGCTTAGAAATAAGAACACTGCACTTGCCTGCTATCTTAAAGCAGCACTCCGAGATTGAAAAACTCACCCTTCTGACGGAAACCTTATTTAGCACTTGATAGGCCCTCTGCGGCCATTAAAAGTGATGAACTGGAAAGGTTTCTGTATTAGGTGGTGATGCCGTCAGTTGGAACAGCTGATGCATGGCTTAGCTGCAAAATGTAGGGTACCATGAGTATGGTAAGGAAAGAAAAAAAAGAAATGACTGAAATACCTACTTCTATATATATATATATATATATATATATATATATATATATATATATATATATATATATATATATATATATATATATAATGCTTGCTCTCACAAAGTATGTCCTCTAAAGCAAATAGTGCACTAAATATCCCAGCATGACAGTTTTAGCATTCCCGATTCCCGTATAGCAAAATGGTTCCAGGACATGCTGGGACTTATAGTTTCACAACATCTGGGGAGGCAGATGTTTGCCAGACGAGAAATACTGCTTTCTCGGTGGAAAAACACCTACAGGTATAAATTAACTGAGTAGATAATAGGGGCAACCTTATTATAAGGGAATGCAGCTATAATATATGGCTTTTCCATCTCAGCTGCATTACTATGAAGCACTGCTGTCAGTGCTGTGTACAATTTGATTTTGCCTGTAGCCGCCTGACTGTGCGTGTAGTGCAGCAGCGCAGCCAGCAGGGAGGAAGATCAGCCCCCCCTCCTCTTCTTTTCCCCCACACCACCATCAGACTCCTCCCCTTAACCATAGCTGCGGGCAAGTTCTGTGCACAAGAGCACGACCAGCCCTTATCTCTCGGTCTCCACGGAAGGCGCCATATTTGCGTGCAGCACAGGCCTATGTTTAGTAGGGTTGGTCTCCGTGCAAATGGCTGCTGTTAGTTTTTTGCACCCCGTAAAATACTACACACAAAGTCCCCTGTAATTTAGGTTACAATTTTTCAAACAGCACAACAATATTAGAATTACCGGGAGGACTGGAGGCTTATTCACGGGTCTGTTCCGGTATCTCCCGGTAAGTGCTATATTGCCGACACATCAATATAGTTCTGGCTCCGGAAAAGCGCCCTGAGACACTTACATACTGCAACCTTTTGATTTCCATCACTTCTGTAAATAGTAATCAGAACCGTAGTAGAAATTAAAAAAAACAACTGGTATTTATTTTTTACTTGTATCAACTAACCTTACCCTATGAAATAGTATAAAATACACTTTTACAGTACTAGAACACGAGTGTGCTTATGTTATTGAATGAATCAGGTTTAGGTTAACTTTGTGGAACTACAGCTCTCAGCATAGATAGCTTGGCATGTTGGGAGTTGTAGTGCCACACCCGTGGGATCTCACCATAGCTGTTTAGCCCAGTGGGTGGTTATATTGGACTGTGTGCATCCTCCCAGTTTATCTTATAATATTAATTTGCAACTAAAAATTGATCTGTCATCTATGCAAACAGTAAGCATATTGTCAGGAAAATGTTCACAACAATAATAATTATAAATCCCTAAGCACTTGTAGTATCACTGTTCAATATACAGCCGTTTCGATGCTGAAACAGTAAACCTATAACTTCCATTTGAGTTGTCCACATTATATAATGTTTATTTTGTTGTTGGAGGTGTCCCGGCCCTCAGGATGGAGGCTCTGTTACAAGAAATGCAGAAGAACGAGAAGATAGGGTGAGAACTCATTATTTAGCACATTTATCTGTGTCTGCTTCCATCGGTTGTCACCTGTATATTGGTGTATTACTTCTGTTATGAATACATTGTGGTATAACCTGTAGGCATAATATTTTTCTGATAGTCTGCTTCTTCTGTAAGAATTGCTTCTACACACCTCATTCTAGCCTGGCACACACTAGGACTTGTATAGACTTGACAGCTGGGTGGCTGAAAATCATCTCTGGTCGCAGCCAGTGCCCCAGTTTGCTCAGGTGCGCCTAGATTTCCACCACAGCGCAGGAGCAGGCATTGGTACTGTACGATGGGGTGGTTGGCAGGAGTGCGGTTGTTCCTTGTTAGAGAAGGTAGATTTGAAATGAGGACAGATGTAGTATAGACTGCTCTGATATCCCCTTACCCTTATGGTTCATTTAAACCAGGCATGTCCAACGTTGGCCCTCCAGATGTTGTGAAACTACACATCCCAACATGCTTTGCCATAGTTTTAGCATTCTCTAATAGCAAAACTGTGGCAAAGCAAGCTGGGATGTGTAGTTTCACAACATCTGGAGGGCCAACGTTGGACATGCCTGATTTAAACCATAAACAAGGCTAAACTATGAAGGTTTAAAAGTTGAGCATTCTGCAGGGGTAGTGTAACAATATATCTAGAAATGTGCCAGGTGTTTTGTAAATGGATGCCCAGTGATTACTCCCATCTCTGTCTCTGACAGAACAATTTTTGGTTCCTGTGAATTGGAGCTACAAGAACTCATGAGGCAAATCGATATCATGCTGGATCACAAGAAGTCGGAGTGGGAAGCCCACACTGAGACATTAAACACTCTGCTGCAACTGCGAGACCAAGAGCTCAGTTCTGCCAGGACACGAGAAGAATGGCTGAATCAAGAGGTAGTGTAGGCACTAGTAGGGGGTGTTTGTTCAATCAACTTGTGTGTATATATATGTGTGTGTGTGTGTATATATGTGGTGCATTGTTACTGTATGCGATAGTTCTTAAAAAAAGTCTTGCCCCACGGAAACGTCGAACCAAGAACCCAGTGTGGTAGTGAGTTCTTTCTTCATTCACATCCTGCGAATGGCGCTGTCCATCCTCTAACTTTCAATATAATATATATATATATATATATATATATATATATTACATAAAGTTTGTGCCCAGGGATGCCCAAAGACAAGCAATTTCCTACTACATGCAACGCACAATCCGGTACTGATATGGGACTTGCCAAAGACACATAACAATGGGCCTCATTGAGATGTGGTCTCAGCGCAGCTATTGTATGCAAATCAGACAATGTTTTCTTACTGTGTATGCATCTGGGCCGCATTGCGCACGCACAGCAACTGAATTGTGATGGCGGTCACAACAAGGAATTAGTTGCAAAGGGCGTGACAGGTAGACAGTGCTGGTAGATTGTAACATTGAATGGTTGGATACACATAGGCGTCATGGCCGATCGGGCAGAATTTTGTGCGTGTGCATAAATGAGCAGCTGGGATCTCACTCCCTATTGGAGAGCCAACTGCATCCCAGGAGAGCAGCACAGCCTGCGTGTCTTCAGAGGCACGCACATTCAGTGTAATGCTGCAACAATGGTACAGTTGTTTCTGCAGTTGTACGCCATCGGACGAGGGGGCAGCAATGGCCGTCCTTATGCTCAGGTACAACCACTCCCCGCTAACACCATAGTAACCCTTCCAAATGTCCACTACCTGTCAATCTCTTTGCGAAAGCAGTACATGTGCAGTCTCTGATAATCTCTCATTACCCTGAATCAGTCCCTGAATCATTTTCCATCATTAGCTAACTATACTAATAGTTCCCAAACTTTATTGAAATATAGGGCGCCTAGAGTATCAGGATTTTTTCATAGCGCCTCTATGCCAAGAGTTTCTTATTGAAAAATGAATTCAAGAAATATTCAACTAAGTGAATGGCATTTATATGTTACCCTTAGCTTCTACTAAGTGGTGATGGACAGGATTCCCTTCTGATTGTCCACATAATTTATGATTGTTAGCCAAAAACACTGGTTTTAGCTATTAGAATGACCACAAATATTTTGAAATGGTCCTGGACCAGTGAACCAAGGCACCTGAGCAATTGCCCAGGTGCAATTGAGGCATCCCAGGGTGCAACGGCACACAGTTTGGGAACCACTGAAACTGTACGTTTGGAGGTTTGGTTGAAGTCACTTTGAATTCTGACTATAGATTGATAATAAGTTTGATTTATTCTCCTTTGTGATTGAGATTTAGGCTTCCCTTAATACTATATAATGGATATATTCACAGATTAAGTCTCTGACAAGGCAGCTGGCGGAACAGGAGGAAAACAACTGCTTAAAGACAACAGAATATGAGTCTCAGCTGAAACACTTTCAGGAAGAGGTATATTTATTACACACTATTGCTCTGGTCAGCCATATTACTGTATACAGAATAAGTGCAGAAACTGTAGCTCTTTTAGTTGCACATTTACTATTACAGCGGAGTTAGAGGAACTGATTAATGTGCATCAGGTAATATACTGGAGGACCACACATGAACCCAGTTACACCGCAGTCTCTCCTTCCCTTCTGCCTTCTCTGGTTTTGAATGTTGGAAGAGGATTTATTATTTTTGAATGCAGAGTAAATACTGGCTACTTTTGCCTGTATCCCACATATACTGGCCAGCTGTAGTTTTGCGTTGCTACAAATTATTGTGGTTCGACGCCCTCCTCCCAAATCTAATGCTGGGTACACACTAAATGATATATCGTGGACCAACATATCATGCACATTTCTATTGCAGGCATGTCCAAACTGTGGCCCTCCAGCTGTTGTGAAACTACACATCCCAGCATGCCTTGCCATAGTTTTAGCACTCCCTAATAGCAAAACTGTGGCAAGGCATGATGGGACTTGTTGTTTCACAACAGCTGGAGGGCCATAGAACGATTTTGTGTGTACGTCACGGCCGATATACTGTTACATAGGTCACACCGTTGGCCTGGTAAACATGCCGCTTAATGTGTACCCAGCTTTAATCTTGCACATATGTTACATCTACCCCACCTGCAGGGTAATGCGAATTTGACAAAGGTGCACAGTAACTAGCATTTTTCTTTTGCTTTGCTCGCAACTCAGAATCTTGCACATAGGGTTTTCTTTTGTGGGTGTTTTGTTGTTTTTAAGCGTTTTGCCATAATTAATAAGTAGGCTTTAGATGTCGGGCTCGTTCTGCCGAGATACCCTGCTCAATGCTGTCGGGGAAGACAGCATTGAATAGGGCCCGGCGGGCATCTCCCCGATGGGAGGTGCTCGCCGGAGATTGAATATCCCCCTTAGTCTTGAGACAAAAAGGAAAAGGATGTTGTCTTAAGCTACAATAAAGCTGACAAAGGGATTTGAGCTGATCTCTGTGCCCAGAGTTGACTGAACGACTTCCTTCGATAGGTTGGTATTTAGAGACCAAGACATGTTCCGATTGCTACATTTGTCTTTACTACAGCTCAACAAGTTGAAAAAGACATATGAGAAGGTTCAGAGGAGACACCAGAAGCTGGAGGTGAAAAGCAGAGGGGAGGAAGAAAGGTCCGAGGTCAGCCGCCTGACACGCAGGCTGGAGGTAAGTCCTTAGGATATTGGGAATTTGTTCTGTTTATTGAGTCTTCCTTCGATAGAAAAGGAGTTGCATCCACAAGGCTGTACTGCGATGTCTAATACATTTATATACAGTAAGTATTATGTACAGTATATATCATTTTCTGAATCTCTTCTAAAGTTCCAGTCACATTTCTGCAAAGTCCTAAAAATAGTTAGATTAAGTAATACACATGGAACCTTATTCTGGTCTGTTCGCATGGGGCCGATGCTTTTGCATTGCGCATATCTGCACATGTGCATGTGCTTGGTGCGTGCATCCACGGCGACCAAACTGATCGCTGGTTGCACGCACCCATGCTTGCGATCGTGGGGCGGCGGGCTGGCCCATTAGATGTGCGTTCCCATGCTAATGCAACCGTGGCAGGCTGCTGACATCACTGGATTTCAGCTGCCCGCCCACTTCCCCCCGAGCGTACACACATATGTAAGGTTATTTAGAGCAACCTTACATATGTGTGCACCTTCCACCTGCCCATCGAAAGATGTGGGAGGGTCCCCACGGCAGGCAAATAAATGGTTATGTAAAACATCCATTCGCAGCCAGTGCGAACGTACACGACTTGCGAATGGTGGGCCGGTGTACCACCATTCGGAAAGCGAGATCTTGGTCATTCGCAAGGATGCGAATTCACATCCGAGCGAATGAACCAGAATACCCCATGATCAAAATGATCAGCCCTGAACATCATATTGAAGGAACTCCTTACAGAACAACTTCTACTAATGGATGTTAATGGGCTTTCTTACATGAACCCCCTGCTTCGGGTCCTGTCCCGTCATTTCTATTGGATTAAACCCTTTTTTAAACTGGTCGAATGGGGCAAGGAGCATGGCCCCACCAGCTCTGCTATTGTTGATGGGATGGCTCCACTATTCTGAGTGTGCCCGGCTACTGACGTCACTGATGCCTGGCACCTACGGAGCTGCTGGGCTTCTGCCAAGCTCTCCGCTAAATGTGAATAGATGCCATGCACATGGCAACTATTCACACGATGGCACGTCATGGGCATGCTGTTTCAGCAAGGTGCCGCTACTTTGTCATTTCAAAATCGGGGAGGGCGCAGCCTTGCATGAACATCAGTAGTGAGTGTTAACATTCCTGAGTCTCAAAACATTGAGCAAGATGTAAGGAAGTATATATTGCTTGGCAAAATCCATTGTGGTAAAGGTTCATAAATGGCTTTGTCTAATTTGTCATATACCCTTTGCAGCTCACTGTATGTACTAAAATATGTGATAATGAGCATGGGGTTATTTCTAGGAGTTCCGGCAGAGATCTCTGGACTGGGAGAAGCAACGTCTGATATATCAGCAGCAGGTGGCAGGACTGGAAGCACAGCGCAGGACTTTAGCTGAACAAGCTGAAATATACCAGGTACAGTATACATGGACCTGCCAGTGTTACCTTTGTTGCTAGCCACTTATATGACAATTTTTGTTCCCGAAAACTGCTCTGAAATTGTTGGGTATTATTTTATGAGTGAAATAGGTGAAGAACATGTAAGGGCTATTTCACACTGTCCGGCTCATGGCGGACGGCGAAATCCCGCACGGCCAGGAAGCCGTGCCGTGCACAGTAGTTGTGAATGGACACTATTGTGTCCATTCACACGGGACGGCCCGGCCGTCCGTTAGCGGCCGGATCCCGCCACTGGAAGGGACGGCTGCCGGGCTGTGGCCATCCCCTCCATGATAAACTACTGTGTGCTGCACGGCTTCCTGGCCGTGCGGGTTTTCGCCGCCCGGCAGGAGCCGGAATGTGTGAAACTGCCCTAAGTATGTATGTATGTATTATTATTATTATTATTATTATTATTATTATTATTACAAATAAAAACAATTATATTTTATTTGATATTTGTTAAAAAAAAAAGTGAGGCTTCAAACATCAGAACATCTGATTGGAACATCTGTAACATCGTGGCCATCAGTAGACAACAGGTATACAACTGGGGCTAATATACATGGTAATGTCTTCAGCCGCTGGGTGGGGTGTTCTGTTGGCAATATCGCAGACACTGGCAGAGGTTAGAGAACCAGGAGGACCTGGAACATCCCCCTGAGAGCAGCAGCTATGGGAAGATTCTCTTCCTGCAGCCACCCACACCGTGTATCTGTCTGGTCACCTCAATTGTGAAAATATCATATAATGCACTTGCTGGTGTGATCACATTCTATGCGACCATGCCAGGTAAGTGTTCCGACATCCAGCACAGACTCCAGAGTCGGTCACAAGCCATAACAGACAGATCCTGAGTAAATTGACTTATTTGCTGTGTTCCAGCCGAGTTACAATTCGGTTAGTCACAAATGTGATGGGTTCTGTTTTGTGTAAAAAAAAAAAAAAGCAGCTTCTGTGTCCCCCGTATTTTTTCAAATTTGTACCGGACTCCACTATTCAGTGAGATGATGTCACAACTGGGGGACAAGTTTATATTGATCCCTGCGACCGGGGCATTACCCCCAACTAGTCAGCTCTGGCCAGGACCCTGGGGGGTGTGGGGTCACCCACTCCAAAGCACCCAAGGCCCAGGGTTGAAGCCTGGCGCTATTCCCTATTCCTGGCTCTCCTGGGCTGTGGTTGCTGAGTTGATAGCTAGAAGTGTAAAAATTAGAGTTGGCTGGTTTATACCAAATATTTTTTTTAATATGCTGTAACTACAAATACAACACCCTGACTTAAATCTGACCCGATGCTCGGACCTGCCTGCACATCTGACCTCCAATTTGGACCCACTCCCGGCAATGGGGAACAGGGTTGCATGCGATACATCACATGCAGAAGGACCACATTTGATGCATCACACAAACAACAAAGATATAGAGAGGTGAATCAGATAAGAGAGGTGCTAAATCTGCCAAGCATCAAGCTTCTCTCTCATTACCATAGGACAGGAAGAAAACCACAGTTAACACTCACAATCTTAAATAGTAAACACCAACACATTAAACAGGCAATACACAGAGAAACACCTCATGGTTTAGGGGGTTATTTTGGTTCACTTCTTCCGGCAAATTTCTTCTTAGATGGACAACACCATGTGCACTGCAGGTGGGGTAGATGTAACATGTGCAGAGAGCGTTAGATTTGGGTGAGGCTTTACTTCAAAGTGAGATCTATATTGCAGTGTATAAATAAAGCAGTCAGTATTTTCCCTGCACAGAAAAAAAATAACTCACCCAAATCTAATTCTCTCTGCACAAGTAACATCTGCAGTGCACATGGTTTGTCCATCTAAGAAGGAATTTGCCAGAAGGAGTGAACCAGAATAAGGCATTTCATCTTTGTTTACTTCAATTCAACAACTGACTGCTCGGTCATCTTCACCTAGTGTAGAAAGGTTTTTTTTCTACTTTTGAATTAGTTTATTAAAAGCTTCGAAACAGACTGGGAATTGAAAAGACATCTAAACTAGTGTCTATGGAAAGTCCTGCTCAGTTGTTGCCAATGGTCTGTTGATTCATACATGTGTATTCTGTCGTGATTTTCATTTATATTTGAGCAAACTCTGAAAATTTTTGCTTTTAGTAAATTTCCGAATTGGAATTCCCAGCCGAGATTGCCTCATACGTACCCATCTGATTTTATTACATTTACCCCTGAAATGTTTTTTCTTTTTTCTACAGAGCAATCCATATAGGCTTACAGTGCTTCTGTATCTTGTATATCCTCAATAGTCACATGGCCACAGGGCCCATTTCCAGGAGAGAAAGTCACTGGATCTAAGAAGAACCTGAATAGCATTTGTTGTAAACATAAACAAATGTAATAATTATAGAAAGAATATGTAACACAGCCCTGGGAATAGGGATATCACAATTTAATACCTCAATATATCGAAATGTTATAAAATCATCATGCAGGTATAGTTAAAGGTTAAAACACAATATTGCTGTGCAATATATACTGCGGTATGGAGCAGAACCATAAAATAAAAAAAGGAAACCAAAAAAAAAACACAAGTAAAAGTTCACAAGCTAGACCCAACTGTTTTTTTCCCGCTTAATGTAGTCCTACAAATGAGTTTTTCATGTTATTTTCTGATTATCTTAACTCACAGCAACAGTCACAGAGCCGCAAACAAATGCTGGAGCAAACTAGTTTGGCTGGGCGATCAGAGCGGCAACACCTCGGTGGCCAGCTGGTACGGGCTAATGACAGCCTTTGTGCCAAAGAAGAAGAAATGGAAAGTTTGAGATTGCAGCTGGAGTCTGCTACTGCAGCACGGGAGCGAGCAGAGCGGGAGCTTGAGCAAACGCAGCAAACCATAAAGGTGAGAGGAGAACGTTCTTATCTTATTACTGGCTTGGTGATCTGTGTGCGCAGAGGAACCGCAACAATGCAATCAAAGCTTTATTGACTTAATCTATTGACATGAAAGAAGAGTACATGATGGTACCATACATATTTTATTTATTTAAAAAGAAGTAGCATATTTTTCAGCATACCACCAGTGGATAAAATGCACAATTGTGACTAGAAGGAGTTAAATATAATGAGATATATGACATGTATCATTAGACAGACTCCGGGAGACCTGATTTAACTCTTGTAGGTTCTCCAGGAAGAGAAAGCTGAGCTGCGAGCAACCATACAAGTGCACACGGACTTCCTACAAGGCTCTAAAGCCCAAAAAGAAGAACTACACCGAGAGATGTCCAGGGTAAATCATATTCTGAACGACAAGGAGAACAGCATCAGGTGATTCCTAAACAGGAAGGCTGAATGTTAATGTGTGTTACTGCTGTCCAGTGACAGCTCCAGAGGTGGGGCTTCAGCACAGTTCAAAACTCAAATAAGGGAGCTACACCAACTGCTACCATCTGCCTTTCCAAACTGATGCACTGGCAGTTAGTGTTTCTCCCTTTTTTGAATTTTGATCTGTGCTGTAGCCCCACCCCTGGACACCACTGCTGCTATCCACTATCTGTTCTAACCTTCTGAATATGTTTCTGTGAATATAGCATACTTCTGCTGTCCAGTTGCCCAATGTTTATTCCCATACAATTGGCCAAGTGTAATAGGGTCCAGGTTTTCAAAATGTGTGAGTTTTGTAAACTTTGTAATCTCGCATGTTTTTGGTCTCCAGCAACTTATACAGTTCAAACCCGAATCGGGAAGTTTCCATAGAAAACATACAACTCTGTCAATGTGATAGGGTCCAGGTTTTAAAATCGGACCTCAAATATTGCCAAAAACTGTGATACAAATAGACTAGATTTGCAGCAGAATTCCACAAGGGCAAATCAGGGTCCAATGTCAAATAGAAGAGACCCCTCCATGGGCAGATAATAAAGGACCCTTGTCTGATAGGGACAGTTCAACAAGAGCAGCAGAATTCCATGAGGGCAAATCAAGGTACAACACCACCCCCACCTCCCCCCCTCCCCCCCCAACATGCTCTACCAATGCACAGTCCTGTTTCAAAATGACGCTCCGTGCAAATACTGTTGTCCGCTCACTTCTGCACCAACATAGCTGGTATTCTGGTGGTGTAGAAGGTGCACCATTAGAAGCTAAAGAGTAAACCCATTGTACTGGTACTGTCCTGACTGGGCTCTTAGATTTGTGAAAGTGAAAAAAACAATGTTTTACTTTGCAGGTAGGGCTGAGAAGGTGAAGGTGTTTCCTGTAGGCTTACAGATGGAGCATGAGTCATCTTTGCAGTCATCTTTTGGCCATCGCTAGGGGGCGCCCGTGCACGAGACACTCGCGTGCCAAGTGGCGACGGAGCTGCCTGCCGCATCGACGGTCCCCATCGCCACCCCGACCACCAACCCTACCCATCTCCCTGAAGCGGAGGCAGGTGGGGGGGGGGGGGTCGGGGCGGCTGCCTGGCCGCCGAGAGACTGGGATGCGTGTGCGCGTGAGACGCACGCTCGTCCAGTCTGATGGAGTCCCTCTCCGCCGGCTCTCACCAGCAGGGACGGTTTTGGCGAGAGCCGGGCAAGGAAGAGAGGGGCTCCATCTGTATCTCCTCCTCTACCCTCTGTGGTTAGACATGGGCAGGGTTCTACCTTTTCCACCAACCCAAGAGTGGAAGATGCAGATTCACTTTAGGGAGTATTTAAAGAGACTGTGAAGCGGAAGAGAACCTTACAATGAGGTTAATTGATAAGACATAAAAGGACAATACCGTTGGGCACTTTTATTTTAATAATGAATCAATTAGAACAATTAAAATACAGTTTTATTAAAACAAATAACATACCATTACACAAAACAACATTTAATACAATTTGAAACATGCTACCTATAATACAATTATGCTGGCATATATAGCTCCAATGGACAATACACCCTGGAATTATTGCAGACCAATTGCAGTGCAGTGCATTAAATGCAGTTCCACAGGATATGGATTTTACTCCATAGGCTGGAGTCCAGGGGCCCTTAGAAAATAATTTTAGGCAATCAGCTGGTGCTCACTTCCATGAAGTATTGATAAGACAACATACAACTAAGATTTATTATTTGCTCATTTGACACTGCAAGATATCCCCTGCGACTGGTGATGTACACGGGGTGTACAATGTTTAGTTGACTAATATTTTAACTGCCTTTACTTATCATATAGAAGCTTAATTTCTGCCTGTATCAGATACAGAGGATACGGCATCCTATTTATCTGTACTGTCTGTGGGCGCAGGTCTTTAGAAGAAAGGTTAAGAGGGTCCAGGCTATCCGATGAACATGACGAGGTTGGAGTGATGAGCTCTCGGCTGTCCATCAGCCGACTGAACGAGCAGAGGCTACAGGACGAGGTGACCCGTTTGGAGGACAATATCTCTTTAGTAACACACCAGTGTCAGCAGCTCACCAGGGAGATGAAGGACAAGGTGGAAGCTCAGAAGCACTTAGAAGAGGAACACAAGAAATGCTGCACCGAGATTAAGAAAGTAAGTGAGCTGCTGCATAAAGTACTAATGTATCTTCTAATGGATTATCGGTGCTTGTAAGAGGTCAGGCTGGTGGCAAGCAGAATTCAGACCCGATCGCAGAATAGATTTGTTCTCACAGTGGACAAAATCATGTGCACTGCAGGCGGGGCAGATGTAACGTGCAGAGAGAGTTAGATTAGGGTGGGGTGTGTTCAATCTGAAATCCATATTGCTGTGTAAAAATAAAGCAGCCAGTATTTACCCTGCACAGAATTAAAATGCCCCCCTCCCCAGTCTAACTCTATCAGGACGTTACATTTGCCCCACCTGCAGTGTCTGAATTAGGCCCAAAGTCCACTTTTTTTTGGCGCAGCCATCCAATAGAGTCCCCCCCCCTGCAGCCAGTCACAGCTGTGAGTGATCATGTGATCGCAATGATAAATGACCAGCCATGACACTATGATGCATCCTTGATGATGACTGAGCTGCCCGTGCGAAGAGAACACTCACTACAATTTATTTTTGATAATTTGTGTATGCATGATGTTTTCAGGGTAAATCAATTAACATTGAAAGTACGTTATTATTTTTATTATTATTATTTAGCTCCGCAAGGGGCTTTGTTGCGCTCACCATGCTGTCTGAGTCCGGCCAGTCGGGATCCCGACGTCGGGCTAAACACTGTCGGGATCCCGACTGTCGGAACCCTGTACCACACCCGTTATCAGGGTGGCAGATATATATTCTAAGAAAAGCACACGAGGATTTAGTGATTCATATTCAGATAGTTCTAAGTTATGTCATTTCAGAAGTTTAGTAATTATGGCATATAGCATACATACTAATCTCCTGTACTTGGACCAATGCTATTTAATATCTTTATTGCTGACATTGCAAATAGTAATGAAGGGAAATTATTCCTTTTTCTAGATGACACAAAGGTATGCAACTGGGTAGACACACCAGGAGGGGTAAAACAAATGGTTGATGATCTAGGTCAGTGATGGCTAACATTGACACTCCAGCTGTTGTTGAACTACACATCCCAGCATGTCCTGCATCAGTTTTACTATTTGGCCATGTTAAAACTGATGCAGGGCATGCTGGGATGTGTAGTTTAACAACAGCGGGAGCGTCAAGGTTAGCCATCACTGATCTAGGTAGACTAGTGGAATGGTCAAGAGCATGGCAACTACAGTTTAATGCCAAATAATCTTGCACTTGGGTCTCAAAACTCCAAAGCTAAATTATAGTCTTAAAGGCGCATTGGAAACTACTGAGGAGGAAAGGGATATAGGAGTCACTATTTCAGATAACTTAAAGGAAAGCAATGTAACAAAGCAATGAGGAAGGCAAGTCAGATGCTTGGTTGCATAGGGAGAAGAATCGGCAGCAGAAAGACAGAAGTATTTATGCCACTGTATAGGTCATTGGTACATCTAGAATACTGTGTTCAGTTCTGGAGGATATAAATTCAGAGGAGTATTAGAGCAGTGGTTTCCAAACTTTATTGAGTCATGGCACTTTAGAGAATCAGAACCCCTAGGCCAGGCATGTCCAAAGTCAGGCCCGGGGGCCAATTGTGGCCCGTGCTGTCATTTCAAGCAGCCCAGAGCCTCCAGCTGGAAGCGGGCAGAGCATCAGATGTGGGAAGCACAGCACAGGACACTAAAGGTGGGGCCCCGGCGAGCGCGCCTTTACCTTGCTGCAGTGAGGAAGTGCCGGCCGCCACAGTCAGATGTGTTTGGTGTCCTACCCCTGCTGCTGCAATCGTATATCACCCTACTCCACAATCCGTGACAGCAGTGTTTGGGGAGGGGGGCAGCAAGAGGGAAGCTTGCTCCCGTAACATGCAGAGCGGAGGAGGGCAGCAGCGGGAGCCCAAGCATCTCCTGTCCTTGCAGTGCCTGCTTTGCCTCTCCTTCCTCTGGCTCACACAAGGGGCTGGGAAACATACAGAGAAGGGAGGGGGCAGAGTGGGGGACATACAGTGAATGGAGGCAGTGATGGCCATTCAGAGAAGGGGGAGCAGGGGCAGGCTGGGAGATATACAGTGAATGGGGGCAGAGTGGGGTACATAGTGAATGGGGGTCATACAGTGAAGGAGGGTCAGGCATGGGGACATACAATGAATGGAGGCACTCATGGACATTAAGAGAAGGGGGGCCGGCTGGGGGACATACAGTGAATGGGTGCTGAGTGGGGAACATACAGTGAATGGGGGACATACAGTGAGGTAGGGGCAGGCTGTAGGACATACAGTGAATGGGGGCAGGCTGGGGGACATACAGTGAATGGGGGCAGGCTGGGGGAAATACAGTGAAGGGGCAGGGCTGGGGGACATAGAGTGAATGGGGGCAGGCTGGGGGAAATACAGTGAAGCTGCAGGCTGGGGGACATAGAGTGAATGGGGGCAGAGTGGGGGACCATTCTGATGTGATTAATGATTCAAAGAATGTCAGGCTGAATGGTCGGCCCCCACACATTTACACTTCACCAAATCTGGCCCTCGTCGCAAAAAGTTTGGACACCCCTGCCCTAGGCCAAACATTTCTTATTGAGAAATGTTGGTAAAAATACTAAATTAAGTAAATTATGTTTAGATGTCCTCTTTTGGTCCAGGTAAGAAGTCAAGGAAAATATTGTCTTCTGTTTGTCCACATTTTCATTATTGGCAGAAACTAGCACTGGTGTTATCTATTACGTTAACCATAAATAATTAAAATTGGTCCTGGATCACCAATCAATATATCAATGTTTAACAAGGCCCAGTAGGGAAACATTAATATTAGAACACGAGGACATGCACTGACCCTGGAGGGTGGTTCAGGGGAAACTTGAGGAAAATTTACTTCACAGAAAGTGGTAGAGCAATTACACATGCATGGGATAGACCAAAGGATAACCTTGCAAATAATAAGGATAAAATAGCGATTGAGGAAACAATATGATGGTAAGGGGCGGACTGATTGGTCAAGTAGTTAATATCTACCATCAAATTCTATATTTCTATATCATTTCCTGAGGCCACCTAGATACTGGTAGATTAAATAGGTTCTATTTTAAATTGCCCATATTTGTAGTGTGGGTAAGTAAAACTGGCACAGGACTGATGTAAATGATGATATGGAGAACGTTAGCGCTATATAAAGTATATTATACTACATTATGTACTGTCTTCTGGCAGCTGAAGAGTCAGCTCTCCCAGGTGGAACTTTCCTACAGCAGCGTCCTGGACGGGATGAAGAAGGAGGTCTCACAGCTGACTCAGGCGCTGCACCAGCAGAGCATAAGTGTTGCATCTTCCTGTAATTCAGCCAAAGACTGGGAGAGGAAGCTTCATGCGGAGAAGGAGAGAGCTGACCGAGAAGCAGCGGAGCACAAGGTAGGAGCAGACATGGAGGAACAAAGCACCTGTTGCCTACACACTATAGATAGTCCTTTTTCTGAATTAATACTAGAGACTTCAGCCTGTACATTTATACCCCTTTCACACCAAAATCCTGGATTCAACCCGGGATATGGAACCCTTGTCCATGCCAGGACAGATTCCATTCACATCCCGGCTCTGCCCCTCATTGGCACTGTTTACACTGCACACGGATGCAATGTTAACTGTTCTGCCAGCTCGTAGCGATGATCTCGCCTTCAAGCTCCGATGCCCTGACTCTTCCTATACTGTAAATGGTACCCTGGTTGAATGACCTGGATCGTACCATTCACACTGCCCCAATACACAGGTGGTTTCTGTGTCAAACCTCCGTTGCTACCCTTATTGTAATTGTGAGTCACTGGACCTGGGTTGTTTATTTTCAGGGACCCCCTGTTACCAAAGTGACACCTGGGTTAACCTGGCAATAACCAGTGTTGAAATGGATGGTGTGAAAATCTGCATTAAGCGCAGGCTGCCTCATTTTCTGATTACACATAATTCATTCATGATAACCACATCTAATTGAACCCGGACCATAGATTACATTAACAGGGGTGGAATATATCCAAAGAAGTGTGGTGGCACAGAGGTTGTGCAAGAAAGATGTTACGCTATTTGAGTGCACACAAAAAAACTGTTTATTTGTGTCTTGTATTTACTGTATTGTTTGTAATGATAGATTCAATAAAATTTAACCTTTAATAAACTTATTTCTAAAAAATTCCCCTTTGTCTTGATTCCTTTATTTATATAGGAACAAAAGAGGATTGGTTCATTCTAGGTGAAATAAAGAGTTAAAATCACATACATTTAGACATGGTGCTCATACAAAGAAATGAGAAAAAAGTGAAAAATAGTTTTTTTAAAAAGATGTCAGAGCCCGTTTTCTGCTGCACTGTGTTTGATTCTGCTTTATTATGAGTATTCACTGGATCTGTTTCATACAATGTTGCCTTTAATTGGCTTTCAGCCCAGTTTTCCTCCTTTGATGTGTTTTACACAGGGTTGTATGCTGGCTACTATTGTTGCCAGTTTGTTTCTACTACTTGGCTCTTAGCCCAGCATATTTCCACTTATGCCCCTTTCAGACCGCACTTTTAAAACGGTAAATTGCCGTTTTTTTACCGTTTTAAAACGGTAATGTGTGCGGTCTGAAAGGTCCAGTCCCACTTAACCGGTTAGAAAATGCCGTTTTTTCTAACCGGTTAAAATGCAGGGTCCTACCCGTTTCTGAACCGGTATTTTAGCGCAAAAATCGGCTCAGAAACGGTATTTAGGACCCAGCCAATGAGCTGGGTCCTAAATTCAGCACAGTGAATACTTAATGAGCGCTCATTAAGTATTCACAGCACTGGAGCCCCCCCCGCGCGTGTCGACACCCCCCCCGCGCGTGTCGACGCCCCCCCCGCGCGTGTCGACGGCCCCCCCGCGTGTCGACCCCCCGCGCGTGTCGGCGCCCCCCCCCCCCCCCCCCCCCGTGTCGACTTACCCCGTGCCGGTATCTCCGTTGTGGTTCCCGGCACTGCAGCTCAGTATGCTCGGAAAGCACTTATGAAAAAAGTGTCTTTCAGAAAATGGCTGCCCCCCATACGGAAGACAGTTTTTTTAAACAGGGTTTCCTATGGGGCAGCCATTTTCTGGAAGACACTTTTTTCATAAGTGCTTTCCGAGCATACTGAGCTGCAGTCCACAACGGAGGTACCGGCACGGGGTAAGTCGACACGGGGGGGGGGCGCCGACACGCGGGGTGGGGGGGGGGCGTTGACACGCGCGGGGGCGTCGACATGCGCGGGGGGCGTCGACATGCGCGGGGGGGCGTCGACATGCTCTCGGTCGACACGCGAGGGGTGGGGGGGGAGCTGCACGGAGGGGAGGGCTGAAGGCTGCACTGGCTTTGACCCTGTATTTGGAAAGTTTCCAAAAACGGGTCTGCCAGTGTCAAAAAATCGGCACTTAAACGGTAATATACCGTTTAAGTGCTGCGGTGTGAAAGGGGTTTTATCTGGCAGACCCGTTTTTGGAAACGTTTCCAAATACAGGGTCAAAGCCAGTTATGCGGTCTGAAAGCAGCATTAATGAGGCTTTTTCAAGTGAAACGTGCGTCGAGCTATCAGAGCCCGACCTCTAGCTGCATGTTGTGATATAGAAAAATGTATATGTGTTAGACAGAGAAAAATTGGTGTGTGTGTATAGGGAATTAGCGTTAGCGCTCACCCAGACAGGGGAGTGTAACCAAAACCTGTATATAACAAAAAGAATGTGCATATAAGAGGGAGCAATATAATGTTGATATTAGGTGGGAGAATCATATATATACCCTGAAAAAATGGGCAGAATATCTAGCCCTATATACTGCTGTGTGGGAAAAAACAAAAATAATTGGTAACCAAACTGTCATCACGACTCCTAATTAGGAGATTATAGTGAGACTGACTCCGACTGCCGGTGCAGGCAGGGGACCCTCACTGTAATGTAAAAAATATATAAAGTGATAAAACAGAATCTGTAAAAACAAGAAAACATGAGACAGTAAAGTTGGGTATCTAGTGATAAACCCACTGAACAGTTATAAGATATAAAACTGTTCACCAAGCCTACAAACACCTCCAATAGTGAGCAGAGCAAAAGATCAATACACGAAAATAAATACACATAAAACACAATTTCAAGTGTAACAAGTAAAAACCACACACAGAAATTGAAATCTTTAGGACTGCAAAAACAATCCCGGTACAAATACCACTAATTGGTGGTCAAATACTGGAGGCTCAATACCTAATAAAAGTGTAATCCATATGCAGAATCGTGTATATATATATATGTGAATATCTCCACCCCTTCCGTGATCTAATAAATATAAACCCAAGCTCTGAGAGAGCTGAAATCAAAATCAAATCTAAAGGTGCGTACACACGGGGCAATATGATCGCTGGCAATATATTGCTAGCAATATATTGCTCAGCAATCATATTGCCCCGTGTCCCGTTTTCATCTGCGACCAGAGATGGTCGCAGATGAAAATTTAAACACTGCTGGGTGAAGAGGCAGGGGATGTCGCTGGTCGGAGGAGCATGTTCCTCCGACCAGCGACCATTCAGGGGCTGAAAACGGGAGCGCGCACCCGGCGATTTATCCCATCGCTGGTGCACACTCCAATCACTGGGAATATGGTCGCTCAGCGACCATATTCCCAGCGATTTCAGCCCCTATCGCCCCCTTGTGTACACAGCATTACACACACACTTCTCTTTAAAGTGGAAATATGCTGGGCTAATGCTGTGTACACACGGGGGAGATATATTGCTAGCAATATATTGCTTGCAATATATTGCTGAGTAATATATTGCTCAGTGTACTTGCAATATATCTCAGCAATATATTTCTCAGCAATATATTGCTCAGTGTCTAGTTTTTCAGAGGGACCAGCAATTTTTCCTGAAAATTGCTAGCAATTTTGACTAGATTTTTTTTACCCTCTGTTTAAATTCATTTATGATTGACATGGGTTGTGGGAAGTCCTTCTGGAAGGGAATAAAAGTGTATATGGTGTATATACAGATGTAGCAAGGGTCATCTTTGTAGGGGCAGGATAATCTAGCGGCAGCAGCCGCTAGTGCCCCGCTCCTGCCAGGGGTGTGGGGGCACAAGACGGCCATGCGGCCCCTGCCACCCCGACACCAATGCCCCCTTCATTTATATTGTGGTCACATACTATTGGTGTGGGGCAGCATGGTAATGCTCATGCTGCCCACCGATGGTGCAAATCACCATCGATGGGCAGCATGAACATTATCATGCTGCCCAACACCAATGCCCTCTAAAGACAGCCTATGCACTTAATGGCTAGTGCGGCTGTGGGGCGCGCAGGAGGTGTGGGTGCTGGCACAGTGGGGGGGGGGGAGATTTGCACAGCAGCTTCTGTGCTGTATGCGCGGGCAGGGGGGGCCGTGTGACACACTATGACGCGGCGGGTGGGCGGGTCCTGTCCGGCGCTGGAGGCTAGATATCGCTGGTAGCTGGTGCACAGTGCTTTGTGCACCAGCGACCAGGGATTTTTAGCAAGAATCGGAGGTGCAAGCTCCTGCGACCAGCGACCATGAAGGGCTGGCCGCGGGAGCGCGCACCCAGCCATTTATCGCCGGTTGAACATGAAATCACTGGCAATATGGTCACTGAGCGACCATTTTGCCAGCGATTTCATACATAATTGCCCCCCTGTGTACACAGCATAAGAGCCAAGTAGTAGAAACAAACTGGCAACAATAGTAGCCAGCATACATCCCTGTGTAAAACACATCAAAGGAGGAAAACTGGGCTGAAAGCCAATTAAAGGCAACATTGTATGAAAGAAACAGATCCAGTGAATACTCATAATAAAGCAGAATCAAACACAGTGCAGCAGAAAACGGGCTCTGACATCTTTTTTAAAAATCCTATTTTTCACTTTTTTCTCATTTCTTTGTATGAGCACCATGTCTAAATGTATGTGATTTTAACTCTTTATTTCACCTAGAATGAACTAATCCTCTTTTGTTCCTATATAAATAAAGGAATCAAGACAAAGGGGAATTTTTTTGAAATAAGTTTATTAAAGGTTAAATTTTATTGAATCTATCATTACAAACAATACAGTAAATACAAGCCACAAATAAACAGTTTTTTTGTGTGCACTCAAATAGCGTAACATCTTTCTTGCACAACCTCTGTGCCACCACACTTCTTCTGTATATTACAGTTACCTTGAGTAGCACCCCCGCAACAGATACAAAATAGCGGGCAACACAGGTCAAAAAAGAATAGTGCCCTATTTAGAGTGTGCAGACAAATTCCCTCCCCGTCCTCTCCCCATTTATTCACGCGGAATATATCCATAAAGCTCTGAGAACCAGCACATTGGAGTAAATTGCTGATCTGTAATGCCAGAGGCAAATGGCTAATAGACATGGATAATGTTTAGATGTGGTCTTATTATAAAATGGACCCTGGATAACCTTAAGCACATTACACCTAAAGTTTAGTAGAGGACAGGGCATGGGGTTTTGGTATTACGGGAGGGAGCAAAGAAGGGATGGCTGAAGTTGTTAGGTCTGTTATGACACCAATTGCTCGCTTGCAGAGTAATAATCTGTGATGTGCATTTGTTGGTATGTACTTAGGGTTAGAGTTTGGGCATCCCATTGGCATTGTCAGTGAAAGAGATGGGGCAAAGGTGTGTACCATTGCTTGTGATCCTAGTCGGTGGTGGGTGGTTTGTTGGGTAAATATGGCTCTGGGATTAAATGACATTTGGACTACAGACACTGTTATGTCTGTGCAGGTTTCCCTGGCAGCGCTGGAAACCTTACAAGCAGAGAACCGACAACTGACTGAGATTGTGGAGAAGCAAGAGCCGGATGTGCGGCTGGTAAGACAGGGGCGGTGATGCGCAATATCTTATATTTATTGTTTGACATCTCAGAAATACTGTGGGGTTTATTTACTAAGATGGGAGTTCTATTGACGATAGTATGTTGCTATGGGCAACCAATTGGATTATATTCTGTTTCTTCTTTTGTCCACTAGGGGGCATAGAGAACACTGTGTGTAGCCTGGAGAGGAGAGAATCTATGCCCCAAATAGTTACTCCTTTTTTCTCAGCAGACTCCCTTCTCCACTATACTCCGTCCCCAGTGTTTCCTTATAGAAATGCTGTGCAGCCATTGTACAGTATGCATGCCTTAGCACATCTCCGGAAAGTAGCTTGGTCATGTTTCCCCAGGTATACCTCTCCAGAGCTGGTCAGGTTATCTCCTTCCTGCTCTGATGGGGGCTGGTTGGTGGAGCACTATTTGGCTATTTGTTCTGTGTGCATGTATAGAAACGTACATTGCAGTGATATATTTCATTTCATTACTGCTCTTTATGGTCATATAATAGTATCATACCCTCCAACATGGCCCATTCCATTAGGTACAAAAGGCTCTGTTCCTGGACTTCCTTACCAGTGGCAGTTGTAGATGTGCGCCTGCAGCACAGTCCAGTATTCAAAAAGGGGAGCCACACCTACTGCCACCACCAACATCACTGTCCAGGACACACTGACAGTTGATGTGACCCCCCCCTTTCCCTCTTTGAATTTTGGACTGTGCTGGAGTCCAACCTCTGTAACTGCCACTGACAGGGAAGTCCAGGGACAGAGCATTTTGTACCTAATGGAATGGGTCAAGTTGGAGGGTGTGTAGTATTTATCTCATTTGATAAAGCATCTGCCTCTATGGTAACAGTGGAGAAGTTGCTTAGCAACATTGGGATCTCTGTTTCACTCTCTGTTGCCCTACTTATCTCCCTATTTATGTTGCTTTGCTATTTATAGCATGACCCCGTAAAACACACATCCCCGTTTTATAACGTCTGTGTGTATGTGTGTGGGGGGGTACTTTTGGTTGACTTTAAAAAGTCTTTCAAAACAAAAACCCCAATGGTGGTATGTTCTCCGCTATAACATAGCTGTTGAGCCTGTACTAATGTACTTCTCAGGGCTCCTTCAGTCATGGATACCAGTCAGAAATCGGCAGGGGCTTCCGTGCTCTTACAAGTTGCGCAGTTAGCTAACCAGCTTGCAGCTCCCGGGCACAGATTTCCAGTGTACTTACTACTGAGGAAGGTTCTCCCCTGTCTGCGTAAGGCCATGTGGATGTATTCTTTACTTACTGCAGTGTGGATGCTGTGGTTAGCACCATGGGGCATAGGGGGTGGATGTTCGCCAGTGATTGCAGGGCTCAGCGCAGGCCTTCCAGAGCAACAAGCTAATGGGCGGTATTCAATGAGAATACCAGCGAGGTGCAGCGAATCCTTTTTAGGATTCGCTGCACATTCGCCACGTTCCGGAGCCTCGCCGGCTCCGGTATTCAACAAGTCAGGGGCTCGCTGCCCCTGACCGGCGAATATGAGCTCCTGCGGCGAACGCCGCAGGGAGCCTGAGGACGGTGGCAGGCAGAGAGATGGAAGTCTCTCTGCCTGCCCCAGAACGTTTGTGGGGGGGAGGTGGGCTCCCCGGGTGCCAGGCAGCACAGGCTGCCCCCCGGGGGTGCCAGCAGGGGACCGTATATTCACTACACCCGATCGTAACGATCGGGTGCAGTGAATATATGAATATCTAATGAGCGGCTCGGCTCCGGCGCCCCCTGCTGGCTGCTGTGTAAAAAAAAAAAATATATATATATATATATATATACAGCACATGAATAAAAATAGCATGCCCCTCCTCAGAATAAAATTCCTGATTTTTTGACACCAAATGAAAAAAACAAAACACTTTATTTTAAAAGTTCACATTCCACTTCTCCATAAAAAGATAGTGATTGCTACTCGGTGAATCATGGCGAAAAAAACCTTCAAATGTATTCGCCATGTGGTCATTGAATAGGGTGATTCACCGTTTTAGTCAAAAATTCGCCAAACAGGACAAATTTGCCATAAAAACATGGCGAATCAGGCTCATTGAATACCGCCCAATGTCTCTTTTCCCTGATAAAGGTAAATATGCAGGTTTAGGTAGGATCCCTGAACAGTCCTTAAATGCTGAGCCCCAGTATTTTGGTGTCAGCTGAAAGTGCAATGACGTCACGTTAGTAGGAACTCTCATATCTAAGTTCATTGCTTCATTTTATCCACTCGCAGGCGGGTCTGGCCTACTTCAAAACAGACTTTGGCCAGGTGGCTGTCTGACTGTTCGCAGGCACCTATGCTGCATTGGCTCATTTTGCCTCTGCTGTGTTAACTGCTCATTACAGCCAACCGGTGGGGGCTGTAATGAGTAGCCCTTAGGGGAAGGGACAGCTTTTTGACATCCCAGTGGTCCATGTGCCCCCTAGTGGATGAAAGTAGAAAATGGGCTTTATGCTCTTACCTAATTGAATCCTTTTCTTCAAGTCCGTAGGGGGCACAGGGTATCCACCATAACACTCCTGGCTTTCTCGGATTACTTCCTAGGGTACCGGATCTCTGGATGCTGCACCTGAGAGTGTGACTCTGATTTACTGTGTGCCGGACTTCCTTCTCCCTCTCATTCTTGTCACACCTGCCATGGGCTTGCTACCTCAACTGTCTTGCTGGCCAGTGGCTGGGGGCGGGGTACAGTGGAGAGGGTATGCTGGGAGAAAATTAGTAACTATTTGGTTCCCAGACCCTACACTCTAGGCTTTACTTTGTGTTCCCTGTGTCCCCTATGGACTTAAAGAAAAAGATTTAAACGGTAAGAACAGAAATCCTCTTTTTTTGTTCTTTTTTTTTTTATAGTTATCCCTTTTTATTTTTGCATTTTTATCCAATGTTCTTTGCATTCTCAGGCTTTGGATAATCTGGAGTGTGAGAACCAGAGACTACAAAAAGAACTGTCACAGACCAGGAGAAATTTGGAGCTTGTTCTGCAGACGAGACCGTCTGACATTCAGAGTGCGGTGGAGAGGTGAGCGGTCTCTAGGTGGCCACTTGTATCCGTGTTGACTTCTGTTTTAGCTCATCTAGAACACGTTGACACATAATTGTCACATATGTGGATTTCTGTGATCCATTTACCTTCTGGATAAACTTTTTCTTAATTAGTGGACTCTCTGGGACTCTTGATAGCCGTCACGATAACCTTGTTCTTTCTGTGTATAAAAAGTCGTTCTAATCATATTGCTTATTGTATTTTTATTCTGGAGTTCACTTTAATTCGTGGGCCGTGGTTTTTGATGTTTGTTTTATGTCTGTTTGAATATTACTTATGTTTATGTTAATAACCTCTCATACATTCTGTGATTAGCTTCATGTGGCATTCAGTTGAGGTTTGAATTTAGCATTTCTAAATCGCTATAGGAACCCAAATCTGATTTTCTTCATCAGAGCAGAGATGGATAAAACAATGGATGCTGATAACAATGGGTCTGATTTATATGTTGCCACAATGCCAATGTTTGCGGGCTTTAGTTAATTCTTTTTGTACTGTCCATGTGTCCGTGGCAAACTACACATGCGTCCTTATGGACTACTGACTGCAATGGCAGTAAGTTTTTGGATGCAGAATGAATGATTCAATCATTTGTGGGAAGTAGCGGGGCTGGAGAGTCAATTGCAGGCATGTTCCCACCATTTGAGTGGCATATGTCAGCCTGCATATGTGTCTGTGCATGCAATGGCTTACTTCCAACAGAGATTCTGAGCAACCATTGGGTTGCTCAGATGATTGATGGTGCATCTTTGTATGCCCGTGGTGGTGGTGGTGGCGTCTCCGTACATATGCAGCTGCAACATCAGCATCATTTTGTGGAACCAATGTGTACGGAATCACAGTTACCATAGGATTTGCGCACACCATTGCTTCATGCCCAGTGTCACTACAAAGTGTGGCATAACAGTATACCAAATGCTTAGTATGTGCCGTTCTAATAAAGGAAACGTACAATCTGTAGGAGTATATGTAGCAGATTGTAGACGTTTGCTGCTAGTGCGGTGTATAGTGGTGAGAACACGGAGAGCGCTGCGCTGTCCTCCTCCTCTTTGCTGACGTTTGCTGCTAGTCCGGTGTATAGTGGTGAGAACACGGAGAGCGCTGCGCTGTCCTCCTCCTCTTTGCTGATGTTTGCTGCTAGTCCGGTGTATAGTGGTGAGAACACGGAGAGCGCTGCGCTGTCCTCCTCCTCTTTGCTGATGTTTGCTGCTAGTCCGGTGTATAGTGGTGAGAACACGGAGAGCGCTGCGCTGTCCTCCTCCTCTTTGCTGACGTTTGCTGCTAGTCCGGTGTATAGTGGTGAGAACACGGAGAGCGCTGCGCTGTCCTCCTCCTCTTTGCTGATGTTTGCTGCTAGTCCGGTGTATAGTGGTGAGAACACGGAGAGCGCTGCGCTGTCCTCCTCCTCTTTGCTGATTTTCTTCATCTATTCTGGAGATGGGTGTGGATCATTAGGTCGACCAAACGAAGGTCAACATATTCAAAAGGTCGACATGGGGAAGGTTGACAGTCAAAGGGTCGACGTGGTATTCTCACTGTTTTTGTCCCAAATGTCGACATGGGCACCATATGGGTGCACCACGTCCCCTCGCTGTGCTCGCCATGCTACGCTTGGCACACCGCTCTATTCTCCCTCCACGCCTTAGTGGATGGTAGTGCATGAAATGCTGCCTGTCGGCACAAAAGAAAAAAACTTTGGATTGTCGACCTTCCCCATATCGACCTAATGCTTGTGTCGGCCGAATGACCCTGTTGACTTAATGCAAAGTTGACCTTTGCATGTGTTGAAATGAGGCCTGTTGACCTTCAGTGGTCGACGTAATGCATGTCGACCTTTGTAATGTCAACCTAGCCACCATATCCCCTGGAGATTTGATTCATCCGTCACTGCCCCATTGATTCCCTTCCTATGAAATATGCTTTACTAAGGGGGCCTGTGTGGTTATTTGGAATCCTGTCGGGGTGGGAGATGATTCTGATCCTTTCCATTCTGGCGAGTGAGCAGAGTCATTTTATCATTTATTTGTTAATGTTGCCCTAGTTTCCTATCTACGGTATTGCCCATTGAGGAACCTTTTTCTAAAAATGGATCAGTTCATTATGGTTTAAATGAACTCCAGCCGCGGTGGGGCTGATGGGCTGCTTCTTCTTTCATCTACACAGGAGATCCCAGGAACTGCTGAGCCGACACGAAGAGGAGCTGAAGGCGCTGAATGAGCATCTGAATAAGGTGTCGCAGCGATACGAGGAGGTGCTGCAAACTCTCCATTCCCAGCAAGAAGCTGCCTTCATTCTGAAAGGCTTAAGCAGGACAAGCTCTCTGGAGAAGGGGGAAGACGGAGATGTCCAGGATGAAGATGAGGATTCCTGCCTGGAGCCACAGGTGAGCCTTGTGTCTGCAGTAAGGCGCTTGTGCTAAGTTACTTTAAATGGAAATGGTTTGGTTATCAGCTGTGGCAATGTTCCGTGACTGCGGCAGGGCAGATATTGGGGTTGTGAAAGCTGGCTCCTATTCATTATGTGTGTATGCGTATATACAGTAGGTACACAATACAGAAGTTTACTTCCAGTGTTCAGTGCTTAAACATTTTTATCAGGTATACCGAGCATTGGAGTTAACTTATTCCTGCCGACGCAAGGGAGGTTCTTTTATTTCCATTCTATTATCTATGGATCTTTTCACATTTATAAGGTGGTGATCAGTTAGTACACCACCTATATTCTATATGCTAATGCCACTATTCGCACTTATTCCCGCAGCACAGCTGTCATCCCCACATGGTCATTTAGCAGGAAAGAGATTCATGTAACTCCGAATCATGGTTACGTCCGTAAAAGTCTATTTGCACTAATACGCGCAGTAAGCGGGATCTCCCTACACGTGGCTACCCATGACGCTTAGTGCAGAGGTGGCGTTACCATGTTCCGTGTATATATTCTTATCCTCTCTCATGTATTACGTGTTAAGACATCAGTACACTATATATGTCCTCTGATCTCTACATACAAAACCACAAGAGCTGGCTGGATTGCTTATTATAGATCTATATAGCCGAGCTTTTCTTTAATGTGGCCTCTCATTAGCATTCTTCTCTTGTGCAGCTCCCGATGCCGCCCTCTTCGCCAGCCAATGCCGTAGCTTCACGTTTCCTGCAAGAGGAAGAGATCCGCTCACAGGATCTTCTTCAGAGACTGGACTCTCACATTGAGGAACTGAAGCAAGAAAGTCAGCGAACAATTCAGCATTTCACTGACTCCAGGTAACACATGACGGAATGCTGCCTGGTGACAGAGTATATATCGCCGTGGTGTGTGGGCACATATTTTGTCCACAAGATGGCAGCAATGAGTTCATATCATACAATATCTATGCTTTACACTGATTGCATTACTGTAACTCTCTTTTGAGTTGCAAACGGTTTGTACCTAATCCGTTTGTACCTGTGTCCGATCTCTCACACCAAAGGTATCAGTACAGACAGGGCTATTTTTCAGCAGGCTCCAGCAGGAATTGTGGCCCTTATTCTAGTTCACTCTTTCTGACAAAATATTTCTTAGATGGACAAAACCATGTGCACTGCAGGTAAGGCAGGTGTTACTTGTGCAGAGAGAATTAGATTTGGGTGGGGTTTTACACCTGCCTCACCTGCAGTGCACATGGTTTTGTCCATCTAAGAAATATTTTGTCAGAAAGAGTGAACTAGAATAAGGGCCTCTTCCTGCTGGAGCCTGTTGAAAAATAGCCCTGAGTACAGGTAACCGCGATATATGTGTCCTGGAACCCTGCTGATGGTGGGGTTCCATTGAAGGGTTGCACCACTTTTGATTACTTATCCATGCTTCCGCAATAATCTTCAGTGAAAGTCTTACTTTCTTTAAACCTTGTAAATTTCTAATTTGTCTTTGGAAATCTTTTTATGTGTTTAGACAAAAAAATAGCTGCTGTATGTATTCCTTGATGGTCCCACTGCACTGCCACCATCATCTAAACCATACACACCCTGTACTTTTACAGACATGTTTACTTTTATTTGAATACATTTTTTTTGCAGTTAATATCCTGTTAATGTTTTAGAATTCATTCATTGTTATTTGTTTTTACACATTCTGTATGTCTGTATTTGTAATATTTATTATAACCAAGCTCATGTATTGACTCCTTGGAGTTTATTCTTGAAGCAGCTCGGTGCTTTGAAAATCATGTTTATGCAAAATAGTTAAAAGGTCAGTGCTTTTACTAGCAACACACTGTTACTGCGTGGGAGCCCTGCTACTGCGCCGGGGCCCTGCTCCTAGATACTGTAGCTCTCTGCTAGTAACCGCATTTCCCTTTTAAATATCAGGCATAAACAGAAGCTTTGGGTTTTACAACACAACGCTTCGTAAATAAAACTACCTTGTTAATTTATTTCTTTGTTTGTATAAACTGTGAATGGACCGCCTAATTTTATCTTTGATGTACAAAATTCTTATATTTAAAGGTATATTTTTACATTGAAAATAAATTATATAATTTATACATTGTATTGTATTGTACTTTTCATTTTATTTTATTTTTGGTCATTGTATAACTTGCCTTAAGTGGATAAGAAGCCCAGATATTTCTTTCTTCTTTGCTCAATAATGATAATGATCTTCTAGGTGAGTTTCGCATTCACTAGTCACCTAATGTATACACTATGATACAGTGACATCATTGGGCAGGTCAACAACATTACTAAAGCATAGCCAGTATTCACGAGACCTTGATTTGCAGGGAATTAATCAGGCAGAATTCTCATGAATGTTGGTCCAGACCAATATACAGTATGGCTGGCTGCTTTGAATTTGAAAAGTGTGTTTGGTCAGTGTGCATACTGCAACCCACGAGTGCGCTAATTACATGGACATTCCAATTTTACTTGACATGTTTTCACTGGACATTTTTGTAATTTGAAACGTGTAAAAAATAGGAGATCTGGGAAAAGCAGTGCACTGGAGCGCCTACACACACACATTCACTGGAACAATACAAAAATGACCCTAACGTGCCCCTCTTGTGGTCCTGCACCATCTCTCAGCATGCTTCCATAAATTGAATGACTGCCAGCACATTAGCACTAGCCATCCCCTAAACAGCATATTGACAGCCATTTGCTGTCCGGAAGGCAGGTAGAAAATGCTGTAATTTGATTGGTGGATAGCTACAAAAAAAAAAAGTTTGTTACTTGTGTAGTTTCACGGCGGCAGTTAAGTAGTCAGCATAGTGTCCCTGTCAGAATCAGCGTAGTATTCCCCCGGCCAGCGTAGAGTCAGCGTCCCTGTCAGTATTAGTGTCTTGTTCCAGCAGCCAGCGTAGTCCACCTAGTCAGTACGTTTGCGGCTAGCCAGAGCTTACGTAGTTGGCGAAGTCAGTCAGCGTTACACAGTTAGCTTGTAGTCCTTATAGTCAGTACGTTCGCGGCTAACCGGAGCTTACATAGTTAGTGTAGTCAGTCAGCAATACGCAATTAGCGTAGTCAGTCAGCATTGTGTCACCACTTATTACATTGTGTCAGTTATGGCTGCAAAACACCCCCACTATCCACGCCAGCCCGAAGCGTGGCGAGCGCACATGGTATGCGTCCTCCGAACCTGTTCATACCCCCACTATCCACGCCAGCCCAAAGCTTGGTGAGCGCACACAGTACGCGTCCTCCCAACCTGTTCATACCCCCACTATCCACATCGGCATGGAGTTGATTTTATAAAATGTGGTGAGCACAGTGAGCCACCGAGCCTGAAGCGTGGCGAGCGCAAGCGTAAAATGAGCCCAAATCGCGGCGAGCGCAAGCGTATTACTTGACGTGTATTCCACGTCCCCTTGCAGGGCTCGGCATGCTTCAGGCTCGGTGGCTCGATGCGCTTGACACACTTTAGAAAATCAACTCGGCGCCGACGTGGATAGTGGGGGGTATGAACAGGTCGGGAGGACACGTACCACGTCCCCTCGCAGGGCTCGCCACGCTTCGGGCTGGTGAAGATTGTGGGGGTTTGAAATGGTGGCATTTGCCAGTATGTAACACGGAGCACTGGCAAATTCGTCCATTATTCTGCATGAGATGCACTTGTGCACAGCACCCGCCCTTTTGTGCATGAGACTCACGTGCTACCGAACCCCTAACCCTGTCCATCTCCCTGAAGCGGACACGGGCAGGGTTGTCGTACCCTGCTGCAAGAATTACTGAGACGCACAAGCTTATGAGACGCTCGTGCATCTCAGACAGATGGAGCGCCTCTCTGCCGGCGCCCGCATGATAGCTGGCTTTCCCCAGCGCAGGGGATCTGGCGGTTACCGGCGCTGTGTGAGAGGCGCTCACTATTATTATTTATTTATTAACAGTTTCTTATATAGCGCAGCATATTCCATTGCACTTTACAAAAGGAGACAGTGATACAACAAACTGGGTATTTACACACAGTCAAAAGGTAGGAGGGCCCTGCTCGCAAGCTTACAATCTATTGGGAAATAGGCATTGATACATCAGGATGGATACTGTATTCTTTATTGCATCAATTCCACCAGAATGCAAGGTTCTGTGACTGGTTCTGGAATTTGATAAGCTTGCCTGAAGAGATGAGTTTTCAGGGAACGCTTATAGGTTTGGAGACTGGAAGAGAGTCTTGGGAGGGCATTCCACAGAGTGGGTGCAGCCCGAAGAAGTCCTGCAATCGGGAATGGGAGCGAGTGATGAGTGTGGATGAGAGATGCAGATCACTAGGCTTGCCAGGGATGCCGGGTAATTACAATACAAGTATTTCTAATGAACATACTGTATGCATGATTACATAAGTGTAAAGGTGGTTATACACCCAACACATATGAATCCAGCAATGTGAATGTACATGTTGCCATATATTTGTGTGTACATTTACTCTCTGTATACTGTACAAACAGTACCCGTGTATGGTTTTACTAGTGGACTTTGTACAGGTATCTCTCCCTTTTTGTGTTGTGTGGGAAGTGTAGACCGCTCTCTTCCTGTTATGCGGATATGAAGAGTTTGTTGCGGAAGTGCACATATACATTTTTTCTTAAAGCAATCAGGCTGAACCAGATATAATCCAGATACGCTGGACATGTACACAGTCTACTTTACCGATGGGCACTCGGTTTTAATTAAATAGAATGCTGGGGTGCCTCCCTTAATCCTTTTGAATGCCAGCGTTGCTGGGAGAGATCCTCAAAATATCTGGTTAAAAATGCCGGCGCCACTCACAGCGAATGTTCCTTTTTTTTTTTGGGTGCAATATTTAATTAAATTCAATTAATTGACTTTGTTGTGAGCGGCGCTGCCATTTTTTGCAGATATTTTGAAGATCTCTCACAGCAACTTTGCGCTCAAAAGGTTAAACACACACACACACACACCCCGATACACACACATATACACATAATAGGTTCTCTTCGCTGTTAATAATCTTGTAAAAAAAACAACTATTTCCATTTTTATTTTCATTTTTATTAAATAAAACCTGCAAATGTATTTTTATTTATAAAATACCGTAATGATAAAAAAGAGGCAGAACTCTAAAACATAACATTTCACTGTCCCTTAATGAATTAGACAGTTTTAAAGGTGCAGGGTCACTGTTACATATTTGTATTTGCTATCTTGCCTAGCTGTGTGTTGTGTTACATTGTACATACGTGTGCAGCACTGGGCGGGAGACGTTATCAACTGAATGTTCTGCTTTCACAGATTGCAAATTTCATATTTTCATCACTTCTAAGGAAACGCTTATTTGACCTGAACCTCTGGATTATAAAAATGACCTCTATCAGCTATCTTAAAAAAAGACCAGAGGTAGTCAATGTGTTGTTATCCAGCTGCTGTGATTGGCCAGGGATGCGGGGAATTGTAGTCCTATGACAGCTGAGCCATACGGTTGCCTAACCCAGACCAGAGGCCAGATGTATCAAGCTTCAAAAAGTGATAAAATGGAGAGTGACAGCCAGCCAGCTCTCAACTGTCATGTTACAGGCTGGGTTTGAAAAAAATGGCTGATTGGCTGGTTGTTTATCACTCTCCATTTTTCGCTTTTGAAGCTTGATACATCTGGGCCCTAGACCTTTTCTGTTAGCAATTTTATATTTGATGTGAAGATATATTTTACATGAACAAGTTATTCCTATATGATTTTAACATATATAGTTCCCATGATATGATCCAGCAGTATTTTGGTAGCCAACTGAAGCCAATGCACCCTCCCAAACCCGGATTCTGTTCCCAACTACTGGTTGCTCAAAATGAACAATACCGAAGGCAGAACCTGGATGCGCTGTTTGGAGCAACTGCTGAATATTATTGGTAGAAGTGCTCCTTTTATAGGGTAGGTTAATACATTTACATTACAATATCTGATGCAAACTTAAAGTAACACAGAAAGTAAATGCATACATGACTAAAGGCCTCCACACACTAGAACGATTTTTTGGCCAATTGTCCGATTTCCGACCGATCCATCTTTCTGTTTTGTGATTGCTTAAATTCAGTCCACAGCTGTACTTTCTAACTGTCCATATTACAGTAGAATGCCCGCCGCTGCCAATACTACAGTATTAACAGGTAATTAATATATATACACTGTACTGTATTCTTGTCAGATTGTCCTGATGATAGCGAATGATAGGGCTGTGTTTGAAATAATAACAGCAGTAGAACTATTAATTGTTCTTTGAAACCGGCTTTGATTACAGGACTAGGACCTATAACATGCACTCCCTGTAGTGCATCAATCATATCTAGTTTTAGCACCTCTGACAAGTGTACTCATTAAGATGATTCATATTGTAAGGGAGCTGAGGCCTTGGAAAGGACGTTTCCAACTTCCAAGCTAGGGGGAATATGAGGTTTCTATTAAACGCTGATGAACGGCGCCCTTCACCTGATAACTTAGCACCAGTGCATAATTCTTGTTCAGATTATTTGTCATTAGCACCTGAATGTCTTTACTTCCAGCTGTGCTGCACACCCCCTCCCAACATCCGTCGCGACCTAGAATCAGAGGCCAAAAGTTCTTGCCTTTGACTGACACTGCTGCAAGTCCTCTGGCCTTGATTCTGAACCGTACTTCACTGTTGGCTGGCAGAATACCAGTCCGCGGTTCCAGCAGCTCGTAACTCTCATTCCAAGAGTTATATCTCATGGGGAAGAACGGCCACCTTATTTTTGTGTTCGAGCAGCAAATAAGGTAATTACAGGCATAGTCGTAAACATTGCTTAAGTCTGACTTGTTCTTGGTGCACACTTTCAGCACATAGCTACCAGCTTTAGGTAGTTGGATCTGAAACTCTACCCTACCTTCTTTTTCCATTTGGAATATATACCTTCTCCTGGCTTCCTCTGATGTGATGTCCTCAGAGTGGAGGGTAGCTATAATATCAATCGTTTCATCCATAGCAAAACTGACACAACAACGACCATCATCTGTGCGAATGGTTGGCTCAAGGTGCGATGGGCGGAGAAGACCTTTTTTGTCTGAGAGATAGCTAGGTCCAACAGGGTTGCATAGGTCCGATGGTAACAGGGGCCACTTCACTTGAGAATTAAGACAAGAAATTAGATAGTTACAGGCAAACTTGAAATTGCCCTGCCCGGATTCGGTATAAATCTTCAGGACATACATCCCTGCTTGTGGCAGCTGTATGTGAAATTCCACCCTGTTCTGCCTCTGGACTTGCAGCACATGTCTCCGTTCTCCCTCTTCTGTGAGCAGCACATCTTCTGATTGAAGCCGGACAAATATTCCCATCTCCTTTTTGAGTGTGAACGACAACGAGCAGCGTCCATCAGTTGAATGGATGATTGGCTCGGTCTGGGAGGGCTGCAGGAGGCCCTTTTTCTCAGACACAGTTGTAGGCCCAACAGGGTTCTGCAGAAGATTGGGGAACGGAGGCCATGGTGTCTTCAGATTCGAACATGATATAACATAGCTGCACACAAACTCATAGTTTCCTGGCTGAAATTTGTTATCTGCATAGATTCTGAGGTCATAAGAACCATTTCTGGGAAGCTGGATATAGAACTCGACCTGACGCTGTTTCTGGACCTGCAAGATGTAACGTCTTTCCATTTGACTATTCCATTTGTTATCATCAGAGTGAAGGGTGGCCAAGCAGCTCATATCTCTATCAAGGGCAAAGCTTAAGGAGCAGCGCCCATCTGGGCTATTGATCACTTGTCCTAACTGTGCTGGTTGGATAAAACCTTTTTTGTCTACAGTGTTGCCGGAGCCTACTGGTATCTGTGGTATAAAGGGTGACTCTATGCGGGATGTTGTTTCTATATCAGAACAACACATCAAGTAATTGCAGATATATTCAAAGTCGGATGGCGAGGTTTTGCTGTTGGCAAATATCTGTAGAACGTAAGAGCCAGCCTGAGGCAACCGCACCTGTAGTTCTAATTGCTGCCCTCTTTGCGTCTGTGTCACATAGCGTTTCTCCCCACAGTCATTCAGAGTCACGTCGTCGCACAGAAGTGCTGTCAAAATTTTGATATCTTCCTTTAAGGTGAACGATATGGACGAATGTCCATTTGATGTATAAATAATAGGATCTCGACAAGAAGGTTGCAGAAGACCTTTCTTTTCCATTAGTGCAGTTGGCCCAACAGGGTTCTGCAACATTTGCGGGAAGGGTGGCCAAGCCACCTCTGCATTTGTACATATGATAAGGTAATTACAGAAGCATTCAAACTTTCCCGGGCCAGTGGAATTGTGTATTTTTAAGGCATAGTGACCTTGTTGTGGAAGATGGACTTTGAACTCCACCCTGTTTCCACGTAGGGTTTGAAGGACATACCTTCTCTCATCATCAGGTTTCATGTGGTCGCTATGTAAAGTTGCTACGACAGTGTTTCTTTTAGCTAGAGTGAACCCAACTGTACAGCGACCATCCTGAGTATCAATCACTGGCTCCCGGCATGTGAGCTGTAATAACCCTTTCTGGTCTGTCAACCAGCTTGGGCCAACTATAACATCAAGTTCCTTGGGAATCTTGAACACGGGATCTACAGAGCTACAGTCGAGGAGATACTCAACAACATTTTCATAAGTTTCCTTTGTGCTGTCATAAGGTTTGGTAAACAGCTCTAGCCTATGTCTTCCGGTCTCTTGTGGGTACACCTCCAGCTGCATCCCATTTTTAGTTAAGGTCATTATTCCAGGCTTCTCCTTTTTATTTAGGGTGAATGAAAAGAGTGCAGGAGAACGTCCCTCAATGGAAAATTTGGCTTTTCCATTCACTGAAAGAGAATGAGATTGAGGTCATTAACCTTTCCACAATTACTGGTTCATGTTTATTCTTTGTAAATAATGTTGGCATCATGCTTTTCCTTTGTTATTTAACTACAGTAACACTAATGTGCAAATAAGCCTTATCTGGGACTTTTCAATTTGCGCATTTATTCTAGGTCATCCAGTTGAACCAAGGAATCTCTGAAGATCTGCAGGCAATTCTGAGTCTGATTGCGTGCCTGCTGAAAGCACAAACAGCTTTAGCTGATTAAAATATGCAGCATGCCTATATTCTGTATGCGACAGCGCCTGTATCTGCATATGAAACGCTATATTACAGTGTTTTCTAGGAAAACACCGTAGCAAAGCATTTCTAAGGCAGATAAGGAATATTCGCATTTTGAGGCATGATGTACGAGGGCATGTCCATATAGAGAGTTCTGGCTGGTGACAGATATTTTGCACCAATAAATAGGCCGACTTTAACTGTCGGGAGAGATCCACAGAACACATTATGGCTGCAGATGGAGTTGGTTCGATGGATTTCAAAGGACAATAGTAATTAACCCCTTGAGTGCAAATGTTGCTGTGGGAGGTCCACAAAATATCCGCTAAAAATGCCAGCGGCGCTCACAGCGACTGTTTTTTGTTTGGGTGCAATATTTAACTTCACTTCAAATAATTGACCTGGCTGTGTGTGTATTGATTTACACTAAAAGAGCAGTCGCCGTGATTTTTTTAGCGGGTATTTTGAGGACCGCTCACAGCAATATTGGCACTCAAAGGGTTAATGCTAAAGCAGACTTATTTGGCATTAATTACTATTCATTGGTCAAAGCCATTGATCACGAAATCCCGACGGATAGCAAATCTAGCATGTGGTATTCCTTACTTTATATTTCTATAAGTTCTTTATTCCAGTGAACAATAGTGAGAGGAGAACCTCCAGCATGCTGGTTGCATTAAATGCATTGCTGTACCTGTTTCCACCTGGAGCGTCTCCGGATAGGATGCAATTAGTCCAGCATTGTAGAAGCTGCTCATCCGACGCAAACTTCCTTCGAACTGTTTAAGAGAGAGCGGGACCTGCAGCAGCTGCCAGTTCTGGTTGTCGGGGAAATGCTCCTCTATGAACAGAGCTGGATGAGTCAGGAAGTAGAACTCATTGTACCTACGTATATAAGAGACTTATGAAGACATTCGCTGTGGCCATTCCACTCGCATGGGTTTAAGACAACGGGCTTTTGTAAGCGAGCTGCTTCAGTTATGGTATAAAGGGTAGACCGTGTCTAGCTCGACAACAATTTGTCGACATGGACAAAATGTCCCAGTAGGAGGTGACGTGAATGATAAAACATGAATAAGTTCAGAAAAAGTATAGATTTAAAAAAAAAAAAATGCATGTTGACCTTTTCATATGTCGACCATTAATGTGTCAACCTTTTGTCTGTCAACCATGTTGGCCATATGGTGTCGAAGTAATGACTTTTGACCTAAACACTGTGGACCTATCGACCAGATGCCCGCTGCTTCCAGGTGGGTTGGAGGGGAAAATATAAGACGAGACTCATGGTAAGTATAAAGCTGTGCGCTGACTTCAAGTGCAGTATTGGCCCCATACATTGCTGGGACTTCCCCAAGTGGATAAGTAACAGCCGATCCTCCTTGAGCTGCCTGGCAGCTTTCTGGACATCAGGACCACCTATGATACACCGTATACGACTTCAGCAAGTGCTGCCAGAGGCTATCCAATCCGACTGATCCTTATTGCAGTACTTGCAATCTAGAGGCTCTGATCCGATGCACACGGGCCATTGGATCGGACCTAAAACACAGGCGATTTACCATTTATCACATGATTTGTCATCCCAATGCATCGAAATCAGGTGTAATCGGGCAAAATAGCATAAGTGTATGGCCAGCTTTACATTATCACCTCCAACCTGCCTGGAAGCAGCAGTAAAACCCAACATAACATTATTTTATAGCTTGTTGGGCATTTTAAAGGCACATGTAACATCTGCCCCACCTGCGGTGCATATGGTTTTGTCCATTAGAGAGTGAATTTGCCTTTGTGAGTGAACCAGAATACCCCCCATTATGTATGTCTGTGACCGTTTTTTTTTCCTACCACATGATCTGTATTGAGTTGAATGCTATTAGTTTCATGGACATTCAAGTCACATCAAGAGAGATGTGGTCGTCGCCAACCTCTACAGGACATTCCTTGGTGTTTTATTAATGATGTAATGCTATTGATTGATTGTTAATAAGAAACATACCCCTTCAGTACCAAGTGCAGCTTAGAAGTGAGGCTAAATATTCTCTTCCACCACTAACTATTTTCTGGTCTGCACCTTCCTGTTTGTACTAGTCAGTAGCCCATAAAGGCATATTTGACTTAATGTAACCGCACTTGTACCAGTTAAAAATGTGACGTTTCTAGTGAGAAAGGAGTAAAAGTATGAAGCTGGGTTTATGTGTAGATGAGATAACCACAGGTCAGAAGTTCTGTCTGTGAATGACCTTCACAGTTACAGGTATCTGCTTACCGAAACTTAAATTTCTTACTGCTTCTGTCCGATAATCCTGCTCCCCATGTTGTGTCTACAAGGTGCCATTTCTTGTTCAGGTACACAGCGTTCCAGGCATGGTTCGTCTCCCCAGAGAAAGTCTGGCCTAGGACGTAGCAGTGGCCTTTAGAGTAGCCACCGATTTTCAGACACTGTATGCCGGCCAGTCTGGAGATGAGTAAAGAGAAAAGTATTAAGAAACACATACGAGTAATGCTGTAGTAATACAGCTCAGTTATATGATAAATAGCTAGGAAGCCACGGATATAGCAGAGGAACCTTTGGACAAGATCAACTACACCAGGCATGGTCAAACCTACGGCCCTCCAGCTGTTGTGAAACTAAAAGTCCCATCATGCCTTGCCACAGTTTTGCTATTAAGGAATGCTAAAACTATGGCAAGGCATGCTGGGATGTGTAGTTTCACCACAGTTTGGCCATGCCTGGTGTAGGTGATCTTGACCAAAACTTGGCACATCAAGTGCATAATCGTATTTGAGCCCTCCCAGGAGCTGCCGGGTACATCAGGTCTGACTTGTCCTTACATTATGACAAGTTGGGCTAATGTATGGGGGCCTTTCGGGAGGTTTCGTATTGTGTTCCAAACACCCAAGAGCCAGTCCACTGATCTATACCCTGAAGGCATGTAGTTATTCACATCACATACTCATATGCAATGGACTCAATTATTGCATGTATACTCCGATCGGTTGTCTACACTGGAAATCAATTGTAAGACACATTGCATATAGGGCCAGGTTCAGAGATGTACCCTATGCCAATATTTATGTATTTCAGTAATTACATGCTACTGCATATACCCAGAAAGGCGATCCAGTTATATGAACATGGCATTCACAACTTGTATGGGGTCACAATGGTCTGAAGACCACTGTGATTTATGGGCGCCGGGTTGAAGGCCAAAAGTGAACACAAAAGAGACTGGACTGTGAGTGTGTTATAGGGGTATCATGGGCCTGTTAAGGGGGTATCATGGACACGTTATGGGATTATCATAGGTGTGTTATGGGTGTGTTAATGCTGGTGGCTGTATTAGCTGTCGCAGACTCACAGCCATTTTATTAGTACTAGCTGTGAAGATGACTGCACTACCAAAGACTTACATTACAACCTCCATTGGCCTAATATAGTCACCACAGGATATATCGATGGCCAGAAGTCCAAGAGGCCCGGTGGTAAATGTAATAGCCTGTGAACAGCACAATGCTTTAAAGAAACAATCATTAGAAAGATCAAACCATCCTTGTTTTGCATTTTTACTGATTGCTGCTTTGAAGCATTGGGCAGACTTGAATCTTGGAACCAGCTGATGCCTGCAGGCTTTTACATGCACCTGAAGCCTGACCCAATACTCCATTTACCTTTTCCCTGTGAAAGGTATTTTAAGAAAATGGTAGATACCAATTTTTTTTTACTGGACCATGTGTAATTGAACCTGAATCCTTCAGGTGTATCTCCTTCCATAGGTCATTACCTGTTACTCATTATGTCATTATACAGACTTTCTCACTACTAATAACATAATCTACCTATTTCTAGGCGATGTGATCCTGTTAGTATTAACTGTTGCTCAATCCAACTCCATTGAGGTCCTCCTGTCTGTGTTGCCTCTTACCTGCACATGTTCTCAAACAGGCCTGCATATCCCTCACAGGCTCCCTTCCCAGTGAGAAGGATCTGGCTGGGGTCACTAGACCACCTTGACTTGTCTTCCAGCCCTTCTAAGTCATACTCTACATGGGAGGAGAAATCGGATTTAATGTTGCAATGATGCTTGTTGATTAAGCCAACACAATTAAGAAACCTCTGTTTAGCATGCGTTTAAATAATGTCTAAAACTGGGGTGGCCAAACCTGTCCTCAAGATCTACCAACAATCCGTGTATTTCAGGCCACCTGTGGATTTATAGTAGGAATGAATGCAGCAGGTTTGAAAATGTGACAGTTAGTATTGACTACAGCTGTGCACCAGCTAGGTGATATGGAAAACATGGACAGTTGGTAGATCTCGAGGACCGGTTTGGCCACCCCTGGTCTAAAACAACATGAAGTAAACTAGGGCTCTCTAGCCTAACAAGAGATAAAGTAGCTCTTGGTGCTACACCGCAAGTTATGGTATAATAGCTGCAACTTATTAAATCCATGTGCTGGGAATTATAATGCAGTGGGTTGCAGGATTTATGAAGTTGCATCTATTATACCATAACTTGCTGTGTAGCAACATTACCAAGGGTTACTGTATCTCTTGTTAGGCTTTAAGCTGAGTACACACTAGTCGATATGTCGTCCAATCCAGCAGATCGGTATGACATATTGGGCAGTATGTATTGGGGTAGGAACAGCATACTTCCACATGAATGTAATGTGGAGGATCTGGTCCAGGTTTTAGTGCAGCAGCAGGAAAATGAATGTGATCAGGGTTGGGCTGATTAGCAGCACCTGTGCTCTCCTGATATGAGTGTTTACAAGGCAGGAGGTCATGGTTTCTGATGATGGAATAGCCACCAGGTGATAGGCCGGGGTGTGGGCTACGGTAAGGACCACTGGAACACACTGAGGAGTTTGTAGTATGCTGTGACACCTGTATGCTGCAATGCTGTAACCATGCTTGCTGGGTATGCTGTTTGCCTGCTACAAAATGACCAGACTTCATCTTATCCAGTGTATGTGATTCCTTGTCACAGTATGTCTGATGCCTGCGTGCCAATGCCTTTTATTAGCAATGTCTTTTGGTTGGCCTTACTGCAGGCATGAAGAAGGCATCTCTAGCTATGCCATGCTGCAACATGGTAACCGTCGCCCCCCAGTATCGGCAAGTGCCTCATTTGTCTGCCAGTGTGATCATTCAGGCTTTTTTCTGATACTATATAATTGTGTCCGAATATCTATAATTATCTGAACAAAATTCAGCATTATATATACAGTAAATATCTCAACAGGAGCATACAGTATGTGGCAAAGACACACAGAGTATTTCATGGTCCATACTTTGTATCCGAAGACACTGATCTTGTTACCATTACTATGCTACAATATGCTGGATTGGTGCATTTGTTCTCACCTATATTGTGACAGACCCACATCCATATGGCCCGGACTTTCTCCAGATCGGTACGTGCCATCTTTACCAGGGATCTCACTAGTTCTTCTACTGTACTTGGTTTGCCCACCTGAAAACAGACACATTGCCATGCTGACATAGTAACAGATGACCACAGTAACTGGACAAGTTTCTTGTTTCAGTGTCCCTTACAATGATAACTATTATTTTATTATTAACCGTTTCCTATAAACAGTAGCACAGTAAATTCCGTTGTGCTTTGCCATTGGAAACACCAGTGATCGAACACAACTGGGTAATAACAGACAGAGGTAGGAAAGCCCAGCTCAAAAGCTTACATAGAAACATAGAATTTGACGGCAGATAAGAACCACTTGGCCCATCTAGTCTGCCCCTTTTCTAAACATGTTACCTCAACCATATTTGATCCTTATTTCTTTGTAAGGATATCAATATGTACTATGGTATTTGCCTCTACCACCTCTGATGGGAGGTTATTCCACTTATCTACTACCCTTTCTGTGAAGTAATTTTTCCTCAAATTTCCCCTGAATCTTCCTCCCTCTAGTTTCAGTGCATGTCCTTGTGTTCTGTTGCTCCTCTTCCTGTGAAGAATGTCTCCCACCTGTACCTTGTTAAAACCCTTGATATATTTGAAAGTTTCTATCATGTCCCCCCTTTCCCTTCTCTGCTCTAAACTATACATATTAAGATATTTTAGTCTTTCCTGGTACGTTTTGTGATGTAGGCCATGCACCATTTTAGTTGCCCGTCTTTGTACAGTCTCTAATGTATTTATATCCTTCTGGAGATATGGCCTCCAGAACTGAACACAGTACTCTCGATGAGGTCGTACCAATGACCTATACAGTGGCATTATTAATTACACTCTATAGGAAAATAGGCAATGATTCACAAGGATAGCTTCAAAATGGTCCAGCCAGATTGCAACGGGCTGGAGGATGTGTGGTAAATAAAGACAAAATATGTGAGGATGTGTGGGCTATATAGAGTATAGGGCAGTAGGATAACTTATGATAGTGTGCCGAGCGCAGCGAGGCACCTTGCCCGAAGCAAGCGATGCGAGGGGCTGCGGTTGACTTCCAACTCTGTCCATGTCGGTCGACATTTGGGTAAAAAACAGTAAAAAAAAGTCGACCTGTCGACCTAACGCTGTGTGGACCTAAACCCAGGTCGACCTAGACACCTGTAGACCTTCACCTATGTCGACCTTCCCACCTGTCGACCTTCCCACCTGTCGACCCAACGGTGACGACCTAATGACTGTCGACCTAAGTGTGGTCGATAAAACGATCCACACCCAGTGCCAGATTAAGCCTTCGGGGGGCCCGGGGTACTTTAGCCAGGGGGGCCCCCTTGCACTTGTCATTACTGGCCGCACACTGCATGGGAGAATATTACACTGTCAAAACACAGAGTAAAGGCAGTATAAACTTGGTCATTGGGTAACTGCATACACACACACACATACACATAAATACATACCATATGAAAAGCCTGTGTTTGTCCCTCTGCACCTTACTCTGTAGGAGACCTCACAGTCCTAGTGCTGCCTTTGATTAAAAACCCTCCCATGACTAAGCTGCTGCTGCTGTTCTCCATGGGCATGTAATGAGCTCCACCAATAAGAGCTCAGCACAATCCTCTCAGCCTCTGCCCTCTGGTTTAAAGTGTCATGGGACTTAGACAACTCCCAGGAATGCACTGCACACTTGTGCAATCAGTGTGCCTTGGCTCCTGATGCTCAGCACCATTAATCATTGTCACATTGGCAGATAGGTGAAGCTGCAGCACTACCCCACTCCCATGCACAAAACCTTTAGCTAAAAAAAAAAAAAAATTTTTTTTTTTTTAAAAATACATGCCAACCACAGGGGGCCCCTAGCTAGTGGGGGGCCCAGGGGCACTGACCCCTTGTGCCTCCATTATAATCCGGCCCTGTCCACACCCGTGTACCTAGCATTAGCTACATTGTGAGACAGGACACCTTCCTACCTTTATTTTGCCATATCAACTTTCCTTAGCCCCCTGCACCTAATTCTTGTCATTTATAGGGTTTGCTAACATGCAGATGCTGGGATGTGCATCATTCTCTACTTCATTCCAATCATAGATGTTAATAGCCAATTCAATAACAGAAGTTAATAACAGACATTAATAATCAGTTTAACAACACACATTAGCTGATTCAACTACAGGCATTAATAACCAATTTAATAAGTAATTAAAATAGCTGATTCAATAACATATATTGGGCCAGATCACTAAGCTTCAAAAGTGATAAAATGGAGAGTGAAACAGCCAGCCAATCAGCTGCTACCTGTCATGTCACAGACTATGTTTGAAACATGTCAGGCAGGAGCTGATTGGTTGGTTGTTTATCACTCTCCATTTTATCACATTTGAAGCTTAGTGCATCTGGCCCGTTAATAGCTGATTGAGTAATGCAGTAAAGAGGCCTCGCCCCACTTACCTGCACAGCATAAGCATCCAGTTTCTCAAAGTTCTTTAAGTTGATTGGCATTGTTTTGAGGCTGGACTTATCCCAAGGGTAAGCTGATAAAATATACAGTGTTTGGAGCAGATAAATAAACAGGCATGTACCACACAAATGCTTATATTACAATACAAACCAGTACTTATATGTTAGTTGGGCGCCCACTATAGTTAGTACGCTCATGCCCCCACTATCCATGTTGGCATGGAGTTGACCTTATATAGTGTGGCGAGCGCAGTGAGCCAACGAGCCTGAAGCGTGGTGACCGTAGTGAGTCCCGTGACGGGCCGGGGAAAACTAAGCAAATAGCTTAGTGGGCGCCCAACTGACATATAAGTACCTACAAACCATGTCAGACAACCTTTGTGAATATTATCTTCACATAGTCTTAAACAAGTATCATTGTCATTGGGAAAATACTACATTTTACTTTCTGCCCATAAGGCCTGACTCAGACATCCTACACATTGGGCCAGTAACAATTGGGATTATAATTATTTATAGCACCTTGTGTACAGTTTTAGAAAGAGTGCTATACAAATAAATTATTATTATTTAAAACAATAAATAATATTGCAACGCTCTACTGCCTTTTTTGACTACAGGTTCTACCCGCAGAGCCGGCCTTAGGCATAAGCAAACTAGGCAATTGCCTAGGGCAGGCATGTCCAAACTGTGCCCCTCCAGCTGTTGTGAAACTACACATCCAGCATGCCTTGCAATTGTTTCAGCATTAACTAGTAGCAAAACTGTGGCAAGGCATAATGGGACTTGTAGTTTCACAACAGCTGGAGGGCCATAGTTTGGACATGCCTGGCCTAGGGCATTTGGAATGCCATGGGGCATCAGCAGCTTCTGCTGATTAAAATTATATGCAGCATGCCTATATTCTATGTGTGAGTGAGGCTGTATCTGCATATGAAATAATGTATTCATGGAAATCACTGTAACATAGCATTCCGTATGCAGGTACAGCCACAGTCGCACACAGAATATAGGCATGCCACATATCATTTTAATCATCGGAAGCTCTTTGTGTGTGCTGGTCATAACAATGCAAATAAGACGACATTTCAGCAAAAAAGGCACCCAACGTTAGCAGAACTGGCCAGGAGCTGCATGGCCTATTGAATATGAGGAAACATCTGTATCCAAGCAGAGGCAGAGGTCACAGTATTAGCGGCTGTGGGAGTGCTGTCTGCGGGTGGGTTAGTTGTGCAATAGTGTTCAGCATATGTGTAAGGGGCATTATGTGTGTCATGTATAAAGGCATTAATAATGTGCAACATATGTGTAAATGGGCATTATGTGTGTCATGTGTATAAGGGCATTAATAATGTGCAACATATGTGTAAGGGGCATTATGTGTGTCATTATGTGTATGAAGGGCATTAATAAAGGTTGGCATAATGTGTAAGGGGCATTGGTACTTGTGTACTAGCACGGCGCCCCGATAATTAGTCGCCCATTTTTTTTAATCGAATCGTATGCCATACACCCAATGGCATGCGATGCGACGCGATTTTAACTCATATTCGATATTAAATTGTATAAGCGCTTTTAAGCACCCAAATGGGTGCTTACAATGCTTAAATGCATTAAATGCGGCGGTACGCGTCCTACGACATTTTCATACCCCCACTATCCACGTCGGCGTGGAGTTGATAATAGAAAGTGTGGCGAGCCACCAAGCCCGAAGCGTGGCGAGCGGAAGCGGATACCTGTGAAGCCCGCGAGGGGATGCGGATACCTGTGAAGGTATCCGCGTCCCCTCGCCACGCTTTCTATTCTCAACTCCACACCGACATGGATAGTGGGGGTATGAAAAGGTCGCTTAGGACATAGGACGCTTACCGCCGCCCCTCGCGGGCTCGCTTCGGGTTCACGTTTATACTTGGGGGTGGCGTGGGGGTGCATTTAACCATTGTAACCACCCATTAGGGTGCTTATACAATTTATAATCGCATCGCATTGTATGGCATTCTATGCCATATACAGTGGCATACAATTTTAAAATTGTATGCCATTGTACAACATCGGCCGATATCGCGTCACATCGCATACCATTGCATGCGATATGGTCTGCGATGGGCGCCGTGCTAGTACACAAGTACCGGGGCATTATGGTTATAAGGACATTAATAATGTGTGTCATGTGTAAGGGGCATTACTGTGTGGTATTATCAGGGGTGCCGAGAGAAAGGGGTAGGGGGTACAAATTATCCAGGCCAAAGTCTGATGGAAGGGCCCAGTGGGGGCCCCAAGCTCCCTCCCCTTAAGTGACAGCAGCAGCTGCAGCTCTTCTCCTCTGCCCAGCACACACTGCTTCGTGCTGGGTTGCAGTGTGGCCATGGAGGTGCTTATAATACATTATTTTCTCAGGATATTTTTCTAAGGGTATAATGTGAGGAGTAATGTATGGTAATGTACATAAGGTAAAGTAGTACTACTGTGTGATGTAACGTGAATAAGGGACACCATCGCATGATAATGTGAATAAAGTTGCACTACACTGTGGCATAATTTAAATTGGGGGTACTATTGTGTGGCCATGCCCCTTCCAGCAATAATACACCCCTGTTTGGGCTGCGCACCAAATGTTTGCACTGTTTCTATTTAAAATATTGCGGGTAGGAGCACCAAAATGATGACTGCTGTGATGAGGGTTGATGGTGCTGGGAAAGGGGAGCAGGGTCAGAGGCGGAACTAGTGACGGTGCTAGGGGGCACCAGCTAAAATCTTGCCTAGGGCGTCATTTAGGCTAGGGCCGGCTCTGTTCTACCCACCTCCAACTGTAACTAATTTCAGGAATTAATAGTAACTAGCTACAGCCATTGTGTATAAGATTGATGGCTAGCATTTGGCCTTGAACCCACACATGGCTCGCGATATACTTTGAAGCTCCCCGTGTGATAAATCGCATCTCAAATCTCTTCTTTTTGCATTCGAGGTGCATGCAATCATGCGATAAATCGGATTCCCCTTGAGACCTGAAATTGGGTGATGGAATCAGGGCTGGTCTATCTGGAGGTAATAAACTGGCCGTACATCGTACATCGCATTGCGATAATTGCATGTGTTTAAAACCACATGCAATGCGATTAAATATTATGTGCAGCACATAATATCTTAAGATGCGAGATTCGACCAATGTGCCCGTGCATCGCGTCGGGTGACGTGATTGGCGTGCGATCCATGCGATTTGAAGAAATCGCATGATTGTACCCTATATCTCACAAGTATATGGGCTGCATAAGAGACTGACACTGCAAGAAGCAACCTGCGATATGACCATGGAATCGGTGATTGTAGTGTGCTGTGACATGTGGTCACTAGGAAGAGAACTAAAGTGGCACATTGTACCCTTACAGGACGGCCTGCCGTTGTCCATCACAGCTGTAAAGCCATAAGGATTAACACTTTAATACAGTCTGCAGCTTCTTCCTGCCTGCAGCAGCACAACTATGTGTAGAGGATAATTTGCTCATGAGCTTGGGACATGTACAAAAAGTGTGGTAGAAGGTAAATGACTTATCTTAGAATTTACTGTTTTCAAATACTTCCTCATTTCCAGTGTGTTCAAATAAACCAGTATACAGATACATGAGGAAGTGTTAGGAACTATATACACGTTGGGGAATTGTAGATGTAATGCAGAGGCACCTTACCATAAAAGTCTTTGGCACTGGGCTGTGGCATCTGCTCCCAACTGCTGCCATTTCTAGTAGGAACTGGCATATCTGCAAGAAACAGACAACATGTTCTAGTACTCACTGACATTACACTTCAGCACCGTTTAGGAAGACTTTACAGTGCCTTGGCATCTAACCCAGGGCACTTTTGTGCATTGTCCGCGTATTACTAGCCACCTGGAGCTCTGATGATTAAGGTACAGAGGCTTCCGCAGAATGTTTCACAATTACCCTTATGCTGTTATCATCAGTGTAGGTGTTACCCTATGACTTGTATACAGGGGCAGCAATGCTGATACGAGAGATGAGTGCTTTATATATCAGAGTTTAATTAAGAATAATCATAGCCTGGGCTATGTTTCATATATGTGTATGGAAATATCTAAATAAACTGGAAATATAAAAAGGCTTGACTAAAGCTGGCCATACATCTACAGATCGATTGCCAGATTGGGCTGGTTGGAACAAAAACCTGGTAATATCTGAGTTTTTGGCAGTTTTCCAGCATTTCAAAGCAAATGGTCAACTGTCATTTGCTCTCATCCATTACCAGGTTTATGTTCCAACCAGCCAGATCTGACAATAAATCTGTAGATGTATGGCCAGCTTAACACTATATCACTATAGTATCATGGAACAGGAAAAGAGTTTGTTATTATTACTAATAATAATGATAACAATAACATTTATGATATAGTGGCATCACATTATGCAGCGCTTTATATTTGGGAACAAGCACGGTAATAAAACAACCGGAGGTACTTGTTTCCTAGCACGGCCACAATCGCATTGATCTTGTGCCCTTAATAGTGGTATGCGATGGCCCCCGACGCGATGGATCCGATTTCCCATTGAAATGCATTGAAAAGTTAAAAAATCGCGTCGGTCGCGTCGCATGCGGCTAAATAAGCATTAAATGGTCCCGACGCGATGCCCCCGATTTCCCATAGGGAACAATGTTAAATGGCTCAATTTACCCAAATCAACAGGGAACAATGTTAAATGGTCCAGAAACCCCCAAAAACACCCCTGAACAGTGAAATGGCCCCCCAAAATTGGTTAACGCCACCCCACGATCAACGTGAACCCGAAGCGTGGCGAGCGCAGCGAGCCCGCGAGGGGCGGCGGTACGCGTCCTCCGACCTTTTCATACCCCCACTATCCACGTCGGCGTGGAGTTGAGAATAGAATAGTGAGGCGAGCGGACGCGGATACCTTCACAGGTAAACGCGTCCCCTCGCGGGCTTCACAGGTGTCCGCGTCGCCACGGACACCTGTGAAGCCCGCGAGGGGACGCGTATAACTGTGAAGGTATCCGCGTCCCCTCGCGGGGCTCGCTGCGCTCGCCACGCTTCGGGCTCGGTGGCTCGCTGCGCTCGCCACACTATTCTATTCTCAACTCCACGCCGACGTGGATAGTGGGGGTATGAAAAGGTCGGAGGACGCGTACCGCCGCCCCTCGCGGGCTCGCTGCGCTCGCCACGCTTCGGGTTCACGTTGATCGTGGGGTGGCGTTAACTAATTTTGGGGGGCCATTTCACTGTTCTGGGGTGTTTTGGGGGGTTTCTGGACCATTTAACATTGTTCCCTGTTCATTTGGGTAAATTGAGGCATTTAACATTGTTCCCTATGGGAAATCGGGGGCATCGCGTCGGGACCATCGCATGCGATTTTTAGCACGCATGCGATGCGACCGATTTGATTTTTTTACCTGCGATGCCCCCGATTAGAATCGGTGTGGCCGTGCTAGGAAACAAGTACCCAACCGGATAATAACAACATGCATATAAAGAGGTAACAAGGCGCAATACAGTATATAGGAAGCGAGTTTTATATTGGGGCTGATTCGGTTACACATGCTGCGTACAGAAGGCAGGTTATGCTGCAATAAGAATCTGCCTAACGTAACGAAATGCAAGCAGCTATGGCTGCTCACAGCTGACTGATTCTGCCCCTAGTTTGGCTTTATTATCCAGCCGCACAACACTGTTTGGGGTTTGTAGGTTGTTGAACATAGTAAGAGTACATGTATGTTGGCACATCGATTGTCAGCCAGGGGCATTCTGGGATGGACACCTAACTTGTAGGCCGCGTGCCCATAGAAACGCTGGATGGGCCCCAAGGAACGAAGGCATTCCCTGGCCTGCCCGGAGTGGGTGTATGACGTCACATGATATCAGTGCCCGCCCCCAAATCGGACATCAGCGTGCAGCAGAAAAGTAAGCCCTGGCTTCTGCTGTGAACAGAGGAAAAGTCATTTGATGATGAGCAACTATCTAATCATTTCTCTTTGCAGATGCCTGCGAGCGCAGGTATAAGTGTACACATCTGCTCGCAGTGTAGAGAGGTGATCTGGTGGGGGGGAAGGCGTGCCGCTTTAACCTGCTCGCTAGGCTCCAAATATATGCAGCCTAGCAAGCATGTCTGAATCATGCCCATTATGTGTGATTGGTATAGAGGGGTGGCTATAAGGCAATATATGAGGACATTTCTGAAGGTGACTGGGAATTATACCTGCTGAAGTGACTCCAGGGAAAGCTTGAAGGTTTAGAGCAGGGGCGGCCAAACCTGTTCTCAAGCTCTACCAACAGTTCATGTGTTTCAGGCAACCTGTGGATCTATAGTAGTAATGAATTCAGCAGGTTTGAAAATGTGACAGTTAGTAATGACTACAGCTGTGCACCAGCTAGGTGTACTGGGAAATGTGACAGTTAGTAATGACTACGGCTGTGCAACAGCTAGGTGTACAGGGAAATGTGACAGTCAGTAATGACTACGGCTGTGCAACAGCTAGGTGTACAGGGAAATGTGACAGTCAGTAATGACTACAGCTGTGCACCAGCTAGGTGTACAGGGAAATGTGACAGTCAGTAATGACTACAGCTGTGCACTAGCTAGGTGTACAGGGAAATGTGACAGTTAGTAATGACTACAGCTGTGCACTAGCTAGGTGTACAGGGAAATGGGACAGTTAGTAATGACTAAAGCTGTGCACCAGCTAGGTGTACTGGGAAATGGGACAGTTAGTAATGACTAAAGCTGTGCACCAGCTAGGTGTACTGGGAAATGTGACAGTTAGTAATGACTACGGCTGTGCAACAGCTAGGTGTACTGGGAAATGTGACAGTTAGTAATGACTACGGCTGTGCAACAGCTAGGTGTACTGGGCAATGTGACAATTAGTAATGACTACGGCTGTGCAACAGCTAGGTGTACTGGGAAATGTGACAGTCAGTAATGACTACAGCTGTGCACTAGCTAGGTGTACAGGGAAATGTGACAGTTAGCAATGACTACAGCTGTGCACCAGCTAGATGATTTGCAAAATGTGGAGCGTTGGTAGATCTCGAGGACCGGTTTGGCCACCCCTGGTTTATAGGCTACAGTAACTGGATGTCAGTGGTCCATATAAAGCGTCCTATAGCAGATTTCACCATGCCTATCCTGCAGTAGGTCACAGCTGTCATATCGTCATGTCTAGCTATCTCTGCATTCCTTCCCATAATAGTCTATTAATGTAAACATTCGCTGCCACTGGCCGTATCCCTTGGACCAGCCGGTCCCTTGGAATGACATGAATGAGCAACAGGACATGTACAATATATACTAATTAGACCTTCGCAAAACACAGCACATAATGGTAGTATAGGACAGGAGGTTGGGGTAAATGTACTAGGCAAACCACTGCTTGACAGAGTGTTTAACCCTTTGTGTTCCTACATTGCTGTGAGAGATGTGCAAAATATTTGCTAAAAATGCTAGTGTCGCTCACAGCGACTGTTTTTGGGTGCAATGTTCAACAAAACTTCAATTAATTGACTTCAAATCACTTGCCTGCAATAACTAAAGTGATTCACAGAGCCAGCCCTAGCGTAAATGATGCCCTAGGCAAGGTTTTGGCTGGTGCCCCCCTAGCACCGCCACTAGTTCCGCCTCTGACCCTGCTCTCCTTTCCCAGCACCATCAACCCTCTTCATAGCAGTCATCATTTTGGTGCTTCTACCCACAATATTTTAAATAGAAACAGTGCACACATTCGGTGCGCAGCCCAAACAGGGGTGTGTTCTTGCTGGGAAGGGGCATGGCCACACAGTAGTACCCCCAATTCAAATTATGCCACACAGTAGTGCAACTTTATTCACATTATATCATGCGATGGTGTCCCTTATTCACGTTACATCACACAGTAGTACCACTTTACCTTATATACATTACTTCTCACATTATTCACATTATACCCTTAGAAAAAACTCCTGAGAAAATATTGTATTGTGCACCTCAATGGCCACACTGCAGCCCAGCACAATGCAGTGTGTGCTGGGCAGAGGAGAAGAGCTGCAGCTGCTGCTGTCACTTAAGGGGAGGGGGACCGGGGCCCCCACTGGGCCCTTCCATCAGACTTTGGACTGGGTAATTTGTACCCCCTACCCCTTTCTCTCGGCACCCCTGATAATACCACACATGACACACATTATTAATGTCCTTATAAACATAATGCCCCTTACACATTATGCCAACCTTTATTAATGCCCTTCATACACATAATGACACACATTATGCCCCTTACACATTTGTTGCACATTATTAATGCATTTATACACGACACACATAATGCCCATTACACATATGTTGCACATTATTAATGCCCTTATACACCTGACACACATAATGCCTGTTACACATATGTCGCACATTATTAATGCATTTATACATGACACACATAATGCCCCTTACACATATGCCGAACACTATTGCACAACCAACCCACCCGCAGACAGCACTCGCACAGCAGCTAACACTGTGACCTCTGCCTCTGCTTGGATACAGATGTTTCCTCATACATCTTGCCTCAATAGGCCATGCAGCTCCTGGCCAGTTCTGCTAACGTTGGATGCCTTTTCAGCTGAAAATTCATCTTATTTGAATTGTTATGTGACTAGGACACACAAGGAACTTACGATGATTAAAATGATATGCAGCATGCCTATATTCTGTGTGCGACTGTGTCTGTACCTGCATACAGAATGTTATGTTACAGTGATTTCCATGAATATTTCATATGCAGATACAGCCTCACACACACACACACACACACACACACATAGGCATGCTGCATATCATTTTAATCAGCAGAAGCTGCTGATGCCCCTAGGCATTCCAAACGCCCTAGGCATTTGCCTAGTTTGCCTATGCCTAGGGCCAGCTCTGGTGATTCGTATTCCTCGACCTCAACCCTTGCATATTTAGTGGATATTTTTCACATCTCTCACAGCAACCTTGGCATTTAAAGGGTTAAGAGGACAATTTTAAATCTTGATACTTTTCAAAGTAAAATTCATTAACCTCTAAAAAACAGTCCTTACCTTTTGGGGTTGGCGGCCTGTTGAAGATCTTGGGCCTACTATTTTTGGGATGAATTTCTACTCGGACATGACTTCCTGATACAGAAAGGACAATTTTTATATGTTTCAATGACATGCAAAATGTTACATGTGTATTTTACACTAATGCATCATAGGAAAATACTTGAGGATGCTTCCATCTGATAATCCCTATATTCTCACCATGCCCATTGTGTTGAATCTGCCCAAATAAAGGGTAACACCAATGTCTGCTGTGGGGATTCGAGCACAGCTCTGGTCTGTATATCAGTGCTTATAATACAGATCACACTGCTATAAGCATCGCAGCAGAGAGCGACACCCCAGGCAGGGCAGAGGAACTGCAATGGTTCTGAAAGAAGCAGGGTGCTAGAATGAACACTGGTATCCTATGGCTAAATTAAGATTTTTCCAAAACAATCCCCTCTCTGTGACATGCACCACTTGCTGTTACAGAGAAGTTGCCAGGAGCCACATGCTATTTGTAGATACAGATGGATGATACACTATTCTTCCCTGCTGCATCATTTGCCCACCTGATTACATGCAGTCTCTCAGTGCAGGAAGCTATTTTCTGATGTACTGTGAATACAGTTGCAGCAGGAAACAATACAGCATGGTGGTTTCCGCATGATGTGGAATGGACACCAGCAATGCAGTGGGTTCAGGGAATCATGATACAGTAGGTAATGATTATGTTGTGTTTCCTATATGTGATGACAGCTGGCAGATGATGTATTGCAGGGTAGACATCTGAGCTGCCAATCCTGGGGCATTCTTTCAATTCCGTGATTGAAAAACACTGAGGATTCCCAGGATACACGGAATTGAGTTAGTCAATGTAAAGACAAACTCAACCCCCCACCCTGCACTGACACAGGGCTGGGCGGTGGTGACAGGCAGCAGCAGGACCACCTTTTTGGATGGAGCGGTGTCCGGGAGCGGTGTGTTGGAACAGCAGATGGACAGACGTGGTACGAAGGGCAGGCGGATAGGTGTGGTATCAATTGAGCATGCGCCTACTAATCCCAGAATTGGGAGCTCCAGAGGGATTTAAATCCCTGTGATTTCAGGTCACAATCTGAGGCTTCCGCCATCCTAGAAGACATACGTATATGTATAAAGGAGGACCGGAGCTTCATTTACAAAGGGAGATATATCAAACCTTGGAGAGTGTATAGTGGAAATAGAAAAAGGACCAACCAATCAGTTCCTGTCATTTTTCAAGTACAGTTTGTAAAATGACAGTTAGAAGCTTTTTAGCTAGCACTTCATCTCCCTCCAAGGTTTGATACATCTACCCCATAATCTTTTATGATCAACTATGTCTATGTAGAATAATAAATAGCCCACAGATGATTACACTGATGCCTTCACTACATCAAGGGTCAGTTCACTTAGCCCTGAGAGCATTGAGTTTATATTGCAAACATCAGCAACAGCATCCCAGCTCACCCCCCTGAAGGCCCTGTGCATGCTCCTGAATCAAGCCCACACAAGTACAAATCAGATCAGTTGCACCTCCACTTGTGATTGAGCAGGCACAAAACTCCTACGACAGTCTCATCAGAAAAAGCGGCTTTGTGTGTCTTGGAACTTACCGCCCCGCTGCTACCCAGAAACACCATAAGATGTGACGCACAAGCAGCTACTTGCAGCTTTTAGCACATCATGCGGTGCAGGGACACATCCTGTTTTACCATTTAGATGCTTGAATTGGAAGATGTGTCCTATTTTCACAGATGTTTCGGAATATGAATAATGCACAGAGAGGAAAAATTTTACAGGACGGGATGCACCAACCTTGCACAGTACATCCCGCTACTTACCGCGCCGCTACTAACCGAACCGCTACTAAGTCGCAGGATTAAAAAAAAAATGGCCTGGGATTGGCCTCTTTATGCAGAAGACATTATTTACTAACTGCAAAAAGTAGGGACCTTATCTCATTTAGACCCAAGTCCGCTTCACGGCACTTGTAAAGTAAATCTGCGACTAACATTCAAGTTTTCGGAAGCATCTTTGAATGTACATGATTCAAAGCTCAACCCTACTGCCACGTAAGGACCACCCATTTATTTATTCAAACCTTCAACCTTTTCTCCTTAAATACTGCTTGATTTACTGTAGCTTTTGATCTCAAATTAATTAAATAAAAAAATAAAATAAAAATTTGATCTCAGATTGTCTTCTTTACATGTAGTGCTTTAATATGCTTAAAAATATTTAATAGACTGGTGAAAGCACAAGAAATGTGCTTTCCAATAGATGTGTGAAATAAGTAACATTTCTATTATACAACAAGCCCAGAGGCGATGCAAAATCATGAAGGAGAAAAAAAAAAGTTGGGAAAAATAACCTCTACTTTTGAGATATTAATCTGGTGGTGTCCTATTGTTAGGGGTGTAGGGGTGTGACAATTTTTGTATGTTTTTGTACTTTTAATCCTGTTAAAATAAATTAGATCATTATATATTGGGGGGGGGGGGTATAAGTGATAAATTATAAAATGGTAGTGGTCAGGGGTGTGTGTTGTTAGGTCTACACCAACTAGGTTGACAAGCATTGGGTCGACACCACTAGGTCGACATGGGATTAGGTCGACACGAGCATTAGGTTGACATGGGCAAGGTCGACAGTCAAAAGGACGTTGTGGGGTTTGTCACTGTTTTTTTTACCCGAATGTCAACACAGTCGACATGGGCACAGTTTGCAGTGAACCGCATCCCCTCACTTCGCTCGCAATGCTTCGGGTAAGGTGCCTCGCTACGCTCAGCACACTATTTTATTCTCCCACCATGCCCTAGTGGATGGTAGGGAATGAAAAACCGCCTGTGGGCACATGTCGGCTTAAAAAACTGAAAAACCCCATGTCGACCTAGCCCATGTCTACCTAATGCTTGTGTCGACCTAATGACCTGTCTACCTAGACCCATGTCGACCTTGACCCATGTCGACCAAAACCCAAGTTGACCTTGCTGCCTGTCGACCTAGTGGTATCGACCTAGTTGGTGTAGACCTAATGACCGTATCCCGTGGTCAGTTAAGGCAAAAATAAAATACTATGTTAAGCAGTTGGTGTAGTTTCTAGAAAGTGAAATGTGGTGAGTTGGTGAATGTAACAGAGGAAGATGAACAGCTGAATCATGAGAGATGAAGAACACTCCTAAATGATGTAGGTAAATCCTTTTGAAATATGATCTAGCTCTTAGTCATGATGTAATCATAAAACTAATGGGACATATAGTCCAAGTTCTGCCACCTTAAAGTGTCTGAAGATTTTCTATTCATTTGGTAAAAATACAGCTAGTTGTTGTGATTTCCTAAATAAGTGCAAAAGGGGAATATTCCTAGTATAGGACAAGCGTGGGCTTGGCACTGTAACCTGAGAGGTCATGCAAGAACACGGAGAAGAAAAAGTCATCCTTCCACCATGCAGACAATAACCCTCTCTAATCCCCCATACAGCACCTTACCTGACATACCCATCTATCTTGTGAGAGACAGTGCCATTCGATTTGCAGCCATACGCCACTACTCATTGTTGGGCTTCCATACAGAGTGACGAGTAAGTGATCTACTTGCCCCTGTCTGATCCATTCTGGAATTTACCCAATATTGCATATATTGCCACCTGTTCTCTGGGAAAGGTCTTGACCACCTGTGGGACTATAAATATCGGTTCTACCCCAACAACTATACCATTCAATTGGGACTTGGTAACTATCTGCTGCAGATTTTATTTTTTTATTTTTATGCAATTGCATTGAAGTTATTTTTAGAGTATATATATATACTTCTTACTTTCTTGCATGCATGCAAAGTTATTGTTAATGTGTTTTCTGTGAATTGTGATATATGTTTTGTGTATTTTTGAATACATTTTATAGTGTACAGAAGGCGCCCACTGGTTCTTTTCCGTGTATAGCTTCTTCTGTTGAGGGCGGCATCCCTCTACCAGAGGGCAGCATTCTGTACATCACACAGCACACTTGTCCCTAGTGCTCAAAAGAACCTACTTGATATATATATATATATATATATATATATATATATATATATATATATACACATACATACATACATCATAAAACCACTTGAGCAAATCCAGGGGATAGGCAAATGGTAAATCCCAGCACATCCATATTAAATAATCCAAATTGTTTAATGCAAGAGTAGTTAAAAAGGCCAATAATACTTAACAACGGATAGCAGTACACACAACAGCATTATTATCCGTAGGGCCAATTCACACCCCCAAGGGCTGTGTATACATTTTAGTAAGCGTGCTCGAAGCTAATGCTCCGAAAGCTAGTAGAATTAGTTTCACTAACTGCCAACAGATGGCAGTATTTCGGAGTCACACGGACACTGGACACATATATATATGTATGTATATATATATATATATATATATATATATATATATATATATATATATACATACATACACTGCTCAAAAAAATAAAGGGAACACTTAAACAACACAATGTAACTCCAAGTCAATCATACTTCTATGAAATCAAACTGTCCACTTAGGATGCAACACTGATTGACAATCAATTTCGCATGCTGTTGTGCAGGTGGAAATTATAGACAATTAGCAAGACACCCCCAATAAAGGAGTTGTTCTGCAGGTGGTGACCACAGACCACTTCTCAGCTCCTATGCTTTCTGGCTGATGTTTTGATCACTTTTGAAAGCTGGCGGTGCTTTCATTCTAGCGGTAGCATGAGATGGAGTCTACAACCCACACAAGTGGCTCAGGTAGTGCAGCTCATCCAGGATGGCACATCAGTGCAAGCTGTGTCTATTAGCATAGTGTCCAGAGCATAAAGGCGCTACAAGGAGACAGGCCAGTACATCAGGAGACGTGGAGGAGGGCAACAACCCAGCACCAGGACCGCTACCTCCGCCTTTGTGCAAGGAGGAACAGGAGGAGCACTGCCAGAGCCCTGCAAAATGACCTCCAGCAGGCCACAAATGTGCATGTGTCTACTCAAACGGTCAGAAACAGACTCCATGAGGGTGATATGAGGGCCCAACATCCACAGGCAGTTGTCATTTGCTCTGTGCTCATAAGTTTACATACCCTAGCACAGGGGTGTCCAAACTTTTTGCGACGAGGGCCAGATTTGGTGAAGTGTAAATGTGTGGGGGCCGACCATTCAGCCTGACATTCTTTGAATCATTAATCACATCAGAATGGTCCCCCACTCTGCCCCCATTCACTGTATTTCCCCCAGCCTGCCCCTTCACTGTATTTCCCCCAGCCTGCCCCCATTCACTGTATGTTCCCCAGCCTGCCCCTCCTTCACTGTATGTCCCCCATTCACTGTATGTCCCCACTCTGCACACATTCACTTTGTCCCCCAGCCTGCCTCCTTCTCCTAGTGTCCATCAGTGCCTCCATTAATTGTATGTCCCCAAGACTGACCCTCCTTCACTGTATGACTCCCATTCACTGTATGACCCCCATTCACTATGTACCCCACTCTGCCCCCATTCACTGTATGTCCCCCAGCCTGCCCCTGCTCCCCCTTCTCTGAATGGCCATCACTATCTCCATTCACTGCATTCACTGTATGTCCCCAAGCCTGACCCTCCTTCACTGTATGTCCCCCACTCTGCCCCCTCCCTTCTCTGTATGTTTCCCAACCCCTTGTGTGAGCCAGAGGAAGGAGAGGCAAAGCAGGCACTGCAAGGACAGGAGATGCTTGGGCTCCCGATGCTGCCCTTCTCTGCTCTGCATGTTACGGGAGCAAGCTTCCCCATTGCTGCTCCCCTCCCCAAACACTGCTGTCACTGTGATTGTGGAGTAGGGTTATATACTATTGCAGCAGCAGGGTTAGGACACCAAACACATCTGACTGTGGGGGCCGGCACCTCCTCACTGCAGCAGACAGCAAGGTAAAGGCGCGCTCACCGGGGCCCCACCTTTAGTGTCCTGTGCTGTGCTTCCCACATCTGATGCTCTGCCCACTTCCAACTGGAGGCTGGGGGCCGCTTGAAATGACAGCACGGGCCGCAATTGGCCCCCGGGCCTGACTTTGGACATGCCTGCCCTAGCAGAATGTGTGATTTTCTGTCAATTTGTCAGAGAATATGAATGATAACACACAAACTTTTCTTTCACTCATGGTTAGTAGTTGGGTGAAGCCATTTATTGACAAACAACTGTGTTTACTCTTTTTAAATCATAATGACAACAGAAACTACCCAAATGACCCTGATCAAGTGTACATACCCCTGTTCTTAATAGCGTGTATTGCCCCCTTTAACATCAATGACAGCTTGAAGTCTTTTGTGGTAGTTGTGGATGAGGCGATTTATTATCTCAGATGGTAAAGCTGCCCTGTCTTCTTGGCAAAAAGCCTCCAGTTCCTTTAAATTCCTGGGCTGTCTTGAATGAACTGCAGGTTTGAGATCTCCCCAGAGTGAAATTGAGGTCCGGAAACTGAGATGGCCACTCCAGAACCTTCACTTTATTCTGCTGTAGCCAATGACAGGTCGACTTGGCCTTGTGTTTGGATCATTGTCATATTGGAACTTCCAAGTACGTCCCATGCGCAGCTTCCGAGCTGATGAGTGCAAATTTTCCTCCAGTATTTTCTGACAACATGCTGCATTCATCTTGCCATCAATTTTGACTAAGTTTCCAGTGCCTTTGTAGCTCACACATCCCCAAAACATCAGCGATCCACCTCCGTGTTTCACAGTAGGAATGGTTTACCTTTCATCATAGGCCTTGTTTACGCCTCTCCAAATGTAACGTTTATGGTTGTAGCCAAAACGTAAAATTTTGGTCTCATCACTCCAAATAACTTTGTTCCAGAAATGTTGAGGCTTTGAGTTGTTTGGAGTATTGTAAGTGGGATGCTTTGTGGCATTTGCGTAGTAATGGCTTTCTTCTGGCGACTCGAATGTAGCCCATTTTTCTGCAAATGCCTCCTTATTGTGCATCTTGAAACTACCACAACACTTTTTTTCAGAGAGTCCTGTATTTCAGCTGAAGTTATTTGTGGATTGTGGATTTTCTTTGCAGTTGTGGCTGAAATTTTTGTTGGTCTGCCTGAACGTGATTTAGTTTCCACAGAATCCTTCATTTTCCACTTCTTAATTAGAGTTTGAACACTGCTGATTGGCATTCTCAATTGCTTGGATATCTTTTTTATATCCCTTTCCTGTTTTATACAGTTAAATTACCTTTTCCCACAGATCCTTTGACAATTCTTTTGCTTTCCCCATGACTCAGAATCCAGACATGTCAGTGCAGCACTGGATGAAAGATGCAAGGGTCTTTTAGGAGACCAGAAACTCACTGACCTTTTATACACACACACACAAGCAAACAGATCCCAGGTGAGGATGGTTACCTTTAGTAGCCATTGAAACCTGTTTGTGTCAAGCATGTTATCAGGCCAAAATCTCCAGGGTATGTAATCTTTTGATCATGGTCATTTGGGTAGTTTCTGTTGTCATTATGATTTAAAAAGAGTACACACAGTTTTTGGTACTTATGTAATATCTGGGCACCCGATTTTTTCATCCCATCGCATGCAATATAGTGGCATACAATTCATACGATGCGATTTTTCATTGTAAAGACCCGATTTTTAATTGTATAGTCACCCATGGGTAATTTCATACCCCCACTATCCAACTACGCATGGAGTTGATTTTATATAGTGTGGCGAGCGCAGCGAGCCCGAAGTGTGACGAGCGGACGCAGAATACATGTAAAGTAATCCACGTGCGCTCGCCACGCTTTGGGCTCGGTGGCTCGCTGCACTCGCCACACTGTATAAAGTCAACTACATGCGTAGTTGGATAGTGGGGGTATGAAATCACCCATGGTTGACTATACAATTAAAAATCGGGTCTTTACAATGAAAAATCGCATGAACTTCGACTTTGTTCCTTATGCGGCCCTTTCACTGATCACCAGCTTTTTCTGGCGCTGCGGGTCTCCAACCTTCTAATGTTCTGCTTCGCTTGCTGGTCTTCGGAGTCTTCAAATTAAAACAGCACATGCGCCAGGTAAACAGCGTCGTCCATTTCCCAGCATCCCATGTGAACATCAACCTGTACATGTGCTGTTTTAATTTGAAGATGCCGAAGACCAGCAAGCGGTGCGGAATATTAGAAGGTTGGAGACATCTTTTATGGGAGGACAAGTGTCCCCGTCGGGTGGAGGATACACACTCCCATAACGGATGCAACAATAATAATACATGCTGCCGATAACAGGACCCACTTCCCCACGGTAATATGGTGAAGCGTATAATGTCAATTAAGGAACGATAAAAGCATTATGATACATCTACTCCTTAATCGCTATTTGCGACTTAATAATTGTATTGTAAATATTTCACACTGACCATAGTTGTGCACATTGCTTTAGATAAATATACATAATGTCACATACTAAATATATGATTAACATCAACAATCTGGACCCGAGTTGAAAGGGAAAGGTCAGTAAGGCTTACCTTGGCTCTCATAGCTACTGATCAAGTGTCTGGCAGCCAGAGGCATCCTCAGGGGTGGAGTCACTGTGTGAGGGGATGGTAATCAGATGTCATTGGATGATGCATACAATGAGTAATCATTGACCAGTAACAATAAACACAACCAACCATTATCATTTATCGGCTGTGCTAGCTACTTAGGTCACCTGTCCGCTTGAATATACCACAATAAAACAAAATTGTTGTTTTGACGAAAGGACCTCACATTACAAGAACAATAATAAAAAATAAATAAATTACAGAATGAGTTGACATTGAAATAGCAACTTATATCTTTGATACTGTCAGTAAATTAAGTTCTGAAGCGAAAAACAGATCAATGAGATCTTTGACTGAAATGCTGCTGTATATAATATCCATGTTAATCACTGGCAATAATGAACAGTAATTAGTGAAAAACACTTCTGAGACACTCACATGATTTATTTATTATAGTGTGAACAATTATATTAAGCCTGCTGTAATTAGTTCCGCGGCATTATCACTGTACTGACACAAGTGGAGCTAAATAACATTTTCGCTTTGCAAAATTAAATTATTGAAATAAAATAAAGCAGGCACTGTATTAGGTGTTCCCTGCTCAGTGGAAAGGCGCCTTAGCCTTATTCTCTTCTGTACTTAATTCTGATCTGGGGGAAATCAGGACTCACACTATACTTTTAATATGATGTGTTTTACAAGTTCCATATGCACTTCAGTACAGAATGGTATTTTACTGTGTCGAATAATTTATTCCATACCTGAGCCTGAAAAGAGGGAAAACTAGGAATGTAGCCCTAAAGGGATAGGAATGTTACTTTTGCATCTGTAAAATCCATCTCTTGAGCTTTGGTATTTTTGTGTATCTCCAGGCACCATGGTCATGTCTCTCTGTCCTATTCTGAGTTGGATGTATGCTTGGTGGACATTACTTTCAGTTGCATCCCTTCTGCCTAGCATGGGGTAGGTGTAAGTGCGGACTGATGATGGTGCTGTAGTGAGCTGAGGGCTTGGTGCGAGCAGTGGCAGAAACGTGTCCAACTCATAATACGGGTGGATTCTCGCACTAGACTCCTGATCCGGCCAGTGTATAGAATTTTGGCAGCGTTACATGTGACCCTTTGTGTAGATCACACCAGTAGGCATGTAAATGAAAGTATGCACCGCAACTGGTGCCTCCAATCAAGCGTGTTTTCTAAATGAAATCCCTAAGAATTTATTTGCAACAATCATTTTATTTTAATATAACACATAGTAAAACCTTTCTACTGCTTGTTTTCCTCAGCTAAATTAAATCATAGTCTTGCTTTGGAATTGCAGCTAAATCCAGCGCTGAACCATTGCAGCATAGCGCCAGTGATGTCACGCACAATTAATTGTAATCTTATGACATTATTCCATCATATACTAACATAATAAACAAAACACACTCCAATAATATTTATAACAACTATTCTTTATATAATGTCTGAATATAGCAACCTAGCACCACCTCCTGTTAATGCAGCCAATATTAATACGTACTATGTGTTTCTTTACCTTCAAAGCAAGTTCCTTATTTTGCCCACATCAAAGATGGCTTCTCCGGCACCAGAGTCCAAGCTACACTGGTCATCTGCAGTTGTCTTGTTATACTTTTGTTGTTAACAGAATTTATTTAGTGCTTTTGCACACACCATGCACATCTACAAGCAGGGGTGTTGTTAGCATAGCTGCATTGATTGGTTTGTACCTTGTTTTTGGTGACCAGAATCCTCATCTTTGTCTGCTCCTATGTGCTTGTCCTGAGACTGAACTACAAGCATCAGATCAATGCGTAAGGAGCTACAGTCCTGCCTTATCTCCATTCCCGGTAGCACACACTGTACTGGCAGTCAGATGAGCAGGGAGCTGCTGCAGTGCTTGTGTAGTCTTTCTGCAGGACAACAAGCAGCAGACTCCAGCTTTTACTTTCCAGTCCTCTCTCCTTCCCCCCTCCCTACAGAGCCAATGCTAACAAAATTCTGGTTGCAGCTTCCAGCTTTCCATTAGCACCCTGGAGAAAGGGGACCCTGAGGATTCTGTACTCAGTTACTCTGATAAATGAGACCCCCTGCGGATGGGGTTTCCTCTCGTTTTCCCTGGGACATGGTTTAGCAGCAGTTTGCCCACCTGTTCTGCATTATGTGCCAGCCTTCCCTGGCTCTGCATAAGCTTGTTGAAGCGAACCCTTGGGACGGGTGCCAAGCTAAAACCTTATTTAAACTCTAAACTAAGTTCTTAATGCTTAGGCCTCCTGTGGTGTAAATGAAGTCGGGTCTGTGTATACAGTATGCAATGTGATTATTAGATAGGGGGAACAGACAGCTAGGAGAGGTGTTAGGATGGTCAGGTCATACATACAGTATGGCAGGATTGCACTCGATGGTTGTCAGGGCATCCTATGACTTATAGTTACACAGCAGCTGGAGAGACACGGGTGGGCTAAGCAGTTTTTCAGTATTAGACAATAATTACCATAGTGCTGTTTTAGGAATTCACTACAGAAAGCAAAGTTTCTAAAGGCCCATACAGCTTGAAAGCCGCCCTGTGTGTACGGGGCAATGATGAGCGGATTGCTGGCCCGGCCACTCATCTGCTGGTATTACCTGCTTTGGAAAGCCATCCACCTTGGGGAAAATCGCTAACACTTTAATTTCATATGCACACATTTCTCAGATTATATGCAAACAATGCTGCAATATACTGCAAGAGAGATGCATATACTGAATACTGACTACTCTCTTCTTTCTATCCTGTTCCACATACTGTACATTGTGAAATTGGATATTACACAAAGACAGAAAACTGCATGTTTTTCCACTGTGCAATACACAAAGCATCCTTATGGCAGCTTACGTTTACCGAGGTGGTACGGAGGTTGGAGTTGGCATGCAGGCATAGCCAAAGTACAGTGAGGACATGTTTGTGCAAATGTGTCTTATGTTGTCCTGAAGAAGGTTGACTATGAGCCTCTCTGGAGACAGATCCCTTACAGGTGCTCCAATCCCAACCCTTGTGTAAAATTTGCACTGATGACAATGATCAGCGAGCACTTTTAATTGGCCGAGTGCATCTGAACTGCTCCGACTGGCACTTATACTATTAGTAGTGTGATTGCTGGATTTTATTATTACACTCATATTCTCAGACAATCTGCATGAAGAAAGCAGATTCCCAAATGATCTGTGAAAGGGGAAGACAGTGGCCTAAGCCTTAATAAAGAAAATGTTAGGAGAGTTTTTCATCAAGATCTCAACTTACAAAAGTTTGTAGTAAAATGGTTCCAAAGCTTCTCATTGCCGGTCAAACAGAAAATTTAAATTGTACAGACATTTTGGAACACATTCAAGCAGATTCACCTTTTTAGATAAAGTAATTACCTGTAATGAAACATGGATCTTCCATTATGAAGCAAAACACCAGTCGGCGTACTGGAAAAGACAATCAAAGAAAATATGTCAAATCAAAAGTAGAAGCCATGTCCATTGTTTTCTTTGATATCAATTGTGTTATTTTGGCAGACTGGGTTCTAGAAAGCACAAGATTGCATCAAAATTACTTAATGTAATGTTCCATACTTTGTTGGAAATTATGATTATGTACAAAAAATTGTGGAAAATTGGTTTCATCCTCCATCAAGATGACGAATTAGCCCACACAGCTCTCTCTGTGAAGCAGTTATTGACCAATAAACACATTTTAGTGTTAGAACACCCTCTTTACTAGTCAGACCTAGCACCGTGTGACCTCGCTATTTAACTAAATTCAAATCTCTACACAAAGCAACCCATTTGAAATCAGATACTGGGGTAAAGAAGACAACGACAGAAGACTTTGGACATCTGACAGATAATGAGATACAGCAGGGCTTTGAAACATTTAAGACAGGAATGCCGAGGTGTATGGATACAGTAGGGAAGTAGATAGAAGAGGAATGGATTTCAAATACATGTTGTACAATTAAAATAATAGCATCAGTATCATTATTCATTGGCCACACCTCATATACTGTGTATGAATTGTGTAATCTAACGTTAGCATTTGATTCTATCTCCTGACCAGAGCCCAATTAATAAAAGGGGCACAGGGGTTATGTTATCCTGGGTTCCGCTCTTTCAGTACAGTACAGTACAATACAATGTAGGACAATTACATGATATATAAACATTTCTGCATCAGAAGACAGGACATTTATATAGTCATCAGATTGGCAGATATCAAGGGCTAGGTGCAGTTATAGGAAGTACAAAATGGTTTAATAGTGGAAATGCGCATGAGGGGAGAGGGTCCTTCATGTGAAAGCTTACATTCTGAAGGGGAGGGGCAGACAGACAGGAGTGACACAGAAGGGGTAGAAGTGAGGATATAAAAGTTGAGTAGGGTGAGACATGGGTTAGTGTAAGCCCCAGAACTGTCAGTGCCAGCGCACATAGAGTTAATCCGGCGGCAGCCCATGATGGACAGGTCAGGGAGCGTACCTGATTGGAGGAAAGAGACTAGGAGGGAGCCGGAAGGAAGGAGGAAGTAGTAAGAGGCTGGACGCACGTGTGCAGGAGCAGCGTGGCGGAGCGTGTGAGGCGAGGACCGGCAGCGGAGCAGCTGGACAGCTGCGCGCCGGGGAGAGACTTAACGGAGGGACTGGTGAGTAAACCCCCGCCGACCTCCAGCACCCGCACCGGGCCAAGTGACGCGGCGCATGGAAGCGCGCGACCCCCGCCGCCTACAGAGGCACATGGAGAGCAGCGTGGAGGCGCCCAACCCACCCTGGTGCCTGTGATCCACGAGGGGACAGAAACAGCACAGCGGAGTGTGCTGCCCAGCATCCGAAAGGCCGCGGAGAAGGTGGTGACCCCCGCTACCACAGCCAGCGGGACACAGAGAGCAAGACGGGTTATATCCCCCGCCATTCGCATTGGCCGCCATCTTGCCCGTCTCTGAAGACGCCAACAGTAAGTCAGCCCTCGGGGCACCCAGTCACAGTATCCCTGCTATAGCTTCTCCCAAGGGCACTGTTTGTCAGTCACTTGCCCACTGAGTAAGGCACATAGACTGTCTCCCCATTGAGACGCCTGTCCCAGAGGCCCATCCTGGTGACAGAGCATAAGGACAGAACCTCAAGCCCTTTGTGACCTGAACACTGCTAGGAATAGAAAAGGCAGTAACAGCCTGGCCACCAAGGCCCCTCTCCCATTCCCCTTGCCGGTAAGGAAACAGGGTAACTATAAGGGCCCAAAGGCCTCCTTACCAACACCTGAGACTGAGCTAATCCTTCCAGGACTCCAAGTGGGAGTCACCCACGCCCTAGTAAAGCGACCCCACTCACAGCAAACCAAGAGCCCTTCTTCTATGGTTTTCCCCTGGCCCATCTTCAGATAGGATCACCGTTTGGGCCCCACCGAAATCCCTGTGCACGGGTCAGGTTACTAGGACCTGCAGTCCGGGACTTTAGTTAATGGTAATGGTTACCGGTAACCTTAGGTTATGTGCATGCCAAGAGTCTATGGTGAATAGATGTCAGAAGCACTGATTGATTTCATGAGTAAGGAGTATGGTCTAGTATTATGGTAAAACGTTTCCTTCTATGCATTGTCTAGTGTTATGGTAAAACGTTTCCTTCTATGCATTATCTAATAGTATGGTAAAACATTTCCTTCATGTTGTCTACACTATTGCACTTTGTTCACTTGTTGTTTTAATACTGTTAAATTATTCAATAAAAGAGGTTGACATCCTCAGGGACAGATTCTGAAATAAAAGGTCAACCTAACCCAGTAGTCGAGTGTTCTGTATCCATTCCTGTATCAAGAGAAGACTCCAGACTGAGATCCGTGAAATCGGGGAAGCACAACCCCCACCGCATCCATAAGGTAACTCCTCCTTTGGGTGTCTACATTAGAAGTTAGCAGAGTAGGTGTAGTATGTTTTGTGAGGAAGATGAGCCAGACTGCAGCATTGAGGATAGATGGGAGTGAGGAAAGTTATTTGTCAGGGTTGCCAGACAGAATGAAATTACAGAAGTCCAACCTATAGATGACCAGAGAGTAGATGAGGGTCTTATCCTGGTTGAGAAATGGTCTGAGCCTAGAAATATATTTGAGATGATAATGGCAGGACTGCGAGAAGTACTGAATGTGTTTTTTTAAGAGGACAGAATCAAGAATAACTCCAAGACAGCATACTTGACGGCTAGAGTAGATAGTTGTGCCATCAATAGATATTGATATGTGGGAGGTTATATAAGAGGGTATGAAGATGATTGTCTCAGTTTTAGACATGTGCTGAGACATCCAAGAAGTAATAGCAGAAAGACAACTAAAAAAAGTGTGAGGGGAAAGGGTGAGAGGTCAGGACAAGAAAGGTAGATTGGAGTATCATCACCAAAGGTATAATATTGGAGGTCCAAAGAGTGAATACGCTTACCATAAAAGGACAGATAGAGAGGAAAAAGAACAGAACCTCAGGGGGACACCTCAAGTTAGGGGAAGTGTGAGAGAGTCATAAAAAGAGTCAGAGAGGTAGGATAGATAAAAGTGGGCAGTATCATGTAGACCAAAGGAAGAGAGAATGGTCCATAGTGTCAATAGCAGCCGATAGGTCAAGGAGAATAAGCAGAGATTAGTGGCCCTTGGATTTGGCAGAATGGAGGTCATTGCTTTCACAAGGTCAGTTTCAGGGGATTTGACATGATAGAAGCCAAACTGAACTGGGTCAATCAGGGAGCAGGAGGAAAGAAAGACAGTAACGTGACCGTAGACAATATGCTCAAGGTGTTTAGAGGCAAAAGGGAGGAGAAAGATGGGTCATTAGTTGAAAGTAGTGTTACGATCAAGGGGCCGATGGGACAGTGTCTGATGAGAGTGAGATATTGAAGAGGTGGGCAAGATGGAACAGGCAGAAAGAGAGAGGTGGTGGAGGACAAGGGAGAGGATAGGATCAAATGGAGAGGTTGTGGGTTGGACCAGATGATGGCCATTACTCCATCTCCAGATACAGTTGAAAAAGAAGTCAGAGTGTGCAAGATGGATGGGGTGGGGTGGTCAGGAAAAAGAGGTGGCATGGTGTTGAGGGTCTGTTGGGATGTGATGTCTTGAAGAATAGACAAAATTTTGGATGTGAAGTAGGTGGCAAAGCCAAAGGCAGAGAGTGAGGAAGGTCGGGTGGGCCGAGGAGGGAGCTGGCAGTAGCCGGTGGTTTGAAGATTGAGAGGAGATGAGGTTTTAGTAGTATGTATGACTGTTTAGAGATGGAAATGGCAGCATTGTAGGATGAGAACATACATTTCAAATGGAGGAAGTCTACTTTAGAGCATGAATTCCTCCACTGATGCTCAAATGTAAGTGAACATTTGCAGATATCTGGTGAATTTGGGATTGGGAGTGTTGCGAGTATGAAAGGTTCAGAAAATTATTTACGGTACTTATGTATTATCTGGGCTCCCATGTTAAATGCACCCCATTTTTTCATACCCCTACTATCCAACTATGCATGGAGTTGATTTTATATAGTGTGGCGAGCGCAGCGAGCCACCGTGCCCGAAGCGTGGCGAGCGGACGCGATCTCATAAGAAAAACGGGAGTCCAGATATTACATAAGTACCTTATTTACTAATGTTTGATTTGGGGGGAGCAGGGGGTTTGTGTATTTTTATTAGATTTTGCAGTTGGAGATTTACTAAATGCAAAATCGAATGTAAAATCAAATTATTTTTTTAAACCACTGAAGAAATATGTAGGAGACAGAGCTGTTTGCAGTGAGCTTCCAGACTGTGTGGGTGTTGAAACAGCGATGCTCGGGAGTGAAGCGCTGGCCATATGTTCAACTAAGCAAATAGCGATTTAGCATCCAACGTAGCTGAGTGGCAAAGCATAGAGATGAACGTTTGGGGGTAGGAGCCTAGCTATGGAGACAGTGGAGCATAGTCCCTAAACATTAGTCCACACACACACATAGTATGCACCTTGTATGAAACTGGCCAAGCGCACCTCAAATTACAGTATGTGCTCAAGTGAAGTGGAAGCCAAAAATGAATATATATACATTTTAATGTACAAAAATCCCAGTGGACACAAAAAGAGGGAACTGAATCCCAGGTACAGTACATTGGGGAAGATGTATTAAGCCTTAACAAGAGATAAATGCAAGGGTGATAAGGAGAGATAAATGTCCAGCCAATCGGCTCCTTACTGGCTTTTTTCAAACACAGCCTGTAACATGGCAGTTAGCAGGTGATTGGCTGGACGTTTATCTCTCTTTATCACCCTGGCATTTATCTCTTGTTAAGGCTTAATACATCTGCCCCATTTAATGTTGTAGCAATACCCGCTAGGCCTCAATGGATAGTGTACATGATGAATGTGAGCTTACTGGGTGCACTGCTTTACAAAAGTCTTCTTTGCAAATAAAATCATTTTTGGGGTATTTTTTAGCACTTTCCGATAAGGCAGTTTGGCACCTAATGCAGCTTGTGAATGGTACTGTACCTTACAGTACCATATATTAACAGCAGAAATAAAAGCATGAGTGATATTATCCTAGTAAATTGAAAGCAATCTGCAGCCCTGCTTCCATGTGGGAGACAGACGGTACCGTACTGTATGTTTACATTTCTAGTTACTGTGCGGGATCTGTATTCAGCGATCCTTTAGCCCAGCGCTCATCTGTAAAGCATATTGCTGCATTTAACATACAGTAAAGTAGTTAAGGTGCAGTACAGTGTGACTGGGTCCTAGAGACAGCTCGGGCCCCATAGCAGCTGCACCCCCTGTACCTTCGGTAGTTATGCCACTGCCACAGGTGATGGCAATCCTACATTAGCAGGGAAGTCCAGGAACAGAGCATTTTCTCCCTCATGGAGAGGGGCAGGTAGGCAAGTAAGCTTATATTTTCGAATGCCGGGACGAAGATGGGGCCCACCCCCGGCAGACATTGTCTCACCCGCGTACCCATGGGACTGCCCAGCGTTTTCATGGGGAGGCTCATAAAAGGCTGGGCATTTGCATGGATGATCCTCGTCGCCGCTGCCATCCGCCCCCCGTCCACCCCCGTCCTTCCCTCCTTCCCCGCTGTGAATGGTCCGTTGAGTGGTTAACTCGTTTCAGCTGTTCGCTGTCAGTGTGTGCTTGTTCTGCGCATGCGCAAACCCCAACCATCAGGGCAGGGGCCGAATTCAGATTACTGCTGGTCCAGAATTGGCCCCTACGGCAGGTGTTATGGTTGGTCATACTGTATGTATGCCATGATAATAATATACACTGATTACAATACCTGTCTTAGCAATACAGTAACATATTGTCATTTCCACAGACCTGAACGAGCATAATCCCTATATACAGGACTGTGTGGTCTACATTAGCATGCACAAAGGTTCCCAGCTTATAGGTACATGTGTGGTGATCCTGCATGTGACACGATAAGACCTTCAATTCTCAGTTGTTAACTTTCTCCCTGGAGCTCAACCAAGAACAGCTGCCGGCACAGATCTTCCTGCCGGATGGATGCATTGGATAATTTTAGAATGGCTTTTTGCCTTTTCCTCCCTCTCTTTCCACCTGCAGCGAGCTGTTCCCCGAGCGCTAATTGCCCATGCACATGTCCTGGAAATCTAGACTGGGATGAATGTGAAGGGCATAAAGGAAGAGACCGATCAACTATTTGCAGTTGACTTTGCAATGTGTTTACTAACAAGAGTTAAGTTTGAGTGTTTCAAGCAGACTAAAACAATGCCTACCAGGCAAAGCATGCTGGGAGATGGACTTTTCTATAATGACTACATTACTTGAATTCTGTAGCACTGTTCCAGGTACAAAGTTTGCACACTTATTTGCTTAATTTACAATTACATCTATTTCTGGTTTTACTGATTTTTTTTGTATTCTTTTGTATCTTTACTACACTATACAGCAAAATCTAAAGCAGAGAATATGTCACTACTGTATAGTGTCTGCTAAAGGCAATTGTAATGATAATTTCTGCTCTGTAGCCCATTCATGTCCACCATTGGTATATTTATATTGAAGGCAGACTTCATGATAGGCTAAGATACATGTTGTTTGCCCAAGAACCAGGACTAGACTGGCCATCTGGCAGTCGCTTCCGGCAAATGCCAGAGGGGCCAATTTCTTTGTGCAAGGTGGAGGCTCCGCGTACCGATCGGCGCACAGAGCAGCTGGACTTGCGGTGGGTCTGGCGGCTCTCTCTGTGCACCGCTGAGGTCCAGGAGAGAGGGGGGCATCACACACCACTATTCCCCTCCTACAAGCCGGGAGAGTTCGATTTGGTGGCCCAGTCCATTGCTGCCAAGAACAGTAGCACATCAAGTTGGAGGTTGCACCTCTCTGCAGACTCTGGGTCCTAAGGTCTGGTTCAGACCGGATCCCTGGGCTGCGAATCTTCGCAGCCCAGCAATCAGGTAAATGCCACACCACTAGATTTACCCCACCCCTGTGCACCGCTGTGGATGCGATCACAGGCATGCACATGGGAAAAACCATTTGCAATCACTCACCATCAAATGATTTCCCCTTGTTTGCAGCACCAAGTAAGTATTGACTCGGCGCTGTGATGGCCATGGGGAGGAGGAGGCTCCTGACGTCACCTTCTCTGTCCCCACAGTCAGGGAATGCTTCAATGGGGTTCTCATCATTTTGCTGGCCTCTTTGGTCTAAATGTTTTTTGGGTTCTGTGTCTAGTCTGTATTTGTGTTAATATCCTTCTATATCTGTGTGCCAATATCTGTGATAATCTCTTTCTGTGTGTGCCAATGTCTTTTTGTGTGCATGCCAATATGAGTGCCAATGTCCTGCCATATGTGGCCGCTGGTCCAGGCTATTGCTAGTAGGGATAGTAACTCTCAGTTGTCAGTATGTGTGTGTCACTGTGTCAGTATGTTTTCCTTGTGTGCAGAATGTATGTAGTTATTTAAATATTTATATCATATTTAATAATCAATGGTCGGCAATGACAACATCACATTTCCTATTAATAAATTAGAAAACTACCATCTCTAAAAGCAGTGGTTCCAATACTTTTCTGAATCATGACACACTAATTTATCAGAATTTTTTTCACAGCACCCCTGGGGCAAATGTTTGTTATGGAGAAATTCCCCCCAAAATATAAAATAAGAATAAGTTGTGTTTATATGTCATCCTCAGGTTCAGTTAGGGTTGTCCACGTATTTTATGATTGGAAGCCACAAGCACTGGTTTTGCCTATTACATTGACCATAAATAATTTGAATTGGCTCTGAACCACCAACCATGGGACCCCACAGTGCCATGGCACACAGTTTGGGAACCACTGTCTTAAAGTTATAAAAACATTTCCCTTAATATATAATATATATAATATAAAGTCATTGCTGAGATTGAACACTTGAATATTTCCACCTAACTGATTGCTTCCTCCTGGAATTCTCTACCTCTCCCCATCAGATTCTCCACCTCTCTGCAAAACTTCAAACGGTCTCTCAAGACTCACCTCTTCTTCAAACCCAGGCAGTGTCAGACTGGGACATAAAGGGCCCACTGGAGAAATGCAGTGGTAAGGATCCAAGTTATAGGTGTAGATAGTCTCCAGAAGGGGTGTGGCCAGCCACCACAGCAGTTTTCTAACCATTATAGAGAGCATGGTTTGATCCCTTGATAAAACGATATACAGTATATTGCAAATAAAGCAAGTGTTTGTATGGTAATGTAACAGATTAATAACAGCACTGCACTGTAGGAACTACACAATAGTATAATGTGCATAGTCTGGAACCTGATCCCAAGAAGAGGAAGTGGGGCCACCATAGGTTTCCCCTATGCCCCCATGGGCCAATCCAACCTTGAACCCAGCTCTCTCATCCTCCTAACCCTGTGGTACATGCTCACTTCTTCCCTATCTGCATTCCCCATCTGTCTGCCCCTCTCCTTTAGAATGTAAGCTCTCACGAGCAGGGCTCTCTCCCCTCATGTGTTTTTCCTTCTCCTTCATAAACTATCTCCTATAACATGTTCCTATCCCACATTTCAGTCACCTGGATGCCGATTTCAGTGTGATGCCTGTTGATGCAGCAATGCAGAGCGTAACTCTGGGAGGCAATGAAGTCATCTGCTGCCAGGCTCCTGCTCCCAAGGGGGCACTTCTCCTTCCCTGCAAGTTTAAATCACTCAATTGAAAGGTAACGGTTGATAACGGTTGATAATGATAACGGTTCTGAAGCTGACTCTCCCCCATAGCAGGCCATATATGCCACACTCTCTTTATTTGAAACATAATATGCATAACATGTATTTATAAAAGGTGATGCATGTGTGTGTGGGGGGGGGGGGAGTGTGGGGGTCTTGTATTGTTCATTTGGTTATGTACTTTGTTAGGTGTTGCAGAACTCTTGAGGCACCATATAAATAAAGGATATTAAAAATAATAATGATATGTGATATGTAAAAATGTGTTTATAGCTTTGCATCTTCTGATTTTTGTTCTAAGTGATCAATCCCTTTAATGTCTGTCATCCTTCGCACCTGCCATGTTATCATCCTCTATGAACACCGGTAGATTATAAATTACATAGATTAAAGGGCGCTGTGCAGATGAACTCGCTGCAATTTCCTGTTACTGTAAAGTAATGAACTATACTGTACTTTCCTTTGTTATAATCCTATAAAGCTCTGCCTATAACGCTGGCATGATAAATCCAGAAAATACTTACTGCTTAATCCTCTCCTTCTAATCCCTTCTATGACAGCGAGCGACCATAATAGCAATGTTATCTGGGATCAACTAGAACAACTATTTTTAGAAAGGCTAATTTTAATTTAATAACTTTGTTACTAAGTAACATTGATGGGGATATAGGGCCAGATGTATCAAGCTTCACAAAGTGATAAAATGGAGAGTGATAAACAATCAGCCAATCAGCTCCTACCTGTCATTTTTCAAACCCAGTCTGTAACATGACAGGTAGGAGCTGATTGGCTGGCTGTTTATCGCTCTCCATTTTATCACTTTGTGAAGCTTGATACATCTGGCCCATAGTCTCCACAGGAAAATCTAAAAAAAAACAATGGACAGTCTTCAAAATCAATTATCTGTATTATGCCTTGGACAACATGCAAGTTGGTGGGGTTATCTATAGTCTTATACTAGAAATGAGTTCTATGCACAGACCTAGTACTTTGGTTTTGGTTGTAATTCGAGATGTGTGTGTTCAGTTCTCCAAAAATCCAAACCAAGCCAAAACCCAGTCCAGATCTCCTCTGGAGATCTGTTCCAAAATGGGTCCCGCTTTGGATATTTATGAAGTTTGGATTTCAAATTTTAAATTTGAATTTCGGGTTTTAGATTGTAAATATTAGCTGTTTTCGTTGATTTATTTGAATGATTTTAACTGAACACTTGAGGCTGATTTTGCTTTATCCAAAACAAAATGATGACTTAGAACCAAAATCAAAACACGGGGTTCCGCGCTCATCCTAGTTTGAAAACCATCATTGTGTTTTGCAAAACCAAGCCATTCGCAGCCTTTCACAGGGCGGGATTTCACTCTGGCAGGGCGGTGGCTATATGATCGCAGGGCTCTGGAAATTAGCAGAGAACTGATAAGGTCAGAATAACCCCCAATGTTTTGGCACCTTATGAATAAACAACAATGATAATAGTAACTATACTGATAATAGAGTGGTTTGCTCAACAGTAGTGCATTGTCTTCCATAATCCAGAAGTGTTTGCTGAAGAAATAGACCTGGTCAGTCCTTCCCTTACATTTTGAATGATCACTACTGTAAAAACAGTATAAATTTTTTTTAATGAAATCACAGGCTAATTGCTTTGTATATTTTGGAAGCAGTTATCAGGTGTCTGGCAACTCTAAACAGACTGAAACGATGTAATGGTTCCGTGCAGGACAGTTATACCAGGAGGTCAGTGACTGGTTCATAGGACTGCATACCTCCCAAATTTATGGGGACTGAATTTGGGATATATGCGTGCTGAAGCCAAATAGGTTGCGTAGCCTCGCCGTAAGGGGGCATGGCCTACAATCGCGGCACTCCTGTGAGACCACACACCTGTTTTTGCTGTTGTGGGGGCATGGCCAGCGCTCTAGGAGTCTGTTAAATCATACTTGCCTACTTTGATTGTCTCCTTCCTGGGAGAAGAGAAACTGTCTCACCTGTAGTACGCCGCTGCTCCTCCAGATCACGCTAAAGACCGGAAATACAGGCTAATCGTCATAGTGACCATAGACGCCGAAGGAAGTCGGAAGTCAGGTGACAGCAGAGCCGCGCTGTCACTACTATGTAACCTAGTAACCAGGTAAACAACTCCGGCTACCTGATAGGTGGACATTGTTATTATGTCACTTTGTAAGCCTAAAAAACAGAAAATCACATTTATTTACACGGAGGGACAGCAGGACCACTGTTGCTACTCCTCCTAAACGGATATAACAGTAGTAGGTTACAAAACTTGAACATATTAGGTGAGACACTCTCAGGGTTCGTGGGTAGATCAGACACACATGTAAATAACGCAACAAACAAAAAAATGTGAACATAGGAATGCTACACAAGGATAGTATATGGCTCATATACAGAAAAAAAAAAGGTTGAAATAAGAAAAGTGATTAGCAACACGAAGGAAAAAATCCAAAACTAAGCAAAGAAGATCTGAACAGATAAGTGAATGTGCAGAAGAGAGTTTTTCACAGGCAAGTATACCGATAATGGGTTATATGAACAAGAACACCACAATCAGGTAACCCTATAAGAAACAGTGTAATGATTGATACTCATTTAGACCATTGGGAGCAGTGCAATTCAGACGATGGATCCACAGGCACTCCCTCTGTAAAAGCAACTTGTTGCGGTCTCCACCACGTCTCAGAGGTGGAATCTGATCGATAGGCATTACACAAAAATCACGTATGGAATGTTTGACCGTGGCAAAATGCCTTGCCACTTTGGGTGTGTTACTGTCCATCTTAGCAAAAACATTCTTGATAGATGAACGATGAAGTGCTACTCGCTCCTTCAAAAATTGAATGGTCTTGCCCACATAGATTAGTCGGCAGGGACAAACAATTGCGTAAACAACATACCGACTATTACAATTTAGATGATGTCGTATCTCATATGACTTTCCAGTACTCGGATCGAAAAATTTGTCACCAACAGTCAAGAACTGGCAGTTCACACAGCCATGACATTTGAATGCTCCATGTCTTGTTTGTAACCAAGTACGATTCTAAATAGGTCCGATATCCGAAGGGGCAAGTACATCTCTGAGGTTACGGCTCCTCTTGTAACAAAAAGTGGAGCTTGTTGGCAAAAACGTCCTATATTTGAATCCAATTGCACTATATGCCAATATTTCATGACAGTTTTATGGAGGTGAACTGAGGCAATCGAATAGGTGCTTGAAAAAATTTGTCTATTATTGACCAAACTCTTCTCCTGTTTAGATAACTTATTATCATGTGGGGTTTCCAAGCACCCTGTCACAGCCTCTGAGATCTCTTTGGCATCATAGTCACGTTGTAGGAAGCGTGCACTCATTTCGGATAATGCCTGTGGAAGGGTATCCCTATCAGATGTAATGCACACAACCCTCAGCAATTGCAATAGTGGTAGGCCTCTTTTGAGGGGTAAAGGATGAAATGAGTCAGCTGATAGTAGGGAGTTTTTATCCATCAATTTCCTAACAATACAGACGTCCAGATAACTAATTGTAGTTTCACTAAATTACATAGTAAACCTGACTGTGGTGTTCAATGCATTTAGGGCATCTATGAACTCAATCAGTGCCTGCACCCCCCTCAGTCTACACTAGAAACAAATCATCTATTTACTGTAAAAATGGATGAATTTTGAATAAGTGGGATGGGCCATAATATGTTGTTTTTCATACATGCTCATGAATAAATTAGCATAAGAGGGCACCATGTTCGAGCTTTGACTTTTTCTGGCTACCATCCTTTCAGGACTTCCACTGCATCTTCTTTGTTGTTCACCTGGAGGATGGCGACCTTTAAGCTCTTTTGCAGGACTTACATGGCATCTTGTATCTTCAGAGAAAAATATGTTTGTTGTACAGTATTGTTGTGAATGCATAATCACAATAAAACTGAAATAAAGTACAATGTAGAAATAGAAACAAAAATGTGTGATGAAGTTTTCTCTAAGATATTTTTCAAGTGTATAGAGCTGGGAGCCTGGAGCCCAAGAGGACACAAGCCAAACCTGAGTCTAGGAATTTAAAAACAATAGGGGGGTTAATTTGCAATTTTTTTATTATTGCTTTTACAGATTTTTTTAATTAGTTTAATTAGTTTAGATGTCTCGACCAATGTAGCTCTGCCCACATTATTTACACCTCCACCCATATTACCCACAATACCACCCACATTTGCCCATCCCAAGGGTTCAGGAAACTATTTTTCTTCAAAGATAGCAGTGTTTGTGTGTGTGTGTGTGTGTGTGTGTGTGTGTGTGTGTGTGTGTTAATAGATTATTTTTTATCAATTAACAAAATACAAAGAGAATGAACAGACTATAGGGCCAAATGTATAAAGCTTCAAAAATTTATAAAGTGTAAAGTGATGAACAACCAGCCAATCAGCTCCTACCTGCCATTTTCAAACCCACTCTGTAACATGGCAGTTAGGAGCTGATTGTCTGGCTCTTTATTACTCACCATTAATCCTTTTTAGAAGATTGCTACATCTGGCCTTGTATTACATACATTTTGGTGTGACCACGCACACAGTTTTTGAGGGAACTCAGCAAGGTTTTTCTAAACATCTTAGAAAACAAACCACAGATCTTCTGTATATTTAGACTTGCTCAAATCCTTCGTTCTCTTCATGCAATCCTAGACAGACTCGATGATGTTCAGATCAAGGCTCTGTGGGAGCCATATCATCACCTCCTGGACTCCTTGTTCTTCTTTACGCTGAAAATAGTTCTTAATGACATTGGCTTTATGTTTGGGGTCGTTCTCCTGCTGCAGAATAAATTTAAAGGTAATCAGATACCTCCTGGACTGTATTGCTTGGTACATTAGTATCTGCATGTATTTCTCAGCATTGAGGGCACCAATAATCCTGACCAAATCCCTACCTCCATTTGCTAAATATAATCTTTCGCTTGCAAAGAACCTACAAAATTCTTCACTGTTGCCTATAGAAACTCATTATTGTACAACTCTCCAGCCATTCACCAAACTGCCTTCTGTTACAGGCACATTTTTAATATTTGGACTCATCAGTCCAGAGCACCTGCTGCATTTCCGTGTATAGCTGAGTCGCTTGGCCTCATTTACACATCAGGTATGACTTTTTTTTTACTATTTTTCCATGGAGACCACTTCTGTCAAGACTTCTTTGACCAGTAGATGAGTGTACTTGGATCCCACTGGTTTTGCCAATTTTGAGGTGATAGCACTGCCAAACATCCTCTGATTTAGATGGGAAATAAGTATGATGTGTCTTTCTTTCAACTGATGCACTAAGTTGCCTTGGCCAACCACTGCATCTTCTGTCCTCAATGTTGCCCTTTTCTTGGCGCTTCTTTAAAAGAGCTTGAACAGCACATTTGAAACCCCAATCTGCTTTGAAATCTTTGCCTGGGAGAGACCTTGCTGATGCAGTATAACTACCCTGTGTCTTCTTGCTGTGCTCATTCTGGCAATGGTGTTGACCAGTGACATGAAACTGTCTTCCACAGCCTCACTTTTGTAGCAGAGTTTGTCTGTTCCTCGCCCAGATTTAAGCATCCTACACAGCTCTTTCTTTTATTGACTGTGTTTCAACCTACTGTATATATGAAAACGATGATCATTATCACCTGTTTGGTATAATTAGGCTATTATACACCTGGCTATGTGCAAATGTCCCTAGAAGAACTGATACTGTTTTGAAAGCAGAGTGGTCACATCAAATATTGATTTGATTTAGAATTCTCTTCCGTTCATTCACTTTGCATTTTGTTAATTTATAAAAATAAACTCTTAACACATCTATTTTTGAAAGCATTCGTACCTAACAGCATTTTTTCCATACCTGCCAAAAACAGTACTATCCTGTTTAGCCTACCGTCCTGGCTTCGCTGTGACGCCATGAGGAATGTCCTGTTATGGCGCACTAAGGTGTACTATGGTGAAAGCCTGCCGTTGCATGTAATTACACTGCTTTGCAGCTAGGTGGTAATTGCTCCACTAATGAAAACTACAGTACAGTGCCGCAGATGGATATGTGAAGTGCTATCGCCATTTACTGACCACCTTTACTGGTTTACTGCACAGTATGCCGAGTTTAGCTCCACAAGGGTGTGCTCACTCTCGGCCCGCCACCATTTTGTAAATACTGTATGCTACGTAGTTGGGTTCCTGAAACCTACAGTGCTTTCCATAAGATACCTTTTATATTAAAGTCACCTGTGAGTGATTTTGTTTGTAAATACAATGTATACATCTCTATCTCTCTCTCTCTCTCTATTTTTGTTAAATCGAACCACCCCAGACTCGGAGTTCCTGGACCTATTTTCCAGAAGAATAGTACTGGTTCCAGGTTTCTGCAATGTGTGAATGAGATGACAGGCCTATGGTACAGAATGGCTTGGTGGTTATGCCCCCAGCATGCCATGCCCAGTGCCTAGGGTGTAGATCCTTCTTGGGAGAAATTCATGTTTTGGAATTCCACTGTAATTGATTTTGTCGACACAATTTAGGGTTTACAAATGCCACCATTTATGTAAATAAATATATTATTATATAGGGCAAGTAGAAAAGTCAGAAAACTTTACAAGCTCACATAACCTGGCAGCTAAAGCTATAAGGCTACAAATGATCCTGGCATCTGTGCATGCTGCAGCAGGTCTGATCATAGAAGGAGCAGGAAATGTACTTGTCCCCTATAACATCTGACTAGTCAATACTGTTATTAATTATACATTGTGATTGTATAGAACTATATCTGTAACAAATATGGGCCCTTATTCTGATCGGTGCGGATATTCCCGAATTCTTACGGTGCGTGCCGCACGAATCGCTGTGCGGCGGCGTGCGGGCATCGTCCGTAGAAACGCCCACGTGTCCTCCGCATTCGGACGGAGTCACTCTTTAAGAACAGGGCGTGTGTACGGACGACATACAAACCGTGCGTGTGCGGGGGAAACGTACAGATTCTTGCACGGTCTTCCCGCACAAGCACGGTCTTACCGCGTGAGAACGTACGGAAAGCTGTCCGTACGCCCCGATGCGGAGTATTTATGCACAATCCAACACTTTTGTACTGAGTACACACAGCGATCACATGACCCACTTAGGCTATTAGGCAACCTCCTGAAAAAGGGATTGTTATCAATTTCAATCAATTAAATGCTCATCTATACTGACCCACATTCCTACTACATTCATTACACACATTAACCCTTACAGCATGTGACCCTAACATACATCTATATACACTATGTACATTTTGCTTATTTTAAACATTTTAAACAATTTACACATATACTTTAGCATGTTAGAAAAAAACACTGACAACTTTGAACTTTAAATAACGATTTATTATTAACCAAATGGCAACAAAACAATAATTTAATCCTCCGCATCTATTAGGCGGTCCATTTCATCTAACATGAGGCGCATCAGGCCTCGCAGTCTTACGAGGGCCCCACGGCGACCCTCCTCTGCTTGGGCAGGCTCATCTGTGGAGGAAATTCAAAATGAAAAATGACTAATGATATTCCTGCATACATTTAACATAGTCAAACCTACATTTTAAACATGCATTCTGAGAGGTGTGTGTGTATATGTATATATATATATATATATATATATATATATATATATATATATATCTATATATAACTCTATATATATACACACATATCTACCTATATATATGAGACATACACCTATACATACATGCATACATACTACATGGAAAGCCTGATTTTGGCCCTCTACCCTTTACTCTGTAGAACACCTCACAATCATACTGCTCCTTCTCAATCCAAACCCACCCATGACTAAGCTCTGAGAAGCATGCCACGCGCTGCACCAATCACAAATCGGCAAACAAAGTTCAGTGTCTGTTATATGATGGAGCCTGGCAGGGGAGTTACACAACTCTCAGGAATGCTCAGTACATTTGTGCAATCAAGCATGGCTTGCCTGCTGATGGTCTGCTCCAGAAATCATTATCAGAATGCCAGTTAGGGGAGGCTGCAGCACTAACCCACTCCCATGCTCAAAAGCATTACTAAGACCAAATACACACACAATTATGGTGCAAAACATACATGCAGGCCGCAGGGGGTGGTTAGCTAGAGGAGGGCCCAGGGGCACTGACCACTTGTTACTCCAGTCTAAGCCACGCCTGTCCATACTCCATTTATGCCATACTGAATCTAGTTTACAAAGATCATTCACCAGTAAACTCTACTCACCCTATATGAGGCTACAGATTGTAGGCAAGCAGCAGGGACATGAAACACTTACATTAGCAAGTCCTCCCTTTCTTCCAGGATACAGATTAACTACACAGGTTCAGTGGCACTTAAAATCGAGATGAAAGACATCCTCACAACCTGTGTCATTAATATGTGTCCTGGCTGAAAGGGATGGTTTGCCCACCCTATCTAACCCCAAAGTGTGTCTGTTGCTATCCCGTTTCTTTTGTCATTTTATAGTATTGTAAAAATCAATTGAATCACCAGTGTTACATAGCAAATAGTACATGCCAAACGGATAAATAAATCCTTATGTATACATACCAATTCCGGCCGCCTGGACAACCTCATCGGGCTCCACCTCCTACTCAGGGGCCTCCAATGCGCCATCCTCGGCCTCGCTGACGTCCTCCACGGGTGCCAGTGCCTCCACAGCCCACCCCTCGTCATCCTCAATTTCCTGGGCCCCCTCCTCCGGCGTATATCCGCCGGCGGGCCACCGCATAGGCAGAACGTTTCTGCCTATTTGTAATGAAGGGGCCAGCACGCCCCAGCCTGGTCTCCATAACGGAGACCAGTGCCCTCAGCTCGGCTGCAGAAAAGGGTGCTGCTCTTCCATAAGCCGCCATTTTAGGAGTGGCACAAATCAAACAATCATGTGCTGTCATTGGTTGATCAGAGTGATATTTGGTATTAACTTTATTGTTCATTTTTACACTAACAGCGTGTATGCGCCCGAACAGACGGCTAACCCATTGCATCGCACACCCATTCTAAACAGTGTAAAATATGATGGAAACATATTATATCTAATCTATAACATTCACCAAACATGGGTATAAGCAACAGGTGAAATAGTGTGCATCTCTAGACACTTACACCTAACTCCACATTCTGCCATGTGTACACTTACCTTCTACTGGCCCCTACTACAGAGGTGGAATGAAAAGTAGCTAGCATCTAACCTGAATGTGGAGTGCTTTCACATGTGATTTGGATGCTAGCACTAATGACTTGTGGCTAAGTGGTGGACTGGATTGACATATGGAATGAGTAGTGTCAGTTGTACTACATAGCAAACAAGTGCACAGTACAGAAGTACATGCAAATATACATTGCATGTCTGACCACAGTTGTATTTGGTCATTGGTGTTGGAATCTGCATTTAGCAAATAAATCAGACTTACTGAGTTTTCCATGTTTTTGTGAATTATTTGTCAACACCAATGGGCGGGCCGTATGCGCCGCACGGTTGACGCTGGCGTACGGGACGCGGCCGTACGGAACGCAGGTTGCAGCTGATTAACGCCAATTACAGAAATAGTATTTAAAGTTGACCTAGAAAGGCAAACAGTTGTTGCAAACATGCCAGGCTCAGACTCAGAAGAAGACCAGGTGGTGCAGAATCTCTTGGCACGCATGGAGGCTAACACCACCTATGTCCCCCTCAACCCAGAGGACCCAGATGGCCCATCAACATCAGGCCAATCAGCTGCTGGGCCATCCTCAGCTTCAGCAGAATCATTGGGAACACAGCAGGTGGCTTCCCAACAGAGTAGCCAGCCCAGCACTTCAGGTACAGCAACCGGTGGCCGTGGCAGTGCCCGTGCCCGTGGCCGCAGTGGGGCAACACGGGAACCAACAACACGAAACATGGCATATGAACCGCGGGAGCTTGACATCCTGGTGACCCGGGCATGTGATTTAATTGAGTGTCCAGCAGTGAAGTTGACACACACAAGGAGATGGAAGATCTGGGAGGAGATAACGGCGGAGATTAATGCAGTGGCTCCACAAGTTCGTCAGACGGAGCACGTTAAGAAGAGGCAAGTACATGTGTGTAACATTTGAGTAGTACAAGTCCAGTAATGTTAACATTCAATATTAGATGGAGTTGGGCAATGGGTGTTCACGTTGCTTGGACGCACAGACATGTTGGCCATGACATTGAATTAATAGTTATTGGAGGGTGACTGTTTTTGTATCTTCTAAGGGTTGGTTTGAAAAAAGAATATAATGTAAGTTTGGTGTCAGTAGGCACATGTTGTATTATGTTTCAGATTGCAATGGGTGCTACAGCAAACAGGAGGAGTTACATGTATTAATATGTACACTTTGATTGCAGGTGGCACGACTTCAAAGGCAACCTCAAGAAGAAATTGACCGAGCGGTGGCAACACAGCCAGACCTCTGGGGCTGGCCCCATGCCTGCCAAGCTGGAGCTCACCCCCCTGGAAGAGATGGCCCAGTGCTGTATAGCAGTGGAGGAGGTCCGGGGGGTGAGCACTATAGACAGCGAGTCCCCAGCGGAAGTGATGGCTTCTACTCTTGAAGGTAATTATTTGCCAGGCCATAAGTAGATGTTTTACATTTTGCATGGAATGTGTGGTAATTGGAATTTTCTTGTTCAACAGCATCGCCACCGCTTGGTCAAGATTCTCTTGAGGAGGTTGTGGAGTCTGTGCCACCTTGCCCCAGTAGCAGGCCCGTGCAGCAGCCGCCGGGATTGTCTGCGGCTGAATTGTCCATGTGGGGCCGTGTGCTGGATAGTATTGTGCAGCAGGGAGAGTCGGCATTCGAGCGGGTGCGTAGGGCCGAGGAGGTGCTGCAGGGTTTGACCAGCAGCCAGCAGAGTATTGCTGAGAGCCTGCAGGCTATGAGTGCCAGCCAGCAAGCTATGGCTGGCAGCCACCAAGCTATTGCTGGTAGCCTGCAGGTGCTGGCTGATCAAGCCCTGCGGCAAAACGACCTCCTCCTCCGCCATAATGAACTTATGGTGGAGCTAGTTAACAGCAATAGGGCCCTAATGTCACCCGCTTCGGGTGCATTACCAACCTCATCACTCCCTGCTGCCAGAGGGGGAAGAAGATCCACCCCCTCACCAGCACGTGCTCCACATGAGCCACCATCGGACTCTGGCCGTGGACGAGGTCGAAGAGCTGCTGCACGTGGCAAGGAGCCTGCCAGGGGCAAACGTGCTCGCAAATGAACTTGTGTCCCCATTAATCTTCTCCGTTATGTCTTCCCAAATCTTCCATTGAGCTGTGTGTGTCAGCATCCTGTGTCCAAATCCGTGCCCAGGGTCACCACTTTTGCCCGCGGTTCAAATGTCATGTTTGGTTCACCTGTTGCCCTGTTTCGGCTACCATTACTGTGTGCTGTACTTGAAGTGTTGGTGCTGTACTTTTGTTGTGAAGCCACCTGATGTGTTCCCAATGATTCTGCTGTGGCTATTTATTATGTATTATGTCATTTTTGTCCTGGTATGGTACCATTTGTTTTGATATGGTTTTGAAATTTTTACCAAAGTTTGTTTAATAAATGTTATGTTGGCCCCCCAAATGTCTGTATTAATTGATACATGCACAAGTGCCATGTGTATTAGTATTATTAATATTAAGTTGTGTTGATTATTTGCAGTGTAAAAGTGTGTGACAAGTGCAGCATGTAATGTTCCCTTTAAGCTGCAATGCTTCCAATTGTAGCAGTGAGAAGCGTGTCATTAACAAGTAATGGGTCAAGTATGTGATTGTATTGGGTTCAGGTGACATTGGTTGAGGTGCGTTCGTCCTGATTAGGCGTTCCGATTGCCTAGCGCATGACCGAGTGGTGTCCGCAAAGCAAGAGTAACCTTTTGTACACCGCACATTTCTTCCCTTTTCGCTCGCGTGCATTCGGCGTGCTGTCCGAATGCACGCCTACCAAAATGTGTGTACTCCCCCGTGTCCGCCCATGTTTCCGCCCAGTTTAGCCCACTTTGAAACTACGCCCCTGTGTCATTCCGCATGACGCCCATAACACACCCATATTGGCCGAGTGATTGCGGTGCACATTTCTGTACGGTATTAGTGAGAACAAGTACGGAGACCATGCGTGGCACATGCGCGTAGCGTTCTCCACGCATGCGCAGACGGCTAAAAAACGCCATCCGAAAGAATTCGGAAAAGTCCGCACCGATCAGAATAAGGGCCATGGTGACTTACCTGCAGCTGTCTGAACAGTCAGTGCTACTGACCGTTCCTACATTGCACCATACTTGCCTACTTTTGAAAACTAGTTTCAGGGAGATTATAGTTGGTGGTAGAATTTTGCACAGCGCCCCATTGAGGGGGTGTGTCATGCTCCACCCAAAGGGTGTGTCTAGTCCCATATATGAAGAGATTGTGCAAAGAGATTGTGAACATGGCACCTAGAAGCGTGGGTGTGTAGTGCTACATCTGAGAGGAATCTTGTAAAATGACAAATGTAGATGAGCCCCAAAGCAGTTAGTAAGAACTACTATACTTGGTAAAGTGCTGGGAAATGGTGCTGATGATTCAATGTAAATGTATCTGTCTCTCATTCCTTTTTTCCTGCTGTTGCTGTTATTTCAGGGAGTCTCTTGCAGAATGCAGGAGGGTAGGCAACTATGCATTGCGGCACACTTTCTTACAGATAGTTGATATAGACAGCGGCGCATAGTGCCCCTGTTACCAGGCACACATGGTCACTGTAATACATGGGGGAGATGTACATAATGGAGGATCATACATTTACCTCTCCGTAACACCCAACTTTCATTGGTGGCTCAGTGGGACCTTCACGTGCGGCACAGCCGAGTGCCTGAAATTTTGGGGGCGTGGCCTTCAAATCACGTCACTCATGCCAGACCACACCCATATTTTGCCACTAATGCCCCTCTGCCTGCAGTGAATAGACACTGTGCGCATGCCCAAAGTGTCCATTCACCGCTGACAAGCGGCCCAGCAGGTGCCAGCGGGGACTCCCAACTGCTGACCCCGGGGGGGACATGGGAACATCCCCAAAAACTGAGACGTTCCCGTGGTAAACGGGACAGTTGGGAGGTATGCCTCTATGTCCCATACATGACCCTAATAACAGCACCATGCGTCCCAGCTGATGGATTTCAGAAAGAAGGTACTGTAATTATTTACCAGCAGAAAGCCTGAAGTTGTCCCAGGGAAAGGTGTGGAGGAACCTCCAAAGTGCCTCCTGCTCATCTGGTGTCGGTATCAGGAATGAGATTATGTACCTGTGAGACCCAGAGAACGAGTACCCTGGTTGCCTGTGGAGGACCGGATGGGGAGGTGGTGTAAAATGTTGGTGGCTGATACACAGCAGGCGTGTGTCACTATGGGGTTTATTCTAGTTCATTCTTTCTGACAAAATCCTTCTTAGATGGACAAAACCATGTGCACTGCAGGGGGGCAGATGTAATATGTGCAGAGAGAATTAGATCTGGGTGAGTTATTTTGTTTCTGTGCAGGGAAAATACTGACTGCTTTATTTTACACTGCAATATAGATCTCACTTTGAAGAAAAACCCCACCCAAATCTAATTCTCTCTGCACAAGTTACATCTGCCCCACCCGCAGTGCACATGGTTTTGTCCATCTAAGAAGGATTTTGTCAGAAAGAATGAACTAGAATAACCCCCTATATCACTCCACCAGCCAAGAAGCCAAATGGGAGGCTAATGTGCGGCTTGGTTGGACCGCCCCATCCGGCCATCGGCCCTTCTTGTATATGCTAGAACTACAAGATGGCCAGTCCGTCCCTGCTGTCTACAACTGCCCCCGAATCAGGACCAAAGTGACATCTGTTCTGGTAAACGTTATAATTGGGAACTAAACAGTAATAAACAAGAATGGGGTATAACAGATAAGAGGGCCCTGCTCGCAAGCTTACAATCTATAGAGACATTATAATTTGATACATGAGGATAAGTGCTATGTATTGTAAACTAGTCGAGTTAGATAACCTTTTATAAAGCCTCCAATGGCAGAAGTGAGGTTACCACCAAGTTTTTGGAAAAACAACTATAAAAAGAGGTTAACATACATGTAAAAGGCAAACTCACTGTCAAGCACTGCAGAAGATACTGTTACCATGGGTTACAATGGATTGGCTAATAAGAAACAAACAGATTTTAAATAAACTTTATTAGTAGAGTGCAACATGACAACAAATAAATGTAGCTGTTATTGCGTGTCAGAACTTGCAGCAACCCCCCATTTATGGTATTTTTTTTTTATGGAGCAGAGATTAACCCCCAAAACAGTTTTCCTTGATTTATGGTACATAAGGCCGGCATCTCCAGTCCTGTTATACAGAGGTCCCAAATTTGATTTACAGATATCAAATTGCAGTGGCGCTTCTAAGGATAGATTGTTAACCCCTTCCCTGACAGAGGGCTGCTGCTGGCCTCAGGAACAGAAATAGGCCACGTATAGGCTTACACAACATCCTGAGCAAAGCTGGCAGCTTCCTATCGGCAAAAATTCCACCTGGTACCAATATTTGCAAACATTTCACCGTGTTTGCACACAAAAAGGGTCATCCTAGTAATTCAGGACAGAGCGTGACCTCTGCATTAGCTCTGTAATGAATCTGATCTGCTAGCCAAAACATTTCCTGCTGATCTGCCAAACTTCCATAAAGAGAAATCTGCAGAGGAGGTGGCCTGGTATGAAGCTGTAACCAGACCTTAGGAACGTTAAGTAAAAGGATTACACTCTATAGCCACTGAGCACAGAGACATGGGGTTTATCTCTTTCTCTATATATATACACACCTCGCTAGCACTTGTAAATCCAGTGTAAAACTGTGCAGATAAAAAAACTGGAGTCACACAGTCAGGCGAACTAGCGAGTGTTTATATACTGCTAGGCGCACATGCCTCCGCACTGCCAAAGCTGGAAGCTTCAGGCACCACTTGTGGATAGAAAAATGGTGCAATATAGAGATGGTTAATATTTGGGTCCTATTTCTGACTAGGGGCCAGATTCTCTAAGCTTCAAAAGTGATAAAATGGAGAGTGATAAACAGCCAGCCAATCAGCTCCTGTGTGACATTTTTCAAACACAGCCTGTGACATGGCAGGTAGGAGCTGATTGGCTGGCTGTTTATCACTCTCCATTTTATCACTTTTGAAGCTTAGAGAATCTGGCCCTAGATCTAATACCTGTATATATATTGTGTACTTTGCCATGATGTGCAAAAACTCTACATGTAGCTGGAGATTAAGGGGGCTATGTGCTAAGCCTTGGAGAGAGATACAGTGGTCAGAGACCTGCTTACCTACTTTTAGAGAAGCCCAGAGAGGAGACTATGGGGCAGATGTATTAAGCCTGGAGAAGAGATAAACTAGAGATAAAGTGGAAGGAGATAACGCACCAGCCAATCAGCTGTGTTTGAAATATGACAGGATCTGATTGGCTGGTGCGTTATCTCCTTCCACTTTATCTCCAGTTTACATCTGCCCCTATATCATTAGCACTTCGATGACATCATTATTATATTATTATTATAATTTTATTTATAAGGCGCCACAAGTATTTCGCAGCGCCGTACAAAGGGTATGAATCCCCGCCGACAAGTTGAGAGGTTGAAATTGCAAAGTCAGATTATGGCTTGCATATCTCTCTGGTCCTCAGCTTCAGGGGGTACAGGGTCCTCAAAAACGCGTTTCTCCGCGCTCAGGGCGGCTTTTTCGATTCAGAATTGATGGGACACTTATCCCGCAGCAGGGATTGACAGCAAGTTGCTGTGTTATCTGTGAAACAACTTTTTGAATTTTTTTGCATTCCTGGGACCAGTACTGGTAATTATGAACATCTACTTCAAGCGGTTATTAATTGGTAACAATTGTATTCCCAGTTTTTAGCTTGCATGCATGCAACTAATTGATTTTATTGTGATTTATCATTTGTTATTAAATTGTATTTTTGTGTGTACATACGGCGCATAGTGATTTTTTTCCTTTGTTCTCGATATGCATTTAGGTTGACGTGTCCAGGTCGACATGCAGGAAGGTCGACATGAGTCTAGGTCGATGTGGGTTAGGTCGACAGGGTCATTAGGTCGACATGGGTTAGGTCGACAGTCAAAAGGTTGACATGGGGTTTTTCACTGTTTCTTGAGCCGACATGTACCAGCAGGCGGTATTTCGTGCCCCACCATCCACTAGGGTGTGGAGGGAGAGTAAAATAGTGTGCCGAGCATAGCGAGGCACTGAGCCCGATGCATGGCGAGTGTAGAGAGTCATGCGTGGGGACGCGGTGCACTTTAACCTGTGTCCATGTCGACTGTGTCGACATTCGGCTAAAAAAATGAGCGAAACACCCCATGTCGACCTTTTTTGACGGTGGATCTAACCCGTGTTGACCTAATGACCATGTCGATCTTATGACCCTGTCGACCTAACCCATGTCGACCTTCCTGCATGTCGACCTAAATGCATGTCAACCTAATAGTGCTTACCTAATGACTGTCTAACAACTTGCTGGTGACCAACTGATCCACACCTCTATCACTCACCCAGGCTAAGTGCATCGCTCCCTGCCAGGCTTAGTACCTCAACCACTAAGGGTCTAATTATTAAATTCTAGCGAAAATTGTTATTTACAAGATTAATTAAAAATATTTGGCAATACCACTAGCATTTACTAAACCTCCCCTCACTATCATTGTCCCCATCTGTATCAGGCTTTGTAGGCCATATTTCATGGGTAGACCACCGTAGGCCGAGTCTTCTTGACTCTGACTTTACTAAATCCGCACTCTAAACCTTATCAGAATCAGAATCACTTTATTGGCCATGTATACTCTCGTATACTAGGAATTTTTTGTGGATACAGTGCAGCTTCCAGCATGGTACAAGAGGGATGACAGGCCCACTGACGTGCGGTGAGGTCATTGCCTCCCGCACTGACCTCACCACCACCCCCCCCCCCCCCCGGACATGGCGGTGCTACATATGCAGCGGCCGCCGGTACATGCGCCACCCCTCCCCTCCCCTCCCACCACCCGGCGGACTCACCTGTCCTCGGCGGTGGCGGCGGCCAGTCCTCTCGGCGGTGAGACGGGTGAGTGACATCTGCTTTCTCCCTGCAGGCACCGAACTCCCCGCTGCCAGCGCTGCTGCATCCTCTCCAGGGCCCTGCATGTATGTGATTGGACAGCAGATCCAGCACTGGATCTGCTGGCCCAATCACATCTGGGGGCGTGCGTTTATACTGGTGCCCCTGTCATTGCGGCATCAGTATAAGTGACGCTTCCCCATTCATTTTTAATGGGCTTTTACAGCCCAATGCTGCACCCTGCCCCCTGCCCACCCCTACCCGCCCCCCGCTGCCCGGAGTTTTAATGTTAACAGCGGGAGGCACCTCTCCCGCTGCCTCCCATCCTCACATGCAGCAGTGTAAGATGGTGGGAGGCAGCCGGAGAGGCAGAAATGATGAAAATAATAAAAGAAGATATATAAATATCTTCTTTTTATCATTTTCATCATTATGACAGGGGAGGCTCTGCCTCCCCTGCCTCCCCTGACTGCACGTCCCTGGACAGGACATACATACATTGCATCAGTTGGGCATACAAATGACAATTCACATGTTATGATTTGCAAAGTAAGACAGGGCAGTGAGATGTTTAGATTACCAGTACCTTAGAGTACATTGTTCAATAGGTGAATAGCTATCGGGAAGAAGCTTTTTGCGGTTCTTGACGACTTGGCAGTGATGGACCTGAAGCATCTACCTGATGGGAGAATATCAAACAAGTTATGGCCAGGGTGGAGTTTGTCCGCCACGATCTTCCCAGCGCACTTCTTGGCCCTGCTTAAGTATTGTTACCTTACAGGGGGAGTGGGATGCAGTTACCATCCCGGCGGTCGGGATCCCGGCGTTCAGAATCCCGACGCCGGAATCCCGACACTTTCTCCCTCCGTGGGTGTCCACGACACCCCTGGAGGGAGAATAAATTAGTGTGCCGAGCATAGCGAGGCACCGGGCCTGCTGCGTGGCGAGCGCAGCGAGCCCGCAAGGGGGGGCGATCCACGTCCCCCCCTTGTCGGCATTTCGGCTGTCGGGATTCCATACTGAATCCGGGGAGGTCTGTCCCAATAATCTTCTCTGCTGTCCTCACCACTCTTTGCAGGCTTCATTTGTCAGATTCATTGGCCCCTCCATACCAGATTGTAATAGAGGAGCATAGAACGGACTCCACGATAGCAGTGTAAAAGAGCCGCAGGAATGTTGAATTTTTTCAATTGCCTCAGGAAGAACAGCCGCTGTTGGGCCTTTTTGACAATGGAAGTTAGTTTGGGCTCCCATCTGAGGTTGCAAGAGATTTTTGTCCTGGAGATTGAATGAGTTGCTCTTACAGAATTCCAGCAGCAGGTTGGGGATACGATCATAGGCGTGTGCAGACCATTTGCTTAGGGGGTGCACCATTGTGACCATAAATGCAAACTAAATAGAAGGTGACTTATTTATGTATATGCACTTCAGAATTAATCATCCCCCCCCCAGAGTCCGCCGAAGGCATGTGCCAAAAATATACACTGTAAAGGAGCCCATACACGGTCCGTTGTGGACCGGCTCCGTTCTGTAATATGCGATGCGCGCTCCCGCGCATCACATAGTACGGTACAAAAAGTATGTGCTGCACATTATGCCACACGGTGTAATGTCCATTACACATTATTCCACACACAGCAATGCCCATGACACATTATACCACATGTATATGGTGTATACATGTATACATTACATATTATACCACACACCATATTGCTCATTAAACATTATGCTACACACCATAATGCCCATTACATATTAAGCCATATAAGTGTGCTTACCTACATGCTCGTTGTCAGGAGTTACATGTTTGATTCCAGGGGTTACATCATCCTTGACACAATAAGGGGGGGGGGGGTGTTTCATGCTCATTGCCACAGGTACTACATGCTTGTTGCCAGTGGTAGTTACATGCTTATTGCCAGGATAGATTTGATGCTTGTTGCCTGGGGGTTACATGCTCATTGCTTGGGGCGGTGTGCGGTGGGGTGAGGCAGGTGAGGCACAGCCTTTCCTGTCATACTAGCGCATATGCCGGCGCTTTGAATTGATAAATGAAGTCAAAAATACAAATAACTTATGAAAAAATTCTTATTTTTATTATTCTAATCATTTTTATAGTCAAAATGCTGGAGTAAAAAGTCTATGGCAGGTGAGGCAGTGCCTCACCTGGCTACCTTTTCTGCACATCTCTTATCAAAACTCAGTGAATCTCCATCAATACACACAGCTGCACATGTGTATAATGCCGGTATGTACCCCATGGCTCATATATTGTGTGCATATCTGGTTCTGGTACTTGTCAGGGACTCTTGAGCAATTTACCTCACTGCACGTCCATGAATTTACATGCTCATTGTCTGGGGGGATTACATGTTTGTTGCCCGCCTATAATGCCCCCTTAGTTCTACATACATAATTCCATCTATAGTGTTACATGCATCATGCCACCCATAGTGTAACACGCATAATGCCACACGCATAATGCCCCTGTAGTGCCACATGCATAATGTCCCCCGTAGTGACACACACATAATTCTCCCCGTAGTGCCACACACATAATGCTGGTCCTTTAGTACCACACACAATGCCCCAATAGTGCCAGACACATAATGCCCCTGTAGTGCGACATATATAACGCCCCCTGTATTGCCACACATATAATGCCCCCATAAAGCTATATACACAGGAGCTGCCTGGAGTCTGCGGAGGAAGGAGATAGCTAATGTAGCTGCCACTGCCATGGGTGTGGGGACGAAGATTCAAGCCTTTACTCTACCCACTCGTATGCGAAATTTCACAAAACTACAACTAGCTCTGAATCCCTGTCTCCCATCTCCCACCAGCTACTCTGGCCCTGTGCGTCCACCCACAGGAACACTGTGGGCCTGATTCAGACCCGCTTGCTAAGCATCGTTCAGGGGAGCGAATGCCTGCCCACCCCACCGCCAACCAAATGTCCGCGCCTGCATGCGATTGCATGTGTATGCTTACAGATCCATTCGGATGTGGCCAATGGGCAAAAAATAATTCGAAGGTCGCCGAGCATCGAACGGTTTTTTGCCCGCTCACAGATAAGTCAGTCTGAACTGACTTTTATCTGGGCCGGAGATGGTCGAAAAGAAAGCAGGCACTGACGTCACGAGACATCAGCTGCCCGCTACGAGCAGCCATTGGCCCGCCTGTGTTCCAAGGGGAACGGCCAGTGTTTTCCTGGGGGCGCCCATAAAATGCTTGAAATTCCCATACACCAGTCCATTCTCCGTCCCCTTCCCTCCCTTGCCGAAGGCGTTCACACATTGGGCCTGCACATGCGTATTTTCACCCATACGCCTGCGCACACCCGGAACATCAGTCCACGCAGCAAATTATATGTGGACCGATCATACCCGAATCACCCCCTGAATCGCAAATTACTTCTTGCTCCGTCATACTCCCCCAAGCAAAGTTTCATTACATGCATCCACTAGCCATAATGAGCCTTTCTACCCTTTCACACACGTGCCCCATTAACACCACTGTACATTTTGGTTGTATAGTCTTATTATAGTTATTCGATGTGTTGATGTTTCATTTTATTAACCCTGTATGGTAAAGTCCCTTGCAGCACCATATAAAAAAATATTTATATGCAGAAAAAAGAAGCAACTAAAGGTTCTATCTGACCATCATTATGATCTGTCAGTGCCGCAGATGTCAGTACAGGACCATTTGTACTTGTGATTGTGTCATAGAACCACATTTTTATTCCATTTATATGTCAAAACCTAATACTCCCAATGTGACACACTTTTAGGAAGCGTCTTGGCTTTATTTTGTGTGGCCAACAGTATATCAGGTTGAATCTGGCTGATGATTTTGACAAAGTTTCAATAAATATTTGACTGCATTTAATGACCTGTTAACGGTTTTTCACATATGATATTACACTGTTACACTGTACAGAACTTGTAAACCACACAGGGGGTAAGGGTTTCCAAAACTGACTGGATACTTATTTCAGTACAGGCATTAAGAAGAGAAAAAGAAAATACAGTTGAAATCATGTTTAAAAACAACTGCCACTATTGCCTACTGATTGAATGCCCCTTTGACTACACTTGTCTAACATGGTTGTCTCTACTCATTAGATTTGGACTAGGTCTATAGGACTATAGTCAAAAGGTCAACATGGGTTTTACACATTTTTTGAGCCGACATGTGCCGACAGGTGGTATTTCATGCCCTACCATCCACTAGGGCGTGGAGGGAGAATAGCGAGTCACCGTGGTAAACGCAGCGAGCCATGCGAGGGGACATGGTGCACCATTACTGCAATACTGTGTCCATGTCGACTGAGTCGACAAAAAAAAAAGTGAAACCCCCATGTAAACATTTTGACTATTGACCTAGCCCATGCTAACCTAATGCTTGTGTCGACCTAATGACCCTGGCGACCTAAGCCCACATCGACCTTCTGAGGCGTCGACCTAAGCCCTTGTTGACCTTCAGTGGTAGATATTTACCTCTAACCATATTTTAAATGTTTCATTCCAGTGAATGTTGGCATTCAACAATAATTATACATAAGTCCTCATACCTCCTTCTCAAAATGACATTTTTCTACAACCAAGTCATCTATTGCTGCTTTCAGACCGCATAACTGGCTTTGACCCTGTATTTGAAAACGTTTCCAAAAACGGGTCTGCCAGGTAAAACCCCTTTCACACCGCACCTCTTAAACGGTATATTACCGTTTAAGTGCCGATTTTTTGACACTGGCAGACCCGTTTTTGGAAACTTTCCAAATACAGGGTCAAAGCCAGTGCAGCCTTCAGCGCCGCCTCCCTCCCCCCCCCTCCCCTCCGTGCAGCCCCCCCCCGTCCCCCCTCCCCCCCCTCCCCTCCATGCAGCTCCCCCCTCCCCTCCGTGCAGCCGGTACCTGAGTTCGGTTGCAGATCCCGGCAGTAGTAAGGACCGATGCGCTTATAAAAAAAAGTGACTTTCGGAAAATGTCTGCCCCATAGGAAAATCCATTTAAAAAAACTGTCTTTTGTGTGGGGGTAGCCATTTTCCGAAAGTCACTTTTCTTATAAGCAGCCTCCTGCTGCTTATAAGAAAATTATAAGCGCATCGGTCCTTACTACTGCCGGGATCTGCAACCGAACTCAGGTACCGGCTGCACGGAGGGGAGGGGGGCTGAAGACTGCACTGGGAGATCGGGGGATGTTACCCCGGGAGATCGGGTAATGTTAACGCTTGCGGGGGGGTCGGCGGTGGGCGGCTCCAGTGCTATGAATATTTAATGAGCGCTCATTAAATATTCACTGCGCTGAATTTAGGACCCAGCTCATTGGCTGGGTCCTAAATACCGTTTCAGACCCGATTTTGATCCCAAAATACCGGGTCTGAAATGGGTAGGACCCTGCATTTTAACCGGTTTGAAAAAACGGTATTTTCAAACCGGTTAATTGGATCTGCACCTTTCAGACCGCACAGATTACCGTTTTAAAACGGTAAAAAAACGGCAATATACCGTTTCCAAAGTGCGGTCTGAAAGGGGCATAAGTCTCCATCTAGACATTCTGAATAACAGTCCCTGTGCCAAAAAGGTTGGGGAAGTCTGTTAGCTGGGAAGTATGGTAGTGTAAAGTATGAGGATTATATTAATATGAACATCGGAGGTATACCGGAGATAAATATGAGAGAGACAGAAGGACAGAGAACCATTCAACCTCCACCAAAAGTTAATCAATCAACAAACTGCAATGAATTACCTAATCCACCAACACCTGCAGACTGCACACCCTGAGTCTGACCTCCCTGTGTACTTAATGCTGCTCAACCTAATATCACTACTCACATTTTCTCTGTATCCATTTCAGTGTGCCAGATTCCACATCAGTTCTCTCTGCACTGTATATGTCCCTCTACACTCTGCACTGTATACCGAATAGAAAAGATAGACAATAGACAGCGCCCGGAACCAGGTACAACTTAATATAAAGCAAATAGCCAGTTGTGATCATTAAAAACTATATTTAATAAATAACAAAAGAAATAAAACAATAATAAACAAAAAATGTATTTCCTTTAGATAATACAATACACATTCATACACACCGGCCGGTCGTTCTAAAATAACAGTTGTTAGTGAGTTATAACTGATATATTAATGTTAGGTTCCAGTCCATCTGCTTATTGCACACACTGTTATTTTACAACCACTGTTATTTTAGAACCACTGTTTTATTCAGGGTTGCCTACCCGACCCTCTCCTTCAGGGAGAAAATGCTCTGTTCCTGGGCTTCCCTGGTAATGTATGATTGCCATCACCTGTGGTGAGCTAGGTAATTGATAACAAAGGTGTATCACCACAGGTGATGGCAATCCTACATTACCTGAGAAGTCCAGGAACAGAGCATTGTCTCCCCGAAGGAGAGGGTCAAGTAGTGAACCCTGGTTTTATTTTTTTTATTTATTAAATATAGTTTTTAATTATCGCAACTGGCTATTTGCTTTATATTAGCGCTGTCTATTGTCTATGTTTTCTATTTTTGGGTATTTGGGGACTGAGTACCTCCATCTAGATAGCAGCTGGAACGGGTTTGATTCCCCCTAGCGCCTAACTTTTCTATGTATACCGAATGTCCCTCTACACCTGCATCTCACACTACTTACCCTAACTGTATTTATTTTTCTTCTCTCCATTTTGATACTATCTGAACTACACTATTGTATAGGAGCCATGGTTCCTCGATCCTGTGATATACCTATTCTCTCTGCATGCTTTCTGCCCCCTAACAGGGTGTGTTGTGGCATGGTCCACAGCGCAGGGCTTTTAGGGGTCAAGGTTGCAGGTGGAGGTGGAGAGGAGGATGGGAGGAGGGCAGGGCCGGCGCCACCACTAGGCAAATCTAGGCATTTGCCTAGGGCGCCGGCCACTGGAGGGCGGCATTTCGCCCCCCCCCCCCCGTGCCGCAGGGGTACCTGTCCTGCAGCTGTGTATATAAAGCTTGCGGCAGCGGGGGGTCCCTACAGTCAAGAAATAACGAGCGCTATCCGCCTGGCTATGCGGAAGCGCTTCTGTTGTGGAAACACTGGCCGCACGCTGCAGCGTGCGCTGTGCGGCCAGTGTTTTCACAACAGAAGCGCTTCCGCGTAGCCAGACGGATAGCTCTCGTTATTTCTTGACTGCAGGGACCCCCCGCTGCCGCCGCAAGCTTTATATACACAGCCGCAGGACAGGTACACCACAGGTACACCCCCCCCCCGGCACCGGGGTGCCCCCACCCCGACTCGCCTGGGGCGCTCCGGTGCCTTGCACCGGCCCTGGAGGAGGGAGATGACTACTTTGTCCATTCTCTCTACCTGCTGCCTCATGTACTGAGCATCCCTGCCATGCTCACTTCTTGCCTGCACCTCATGTCACCTGCCTGTCTCCCCCTCCCTTTAGAGTCTAGACTGTAAGTCCTTGGAGCAGGGCCCTCTTCCCTCCTGTTCTCACAGCATCCTTCTTGCATTTCAATTACTGCTCTCTTAAGGTGCATACACACGGGGGCGATTTTGTATAATATCGCGGGAAATATGGTCGCTAAGCGACCATATTGCCCATGATGGGAGTGTGCACCGGCAATATATCGCCGGGTGCGCGCTCCCATTTTTACCCCTGTAGTGATCGCTGGTCACAGGAACATGCTCCTGCGACCAGCTGATTACCACTGCCGGGCTCCCCCCCGGTAGTTTCTTTTTCTTCAGCGACCATCTCTGGTCGCTGATGAACAGGAGAAACTGAGCAATATATTGCTCAGCCACATATTGCTCAGCAATATATGGCTGAGCAATATATCTCCCCCGTGTGTACAGGGCTTTACTCACCTACCATCTACACCTGCATCTCACTCTCTCCACTATATCTCAGGTGTATTGTGTACTAACAATTGTGCTGCTAATTGTTACTTGTGCTTTGTTTTATTTCTTCTGTTGCTGTTATGTTTAGTTCTGTGTACCCTGTACTGTTCTAATATGTGCTATATATATATGGCACTGCATACCACTTGTGGTGCCTTCTAAATAAAAATGTAATCATTATATATATTTATATGTACAAAAGGGGGTTGACACTGATTGCGCCTCCAATAATAGTGAGCTGCTACCTCTACAGAATCTCCCCTGTTAGTAGGAGACAGAACGAAAACAGGAAATGGTGCGTAGAGGGCCCTAGTCAGATACCACCACCTTTAAGAGGTTATCTTAAGTGAATAGCAGTACAACTGAATAAATTTGGTAACATTTATTAAAAATCATAAAATGACATCCGTTTGTTTCCAATTCAGTTGATGGTTACCAGCATATACATACCCGATGCGTTTCGTCTCAAAGAGGCTTCCTCAGGGGTATACAAGATGAATGGTATGTTGATCTTACATATAACAGATTCTTTAAAATTCTTAAAAATTTGATGTTTCAATAGAGATCCAGTACGGAAGAACGTCGACTTGGGCACTAGAGAGAGAGAGGGATTTTTGTACCAGAGTCCAACTGATCCTTGTGTATCCTCCAAATCCTTCTATATATGCTGTCGAAGGGACCTGTCACTCAGGACTTGGGGTATGGCTGATACTGGCTCCGGTGACTCCTTGTGAGGGATAGCCACCCTCCAAATACATGCAGGGAGAAGAAGTGGCACTCGGAGACTTGGTAAGCAGTGAAGAAAGTGGATACTTTTAATCCAGAAACAATCAACGTTTCGGGGTTCGGTGACCCCTTCTTCAGGATACAGTGAACATGGTGTGTGGTACAAGTGGGCATAGAAATATATATATATATATATACATACACATAAAAATGATAAGTGCTACTTACCCTCCACCCCCGTGCAGGCTGCCATCGGGAACCGCCAGTGGACTTCCAGGTTCGACATCTCCCATGTCACCGGAAGTGCGTCATCGGGAGGTCTGTCACCTGGTTTCCTCCCGGCAGTCACATGGGCCGCAAGCTGTAAACAAAGCATAATATCAGTGTATATATACAGTATCAGAATAGACAACCGAGGAGATACGAACATCAACAACATGAACCTGAACGTCATTATGATCACCCACGATGGGAACCATCCGTACACAGAAGAGAAAGAAATGAACGTACCACTGCCAAATATCATAGATATAGAATGGATTCATATCAAAGTAGAAAACAACATGATTATGAATATAACCGTCGGGAAAACAAACAGATACCATCATATAATGAAAGAACGCGTAGATACAGGACACCCTCCCAGGAAAAACCATCTGCACGTTTTTTAGGGGACAGAAAGAACTCCTACCTACAGAAAGAGGACATACTGTACAACAGATTAGAATCACCCCAAGGGATCAAACGGGGGTTCAATGGCGGAGAAGAGGACGGAGAGGAGGCCGAAAAAAGCCCAAGAAGGAAAGCCCCAAACCTACAAGGGAACCAGAAACAGGGGTTGTTAACCTCTCTGAGAAGACCCTTTCCCCCACTAAGATCGCAGTACTAAGTAAAGGTCTGAAATTTGCTCCAGACAATAGGACGGACAAATTCAATTTGTTTATTGATTTAAACAAGTACATAAGAAATCTTACACTGCAAAGACATTTTTTAAAAAAAAAAACCACTAACTCTGGAGAAAAAACCAAACCTAGGGTATCTAATCACTCGAAGTTTTATCCCATTGAATCAAAGGGGAGTAACCTTGATATCTTTCAAAGTTTAGTTACTGATGAATTCAAGAAAATGAAGTCAATCAATACTAAACATAGGACGAACCTTAATTCACGGGAAAAGAAAGCCATACAGACCCTGAAAAAAGACGACAGCCTAATTATTAGAAATGCTGATAAGGGAGGAGCTGTTGTTGTGCAATCTAGAACATCATATCTTCAAGAAGCCACCAAATTACTATATGATGGACATACTTACATAGAACTCCCAGTCAACCCAACAAACGAATTCAAGGAAGATCTATTCAATCTGCTGATGGATGCAAAAACAAAGGCCCTGATAAGCAGTGAAGAATTCGATTATCTTTATGTCAAACATCCATTAGTACCTATCTTTTACCATATTCCCAAAATCCACAAGAATGATAAGCTACCACCAGGTCGACCTATAGTAGCGGGAATTCAATCGTTGAGCAGCAATCTCTCGCATTTTATAGATCTACTGCTTCAACCTTATGTGCTCAAAAACAAATCTCATCTTAAAGATTCCACTTCACTGCTCAATAAGTTAACAAACTTCACTTGGGAAGCCAATTACATCTGGCTCACTGTAGACGTACAAGCATTGTACTCCTCTATACCCCATGAAAAAGGGATTGAAGCGGTGTCAGACATCATGTCCAAATATACAGAACACACCAAGGATGAAATTAAGTTTGTGCTAGATAGCATTAGATACATCCTAACGCACAATTTCTTCGAATTTGACGGCAAATACCATCTGCAAACAACGGGAACGGCGATGGGGACGAAATTTGCCCCATCGTACGCTAACCTCCTGATGGGAGCATGGGAGGAGCAATTTATCTATGGCTCAGAGTTTGAACACCATGTCAAGCTCTATCAACGATACATAGATGATTTGATCTTTGTATGGTGTGGAGACCTAAATAGTATTGAGAAATTCATGGAACACCTACAACAGAACGACTACAACTTGAAGTTTACTTACCAAACAAATGATACGAGCATAGAGTACCTTGATCTGGTACTGATGGGAACAAGTGGAGATAACATCGGCACAAAAACATACAGTAGCTGTCATCACCCCCGGTGGAAAGATGATGTACCATTCTCGCAATTCACCCGTCTAAGACGCAATTGTAGCGAACTGGAAGATTTTAATGAGCAATCATTGATCCTTTCAGGTCGTTTTTTGGAAAAAGGATATGACTCTGTTAAAATTGAAGATGCACGCCAACGAGCAGGGGCCAGGAGAAGAGAGGAGATCTTGAACAGACCACCTGTAAATAAAGATAATTCCTCAACACAGTCTAAAAGACCTTTCATTACCCAATATACTAAAGAAAATAACATCATAAAGAAAATTTTGACGAAACATTGGGACATTCTTCTTAAAGATCAAATTCTAGGCCCCCATCTTCCATCAAAACCCGATATAGTATTTAGAAGGGCAAACAATTTAAGGAGCATTCTCGCACCAAGCAAACTAAAAACAACTAAAGGAAAAGAAAAAGTGACCTTTTTAGAAAAAATCAAAAGATGTAACCCTTGCAATAAGTGCATCTGTTGTAAATTCGTGGAGAAGAAACCGTTCAAATGCACTATTGATTCAAGAGAGTACACTGCTAATTCCGCCACCACGTGTAATTCCACATATGTCGTATACAGAATCACATGTGATTGTGGGAAGACATATGTGGGCAAGACAAAACGTCAATTGAAAATCCGTATCCAGGAACATATCCGGAATATCAAACACAAAATTCTCACTCACAGCCTCCCTCGTCATTTTTTAGAAACTCATAATTCCACAGTTAATACACAAAATTTTTCTTTCACGGTTCTGGAACAAATTCTGGAGAACCCCAGAGGAGGTGATAGGGATCTCACCTTGTCCAAAAGGGAAACCTTTTGGATCTATTCACTTAACTCTCTACACCAGAGGTTCCCAATCTTTTTTGATTCACGGCACCCTAGAGAATCAGAATTTTTTTTCACGGCACCCCTAGGTCAAAAAAAAAATTAATTAGATTGGGTTTATATGCGATTCTTAGAGGCAGTTATGTGGTAAAGGGCAGAATTTGCTTCTGTTGGTACACATTCTATGATTGGCAGCCACCAGCACTGGTTTTGCTCCTAAATAATTAACCATTAATAGTTTGAGTTGGTCCTGGACCACCAAGCCGCGGCACCCCTGCATGTGTCCCGAGGCACCTCAAGGAGCCACGGCACACAGTTTGGGAACCACTGCTCTACACCCTTTTGGTCTCAATGAAAATGTCGATATTGTTTCTTTTTTGGGATGATCACTCTATATTAAGTAAAATAATTTCTCTCTTCACGTACACTATGTTAATATTGTAAATCTAAAGTCTAATTCTTCTCTTCTTAAAAGCACTTATATATCTACTTATTATAAATACTATATGTTCCTGTGATTTATGATATATTGTTTCTTTTACATAGCATTTATGTGTCGACTTATTGACACAAAAAAAAATGTCACTATCATTTTGGATAAAAGTCGAGTCTTGCATCTCTAACAGATTTAACTATCTTATTTGTATTATACTGTAACCAAAAAAATTGTTACCTCCTTATGTCAACTTCTGATAACTAGGTAAAATTGCCAACTTTTGATAATTGATGTGTATGTATGTGTATATCACATCATCTAAGGGCAATACTTATGATAATTAATATGCATATATTTATCAAATCATGCAATATAGGTCTATCCTTAGACCAAAAACTGTGACTATGTCATATCATAGGATCAAGTTTTGAAAATATCCCATTTGTGCTGCATAATGAATTGTAAATGAAGAGGTAACCCAGACACATACTCCGGGCATCATCCTTTCTATTATATCACCCATTATATTAACTGTCATTATATCCCAGCATCAGCGGAGCTGACAATGACGTTAACCATCTTACTTACACGTGCCCACGTCAGGTAGATGGAACGCACGCTGCGTTCCATCAGTTTACAGCGCTGGTATCTAATATCCGGCCACAGCGCTGATCTAGTTTGTTCATTTACATTTGGAACGCATAATGCGTTCCACCATTATCTGCTAGATACCGGAAACAATATGGGCACCGGAAGTGACGTTCCGGAGCGCATATTGGAACGCATACGGCGAAAGGCATCAGTCGCCGCCAGAATCTATTTGCACTTGGTGCTATTACATCTTTACCACATATAGTGTATATCCCAATGCCTTAGTGAGACCACCTAGGCTCTATTAAAACGTATTACATGATTAACGAAGCCACCTATCTTTTATTCATACCGGAAGTTACATCATGGGATTTTCCCTATATATATCCGGTATCAGCACAGCTATCATTACCTGCAGTTTGGTCCAGTGCAAGGTGGCTGTAAGATTTGCTTAAGGTATGTGAAAGCTGGTTTTCCTCTTTATGGTTTAATTTGGCTTGTAAACACATCTCTGATGTGACAATATGTTGTTTAAGTTACTTTATGTATTATATTGAATACCAGAATGTTTCTGGAGAATTGTCCCATTTATAACTTAATTTTTGTTATGGAATTGCTTTACCCACACAATATTGGCTTAATTTATTTGGGTACCTCGTTTGAGTAATTTGCATACCCTTATCTTTCTAATCATGTTTTAATTGTTTTATGGGAATTTTTATCCACACAATATCAGCTTAATTTATTCTGGTACCTCTCTCGAATAATTTATATATCCTTACCTTTCTAACCATGATTAACATAACCCTATGTATTGATCGCCCAGTTATGTCAGGCGAATTATGAGTTTAAATTTTTTTAATCTTAAATAATCAAGCCATAATCAATATTAATTAATTAATTACCATATTAATTTGTAAAGCTTAAATATGTACGTAACACTTGTAGGAATTTGTGGATTCATCTTGAACCCGTTCCTCCCCTTTTTTCGCATAAAAAGGCACCACCTGGAAATTGGTATGTACTGATTCCTTCCAATTTCCATTAACATCAAACACTTGCTCTCCACCGGCCCCACTATATTCATATTTTAATATTTTTATGTTTTAGAAGATCATACTACACCATATAGGATTTAAGACCTTATAAGGACTTATCCACTGTATATGAAGTCTGAAGTCTGAAGGCTCATTGTTACACTTCTTAGTTGAGTTTGGGTATGTACAGTCCTAATTTTTTCAGGCTTATACCATCTAGTACCCATTTAGTGTGTAATATGGTCTTTCTCCACCACTTAGATAAAAATTAACCCCTGAGGAAGTCGCCTGGTCGACGAAACGCGTTGGGTTTCTCACAAACTGACTGAATTTGAATATACAGATGAAAAATGTTTTATTGTAACTTTTAAACCATTTGTATTAAATGTTTCTGTAATAGAACTGCCACTGTGTTCTATCATTGATCTGGTGGAGGATACTATAACTTAGGGCGCACTGGGTCAATTCTTTTGTTCCATATATACAGTAGTAAACTTGATTGAAGCAGACACTCACCATAGGCATTTCAAAGTTGAAGATAAGTATTTATTTAAACCATCAGAGTACGCTTCGATCCTCAACAGGGATCTTTGTGAAGACAGTAGCATGTCAAACAATGGACACAAAGCACCAGGCAGTGTACTCTCAGTGTCCATTGTTTGACATGCTACTGTCTTGAAGCGTCGACTACTCTGATGGTTTAAATAAATACTTATTTTCAACTTTCAAATGCTTATGGTGAGTGTCTGCTTCAATCAGGTTCAGGGCCGCTGACAGGGGGTGCTGTGGGTACAGCTGTCCCGGGCCCCGGCCTCTGGATGGGCCCGGGCAGCTGCCCACAGTGACAGCGGCACAGTGCTATCCCCTACCACCGCAGCCGCACACCACCTCCCCCACCCGGTTTCCCCCAGCCAGACATGCACAATACACAGTGCCTAGGACATAGAGGGGCTCGGCGCTCTGCAGGCTGCACTGTGCAGTGTGTACTCCCGAGGAGATGCACGCAGAGAGTGGAGGCGTGTAGATACTGTCATGACCACCATGGCTGCTACCCAGTTCCCCTGTGCTGTGCCTAGCCCCAAGACTTATGTCAGCGTGTCTCCTGCCACAGCGCTCACCTCCGCTCCTGTTCCTTGTGCTGGTGGTGTGCATGCTCTCGCACTGTCCCCACCAGGTGACAGTGGTGACGTGTACTCCGTTGCCATGGTGGGTCTGGGTGGCGTGAGATGTGGGCGGCCATGACAGGCCTGTGTTTGGTTTGGTCTCTTGCTGGAATCGCCGGCAGCAGCGCATGTGCGCACAATCGCCGCCGGCTGGTTTCTGTCGCCTCCGCTGGCGGCGGCCATGTTTTGGGATCCATCAGCCTATACTGTGCGGCTCCACCTAGTGCTGTCAAACAGCCATCCAATCACCGCACAGCTCACCCTTCAAGTACTGACTCGCCGGGCAAGACCGGCAGTCAGTACAATGATGTCCATCCCTATGCATCATTGTTCACTCCTGGCTGTCTGTAGCATTCCCTACAGTTCCTGCGCCTCTGTTGAAGTCATCCTCTACTCCTGCTGATCGTCTCACTGCTATACCTGTGTACCACGGAACATGCTGCCGCCTAAACGGACTGGATAAGGTTAGCCCCCCAAAGGGGTATTATCTTTCTCCTCACTTCTGACGGTGATTCTCCACGGTTACTCCTGTTTCCACAGCCACGATTCTATTCAGCAAGGTCTCGGACTTCATCATCACTCCCTCATCCAATTCTCCAATTCTTTACCCAATCATCCAATCATCCAATTATTCTTCCAATCATCCAATCTTCATCCAATTATCCAAGTATTCTTCCAATCATCCAATCTTCATCCAACCATCCAATAATTCTTCCAATCATCCAATCTTCATTCAATCCTTCAAGTCTTCATCCAATCATCCAATTCTTCAACCATTCTTCAATACTTCTTTCAATTACCAACTTCAACTTCAACTTCTTCCAATAAAGTATTGCATATCAGTGACTTTTATCATTCCAGAAACTACAGTATTATTTTTGTGCCATTGTTACAACCTGTACCGCAGTATCTTCATTAAATAAGGTTATATTTTATCTCATTGCTTCACTCTCTTCTGTCGTTAATGCAATAACCTTATATTAAAGCACCCAGCCTCCGCTACACTCCAGCTGGTGCTTCACGAAACGCGACAGATACAAGGGCGATGTCGTGCCGCCGCAGCTAGGTAAGTAATGGTACTTGGGGTGGGGTAAGAAATGGTACTCGGGGGGAGGGTAAGTAATGGGACTCGGGGGAGCGGATTGAAGGTCAGTCCCGGGCCCCAAGATTTCTAGTGTCAAACTTTTGCCAGTGTTGACCTAATGCATGTCAACCTTTTTTGTGTGTCGACCTTTTGAGTAGTTCAACAACCAGAGGCTCCGGGCGCCGATTGGTCGGATGGCGCCGCCGGCCCGCCCCCCCTCCGCAAAAATCATCCCTGCAGAAGAAAGATCAATACGGGCAGTGTGCGCCGGCGGTTGCCCTGCCCGGCGCCTGCCTCCTGCCCCCTGCCCGGTCCGTGACGCTTGGTCACTCTGACACTCCAATGTAATTTCGTGCTGCTGCTGCTGCTGCTCGGACAGATTCCGTTACAGTGTCTTATATAGCGCAGCAGATTCCGTTACGGCACCTTATATAGCGCAGCAGATTCCGTTACAGTGTCTTATATAGCGCAGCAGATTTCGTTACAGTGTCTTATATAGCGCAGCAGATTCCGTTACAGTGTCTTATATAGCGCAGCAGATTCCGTTACAGCGTCTTATATAGCGCAGCAGATTCCGTTACAGTGTCTTATATAGCGCAGAAGATTCCGTTACAGCGTCTTATATAGCGCAGCAGATTCCGTTACAGCGTCTTATATAGCGCAGCAGATTCCATTACAGTGTCTTATATAGCGCAGCAGATTCCGTTACAGTGTCTTATACATCGCAGCAGATTCCGTTACGGCACCTTATATAGCGCAGCAGATTCCGTTACAGTGTCTTATATAGCGCAGCAGATTCCATTACAGTGTCTTATATAGCGCAGCAGATTCCGTTACAGTGTCTTATATAGCGCAGCAGATTCCGTTACAGTGTCTTATATAGCGCAGCAGATTCCGTTACAGCGTCTTATATAGCGCAGAAGATTCCGTTACAGAGTCTTATATAGCGCAGCAGATTCCGTTACAGCGTCTTATATAGCGCAGCATATTCCGTTACAGTGTCTTATATAGCGCAGCAGATACCGTTACAGCGTCTTATATAGCGCAGAAGATTCCGTTACAGCGTCTTATATAGCGCAGCAGATTCCGTTACAGCGTCTTATATAGCGCAGCATATTCCGTTACAGTGTCTTATATAGCGCAGCAGATACCGTTACAGCGTCTTATATAGCGCAGCAGATACCGTTCCGGTGCCTTATATAGCGCAGCAGATTCCGTTCCAGCGTCTTATATAGCGCAGCAGATTCCGTTCCAGCGTCTTATATAGCGCAGCAGATTCCATTACAGTGTCTTATATAGCGCAGCAGATTCTGTTACAGCGTCTTATATAGTGCAGTAGATTCCGTTACAGCGTCTTATATAGCGCAGCAGATTCCGTTACAGTGTCTTATATAGCGCCGCAGATTCCGTTACAGCGTCTTATATAGCGCAGCAGATTCTGTTACAATGTCTTATATAGCGCAGCAGATTCCGTTACAGTGTCTTATATAGTGCAGCAGATTCCGTTACAGCGTCTTATATAGCGCAGCAGATTCCGTTACAGTGTCTTATATAGCGCAGCAGATTCCGTTACAGTGTCTTATATAGCGCAGCAGATTCCGTTACAGTGTCTTATATAGCGCAGCAGATTCCGTTACAGCGTCTTATATAGTGTCTTATTTTTTAAGTTTTTTCTTTTCAAATGTAACATGCAAACACATGTTAGCCACGCCCCTAATTCATTACCGGGGTAGGGGGGCGCGAAATATGCCCTTGCTCCGGGCACCATGGCACCTAGCTACACCACTGTCAACAACAGCTGGAGTGTCAGGGTTAGCCATCAAGGGTCTAGGCTGACTCTTATTTGCCTTGAAGATGTCCGAATACGGGGCGGGCTTTGGCTCATAGGGACGCCCAGCATTTTTCTAGGTGCACCCACCATTTATATATGTATAAAAACCACTTGGAGAACATTACCCTCTTAGGCATAGCCGAATGGTGAGGAGTAGTGCAGCTACAGCCATATTAAAGAGAAAAGAGATCGGGAGCCCTAATGGTCTGAACCAAAAGGTTTCCTCGGTCTATTACCTGGCGCTTGTTAAAAAATTCAATGAAATGTGAAATTGGATTGGATAATAATATTTATTGCTGCAGCAACGGGATTATGAGCAGCCAGTTACTCATGCTATTATATGGAAAAACTTTGGACAGTAACGTTGCGCTGCATAAAATCAGTACTAGCTTGCTGTGCACAAAGAGACCAGACACACTGTTTGATTTTTTCTAATGATTTATATAAGCAAAAAAAAATATTTTTTATATATATTGTTCTATAAAAAACTTTATAAATTTAAAAAACACGTATGTATACAAATTACAATCAATTAACAATCTAAGATCAATAAGATTAGCACATCCGGTATAAGGTTTCCACTATAGAATATAGCCTCCAATATTATTAATCAGCTTGTTGTTCTCCTAACAAGCTGATTAAACACGGGGATATGGTTGCTCAGCGACCATATCCCGGTGATTATGGCTGAAATCGCCCCACTTATGCCATATGTGTGAAGTTTATATGTTTTCCTAAGCTAGTTTGTTTCCTCACACAGTCCCAAAAATACTTCTATCTATTGAAATAGCTTCTATTGAAAAAAAAAAAAAAGGTAAGAATGTGTAGACTGTAAATTCCACTGAACGACTGAAATAATCTATGATAATAATAGGGATGATAATAATAAAGGGATTTATATTGTTGTATTGTGCAGACCCAACTACCTAGTGCAAGTGAAATAAAATACATGTGTACAGTAGATGTATTTAGTATATGTGCTGGTAGTTTATGCGGATCAGCAGTTGCACTGTGCGTACCATAGCCACCGTTGTTGAACCCGAGACTCTAATTTGCTTCACTCTCCGAAGTCAGCCCTAAGACTCCTGTGAAAGTAGCCAATCAGAGTCTGGGGGCGGACTTAGAGGAGTAAAACAAAAGCAGTCACGAGTTCACCAAGGCGGCTTTGGTACACAGTGCTGCTGTTGATCCGAATACACTGCCAATATGTACAAATTCAATGAATAACCCTTTTCTTTATAGTTTTAAAGAACTTAATTAAGATTCAACTGCCAGGCAATCTTTGGTTACCTAGCAGATCAATCAGGCATACCTAAAGATGATAAGATTCAACTGCCAATCATGGTGTCTGATTTATTCTACACCTACCTCCATAGGCTGAACAGATACTCTGCAAGAACCATACAGTATCTCACAAAGCCGCTGGAACCTATTCTGGCTGATGCTCATGACTAACTGAACCTACCCCTTTGAATCAGGGAATACCTCAGGGTTGCCGACTTTAAGTTTCTCCTCTCCGGGAGAAGCCCGGAGAGGAGAGATTCAGCAGCCACTCAGGGGGCGGGGCTTGCGAGTGACATCACTAAGCCCCGCCCCGTGCTGGTAAAGCAGCTAATTCATGGATCTCCGTGGAGGGGGCGGAGCTAAAATGACGCGATTGTGCCGTTTTAGCTCCGCCCCCTCCTCTGAGACCCGAGGATTGCGGCATTTTAATGCCGCGATCCTGGGGTCAGCGGGGGTCCCCCCTAAATCCGGGAGGGTTGCCCACCCTTCCGGGGGGCCGGGAGGGGGACCCGATTTTCGGGAGACTCCCGGAAATTCCGGGAGGGTCGGCAACCCTGGAATACCTCTGTTCATTATACTCTTATACCAAGCAATAATTTAACCAAGAGGTGGATTGTATTTGCCTATAACTTCATTAAAATTACAAATTTAAATGAAAGCCCTAAACTACATTATGGATGAAAGCTGATCCTATTCCATGTCTCATTGGTAGATGTCTGTCAACAGATGCGCTCATTGGTAGATGTCTGTCAACAGATGCGCTCTGTCCAGACTCTGATTGGCTCAATGATGATAGATCCTTACACAAAACTAAGCAAGAACTTCTTAAATCACCATTTACAGTATCAGGGTGATATAAAGGCACTTGCAGTAGGACTAGTTCTGTAGGTCTTTGGGTTCATGTTTTAGAAGTAGAAAAACTAATTAATCAGCTTATCTCTCAGAGGCTCATCACAAGAGCTTTTCTCTTCTGAGTCCAACTGCTGAGGTCAGGTAAACGGTTCCTATCCATGTGGTCTCATGTTGCTGACATGGGGATTAACACCTTAGGGATCCACATACACAACTCTCATCTCTTCCTGCCCCCGCACAGATGACAGACCAGAAAGTGTGACTTTCCTCAGGGCTCGGTTACCCTTCTCTCACAGCAGAACGCATGACCTGATATCTTCATTCCAGATGGCAGAAGCATAGGTCAAGATCTATCAGTTTCCTGTCAGCATAAACACCCCCACCTGCTCCCAATCTCTAGTGCCTCTCCGGCCTCTGAGCTGTTGTGTCTTTCTGCGGCTAATGACTGTCCTTATAAGGGGACATGGGCAAAAGGCTGTTTATTATAAGGAACCCTGTAGTCAGATCTTTCTTTTATATCTCCTTAGCAGCGTGGGGACATGTCAGAAGTAATAAATGGCTTTACAGACCCATGAAACTCCAGTTGTTCATTCCCTTTTCTATCAGTCTGACATTTTGTAAGACTGAATGGATGGATTTATAGGGGATTAAATGTGATCCTCGTATGCCATATCGCTGTTATAAACTGTCTAGATAAGAGAGACATCCCTGTACACATTTGCAGTGTTTATGTCTCTTAAAACAAATAAGTGCTTGCAGCATCTGATACTGCAGCCTGTAGCTCCATCATATTTTTAGGTACTGTATATTCACAGAGGTGCAGGGAGGGTGGCTCGGGTGGAGCTCAAGCTGCGGTAGCTGAGGAGGAGAGAGGGCACGCCGCTGGCCCCCTCTCCTCCCTCCTCTGCTGCATCGAGAGACGTGGCTGGCTGGGAAAGCTGCACTGCAGGGGTGCAGAGTCTCCGTCCACATGCAGAAGAGAACCCTGAAAAAAAAAAAACATCGGTTCTGTTGTGCCATCAATGGAGGGAAACCATCTTAATGTCGAGTGTCGATGGCATCCCTATTCCGGAAGAGCTGTGGTCCTGCAACTCCTGACAACCAGCACATAACTTCCATTAGCAACTAGTAGGTAAACCCCCCATGGTAACGGGAACATAACTCCCCCTGGCAATGGGCACATAACCTCCCCTGGCAACAAGCACGTAAACCCCCTGGCAACAAGTATCTAAACCCCTGACAATGAGAACTTAACCCCTGGCACGGCACCGCCTTCTAATCCTCCCTCTTCGACTCACTTCTGTCTCCTATTCTCTCTATCTCTGGTCCTAACAAGCCACTCCTCTATATAATGCATTCCTTACTGCTCTAGATTCTGCTGCTCCACCTACCACTTTCACCCTCAAAAACTAACATCTCAAGCACACTAATTGCACCAGATAACTGCAAAAGTGCTCATGTCGTGCCACACACTGCACTCAGTCCATATTCTTAATTCAACAGTAACACTTGCAGTCTGTTGGGGTCTACCTGTGCTGTATAGTTCGCTGATTCCACTTTCCACTGCTTGCCTTTGCTGTATATTCCGCTGGTGCCTGACACACTGTACTCAGTGCATAATTAAATTAATCATATTAATTATTAATCAGTAACACAGTCACTTGCAGTCTGCTGGGGCCTACCAGTGCTGTATAGACCGCTGGTACCCACTGCCAACTGCGGCTGTATTCTGCTGGTGCCAGTCGTGCCACACACTGCACTCAGTGCATACTCAAATTAATCATATTAAATATTAATCAATAACAGTTGCTGTCTGCTAGTCCCTACCTACTGACGTGTATAATACCAGTCTGCTAGTGCCTACCTACTGTAGCCTACTTACGTATAATTCCGGTCTGCTGGGGCCTACCTACCGACGTTTATGATTGCACTCCAGTGGTGCTGTCCTGTGACATAACTCCACAAATATCATGGATATCCAAAATATGGAGGATAAAAAAATAGGGAAAGATGAGGAACCGCTTCCTCCTAGTTGTGAAGCTGCAGCCACTAGTCATGATGACATAGACGATGAAATGTCATCAACGTCGTCTGCCAAGGCCGATGCCCAGGATCAAAGTAGAGGGCATGTTATATCCAAAAAGCTAAAGTTCACTAGAAGGACCATAAAAAAATGGCCATTTATGACACGGAGTGGCAAGGAAAGGCTAAGGCCATGGCCTATGTTCATGACTAGTAGTTCAGCTTCACGCGACAATCAAAGTCCTCCTCCTTCTCCCCCCTCTACAAAATTTAACAGAGTTAAGCTGTCACCTACAAAAACACAGCAACACAGCCTTCTAAAGACATGGTCTCACAAATCCCCAAGGAGAGTCCAAGGGTGTTGGTGGTTGTGATGCCTGACCTTCCCATCACTGTACAGGAAGAGGTGGCTCCTTCCACCATTTGCAGTATGCCCTCTGAATATTCTGGCAGGATCCCTGACAGTCCAGTTCAAGATTTTTATAATGAAGGTGTCAATGTTGTACATCAGGAGGAGGATATTGATGTAGCTGGCGCTGAGGAGGAAGTTGAAGAGGAGCATGCTGATGTGGATTGCTTAAATGAGGCACGGGGGGGGGGGAATAGTTGTTGTCCATGGGATGAAAAAGCCCATCGTCATGCCAGGGCAGAGGACCAATAAATCCACCTCTTTGGTCTGGAATATTTTTTTTATCAAAGTCCAGACAACAAATGTATTGCCATATGTAGCTTATGTAAAGCTGCAATAAGCAGGGGTAAGGATGTTAGCCACCTAGGGACATCATCCCTTTTACGTCACCTGAAGACCCTTCATACTGTAAATCAATGTTTACTTCAGGAATTGTGGCTAGGACCCTCAGCAGTTCAGGGACACCAGAATCCAACTGCCTGAAAAAAAAACACACCAGCAACTCCCTCCTCGTCAATTTCCTCCTCGATCTGGATGGGAGGTAGTCCTGCAGGCCAGGTCACCAGCATTACTGACACCTCTTAAACCCGGGATTTTTCCGGAGGATCTTGCAGCGCTGCGTCTACTACTGCCGCTGCTGCTGCACGGAGCTGGTCATCTTCCATGAGGGGAAGTCGTAAGACTGCTACGTCTTCCACTAAGCAATTGACTGTCCAACATTTGTTTGCCATGAGGATGAAGAAAGACAGCAGTCATCCTATGGCAAAGTGGATAACTGCGGCCTTGACAGCTATGTTGTTGTTAGAAGTGCGTCCGGTGTGGAGGGGGATTTAGACAGTTGATGGAGGTATTGTGTACCCGGTACCAAATCCCATCTAGATTCCACTTCACTAGGCATGCGATACCTGGGATGTACAGAGAGGTACAAAAAAGTGTCCTCAGTGCCCTGAAAAATGTGGATGTCCACCTAACCATGGACATGCGGACAAGTGGTTCAGGGCAAACTAAGGACTATATGACTGTGACAGCCCACTGGGTAGATGCATCGCCTTCCGCAGCAACAGCAGCAGCATCTCCTTCACGCCAGCTCCTTCCAAGGCAGGCTAAACTGTGTATCACTGGTTTCAGTAAGAGGCACAACGCCGACAACCTCTTAGAGAAACTGAGGGAAATCATCTTGAAGTGGCTTACCCCACTTAGACTCTCCAGGGGATGTGTGGTGTCAGACAATGCCAGTAACATTGTGCGGGCATTACACATGGGGAATTTCCAGAACGTGCCATGTTTTGCCCACATAATAAATTTGGTGGTGCAGCATTTCATCAGAAGTTACAGGAGCGTGTAGGAGATGCTTGCGGTGGGCCGCAAAATTTCCGGACACTTTCGGCATTCTGCCACTGCCTGCCGAAGGCTGGAGCGACAGCAAAAACTCCTCAACCTGCCCTGCCATTTCCTCAAACAAGAGATTGTGACACCGCTAGAACTCCACCCTCTATATGCTGAAGAGGATGGAGGAGCAGCAAAAGGCCAATCAAGCCTACACAGCCACCTACGACATAGGCAGAGGAGTAGGGATGCACCTGACTCAAGTGCAGTGGAGGCTGATTTCCGTGTTGTGCAAGAGGTTCTCCAGCTGTTTGAACTTGCCACACGTGAAGTCAGCTCCGATACTGCCAGCTTGAGTCAGGTGATTCCCCTGATCAGGCTGTTGCAGAAGCAGCTGGAGATAGTGAAGGATGAGCTAAAGCGTTGCGATTCTGCAAAGAATGTAGCCCTTGTGGATGAAGCCCTCAATACGCTTTGCCAGGATACGAGGGTGGTCAGTCTGTCAAAGTCAGAGGAATACATTCTGGCCACTGTGCTCGATCCTCGGTTTAAAGTGTTTGTAGTGCCACTGTTTCTGGTGGACACAAGTCTACAAAGGTGCAAAGTAGTACTGATCAGGAGATTGTCATCTGAAGCGGACCGTGACATGGCAAAAGCTCCTTCTTCATTTTCTCCCACACCTGTGGCTGCGAAGACACAGTTGAGATTTCCTAAACGACCCACTGGCGGGGATGCAGGGCAGGCAGGAAAGAGTTTGGACATCTGGTCTAGACTGAAGGACCTGCTGACATGTCTACTGTTACTGCATTGGATGCTGTCACCAGTGAAAGAACGGTGGAGGATTACTTTGGTGACAGCATACAAGTAGACATGTCAGACAGTCCTTACGTGTACTGGCAGAAAAAAAATTACGTTTTGAGGCCCCTGTACAAACTGGCTCTATTTTACTTGAGTTGTCCCCCCTCCAGTGTGTACTCCGAAAGAGTTTTTAGTGCAGCGGGGAACCTGGTCAGTAAGCGGCGAAGGAGGTTGCTTCCAAAAATTGTAGAGAAGATGATGTTCATCAAAATTAATTATCAATTCTTCCATGAAGACCAGAAATTGCCTTCAGAGAGTACAGGTGAACCTGGGATTGTGGAGTCCAACAGGGACAAATTGATAATCTGTGAGGATGAGGAAGCACACACTGAAGGGGGCAAGGAATCAGAGGAGGAGGACATCTTGTCTCTGTAGAGGTAGTTTGTACAAGGAGAGATTACTTTTTTGTGTGGGGGTCCAAATGAAGCAATCATTTCAGCCAAAGTTGTAGGCCCTGTTGCTGCAATGATTGATTTGTTAAAGTGTGCATGTCCAATTTCCGCAACATAAGGGTGGGTGGGAGGGCCCAAGGACAATTACATCTTGCACCTCTTTTTTTGGAAGCTCGGAGCAGACCTCAGTGCTGCCCAAATCATCCGCTGCACCTTGGCTATACATATTATTTTAAATACCCATCAACCATTAATGTAAAATCAGCTAACATGTCACCCAACATTGCTAGGCACAGAGTCAAGCGAGAGCCAATTCTTTCAGCAAATGTGTAGACATTGAAAGATCAAACCACATAGGGGGTTATCGTTTATTAAACATTGCTTGTAAGTCAGGAATGAAACTTGTGAAGACGGCATGTTGAAATGTCGAGTCAAACATTCCTTAAGTGAACACGTACAATTAGGGAGGAAGCCCCTGGTTTACATGAACAACAGGTATACATCTCCTACCTGTGTATCAAGGACATTGCTAAGAACCACCCCATATTGGTGGGAAAAGACATCCCCCAGCCAGCGACAGTCAGGAACCACCTTTACAATGCTTTGGTCTTCAGGCATTATTTGTAGTCCATTTCTGAAAACTCCAGGCCCCAAGAGAAGGGCATCAAAAAGACAAATGCTTCTTTTCGCAGCCACCTGTAGACAGCACAACTTTCCATGGAGACACATGTTCAGTCCCACTGCACCTAAGCTCAAGACTTTCTGGCTCTGTAGATGTCGAATTGCAGGACCAAGCATAGGCTGAAACTGGTCTATGACAACATAGTCTGTATCTTCATCCTCAACTGCCTGTTTAATGGCCTGTAGGATACTGTCATGCATCCCATGCAGTGCAGGTAGATCAGGCTCTCTCATTGCCCCAGCAGGTTTCATAAGGGTGGGTGGGAGGGCCCAAGGACAATTCCATCTTGCACCTCTTTTTTTTAACTTTGCATTATGTGCTCTTTGGGGCCTAGTTTTTCAAACTGCCATCCTGTCTGCCGATGCAGTGCCACTCCTAGATGGGCCACGTGTTTGTGCCACCCACTTGTTTCACTTATCATAGTCATCCAGTTACCTCTGTGCAACCTTTTGACCTAAAAACAAAATTGTGCAGTGTGAGGTGTTCAGAATAGACTGGAATTGAGTGGAAATTAATGTTACTGAGGTCAATAATAGCATAGGAGCAAAACAAATAAAAATTCTGTGATTTTAGCAGTTTTTATGCTTTTTAAAAAACACATTAGAATCCAAAATATGACAAGTGGCCGGTGCAAATCCCTAATCTTGACCACAAATGATATGCAGAAGGCAAGGGTGGCGTGTACCCTTTGGCGCTCCCTTATGTGGAATACTGTAGAGACAGGGGTTACAGATACTGAAAAGTTTTAAAAGCCATTTGATCCTTATCAGTAAGTGGGGGAGATTCTAACCTACAGATGGGGCTGGCCTTATGTTTGCATCATGCCACCCCTGCCAGGGGGCACGCGCGCACGAGACGCTCGCGCGCCCTCTGGGCAACGGAGCCTTCCTCCAGTCCCCGCCGTCGCCGACCGTCACCCTCGCCACCCCAAGAGCCCCCCTAACCCTGCCCGTATCCCTGAAGCGGAGATGGGCAGGGACACGCAGCATCCCCGCCGAGAGATTGGGACACGCTTGCGTGAGACGCATGCGCGTCCCAGTTCAGTGAAGCCCCTGCCGCTGCCGCTCGCCAGCGGGGAAGGTCTAGCAAGCCCCGGCCAAGGATCTGTATGCCAGTTCTTCCAGGCCCTTCCACATGTAGGGGGTAGGACAGAAAGTGAGAGAGCTAAGGACAGAGGACAAAAAAACAGCAGTTGGAGAGTATGAGCTAAACTGAGATAGAGGGCACAGGCTAATGTCTCAGACAGAGCCTATGCTGGGGCCGTGTCCAAATAGGTGAAATTAGGTTCCATTGTCCCTGGCATCATGGAGCAGCATGTGAGGCCAGCAATATCCAGAGGTCAGAGGAAGGAACAAGGAGCATCCCCACCTTTAGAGGTACCCTAATAGCAGGACATGGGGTGTGAGTCTCGGGAGAGGATAATGTGGGTACCCTAGTAGCAGGACATGGGGTGTGAGTCTCGGGAGAGGATAATGTGGGTACCCTAGTAGCAGGACATGGGGTGTGAGTCTCGGGAGAGGATAATCTGGGTCAGTGATTTTAAACCAAGTGGCACAAGGCCCCCAGCAACGAGTCTATGAGAGATTCAAATTAGTTAGACTGCAGAGAGCCCCCCAGTGAGTATGGGATGAACAAACCAAAAAGGAGAGTTTTAGTAGGCTGCTGTGGCACTAATGGTATCAGAATACCCTGGTAATGTATTGCTATCCCATCGTTGTTTATGCTGCAACTGAAAGGAAATGCTGAAGTGATGTAATCTGGTATAATCTAAACTAATGTTGTGCTGGAGGGAGAAGGACAATGGATTAAATGTTATTTTTGTGATTACCGTGTCTGAACTGTAAATAAACTGCTTACTGTTTGTGATGAGAAGGCCTGGCATCCATTTCTGACTTCACTGCCATACCCAGCAGAAGTGGTGGTGGGGGCAGAGACAGTTGTTGGTCTCCCCCACTCACCTCCATATCCCCTGGGGCCGGTTGCTCGGTAACCAGGGGAGGCAAAGAGGCACTTCCATCCCATAGTCTGCAGGCTTCCGGTTTATGGTATGATAGCTTCCCCCTGGTGGTGGATGGGTTACCCAGTGAAGCCAGCCAGGCCCAGCCACCGCAGATGACAGCATCAGAACCGGAGGGCTGGGCTGGATCCTGCTCAGGTGATTGTACACCTGAGCCCTTTTAAGGGATTCATGCCAGCAAAGCCTTGCCAGTGATAGTGTCCATTTTGGGTCAGTCTCCTGTCTCTCTGCTGGTTCCTCTGGTCCTGGTTCTTGCTGTTGTGTGCTCCTGGGTCCACTTGTGCTTGGTTCAGGTCTGTCTGGTTCCTCATCTATTGGGTCCACTGGTGTTCCTTCATGGTCTGTTTCTGGTACCGTAAGTGCTCCACTTGGAGCCTTTGGCTTTCTTTTCATACTTTGGCTGCTTCTGTTTGACAGAGAACACATGTGTTTGTAACCTACATGGTTCTTCCTGGGCCCACCTGAAAGGAACACAGATTGTACTCTTGCGCAGGTCGACCCATGCTGGGTTCATATCCTTATTTGGTACCATTTGTGTGGTTTGCTGTGCCTTTGCGTGTTGTTATATACTGTAATTGTCTGTGTGGTGTTATTACTTTTATGCTTGCGACTGGGTCAACTCTTGTATGCAACGAGATCGCATTTACTTTTGTTATCTTTCCCCCTCAGGTTGCGAGGCGCTGACAGACAGTTGCATTAGGCAGGGTCCTGTAGTGATTTTATCCTCCTGGTCATGTCTTAAAAGATCCCGGTGCCTTGTACATACACAAGACCTGGTGGCACCGAAGTTGAGGCTGACTTAATCAGCCTTATCAAACGTGGCTATTATAGGCAAATTCCTAGTTTGCACAGGTGTCCTCCATCTTCTTGGAGGGGCCAACAGAGGCAGAGTAGGGTGCGCTGTGGCCATCGTAAACAGCGGTCCCAGCTGTGGGTTCACACCCAATTCATTACAGTGGGTAGTCTTCAAATACTGACTCCTTCTGTAATGTTTGTTTTTACTCGGCTTCTCCGTGAGGTGGATTTACATAAATGGAAAAAGAAAAGAGTACAGTGCAGTATAATCTATGATAAATTGGTTCCTATAAAGGAGATCAGGGTAGAGGAATTCTATATGGCGTACCAAGACTCACATAGTCCATGTGGTGATTAAACACATCATGGTTTCTTTGATATAGATTGATGGTCATACCCCTACTCATGATATATGAGGATGAACAACTATCTGGGTTTATTTTCCTACCAAAAAAATGTTCACCAGATGCAATATACAAAGGAGTATTTATACAAATTGAAGGATGAAGGATTGCTATATGTATGTGGCCTGTGTGGCGTTTCCAAATAAAATCAATCAACTGGTGGGCCTGATTAATGCAGCAATGCATACCTTGTAAGCTTCCCCCATGTACACAATTATATAGATGCTGTTATACAGTAGCAGTATGAGTGTACAGTAGATGCATTCCTTCAGTGCTGGTACATGTTGTAGCTATGCCAACAATGCCTCAGCTGTTGACATTCGCTGCTGCTTTTAACATTTCTACCAATGGGAGTTGAAATTTGAAAATGTTTATAGATAGATGGTTGTGAGAAATCTCTAACTGGCTATGGCTATGTACGCGATGTGTTCAGTGGAACAGGGGTAACATAAAGCAATAAGTACAAATGAGATACTTTTATTTCTTCACAACAAAACAGAAATGCCCTTTTTTAATCATTAGATTAGAGGCATACTTGCCTAATTTTGGAAACTGGTTTCGGGGAGATTCCACACCTCCCAACTTGTGCATGGTTAAAATAGGAACCTGCCATGCCTGAGGATTAGCCGACCTGCGGAGGGGGTGGAGCTGCAAAGAAGGTGGGTGTGGTCTTCGGTAAAGTGGGCATGGCCCAGTGCAGCGACACCTGTTTTCTTCATTTTCCGATGGTGTGATAGTTTGCGTGGCATGCAGATGAGGGTTCGGGGCCACCTTACACTAAAAAAATAGGGGTCACCTATACACATACAAATGGGACAGTGCCAGTTTACACTAACACACACACAGAGGTCACCAATACATACACAGTGCCAGTTTACAGTAACACACACAGAGGTCACCAATACACACACAAACACACACAAATGGGACAGTGCCAGTTTTACACACACATGGGTCACCTATAGACACACATTGGGGTCAGTGCCAAGCTGCTCACACACACAAAAAAACAGCGCATCACACATATGCCTAAATATAGTGCAGCCTATGGAGATGAGAACACACCCACTCAAGAGGGAGCTGTGATGTAAAGGGCTCCCTGGTGACTGGCCGCTAGCAGGCTTTGCTGGCCTGGGTGGTTCTCCTAATAACCACGGCCTGTGATGCTTGGAAGTTCTATTAGGCATGATTCACGCATGTGTGGTCCGGATTTTCAAATGGGGCTTGAGTATTCTGGGATATTGGGAGGGCTTTCCGGGGCATTGTGGGACTGGTGTCTAAAATGGGAGCTTCCCGCAGAATGCGGGAGTGTCGGCAAGCCTGTGTAGAGGCCCTCTCATGAGATCACCTCCACAAGTCCACAGCATGCACTGCAGCCCAAACCAACCAGGACTGCTCTTTGTCTTTATTATCCACATTTTGGATTGAATTATATATTGGCCCTGAATCAGGTTGGCTCGCAAAGAGACAAATTTGTAGCGGGTCCCATGTTGCAGGTCTGTGAAAATACATATGTGCAGACCCACAGTGCAAACGCCTTCAGTGAGTAATACACTTGCCGAGACATTTTCACACACTGGGGGCATGCAGGGGGCTGGAGCATGGGATTTCCTGGCCATTCCCAGCATTTCCTGGACGTTCCCATAAAAATTCTAAAATGCAGGTGTGCCAAACCCTGCTCTGGGCGGGTGGCTGATGTCACAGGACATCAGCCCCCTATCCTGTCTGCATCCAGGTGCTCACAAATAAAAGTCAGGCTGACTTGTATTTGAAACGTGGGATACAATAATTCGATGGTAGCCGACCAGCAAATGATTTTTCACCCACACACTCCGCAACCGCTCACCAGCTAAGGGGATCTGGCGAGTGCTCAGCAATACTGAGGGTGGCTACATCTGTACCTCCAGTTCACAGGTCACTTACTCCAGGTGTTGTGAGTCCTGCGGGCCTTTTGCACATTGCGGCCAGGTCTTCTGTTTGTATAGTTTTCTATGTATATTTTGTGTCTGGTTTTTTTTTACATTTGCTCGCTATTAGGGGTTCTTATCAACTTATATTTGTGTGCATTGTTATGGCTAACTTTTCCTTAGTTTTTCAGGTAGCCTTCTAGTTTTATTTATTAGTTTTTCCTCGTGTCTTCCCTTAGATTCCACTGGTGCCTTGTTTCCCTGTAAAACCTGGCAGCACTGGAGTTGGGGCGGACCTAATTTGCCCCTTCAAAGGTGGCTGTTAAAGGTGAAGCCTTAGCACCGCAGGTATCCGGTAGTTTCTAGAGAAGTTAGCTGTTAGAGTAGGGCAGATGTCCTCAAACTATTTGCTCTGGGACCCCATCAGACAATAAATTTAATGACAGAACTGACAGAACAGGTTACTGTAGAAGGTCATTACATCACATGTGTAGTCAGCAGACAGCATATACATGGCAGCATTGAGGAGGCACAAAATGATGTGAGGAGTCTAAAATAACAGACAATTCAACAGATTTTTCAGACTCCTAGAATCATTGACTGAGATTAGAAAAGTCATCAGCCTGATGGTCAGCAATATGGAGTCGTGACCCCATGCTGAGCAGGTCGGGACCCACTTTGGGGTCAGGACCCACAGTTTGAGAACCGCTGGAGTAGGGTACTGTGACCTTTTTCATTACATTGGTAACAGCTTGGTTTTTGTTATTCCCATATTCCATTCATACATCCATACTCCGTTCATGTGATCTTCATTCACACCTCCTGTTCCTGGTTACTGTTAGTTACTCATGTCAGTCCTGAGTCCTATATTCTGTTTAGTTTTACTCACTTGTTATTTCTGATCATCCTGCAACTGCTCCAGATACCTTATTGCTCTAGTTTCCTGTTCTATCCTTATAGAACAGGGGCTAATCATAACACTATCTGACCACGGCTCATCTGACAATGTGCTTCGGGGAAAGCAGCTGATTGTAGTGATACACTGATGACACTCCCATAACATGCTTGTTGAGAGGACCATTTCTGCATGCACTACTAGCCCCCTCCCAGTCACAATACCCATCATTTTCCCACAACATTTATAATACCATCTATCACTACCATTTTGTGAGTACTGTATATCCTGTGTAATGCATGTGCATTTGAAAAATATCGCTCAGCAATATGAACATCGGCATTACACGTGGCTCTGAATCAGGTTCTGCACCTCTCCCAGGCCCAGCTGAAGTAGATGAGCTTGATCATAAAGCAGCAGCTCTCACGTGATGTGGGCAAGGGCAAATGATGATCAGTCTCATCTCTGCTTTGCAATAAAGGGGTTAGGCCCTTGACACAATGGGAGGAGGGAATGTGGGGGCCTCTTTTGCCATGGGGGCTATTTAAAAAAGTGGGTTGAGATTTTACAATGAGGACTTATATATTTAAATACATTTTTAAAAAATACTATAAAAATTTCCTTAAATTAAAAAAAAAAACATTGGTTAATTTGACACAGCGGCTTCCTGTCAATCAACTTACGAACAGGTAGTGATCTGAATAGAAGATATATTTTGTCACTGTTTGGCATCGAGCATGTGTGCTACGAAATTCCCACAGCAGCAATCAGGTCTGAATAACCAGACAAGCTCTTATGAGCAGGACCCTTTCTCCTCATGTGCTTTTTACTCTCTTAGATATCTCTGAAGGAAGTGAGACACGCTTCACCTATAAAAAGAAGACTCCCAGAAGACGAGGAAAAAGGGGCAGTGGGAGGAAGCGAGTACAAGAAAAGAACGTGGCAATAAAGAAAGAAGGTGTCACAATTGATGCAACAAACAAAGGATTTTTTTAACCTCTCCAAGCATCATACACCAACGAGTGCACCTCAGAGGGGCAATCAGTAAATATAATCAAATTCTCTGATGACACTACCGTCATTGGCCTTATCAAGGACGGGGACAAATCGGCCTACAGACAAGAAGTGGACCGATTGGCCCGGTGGTGCAGCAGCAACCATCTAGAGCTCAACCCACTCAAAACCGTTGAGATGGTAGTGGACTTTAGGAAGAAGGCTGTTGGTGTTCCTCCGCTAACAATTGCTGACAGTGTGGTGTCGCTAGTGGACTCCTTCAAGTTTCTAGGAACCACAATCTCCCGGGACCTTAAATGGGGGCCCAACACTGATACTATTGTTGGAAAAGCGCAGCAGAGGCTATTCTTCCTTAGGCAACTGAGGAAGTTCAACATCCCACAGAAGGTTCTGCTCCTCTTCTACTCCGCAATTGTGGAGTCTGTACTGTGCTCCTCAATACTGGTCTGGTACGGCTCCATCAGCGAGAGAGACAAATGCAGACACCAAAAGGTAGTCAGAACTGCGGAGAAGATAATCGGGACAGACCTTCCCTCTGTCCAGGACCTGTACCTGTCCAGAGCAAAAAAGTGGGCAACGAAGATAGTCAAGGACCAACTACATCCTGGCCATGGCTTGTTTAATCTGCTGCCATCAGGCAGACACTACAGGGCTATTCCCACCAGGTCCACCAGAAGCCTAAAAAGTTTCTTTCCTCAAGCGGTTCACCTGTTGACAATCTTTGCACATAATCTAACACAGTGTCCAATCGGGATAACTTTCTGTATGACTGTACATGTTCCTCCACCTGTTTATATTGTTTATTGTTTATACTGTATGCTGTTTACTTATTACCCACTTGGCTGCTGCACAGCAAACCGAAAACAAATTCCTAGTATACGCAAGTATACCTGGCCAATAAAGCTGATTCTGATTCATTTAAATGAACCAGAAATCTCCCTTCTTAGCAAAGGACTGTCTTTTGCACCCACTAATGGCCTAAACAGATTGGAAACTTACATTGATGTAAACAAATTTGTCCGAAAATTGACATAAAAAGGCACTTTATTTTAAAGCCATAAAGTTTTTTTTTTTTTTTAAAGTACAAATTGAAAGTATTTTTGGGCCTTTATTGACAGACACGTGTGACTGAAGTGCTTGGTTTGTTTGGACCACCACAAAAGTAAACATTTAATTTGTTGCTTGTAGAATAGACAGGGTTTGTTGTTTTTTGTTTAAAGGAATTAATTTAGCCCAACACTGGTCTTCGGCAATGTTGGTAGTGTCATCACCCTCATCATCATCTTCATCAATGATCTCAAGGTCATCACCAAACAATATTTTAGTATTTCATACTCACTGGAATACATCATTACAGATTCACATTGCAATTTGCAGCCACAAGTTTCACATGGGATGTTGCTATGGGCAACCAATTAGAATCTACTCCTTATTTATTTAGCATCTTCTAAAAGATAATAGATAGTATTTTATTATTTGCCCATAGCAAAGTCCCATATGAAATAGAACTCCCTTCCTAGTAAATTTGCCCCATTACCTGCTACTGTTCACTGTTTGCAGGACTTTAGATGGGCTGCACCCCATCCATGAACGGAACAAGTCTTATTATGAGACTTCCAAACATTCTCAAGCACTCACTGGAAACTCACCTCTACAGAAAAGTGTATCAAATTCAGAACCAGCCACATAGGGGAAAATTTACTAATACTGGAGTTCTATTTCAAATGGGATGTTGCGGTGGGCAACCAATCAAAATCCAATTCCTATTTATTTAATACCTTCTAGAAGATAATATACTGTATAGTATCTAATTGGTTACCCATAGCAACATCCCATGTGAAATAGAACTCCCATCTTAGTAAATTTCCCTCATCATGTCCATAAGCTATCCTGGGATGAGTGATGACGGGACCCTCGAGCACCATGTGTAATGAGCTGTTGAAGAAGATATGGTGGCACTCTCAATAGTAACCCATTGTTTTACCGCAGAAGGACGGGACAGTTCCATTATCCTATTGAGGGAGAAGTGGGGCAACTGAAGACCTCCCATGTGTCTGCGGCGGAAGAGTATGGCATGCTGGAAGCAGGGTCTCTTGTTCCCCCAGACAAAGTCTCTAAATACATTGTTTAAGTCCCGGAACCAAGTTTTAGGGATACGAATTGGGATCGTCTAGAAGAGATATAGAACCCTGGGTAAGACATTAATTTTAATAACACTGAGTCTTCCCAGCCAAGAAAGCCTTCTGTTGCCCCAATCCCTAAGGTCAGAGCGAAGTGTGGTAAGCAATTTTTTGAAATTCTCATCATGAAGGTGTCTGAGTTCGGTATGTACCGTAATTAATACTTGAAGCTATTGGGATGCCAGATAAATGGGAAGGATGATTTGAGGTCCTCTAGTGATCGGGATGGAGCCGATACGGTCACTGCCACGATAAATTAATTTTAAAGTTTGACAGGGTACTAAACCTATGGAATTCAGACATTAGGTTGGGGATCGAGATAATCGGGTTTGACAGGATAACGAGTAGATCGTCCGCGAATAGGGCGAGCTTATATTTCCTACCTCCTACTGTGAGTCTGGAAATATTTGGGTTACACCTGATGGACTTAGCTAATGCTTCCATACATAAGATAAAAACTGAGGGGAGAGAGCAGGCAACCCTGTCCGGTTTCATTCCTAATCACAACTGGTGCAGAAAGGTCCCCATTAATTTTAATCTTTGCTGTAGGGGAACTATAGAGTGATAAAATATGGCATAGACTGACAGTCCTAAATGTCTTAAAACCCCTTCCATAAAGACCCAGTTGATTCTATCAAAAGCCTTTTTGGCGTCAGTGGACAGTATCACTGCTGGGGTATGACCCCAGAAGTTCATTAAATCGATAACTTTGGTCGTGTTATCACGTGCCTCCCTCCCCTGGACAAATCCCACCTTGTCCGAATCGATGATCTGGGGAAGCAGAGACTTCAATCTGTTAGCCACAAGTTTGGCAAACATCTTGATGTCTGCGTTAAGCAGCAATATCGGGCGGTAGCTGGCACATTGAGTTGGGTCTTTCCCCTCTTTCGGTATAAGTGTTATGTATGCCTCCAATGCTTGTGGTGAAAACCCATAGTCATCAGAGATGTTATTGAAAGCAATCAGCATTTTTGGCAAGAGCAGATCCAAAAAGAGTTTGTAGTAAGAGATGGTAAAGCCATCAGGACCTGGGCTCTTTCCAGAGGGTGTCTCCTTAAGAGCTCGTTCCAGCTCCAAAAGAGAGAAACCAGGCACTGTCATCTTCCGAAAGCTTGGGGAATCCCATCTCACAGAGGTATTTATCTACCAGATTCCAGGCAGTCGGCAAAGTCTCCGGAGACTCAGGGTCATGCAGATTGTACAGTTTGGTATAGTAGGAGTGGAACGTGTTGGCTATGTCTCTTGTGAGTGTGCGGCGTATGCCATCCGCACCTACTACAGTTTGGATGTATAAGGTAGCTCTTTGGGCGCAAAGTGCTCTGGCTAAAAACTTCCCCGGTTTGTTGCCGCATTGAAAGAAATGATTCCTACATCATTTATAATCTCTCTTGATATCCTCAAACAACAGAACATTAATGGCTGACCTCGCTTCGTTCAATTCTGACAAAATAGCGGCAGATGACCCTGATTTGTGCAATGTCTCTAGGTCTCTCAGCCTCTGGAGCAAGGCAGTTTTTTTCCCCAGCTTTCCTTTTTCAGCAGTAAGCCTAGTTGGATAAACTTTCCGCGCAGGACACATTTGTGTGCTTCCCATATCGTGACCCTGGAAATGTCCGGCGTCCCATAGATCTCAAAATAGTTTTCTATGGCCTCATTAATTGAGATTAAAAATGTGAATCCATCAGGATTTGTTCATTCAACCTCCAAGTACACTGTTTAAAGTGAGGGCAGGACGTTGCCAGAGTCAGGAAGACGGGTGCATGGTCGGACCATGTGATTAGCCCAATGTCTGTATTTCGGATAAAATGGAGAAATCTGTGGGGCAGCAGAAAATAATCAAGCCTAGAGTAGGAGTCATGAGGTTGAGAATAAAACATGTAATCTCTGTCCCCCGTGTGCTGGAGCCTCCACATGTCTACCAGCTGATGCTCATGGAGAGTGTGGCGCACCTTTCGGCGCGAGGCTAGTGAGGGCCTAGCCGGTGTCCCTGAGATGTCTACTTCTGGTTGGAGTGACCAGTTTAAGTCTCCCCCTAATATCAGGATTCCCTCGACCAGTCTAAAACCGTTGCTAGAAATTTAGGTTGTGTTTGGTTGGGGGCGTATACATTTATAAAAGTGTATGCCTGATCGAACAGCATGCATTTAACTAGGAGTGTTCTGTCCTCCTCCAAGGCAATTGATGATACGTTTTAGAACCTGGTCTACATATGTGGCAAATTTTAGACACATTTTCCCGATTTCGCATCTCATTAAATATGCAAATTGCGTAATGGGAAAACATCTGGATGCGAGTTCCAGTGCAACCAAAATTCACACTTTCAGAATGTGCGATTTGCGGCAAAATGTGCAGTTTTTGCAGTTTTTCGCATATCATTAAATATGCGAATTCGGGAAAAAGTGCGATTTCGCCCGTTTTTTGGAAAACAAAACGGCAAAAATCACATTTTTGTTAGAAAGCAGCGCCCTGCGTCTGTCTCCATACACTGGTTAGTGTGCAGCCTACAGACTGCCTTGTCCCCCTGCAGCCACTGTAGCTAGACGTCACCCTGAGTGACAGCTCACATAGCGAATAGCAGGGCAGAGACCCCTGACCCTGCTGGCAGCGTTTCCTTTCTTGTAGGGAAGTGATAGTGTGCCTCAGCGCGTGTGTGACATCCTCCATGCCTGTTTCCAGCTCCACGTGCACCGGAGCGTATAAGAGCAAGCCCCGCTGTACTCCCGTTACAAGCGTTTCCTTTATACAGGGAGATCCATCATCTGTGGCAGTAGCATCGCTGGGAGAGATACCGCAGCGTAAACCAGTCAATTGCCATTAACCCTGCACAAGCTGAACGCTACAGATAAGTAACACCAGAAACTGTGATTCCTGCATCAGTTGTATTACACCTGAAGTTAACTACTTAAGTACTGTTGTATTCTGCAAGCTTATCACTTGAATAAATCTCAAGCTGGTTATATCTTCTAAGTGTGTCGTCTAACAACCACACAGCACGTATATATAGACACTCTGCCAATAGGTTATGGGCCCAGCACATCACGTGCGCGAAGATTAACCCCCTAAAGACCAAGTGCTAGCGCAGTACATAAAAGAACACAAATAAATATTTCTAAATTGTCATTTGTGGAAGAGTTAACGAGAATGCACAGTACAGGGCATAGCATGAACTTTCCAAAACTCAAAGGCTTAGAGAATTACACTACATGGAAGTTCGCTATGGAAATGCAGCTTAAAAGGGAGAAGCTATGGAAAGTCACAATAGCCCCAGGAGATAGTCCAAACCCAGAAGAGGTAGACAAGGCCATTGGCACAATAGGCCTGGCTGTGGAGCAGCATGTTTATTCTACAATCTGTGGGAAAGAGTCCGCTAAGGACATGTGGACAACTCTACAAGGTGCTTATGAGAATAAAGGCCTAATGAGGAGGATAAGTTTGAGACGCACACTGTATGGAACAAAGTTGAATGCATGCAAGGACATGAACGATTACATTGATAAAATACTATCAATAGCTCAGCAATTGGCATGTGTAGGAGCAAAAGTGGATGAGGAAGAAGTGGCGATGGTAATGCTGCAGAACTTGACAGAAGAATTTGACTTCCTAGTTTTCGCACTAGAGTCGAATGAAACCAAGCTTACAACAGAAGTTGTGAGGGCCAAGCTACTACAGTTCCAAGAAAGAATCCACAAGGATGCCATAGCTGAGGGTTCTGCCTTAGTAGCAAAGGGTGCAAAACCCAAGAAATGCACATTCAAATGTTATGTGTGCCACAAAGTAAGGCACAAGGCTTCAGAATGCAGGATGAAGAACACTAGTGGTACGCACAAGCGGCATGACAAGAAGAACGAGTCAGCACTGAATGTAGCAGACAAGCCAAGGAGGGATTGCTGGTACATGGACTCGGAAGCCTCTAGACACTTCAGCTGCAACAAGGAGTGGTTAAATTCTTTAACACAGTGTACACCCACAACAGTTACAGGGATTGGTGAAAAGGTCCTTACTGCATCAAGTGTTGGGACAATCACAGTGAGACTAAGAATTGAGGGACAGACAGTAGTCACAGATATCCAAGACGTCCTGTATGTACCAGAATTGGGAAGTAACCTCATCGCTATCAGCGTACTCGAGGCAAAAGGCTACAGAGTCCAGTTTGCAAAGGGCAGGTGTATGGTGCATAATGAAAGAGGGACTGTAATTGCTTCAGCAACCCGATGCAACCAACTATACGTCCTAGACACAGATGAATGTGTAGCTTTGGCAGCCTCTGCTGAAAATGAGTCGATGGAACTCTGGCACAGACGTTTGGGACAGAAATTAGCTGATGGGATGGCAACAGGGATCACAGTGAAAGACACCGGAAGACCTGTGTGCGAGAGTTGCATAAAAGGCAAGCAGACCCGCAACCCATTTCCCAAGTCAGCAGGCAGAGCAGAATCACAGTTAGCTCTGGTGCACACAGATGCGTGCGGACCAATGGAAGAGGAGTCAACCAGTGGTTACAAGTACTTCATGACTCTCATCGATGACGCCACAAGAATGACACACGTATACTTCATAAGGAAGAAAAGTGAGGTGGTCAAGAAAATTGTGGAGTACAAGAACCTAGTGGAGACTCAGACGGGCCTAAAGCTAAAAGCCCTGAGATCCGACAATGGGGGAGAGTACGAAAATGAAGAACTAACCGACTTTCTCAGAAAACATGGCATAAAGCATCAGCTGACGATGGCCTACACGCCTGAACAGAATGGCGTAAGTGAAAGGGCGAACCGAAAAATCGTTGAAAGAGCACGAGCGATGGTGAACGATGCTGGCCTGGAGAAGAGTTTTTGGGCAGAAGCTGTATCTACTGCAGTATACCTGAAAAACAGAACACCTACAGTAGCCGTGAAGGGAAAAACCCCCTTAGAGGCCTGGTCTGGGAAGAAACCAGACATCAGTCATCTCTGTGTCTTTGGGAGCAGAGCTTATGCGCATATTCCAAAGAAGAAGAGGAAGAAACTTGACCCGAAATCAAGACAGTGCATACTGCTAGGCTATTGTGAGGAGAGCAAAGGGTACAGGCTCTGGGATGCAGAGAACAGACGTCTTCTGAAATCAAGAGATGTGATATTTCAAGAAACAGCATCACCCACAAAAGCAAAAGAGCAAGAAAAGCAAGCACTAGTAGAGGTGTGCGAAATAGAAAGCATACCTGAAACAGAAAATACCGAAGAGGGAAGCGAACCAACGAACAGGGCTTCCATAAGAAGCAACAAGGGCATACCAGCTAGAAGATATGAGGAATAATATGCGAACATTGCTTTCAGTGAACCTCAGAGTATTCGAGAAGCGAAAGCGTGCAGTGATTGGGCGAAATGGAAATCTGCAATAGACACAGAGCTATCAGCACTGAAAGATAGGCCAAGCAACCGCAAGACAGTCAAAAACAAGTGGGTCTTCTGCAAGAAGTTAAATTCAGACGGAGAAGTTGCCCGTTACAAAGCCCGTCTTGTTGCTAAGGGATACACACAGAGATCCGGAATTGACTATGGGGAGATATACTCACCAGTTGCGAGGTATAACACTCTTAGATTAGTAATTGCAGTCGCCACCTTACAAAACTTACTGCTATACCAACTAGATTTCGACTCAGCATTCCTAAATGGAGAACTACTTGAAGAAATCTATATGGAATCGCCAGATCATTATAATGAGGATGAGCTTCAGACAGAGAAGGTGTGTCTTCTGAAGAAATCCATATACGGCCTAAAACAGAGTGGTCGTTGCTGGTACATAAAATTGGACGCAGTACTACTTGAAATGAATTTTATTAGATCAGAGACTGACCACTGCCTTTATCACAAAACTCTGGGAGAAAAGTTGTTCATCATAGCAGTCTATGTGGATGATATACTTATAGCAGGTCACGAAGATCACATCATAGGTGTGAGAGATCAACTAAAACAGAGATTCAAGTTGAAAGACCTAGGTCCAGCCAATCATTTGTTGGGAATGAGAATTGTTCAAGACTTGCAAAAGGGAACAGTCACAGTCGACCAACAAATGTACATCGAGGCAACAATCTTGAAGTATGGGATGGCAGACTCCAAGTCAGTAAATACACCAATTGACAAAAGTATCAAGATTACAAAAGGTATGTCACCAACCACACAAGAAGAAGTAGAGGAAATGCAAGATGTTCCTTACAAGAACGTGGTTGGAAGTCTTATGTATGCAAGTATTGGAACCCGTCCAGACATCACTCATGCAGTCAGTCGGGTGAGCCAATTTGCACTGGGGCAGCAGTTAGTTGGGCGAGTAGAAAACAACCAACCGTTGCTCTCTCAACAACTGAGGCCGAATACATGGCTCTTACAGAGACATCAAAGGAAGCACTCTGGATCAAAGAGACTTTGTGTGAGTTAGGTCTACATTTTGAAGAAGAGACTATCAGCATCGCATGTGATAACAGAGGAGCAATAGATCTTTCCTGTAGTACCAAGCACCATGGAAGGTCGAAACACATCGCGATTAGACACCACTTCATCAGGGAACTAGTGGAGAACAAGTCCATCGATGTTGAATACATTGCAAGTGAAAAGAATGTCGCTGACATGCTTACAAAAGGACTGTCGACAAACTTGCTTATTAAGTTCGTGAAGGACTGTGGACTTGTTTAAGTTCTTAATGTTGATTTGAAGTTTTGATGTTCTGAGTGTCTTTCTCTCTAACCATATTTTCGGTTACAGGTATAACAAAGGACAAAGTATTGTATTAAGTTCTTTTATGTAGCCGAAGACAGCCTTGAGCGAGGGGGAGTGTTAGAAAGCAGCGCCCTGCGTCTGTCTCCATACACTGGTTAGTGTGCAGCCTACAGACTGCCTTGTCCCCCTGCAGCCACTGTAGCTAGACGTCACCCTGAGTGACAGCTCACATAGCGAATAGCAGGGCAGAGACCCCTGACCCTGCTGGCAGCGTTTCCTTTCTTGTAGGGAAGTGATAGCGTGATAGTGTGCCTCAGCGCGTGTGTGACATCCTCCATGCCTGTTTCCAGCTCCACGTGCACCGGAGCGTATAAGAGCAAGCCCCGCTGTACTCCCGTTACAAGCGTGTCCTTTATACAGGGAGATCCATCATCTGTGGCAGTAGCATCGCTGGGAGAGATACCGCAGCGTAAACCAGTCAATTGCCATTAACCCTGCACAAGCTGAACGCTACAGATAAGTAACACCTGAAATTGTGATTCCTGCATCAGTTGTATTACACCTGAAGTTAACTACTTAAGTACTGTTGTATTCTGCAAGCTTATCACTTGGATAAATCTCAAGCTGGTTATATCTTCTAAGTGTGTCGTCTAACAACCACACAGCACGTATATATAGACACTCTGCCAATAATTTTCACATCTCAATAAATGTCACCCATCTTCTCAATCACATTTATTTTCTGATTTTTTTGTTTGTTATTAACTGATTTGGAACTTTTCAGACCTATAAACTCTTAAGGTGCATACACATTAGACAATGTTTTGACCAATATCATTCATTTTGGCCCTTCTGAACAATATTTATAAAAATACAGATGTGTCCACATACATCTTGGTTTTACTGCACCATGTATAGCACAATTTGACACATCTTGGACTCTGCATCAGCCAGTGTGTATGCTATGAGTGATGGTGCACGGTCGTGCCGCTCATTCATTGAGGTTGTTCGTTGACTGTGCAGGTAGGTAAATTTCAGATGTCTTTCACACAAAAGCTATAGAGTCTAGCTACAGTAGATCAAATGTTTTCATCATTCGCCATATCTTTCAGTGTGTATGCACAATATCGCTCGTCCAGGACACAGTGGAAGTTCAAGGGAAATTGGTCACCAATATCTTTCAGTTAGGGTTACCACCTTTTTGTTGAGAGATTCCCGGACAGTGGTCCGCATCTTGACACACCCACAGCCCACCCACTGCCCCGCCCCAGCTCCGCCCCTTGACCCGCCTTATGTTGATTTTTTTTTTAACCTTTGCTTCAATTTTATTCTTGATTTTGCATACCATAATGCCAGTTACATCATACACAGTAATGCCCGTTACGCCACACACCGGGATGCCCATTACATGTTACGCCATACACTGCAATGCCCATTACACGATATGCCAGGACTGAAACAGTTTTTTTGTAAAGGAGGAATGATATAGACAGTGCGCACCGTAGGCACGCGTAAACATTTTTCAACATTATGCCGATTACATGTCACACACCCATTACATAGTATACCACATGCCATAATGCGCATTACAGATTATGCCCATTACTCGTTATGCCAGGACTGACATTTTTGTAAAGTAAAAAATTTTCAACACAATGCCGATTACATGTCACACACCCATTACATTGTAGACCACATGTAATATTGCCCATTAAACGTTATACCAAGCATTGTACGGCCCATTACATGTTATAGCAAACACCGTTATGCCCATTAAACATATGCCACACACAGTTATGCCCATTATAGATATGCCACACAGAGTTGCTCATTATACAAATGCCACACACAGATGCCCATTAGATATGCCATACACCATTATACATATGCCACAGAGATGATGACCATAGACCATTACAGACATGCTACAACCCATGATGCCCATTATGCATATGCCACACATTGTGATTTTATATTGCAAAAATAAAATGGAAAGTGTGCAGGATTATCAGCAGAGCCAGTACCTTGAACTTCAAGCAGCACTTGCACCTCTTGCCTGTGCTCGTCTCCAGACAAGGAGCCAGTGGGGCCCGGGAGCGCTGTATTTGATCCATCAGGCAGTGGGGGGTGGCACCCTTGCAGCTTTTAGTGGGCAGGATGCATTGCAGAGTCAGGTCCCCCATCCTGCTCTGCTGCAAAAGTCAATGACCGCACACCAATGAAAGAGGTCTGTTGAGCGGCGCCAGCGTGCTTGCTTTGAAAACATAGAGACATTGCACATGGGGAACCGTTGATTGGCTAAGAGCCGTGACAGACGGCTCTCTCAGCCAATCAAAGGCTGCTGATTCCCGTTTGCCTGCCACTCCACACTTCACTGTCGCCTCTCTTAAAATTATTTTTTTTTGGGGGGGGGGGGGGGGGGGGCAGTACAGGAGCATTGAGGGGCGCCGGGTGGGGGGCGGGAGAGATAGCCACAGCGCAGGACCTGCTGCCTCTCAGTCCTAACATTTCAAATCTCGCGCCGCCGCCCGAAGCATATAGGAGCTCGCGGTCCGGGCACAAGATTTGAAAGGCCAGGTCTGACATGCAGGTCCCGCGCTGCGGCATCTTCTCTGGAACACCACCCGTCCCGACACCTGGCTTAATTACCGGACTGTCCGGAGTAATCCCGGACGGGTGGTAACCCTAATATTATATATATATATATATATATATTCTGGCCATGCAGGTACAAACTAATTTCTGTAGTGGTGGGGTTAAAGCTGATGTTTAAACATAAAGAATAAATGGTACACAAGGCTGTCAACATCCCGACAACGGCATCCTGAAGCTGAAAATACTGACCCCACTAAAAATCCTAAAATAACCCTAATCCCTAACCCGCCTGTCCCGAGTCCTGACCCTAACCCTCCCCCCCACATGCTAACCCCAACCTTCCCCAGGGGTGCCTAACCCTCAATCTCCACCCCTCTCAGCCTAAAGCTAACCCTCCCCCCTCCCCACAGCTTAACCCTCCCATCCCTGCAAAATAACCCTAAGCCTCCCCTGCGGTTCCTAACCCTAAGTGTCCCCCCTTTCTCTGCAGCTAACCCTAATCCTCCCCCCTCCCCCCCAACCGCAGCCTAAACATAACCCCTACCCTGCAGCCTAACTTTATCCCTACCTAATCTTACATTTTTGATATCCTGAGGCTGGGTAACGCTGACTATACCCCACCCGCGGCTGCCCCAGCGTCTGCTGCACAGCGCTACTTACACTCCCTGCAGATCGCTCCTCCTCGAGCCGGCTGGACTGAGCGGTGACCTGCGGCCTGCTTACTGCGCCATCATGTGGACTTCCGGCCGGACGCGCTGCTGCCACTGACTGGACTGGAGAGGACAGGTGAGAGCTGCGGCACCCGGTGTGAACCGCCCGGCGCTCCCTGCCTGTCACTCCGCACGGCGGCACCCGAGTCCCTCACCTGGTGAGCTATTTCAAAAATTGCGCCTGCTCTGCTCGCGGTCCCGCTGTCAATCAGGAGCCGCCGCAAACCGATTGGCTGGCTGACCGCGAGCAGGGCGGGCACAATATTTTAAATAGCCGCAGGCAGCTCTGCTAGAGCTCTGAGCTAGTCCTACGAGTCCTCCTCACACAGTCGCAGCGCTGCTGGTCTCTAGCTGGCTGTCCCCGGCAGCGCTGCGCTGGATCTCCGGTCTCCAGTTCCCGGACATTGTATAGTCCGGGAACGGCACCCGTCCGGACTCCGGACACCCGGTCTAATTACCGGACTGTCCGGAGTAATCCCGGACGGGTGGTAACCCTACTTTCAGTGCATACATTGTCTAGTGTGTGTATGCACCTTTAGCCCTGCCATAGGAATTTCAGCCACAGTGATTGTGAATGTGGCTGTCCTGCCTGTAGCTGTCTATTAATTGTTAATTATCCACAAGTGCAAGTGAGTGGATTGGTTCCTTCCTGTTTTCAGTACTGTAGTATGTATCCTGACATCATAGTGCAGCTCCACCTTTATGCCACAAGAGGGAGCATCTGTCCCATGATTTCCACATGTAACAACTAGATGGTGGGTGGTCACAAACAATGCATTCTGAATCGTAGTTCTGACTCTTCCTAAGTAATTACACGCAGTGTTCATATTCCAACTTAGTATATTTTGATACACAAAAAAAAATGTTTAAACTACATTTGTAAAAAGTAATAAACAAAAGTAATAAATATAAAGTAATAAGTAAAGTAATAAATAAAAAACCCATAAACCATGTGTTTAAGGATATTTCAATTAAATATTAATATTGATTAGGAACATTAATCTCCTATTTCCACTATGCTGAATCAACAGCTATGGCTCCTTCCATGTACATACTGCAAGTGGTGTCTGCTTGCCACCGGCAGAAGAACGGACAGGAACCTTCTCTGTTATGTTTTGTATTCTGTGATCATTGTCTTTAGGAATGGAAGGAGTAATGCAGTTAATTGGCTCCCAAAAAATTAACCCTAAAATGAATGTGTGTCCTTGTATACGTGGTAGCGAATATAGATTGTAAGCTCCACTAGAGCAGGGTCTGATACACACTTGCCTACTTCTTTTGTCTCCACTCCAGAAGAAACCCGGAGAGGAGGAGGGCGGGGATTGGTCCAGAAGTTATCAAGCCCCACCTCCAGTACAGCAAACGCCTTTAATAGTGGGGCTACTAGGAGGGGCGAGGCTAAAATAATGCACGGTTGCCTACCCTCCAGGAATGGCCGGGAAAGTCCTGGAAATTGGGTCCCCCTCCTGGCCCCCCGGAAAGGAGGGCAACCCTCCCGCATAAACCCCAATCACCTGCGATCCGCCCCTCAGCGGGGGGTTGTCTGTGGGTAAAATGACGCGATTGCGTCATTTTAACCCCGCCCCCGCAGTGCAAAGCCTGAAATACCGGCATTGCACGGCGGGGGCGTGGCTAAAATTACACGATCACTGTAGGCACGCCCCCCACAGGAAAGCACGCCTCTTTTTAACTCCCGGCGATGGCCCCACCCCCCTGCATAACAGAGCTGGCTGCCCTCTCCCGGAAGGCAGCTAGCAAAAGTCGGCAAGTATGAAATAATGTGATTTGCATAATTTTAGACTTGCTCTTTCCCAAAAAGCCAGGAGGGGGACATGATTTTCGGGAGCTATGGTAAGCAAGTATGATCTGATTCAAATTTCTATTCAAATATTCTCTGTACAGCTCTGTGGAATATGTGTGCACTATATAAATAACTGAAATAAGTAATAAGTATTGCCCAAAATTCCCTGCACTAAATTGTATTTTTCTTTCTTTCTGCTTGTACAGCTTGGAATGTATTATTATAACATTGTCTGACCAGGGCTTAAAGTGGTCCCACAGAGGTGATGGACCCCCTTCCCCCTAGAGGCAGAGCCTGGACCAGTGCCAGGGAATTTGTGCCCTACCACCATAATAACCATCTGAGGCACTCATGTATTATATAGCTTCCCTTCTGCACTTGTAACTTGGTGGGACTGCTATGCTATTACTGGTGCCTGTCCTTCTGTTTCCCTCCTATGTCCCTATAGTTCAGGGGTGGGGAACCTCAGGCCCTGGGGCCGTATGCGGCCCCCGTAGCCGGTTTGAGTGGCCCTCCCACCCATTCCCAGGAGTCAAGTACAGGGGAATTCAAGTAGGTAGTTCTTGCGAGATTCTTCTTAATTAACAGCAGCCAGAGACTGTCAGTCCTATTCAGTGGCAGCCGCCAGAGCGTCAAATGGCTGCAGCAGGACAATTTGTAAGAGAAATTTTTACATATGGCCCCCAAAGGATTTTTTCAACATACAAACGGCCCTTGGCACAAAAAAGGTTCCTCACCCCTGCTATAGATTGTAAGCTTGCAGCAGGGCCCTCTTACCTCCAAGTCTGTCTGTCTGTTGTTACCCAGTTTGTTCTATCACTGTCTACTATTGTAAAGCGCAACGGAATCTGCTGCGCTATATAAGAAACTGTAAATAAATAAATACATAAATAATAATGGTCCCACAAGTGGTATGATCACACAATAGTAACTCAAACTAAAATGACAACACACAGTAGCACAATCATGTACACATTACACCGCATGTAGTGCCCTTGATTCATATTAAATCATACAGTAGTGCCCTTTATATTATACACATAATGCCCACAGTTGTGCTGCTTATACACATCTGTCTCTGTCACTCCAGGAGCTCACTGTCCATGTTCCTCAGCAGATCCATGCCCTGTGTCCCTCCAGCAGCTTCCCCACCGCTGAGTCCCTCCAGACCCCTCTCACCCTGTCTTTGGCATGCACAAAGCCTTCTCATCTTAGTGGCTCTTCTTTACTTCAGCGGCGGTGATGGCAGGACATCACATACACCATGCCAGAAGAAGAAGAAGAAACTGCTGGGACCGGCTTTTCTGTTGAGATTACTGTTCAGGGCTGTGGTAGAGGTAGAACTCTCTCCACCCCGTTCCCCCTCACTTTAACCCCTGTCTCTGACACATCTTTCTAGAAGTAACTGATTTGACTCTTCCTAAACGGGCGTAACTCCCAGAGGCAATGGAGGCTCCAAGCCCTGAAGGGACAACTGCATGTAAAGCAGCACATGTGGGGCGCACCTGTAGTTAATTGGCTCTATACCAGGAGCCCTGCTAACATCTGCGATCGGGGACAGGGTGGCTCCTGCCTGGTACCACTCATCCTGTGCTGCAGCAAGCAATGCTGATGGATTCTGAGATGATATGCACAGGTGAATGTTGACTACAACATATTTGAGATGTGGGGTACCAAACTCCAACGTGCTTCTTGGTGACTGAGATTAACTTACATCTCTGCCTTCCTTAAAATGGAATATAACTCAGTTCCTGTATAAATAGAATATAAAGCCCCTAAAGGCTTCAATCTGCAGTGGGTGCCGGACGGCTCCCCGACAGTCGGGATTCTGACAGTCATTACTCCGATGTCGGAATCCCAACTGCTCCCTCGTGGGGGTCCACGACCCCCATAGAGGGAGAATAAAATAGGTGGCGAGCGCAGCTTATGTGTAATTGGCATTATTGCATCCGGCTGATTGGGACACCACCTACACAGTTGTAATGTTATTTAATGCATTTTAACCATGTCGGCATTGTAAATGTAACATGATTCTTTATGTTTTAGCAGGGAACCACTCACCATAGTAGTGAACTGGATGCCGGCTAAGAGAAGATATCAAAGCAGAGTGACGCTCCTTTGAGAGAATGACGCAAGTTGTAGAGGACAGAATGCTGGCCACACACACTAGACTAAAGGTCCATACACACTGGGCAATTTTGCTCAGCGTGTATGGACAGCGATGACCGCTGTCATCGCTGGGGGGGGGGGCACTTAATGCATACACTCTGAGCGGCTTTCCTCCTTCCCGGCGCTGTCAGTGGGCGATGGGTGCGGATGGCTTTGCACAGTGCAGCGCTATGCAAAGTCATCCAAAAAGCTGCTCATCTGCTGTTAATACCACCGCTCATCACCGGGCCTTATACACTGGGCGGCTTTGAGCTGAAACCGCTCAAAATATCAAGTTTCAAGATTGCCCAGTGTGTATGGGCCTTAAAGGGACCAGAAAGAGCAGGTAAGTGAAGCATGCACTCCAGTGCCATGTCACAGCCATACTTTCATTTATCAATAAGTGATAAAACTCATGTGTGATAAAACTCATTGCATATGGTAAATGGTGCTCCAGCCAATCAGCTCTTAACTGACCTGTGTTTAGGCTCCTGTCATGTGTCTGAAAAAATAACAGTTTGGAACTGATTGGCTGGAGCACCATATATTGTCTGCAACATGTTCTATCGTTTACAATGAGTTTTAGCACCTTGATAAATGGGCCCCATAGCTTCCATATCTGCAAGCTATCTCTGCCACAGAAAATGCAGTGTTCTCACCGGCAGGGCGCTCAGGAATGTCCAGTCTAAAATTGCAGATGTGACTGGGACTTCCTCTTTTTCCTAGCTAAATCTAGTATGTTCCTTTGAATTGTTGGTTGCCTTTAAATATACTTTCCTTAAAGCTGTTAGCAGGACATCTCAAACTATTGTACAATCACTCTCCAGAGAGGAAGGCAGGCCTCACTCCTTAACTCCTAATTTTCCCCAATTGATTAGATTAATAACAGTTTGGGTCCTGACAGAAATTAATATCTGGCCAGAAGGTCTATAAATATTTTGCAGATGTTAAAGAGGTCCTTTCATAAATGGAAGTGAACATTAAAAGCATTGGGTTACCTCCAATGAGAATAGACTCTCTGGAAGACCACAGTGAAGAGGGTTTACAAACAGGTCCCAAGATATGAGAGGACCAGCGTTAATTGACCGGACATCCCTCAAGAATGGAAGACATTTTGGTAAGTGTATCTCCCTCTTTTTATCTCACATTACACTAATGCGGCCCATACTCTAGGGTGATATTCCATACAATCCTTCGATTTCGACCGCATCTTTGAAATAAATTGAAGGATTGTATGCATGTCCAATGGGTCCCCCGACCCGATGCGCGGGCCTGACGGTCAAATGTTGCGTCTATAGATCTTTTGTTCTGAACATAATATCTATCGAATTGCATGAGCGATCGCATGTGGTTTTTAAATGGGAATGCAATGTGATTGGAGGCCATAGCCCTGGCAGCGGGTTCAGGAAGCAGGGACCGGAGCGCTGGCGGCGGGTTCAATTAGCAGGGGCCAGAGCGCTGTGGTGGGTTCGGGGTCTCTGAATCATTATTTAAAACAAAAGTGATCTCATATCATATGTCTTACTATCCAGGGATAACTACAGTATAAAGTCAGATTCAGTACATGCTTGTCATTCCATCTCCATTCATCCAAATAACAGACTTGTTGAGTCTTTGCCAGCTCCTTGATCACAGCCTGGCATGGATCCACCAGTGAGAGGGATAGACACAGGCTACAAAAGGTGGTGAGGACAGCAAAAAAGGTCATCGATACTGCCCTACCACCTGTACAGGACCTGATAGAAGACCACCTGCATCCTGGCCACAACTTGATCAAAATGCTTCCATCTGGCAGACACCTCAGGGCCATTCCTGCAAAGTCAACTAGAAGCTTAAAAGGCTTCTGCTCCCGAGCTGTCCACTTCCTGAACAATTCTAGCAAGCCCCCCAAACCAATAACTGTAAAGTAATATACACTGTGCTCCACGTTGTCCATGTGCTGTATATTGTATCTAGGTGGCCCGGGATTTGGCCTAAAACACACCGGGATTGTAATCCCGGGATTGGATCTTCCAATCCTGGGATTCCGGGATTAGATGCGCATGTGCATATCTAATGCCGGGCAGCGTCCGAGTGCTCAGACGCTGCCCAGGAGTTCCTGATCCCCAGCCTGCCATCTGGAGTGGGTATGGGCAGTCCGACGTGCGCAGCGTGACCTCTGACCATCACGCTGCGAAGGTCGGACTGCCCATACCCGCTCCAGAGTCATCTCTCACCATTGAGTCCTGACCTGTAACTGTTTGCAGCGTTGGCCGGCCGGCCGCCCTCCGCCGACACCACCCGCTCCTGAATGTCTACCCTGCTCCCGGCCGCCCGCCCGTGTAAGTAAATGAATGTGCGGGGCGTCCGGAGCGGGGGGGACTGGGCTTCTTTTTAAGCATTTTTTTTGCCTAAACTGCTTAGAGACGTCAATCCCGGAATCCCGGAATTGAGCATTTTTTAATCCCGATTCCCGAGATTGAAAAAATGCCCAGAGATTGGCATCCCTAATTGTATCGTATACCTCCCCCTGTTTTGTTGTCTCTTGGCAGTTGCATTGTAACCGGAAACAAATTCCTACTATATGAAAATATACCTGGCCAATAAAGCTGAATCTGATTCTGATGTAATCAAGTCTTAGAGGCAGTATAATGATTACAGTGCGCCATTAACTAAACAGCATTTTTTAATACACAAAGATACCATAGAAAAATACCAATAATTAACTCAGTGCCTTCTTGACAGTTTTGAACCCATCTTATATGATTACTTGCCCCTTAGTACTAAAGTAAAGCACAAACCTAAGGTTCGCCTTCTGAGTTTTTTCATTGCCAGACAGTCTATATCCTCCAAGCCGAACTGGCTGTTCCGCATCAGTTTCCACAGATGATGCTCACACAGAGGCTGAGAAGAACTTATTCTCCATTTTCCGTTCCTTGATATATCTGTCAGTTCTTATAACGAGCTGCATTAACTTATCCAGGAAATAAGGAACTAGATACTGTATCAAACAATATTTAATTTGTTTCTACAGTCCCAGGAGAAATTGACTGTGAATTCCTTGAAGATTGCACATGCTTCCAGTTGCTCATCGCTGGAATTTATGTACTTTATGTAAAGCAGGGCTGTCTGATTTTGGGCTGAAGGCCCAGATCTGGGGATCACCTCGTAATAATGAAATTATTATTCCTAAATTTTGGAACTGGAGGAGTGTGGCCAAAGGCAAAAATACAATTTGCAGCTCTACTTGAAAATTAAAAAATCCTTTTGCTTTACAGAAAATTGATCTGGTAGGTTAATTTTAGGCTCATTTACAATTTCTTGTACTGGCAGAACAGCCCTAAGACTATTTTCTTGAGCCATCAAATGTAAAGACAAGTCTGGTACCATCTGGGACAAGTTTTCTATCCAGTTAACCAAAACCTGGGCTGGACTTTATACCATAGGATCAATCTTGGCCACCGCCCACTCCAATTGAGGCCAGTAATAATGTTAGGAAACACCTGAGTAGTTATAGAAGACCCCTGGAGTCACACTGGTGAGGTCTTCTGGCAATAACAGTCTTCTGTCATTTTTGAGTGCAATGTACTCACTGGTACTTAGGATGCCATCTGGACTTTTACTCACAATATAGGAACTTATATAATAATCGGGTGGCCACAGGATTGTAGCAGAAGTGGATCAGTAGGAAACAAGGAATTGAATCACAAGGATTAACCAAGGCAAGTCAATTTAAATATGTATTGAATATTAATTTTCCAACAGACAAAGGATGGGTAACAGCCAGGATCAGGATCACATGCGGCACCTGTTGCCTATCAACCTAGCATGCAGCATCCTGGCTGCTTAGGAACAGTTGGGACCAAGATTATTTTGAATGCTTATTGCCGAGCGACCATCGGACCTGGAAGCAGCAGTGCCAGTACCATGTCTTGGTTGCCTGGAAACAACCAAGAAGCGCTGCCCCAAGCAACCTTGATGACTCTTCTTTCTTACTCAGAAACTTGGGATTTATGCCTTGTGTACTATAATTTTTCTTAGCTTTACCCTTTATAACTAGTGTTGGAAAGCTAATTTTCATTCATATCTTGGATCCCTGGATGTCATCTACACCAGGAGGCTATCATCTTATTTAAGACAGACAGGGGGCCAAAGTAAAAGGGTGAGAGTTTCAGAAAGTGAGAGATTTTGGGAGAGTTTTCCCATGTTTTTCAAATGTAATTGATTGCTGCTTTAAAAACATGGGAAAACTCTCCCAAAATCTCTCACTTTCTGAAACTCTCACCCTATTACATTTGGCCCAGAGACTTTGCAGTGCACCTGTGTGCCTTGGCCTGGCACCGTCCCACATGATACTGTATGATGCTATCACACAGAAAGCAACAGAAAAACAGGATGGATAGAAACTGCGGCCAGACATCCATGGCCTCTACTATTATCAGTTGGATCATGGCGGATATGTAGACATTAATGCCAACCAGTCCATGGACCCCCTCTTTGTGTGGTGCATCGACCGCACAATTGTCAGCTAAAGTCACGCCTTTGCAGGCAATTATACAATAATGTGACAGTTACTGAAGTAGCCATACTCTAAACAGTGCTATCCCGTAAAGCATCTCTCTGAATGTGCAGCACATGGGAGACTGAAGTGGAGAACTGATAAGCATGCATTCTCCTAGCTATAGGATTAACCCACAGAATGGATAGCACCACTGTGTTCTTGTGTAGCTCAACCACCGTCCACACACCACCAACAAAAGAAAGTAACGATATGACCGTGTCCCAGAGTGAAAGTTGGGCAAAGTACTGAAAAGTATGTAGAGCCAGATAACAAAAAAAGAAGAAGTAACTTGTGAAATACAGCTTGGTAAATGCTCTAAAAAAAATCATTTCACAGCAGTTCATGTGACTTTGGTTTCCGTTATTTCCTTCCGCAAGACCTAAAATAACCTAGAAGGGAGAAAAAACAGAGAGAAATTGATACTTCTGTTTCAGAACGTACATGTGCCAACCTGACCACATGTGCACCTCGCTTCTCAGCTCTTTCAGCTAGCTCCACTTCACATCTTATTGACCCCTATTCTGACAATCGCTCTCTACCGAGGTTACATCAACTGGCGGTGTGCATTTGTCACATGACTGCTTTATTGCGCCGATCTTTGCATGGCTGAAGCACTGGAAATTTAGCCGAATTCCATCCTGAGGTTTTCAGAGATGCGACATTCTCTAGAGGGATCCAATGCAACATTCCAAGGTCCTTTTGGGTTATGACTCCACTTTTCCATTCACTTCTGTGGCCTCCAACATCTGAAGTTGAACCCGAGACGATGTGCTCTCAGTACTGTGCGGTAAGTAATTCTATTCTTGTGTCTTCTGGGGTTTTTTAACCCACATGTAAAACAACCCACACAAAGAAAGAGAGGACTTCCACCGAACAGGCAGCTTCTAAAGACAGTAGAACTAAGTCCAAATGTAGAATGTTGCTGCAATGAATATTAATCCTGAGGACACACAACATAAAGAAGTTGTTAATATTGGAATATTGAGAGAAATATATTGTGTGTTTTAAATTGATCATATAACTTAAGGCAGTGGTTCCCAAAGTTTTTGGAATCCCGGCGCCCTAGAGTATCGGAATTTTTTCACAACACTCCTAGGCCCAAAAAATGTAATGTAAAATTAAGTAGATTGTGTTTTTATTTAATCCTTATGTTCAATTATGTAGCGGGGGACAGGATTTGCTTATGTTAGTGTACATATTTTATGATTTGTCGCCACCAGCATTTGTTTTTGCCTATTACATTGACCATTAAGCATTTGAATCGGTAATGGACCACCAACCTGAGGCATCCCTGCAATGGACCCAGGGCACCCCAGGGTCCCACGGCACACAGTTTGGCAATCAGTGACTTAAGGAGAACAGTAAAATGTAACAATATGAATATCGTCACTCAGAAATGAATGTGACATTTATCAAAACAATTTTTAAGCAACACTACATACAGGGTGACGGGACGGTGCTCAGCAGTTGTGCTGAGCTGCACAGATCGCTCAGCACACATCGCGGCACATGGCACACTCACGATGTGCGCTGAGCGATCTGTGCTCAGCATGGTTTTGCCTATGCTTATAGGCAAAACCCTGTGATCAAAGACAATGCATGCACGGGTTTTCCCAGTGGGCGATGGCGACTCACGGTCCATCGTTCAGCGGCATACACAGGGAGCAATCCATGCTCCATTTCTGAGCACCTATGGCACAATGACATCTCCAGATACTCAAGATAATTGTATAACAACTTGAGATATTTATTAGTATTTATGGGTAATTATATTCGCTGTGCCTTTGTTTTTAACTAGTACCTGCATTATTTATCTTATTATATAATTTCAGACATCTCTAAGCTTCTAAAGGAATGGATGTGATAACAAATGTAGACTAACACGTTTATTTAGATTTCTGCCCATGACTAGGTCTTCCTCGCTTCTCAATGTTTTTAGAATGTTTCTGGGATTTCTTTCAGGAAATCGTTCATCCCAAAAATGTACTATCCCATAATTTATTATGTAAATGATTAATCCAATGAAATAAGCAAATATAGTATTTATAGTATCAGATTTCCAAATGACTTTGTAAACGTTGGTTCAACTGATTTTCCCAGTTTTCAGTTTCACAGTTACTGAGTAATTATTCCCATATTTAGGGCTGTCTTAATAGCATTGTGGCCTTGGGCAAAGCCCACCCATTAATGGGAATAAATACAACTAGATAAATAACCCCTCCTGTGGTCCTGTGCCATCTTTCCACATGTATCCAAACAGTGTTTGGCTGTTAGCATTCTGATTGGTGGGTAGCTCCAGCCAACCATCAATCACTGTCTGGCTGCAGGCTGGGAGGCAAATAAAGAATCTGTGTAATTCACAAATAGATCAGCCGAGCAGCATTCTCTATCAGTGTGCTAAGAAGCTTCAGATGCATCAGCCTTGGAGCAGAAGCTCCCCATACCAGCCTGTTCCTGCTTGAAGGCTCCTGGAATTGCGGGACCCTAGGAAACCTCCCAATGTGCCCATACTTTAAGATGGCCCTGCCTATGGTACAATTATTTTCCAAAAATATATAGAACCTGATTCAGTGATGGAAGCTACATTGCACGTAAACAGTTGATGCTTTAAGTCTACACATGGGTCCTTATTCTGGTTGACTCACTCAGATGCAAATTCACATCCTTGCGAGTCACTCTAACCCCGCCTTGCGAATGGTTAGCCGGCACCACCCATTCGCACACAGGTTGCGTTTGCAATGCTTGTGAACAGATGTTTTACATCAACATCCATTCACATGCCAGTGGGTACCTCCCCCATCTTTCGATGGCCGCCGACCATCGAATGATGTCGAAGGCGCACGCATCTGTAAGGGTGTAGAATTGCATGGAATTGGGCGAGCAGCTGACATTTGGATATGTCAGCTGTCCGCCCCCGCACGTGAGTCATGGACACAGCAGAATCAGCCCCATTGGGGGATATTTATTCATTATCGGATTTTACAATGTAAATATATAATTTGCTATCGCTGCTTCTTAGCATGGCAATAAGAAATTCTTAAAGCCGGAAATGACCATTTGCAGGGATAGGGGCTTTGATAGGAGCCTGTCTCTGTGATGTGTAGAAGTAAAGTGATCACTAATGCAATAACTTACTGTTTGGGTCCCCGGCATGCTAATGCACACCCACAGGCATTACACTACTCATGTGCTGGCGGCCAGTGCCTGGGAGGATCCTATGGAAATTGAGTGATCTGTATCCCATATTCTACAACACTTAAAGATGGCATTAGCACCATGGGCAGAGTCCAGAATGCGAGCTTGGTAAATCTTACAAATAGCAAATAATAACTCAACTCTCGCATTTGACCACGCATAGCTCTGTTTCATTACACATTAATAATGTATAGTAGCCAGGTTTTAGCTCTATATGACATCTCAGAAACAGTTTGAGTGGTATCATGTTAAAGGATAAAACCCCATTTTCCCAATTGACTTTGATCCTCTAGAAGGTGCACATTGGGAGATTTGCTTTCCATATTCCAACTCTTGGATAATGGTAATTGCCTTATACCATTCTCCCAAAGCTGCTATAGACTAACCCTTTGTGGCAGAGTAGCTTCAAGAGAGGAAGGGGCCTGTGTGCCGCCTTTGATTGGGCCCCTTCTACTGCACATGTGCAGGTCTCTGGGAACATGGCACCCGCGCTAGATTCCAAGGGACATCTCTATTGTGCATGTGCAAATCGCAGAGGTAGACATTTTCTCAGTGATGTTTGCAGCTATACAGCCAGTGCTGGGCCAACGGAGAGGTAGTAGTATGTTTATTTATAAGGCGCCACAAAGTGTCCGCATCGCCGTACATAGCAAACAAAAAAACTAATTACAAGGTAACGTACAGGGTGTGTTGATAAAATACAGCATAAATAGGGGTATAGCTGGTAGAACTAAAATCAGCATCAGTTCTGAAGTAGGTGTCGAAATTGTCGAGGAGACTGACGATGAAGTAGAGGAAGGGAAGAACAGGGCAGGAGCACTGGTGAGGTAAAGAGGTAGGGTGAGTAAGTGAGGAAGGAGGGCCCTGCTCATAAGACTAAAAGGAGGTGGGTGGACGAACGAAAAACATTAGGATAATTAGGAATGGATGGGAACGGAGGCAGGATAGGAGGATCAAAAGAGGTTAGGAGGAGAGATAGGCTAGTCAAAAAACGTGGGTTTTGAGGGAGCGCTTGAAGTAGGTAAGGGAATCAGAAAAAAAGAGAATTTGTGCCTGCGCTGGCTGCTTCCAAATAATTGTATCAGACGTTTCTCAAAAAAATATATAAACAATTTATTAAAACATACACATGAATAAAATCACACTATATATATCATTTAAACTGAGAGTCCTTTTGTTGAAGGTATTGTCTCACTGAGAGCAAAATAGCAAGTGCTAGCTGAGAATAATAATGAAGTGCTGTAAATTTTATATTACCATCCTGGTCGGTCTGGAAGATTTTTGTATACCAGAGTCGGGAGCACAGTCCTGAATCAGGCCCTATGGCGGGCGGGGGTATATCACTCCCCTCAGAAGGTGATGTCCTTAGGAGACTGGGATTAGGGATCATGCAGGTATCCCAAAAGCTGGAACTCCAGTTTTTCCAAAGAGGACTTGTAAAGAAGATAGATGGCTGTGTCCCTTTAAGCAGCAACAGATTTTTTCAGGCGACCAAATTTTGGATGAGTCCCATTTGGGGGAATATGGGGTATCAAGCACCGGATCTCAGCAGCACAATGGGGGTGTCTTTTGGCAAGGCTCAACGCGTTTCCCCGGATGTAACCTCCGGCTTCTTCAGGAGCAAGTGTATCTATGTGAGTTCTCAGCTCACTACTTATACCTGAGGACTAATTGTCTATGACAAACACCTGAGTGTGATAACCGTTTAAAAAGAGGTTACATCCGGGGAAACGCGTTGAGCCTTGCCAAAAGACACCCCCATTGTGCTGCTGAGATCCGGTGCTTGATACCCCATATTCCCCCAAATGGGACTCATCCAAAATTTGGTCGCCTGAAAAAATCTGTTGCTGCTTAAAGGGACACAGCCATCTATCTTCTTTACAAGTCCTCTTTGGAAAAACTGGAGTTCCAGCTTTTGGGATACCTGCATGATCCCTAATCCCAGTCTCCTAAGGACATCACCTTCTGAGGGGAGTGATATACCCCCGCCCGCCATAGGGCCTGATTCAGGACTGTGCTCCCGACTCTGGTATACAAAAATCTTCCAGACCGACCAGGATGGTAATATAAAATTTACAGCACTTCATTATTATTCTCAGCTAGCACTTGCTATTTTGCTCTCAGTGAGACAATACCTTCAACAAAAGGACTCTCAGTTTAAATGATATATATAGTGTGATTTTATTCATGTGTATGTTTTAATAAATTGTTTATATATTTTTTTGAGAAACGTCTGATACAATTATTTGGAAGCAGCCAGCGCAGGCACAAATTCTCTTTTATTCTTACTTTGTACCCTAGGGCCTGACCGCCCTGTGCCAGCCGCTGTTGATTTGCGCACCACACATTTATCCAAGGGAATCAGAAAGCCTATTGGGTGGCAGGAGGTTGTTCCAGTGCAGGGGGCAGCGCGAGAAAAGTCTTGGACACGGGAGTGGGAGGAGGTGATTAGGTGAGAGGTCAGTCGGCGGTCAGCGATGGAGTGAAGAGGATGGGAGGGAGTGTGGATAGAGATCAGTGAAGAGAGGTAAGGAACAGTGGAGGAGGAGAGAGCCTTGTAGATGGTGGTGAGGAGTTTAAAGAGAACTCGGAAAGGAATGGGGAGCCAGTGAAGAGATAGACAGAGGGGGGAGGCGGAGGTAGAGCAGCGGGAGAGGAAGATGAGCCTAGCAGCAGCGTTAAGAATGGATTGGAGAGGTGCGAGGCGGGTGAGAGGTAGCCCAGAGAGAAGGATGTTGCAGTAGTCAAGGCGGGAGATGACAAGAGAGTGAATGAGAATTTTGGTCACGTCAGGTATATACATAGTTAAATGGGTGCGGGGTGTGTGTGATGGATGAACCACCTGTACTCAGGAGCCCATGTTCCATGGTTACCTGCACTCATTATAGATAGCGAGTTCTTCATGAGTCTGATTCTTAATCAGATGCAATTAAGTTCCTACATGGAATCTGTGATGTTTTCCATACTGCCCCCACGTATTTATCCAAGGTTATGCTTTGTGTATGCATTAAATTAGCAGTCTGAAGTCTATTGTATCTCCTTAACGAAGTGTCATGGGCACCTTCTGGGCATGTATTAAAATGTTGTTGTATCTTTGTATCTGTTGCACGGTAAACTGACTCTTATTCAAATGGAACATTTACGCCAAGCTGGTGGAGATTCAGGCTGTGAACATGGCTGCTAGCACATGCTTAGTGCCTGCCATCACGCAGACCTCCAACTCACAAACTTATGGGCCCCATACATCAGCAATCACAATTAATGGTTTTCCAGATCCATTGATTTTTTGGCCAGATAAATGGTTTCTACGATCTATTTGACTTGCCCACACATACAGATTTATTTCAGTGATCGGCAGATTTTTCCCATCTAAAGATTGCATCTTCATATCTGGAAAGTGCCCATACATCACCTCAATCGATTGTCATTTCAGATGTTACTTCTTTACATAATGTAAATAGATGAAGAAGACGAAACGGGAATGCCCACACATATAAAAAAACAACCGCAGATAATACCAGATTATTAAACGTTCTGCCTGCTCAAACTAAGGGACAGATTTATTAAGCCTGGTGAAGTGATAAACAGTGGCGTAACTATAGTCCTGCAGCCCCCGCGGTGGCGGGGAGGCGCTAGGCAGGTGTGGGCGCCTGGGGGGTCTGCGGGACTATAGTTACCACCTGGTCCCGGCTCCCGACTCCTGCCCTCCCCCTCCTTACCCCATCGCTGCCGGCGCCGCTGCCTCTAACCCAACACGCAGATCTGTGTCGGGTGACGGGCGGTCCCCGGCTCCGGCTGCAGTGCTAATATAATAAGAGACACTCGGAAAATGGCTGCCCCCATAATGCTGTATGGGGGCAGTCATTTTCTGAGTGTCTGTTATTATATTAGCACTGCAGCCGGAGCCGGGGACCGCCCGTCACCCGACACAGATCTGCGTGTCGGGTTAGAGGCAGAAGCGCCGGCGGCAATGGGGACGGGTAAGGAGGGGGTTAATATTTGGGGGGGGGGGCTGCCGAAATGTCCGGCGGGGGGGGGGCGCAAAAAAAGTAGTTACGCCTCTGGTGATAAAGTGGACGATTTTATAACACACCAGCCAATCAGCCCCTAACTGTCAAGTCTGGGTTTGAAAATAACAGTTACGAGCTGATTGGCTGGTGCGTTATCACTAGCCACTCCTCCAGGCTTAATAAATCTGCCCCTTAAACTCCTTTGTCAATCCTGCTCCATAGGCCATGCCACACAGAAGACACCTGTTAACATGGGGGCCCACTACGGGTCCTAATGGCACAGCTGATGTTTGGCGCTTTGTACAATACTTTCACTTTTTCTCTGTAAAGAGACTGTAAATATTTTCTTTTTTTTAATACAAAAAATAAATATGGATGGTAAAGAATGTGTATGAGTGAAGACTTGAAGAGAGGTGATATACTTCACTCAGTAGTAAGTATAGGCAGCAGTGGATGTGAGGTACAGTAATTCTTCAAATTCATCCAAAATAAATGGCAGCTGATGATCACAAGGATCACATGGTAATAAAGAGTCAACATACTGTATGATCATGTTCCTGACTGACTTCCTGATGAATACAACAGAAATAATAACTAAGGTCTTCTTGTGCTTTATTAGAACACCCACTGATGATATGGCCATTGTTTCCTACTGGTACTCATTGGGTTGCATGTACCTGATATTACACTGGAGGAACAATGCTGATGGAGCAAAACGATTATCACAATCTGGCTGCCAGCTGGTGAGTATATACTGACATCATACCTCCGATAACTGGCATGGCAGTTATGTTCCCACACATCACTCTAACCTACCCACACGCTTCCATATACAACTCTGACCTCCTCACATGCCCCCACTTGTCGCTTTGACCTTCCACCACATATTACTCTGACCTTCCTTAAATGTCCCCCTGGGATCCACAAAGGCCTCTCTGACCTCACAACATACCTAAACATGTCACTCTGACCCCCCCAAAAAATTCTAGTCCAGTGGTTCCCAACCCTGTTCCTCAAGTACCCCTAACAGTTCACCGAGCCGGTGCGCTGTTTATCACCAACTGTCACATTTAAAAAAAAACAGGTGATGTGAAAAATGTGAACTGTTGGGGGTATTTGAGGAACAGGGTTGGGAACCTATATATTTTAGACCAGGGGTGGCAAAACCTGACACTGAAAATGTGACAGTTAGTAATGACTACAGCTGTGTACCAGCTAGGTAATATGGAAAATGTGGACCGTTGGTAGATCTCGATGACCGTTTTGGTCACCCCTGATTTAGACAATGAATGTACTAGACCCTCTGCACTTTGACAAAGATCAATATACTCTATACTACCAGCTCTTCAACACTAGTTGAAGCACAAATAAATGTCAGGTGTACATATATAGAAGTTCTAGAGGCTATTGATGAGGATGATGGGCCTTATATACTGTATGTCCCCATTGTGCATGGCCTTGTACACCGTCAGCAGTGTTAGTGTAATTAGATGGACTGTCTCTTGGCCCCTGATCCAGCACAGGATCTGAACTGCCAAAAAATTTACCTTGAGATCCGCTGGAAGACTCCAAGCTTATATGTGCCACGGCAATACTACAGAAAGAGTACATGGCAAATGTAATTTCATTTTTCTTCCATGGTGTCTGTGCCATGAACGAATTCATTAAATTCTATATTAGTCATTTTTAATTTGTTGGCACTGCATACCCATATCTGACACTGCATGCTGTTATGATCTGTCACCATCTGTTGGCATACCCATGCCACCACTATGGGCTCCCAGAACAAATATTCTTCAATAAACTGAATCCCATTTTCAATGTACTGTATACATCCATGCCAATGAAAACATTGTCAATTAAAAACTTGTCAAGACCATGTATTGTCTTGTATCAGTCAGCGTGCAGAAATACGTCCGCTCAGCATTCACGTTAATGGAATACTAACGGTTGAAAAAAAATTATGCTCGTCAAGCGTATTTAAAAAGGAAGCAATAACGAGACATTGACAATGAATCAGATAATGAAAGACAAGATAGTACGATAAGGAGTTTGAGTTCCCAGTCTCACAATGGTGAAGATCTCAGTTAAGATATCCAACAATATGAGTACAGTAGTTTCCATCCCTTAGAGATGTTCCCGTATACGTGGTAAATGTATATGATGGCAGGGGTAAAGTATCTAATGTACCACTCTTGCTTGCCAAAAGTCTAGACACTTATGGAGGATATTTGTGCTCATTCAGGCTGTAACACATTGTGAGTTGCCCTTAGACTGTTATATTGGGCAGGTCCCTCCACCCTTCACTATCCTTATTTCCAGTGTTTCTGTCATTCATTCAGCAGCTAAGGGGCCAGGTGCATTATGCTTCAAAAGTGATAAAATCCAGAGTGATAAACAACCAGCCAATCAGCTCACACCTGCCATGTCACAGACTGTGTTTGAAAAAATGTCAGGCAGGAGCTGATTGGCTGTGCATCTGGCCCTAATCCTGTCGGTCTGCCCTCCCAGGTCACTTTTGCTGTTATGTGTCACTTACATAATTATATAGAACCCTCGCTGTGTGACACCCACCCCCCCCCCCCTACTGTATGATTGAATGTGTTGTATTATTTAGGCGTTTATTATATTGCAATGTATGGCATACACTAAAAGGTACATTTACTAAAAGTTTCTAAAAATTAAAAGTTGATGTTGCCTACAACCAATCGGATTCTGTCATTTTCTAGGATGCAATAGAGAAAGGATTGTCAGAATATGATTCAGAAGCTTTAGTAAATGTACCCTTTGTTGTAATTTTTTAGATTTGAAACTAATAAAGTTTATAAAAAGTTTTTCCCGGTGGAGGCAGACAGTTTTTCCTGGTGGAGGCAGCCAGAAATTCCATAAATATGGTCTCACAATACACTGAAATATCTCTATCAGTGACTGCTAACATCTGTGGAGCTCTGTAATGGGATCTCTAGTGCTCTGCTTACATTGTCATGAGTTTGAGTGACCAAAATCACATTGTACATTTTTTACCTGCTTCTGGGTATTTAGAGTGCTAGCTAGACAGATTGATTAGAAAAGGGGTTATTATTGCCCCATGTGTAATCCTCTTAGAGTTAAGTTAGGGATTGGGTATTAATGATACAGTATTAGGGTTGCACCCTTCACACCGACAGCAATAGATCTTCCAATTGCCTCAACATTGACATAAAAGAATTCACACCCCCACTCAGTTAGGGTTGGTTTAAAGGTGTGGGTTAGGGTTCTGGTTTGGGGTTAGGGTTGTTAGGGAATAAGTGTTAGTGCAGGGATGGCCGAAGCGGTCCTCGTGATCTACCAATAGTTCACGTTTTCCATATCACCTAGCTGGTGCACAGCTGTAGTCATTACTAACTGTCACATTTCTCAGTACATGTAGCTGGTGCACAGCTGTAGTCATTACTAACTGTCACATTTCCCAGTACACCTAGCTGGTGCACAGCTGTAGTCATTACTAACTGTCACATTTCCTAGTACACCTAGCTGGTGCACAGCTGTAGTCATTACTAACTGTCACATTTTCACATGCTGCATTCATTCCTACTATAGATCCACAGGTGGCCTGAGATACATGAACTGTTGGTAGATCTTTAAGGACAGATTTGACCCCTGTGTTAGGGTATTAGTGCAGGATTAGGGTAGCGTTTGTACTTGATTCTGGGTATATGCCCCAGTATCCTTGAAATAACAGTAATCATAAATACTAGAAAACAAAGAGGTTGTTCCATGCACTGTCCAGGTAGAAAGTTCCTTAATGTTCTGCTATTGTCCCAGTCACAGTGTTTTCATGCATTATCATAGAAAATGCCCTCCTAAATATATGTGAAAATGTTACATAGAAACATAGACAAGTAAAAAATATAGCTGCCAAAACTCTATATTTGTTTTAGTTCTAGATAGTCTTCCATGCTTTTTTATTGCTCCCTTATGACTCGTTTACTTTCATCGTCTTTGCAGTATTTGTGCTTAACATGTTGTTCTTGGTTAGTTTTCCAGAGTGGCAGATTGCAGACACTTAGAACTCTCTTCGGTTCCCCAAGACCTTCCATCCAATATTCATGAACTGCTCCTAGATGACAACCACATTGGAAGTCTGAATAAATATACTTTGCTGCAATATCCTGATCTGATCAACTTGAGTTTAAGATCCAACAGTTTGGGTTTCATGGATGTAGAAGTTTTCCAAAGCACAAAGAAGCTGATGTCGCTATCACTACATGATAACACTATATCTGCAAACTATATGTTGGTCTCTATGGGCTTGAGATCTGCCTCGTCCCTTATTTGGCTGGATTTGTCTGAAAATAATCTTTCTGGGGACATGGTGACTATTCTCCTAAGGAATATGACATCACTAGAATACCTCAATCTGGACAACAATGTCATTATGCGTTTGGACAGCTCTGCCTTTGAGGGTCTCACTTACTTGAAGGAGTTAAGCCTCCAGTGGAATTACATTTATGAGATTGATGGGGGCACATTTGAAGGCCTGGTAAACCTGAAGACATTGAACCTAGCTTTTAACCTATTGCCATGTATTGAGGACTTCGGCCTGACACAGCTTCAAGTGCTCAATGTCAGCTTTAACCAGATTGAATGGTTCTTGTCACAAGAGATTGACTTTGACTTCCACCTAGAGAAATTAGACATCTCTCACAATCAATTGTTATTCTTTCCCCTGTTGCCGAAACGTCATTGCTTGCACTCACTGCTGTTGTCTGACAATAGTATAAAGTTCTATGATGATCTTATGGATAAGAACTCTGTCTATGTGGACTTCCTCATACAGGAGAACAACACAACCAGCGTCACTACGGTCAGCTTATGGGAGGGTTCTATCCCAAGTGAGCTGTCCACACTGCATGTTCTGGACATTAGCAGAAACCAGTTTGATTACCTACCTGATGGCTTTCTTGCTGCAATGACGTCTTTGTCCAATTTGAGGCTTAACTGGAACTGTTTAGAGGTTTTTGACTTCTCATATATCCAAACTACAAACACTCTCCATACGCTGGACCTCAGTAATAATAGACTTTCTGAGCTGAGAATGAACATCAGTTTCCAGAGCTTTCTGCAGGTAAATTATCTGAACTTGAGCCATAACAGACTACAGGAACTGCCCAAAAACATCTTCAGCAGTATGGATAGACTTAGCACCCTGGATCTGAGCCATAACCTGCTTCACCTATGTTCTCACCAAGACCATGAACAAGGGTGTGTGGACCTTAGGAACCTAGCCTCACTTAGATACCTCAGCCTATCAGACAGTGGGCTAAATTTAGACAATCAAAATGTTTTCCAAGGGACTCTGTTAACACACCTGGACATTTCATACAACCAGCTGAAAGGTTTTCACTTTTTGCTTGACACTACCAGAACCCTACAATCTCTCTCTCTCCGAAATAGCTTATACTTTGATGGTAGTGTTGATTTTTCAGTATTCCAGAGCTTGACTGCCCTTGATCTATCTGAAAACAATCTCACTACATTCCCTGCATCATTGACTGAACTGGCTCTTCAGTATCTGGATGTCCATAAAAACAAACTCATTTCAATACCCTTGTACAGTACCAACCAGCCGCTTGCAAGGAGCCTTAACACCATTTACTTAAGCAACAATCCATTTGATTGTTGTACATTGAGCTGGTACGATATACTAACTAAAATCGGTACCAACAGCATCCCGGATCTCCAGCAGGTGACTTGTAATTTCTCATCCAACGACATGTCCATGCAGAAGCTTTCTGAGTCTGTTCTGCAAAGCTGCCGCTGGAAAACTGGTGGCACATTACTGTCATTGCTGCTTATATTACCCACTTCTATAACTTTACTGGTGGCTCTTCTTCTTATGTTTCTTACATTTAAACAGAAATTACTACAGTTGTTCAAACAATGTTTTATGACATCCACCAGCTACTGATAAATTCCATGTGTGCCTGGTCAGATATAGATTATTAGGTGAATTGTGGTACAAATATTGTGCTAAAAAGGCTGTAAAAGAGTTCCCGGCAAGGAACATCCTTGTTCTTGTAGTGAACTACTCTGTGCAGGGCCGGATTGAGGTTTATGGGTGCCCGGGGCACTTAAGAGAGGAAGGCCCCGGTGGAAGGTGTGTTCGTGGGGGTATATTAGATTGTACATATCTCCCAACATGACCCATTCCAGGAGGGACAAATGCTCTGTACCTGGACTTTCCTCTTACTATATAGAGTCACCTGTGGTGAACTATATAATTGATAAGAAAGGTGTTTCCCCATAGGTGAATGCAATCATAACTTAAGAAGGCAGACCAGGTAGAGAGCATCCTGTCCCTGCTGGAATAGGTCATGTGGGCATGTATGGATTGTCTATATTAAATTTAAACCAATGTTGTGTTTTCATTTAAAAGAATAGTGTAAACATGCCCAAACACCCAGACAGGGAAGAGGAAAAGCTGGGGTCCCTGTGTCCCTTACAGCTCCCCCCTCCTATCTCTCTTGTTGCAGAGCTCCATTGGTGGCTTATGAAACCTGGTACTGCGGTGTCTCTGCCTGCACTGCATTCTGTCCTGCTCACATTCTGACAAAGAGGATACAGTATGCCCTGTCATACCTCCCAACTTACGTCCTGATGAAGGGGGCGGGGCGTATGCAAATTAGGGCGTGGCTTATGCTAATTAGCCGTGACCTCATTTTCATACGAGAATAGACGCTGTGCGCATGCGCACAGCGTCTATTCTACTAGATTGGGGGGTCTCCCAACTACCGCCCCCCGCAGCGGGACAATGCCTGCCGCGGGTGGGACAGGACCCGAAAATCGGGACTGTCCCGCTGTAATCGTGACAGTTGGGAGGTATGCCCTGTGCCCCCCTTTAATCTGGCTGTGACTCAGTGTAGTACCATGAAGCTGTATTATCAAAATATGAGTGCAAAATTCAAACAAATAGATCCTTTGCTAAAGAATGCAGAATTATAAATGAGCTAAATATACTCTACTTATAATTTAAATATGTTATCTCCACTTTCCTGTAAATTAAATTCCAGCATAAGATAAAGGGATAAATAAGATATCCTACAAAGATAATGTCAGTTCATTGCGCTTTCTATGTGATGTACACTAATGGCAGCTGCCATACAGTATATACAGAGGCAATGGAATGGAATATCACCCTCCCATGGTCAGTTGATCATAATAACTGCAGACCTGTTTGCATTCACCCAAATAATGTGCTCTGCACAGGAAGAAGAGTTCTGCAAATCATATCTTATTTATTTAGAAAAGAACTGTCTTATTTAATGTGCTGTAAGCTGATTTTTTTTTTTTGTTAAATCCTTAGTGTGGGGTAAATTTAGTAAAGCTTCTAAAACAGGGTTGCCTAGCCTCCCGGAATGGCCAGGAAGCTCTCAAAAATCAGGCCCCCTCCCGCCAAACCCCCCCTCCCGGAAAGTTGTGCAACCCTCCCGGATATTGGCGTTCCCTCACCCCCCCCCTGTTAATTTCCTGTGATTTGTGGCTTTTCGGGGGGGAGGGGGGCTAAGATGCAAATCACGTCATGATGTCTACATCAGGCCCCGCCCCCTGAAGTAATGCTGACAGTCTCCTCTCCGGGCTTCTCCCAGGGAGGAGACTTTAAAAGTAGGCAACCCTGTTCTAAAAGTGAAATGAGGTGATGTTTTCCATACTAACCAATCAGATTCTGTCTATCATTACATTGTTGTATACTAGAAAACGAAAGACAGAATCTGATTGGTTGCTATAGGCCTCTTTCTCAATTTTAGAAGCTTTTGTAAATTTACCCCTTGGAGCTCAAAATGTTAAACACCAGGCCGCCTCTTATCTTCTGCATTAAAAGCAAAAACAATATAGTTAGTTTTGTGCACTGATTCTCATTCCTATTATTAAAAGAGTGTTTTTTTTTTTAGAAATGAATTTCACTATTTCTTTCGTGTGTGTGTGTTGGAGAAAAGTTGTTTTTTTTATGACAAAGGGCAAGATTCTCTAAGCTTCAAAAGTGATAAAATGGAGAGTGATAAATTTTTTCAAACAGTCTGTGACATGGCAGGTAGGAGCTGATTGGCTGGCTGTTTATCACTCTCCATTTTATCACTTTTGAAGCTTAGAGAATCTAGCCCAAAGTGCCAGAGCCGCTAATTCTCCTTATACTTCAGTCTGCTTGCTGATCTAATAACTTATGTAATAACTATCCCAAAGCCAATAATAAGGACAGCATGGTTGGTGTAGTGATTAGGATTCCGGATTCACAGCCTGAGGTTATGAGTGCCATTCATGACCAAGGCACTATGGAGGTCATTCTGATTGACCCGTAAAAGCTGCCCTCACGCCCCCCCCCCTTCCGAGACCTCGCCCTCCTGAGAATCGCGCCTCCCCGGTGACCAATGAGCAGTTCCCGCCCCTAGGCCCATGCCATTGGTGTCACAAGGAGGGGGTATGGGGGGTTCGGGACATACCTTGGTTTCACTCGCTGAATGGTGATAGAAGACCAGTGTGGCACTGTAACATTAAGTGCAGCCCATAGCCAAAGTGTAAGAGCCGGCACTGCACACAGTCTGATCCCCCAGTGATAAAAACGGGGTCCGGTTGCGAGGCAACATCCCTTACTAGCGAAGACACGTCCCCCTTTAGCTGAAGTGCACCGTATCGATGTTAAAAACCGATGTAAAGAAATATGCAATTTAATCAATAACAATGTTTGGTTTTAAAGGGATTAAAAGCAACCAGATATAGAAGATACATTCTTGGGAAAAGATTTTAGAAAAGCATAAATGATCCTACAGAACCTATTTCCAGGTTCATGTAATGCCATATTTGTATCCCATTACTCAGCATAAAAGTCAGTGACATGTTGTACAAGTGAGGGAGGTTGTGAAACATTTGTAGGTGTACCTCAGACCAAGCTTCACGGAGAAAGACAGATTGATGCATCTGACCTGAAACCATTACAAAGGAAAAGACGTTTGTACCAATGGCGGAAATTACAATCTTAGAGTCAGATTTTTCAATCAGATTTATCATAGATAACACGTTTCAAATCTCATTGCATATGATAAAACTCGCTGATTAATCAGCCCCTATTTTGATAATGTATGGGGTCGATTCCGCATCACTAAATATTTACAAATGCAAGTGAAAATGGATATTTCCTAAGCACATTCTAAGCAACCATAAGGTTGCTTTATTTATTGCCCGATGTCCAATGGTGCAGCAATGTGCACATCTACGGAGTTGCACCATGGGGGGCATCGCAACAGCCGCATCTCCCATAGTTTTATATGGGTGATGCGATGCTGCCTGATGTATCAACTTTGGGCAGCATCGCATCCGCTCCTGGGGCTTCCACGATTCTGAGATGACGGAGGCCCATTGTAGCCTGTGGGCTACAGACCGCACTGTTGGCGGGGCACGGGTCAGCACAGGTCAGCTGGAGGTCAGCACTAACCATACCCTCCAACATCTGGAGGGCAGAAACCAGTACACTATCGGAAAGGGCCGTGGTCAATGGGAAAGGGGGCATAGGCACTTCCCCATTCCGAATGTGTACTGGGCACTTTTTTTTGCATAGGGAGGGATGATAGGACGACTCGCAGACTACAGCATTATAAATTAAAAATGATTTGTGCCCACTGTCCGCTCACCCGCCAGTGCTGCTGCTCCTTCGGCATCCTGAATCGTACACTGCGCGTGTGCTGGCACTCAAGGTGGCTTAGAGTGTCAGCCACAGAGTGCGGGATGGTCCACGTCAGAGCCGCGTGACATCATAACGTGATGTACGCTGGCCGGGACCCTTGCAATGCACCACTGAAACACTGTAGAGCCAGATTACATCAACCTACCCATCGGGACTCGATCGCCTGTCAAGGAAGAGCCGCCTGAGTGAAAACCTAAAAAACTTTTTTTTTACCGGTACAGACCGTAAAAAAAAACGGTACTGTATCGGCAAATCAGTACAGTTGGAGCGTATGCTTCTTTGCTCGGCCATAACATTAAGGATCAATGTCCTGGAAAGGAGACCAAAATTAACTACCAAAGCCAGACTTTGATATACAATACATTTTAAAGATGGACGAGTACCTATGATCTTGTAACTTAATAATAACATGTGTCCCATCATTATGGGGACACCCTGTAAATACAGTGTCAAATAACCTTATACTGCTGTGTTCATTCTGACTAGTTCCACATCACCTGTTATGAAGTCCCTAACATGTTAGGTCATAGTTTTAAAAAACATGCACCTACCACATCAGAACTTCACCTGCGTGTACACCCGTAAGAGTACAGGTGGCAGATAACATCTATCTACTCTTCTGTGCAGGTGCAGGGCCGGCAACATAAATCTTGGGGCCCTGTACACTGATATTTCTGGGGCCCCCCATCCCACCACCTAATCTGAAACCCACACAACCCTCTTCTGAATGAGCTTCACCTGACATTTTGTGACTCCAGATGCTTCTTTCAGATGCGGACTTCTTTCATTCTCCATCCTGCTGGCCTGGCTCCTGGCTGCTGCTTCTCGCTGGTTTCTGCTGGCCTGCTGAGGCTGCTGCCTGCCTTGAATTGTCACTTACACAAAAAAAAACGCAGAGCACTGTGAGCAGGCAGGGCAGGCCGTTCGCAGAGTGTGGAACAGTTGACCTGCTAACGCGCATTAAAAGTACACCAATGGTGGGTACTGCCGTGCACCTGCGAGCAGTACAGACTCCGAACACCGAGCAGACCGAGTGCACACACAGAGTTGATAGCTCAGAGTGCCGCGGGTCCGTCTGTGCGAACACACAGTAGATGGCCGGGCCACGGGGGTGACTGAAAGACAAGCTAGTACAGGTGGCGGCTGGGCTGGGCACAGAAGTTTTGGGGCCCTTCCGATTGAAGGGGCCCAGCACACTTGTCCCCCTTGACCCCCTCTGTCACCTGCCCTGGGCAGGTGTGCTAAAAGTTGTTTTTATGTTATTTATGTATTTTTTTTAATGTACTATTTTTGTACATATACATTGTGATTTTATAACAATGTTTTAGGATATTTTTCTTCCCCTTATTATATATCATATACTGTTATGTGTGTGTATTATGCACACCAAAATGTATAGAAAACACAAATGCAGAATGCATGAAGAGAGTTAAAGCATTTGTGCCAAACAGCCGAATACAGAAAGAAACTGATCGGAAGGCATGACAAGGCACTGAGGTAGGAATCCATAGCAACACCACTTGGAACATTAGGTAGCAACAGAGAGTAGAGTAGGAGACAACAGGTCTATTGGTAAAGCTTCACAAAGCAGCAGGAACAAATACAGGATCACTAATGTCTTGAGAGGAGTCCAGAAACAGGACACGTAAATAGGCTTGGGCAACATTCGGGGAAAGGAAGTCTTTTATGAGAGAAGTCATCATAGATGCGTAAATGTGCCGGATAGAGCAAACCAAACTTGCGAGCCTCAGTGACTAATTGTGAGCACACAGGAGAAAAGGCTTTATGGGCCCTTGTCAATTCCACAGAGGAGCAGCGGTGCAAGCATACAAAATGTCTTAGTGGTACTGTGGCGCACCAAAATAATAGGATTGGTTAGGGGCGTGGTCATGACACGAGGGGGAGTGGCTACATGACAAAACTTTAAAACACAATGACATAATGCACATATATGCCCCCACAGTGCCAGATATCATTTACCCCCAGTGTCACACATATATGCCCCCCACAGTGCTAAGTATACCCCCAGTTCCAGATATGCCCCCACAGTGCCACACATATGCCCCCACAGTGCCACACATATGCCCCCACAGTTCCAGCAGTGATGTTATAGGTTAAGTCATTAGCCCATCTTCCTATCCCTTAGCCACCCAGGCAGACGCTATAGCAGGTCTAGCCGCCATGCCTGCATGAGAGAAAATGGATCTAAAAACATGCTCCATCTTCCGGTCTGTGGGGTCTTTTAATGCCGCCACAGTAGGTATTGGCAATGTTGTGGACTTAACTAAACGTGCCACATGTGAATCAACCTGTGGCGGATTTTCCCACTTCTTATGCTCCTCCTGTGGTAAAGGGTAAGCCGTAAACAGATGTTTAGAAATACTAAATCTCTTGTTTGGGTAGGCCCAGGCCTTGGTCAAATCTGTATCTAGTTCAGAAGAAGGAGGAAAAATAGCTGGGTCCTTTCAGCTACCGGCGGCTGTTCCTGTGTCTGAATGTTAAGACATGAACGTACAACCTTAATTAACGTGTCAACCATGGACTGTGTCATAAAATCATCATTGAAAACAGAACCCTGTTCGGTATCATCAGTGTCCACCTGTGATGCCTGGGGTGTGGAATCTGGCGCCTTACGTTTAGTAGAGGCACCCAGTAAGGACTGCAAGGAGGAGGAAACCTGGCCAGTCCCTGTACCAAAGACGACAGGTCCTGAACCCAAGCTGGTTCAGAGGAAGGCTCCACCTGCACCTCCGTAGTAGGCGGGGGTACTGGGGCAGTGGACTGAGCTGCTACCTGTGAGGTAGCCAACTGTTCAGCAAGGTCTCTCATCGCCACAGTGAAAGCCTGAGCCCAATCTGGTGCTGGGTTAGATACCTGTGAAGGGGCAGGCCCCCCAGCATCTTCCCCAGAGCAGCGATCACAAACACCCCCGTGGTCTGTGTTCACTGAGGAAACATTTTCCTTAGATTTAGTGCAAGTAAAAGCACGCAGGGCAGGAGCGTCTCCTAACCGCGAGGGCCTGGTAGATTTGGACCCGGAGGCCTTAGAAGCCATTGCAGACAAAGCTTTATCCCTATCGCACGTCTGTATGGATGTGCAGAAGTTGTGACAGTGAAAGTAAAAAGTGTATAAAGCACAGATTTTTTATCTATATATCGGCAGTATTTTCCTTGGATTGATGATGAATCATTCATAAAAACCGCATCCTATTAAATGTCATCCTAAATATCCCCAAATCTAACTCTCTCTGCGGTACTTGTGTATTATAACGGCGCCCGATTTCATCCAAATCGCATCCGATATCGCATCCGATAGATTTTTGGCCGATTTGATCTGCGATGCGATTTTGCATCCGATTTTCGTCCGATTTTCGTCCGATTTTCGGCCATTTCCTGATGATTTGCATGTTATTCCATCCTTGCACACCCCCAGGTACTATGCGATGGTATGCGATGTGATTTTCGGGAAAATGCCCCTGATTGTACAATTAAATATCGCATAGCAAAGCATGCCAGCAAGTGGCATGCGATGCGATGTGATTTGCAGTGTTAAATGCACCCCCATTGTTAACGCCACCCCCACTATCAATGCCAACCCGAAGCGTGGCGAGCGGCGGCGGTACGCGTCCTCCGACCTTTTCATACCCCCACTATCCACGTCGGCGTGGAGTTGATATTAGATAGTGTGGCGAGCGCAGCGAGCCACCGAGCCCGAAGCGTGGCGAGCGCACGCGGATTACTTTACATGTATTCCGCGTCCCCTCCACGCCGACGTGGATAGTGGGGGTATGAAAAGGTCGGAGGACGCGTATCGCCGCCCCTCGCGGGCTCGCTACGCTCGCCACGCTTCGGGTTGGCGTTGATAGTGGGGGTGGCGTTAACAATGGCGGTGCATTTAACATTGTAAGCACCCATCAGGGTGATTGTACAATTACAAATCGAATCGCTTCATATGCATCGCATGGCATGCATCACATGCCACTATATTGCATGAGATGCACTACGATGGAAATCGGGGGTGTGCAAGGTGTGCAATAATGGAACAGCATGCAAATTGGCCGGAAAAAGTGAAAAATCGGTCGAAAATCGGCCGAAAATCGGCCAAAAATCGGCCGCAAAATCGCATCCGATTTTTCCATGCGATTTGCTGCCGATTTTCGCCCGATTTCGTGGGCGCCGTGATAATACACAAGTACCCTCTCTGCACATGTTACATCTGCCCCACCTGCATTGCAGCATGATTCAGATTAAATAAGTCACATGACGTTAGCGCCCGCCCCCTGTTTGAGATCAATGTCAGCTCAGACTAACATTTATCTGCGAGCGGACAAAAAAGTCGGCGAACACATCCATTCGCATGACGTTGCAGGCATTCGCTCAGAGCTGGGGGCGGGCGTTTGGTCACCTGGTGGGTGGCGTTTAAGTGCTTCATAAGCAGCAAAATTACGCTGCTTACTGAGCCAACCTGAATCATCTCCTATGTTCCACAGAAATGCCTTTTCTAGGTTATTTCCAGGTTAAAGATGAGGTGTCAGGTTTAGAATTCACTCAAGTTATCTGACATATCCTTACTGTGACGATTCAAATCTTTCTGTGGCTGCTCGTTTTAGTGACCTAGCAGGAAACCACACTACAAGTACCGATCTCTGAGTCTTTCTCACTTATCTGTTCACTTATTTCTGTCATTGTAGAATTAACCCTCCAGTGATCGCACTCAGTGAAAAAAATGTGTGGGTCCTCTCACATTATAAAGCTGGGGTCCTACGCCACTGTTTCTGGGTATCAAGGAAACAGAGAGCGATGTGGTCAGGGAGAGAGTGGTTGAGGTGAGTCGGGCGAGAGGGGGTTAGGTGAATGGTATTAAGATGGGGTGAGGCAACAGTGGGCAAGAGAGGTCCAACTAAACCTGGACCTGGGCTTGCTGGAGGGGCCTGGCGGGGGCCCAGGTCCAACCCCCTCGGTCCCTCCCGGGTGGTAGCAGCACACACGTACAGCATGTGGTGTGCTGACAGCAGGCTCACTACATGCGTCTCACTACATGCTGTAGGTATGTGCTGCTGCTGAAGGGGTGGGGGGATAATACCACCCCCCCCCCCCCCCTCGACTTTAGATGTTTTTTTCACTCTTACCATAATAATTTTGTGGGCCTGGCCTAATAGTGGGCATTGGCCACGCCTCCCGCGATTAGGCCTCACCCCTAATGCATGGGCTGAATTCAGCTGCCTGCAGTTTTAGGGGAGGGTGTGTGATGTCAGCTCCAGGCCGGATATGCCTTTTTCAATCACTCCGCCTTGTTACGATGGCCAGTTACGATGAGTTTTAGAATTATTTGCATGGCTGCGAATAGATTTGCATCCGCACACATCCATTAACATACTGTAGCGATCACATTAATTTGCATGATGGGAATTCACTGTAGCAGGGCGACATCTACCTGATAGCTGGCCGCTGCCAATTCGCAGGGGTGCGATCAGGTCTGAGTTACCCCCTGTATGTTTTGCAGTGCCATTTGTGAAAAGAGGGCATTTTTCAGTTATTTTTTTTCTAAGACCAAAAAGAATCCCTAATAAGTGGGCATGTATGGATGCAATTGCTCAGATAAGTAATGACTGCAGAGTGTCTGTGGTGCATGGTATTAACAATACTGATGGCATGCATTGTGTAATTGTGCGTGATATGGTGCCCTGGGTAAAGCCTATAGTGGACACTTGTGCTTGTTTTGTGGGTGAGGGGGCTTTTCATGCCCACAGAGTTCCTCTTTTTGTACGCATGTTTTTATGAAGAAAATCATTTGCTCATAATTAGTAAGGGAGAGGCCTGCTGAGTGGCAGCTTCCTGCTCAGCACTTCTGCTTTCTCAGGGGCAGGCAATGTGATCATGGCCTTTGGTTATTGCTCAACAGGAATCTCTGCGGCCTTTCATTGATAACAAGTTAGTCCAGATTTCTGTTATACTAAAGGGGTGATTCAGCATGGGTCAGCGAGCAGCGTAAATTTGCTGCTTACTAAGCGGCTGAGTGCCACCCGCCCCCTTTCGCTAAACAAATGGCCGCATTTCCATGCCAATGGATGTGTTTGCCGACACATCCATTTGGATGCGGCCGTACTGGTGAAAAATCCATCGATGGTCACCGACCATCAAATTATTTTTAGCCGTCTCGCAGATAAAAGTCAAGGTGCCCATACACGTTACCATTATTGTATACAATTATTGTATACAATATCGCATTTCGGTTTTGCGGTGAGATGAGATCTAGTACAAAAAGTATGTGCAGCAAGGATCCTTGAAAAAGGCCGTATTCGGCTGAAACGCGTTGGACAACTGACTACACTCCTATCCACCTTCATCCACCCACAAGCCTCCTCCCACGCCACGGGAGTCGAGCAAACACCGCTCCGGCAGCACCTGAACTCCGGGCGCACGATCGCCATCCGAACCCGGAAGTGACGGCGCCAGCCGTCAGAGCAGTGTACACACAGCGGCCGGCGGCACGTAGTGTCAGCGCCGGTGAAGATCTTCAGAGACTCGGCGACGAGGGACGTCTGACCGCACCACAGAAGGACTGGTATCGGGTAAGTGTTGGGATGCACCACCGGGCGGTTAGGGACGCCAGCCACCGGTGACATACACACTTACTACGACCGCAGTGACTTTATTCCATCCCTGCACCAGCTTGTCCGTGTTCACTTTTACCTGTGCTTTTGCCCCATCACAGAGTAACGCCACAACCCCCATCCCCACCACCCACTGTGCTATCCAGGTCACCCAATCCCAGTACGTGCTTTTTGCTACCAGCACCAGCCCAGACTGGGACACCCGGACTTACAATCCACCTGAGATAACTCAGTGCATTATTCATTCTCACCAAATAAACTCCTTGTTTATTGCACTATACCCATTGTGTCTTGTACGTTCATACAGGGTCACACAGGAAATATTCTGCAATTTTAGAGGGTGAACAACAAGAATTATCAGTGTTTATCATACATTAGTGCACAGGCACGCACCATTCATATACATATCACGGGACCCTTGATTCTGATAACATCATCACATCAAGGTTCCAAGAAGGTGAGCGCAGTACCACCTACCCCTTTTTTATTGCACAGCTGCGTAGGCAAATATGTGACATAGAGGTCAGCCTGCTTGTGTTTAGAAAAGGTGGAGTGCACTGTGCAGTGGCAATGTGCTCCTACTAATGCTGGGCGGCAGCGTGTATCAACACACATTCCCACTACTACTGTGCGGCAACACAAACCTCACTAGTGGTTGGGACTGATTTAGCTGTAGGCTTAACCTGCAACTGAGTGCTGCAAGAATAATAATGTCTCATTGGCGTTGTGTAATACTTAAATGGGTTGGTAAGATTACAATATATGTATTACAAGGTGTTTTATATACATTAAATGGGATGCTGGTTTAAAATAAAGATGATAAAAAGCATAAATGTGCTGCTAGTTTAAAGCCGAGGTGTCACCAGATGGTTTTATATAGCATATTGTGCTGCTTGTAGCTAGGCCTCAACCCATTTAAAATGGGGCATGGTCTTGTGGAGCTAGGCCACCCCCATTTTGTTGCATGGTATTGGCTCTTTGTCTCACCATAACCTATTTGTTGTCTCATTGCCTCTGATTGGTTGGCCTCCCCTGAGATGGTTCTTGAAGTGTTTACAATACACGAAGCATAGTATGACACCTGCTGTTTATTATATATATTACAGCATTTGATGTTAAACATGGCTGAGATGAATGAAAGTACAGTTTTGTAAGATTCAGCAGGATGTGAATGTTTAAATGTTCTCTGTAAAGCGCTGCGTAATATGTGTTCGCTATATAAGAAACTGTGAATAAATAAATAATTGTTGGTAGGGTTTGCACACACGGTTGCATTTAATTAGCTGGTGATATGTTTCATCTGAGCTGGAATCGCCACTTGGCTAATGCAGCATAGCCAATACTTCAAGTAGTGATCAGTGAGATATATGAAGAACATGAGAATGTAAGCTTGTGAGCAGGGCCCTCCATCCTCTATGTCTGTCTTTAATCACCCAGTTTTTCTTATTACTGTTGATTCCAATTGTAAATCGCCATGGAATATGCTGCGCTGTATAAGAAACTGTAACTAAATAAATAATAAACATAAGGCAGCAGGAGATGTTTTACCTACAGTCATTTTAATAGAGGAGAGGGCCCACATGCAGCCTTTGTTGTGGGTCCCCTCTTCTCTGGCAGAGAGTAGCCCCCAAAAATTATGGGGGTCATTCTAGACTGTTCGGTCCCCGGCGTGTTGGTACAGTGGGCCAATGCTTGCACTTTGCGCATGCGCATACTCGCATGTGCAGGGCTGCTGTGCAGACGTCCCACCACCGGGTGTGGATGGGTTGGTCGACCGTAAGATGGTCGACAGTCATAAGGTCGACATACGGGAAGGTCGACAGGGGTCTAGGTCGACAAGGGTCTAGGTCAACAAGGGACAAGGTCGACAGGGATCTAGGTCAACACATGTGTTAGGTCGACATGGGTTAGGTTGACAGTCAAAAGGTCAACATGATTTTTTGGACCCGAATGTCGACATAGATACAGTTTTAGGTGCACTGCATCCCCTTGCATCGCTCGCAATGCATTGGGCACACTATTTTATTCTCCCACTATGCCCTAGTGGATGGTAGGGCATGAAATACCGCCTGTCGGCACATGTCGGCTCAAAAAACCCATGTCGACCTTTTGACTGTCGACCTAACCTATGTTGACCTTCCAGTATGTTAACCCAACCATCTTGTGGTCGACCCATCGACCGTATCCCGTTCCCACCAGGGGCTGGGGGCGGATCGAGGTGGGCAGGGGGCGCTCGCATGAGGATGCCCAGCATTTCCTGGGCATACCCATGAAAACGGTGGGAATCCCAATACTAACGCAGGCAGGCAGCTGCCCGCCCCGTTCTCAGACTGGACGGCTCAAATACAGGTTAGTCCAGATTGACATATTTGTGAACAGGGGAAAAATAATTAGCTGGTTGGCGACCATCGAATGATTTTGCCCCCGTATGATACCCTGCGAATGGTACTTGTGTAATATCTGGGCGCCCGATTTTTTCATCGGGTCGGAAAAATCGAGTCGATCGCATGCAATGCGATGGACCCGATTTTTACATTGGATCCAATGTTAAATGGTCCCTAAGACCCGATTTTACATTGGGTCCAATGTTAAATGCCCCCCCAGACCCCATTCTTAATTGTATACCCACCCTGATGGGTAATTACTATGTCAAATGCCCCTTTTCATACCCCCACTATCCACATTGGCATGGAGTTGGCTATATATAGTGTGGCGAGCACAGCGAGCCACCGAGCCCGAAGCGTGGTGAGCCCCGCGAGGGAACGCGGAATACGAGGCTGAATCGTGGCGAGCGAGTCCCGCGAGGGGACGTGGATTACTTATGTATTCCACGTCACTCGCCACACTTCGGGCTCGTATTCCGCGTCCGCTTGCTGCGCTCGCCAGACTATATATAACCAACTCTATGCCAATGTGGATAGTGGGGGTATGAAAAGGGCCATTTCACATAGTAATTACCCATCAGGGTGGGTATACAATTAAAAATGGGGTCTGGGGGCATTTAATATTGGACCCAATGTTAAATCGGGTCTCAGGGACCATTTAACATTGTAACCTATGTAAAAATCGGGTCGGTCGCGTTGCATGCGATGCGACCGATTTTTCCGACCCGATGAAAAAAAATCGGGTCCCATCACATCTGATTGTATGCCTTAAGTTTACTCATACAATAAAACAAATCGGGCACCCAGATATTACACAAGTACCCTGCGAATAGATGTTTATCCGGGGGGCGGGCATTCGCCAGGTGGCGTCAGATGGCTCGCTAAGCAGCGAACCAATTAGAATAACTTCCTATATGTACAGCTCATGGGGAATTTAGTACATAGGATAACATTTGACATTCGTTTCAATTAAACATTTTCTACAAGAACTATTAACTCTTAAGGCATACGTAGGACAACCTGGGGTTGGGAAGGGTCGGGGCGGCGTCATTCGCAGCTTGTGTGAAGGGAGAAAATCATTCGATGGCCATCAATCATCAAATGATTACTACAGCACTCGCGCCCTGTGCGGAAAGCAGGCGGGCAGCTGACATCTGCTGACGTCAGAAAGGAAGAAAAATGACTGCGCTAATATAATGAGAAATAAATGAACATTGCCAGGACCTATAATGGATAATTAAATGGTAGTAATTAATATAATGAATTAAAAAGAAAAACACATGTAAACTCCACGAATGGCAGCAATCGTGGTACTCTGCATTTATCAACACAGCACCTCACTAGTGAGGCCAATAAGAGACCGACTATTACTGCAACAAAACTCAAAACCAGCTAGTTCATTTAATACGGTACCGTATGGACTTACCACCAGTACATACTTTTACCTTCCCTCCCTTTTTTTAAAGGTATTTTTATTGGCATTATATTAATGTGGAGTTTACATGTGTTTTTCTTTTTAATTCATTATATTAATTACTACCATTAAATTATCCATTATAGGTACTGGCGGGATGCAGTTAGAATCCCAGCGGTCAAAATCCCGACGCCAGAATCCCAACACTTTCTACCTCTATGGGTGTCCACGTACCTGCAGTACATGGCAGCATGACATCTGTGCCCAGTTTCTGCCATCACAGCAGGCACACGGCTACAATACCCCTCACAGACTAAACCACACAACCTCCACCCTAACTCCCAATTACACTGCCCCATCATGTTTGTTTTAGAACTTCCGCTGATCATCCTCATCGCTATCCTTTCTTGCACACATGCCATACTACCAGTAAAAAAATTAGTTTTAAACTCACTAAGTATTTATAAAGACACATTTGCTCTTTTGCATATTCCTACCCACAATTCCCAGATGGTTCAGTAAAAGGTTATCCATCTGCCCAAGCTAATGGTGCATTCCCACGTAGCGATTTAGGGGCATTTTCTAAGCAGTCTCACTAGAGACATATCGCTGTGTCCTGAGCGATCTTGCTGAGCGTTCTAGCATAGCTCAGAACATCTCCGTGTGTGTAGGCCCCTGAAGACAATGACCTGTGAATAATAGAACGCCATTTTGTTTATTTCCTTTTATTGGTGCAGAGCTTAGTAGTATAAAGAGCTGATGACATACATGCGTGTTGTGCAACATTCCTGTTTAGTTGCTACTTACTTTTTTTTTTTTTTTTTACGAGTCTTGTAAAGAAGAAGTAAAAGCCACACATTTCTTAATTGTGAAGCAAGTTCCCGGTTTGCCTTTCAATTTGTGTACTCAGCATTTGAAAATGAATGAATGACGAATATTCTGCATGCAGCATTGAGGACCATGGTAGCACAATATAAAGTACAGCTTACACAACTATTTTCTTTAATAGAACGGTTCTAAAAAAAAAAAAAAAAAAAAAGATACAAATAAATACCAAGAAAAGCTGAAACGATAATAGCTGTACACAAAGGATGTAGGCAGCTCACTGCTTGTCCCCAAAGCTGTGAGATATTGTGTCAGATGTCCGTGCCTTAAAGGTGCCCATACACCAGTGGTGGATTGGGGCAATCCCCCGATGGTCCAGGGTTTGGGGTTATGACACGTGTGAAAATCCCAATCAACTTTTTAACAAGTTACATTTCCCCGATCTGCCGCTGATCGATGCATCCGGTCAGCGGATCACCCCTGCTTGTGTAGGGGCCTTTTAACTTTATATTTACTCAGCATCAAAATCTTTTTGTGCTTCCAACATTGCACAAAAGTTCCCAATGACCACATGACGGTTTTTCCAAGCAAACAAAACATCTAAATATTTTCTATGTCTTTCCATGAGCACTGATAGACTGTAGTCAGAAACCATCGTCTGAGTCCTCATCCCAGCCACAGCCAGTCACCACATCTTGTGCAAAATCCACCTCGACGTTGTACTCAAAGTCTGGGTCGTCTTTCTTCTTCCTGTTCTTCTCAAAAAGTTCATCCATTATGCTCTTCCTCTTAGCCAGTTCCTTGTCGTCCAATTTGTTCAGGTCTTCATCTGGATCCACGGTTTCTTCCCTCTGAATGCGATCCAGGCTAGCCTCTAGGCTCTCCCCCTTTAGATGTCCCCTGAGTAGATTATAGAGTCTTTCCAGCTGTTTCAGCGATACGTGCTCCAGGTATTGCTTGTGACGGGGGTTATTCTTCAGCTGCTCTGCTGCCCGGGTGTAATCTATGGACAAGAGAAATGGCCGGTGTAACTGGCACTACTGAGTACATCTGTAACTGGCACTACTGGGGGGCATAATATGTAACTGACACTACTGAGAACATCTGTAACTGGCACTACTGGGGGCATGATATGTAATTGGTACTACCGGGGGCATGATATGTAACTGGTATTACCGGGGGCATGATATGTAACTTGCACTACTGGGAACATCTGTAACCGGCACTACTGGGGACATCATATGTAACTGCCACTAAATATGTGCAAGAAAATGATTGCTTGGCATTCAAATTCTGTGCCCGAGATAGTACACACTGTGTTTTAGGTTTTAAAACCTTGTTTCATGCACAAATAAAATATATGTGTGTATTTCATGTGTTTGATGTGTTTATACAACATAAATGCATGATACCTTATTGAGGAATTGGTACAAAATCCTGGCTGTCAAAATCCAGACAGGGGTGGTGCGGATTCCCCCCCCCCCCCCCCGCGGGCTCGCTGCACTCGCCACGCAGCGGGCCCGGTGCCTCGCAGCGTTCGGCACACTAATTTTTTCTCCCTCTATGGGAGTCGTGGACACCCATAGAAGAAGAAAGTGTTAGCATTCCGGCGTCTGGATTTTGACCGCCGCGATTCTAACTGCATCTCCTAATTGAAGAATAAAAGCATTCCAAAATACGGAATAATCTGTTATCCAAAATACTTCTGGTCCCGAGCATTTTGGATAAGGGATACTCAAGACTGTATAATGTAATGGTCATTAGTTATCACATTTAATGACCCCTCTAAGCTGTGAGATATATATCTAATTGTTCACTTATGTAAATCATACTTAGGTTACATTGTCCTCGCGACGGGGGTTATTCAGACCTGCACAGGGTTGGGCAGCAATTACCTGATTACCTGCAATTTAGCAGACTAGCGAGGTCTGAATAACCCCCCTATATGCGGAGTATACATTAGCTGAAACCTTGCAGGCACTTCATATCTACTCTATATACCCCTATATGTATAGGTCTTCTTCATATTATGATATACAGTATCTGTAAAACTTGTAGTCAGTATTTATAGATTGGTCATTACTAGCGGTAATGAGAAGTCATAATTTTTACTTTTTCTAAAAGCTCAGCAATAAAACCAGATGGCTTTGTACAGTACTAGAACACTGATATTTCACTTAGTCAACAGCAGTAATAGTGTTCATTCTAGCACCCGCTGTCTTTGAAAATCCATGCAGTTCCTCTTCCCTGCCTGGGGTGTCGCTGTCTGCTGTAGTGCTTCTAGCACAGTGTGGTCAGTATATCAGCACTGATATGCAAACCAGACCTGTGTAAGAAACACCAGAGCAGACAGCGACACCCCAGGTAGAGAAGAGGAACTTCATGGGTTTTAAAAGATAGCGGGTGTTAGAATGAACACTAAGTTACCAAGACAGGCCAACAGAAGGCATACATACTATTTAATGCAAAGAATATCTTTAAAGACATATATAAAATACACCCAGTATGGAAACAGGGTATAAGATACCATATGACTGCTTGAAGCTAAATAGTTTTAGGTTTACGGTTCATGCTTAGCATATGAGAGATACCTGAGAATTTGGAGAAGTTCCTGATGGGCATTATGCGTTGCCGTGTTTTTCCATCTGTCGTCTCATACAACAAAGTAATTGCTGGAGGATCAAAACGTACACCACATTTCCTAGCCTTGTAACTCATGGCACGCAGGTAGAACAGTGTATTTGGCAGCAGCTTACCACCTTGAAATTGAAAACACAGATACTGTCATTGCTATGTACATTGTATAAAATTATCGATCGCAGATTTCTGGTTCTCTGGCAACACAACGTTGTGATTCGAGATGGTCTACATCTTGGAGTGCATGGAATTATGCTGATTATAAGTGGCTTTGTCCACTCCAGGGGCCAGATGGACTTACCAACAGTCGGGTCCCGACGGTCAGTATACCAATGTGAAATTACGACTTCTCAACTGCCAGACAATCGGAATTCTGACCAATAGTGTTTATTCTCCCTTGTGGGGTTCGGATTAGGGTTACCAACCCATCCCTTTAATCCGGGACACATTAATTACACACGTTCTGTGGCTGGCTTTCACCTGGTTTTAAACTGCCACACTTCAAGACTCCATTTCACCTGGTTTTAAACTGCCACAGAACCTGTGTAATTAATATGTGTCCCGGATTAAAGGGATGAGTTGGTAACCCTAGTTCCGATGTCAGTGCACGACCATCGGGATCCTGACCGTTGGCCAGTCATACCACACGTCTCTACTCCTCCATCCGCCATGTCTTCTGCCTTTATTGCAGTCTATAGCCACAAGTCCCAGCATGTCCTGCCAGCAGAAGACATTCTGAAGTGGGGGCTTTACTCTTTTCTACATGTCAGGCAACTATAGTATAGTAATGGCAGCATACAGCAGCAACCACTGCTGAGTGAGGCTATAAGTTCTGTGTAGTCTCCTACATAGACAGACACACCACAAGCAAACGTCAAACTGAATATGGTCGGCCTAATACACCAGTCCACACAACTGTTCCCACATGAATATGAGAAACGCTGCATATCACTCACCTGGACCAGGGGGACAGGCAGCGTCTCCCAGGCAACGCCTGCTAAGCCCCAGCGCTGGAGCTGCCCCTCACGCTGCCTGTAACTGTCACTGTAATAATCACAGCTGGCAAATCAGGACCGCAGTGACTGCATTATGCCATCGTACATCTGGGTCATACTGAGAGTGAATGTGGAGAAATAGGTTACGTTTGATTTGAGCAGCTGGCACAGGCGTCTCCGTGGGAACCTAAGGGAGGACCCCCGTGGAACGCGGAAGTCGCCGCACACAATCATAGGACTTTTGGGGGCTATACAGCTACTGTGGAACTACAAGTATCAGCATGTCCGCCGACTAGCAAGACAACTACAGGCTACCGCTCTCTGATGGAATACATCGAAAAAGAAGAAATAAAAGTGTAATTTATCTTCTGTTTAGACTGTGGGCGGTGAAGGGTGGGTGATTATGGGAAGTTATGCACAGGTAACATCAGCAGCACAGCCGGTAACCTAGGGGTTCTCTCCTCCAGGCCTATAGCACCACCAACAGGTCATGTTTTGTGGGGTTCTTTAGTCATGCACAGGTGAGTTAATCAGTGTTGCCGGGTCACTGTCCCACAGATAGAACTCCTCAGAACATGTCTGCTCTGAAGAGCTTAGGACCGCTGATGTTACCGATACCTCTGACAATACTATACTAGCAACTTATCATGCCTCAGCTCAGCGGTTCCCAAACGCAGTCCTCAAGGCACCCCAACAGTCCAGGTTTATATATTCTTTAGAATTAAGTAAATCATCTGCCTATAAATGTGTATACTGCTCATACATATAAACCATACTTCTGTTTTGAATAGGCTGACATGCTGAATCTGCAGGTTACTCTGTGGGCCATATTGATGATCTTCATCTTTTCAGCCGCCAGTACAGGTGAGCTGGTTAAAGCAAGGCTTTCATTTCTTCCATATATGTTGCCAAAGACCTGGAGAGGAACCAACACATTATGTTTTGTTATTCACATAATATGGGGGTACCTGTTGATGCGGGGTTGGGATTGTTGGTCAACACAGGAAGGTTGACAGGGGTCTAGGTCATCATGGCTGAAGGTGGTACTCATTGCTGCTTCACAACACAGAGGCACTGCGTTCAGGTCCCAACCCAGCAAATATCTGCATTGTGCGTGTTTATGTCCCCTTGTTGTAGAGTGGCGGCGGCCAAGGTGGCACCACTGATGGCTGCCTGGAAGCTGTGCGGCTCAGCCAAATGTGTTATTGTACAAAATATATCTGTTTTGTATCTGTTTGCTGTTACCTACTAGCATGTTGCGGTGACCAAGTGGCGCTGCCTGGGTGCTGAGCAGCTCGGCATTTTGGCCCCGCGTCTCTCCTGTCCTTGTCCATCACCCTCTCCAGGGTACATCTAGTGCAGGCATGTCCAAAGTCAGGCCCGGGGGCTAAATGCCATTGCTGTCATTTCAAGCAGCCTCCAGCTGGAAGCGGGCAGAGCATCAAATGTGGGAAGCACAGCACAGGACACTAAAGGTGGGGCCCCGGCGAGCGCGCCTTTACCTTGCTGTCTGCTGCAGTGAGGAGGTGCCGGCCGCCACAGTCAGATGTGTTTGCCGTCCTACCCCTGCTGCTGCAATCGTATATCACCCTACTCCACAATCATAGTGACAGCATTGTTTGGGGCGGGGGGCAGCAAGGGTGAAGCTTTCTCCCGTAACATGCAGAGCGGAGGAGGGCGGCAGCACGAGCCCAAGCATCTCCTGTCCTTACAGTGCCTGCTTTGCCTCTCCATCCTCTGGCTCACACAAGTGGCTGGCAAACATACAGAGAAGGGAGGAGGCAGAGTGGGGGACATACAGTGAAGGAGGGTCAGGCTGGGGGACATACAATGAATGGAGGCACTGATGGACATTATGGGCAGTATTCAATGAGAAAAGTTATCCGTGTTTTGTGGAGAATTTGTGCTTTGTTCGCCTTGGACGGAGCATTTTGCTCTCCAAAAGCGAGCAACCCTATTCAATGTGAAATTCTCTCCGTCTTTCTAAGTGATTTTCTCCGTCTCTCTCCGTGTAGCAATTCTCCATCTTTTGATGGGGAGCTGGAATGTGAACTTTTAAACTAAAAGTTTTTTTTTTTTAAATTTTGGTGTCAAAAAATCTGTTTTTTTTTTTTTTTCTGTGAAGGGGCATGTTATTTTTATTCATGTGCTTATAGCACATGAATATATATTTAATTTTAAAAAAAAATATATTTTTTAATTTTGTATTTTTTTTTACACAGTGCAGCCAGCAGGGGGCCGGAGCGCTCGAGCCGCTCATTACATATTCATATATTCACTGCACCCGATCGTTAATATGCACGATCGGGTGCAGTGAATACTGGGTCCCCCGCTGGCTATAGGGGGGGGGCAGCCTGTGCTGCCTGGGTCTCGGAGAGCCCCCCTCATCTCCACATTCCTCTGGAGCAGCCAGGGAGACTATAATCTCTCTGGCTGCTTCCGTCCCCCGGCTCCCTGAAAGCTCCCTGCCGCGGACGCTCGTCCGCTGCAGGGGTTAAGACTCGCCGCGAGTGGCGGCGAGTCTTAACCACATTGAATAGAGGGAGCAGGAGTGGCAGAGAGCCCTCCGGAACACGGAGAGTGCATGGAGAGCGAAATAAAACTCTCTCCATGCACAGAGAACTTTGTCATTGAATACTGCTCTATGAGAAGGGGGGCAGGTTGAAGGACAGAGTGAATGGGTGCAGAGTGGGGAACATACAGTGAATGGGGGACATACCGTGAAGGAGGGGCAGGCTGGGGGACATACAGTGAAGGGGCAGGCTGGCTGACATAGAGTGGTGGACCATTCTGATGTGATTAATGATTCAAAGAATGTCAGGCTGAATGGTCGGCCCCCACACATTTACACTTCACCAAGTCTGGCCGTCGTCATCAAAAGTTTGGACACCCCTGATCTAGTGTATATCTGTGCATGTGTTGTATATCTGAACTGTCACTGTTTGCCTGTGGCCTGCCTGGCTGTTGCACACTTGTCCAAAACTAATTCCTAGTATATGCAACTATACCTGGCCAATAAAGCTGATTCTGATTGTAATCTCCATTGGGAGTAAAATACTCCATAATATGTGTGCAATATATAACTTAACTCTTACTGAACTTATTATTATAAAATTGTACCCTGATTTAAATTATGTCACCACACATGTTTGCATGACGACCCAATCATAGCTGTGGCACGTGCACATCACAAGTACTGTTTCATGTATAGTCATGCCCCAGCTCCCACTGTGTACAGTGATGTGCATGCATACTCCAGGAAAGAAAGAGACTGGGAATAGAGGAGGGTTAGTATAATGGGAAAGGTGGAAGGTAGAATCGGAGTAGACAAGGTGGTAGCCAGCTGAGGTTGACCTGGAAGATGCTGGGTCCCATAACCACCACAGTATCTAATAATTTGGCTTCTGTAGTATGCTTGGAGAAAGCCTTTATTATGCAAGGTGGGTCCCAAACCAACATCAAAAGCTGTTTAAGATTATAGTATCTACTGTTTATTGAAGAAAGAGTGTGGCTTTATCGTTCAGATAGCCTCATTTGGGAAGAGCTTTGCTGAAAGCACACTAGCTTCAATTAATAACTGCAAAATTAGATCTTTACTGATTTTGTGTCTTGGACATACCTTTTAGTAACAAACCCTCTGGGGCTGATTCCATTGTTACCACTAGGAGGGGCACAAAATGGATCAATCCAATTGTTGTTTCATTTAGATGCCTGTTAGCTGCTGGGGTGATATTTCTTCTTGCAGCCTCCTGAAGTGCGAGATAAAATTTGTGCAAAGGCCGTGGTTTGGGTGCCCAAATTAGAGCACCCTAACCACTTCTTTTAGGTTGGTTTAGCAACTATAAATCCCTCTCTTTTAGTCACGCCAATATTTCATATTAGAAGCTTTAGTAAACTTATCCCTAGGTTTCTGAAATCCAAAAGAAAAGGACCATTCACACCTACTGTATGAGATCAAGGTTTTTTTTATTAGGTTTAAACTGCCTTTAATTCATATTGATCACACTCCTCCATTTACTATACTGTATTATGTAAATACAATACATTTTCCACCCATGTTGTTCATTGTATTATTTGCTTTCTTTTCTCTAAATATTGGGGTAATCTTGCTGTTTTGTTATATTGCAGTCTGTTGCTCCTCCTATGGGAACAAGATCACAATGGTTGGTTTACTGGTTGCAGAGTTGATGCAGAAGTTCCTTATATGCTTCACCAACATTTTTAAAACCTTTGTGTATTTGCAGTTGCACAAACTTCCTGCCCCAGGCCGATTGTTGGGAGAGAGATTCTGAAAAATGGATTTCACAGGTACACGCATTAATCTGATCCAATAAAAGATAAAAAAAGGAAATGCTGTTTTAAAAGTTTCATTTCTGAGGTGTTGTGCTCTGTTTGGTGAGTTTGTTTCCCTGCTGAGTACAGAACACCTGAACTTTCCAGCTGGGCACTGCATTTGGCAAAGGATAATAAGATGTAGATCATGGAAATATCTATCATTTTGGATAAGATTTACTAAATCTAATATTCCTTAGTAAAAGGATTTTATGGATGACTGCACATTTCCACAGCTCTTTATAGACTTGCCAATCATGATACGTGATATCCTACATGATAAATACTTCTGAACAGTATATTTAATGACATATTTAGGAGCTGATTTAGACCCGGTCGTTCGGGTCCATGTGCTTGCGATAACCCCGGGAGGGAATGGCTTCGCCGAGCCGTTCGCTCCAGACAGGGAGGTCCGGAGTAGCAGGGGAACTCCTAGAGTTTTATGGGTGTCCCGTTTAAAACACTTGCCCTGGGAACACAGGCATGTCGATGCCTGCATGGGGCAGGCGGTTCACGTCACATGACATCAGTGCCCGCCCCCTTTTCAGCCATCTCCGTCCAGGATAAAAGTAAGTATAGACTTATTTTTATCCACGAACAGTGAAAAAAAAAGAATTAGATGGTTAGCGACCATCGACATGTTTTATGTCCATGTGGCCTCATGCGTGGGGATGTATTCGCAAACACATCCTCTCACATGCTAGTAAGAGGATTCGGGGGGGCGGACATTCAGCAGGGCGGCTGGCAGTACTTACCGTATATACTCGAGTATAAGTCGACCCGAATATAAGCCAAGGCACCTGATTTTACAACAAAAAAACTGGGAAAACTTATTGACTCAAGCGGGGCCCTCACTCGAGTATAAGCCGAGGGGGGCTTTTTCAGCATAAAAAATGTTCTGAAAAAGTAGGCTTATACTCGAGTATATATGGTACTTGTTTGCTTGGCTGCGAGTATACGCAGACTAGCAAACAAGTCTGAATCAGGCCCTTAATTAGTTGCGGGCTAAGTTTTGCAGTCTGTTCCCAGTGTGATCCAATGTTACAGACCCGCTACGTAGACTCCAATTTGCAATGTGTGGCATTGAGTTCGGTGAATCATCAAATGTCTTTTTTCACATATATATTCTATGAGGTCCCTCTTACTCATCTGGTTTTTACTGCCGACTCGTCATGACCCTGTCCCATTCTCGGGGGGAAATTTACTAAAGGAAATTTGTAAAAAATAGGTGTATTTGTATCCAGAAATACACTTATTTTTGACATTTTCTATCCCGAAAATACGGCAATTCGTATTCATATTGATAGCACATCAATACGAATACGAATTGCCGTATTTTCGGGATAGTAAATGTCAAAAATAAGTATATTTCTGGATACAAATACAACTATTTTTTTACAAATTTCCTTTAGTAAATTTCCCCCTCGGTCTGCTTGACAAAGATTTTGCAGGCGGGAATCAATGTCCTGCCTGTTGAGCTCCGAGAAGGGGGTATGGCTGCAAGAAGCGGCCGGGAATCGTGGAGCTGCAGCCGGGAGCTTGACAATTCCCGGCTGTTCTCGGCAGAACGTACCTGACTGCTTGTGAAATCGAGATCCCTGTTCAATGCTGTTGAGGAAGACAGCATTGAATAGGGCCCCGTTGTATTTCCCCCCGTCGGGAATGGTGGCGGGAGATTGAATATCCCCCAAAATCTTTACTCTCATTTGCAGCGAGTCATTCAGATCAAATCGCTAACTGGTCTAGAGACACAATAGCAAAAAAAGAGCAATTTAACAATGCCTGCGCCAGTGGTTAAAAATATAGAACACATCTGATCACAAATGAACCCACATAAAAGGTTACACATGAGTAAAAAGTCAGGGCTGACTTACACTTGTGGATTCCTGGTCCGAGAACTGGGTGGGCCGCTGACATCCTGTGACTTTAAGAGAAGAGTGGGGGTATTCACCAAAAGGTGAAGAGTAGGCACCAAAGTTGGGGTGTGTGTGTGTGTGTGTGTGTGTGTGTGTGAATAAACAGCTCTCACAGAGGAGTGGTCAGTTCCTCAAATCAAAAATATGAACACAAAAACAATTTTGATTAAGAAAATGAAAGATCAATTGGGTATCACAAATTAATAAAATAACAGTTATTAAACAATCTAAGATAATGAAATTAATACATTTGGCCAATTTGCTGATTTCAAGTAAACATTTGTTAAAATATGGGATTCGGAGACTATGCAAGTCTCCGAAGGCGCCCGCACAGAAACCCTGCACGTGCGCATAAGCAAATATGCGCAGAGCTTCAACATACTTGCGAGGGACCGAACAGATTAGAAACCAGCTCTTTGTCCCTTTGCTCCCGGCCCTTTGCTTCCATACCGCTCCATTTCAATATCATTTGAAGCTTCAAAAGTGTCCTACCAAACCATACTCTGGTTTTTACTATTTGTGACTGTATTACAGTCCATGATGTTACATTATGCAAAGAGTTCCCCTTGGAGGACACAATCGTCTATTTTACCTGAGCTATCTGTCTGTCTGTCTATCTGTCTTTCTGTCTGTCTCTATCTGCTGGCAGAGAGTGAAACTACATCTCTTTCTCACACATGCACCAACACAGATGGTAGCAGACTAGCTTTTGAAGATTTTACGTCAAATGGGCTTACTAGTATATTTTATATGTCCTCTTGCATATGAGAACTGTACCTATACTAATTATCTTTTAATTAGTATATTTTTTTTCTGGCTTCAAGTGAGAGTAAAGATATTATATTGTAAGTTCATTGTTATTTGTACGCTGGTACTGGGATCTCTGAATCCCTATTTTTTTTGGGGGGGGGGGGATGAGTGATTGGAATACCTATTTTTTGGGAGTGGAGGTGAGTGATTGTTTCTTTTTGGATATGCAGTGTTCATTACTATATACTTTAGGGTAAACAGCAGACAGGGTGCAGTCTGGGGAATGGAATTTCTGTGTGCGCTGAAAGCTTGCAGGGGTCTGAAAGGAAGCATGGCCGCCTAGGAGGACCCCCCCATTGTCACCCCAGGGGGCACACCCGGCACTTTCGTAAATGCCTTCCTTCCACTGCGCGCTGTATCTATCCATCGTCGTTTAGCTGCAACGTTCTCCACCCGTAATATAACCAAGTCTTTTCCATGAGTGTCTCTGCCCCCCCCCCCCCCCCCCCTATTTGATTGTCTTGGTCTCCTTCCTCCTCATGTGCACCTATCATCTCCCCCTCCCCATTTACTCCACAGCAAAGCACTCACTCTTTAACGATTGCGGGATGGGACCCGAAGCCTACCGCCGCTAGTTGCAGTTTTAAGTTTTGCAAAACTGAATCTAACTCTGAATCAGGCCTGTTGATTGAATTGCCCATAGTGAGTGAAGTTGACATAATTTCAACAGGACAAAATGGCTGTTCCAATACATAAATACAGCATTGTGCACCTGCTACCAAGACTCCCAGTTTTTCAAAGGAAAATTAATGTATTGTGAGGGGTCAGAACAGGCAGCAAGACAATGGAGAGTACAGCAGAGACAATGGTGTCTAACATGAGGTTCTGTTCAGAAAGAAGATTTCATTTTGTTAGCTTGCTGCAATGAGATACAGATGACCTTCATGAAACACAGAGCACATGTTACTATGGATTCTGCAGCACATAAAGGCCATTATTCTGATCTGATTGCAGTACAAATTTGTTTGGAAAATGGGCAAAACCATGTGCACTGCAGGTGGGGCAGATGTAACATGTGCAGAGAGAGTTAAATTTGGGTGGGGTGTGTTGAAACTGAAATCTAAATTTCAGTGTAAAAATAATGCAGCCTGTATTTACCCTGCACAGAAACAAAATAACTCACACAAATCTAACTCTCTCTGCACATGTTACATCTGCCCCACCTGCAGTGCACATGGTTTTGCCCATTTTCCAAACAAATTTGTACTGCGATCAGATCTGAATAAAGGCCCAAGAGTGGTATATACAAGAATATGAAAACACATGCTATCTATTTGTACACTTCACTATTGTCTTGTGTGATCTCACATTTGTATCTCTTTGATATACTGTATACGCACAACACATTTCTGCTTTTTAATACATCCCTGTGCTGCACCCCTTCAGTGGAATGCACTCCCTCGCTCCATTAGACTCTCCCCGACCTTGCAAAGCTTCAAACGGGCACTGAAAACTCACCTATTCATCAAAGCGTACCCTTCCACTGCATAAACCAGCTGGTTCTCCGACCCCTTGCCTGTTTACATCCTGCTATCTAACCACCACCCACTCGCGTGCACCTCTTGTAATCTGTCTGTCTCCCCTTCCTACTAGATTGTAAACTCCTCTGAGCAGGGCCCTCTTCCCTCCTGTTGTCAAAGCCCTCTTCTCAGCTCTCCTATACTCCAACACTCAGTGACCATCTTCGTCTGCATACTCATCTCCATCATTGGCCTCAAGCCTCTAGTTGTATGTTGATTGAGTCCTCACTACTTATAGTTAAGCTGTAATGTGTATTGAACTGTGGCGCTCTTTATTTGTACTCTATTTTTGTTATTTATTCAATGTTATGCCAAGTTTTGTCTCCCTGTATTGTTCCTTTGTACGGCGCTGCGAAGCACTTGTGGCGCCTTATAAATAAAAGTATAATAATAATAATAATCTTTCTGTTACTGGTATTAGGGATTTGGTAACCAGGGTGAACGTACAGGGCTTTGCAGAACAGGTGAAGAGCTGCAGAATACTGATCCGGGAGACCATCCCATCTGGTCTATTTCTGGATCCATATCAACTTTCCTCCCTGCAGCAGCACAATCTAACAGAGGTATGAATAAATGCTGTATGGACCTCCATATAGAGTTAGGGGCATATGCAGCTACACTGTAAATGGACAATCCTGTTGCAATGTAAGTTCAATGCAACTTATTTGTTTTTAATTCAAAGAGGAAAACTACATGTAACACAAATACTGGGCAACCATATCTAAACACCCATTTGCCATGCAATGTAGTTTTATCAAAGTGCAAAATTGCACCTAGCTGGCTTTACGCCAACTCTAGAAGACCTATTCATTAAGGTGAAATGTGCAGAAACGATGGTTTTAAAAAATATATCCCTTTATCATTGGAGTTCTGATGTGGACTTTTCATGAGTTCACTCAATACAGCTTATACCTTTTTGTTTCTTTCTGATATGCAAAAACCCCACACATTTAAAACCGATTCGAACATACACAGACATCTTGACCATTTTGGAACAGATCAGGAAAAGAAATGTAAGGGTATAGCAGCCTCCTAGTGGCCAAAAAAAAGAGTACACACCCACTCTTTGAATTTTTGCTAAAAGGAAAAGAGTGGTCACCAGGAATGGCGCTTATACTGGTTCAATGGATATTGGTTTTCTGGACCCGAATAAGGGAAGTTTTTAGTTAACCAGAAAAGATTTTTATTTGACACTTAGAACATATAAACACATGCCATTTTACACATAAAGACACAATTCCCAGTAAAGTGCAAATGCTGTAAGGTTGTTACAGTAATGTAATGTCATACAACCAGAGAAATGACGGGGGGGCAATCAAGGCTCAATCTCACCATTCAAAGGTGGTGCGGTGGGCTGTGGTTCTAAAGATGGTAAATCCCGGGATTAGCATGAAGGTGCGCACCACCGCACAGGCTTGGATGGAGACCCGGATAAGATCAAATGTCCTCCCGTCAGCGTGTTGGCATCCTCATAACATGTTTCGGAACAATGGTCCTTCTTCAGATGGGGATCCACATATGTGTAAAATGTCATGTGTTTATATGTTCTAAGTGTCAAATAAAAATCTTTTCTGGTTAACTAAAAACTTCCCTTATTCGGGTCCAGAAAACCAATATCCATTGAACCAGTATAAGCGCCATTCCTGGTGACCACTTTTTTCCTTTTAGCACATTTTGGGACAGATGTTAATAACACTTGCAAGGGGCGAGCTATCAGACAGCCTGTTAGGCCCACTTTGGATCTTGATAGCTTGAGCATGTGTTTCATCATAAAGGACTCCTTCATGGGTATTGCAATGGTTCATTTAAGGTGTCCATACACGGTACAATTGCTAGATGCGATGAGATGTGCGCTCCCGTCACACATCTCATCGCACAGCTCAAAAAGTATGTGCTGCACATGGCTTAGTACAGTACATCTACCCCTTTTCTCTTTTTGCAGGTTGTGTTGCTGTCATCAGTGGATGTAGAGGCTCCTGAATACCTCTCAACAGGAAATACTGCCCTGGTGTATGCAAAGCCAGACCAGTCATGTGACCAATGCTTCATCGCCACAGTGCCAGTACATGTCCGGTACCACCGCCCATCAGCACAAGCCCATGACATATCACTTGTTCTTCAGAACCCTCAGCTGCTCATGTACTGCAGTGAAGGTAACAGAACGTATTTTGCCTATGCTAGTCTGTATGCCATTAAAACGAGAATACACAGATTTGTTTATAGTCCTGAACAAACCGTAAAATCTGCATTCATGCCAGCTAGTGATTTCCTCTACCAGTTATGAAGGTTATTATGGCAACCGTATATACCGGTAAATCCTGTATCAGGAATCTTACACCCCATACAAGCTAACACACTGCATATTTCAGCTTGAAATGTAATGTGTCCCTAATATTAAGTGCAAGGCTCAGCGAGGAGCGTCAGCTTGGAAAAAAACACCTCTTCATAAATCTACCCCTAAGCTGGGGCCACATATAGAGGAGCCAGTTTAAGGGACCCGCTGGTCCACAATAAGGTGTGGCGTCATACACATCGATGTTTTCAGACCCTGCAGAACAGGATCCGGCCACTGTTGTCTGGGTTTCTAGTGTTACACAGTGCGGCACATTGTATTGTAATGTATGTGTGCTTCCCAAAATCCGGCCGTCCGGTCCTACCGCAGCAATCTAGAGAAGGATGCTACTGCATTTGCAATAAAAGCCGCTGAGGGAACACAGGCAAAGATAATATGTTAATGCTAATGTCTGCCCTCCTACTGTACAGCAGTGTGTGACCGAGAGCCCATTTTTAGTATTTGTGGACAGTGCAACAGTGTCTGCGGTTATGGACACTCCATTTGTATCCATTGACACTTGCGACACCCTATGGGCTGCCCAGATCTGTCTAAGCATGGCCTCTATTTATCTGTGTTTGAGAACGTAGCTGCATTCACTGACACGCCTATGGCAATCCCATTGCTCGCCTATGAATTAGCTCTGTTGCGACTTCAGAACTCCCTCCAGTCACCACCAAGACGCCTGTTGTTGTCTGCCTCCAGCTTTGTTGCCAACCACTCCATATGCAACAGTGGAATCGGCGTATAGTCAGGGTAGCGCCTGTACCATAGGGTGTTTTCAAGACTTTATGCGCATGTGCTGTATTAAATAATCACTTTATTGCACAGATGTCTGCAGTGCACCAACCATTGAATGAGGCTTATTAACACGACTCACCAGAGACATAAATAGGCATTGCTGACCATATGTGAGGTTACTCCGATGATTGTGTTGTTGCATGAAATATCATTTGTTGGATGGAAATCCTCCTAAGATAAAGCCTTCAATAGGTCAGTGAGGCTGCATACACTGCACCTTATGAGGGCCCCACTGTGTCAGTATACAGTATGTAATGATATGAAATAGACAGGAGAGTATCCATGCATAATGATGGTAAATATAGTGTATGCTAGCTGAATAGGACCATGGGCCTAATTCAGACCTGATCGCACAACTGTGCATGTGTATGGCCCCATAGTACGCATGCGCAAGCCATTCTGCGATAAAAACCTTCTATTTTTTTTTTTTTGTAATATATTGCTGGCCTTAAACAAGATGATTGACAGGAAGCAGGAGTTTAGGGGTAGTAACTGGCCATTTTCTGGGTGTGTCAGGGAAAACACACGCATGCCCAGGTGTTTGAGGGGAAGGCATGTGGCGTCAGCTTCGGCCCTGAACAGCCTGTTTCTATCACAGTAAGTCCTGGCCACGCACAGACTGCACACACTGGGAAAAGTCCTGCTTGGCAAATTGCATGCTTGCACAGGGTGGGACTGTACTCTAGTGGAGCAGCATATACCTGATCGCAGGACTCCAAAAATTAGCAGCCCAGCGATTTTGTCTGAATTAAGTTCTACAGTATGTCAGTATTGGTAAGTGAATAAGGCCCAGAGTTATTTATGTCCCACTATTCCTACCTATGGATGACATCAGGAGGAAAAGTGTGAAATATTAATATCCGTTCTAGGATATTAATTCAGACCTGCATGCAGGTGTAATGCGCACTTGGAAATTAATGTGCAACTCCACCTGCATTCACAGTTGGTTGTATCTATTTATTTATTTATTTATTTATTTATTACCAGTTATTTATAGTGCACACATATTCCACAGCCAGTGGAGCTTACAATCTATATTCCCTCCCACCTGTACACAGACATTCTAGGGTTAACCCCTTCCTGACAGAGCCTGTTTTTGCCTTCCTGACAGAGCCCTTTTTTTCAATTCTGACATGTCTCACTTAAGTGGGGATAACTTTTTTTTGCTTTTACTTATCCCAGTGATTTTGAGATTGTTTTTTCGTGACACATTGTACTTCAAGTTAGTGGTAAATTTTCGTCGATACAGTCTGTGTTTTTTTGTGAAAAATACCAAAATATCGTGAAAAAATGGAAAATTTAGCGATTTGCAAAATGTTAAATTTTCTGCTTGTGAGACAAATAATCTTACCACTCAAAATAGTGAATAACTAACATAGACCATATGTCTACTTTATGTTGACATCATTATTTCAACTTCCTTTTAATTTTTTGGGACACTAGGAGGCTTACAATATGAATAGCAAATTCTCAAATTTTCAAGAAAATTTCAAACACTGATTTTTTTAGGGACCAGTTCAGTTCTGATGTGACTTTGAGGGACTTGTATGTGAGACACCCCCATAAATGATGCCATTTCAAAAACTGCACCCCTCACAGTATTCAAAACAGCATTTTGGAAGTTTGTTAACCCTTTAGGTGTTTCACAGGAATTAAAACAAAGTGTAGGTGAAATTTCAAAATTTCTTTTTTTTTGCAGATTTGCAATTTTAATACATTTTTCTAAGGAACACAGTACATTTTACTAGAGAAATGTGACTAAAAATTGATTCCCCCAATTCTTTTGTTTTCATAAATATCCTATATGTGGCCCTAGTGTGCACGGTGACCAAACCACAGGCTTCATAATAGAAGGAGCACCTACTTGATTTTGGAGCCTCCTTTTTATGAGATTATTTTTTAGGCACCATGTAGGTTTCTAGGCACCATAACATGCTAAAAGTTAGGAACCCCCCCACAAGTGACCCCATTTTGCAAACTACACCCCTCAGGGAATTCAGCTAGGGGTATAGTGTACATTTCAAACCCGCAGGGGTTTCACCAATTGTGGTACAACTGGGCAGTGAAAATGAAAAATTATTTTTTTTACACAAAAATGCAGTTCTGGCTCCAAATTTGTCATTTTCAGAAGGTATGAAGGAGAAAAAGCACCCCAAAATCTGTGCCCCAATTTCTCCCGAGTACAGCAATGCCTCACATGTGACCAAAAAATACCAGTTGGGTGCATGGCAGGACTCAAAAGGGAAGGAGTGATTTTTGGATTTTGCAGCTCAGATTCTGGTGGAATTTTGGTGGGTGCTATGTCGCATTAGCAAGACCCCCCAAGCACCAATACAGTGGAACCCCCCCACAAGTCACCCCATTTTGCAAACTACACCCCTCAGGGAATTCATCTAGGGGTATAGTGTACATTTCAAACCCCCAGGGGTTTCACCAATTTTGATACAAGTGGGCAGTGAAAATGAAAAATTACATTTTTTTACACAAAAATGCAGTTCTGGCTCAAAATTTTTCATTTTCAGAAGGTATGAAGGAGAAAAAGCACCCCAAAATCTGTGCCCCAATTTCTCCCGAGTACGGCAATGCCTCACATGTGACCAAAAAATACCAGTTGGGTGCATGGCAGGACTCAGAAGGGAAGGAGTGATTTTTGGATTTTGCAGCTCAGATTCTGGTGGAATGAATGGTGGGTGCTATGTTGCACCAATACAGTGGAACCCCCCCACAAGTCACCCCATTTTGCAAAGTACACCCCTCAGGGAATTCATCTAGGGGTATAGTGTACATTTCAAACCCCCAGGGGTTTCACCAATTTTGATACAAGTGGGCAGTGAAAATGAAAAATTACATTTTTTTACACAAAAATGCAGTTCTGGCTCACAATTTTTCATTTTCAGAAGGTATGAAGGAGAAAAAGCACCCCAAAATATGTGCCCCAATTTCTTCCGAGTACGGCAATGCCTCACATGTGACCAAAAAATACCAGTTGGGTGCATGGCAGGACTCAGAACGGAAGGAGTGATTTTTGGATTTTGCGGCTCAGATTCTGGTGGAATTTTGGTGGGTGCTATGTCGCATTAGCAAGACCCCCCAAGCACCAATACAGTGGAACCCCCCCACAAGTCACCCCATTTTGAAAACTACACCCCTCAGGGAATTCATCTAGGGGTATAGTGTACATTTAAAACCCCCAGGGGTTTCACCAATTTTGATACAAGTGGGCAGTGAAAAAGAAAAATTACATTTTTTACACAAAAATGCAGTTCTGGCTCAAAATTTTTCATTTTCAGAAGGTATGAAGGAGAAAAAGCACCCCAAAATCTGTGCCCCAATTTCTCCCGAGTACGGCAATGCCTCACATGTGACCAAAAAATACCAGTTGGGTGCATGGCAGGACTCAGAAGGGAAGGAGTGATTTTTGGATTTTGCAGCTCAGATTCTGGTGGAATTTTGGTGGGTGCTATGTCGCATTAGCAAGACCCCCCAAGCACCAATACAGTGGAACCCCCCCACAAGTCACCCCATTTTGAAAACTACACCCCTCAGGGAATTCATCTAGGGGTATAGTGTACATTTCAAACCCCCAGGGGTTTCACCAATTTTGATACAAGTGGGCAGTGAAAATGAAAAATTACATTTTTTTACACAAAAATGCAGTTCTGGCTCAAAATTTTTCATTTTCAGAAGGTATGAAGGAGAAAAAGCACCCCAAAATCTGTGCCCCAATATCTCCCGAGTACGGCAATGCCTCACATGTGACCAAAAAATACCAGTTGGGTGCATGGCAGGACTCAGAACGGAAGGAGTGATTTTTGGATTTTGCAGCACACATTCTGGTGGAATGAATGGTGGGTGCTATGTTGCACCAATACAGTGGAACCCCCCCACAAGTCACCCCATTTTGCAAAGTACACCCCTCAGGGAATTCATCTAGGGGTATAGTGTACATTTCAAACCCCCAGGGGTTTCACCAATTTTGATACAAGTGGGCAGTGAAAATGAAAAATTACATTTTTTTACACAAAAATGCAGTTCTGGCTCACAATTTTTCATTTTCAGAAGGTATGAAGGAGAAAAAGCACCCCAAAATATGTGCCCCAATTTCTTCCGAGTACGGCAATGCCTCACATGTGACCAAAAAATACCAGTTGGGTGCATGGCAGGACTCAGAACGGAAGGAGTGATTTTTGGATTTTGTGGCTCAGATTCTGGTGGAATTTTGGTGGGTGCTATGTCGCATTAGCAAGACCCCCCAAGCACCAATACAGTGGAACCCCCCCACAAGTCACCCCATTTTGCAAACTACACCCCTCAGGGAATTCATCTAGGGGTATAGTGTACATTTCAAACCCCCAGGGGTTTCACCAATTTTGATACAAGTGGGCAGTGAACATGAAAAATTACATTTTTTACACAAAAATGCAGTTCTGGCTCAAAATTTTTCATTTTCAGAAGATATGAAGGAGAAAAAGCACCCCAAAATCTGTGCCCCAATTTCTCCCGAGTACGGCAATGCCTCACATGTGACCAAAAAATACCAGTTGGGTGCATGGCAGGACTCAAAAGGGAAGGAGTGATTTTTGGATTTTGCAGCTCAGATTCTGGTGGAATTTTGGTGGGTGCTATGTCGCATTAGCAAGACCCCCCAAGCACCAATACAGTGGAACCCCCCCACAAGTGACCCCATTTTGCAAACTACACCCCTCAGGGAATTCATCTAGGGGTATAGTGTACATTTAAAACCCCCAGGGGTTTCACCAATTTTGATACAAGTGGGCAGTGAAAAAGAAAAATTACATTTTTTACACAAAAATGCAGTTCTGGCTCAAAATTTTTCATTTTCAGAAGGTATGAAGGAGAAAAAGCACCCCAAAATCTGTGCCCCAATTTCTCCCGAGTACGGCAATGCCTCACATGTGACCAAAAAATACCAGTTGGGTGCATGGCAGGACTCAGAAGGGAAGGAGTGATTTTTGGATTTTGCAGCACAGATTCTGGTGGAATGAATGGTGGGTGCTATGTTGCACCAATACAGTGGAACCCCCCCACAAGTCACCCCATTTTGCAAACTACACCCCTCAGGGAATTCATCTAGGGGTATAGTGTACATTTCAAACCCCCAGGGGTTTCACCAATTTTGATACAAGTGGGCAGTGAAAATGAAAAATTACATTTTTTTACACAAAAATGCAGTTCTGGCTCAAAATATTTCATTTTCACAAGGAATGAAGGAGACAAAGCACCCCAAAATCTGTGCCCCAATTTCTCCCGAGTACGGCAATGCCTCATGTGTGACCAAAAAGTGGCAGGACTCAGAAGGGAAGGAGTGATATTTGGAGTTTGCAGCACAAATTCTGGTGGAATTTTGGTGGGTGCTATGTCGCATTAGCAAGACCCCCCAAGCACCAATACAGTGGAACCCCCCCACAAGTCACCCCATTTTGAAAACTACACCCCTCAGGGAATTCATCTAGGGGTATAGTGTACATTTAAAACCCCCAGGGGTTTCACCAATTTTGATACAAGTGGGCAGTGAAAAAGAAAAATTACATTTTTTACACAAAAATGCAGTTCTGGCTCAAAATTTTTCATTTTCAGAAGGTATGAAGGAGAAAAAGCACCCCAAAATCTGTGCCCCAATATCTCCCGAGTACGGCAATGCCTCACATGTGACCAAAAAATACCAGTTGGGTGCATGGCAGGACTCAGAAGGGAAGGAGTGATTTTTGGATTTTGCGGCTCAGATTCTGGTGGAATGAATGGTGGGTGCTATGTGGCATTAGCAAGACCCCCGAAGCACGGTGAAATTATGAACCTAATATTCCATAGATGTGTGGTATAATTTAAAACACTCCTTTATACATAGGCCGGGTTTGTCGGGGCAAGTGTCACACTGGAAAATAGTTTGCTTTCTTATTCCCTTTTTATAGCAAACTTTGCACCTTTTTTGTGTCCTGCCCTTTTTTCCAGTGGAGGGGATTTCATCAGGAAAATGCTGCCCTGGTACAATACGGGGGCCAGTACTAGAAGTACTGGGGCCCTCTGCCTGCTGGTTCCCAAATATTAGGCCCTTTATGACTTCCTCTTGAAAGTGCATAAATGTCCCCCTCTGGCCGGTAGAACGGAATAGCACGTAAGCGTTATACAGTGCCATCTGGATGATATACACGGCCACCTTCTTGTACCAGATTTTTGTTTTCCGCAGGGCACTGTACGGCTTCAGTACCTGATCTGAAAGATCCACTCCGCCCATGTACCTATTGTAATCCAGGATACAATTAGGTTTTGAGGTGTGGGTACTGGTACCTCGTACAGGGACGGAGGTGGTACTGTCTCCGTGAATTGTTGTCAGTATAAGGACATCCCTCTTGTCCTTATATTTGACCAACAACATATTTTCGGTGCATATTCCCCTGCTTTCACCCCTTCTCATTACTTGGGCAATGTGCGTTTTTGGGAGGCCTCTTTGGTTCTTGCGCACAGTACCGCAAGCTGCTGTACCTCTTGAACCAAGGGCCTTAAACAGGGGGATGCTAGTGTAAAAGTTATCCACATAGAGGTGATAACCTTTATCCAGGAAGGGGTGCACTAAATCCCAGACAATTTTCCCACTAACACCTACGAGGGAGGGGGGGCATTCTGGCGGTTGAATTCTTGAATCCTTCCCTTCATAAACCCTAAACCTGTGGGTGTACCCTGAGGTGCTTTCACACAGCTTATACATTTTTATGCCATACCTTGCCCTCTTACTGGGAAGGTACTGGCGGAATTTAACCCTTCCTTTAAAATGTATAAGGGACTCGTCGATACAAATAAATTTTTCAGGGATGTACACCTCTTCAAATTTGGCACTGAAATGATCAATGACCGGCCTGACTTTGAATAGCCGGTCAAAGGTGGGATCATCTCTGGGTGGGCACTGTGCATTATCGGTGTAATGTATGAATTTAAGAATTGTCTCAAATCGAGTCCGGGGCATGGCCATACGGTAAAATGGAGTACTGTACAGAACATCTGTACTCCAATATTGCCTAATTTCTGGCTTTTTTACTATGCCCATATGAAACACCAGACCCCAAAACGTCATCATCTCTACTGCATCTACAGGGGTCCACCTAGCAAATGATGACGTGGGGTTTTGAGCAATAAACTGCTGGGCATATAAATTAGTTTGGTCCACCATTAAATTTATAAAATCATCAGAGAAAAATAATTTGAAAAAGTCAATTTCTCTGAGACCTGTGGAATCAAATTGGATTCCTGGCATGCCCAAAAACTCAGGAACCTGGGGCTCAAAATTGTCTGGTGGTGGGGTCCATACTAGATCAATTATTGGGGGGGGAATCTCAGCTGATCTACGGGGGCGTCTTTGAGGGGGTCCCTCATCAGCAGAGGAGGAAGAGGAGCTTAAGGCAAATCCTTCAAATTCCCCGCTTGCATCACTGCCTGTGTCAGAGTCAGAAGCAAGCATGGCATATGCCTCCTCCACTGAATACATTCTCCTGGATGATTGGGAGGACATTTGGGAGGACATTTGGGAGGACATTTGGGATGCCATTTTTATTTTTGTGTTACCGGTAGTGAAATGTTTCAACACGTGTATAGTGTAGGGGGGGGCACAAACTTTATTTCAATCCGGGGGGTATGTAGTGTGTAGTGTGTATGTGGTGCAGAAAAAAAAAAAAATGCTTTATACCAATAAAAAAAAAAAAAATGAAGGGGTTAAAAAAAAAAAAAAATGAAGGGGTTAAAAAAAAAAAAAGGAAGGGGTTAAAAAAAAAAAAGGTCCTGCGCCAAAAATTGAGCACAGATGTTGGTCAGTAACGTCTGTCACTGAACAGCGCTCAAAGGCAACAGGAATTTGATCAAAAAAAAAAAAAAAATAGATCAACCCTGTGCCGAAAGAGATGATCAGTGATGTACGTCACTGATCAGCGCACAGCGGCCACAGGACACCCACAAAATCACAGTGTGTGTAAAAAAAAAAATTAAAAAAATACCCCACAGCACACACACAAAAAAAAAAGGTGATCAGTGATGCGACACTGATTACCAGTGAGGTGCAGCAGGTGCACAACCTTTGGTGCAACTGACAGGTATATATAAAAAAAAAAACCTCTGTACCCCCAAAAAAGTTGCTGATCACCTCAGATATAGTGATCAGCACAAAAGGCGGGGACAGCAGACACAAAATTTAGCACTCTCTATCACTATCTCTCTCTATCTCTCTATCTCTCACTATCTAACACTATCTAACACTCTATGACACTGCAGCAGCAGCACTCACAGGTATATCTATATATAAAAAAAAACCTGCGCCCCCAAAAAGTTACTGATCAGTTAATTTATACTGATCAGCACAAAAGGAGGGGGCAGCAGTCAGTTATATAAAAAATAGTAGCACAATCTGTCACTATCTCTCTCTATCTCTCTCTATCTCTCTCTCTCTATCTCTCTCTATCTCTCTATAACTATCACACTGCAGCAGCACAAAATATAGCACTCTGTCAGTAGGCCTCTCTCTCTATCTCTCTCTCTATCTCTCTCTCTCTATCTATAACTATATCACACTGCAGCAGCACAAAATATAGCACTCTCTGACACTATCTCTCTCTCTATCTCTCTCTATCTCTCTCTATCTCTCTCTATCTCTCTCTCTCTATCTCTCTCTATCTCTCTCTATCTATCTCTATCTATCTCTCTCTATCTATCTCTATCTATCTCTCTATCTATCTAGCTAATACTAATACAGTGCAGCAGCACAATATCACAGTATGGCACAATTATTGCACAGGATCCAGGAAGCAATCAGCAGCGATCAGGTAAGTATTGCAGCAAGTATTTCTGGTCAGTATGGCGGCAGGGGGGTACGGTGACCGCACTGCACGCTTTCCAGACCGGAATGGCGTCTGCAGTGCAGTCACCGTTAGTTTAAATCTCCCTCCTTGGCTGTGATTGGTCCGTCGGTCCGACGGACCAATCACGGCCTTTGGGGGCGGGCGGGGTGAGGTGGGGTGACACCAGTGTCACCCTTACACCCCGCGGTGATTGGTGCTGTACTTTACAGCACCAATCACCTCTGATCCCGTGTCACCGGCGAACGTTATTCGCCGGTGACACAGGAAAACGCTGTGAATGGCTGTTCACACTGAACAGCCAATCACAGCGATCGCCGACGGGGGGGCGGCATCGCAGCCCCCCCGGGGCATGCACGGACATGTCTGCTGTCAGGGACAGCAGACATGTTGAAACTGTCACCGCGTCTATAGACGCGGTGACAGTTTAAATCCATGACGTACATTTACGCCATGTGTCGGGAAGTGCTTCCCGACCATGACGTAAATGTACGTCAAATGTCGGGAAGGGGTTAATATTGTTGGGAGCCTATAGACCTACCAGTATATTTTTGGATTGTTGGAGGTAACCAGAGTGCCCACACAATAACAGAGAGAGAATACAAACTCCGCACAGTTAGGGCGTGTGTGTGTGTGTGTGTGTGTGTGTGTGTGTGTGTGAAACCCATGACCTCAGTGCTGTGAGGCAGTAATGCTAACCATTACACCGCCCGTGCTATGCAGCTGCACCGCCCCTATCCATCAAATGTGAAATCAGTTCACATAACTATCAGTGCATTTACACCCGCCCTATATGTAGTGCAAGAAATCAGATGCCTCTCTGAACGGTCACCTCTGAGTAGTGGGTAATCTTGACTCCTATTTTTTCCATTTGTACACAGAATTTCCTCACAGAGACTGCTCAAATTATCCTGTAGTTGAAGCTCCTTGTGACTCCACAGATGATGATAAATGCAGATGGCTGGATGTACCATACATGGCGGTGCGTACTGCTGCTGTGTCTTGTCTTGTCTAGACTGATCTCCAGCATAACTGACAGAACAAACAAGTCTGAAAAATCTGTTATTTTCTACAGCTTTCACATTTCTTCTGAACAATGTTTTTTTTTTTGTCATTTGTACTAGAAAAAATATTTAGAATCTGGTTAGTTACCAGCCTACTGTTTTACTAAATGTTCCCCATTCATTTTTGCTAATGTTCCCTTTAAATACTATACTATTTCTGCCCTCCGCATTTGTACATCTATGTGTCAGAAACTGCGGCTGTGGCTTTTTCCACGCCAAGCTTAGTTGTGCTTTGAACACAGGTTCGGACTGCACACAGTGCGGCATATCAAATTGATCAGCACAGTCCCTTGGTGGTGTTGTATCACACTGCCAAATGGTTAAAATGTCAACATCATAACTGTTGGCATTATAGTGTCTGCATTGTATGTGTCAACAAACTTAATGCAACTCTCTGTGACGAGAAGCTGAGACTAATGTAACAGACTAACGAGAGCGGCCGTGTTTTTCTCACACAGATGACAGAGAACACCGTACTGCAGGTGCCGGTGGGGAGCATGCAGCATGGACCAGCAGTGTATATTTGCACCATTGCAGTCACTCTGCTGTGCACAGGAATGATACTCATGTCGGTGTACAAGCACACACAGTTCTGCGTATAGCATTTACTCTGCAACACAATTCCCATGCATTGTACTCCTAATTACATACTCCACCTACCCAGTGTTTTCCAGCAGCCCAGGCTTGGCATAGACACATTTGGATACATAAACAAAATGGTGATTGAGGTACACCCAATAAATAGTCTAAAATATGGACATGTAATATGTTACAATTAAAATAAAATCTTTTTATTTTTTTGGAATGTGTGATATATATTCTCTTTCTTAATACATTATCCAACAATATACTTCTGAAAATCATCAAGACTTTTTAGCAACCTGTTTAAAGATCCCCTCGCTCATTCCTACCATCTGGGCACAGAAAATCTGACACATAGCCCTTCTATATTAAGTGAATGGCACTGTAATCACTACTCATTTGTGTGTGTGTGTGTGTGTGTGTGTGTGTGTGTGTGTGTGTGTGTGTGTGTGTGTATGTATGTATGTATGTATGTGTGTGTGTGTATGTATGTATGTATGTATGTATATATGTGTGTATATATATATATATATATATATATATATAGCAAATGAAGATCCGGGTATCCGTTTTCTAGATTGGTACCGTTGGGGTCTTTTACCTGTGCCTGTGGCACCTATCTTTCACATATGACACCTTCCTGCCACCTGCTTTATAAATATCTATCACTGGTACAAGACACAAAAAGGCATTATCGGCATTCCAGATGTACATTCTAGTTCATTCTTTCTGACAAAATCCTTCTTAGATGGACAAAACCATGTGCACTGCGGGTGGGGCAGATGTAACTTGTGCAGAGAGAATTAGATTTGGGTGGGGTTTTTCTTCAAAGTGAGATCTATATTGCAGTGTAAAATCATGCAGTCAGTATTTTCCCTGCACAGAAACAAAAAAACTCACCCAAATCTAATTCTCTCTGCACATGTTACATCTGCCCCCCTGAAGTGCACATGGTTTTGTCCATCTAAGAAGGATTTTGTCAGAAAGAATGAACTAGAATAAACCCCTGTGTGTGCAGATGCACTCTCGCCTGCCTGCTGTCCTTCCTGTGCAAGCTCTGCAATGGTGGTGCCCCGATCCTGCAGCTAAAACAACATTAGGAGAAGGTCCTAGCACCTGCTGGATGTTCTTGGGCACCCTGCAGCCGTCTTCACAACTATTGCACCTCTCCCCTTGAAAAGTTTGATGATCCGATAAATGATTAATTTGAGATGCAATGTAACTAGCAGCAATGTCCTTGCCTGTGAAGCCCTTTTTGTGCAAAGCAATGATAACTGCATGTGTTTCCTTGCAAGTAACCATGGTTAACAGATGAGGAACCACCCTCCATTTACATTTTCCAGTCTGTGGTGAAAATTTACTAAGATGGGAGTTCTATTTAACATGGGATGTTGCTATGGGCAACCAATCAGAATATACTTATTTAGCACCTTCCAGAACAGTGGTTCCCAACCCTGGTCCTCAAGTACCCCCAACAGTGCACGTTTTCCAGGTCACCCAGCAGGTGCACTCATTATTCAGTCACATTTTAAAAGATCCACAGGTGGAGCTAATTATGTCAATTGGGATTCTGTGTGTAGACCTGGAAAACGTGCACTGTTGGGGGTACTTGAGGACCAGAGTTGGGAACCACTGTTCTAGAAAATAGATCGTATCTAATTGGTTGCCCATAGCAACAGCCCATGTGAAATAGAACTCATATCTTAGTAAATTGTCCCCCGTTATTCTAACTTAATCAGCATAAGAGAGTGATCTCCAGCCTCGTCTTCATGAAGACTGCCACGTGTTAACAAGGGAATCGCTGGCCATTTTTTGGAAGGGATAAAATGCACTAGAAATGTTGTTTCTGGTTTTAAGTTCATTGCCATGGCAAAAGAGGGTCTTTGCAATTCATCTGATTACTCTTTATGCAGGTGGCGTCTTCCAAACGCCACCTGCACAAAAGTCCTCCCACACACAAATTGCACCTGTACATATGCGAATGGAGGGTTTGCATAAATATCCATTCGCAGCTTGCGTGCGGGGGCGAAATCATTCGATGGTCACTGAACATTGAATGATTTCTACAGCGCGCTGGTGTCTTAGATTTGCAGGCTGTCAGCTGCCCACGCCCCGCACCGGGCGAATTTCCATGGGAACGCCCAGTGTTTTCATGGGAACGCGCATGATTCGCTGGGCTTTCCCATGGACGCACTCAGAGCCATCCCACTCAATCAGAATAAGGGCCATGGTTTTGTCCATTTAAGAAGGAATTTGCCTCTGCAAGTGAACCAGAATAAAGCCCTTTATAGGAATATACTCAGTACTATTTGTCTGGAAAAATAGGTCCAGGTCGATGGGGGTGGATCGAAAAAAATATATAGAGAGAGATGTGTATATATTGTATTTAGAAAAGAAGGCACTCACAGCGGACTTTGAAATAAAACTTATCTTATGGAAAGTACATTTTGGCCCAGAACAGGTTCAGGAACCCAGTTCCTGATGATGTCATATTTAATAAAGTTCCTGCTGAAAAATTGAACTGAATAAACTGTAGACCGGTGTATGATTAACCAAATGATCATCATTTTCTAGGTTGAAACAGTCATTAACGGAAATAGAAATGGCTGTGTAGGAAGCTTAAAACTGGGTGAGGAACAGCCAAACTCTGCTATAAAGTCAAGGTTCTGGACAATTTCATGTCACAGGTCATACATATATCATGGCAAGACTGGGCACAATAACAAGACACAAGGTAGTTATATGGAATCAGCCAGGTGAAAGTTTCAAATCTTCATCTGGAATTGTTTCTATACCAGGGCTGGTCCATAGGACCTGGAAGGCTGAGGAGAGAGAGACACAGCAGGTTATACCATACCATAGGACAGGGGTTCCTAATCTTTTTTGAATCACGGCACCCTAGAGTATAATAATTTTTTCACGGCACCCCTAAGCCAAAAATGTTTTAATTAGATTGGGTTTATATGCGATTCTTAGGGTCAGTTATGTGGTAAAGGGCAGGATTTGCTTCTGTTTGTACACATTTTATGATTATAAGCAAAACCAGTGCTGGTGGCTGGCAAATAATAAACCATTAATAATTTTACTTGGTCCTGGACCACCAACCCAGGGCACCCCTGCATGTGTCCCGAGGCACCCCAGGGAGCCACGGCGCACAGTTTGGGAACCACTGCCATAGGAGCTGGGTGAGAAGGGAGAGACATGGCAGGTTACAGAGTGCCATAGAAGTTGGTATGGTGAGCAAAATGAGTTGGGGCAACTACAGTGTGTCATAGGGGCTGGTAGGGTAAGGGGGGGTTTACAGTAAGGGGGGGGGTGCCATTACAGCTGGTAGGGAGTTGTGAGAGAGGGAGTTCATGTTACAGTGTGCCAAATAGGCATGTGAGAAGCTAAAGATGGTGGTTTACAGTGTGCCACAAGAGCTGAGGTGAAGAGAGACCGTGGGCTACAGTGTGCCATAGGGAGGGCAGGGCGAGAGGGACACGGCGGGGTAAGAAGAGCTACAGCAGGTCACACTGTGCCATAAAAGCTGGGAGGGGCAGAAGAGCTACAGTGGGTCACACTGTGCCATAAAAGCTGGGAGGGTGAAGAGACAGATGGTAGTTCAGTGTGCCCTAGGAGCTAGGAGGGTGAGGAGAGAGACATCAGGTCACATTGGGCCAGATGTATTAAGCCTGACGAAGACATAAACTAGAGATAAAGTGAAAGGAGATAACGCACCAGCCAATCAGCTGTGTTTGAAATATGACAGTTGAGAGTTTATTGGCTGGTGCGTTATCTCCTTCCACTTTATCTCCAGTTTATCTCTTCACCAGGCTTAATACATCTGCCCCATTGTGCCCTATGAGCTGGAACGGTGAGGAGAGAGATGGAGGGTCACACTGAACCATAAAAGCTGGGAGGGTGAAGAGAGAGTCAACAGGTTGGGAAGGGTGAGGGAGACTGTGGTACACACTGTGCCATAAAAGCTGGGAGGGTAAGGAGAGAGAGTGTGCCATAGGCGCTGGGAGGGTGAGGAGAAAGATTTGGCGGGTGAGAGTGCCCTAGGAGCTGGAAGTGTGAGGAGGAAGACAGGGGGTCACAGTTTGCCCTACTAGGGTGATAAGAGATGTGGTGTGTCAGTGTGCCCTAGGAGCTGGGTTGGAAAGGAGAAAGATAGGGCAGGTCACAGAGTGCCCTAGAAGCTGGGAGGGTGAGGAGAGAGACAGTGGGTCACAGTGTGCCCTAGGATCTGGGAGGATGAGAAGAGATGTTGTGGGTCAATGTGCCCTGGGAGGGTCAGGAGAGAGATCTGGTGGGTCACAGTGTGCCCTAGAAGATAGGAGGGTGAGAAGAGATATGGTGGGTCACAGTGTGCCATATGAGCTGGGAGGGTGAGGAGGGAAATAGCAGGTCAGTGTGCTCTAGGAGCTGGGAAGGTGAGGAGAGAGATAGCGGGTCACAGTGTGCCCTAAAAGGTAGGAGGTTGAGAAGAGATATGGTGGGTCACAGTGTGCCATAGGTGCTGGGAGGGTAAGGAGAGATATGACGGGTCACAGTGTGCCCTAGAAGCTAGGAGGATGAGGAGAGATAGCGGGTCACAGTGTGCCCTAGGATCTGGAAGGATGAGAAAAGATGTTGTGGGTCAATGTGTCCTGGGAGGGTGAGGAGAGAGATAGCGGGTCACAGTGTGCCCTGGGAGGGTGAGGAGAGAGATATCGGGTCACAGTGTGCCCTAGGTGCTGGGAGGGTGAGGAGAGAGATAGCGGGTCACAGCAGCCTGGAGGGTGAGGACAAACAGCGGATTCCCTGAGAATGAGAGAGAGGATGAGGCCCGGGTGAGTATCCGGGCTGTCACCGCCCGGAGGAGGGGAAGGGGAGGAGGAGGCCTGGAGGCGGCGGCGTGCTGGCCAGAGCACCCGGAACCGGAAAGGGTGAGGGTTAGGAGGGTCTGTGTGTGCAGCGACAGGAGCAGCCTGTAAGGAGGAGAACGTACTTAGGAGGGAGCCGGCACCGGCGGGGAGTCCAGGCCGCAGCCATACACCGGAACTAACGGTAAACGCAGCGGCACGCCAAGCGTAGGACGAGAGGGGGGGTGTGTATGCGCGTGTGTGACCCGCCGCGCAGTGTATGTATGGTGTGTGTATGGCAGGGTGCAGTCGGAGTGGGGCCGCGGTGTGCAGGAGACTGCATAGCACGTGTATCATCACACCTATTATATACACACACATGTATAATATTAAATGGGGTCACACAAATCACTATTTAGCCCCCTATCACCCGGTGCTCAGTGTAACACCCGGTACCAGGATATTGCAGCAACCGCGTCCTGTATATGAGGGTGCTGCTGGCTGAAAGTTTATGAATAGCTGTTAGTGACATGTGTGTAAGGGAGCACACATATTACTATGTATCTATCACTGTAATTCATACTGTGCAGAGTTCTGGAGATGGCAAGTAATTTTTGCATCTGTATCACACCATGTTATATGAGCTTTGCACTGGAGCCTGTGCTACTAGTCTGTTTCCAGTGAATATACTCTCTGGCATGATGGAGCCCATTTAGTATTAGCCTGGTACACACTCTATATCAGGGGTGTCAAACTCAAATTCATCGGGGGCTGCATCAGCAGTTTGGTCACCCTCAAAGGGCCGGTTGTATCTGTAGGTCCCCCTGTATAATTATAATGCCATGACACCACAGGCTGCTCCCCCTGTATAATATAAAATGAATGCCATGACACCACAGGCTGCTCCCCCTGTATAATAATAATAATAATAATAATAATGCCATGACACCACAGGCTGCTCCCCCTGTATAATATAATAAAAGTAATGCCATGACACATAAATGATTATACAGGAGGAGCAGCCTGTGGTGTCATGGCATTATTATTATTATACACCGGGACACCTCAGGAAACAGCAGATATAAAGGTACTTGTGTACTTTAACGGCTCCCATCGCATGCCATATGTAGTGGCATGCGATGCGATTTTCCCGTATTTTTATGCATTTTTTTTATAATATCGCATGAGATCGCATGCGATCTGATGCGATGTCATTTTTCACAGAAATTATGGACATGAGTTGACATCATGTAAAATGCACCCCAAATGTTATTTTCACACTGTACCACCCCCACTATCAACGCCAACCCGAAGCGTGGCGAGCGCAGCGGTACACGTCCTACGACCTTTTCATACCCCCACTATCCAAGTCAGTGTGGAGTTGAGAATAGAAAGTGTGGCAAGCGCAACGAGCCCGAAGCGTGGCGAGCGGACGCGGATACCTTCACAGGTATCCGTGTCCCCTCGCGGGCTTCACAGGTATCCGTGTCCGCTCGCCACGCTTCGGGTTCGGTGGCTCGCTGCGCTCGCCACACTTTCTATTCTCAACTCCACGCCGACGTGGATAGTGGGGGTATGAAAAGGTCGTAGGACGCGTACCGCCACGCTTCGGGTTGGCGTTGATAGTTGGGGTGGTACAGTGTGAAAATGACATTTGGGGTGCATTTTACATGATGTCAACTCATGTCCATAATTTCTGTGAAAAATGACATCGCATTGCATCAGATCGCATGCGATCTGATGCAATTTTTCTCTGTCTGATGCACATCGTGGGAGCCGTGAAAGTACACAAGTACCGATTATATATATATTTTTTATTGTGAGTGTGATCCTCATCCTCACTTACTGTTTCTCCGTCTGTCCTGCAGCTGCTGCGGCTTCCAGCTTTTCTTCACTGCTTGCTGCGGCCACACTGTCCCCGACTCCCGGTCCAGCTTCCCTGCCTGCTCCTACTTCTCTACAGACGCATGGGCGGGCGGCGTCATCGTCATGACGTCCCCACCCAGTGTCTGTCACTGCCGGGCATCAGAGGGAACAGGCGGCCGGGCCCTCCTCCACGTAGCTGTGGAGGCCGGCGGCCATGTTTCTGTAGCCGCATACATATGTGCCTACAGGAACATGGCCGCCGACAGTGGAGGAACAGGGAAGGCGGCCGCGGTGGGGTGGGTGAGAGGAGGTGGCCTAGGCAGGAGCTGGGACACACTGCCCTGCGTGCTATCTCCTCGCGCGGGCCACATGATGAGGTCTGGCGGGCCGGATTTGGCCCGCGGGCCTTGTGTTTGACTCCCGTGCTCTATATAATGTGTGTGTAAAGCAACATTGCATGCAGTGCATTCTGCATCGGCAACTGCATACAGGTGATGCCAATAGCATTGCCCTCGGTAGCGGTGCCTTCCATTGTCTTCGCATGCGATGTCGCTGATGATGCACAGGAGCATGCAATATAGGTAAGGGTGAGCGGATTAGGATTTACTCGGTTCTTTTTGACAAATTATCGCAATCTCGGATTTCTGGCTGTCAAGTGTTTTGGATAGCCAATAAGATCCCGCTTTGAGATCTGAGTAAAACTGAACTCGCTCACCCCTAGTTGTACATAGCTGGTACATACTGGATGATGTCCTGGATTGGATGGCCTATAGTCTAGTCTGTATCCAGCTTTAGATAAGCGTTTGCAAAAGTAAATTTCCGAAAGTTGCATATATTGTGGCAATGCGTGCGCCATACAAATGTGACATTCCATTATCATTGACGACTTGGGCTGAGGTTGTGTTTACTGTTCTACAATAGGCAACCTGGGAAATTGCATGAAAAAATGGACTCAGTGTTTTTACAAACGATTAAAAAAATTAGCATAAAGCCAAATTCGCTTGTAACTCCCATGTGCAAGTTCAAAAAGAAGCTTACGTTGTTACAATACCTCTACATACATGTCCCACATCATTTAACCCATTTCTTTTATTTTTTAGAAATTCACTTGAAAACTGATATTTGCCAGATTACAATATTTGTATCTCTACAATACCCTTTCACATGACAAAAAATAACTAGGGTCCGACCTGGGTTGATGCCGGGCCGACCTGTGGTGTTAAGGGGCCTTCTGAAAATACCTTGGTCCAGCAACCCGGCATTCCAAACCGGGTTAAAAGAAGGCTTAATTCTGGGTCTGACCCAGGTTGCTGTGCATTGTGAATGGGTAACTCGGGTTCTGCGACCAGGATCCTGTTCACACTATAAGGAGGAGGAGGCAGTGTCATTTCCAAACGCTGCCTTCTCCCTTGCCCCCCCCCCCCCCCCGATGATGTCAGCGTCGCTGTGGGGGACCTTGCATCGCAAATGCTGGGTCGCTCCCAAGAAGCAATGTATAAGGGTGCCCAAGTGTGTTATTGTTCATGGGGGTTTAGAAGGGGCACGGACGATTTTCGTTAGACTACACATGTGTACGGCCCATAGTACGCATGTGCAAGGCCGTCCTGCGATGAAAGCCTGCTTCTCTTTTTTTACTGCTGGCCATTCTCAAAGTGATTGACATGAAGCCGGCGTTTGGGTGTGTTAACCGCCCATTTTCAAGGAGTGTCAGGTAAAATACAGGCATTCCCAGGCTTTTGGAGGGAGGAAGTGTGACGTCTGCTTCGGCCATGATCAGCCTGATGCTATTGCAGCCACCACGTATGTCCAGGGCTATGCACAGACTGCACACACTGGGAAATCATTAAGGCTTGCACGGGATGGGAATTTACTCTGGCAGGGCGGCCTATATCTGTTTGCTGTGTTTGAAAATTAGCAGCCCAGTGATCATGTCTGAATCAGGCCCTATGTCCCAATGTTTTTATTACTTTAAAAAAAAAAAAATTATTCAAGTATCGCTACTCAATAAAAAGCGAACAATTACTATTTATGACATGTAAGAGGAAATACAAGGAATAATAATTATAATAATTGCATAAAGTAAACACAGTCACATAAGCAGTATGCTGGGTTCCATTAGTATTGTATCATTGTATATGGAACACAAAATAGTTATGACACATATAAGGAAATGAAATAAATAACAACAAAATCACATGGAGATAAACATAAAAGTCAAGGGCGTAACTGCCATAGGTGCAAGGGGTGCAGCTGCTATGGGGCCCAGAGCTGCAGGGGGCCCATATTTGCTGTTTAAGTAATATGTTTTACATAGTGCTAAATAGGGGGCCCTTACAAACTTATGCTATGGGGCCTATGAATATTTAGTTACACCCCTGTTAAAAGTATATAAGCGACAGTAGCATCATATATAGAACATGTTGTATTCAATGTTTTTATTCTATAATAGAGATTTTTCCACCTTTTCACCTGCTCCTGTGGGTGGTGGGTTAATGTACTGTGAGTTTGGAACTAAATTGCTGTACTAATTAATTTGGTTGACTCCTAAACATAGAGTTATACTCTGATTTTATGATATTGATATGAGCAAGATATGTCCATTTAATCTAATAGAAGAGCTACCACTTGTTTAAAATGGTCTGTACATTAACTTGTGCACTGTGTTTTGGCTGTTTTGTTATTGTCCGTTTGCAAAGATCATTAACCTGGACTTCCTCTATGGCTTAGGACAAAGTTCTCCATTGTATATCTAGTCTGATCTAAAATGGTTAGACATTCACAACATGACAATCTGGTAGATAGTGTTCATCACTGGGGCTGTTTGGTCATCATAAGTAGTTCAAACATTCATTCAATCTATGCAGCTCCTGGGCGGCTGGACCGCATGCGATACATTTTGCATACAATGTATCCTATGCAATCCCAGTCATGGCTGTGGGATCTGATAAATATTTATGTCAGCCATGACTATCTGCGTCTCCAATCCAAGGAGCATGGGAACGTACCTCGGTTCAGAGTCGGAGGAAAGCGACATGCATTTCATCCAATCCCTTGTTCTGAAGGCTTGGTATCGGATGAAAAGTCTTTGCCTGTCACTTAACATTCGCAAATGTTCTGAAGCCGGGCACCAGTTGTTTTTCGCGCCCATCGGCACTAAATTTAGGTGGGCAAAAGGGCTTACCATGACTAATAGTGGGTATGCACGGTGCGATTTTGCTTGCTATTCAATCCCGATTCAGCCAAATATACCTGGAAAATGAGGAGTATTATCCAGTCTTATACCCCTTTCAGACAGAAAAATCCCAAAAACCCAGGTATTTCCCGGATACAAAAACCCGGGTACAACTAGGCAGCAAGGGGCTGACCCCCTTTCACACAGGAGCAAAAACCCGGGTATTTCCCGTGTGGACCCCTTTCACACAGAAGCTGGATTTTTCCTGCAAAACTCTGTGTGTCCTAAGAATAGGACAGTTTTAAAGGCACACAGAGATGAGGTCATCAAAAGTGGGTGTTGACTGCTCACTTCATTGCATTAACCATGGCATGACACAAGGATATGTTGTAAACAAGTTTTATTGTTTTTATATACTGGAAGGTACATGTTACCTCACATGGCTGTCAGTATATTTGCAATGTTTGAGTACACTGTGGCATCTTTCACTGTCCCAGTCATCTGTTTGCCGATATCCTCCTCCCCTCTCACTGCCAGCAGCTCTCACCTCTTGCTTCTACCAGTGGGCCATGCTATCCTTTTTTCAGCTCCCTAATGACCTCAGAGGCCAGCTCCATTGCCATGCCTTCCCAGCCAATCAGAGAAGCCTATCCTCACAACCAATCAGCCAGCACCCCACCAGGAGAGCCAATCAGTGCCTAACAATGTTTAATAATCCCAAAAACCCGAGTCGTTTCCGTTCAGACAGCCGGCGACCCGGGTTTTTGGAATACAGACCCGGGAAAAACCCAGGTAAATACCTGGGTCGAAGTCCCGGAACTTTAGACCCGTGTTGACCCTTTCAGACAGAAGAAAAACCCGGGTCGACACGGCAAGAGCAGGGAAATTCCCGGGTCTTTTTTTCTGTCTGAAAGGGGTATTATTTTCTGCTGAATTACTGCCTGAATTCAGCAGTACAGTGGAGAATTATTAAAATGGACGATTACGGCTGATCCCATGTGTGAACAGTTATGACCGGCGAAAATAGGAATAGAGATTACAGCACATTTACTAAGATGACATATTCTTCAGGTTTGTATTTATGGCGCTGTGATGGCCCTGGTGTCAGCTACCCTCCCTCCCAATGCCTGTGTTTTGGCTGGCTCTGCACGCACAGACAGCACCTGCGCGGCTGACCGATAATCGGACGGACTGTGAATTTTCAGATCGACGAAGAAATCTGAATCGGCCCTATAGGTAGGGTAGCTACTAGCCTCTTCTACATGGCTTTAAATAGAACAATTTCAGCCAGCCCCCCCCCCCCCCCCCCCCCCATAACATTTATTGGTGTAAACGGGTTCCACGTCAGATGGGCTGGTTTACATGTTTACGCTGCCCTTGAACCTGGGTAACTAGACCCAGGTTATTTATTTTTTACCCCATTTACACCAAGTACTGACCTGGGTTATTGCTTTGGTATAAAAGGGGTATAACTCATCACAGTCCACCTTAAAAACTGAATGCATATAACACCACAAATGTAAATAAGCCTTAAAAGGCAGACAGCTGTGGTTCATTCCTAATTAAAAGGACACCGTTCTGAACAGAACGCCTCCTCTGCATTTCCCAGAGAAAGTGCTGACCAGGATAAGTGCAACCTGCGCTGAGCTGCCTGCAGGCCTTGGCTGATGTGTCAGGGGAATGAGGTATGCCAGCAATAGCAATGGGAGATGCAGCTTTTACACTCTATAGACACAAACATGTTACAATACTGCAAGGGGATGTATAATACAGCACATTCAGTATTACAGAAACTTTTGCAGAAAAACTTAGGGGTGTCAACTTACATTAAAAGGGGAGTACGTCATAACCAATATATATAGTCCTTCTAGGAACTAGGACGGGCAGGGCGCACTGCTGCAGGGGGGAAGAGTAAGGGGGGCGGACCGGGCCTGCCGACATCACTGTTTTGTGGGGGTCCCGGGCCACCAGCGGCACAGAAGGGGCGTGCCCGGGCCGTGACGAAAAGGGGCAGGCCCGGCTGCCACCATTAAGAAAAGGGGCAGGCCCGGCCGCCGGCGTCACTGAAGGGGGCGGGTCCGACCACCCCGAAGGCTCTACAGTGTCGGGGAAGCGCCCAACAGAGCAAATTAAATTGTTGCTTCAATCAGGTAACCATTATTTTTGGTCATGCCATCCTGGTTAGCTGAAAGGGTCGAAGAATACGTTTTTGTGTGTCCAAATGGCTTTATTTGTTGTTCAGAATAATTTTGAAGATTTAGATGTTATAGGTCAGCCATTGAATTGTTTCCTTGGCAGCGCTAGCTAACGAGATCCTGGCAGCGTAATTCAATTGTTACTCCAATTTGGCACCCTAAGGTGGCAAGCAGAAATGTGTGAGAATAGTCCACCAAAAAGCACTACTTTTCGCATCGAGCACAGTACTTTAATAGAGGTTACACACCGTGAGATGTGCACTATTTTTCTATTCAATTTTCTTATAGAAGCAAAATCAGTCAGATCCGTGCAGGCTTCTCTGTGTAAGAAATGAGGAAAATAAATAATAAAAATGGGGTGGGGTCCCCCCACCCCACTGTAACAAGCCCCAGACTCATTGAGCCGGTCCTGGTTACAGAAATACAGGGGGGGGAGTCTCTTGTATTTCTATAACCAGCACGCGTGACAAAAGGAGTAGGGGCCCTCCAGGGGAACCGTGGCCAGGCTGAACCCTGGGGCTATCCAGACGTGGGTCACGGGCTGATGTTAATGTAATAAAGCATTGGTGGACAGTGGAAGCAGCAGCCTCGTCAGGATTTTCTCCTGACTGAGGCTGCTGCTTCCACCTTTGGAGCAGGGAGGAAGGAGTGGAGGCGGAAGTGGCTGGAGACCTTGGAGCGGCGATGTCTCGCATGACCGGTCTAATGACTGGCGACCCAGCAACGGATTTCTCCGGCAGCAGGTACGACCTAGCAAGTGCGATGCAATGTGCAAGGAAACGCGTATTGCACCTCTTGTCATGTACATGCAATCTGGGCAATTACATGCGTTTTATCTCATGTAACGTGCCCAAATTGCATGTAAATCGCACTAGTGTATGGGGGCCTTAAGTGAGCCTGTTTGGACAGAATGCTGTTCAAGGCTATGAGCTGGTGCTGCACACATAATGTATCACCCAGTTCTGGTAGTGCCGACATTGCAGGTTTTACCTTGCCCATCTGTGTGATATAAATACTTACACTGCCGGCGTTTGCGGCGCATCACATCCATCACTTTTAACAGAATTATCACTTTGTGAATATTATGTTCTCATGTATGCTGTATATACAACTTTTGGGTACTTATGTATTATCTGGGCTCCCATGTTAAATGCACCCCATTTTTTCATACCCCTACTATCCAACTACGCATGGAGTTGATTTTATATAGTGTGGCGAGCGCAGCGAGCCACCGTGCCCGAAGCGTGGCGAGCGCAGCGAGCCCCGCAAGGGGACACGGTCTCATAAGAAAAACGGGAGCCCAGATATTACATAAGTACCAAATTTTGTAATACAGGTGGTTTCAAGAGGTTGAAATTGCATTACTTAAGGCTCCCATATACTTAGGCGTTTTGGGCCACATTCATCCGATTCCAATGGGAATCCGGTGAAAACAGTCAAAATCGCACGTGTTAGACGTCCAATCCAATTGAACGGCGCTGGAGGTTGGACTTGCCTGCATATCCGACCTCCAACTCGGACCCCATTCCCGGCGGCGTGGAATGGGGTCGCATGCTACATCACACGCAGGAGGACTGCATGCAGTTTTGCCCGGGCGGCTCAAGGGGGATCGAATGGCCATACACTGCTGCAACCTTTAGCTTCCTGCACTTATGCTGAGTAACTGGTTTTAATATTGTGTCAGCCCTGGTTACCTAGACAAGCTGTTTGAAATCTATATGTAATTGGTTCCAAGTTCTTCCACTCTTTGGCAGAGTGGAAGAACTTGGAAGGAGTGCAGGATAAGTGGGACAATTTAAAAAGTGCAATTCTAAAAGCAACAGAACTTTGTGTCAAAAGAGTTAGGAAAAACACAAGAAAAAGAAAGCCATTGTGGTTTGCAAAAGAAGTAGCAAGTATTGTGAAAGCAAAAAAGTTGGCCTTTAAGAAATTTTAAGCAGACGCAGAAGAATTAGGACAAAGAGGTGTATCTTGTAAAGGTGCCCATACACGTTACAATTATTGTATACAATATTGTATACAATATCGCATCTCATCGCATATCGGTTTTGCGATGAGATCAGATGAGATGTGCAGCACATACTTTTTGTACTAGATCTCATCTCATCTGATCTCATCGCAAAACCGATATGCGATGAGATGCGATATTGTATACAATAATTGTAACGTGTATGGGCACCTTTAGACAGAAGGAGGCTAAGAAGGTAATCAGATGTGCAAAAGCACAGGCTGAAGAGAAAATGGCCCAGTCAGTGGGTAAAGGGGGGAAAACTTTTTTTAGGTATATAAGTGAAAGGAGAAAAACAAAAAGTGGAATAATTAGACTGAAGACAGAGAGTGGAAGTTTTCTTGAGGGGGACAATGTAATAGCAGATAATATTAATAATTATTTCTGCTCAGTATTCACTGCTGAAAGAGAGGGGAAGGGGCCACAGTTAAGTTGCAAGTATAGTCAGAAAACTGAGGGAGAGACAAGTACATTTACAGAGGAGAAGGTCCTCACAGAACTCTCAAAACTGAAAGTGGATAAATCAATGGGGCCAGATGGGATACATCCAAGGATACTAAAAGAGCTTAAAGGGGAGCTGGTAAAACCAATAACAGAATTATTCAACCAGTCACTAGCTACTGGAGTAAACCCAGAGGACTGGAAAACAGCGAATGTAATCCCATTGCACAAAAGTTGAAGCAAGGAAGAGGTAAGCAACTATCGACCAGTGAGCCTTACATCAGTAGTAGGGAAATTGATGGAAACACTCTTAAAACAAAGAGTTGTAGAATATCTCAAAACCAGCAATTTACAGGATCCAAAACAGCATGGGTTGACTGGGGGAAGATCATGTCAAACAAATCTTATTGACTTTTTTGACTGGGTGACTAAAGTAATAGATCAAGGTGGGGCTGTGGATGTAGCTTATCTAGACTTTAGAAAAGCTTTTGACACTGTCCCACATCGCAGACTGTAAAATAAACTTGAAAGCTTGGGATTGGATTCTAAGATAGTTGAATGGATAAGAGCGTGGTTGCTGGACAGAAAACAGAGAGTTGTAGTAAACGGAGTACAGTCAAAGGAGGGAAAGGTTACAAGTAGAGTACCCCAGGGATCTGTACTTGGACCGGTGCTTTTTAATATCTTTATTGGTGATATTGCAAATGGAATTGAGGGTAAAATGTGCCTTTTTGCAGATGACACAAAGGTATGCAACAGGGTAGACACACCAGGAGGGGCAAAAGAAATGATTGAGGATCTAGGTAGATTAGAGAAATGGTCAAGAGAATGGCAACTACAGTTTAATGCCAAAAAATGCAAAATCATGCACTTGGGTCTCAGAAATCCAAAGACTCAATATAGTATAAATGGCACTATAATGGAAACTACTGAGGAAGAGAGGGATCTAGGTGTCACTATTTCAGGGGACTTAAAAGCAAGTAGGCAATGTAACAAAGCAATGAAGAAGGCAAGTCAGATGCTTGGTTGCATAGGGAGAGGTATCAGCAGTAGAAAGAAAGAAGTAATAATGCCACTGTATAGGTCATTGGTACAACCTCACCTAGAGTATTGTGTTCAGTTCTGGAGGCCATATCTCCAGAAGGATATAAATACATTAGAGACTGTACAAAGAAGAGCAACTAAAATGGTGCATGGCCTACATCACAAAACGTACCAGGAAAGACTAAAAGATCTTAATATGTATACTTTAGAGCAGAGAAGGGAAAGGGGGGACATGATAGAAACTTTCAAGTATATCAAGGGTTTTAACAAGGTACAGTTGGGAGACATTCTTCACAGGAAGAGGAGCAACAGAACATGAGGACATGCACTGAAACTAGAGGGAGGAAGATTCAGGGGAAATGTGAGGAAGAATTTTTTCACAGAAAGAGTAGTAGATAAGTGGAATAGCCTCCCATCAGAGGTGGTAGACGCAAATACAGTAGTACAATTTAAACATGCTTGGGATAAGCATATTGATATCCTTACAAAAAATAAGGATCAAATATGGTTTGAGGTAACATGTTTAAAAAAAAAAGGGGCAGACTAGATGGGCCAAGTGGTTCTTATCTGCCATCAAATTCTATGTTTCTATGGTTACATTTGGTGACAGGTAAAATTACCAGACTGTATAATCTGCAGCTTTCCCGCTTGTAGAAGTGCTCACGAGAGGTTTTAAGAAAGCCCTTAAGCAATGCATGCCTTACCCGTTATCTAGCATTCAGACTTGCCCAGACTGGCTTCCTAGCTTCAATCTGCTGTAATGTGTTTCAAACACTGAAAGGAATGATGCTTCCACTACACTAATGGGATATACTCGAGTGATACTCATGGAGATTTTGGATTTGTCCAATTAAACCATGTCAACATTGATCCATTAGACAGTTCTGAAATGTCGAGATATCATCCTTGGTGCGCCAGCAGTCACTAACCTGCTCTTGACGGCTGCAGAGACTCCATCGCTCCTTTCTGGTTCTGGCAGTCAAATAGTAGAAAATGTATAGCCAGCAAATGTTCTAGTGTTTTTTTTTAGCAAATTTACATGTTTCCAACATTTGAGGTTAAAGAAAAATGTCTATACTGTGATTTTTTTTTTTCCACCCGAGTTTTTTAAATGTTTATAAAATGATGGTGAAAAAACACCTGTACATCTGCCAGATCTTTCAAAAACAACACCTCAACCTTTATGGACCGAATCATCCAAACCATTTGTAAGCTATTTTAAGAAATTTCCTAAAAACTTTTGTCCCTTTTTTTTTGCCAAATAATACTATTCAACCGGCCAAATGCATAATTGGGAGGGGTGTACTGGGGGATTTGCTCAACAATTTTAACCTAAAAAATAAAAACTTTCCCCACCTTCTGACCTGATGAGGTTGGTGCAAGAAATAAAACATGATTTTACTTTGCTCAGACAATTGTTTGGAATTCAATTGCAGCAAAAACGTGGAGATTTTATTATGCATGGCCAAATTCGCAGCACGTCGCTCTGAATTGAATCAGACCCCTAGTGGGAAAACTGTTTAGAGAACCTACTACTACTTGGACCTTATTCAGGTCTGTTCGCTGTGTCCACTCATTTGTACAGGGACCAATGTTTGCATGCGATGGGTGTGTGCGTCCAGGGCGAACATTCTGTTCGTCGGGTGCACGTGCACAACTTTGCGATCGCTGGGTCCGGTGGCATTTGGGAACGCCCTGCATTTCATGGGCGTTCCCATGAGAACACTGGCCGTTCTTATGCTAATAGCCGATGGGGGGGGGGGGGGGGGGGGGCTGGCAGATGACATCACCAGATGTCAGCTTGCCGTTTACTTCTTTCCCGAGCGCCCACGCATATAATAAATGACTTTGGATTCACTTTTACATTCACTGACCATTGAATGATGGGGCAGATACCACAAGGATTCGAATGGATGTTACTGTGTAACATCCATTCATAAGCCCTGCATGCAAATCCACCTTGCGAATGGGTGGCGGCCAGCCACCGTTCGCAAGGTGGGGTTTGGTTGACTCGCAAGTGGTGCGAATTTGCATCTGAGCGTGTCAACCAGTATAACCCCCGTTGTGTCTTGTATAAAGCGACATTACAGAAATTCCAAAGTGTGTGGTACTAAAACATTCACTGCTGGTACGTACACTTTTTGAATGCAGATATTTTATTCCTGAAATAGCCCTTTGCAGCTTAATAAAGACCCTTGGATTCTCTTCATTAGTGCTGTAAGATATACATTCGTCCGCAGCTTTATCTTAAGCCTTGCTATGCAAGACAAAAAACACTGTACTGTAGTCAGACTTGTTCAACATGCCTGTATTATAATTCTTGCTATGCGCCATGATCTAGAAGTATTTTTGCACTGTCCCTGAGTGTGGTTTCATAGCACCTGGGGCCCTTATTGGAGATGTGAGTTAGGTGGAAATCCGTACATACATTCTCAGTGATACAGCGATGACTTGTGGGCTTGTTTTTTTTTCTTCTAAAACTTTGATTCCACTTGTTTGGCTTGTTACTGCGTGTCTCGTACATTCTCCAGTGAATTCCACCTGCCTTTACAAAGTCCATGCCTGCAGGCCTTTTTTATTTTTAGAGCACAGATTTGTTCTGGCAGTCTCACATAGGTAACATTGAGCTTCATAACATGCCACACTGTCAGGTTACTGTAAAGTGATATAGATCAATGCAGTCTGGATGTACACTCCTAGATCAGATTAATGGTTCTGATGGGCCTACTGCACCAGGCCCTTGCATAAAAATAGACTCCTCATCATGAGCGCATAGTGATGTCCAGCCATACAACTACTGTAGTCACACAGTTGTGCATTAGTAAAATTGTTTCTGTTTTTTTTTTTATTTGATTTTTTTCAGATTAGGCAATTTTTCAACTTTTTTTGTGTGGCATTCAATTGTGTCCACCACTCCTCTCACCCCGGCGGTGACCTGAGATGTGCAAAAAAAATCACTGGTTTAAGTACTTAAATGGGACTTGTAGTTTGGTCAGATTTAGCCACATTATAGTAGATTGCACTCATCTGCATAGAAGTAGAAATATGTCAAACTGTCCCAAGTCCTTCCAGTGTGTATGGGACCTGTTCGGTAATCCTTGGTTATTACAAGGTTATGTATGTAATGTTTTTTTTCTCTAACAAGTCAGGCAGATAGTGTCCGACAGCCTTTCAGTATTGCTTTGCTGGAATGCACTGAATTCTCCTCTATTTAATATAAATCTGATACCTTCTGGAAACGGTCCTAAAGCTTTGTTTAGCACATCACGTGCTTGGTTTGGGATTTATTCTGTGGTTTAGGGGGCGTTGCAATTGTTTTTATGCCCGATCTTCTGTCTGAAGTGACAGGAAATCGGGAGTTGCGATTCAAATTGTTTTTTTATGGCACTGATTGTGCCTAAATAGACAGGGTTTAGCTGCGAATATCAGCTAATCCCAGCTACAGTTTGGGATGGCCAACAAATTCCCATTTGGGAGCCTAAACTACGGACTGTACAAATTTCTTCTTGCACCTTTGGTTACAAGAAGCAATAGGTAGGCCCGTGGGTGATGTTTCTCTGTTTTGCACCCCCTAGTTGTAGCCACGGTGTGTGGATTTGAAACAAATAGGCCCCAATTTTAAGCAATCCATGTGTCACGGCTCGCATGTGATATTGGCAACACGCTTGTCGATGGTGGGAACAGGGGCAATTCTGCAGCATGGCCCTTGTTAACAATCCGCTCCCTCAGCTGTACATGCACAGATGACGAAACGGGTCATTAATGACCCGCGGGGGCGCACGCCAGCAAGTGCATACACACTGGGCGATCTACTCAGCGATATCACTCATTTTATCGCCCAGTGTGTACGAGGCTTAAGAGTTTGGAACGGTGGCAGGTGTGTTCAGGTAAAGAATTAATTTGACTAATAAATATTCTTAGTTCTGTCCAAACAGGTGTGTGCTGCATTTTTTCGGCCACAAGCGTGAATGTTTTACTTTAAGGCCCTTGCGTGCCTATCTGATTAGTCATTCAATTCCACTGGTTTTGCCAAAAGATTGGAAGCATGTTTGACTTATGTATTTACAATCTTCAGTTGGACAGATAAAGATAAGAACATATTCTCTTTGAAAGCAGGGCAGCGATAATGTGTCAGACAGGGGAGTTATGCGAGGGGTTGTAACTGTTCTCAGTTTCGGTTTATTGGGAACATTGTCCTATTAACCACTTTGCTGCTGAACGTCTTTAGGCACTGTTTGTGCCAGTCGCATTCCAACATCAATATTTGTAATGATTTAGGCAACACATAATTAAGGGGAATTAATTTTTTTTTTTTTTTCTGCACCCACTGGAGAAATGCAATTGTACTGGGTTAATCTGTGCAAAGTGGCTAAACCTGTCTGAAGTCCAGGTCAGGGTGCTTAAACTCCCATTTGCAGACCCCAAACCACAGAGTGTTTAGATATTTCAGCTCGTGCTTTAGGAAACTTGTTAGCACCCCACCACCGCTCCATGCATGTCCGAATGGAGCAACAATTGAATTAACCTCTTAGGCAACATCTAGCTGCAGCTGAGGGAAGGGGGGTGGGGGGGTTGAGCTGAATTACCTAACAATGCAGTTGTTCGCCAAATATACCGTGTCTGCATGTGTAATTGGCTATTGCAAGCATCGTTCTTGCCCACATTCTTCTGAATAAAGCAATCCTGAGTGAGAAAACGACAATGCCAGCTTGCACTTAGTATACAGAGTATGACAATGGGGCGACCGCGGCTCTTTCTCGAACCAAGTTCCGTTATTTCATCTGTGACTTCCTGTAATTCCTGTGAGGTTGCTGTCACAGCCCAGCCGGGTATGGGTCATGGGGTCGACACTATAAAGGTCGACATACATTAGCTCTACCACTAAAGGTCGACAGGGCTTAGGTTGACACAAAATAGGTCGGAAGATCAACAGTCAAATAGTCGACATTAGTTTTCCACGTGTCGAAACACATGTCAACCTTCCAACATCGCCAACCTTGGCCATGTCGACCTATTTTATGTGTCGACCTTTAGTGGTCGACCTAATGATCATATCCTGCCCAGCCACTCTAGCGCCCTGCGAGTGTTTCTCTGCATCTGGGATGCTAATAGGGCACATTGCAGTCTGCCGCTGTCTGGTGTATGAGGTCACATCTATTGTCGCATATTTCGTCTTGCACAGCAAAACCCATCCTCCATAAATGGTGAAAAAAATAATATTTCTTAAATCGCATGAAAGTCACCCTAAACCATATCAACCTTTTTCATGTGTCAACCTTTTGACTGTCTATTAATAGTGGTTGACCTTTTGACTGTTGACCTAGACACTGCTGACCTAATGACCACATACAAGATGCTACTTGGTGTGGAGACCGGGATAAAGCAAAACACTTGCTGCTAGGACATGTCTCCCAATCCTGCGACAGGTATATATAGAGATATAGCTGCAATATTGTTCGAACTGGGGTGGGTTGAAATGATGATAGATGAACCAATTTGTATACTTTTTTTTCTTGTCTGATGCTGATGCGTCATGTATAGAATTAGACATTTGAAATCTAGAGCTCAGCATTTTTCAAAACCTCTGCAGTTCCTTTCCTTGCCTGGGGTGTTTCTGCGGAGGTGCTTCTAGCACAGGTCTGGTCTTGCATATCAGTGCTGTAATACAGACCATGCTGTGCTAGATGTACCACAGCAGCGTGTGACACCCAGCCAGAGAAAATTAACTATACCTGTGTTGGAAGACATAGGATAAATCTACTCACAAATATTACAATACATACTGTACCTCCTCTACCAAGGATTGAAATTGTGAGGCTGAAATGGAGTATTTACACAATAAGGTTCTTCTTATGTATTCTGGAAAACCATTTTTTTTTCATGGTTAATAATGAACTCCTCTGCCTTGCAAATGTAGATTATATGGGATAGAAAATATAACTGAACAGTCTGCTACGTATTTGGTATTCTGTAAGAGATAGATTTGCAGAAGCTGCTGATAACAGGCCTGTCCATCCTATGGCTCTCCAGCTGTTGTGAAACTATAAAACCCAGCATGCTTTGCCAGCTTATCAGTAGGAGGGAATGCAGGGACTTTCTAGTAGTTCTACCACACCTTGGGAACAACAGGTTGGCCAGGCCCCTTCTAAAGACTTTCACACCGCACCTGTCTGCCCTTTTTTATGCCCTGCTTGTTTGAAATAAGCTAAATGGTGGTTTAATCCCTAAATGGGAACTTCCTTTTTACTTAAATGAGAAATTCATTGGAGTTGGGACATTGACAACCATTTGTCTCATTTCAGATAGGCTACTCATTAAGGGCCAGATGTATCAAGCTTCAAAAAGTGATAACATGGAGAGTGATAGTCAGCCAATCAGCTCCTACCTGTCATGTTACAGGCTGGTTTTGAAAAATGTCAGGTAAGAGCTGATTGTTTATCACTCTCCACTTTATCACTATGTGAAGCTTGATACATCTGGCCCAAGATAGAATGTCATAATCCCGACGGCCTGGGTGCCAGCTGACAGAATTCCGGCACTGGAATCTCAAAAGCCAGCATCCCAAATGCAGTTATGCCAGGGTGGGCTGTTTTAGGCAGCAGGTTACCGCAGTTAAGCATTACCAGGAATTGTTGGAGTTTGGTTGTGGAGGGGATGGACGGGGGGGGGTGGGGGGTGGCTGGAAGTGGGGAGCGTTAGCAGTGTAGGGGGGGGGGGGGAGAGTGTTTGGGCACATACAGAGCCCTTGTCAGCATCCTTCATATCGGTGTGTCGGTCATTTTACTGGTGGCGTCCCCACTGCGGTGATCATGTATATAACCAATTAAGAATATGGTGAGCTGCTGCATGGGACCATTGAAAATCTTGGCGATTGGAGTTTTACTGGTAAAAAAAAGATATTTGTATTTTTTTTTATCACTGCCATGGTAGAAGGTAGATCACCCTGGCACAGAAGGGACCCAGCACTCTCGACCCCTGCCCCCGGCCGAGACAGGAGGCACATCGGCCACAGGGCTCTGGCAGGACACCCAGAGGCCGGTACACCGGTCGACATTATGTGGGAATTCAGTTACCGCCATCCTCCACACCCAGGTACGGCACAAAGCCCACTTTTCTCATTGCGCCCAGTGCTTACAGTAGATTGGGTTTTGCCATTTTGTGCAGCTAAATTAGTTACTTCTTGGCGAGATCAGCGTGCAAAAAACACAAACAATGGGCACCCAAATGTTTGCTTACAGCCCAGCCTGAAGTGACGGGCGATATGCAATTATGGATGCCCGTTTAACAATTGACTCGCCCCCTCTGATGGTGTCTCATATTGACATATATCAAATTTGTGACACACATTGTTTGCCTGACACACCAGTGACTGTTATATACATACTGGTAGATGCTCAATTAGTTTAGTAATACCACTCTGGTGCATGCAAGGGAGGGTTTAATACTGGGAAAGTAAAAAATATATTGTTTCCCCCAGCTAACTGAATGGAACACTACATGATAATAGAATTCAGAGATATTGGTTACAGATATTTGCACAAATTTATGTGTAAGCCCGCCAAGATGTGCACAATCCAGATGTGTGATCATGTGCACTGTGATTGTACAGCGTGTTCCTGCTGCATACAGGTTCTTATGGAGAGGTGGGAAATGCTGAGGCGTCTCTTGCATTGCTGCTGCTGGGTTTGGGTTATCTGATACAGCCGTCATCTGAGCACTAGTTTATATTTATCACCGAGTCCTTTCAGCTTTGCTAAACAATTTGCTCTTTCTGATTAGTTTGTTCACTATTCTGCACTATGTATAAAAGTGCATTTGTCACCTACGTGTGGATAAAACAGCTATTTGGTGAGTTGAGCCAAGGTCCGCGAGAATGCAGCAAATCCACTAACTGCAGACTATTGACCAGCAGGGTGGCAGATGGATGTTTTATGACTGGCAGCCACTAGCACTGGTTTTGCCTGTCACTTTAACCCTAAAAATGTTTCATTGGTCCTGGATCACCAATCCGAGGCACCCCTGCAAGAGCCTTGCACAACACCCCATTGTGCCCAGCCACATGGATTGGGAACCACCACCTTACCTGCTCGGTATCTAGAGGACTGTTCAACAGTGTCTAGATAGACAGTCAAAAGGTTGACACACAAAAAAAGTCGACATGCATTTTTTCATCATTTTCTTTTCTTCATTTTTTTGGGTAATTTCAAGCTTTATCATCCACATTGACTCCAATGGTGCCGAGCGAGCCATGCAAGGGTACGCGATACACTTATTGGGGGTCCCCACGCTCACTTATTGACATTCACTAAAAAGCGGGAAAAAAACATGTCAACCTTTTGTTTGTTTGTCATGGTCATCCTTGTGCGTGTCAACATTTTGGTGTCGACCCTTGTAATCCAGTAACACCTGGCAGTACTGATCCCGGCATTGGGGAACATAAGGTAATTAGTCCTGTGGAGGGATGTTTCCTATCTCCATGTGACTTGCTGCTAGGAGCTGCAGATCAGTCTGTGCGATCTGTGTTCCAGCGTTTGATGCTATAAGTATGTCTGAGTATATAGTCAGTTGGTGCGGTCACCATCAGTCTGTGTTCTAGAGCGGATGAAAGGGATCCGATACGTAATCCCAGCGGTCGGGATCCCGGCGGTCGAAATCCCGACATGGGGGGGGCGTGGATCGCCCCCCTTGCGGGCTCGCTGCACTCGCGACGCAGCGGGCCCGGTGCCTCGCTACGCTCGGCACGCTATTTTATTCTCCCTCTATGGGTGTCGTGAACACCCACGGAGGGAGAAAGTTTCGGGATTTCGGCGGTCGGGATGCCAGTGTCGGGATTCTGAACGCCGGGATCCCGACCGCCGCATCCCGATGAAAGTGCCTGTGCACTCTATGCTTACAGAGGTGAATAACAAGGCAGTCATGTCCTCCTATTCCATCACTACCCTGACATCCATTGCAGTAGATACCTTTCTATTCCATAGCACCCTTCCCTCCATTACCTGCAAAGAAGGAGAATCTCCAAAAAAAGCATGTAAAAGGGGAATAGTTTTGTATGAAGTGAGGCTACCCTATTTATTCTATTAGAGCTATGCCATTGTTTCTTTGTTCAGACACCAATTACTGTAGTAGTTTTCATTACTTGCAGTTCCTCCTTCTGCATGGGGTGTCGCTGTCTGCTGTGGTGCTTCTACAACAGTCTCTTTTGTATCTCACCATTGAGATACAAAACCAGACTGTTCTTGAAGTACCACAGCAGACAGCGACACCCCAGGCAGGAAGGAGGAACTACAAGGATTTTACAAGGAGCAGGGTGCTAGATTGAACAACATGTAGGCCCTTCTTGAGGTGCAAGTAAAACATTTGCTGAAGTGCGTAGTTTGGGTGCCCAAACCAAGTCTCTCTTTAGACAGGAATAGCAGATTTACACATCTAAACCTCGTAGCTGTCAGCTAGTGGGTGAAATGGGAGGAGCAAACCTCCCCTCATCTGTAAGTCTAATTATGAGCGAGTTATACTGGGAGAATAAGTGGTTTTCCAATAGGAAATCCTGGACGGAACTGCCTTTTATATACACATTCTTAGCCCGTGGAACGGCGTATCCTTTTTCCTGTCAAGCTGAGGTTATGTTATATTCAGTATTCTAAACTACTTCATTTGGATGAATTGCACTGTTATTATTGGTATATAATCAATTCATCCTATTCTTTTAACCTTCGAAAACAAAATCTGCTGTTTTTGTTCAGACGAATGTCTCTGGTGCGCAATTTTGTGTAGACATCCCTCGGCATCGGAACAGGAATATGAAATAGGCCTTGCCCGCCGTGTAAGGTGTAGCAATACAGCAAATCTGATATAATCTCTCAGCCCTTGAGGGGATATGGATGTGATGTTGAGAAACTATCCTGTTGCGAGATTCTCTGGCACAGATGAGCTCCGAGCTGTTGGATATGATCAGTCTCCAGTCAGCCCACGTTGTTCACATGTTTTCTCATGTAGTACAGGTGGGATCTGGTGTCCAGCGTGATGCAGCAGGGAATAAAGTCTGTATCCATTCCAGTGTTGTCTATTTGCTGCATTTTTTAAATGTTTGGTGTACTGTAGAAGATGTTTATACAACAGATGGTTGAGAACTGCCAATTCTAGAATCTAGCGGGCAGGGCATGCTTATGCTTACCGTACCACAGTAGCTGGAGATCCTCAGTTTGAACGCATCTCCGTTATATTAAAGTACTAGGGCAGTACGGATGGTGTAATGGTTAGCTTAACTGCCTCACAGCACTGAGGTCATGGGTTCAATTCCCGCTGTGGCTCTAACTGCGCAGAGTTTGTATATTCTCCCCGTGGGTTTCCTCCTGGTACTCCGGTTTCCTCCCACAATCCAAAAATATACAGGTAGGTACATTGGCTTCCAACAAAATTAACACAGCACACTATTTTATTCTCCCACCATGCCCTAGTGGATGGTAGGGCATGAAATACCGCCTGTTGGCACATGTTGACTCAAAAAACTGTGAAAAACCCCATGTCGACTTAATGTTTTGTCGACCTAGTGGTGTCGACACAATGCTTGTCGACCTAATTGCTGTAGACCTAATGACCGTATTCCCCACTGAGGACCACAAGAGAGAGGGCCCTGCTCGTTAGAGATTACATTCTGTGGAATCATACCAAGGGGATTCTCTTCTAATAGGCTTTTTTGAAGAAGTCCCGGCACCGTGCCTGTAGTTGCAGCCTATTAAAAAAAATCCAGTGGTTAAAAAAAAAATTAATACATTTGGTTTAAACTATTGTGGATTTTTTGGTTTAAACCAACACTGGTTTTGTGTAACATTCTGCAAACAGTTGGGGTTTTCTACTGGGTATTTAGCATTGGTTCAAGGATCCCCGTTAGCTGGGTTGTGACAAAGAGGGATTCAAACCAACTGCTCCTGATATTGAATACGTCCATTAGTGAGCTTGTTTCATGCTTCTGTCTATATCATGTCTGGACAACCTGTGATACTACAAGTACAATCAATAGCAATCTGACCAGCTGTCATGCTGTCCAGACTTGGTCTATGTGATGCAACTGGAGTGGGTAACCCCCTAAAATACAGCTGTGAGTCACTGTTTATAATATGCCAGAGTTGCACAGTCCCCGGACTGTTCTTTGAAGTGGCTGCTGGTTTCCCATTAGTGGCGAGGGTGTTTACAAGTGCTTGCTTTCTGACTTGTTTCCTCCTATGAAGTAACTGCTGTTTGTTCCCTTTCCTGCACAGGACAGAGACGGCATTAGTAGAATCTGCCAGTGCTGCAGGTGCCTGGCTCCACTGCACAAATAACCAGCTCCAGCCAGAGAACAATGCCTGTTTTCTCAGAGGGTGAAATGTTTGGCTTGTGTGCTACAACCTAATTGTGAAATGGTTTACATGCCGTGGAAAGCTTGTTTATATTCTTCTAGCTAGCGGCTTTACAATGGCAAAAAGTCTTCTGACCCCAAACTTCTTTGTTGCTGCCTCACATGCCATATGTTTTATTTACCTGAAATACATTGCAGGGAATGTTGTACAGCCTGTATGCGGTCTGGAGCAAGGTGGTGGCTAAGTGCCAGCTCCTAACTTGGCTTTCCTGCCTCCAAATGTGCACAATCTCAGATTCTGTGCTATCGGACACTTTCTGGTTTTGTTTTGGGGTGAGGTTGCTTAATTCTTTTGTTGTTGTTGTTATTATTATCAGTATTTATTTATATGGCACCATAATGCTGTGTACACACGGTGGAATATGATTGCTAGCGATATATTGCTAGCAATATATCCCCAGCAATCATATTGCTCAGTGTCTCCTTTTTATCAGCGATGAAAAGGAGACACTGCTACGGGGCGGAGGGGGAGCGCAGCAGCAGCAGACGCTGCTGCTGTCACTTTGATAGCAGGAGGGGGGGAGCAGCGGCACGGGGCTGAGGAGATCAACGCTGATCTCCCCGGCGCTGACCTCCCGGCACAGCGATCGCCGGGGAAAGCCGCTGGTCGTAGGAGCATGCTCCAGCGACCATTAGGCAGTGCACACGGGAGCGTGCAGCTGGCGATTTATCTGCGCTCCAAATCACTGGCAATATGGTCGCTCAGCGACCATATTGCCAGCGATTTTACATGAAATTGCACCCGTGTGTACACACCTTAAGGGTTTGCAGCACCTAACAATAAGCATAAATGAGCAAAAAACAAATAATTACAGAACAAGGCAATTTAGGACAACTACATGGTAAACAACTACCCCTCTCACATGCCGGGTCACACATGGGATTTGGACACTGGTCCATCCTGGGAGCAACCAGGCATTTGCAATGATAGTCCGCCACAGTGACCCAGCAATAAACTAAGTTGCTGACATCAGAAAAGTGGCAGAGCGCATCATCATTTCTCCTGCATGTAGTATGAACGGGGCCCGGGTTACCCATTCACACTGCAGCAGTTCTGTATTCCATTCTAAAGGTTATGGGCGGACAGACAGGAGTGACACAGAATTGACATAAGCAGGAGAACATGCCTAAATAGTGATAGTGAAGTGCTTTATTTTTACATAAAAGCTACATATTTGCAAAACAATCATTATTTTTTTTATAATATTAAATGCAGCCTCTAAGGTTATAGCATGGATGTTAAGCGATTGTCTCCCTTTGAAGGTATTAATAGCAAGCCCACACATACACGTTGTGTAGTATAGCGTCTGGCCAAGGAATGAGACCGCTCTAAAGCTACCATACACTCACATGATGTAATGTGAAAGTTCAAATTACCCAGAGGCACAGAACACCGTTACAGTGGTTAGAGCTGACAGAAGCGGGTTTAATGATTGGGACCAGAGCAGCTATCAGCGGTTTTCCTATTTTGTGTTCCTTGTGTAACTGTAACTTCAGCATATTTTTACTTAATTGAATGAAAATTATAATCATTGCACAATTTTTGCTAATGTTGTAAAAAAATCTTTGGTATTGAAGTAGATAATGCCATGTTGTTGGCTTTCTTGTTACGTTCTGAAACTTGGCCTTTTTGTGATTTCACATTGTCTGCCCACAGTGTATAGGAAGCATAGAGGAATTGCTTCATATGTGCATGATCCGTAGCTCATTCCCTGCACATACTGGTGCTTTGTGGGCGATTCAGACACACACGCCAACGTATCCAGTGAGTTTCACACTCGCTGTGGTGTTCACTCTAGAGTGGACGGGTAGGGGGCGGACACATGGGTGGGTGTGCCCACAAAAAACCAGCTGAGCCCACCCATGGAACTGTTGGGCGTGCCCACGCATCCTCGAGGCAGGTGACTGACATCACATGCTGGAGAAGTAATTTGATGGTGAGCAATGGTTTCTCCTCCGTGCTACCGGATGTGTAAGTGTAGACTTTTATTGGTGACATATTTCTGTGATGCCGTTGCCTGAGCAGGGCACATCATATACCAAATTAATAGTCTTGGTGCATAACAGATTTGCTGAAAATTCTATGTAGTGTAATTGATTGCTACATTTATTTGGCAAAACATCCGTCTGACATTTACAATACGTCCCCATTGTGCACTTGAAATTGTTTTCTTTTTTGGGAACTCTCCCTGTGCACCTGCTGAGTGACCTAGAACATGTGCCCTGCTCGGTGGTCTGGAAACTGCGACAGATATTTGCAGCCACCCAATAAGTAGGAATTTGGGGGTAAAATGCTATAATCAGCAAACCTTTTGAAACCGGGCACATCAGCTAGTCTATTCTAAGATGTCTAAAGGTGCGTACACACGTACAGATTCTTCTGCCTGACCTATCTGGTGGGAACAAAAACCTGGAAATGTATGGGAGCATATGACAATTAAAAATTTCCACCGAAATGCAGGGGAAAAAAAAAACATGGTTTGTTAAATTTGTTATATCCGAATGATTTAAACCAGGCATGTCCAAACTATGTCCCTCCAGCTGCTGTGAAACTACAAGTCTCATCATGCTTTGCTAGTAGGGATTGTTAAAACTATGGCAAGGCATGCTGGGATGTGTAGTTTCACAACAGCTGGAGGGCCACAGTTTGGACATGCCTGATTTAAACAATTTGTCTGACTGATCCCTGTCTGTTTTCAAGCGTTTGGGAAGAACTTTTTTGATTGTCCTTTGCTACCATACATTTCCAGGTGTTTGTTCCCACCAGATAGATCAGACAGAAAAATCTGTACGTGTGTACGCACCTTAAGATGCTAGAGGGAGGCACACATCCTTTGCTCTCCGCTTTCACTGACACCAATTGGGAACCACATACTGGAGATTTTAATACCTGTAACACACCACCACCATCACCCTCTTTCCCTTACCCTGGATTAGTGTTTATTGTATTCTCGCCAAAGATCACATACCATTCTTTATATGACAGGTGAAGCACAAGCTGCACACGTCTGCAATGCATAGAGAGAGTGATCAAAGAAGCTTGACCAGAGGGTCCCAAATGTGGTCCTCAAGGCACCCTAACAGTCCAGGTTTGAAGTACAGTATATCCATGCTTGGCCTCAAGTGACTTAATTAGTGCCTCAGTCAATTTTATTTAACCATCTATGCTAAGACGTGTATCTTTAAAACCTGGATACCTTGAGGACCATGTTTCGGAGGGATGTGTTTAGCAGTCAGACTCCGGAATCCCAACATCAATTAGTATGCCAGAGGCATACCCTGACTGTCTGAATGCTGAACGTAAGTACGCTGGGGCGGGTTAGGCTGATATTTAATTGTTGCTTTTTATTGCGCGGATTGCATTATTTATGGTTGGGTTTGGCTGTGCAGAGTGACTAAATATAACTAAATGAACGGCGTGCTGCAAAAAGTCCTCAAATGGGTTACTTATTGCTCACTTCAGCCTGCCACCCTAGAGGAGTGCCAGTTAAAGTGCAGCTGTTCCTGCTCCAATGGAGCAACAATTAAATAGCTTTATTGAGCTGGCTGCCGGCGCACTGACAATTGAATCCCCCTCCATTTTGTTAATTGTTCTTTTTCTTTGGCGGTCATAGTACAAACCTCTGTGCACTTCCTCCTCACACAGACCACAATAGGCCGCAGGGATTAGTAGCAGTAAATCTTCACAGAAAGTGCTTTACAGATATATAATTTTACAGAAGGGTAGAAGCGCTTGCATTGGGCAATGGTACGATGGGAAAGCAAATACTGCAGTACAGTATAACCGCATTGCACAATGAAAGGGACCTTGGACATCTAAATGCGGAATGTAATTAAGTCTGAAATCGCCTGGCGTGAGGAATGCAGTCTAATCTCTGGCTTTTGTTTTAAGGGACTATCCTTTACAAGACAAAACCATGCCTAGTAAATAATTGTGCGGAGATGGGCCCGGCACCCCACATGTCTGGCGATTTACATTACATCCTGCCCTGTGAAGTTAATGGTATTGCTGCTAAGGAAATACTGCACAGAAGTACAAAGCCATAAATCAGCTTCTACCTGTTCATTGATAGCAATGTATTTCATAAATACTACCTCAAAGATGATTCATTGCTATGTGCAACTTCTGCACCGTTTACACTGCTTGATACATCTCCCACATTGCCTGTATAACACATACACTTATGCCTTAAGACTAACTTCTAACATAGAGCTCATTGCCAATGTTATTAATATGGCAGATACACAAGAGATAGGGGGGTTACATGATCCATGATCTTCTAAAGACTCCTACTGTCCCCTTGTGTTTCTCAGTTCTGATTTGACCTGTTTAATTAAACAGACTCTGACGAGATAGTCATTGGTGAATCTGGCATATTGCTGCTTTATTGTACACCTTCTATAACGTAGTTCCTCTGAGCAGTAGGAACATTCAGGAAGAGAACAGCACCCATGCTCATCTGGAGATAGAAGAGATGTATAACCCTTTTACACCAAACCCGGGGTTTTGCCTCGTGGACCTGGGTGTCGGTGTAAAAGGTACTGGAAAAAAACACAGGTCCATTTCCCCGTGAATCCTACTCTGGTCCTGACCAGGGTGGAACACGGGGAGGACCCAAGTGGCTGGCAGTGTAAACTGGTATTTACACCAATGGGGGAGCCCAACCAATGGAGGTTGGGCAGGGGGCGCACACAACCCCTAGGTTGCACCCAGGTTGAAGCTGGGTGCAAGAACCCGGGTGCGACGCGGCGTTTTGGTGTAAAAGGGGTATTAGTGAATACTTCAATGTGGAAAAATATTTATTGATGATATTATAGTATGTGGGTGAATAGTGACATTTGCTGTACTATATTTGTGTTTTTATTCCTCTTTGTGTTTATTACAGTGTTACCTGCTCACAGGGGCAGATGTAGTAAAGATGCCATACACAGTACAATATTCCTGTGCGTTTTGAACTAGATCGCATCGCATGTGATTTGCATGCGATGCCATCGGGACCTAGTTCAAAAAGCACGGGCTGCACAGACTTTATGTACTGTGTGATGGGATGCCCGTGGGAGCGTGTATTGCATCACACGGCACCTTGTATGGGCACCTTTATGGTGCCCATACACTAGTAAGATTTATCTTACTAGTCTTCAGATCTGGCAGGTTGGAACAAAAACATGGTTATGGATGAGTGACAGTTTGTCAGTTTTCCAGCATTTCAGAGCAAATGGTCAACTGTCATTTGCTCTCATCCATAACCAGGATTCTGGTCCAACCAGCCAGATCTGAAGATAAATCTGCCTGTGTATGGCCACCTTTAGTCTTGAAAAGTAATGATAAAGTGAAAGATGATAACACACCAACCAATCAACTGTGTTTGAAAAATTACAGTTGGTTGATTGGCTGTTGGTTATCACCTTCCACTTTATTACCACTTTATCCCTTTACCAGGCTTAATACATCTGCTCCACTGTATCTTTAGAACAGCTGCTAATTTGGGATGTAGTTGGTATCCTGACAGATGGGATGCTCATGGTCAGATGACTGCCCCAGAATTCCAACACCTGTAAGAATATAAAGGTTAGGATACAGGTGGCAAGTGTAAGGGTTAGGCTGCGGTAGGGGATCGGTTGCGTTAGTTTAGTTGTTTGTTTCTGCCGGTATTATGACAGTGGAGATGCCGGTGTCTGTATTCTGACCGCCGACATATCCAACCTGCTAAATCATTTAGGTTTATGTACTTGTGGAATCATCCACTGTATGGGCTGAAGTATACCTTCTGACTGTCCCAGTTCTGGCGATACGGTGCCAGTTTTGACTTTCCCGCTAAGAGGGCGCTTCTCTGAGATTTGGGTTACTGGTTGGGCGATATGTGGAGGAGGCTAATTTTAATCCCTAGTGTTGGGGGAGGTTTACTGAAAGCAGCCTAGTAATATATGTAACATGATTGAGGCCTGTGGAATGAAAATGATGGCAATCATTGTGTGCACAGTGCAGGAAAGAAGCATAATATCGTGTGACTGGTCAGAATGCGTTTCCCTCTGTCCTTCTCTCTATGCTATTGTTTCATTGTTCTACTACCCCCAGTACCTGGCTAAGCAATCCCTGTTACTGGCACAGCAATCACTGTTACTGGACACTTGTGTGAATCCTGCCCATTAGCCAGCTGCACAGGCAGCTTTTATGAGCAGCAATGTTTTTCACGTTGTCCCATTAATGCTGACTGCATAGAACAGGTAATCCACCCCACTTCTTTAACACCTTCAGTGCTGAGGGCAAGTCACCATATATCCTAAGCACTACAGGAGCTCAAAAGGTAGACTTGCCTGAAAGTCACATCCAGCTGCTTGCGACCAATACACCACACACAGTATTGTAACACATATGGGAGTGATGCGGTCACTGGATTGACATGGGGTTAGGTCAACAGGGACATTAGGTCGACCTGTTCTAGGTCAGCAGTCAAAAGGTCGACATGGGGTATTTCTCTATTTACTAAGATATGAGTTCTATTGAAGATGAGATGTTGCCCTTAGCAACCAATCAGATCCTATCTATTATTTTCTAGAAGGTGCTAAATATATAAGTAATAGCGTCAGACTGGTTGCTATGGGTTACATCCCATCTTCAATAAAACACCCATCTTCGTAAATTTTTCCACCAAGTCACCAGCTGCTGTTTGATTTTTGCAAAAGTAAATATTAGGTGTGACCATTTTGGGCTGTGAATTGATGGATTGTGTTTCTATCTGGTTCTCTAGGTCTGACTCAGCTGCAGCAGCCATGTCTGACAATGGAGAGCTCGAAGATAAACCACCAGCCCCTCCGGTGCGGATGAGCAGCGCAGTTTTCAGCTCCGGAACAAAAGATCCACTGTCTAGCAATCACAGTCTAAAGCCGCTTCCTCTGATCCCTGAAGAGAGAAAATCATCCAGAAACAAGATCATATCCATCTTCTCCAGCAATGAGAAAGGTGAGTCCTGTTGGAGAACGTGTGCTATATAAATAAAGCTCACTTTGTTGGGCAGTGGGTCTGATTCATAGTTATACGCTCATGCTGCCAACAACTGTAGTTTTGACTCGGAGGATGTATGAAAATATGCCACCGGGTATCTGTGTAGCGATGCCCACCAGAGACCCAGCAGCACATTCAAAGCATCAACGCAGATCTGGCAAACGTCAACTCCCTGAGTGAGTCTATAGCTCCGTACACATGGAGCAATATGATCTCTGAGCAATATATTGCTCTGTGGCCCATTTTCATCAGCAACCAGAGCTGATTAAAATGAGACTCTCAGCCGGGGGAAGCCGTTGGTCGCAGGAGCATGCTCCTCCAACCAGCTTACACCCCAGGGCTGGTCACAGGAGCATGGTCCCGGCGACAGTCGCCCCGTATACACGGAGATATGGTCACTCAGTGACCATATCCCTGCCGATTATGGCCACTAGCCAGCTGCACAGGCAGCTTTTATGAGCAGCAATGTTTTTCACGTTGTCCCATTAATGCTGACTGCATAGAACAGGTAACCCACCCCACTTCTTTAACACCTTCAGTGCTGAGGGCAAGTCACCATATATCCTAAGCCTGGGGTAGCCAACCCTAGTCCTCGAGAGCTACCAACAGTGCATGTTTTGCAGGTCTCCTCACAGAATCACAAGTGAGCTAATTAGCTCCATCTGTGTATCTTTTAAAATGTGTCAGTGATTAATGATTGCAGCTGTGCAGCAGCTAGGTTGTCTGGAAAATGTGCATTGTTGATAGCTCTCGAGGGCTAGGGTTGGCTACCACTGTCCTAAGCACTACAGGAGTAGTGTGTACGGGGCTTATGAGGGGCCCTGTGTGTACGGGGCTTATGATCAATCAGAATGAGTACCGCAGCTGAGATGCTGGAAATGTGATTCCTGCAAACAGGATTACAGTCAGCATTTAATACAGTAAAAATGGTTCTGATACTCCCAATCACCTCCCACTATTGGTTGTCACACAGGCATATTGCAGCAGTGACGCATATGCGTTGTACCCATAATTGCTCCGTAGCTGAACACCTAGGCATAGTAAATGAGGCCCAGTGTTTGGCAGGCCAGCGGTCACCTTTGTTTAGAGAAGGTGCCATATAAGATATATTAGGTGGTAGAAATTATTCAGGTTTGACGTGCAATAGCACAGGAGTAGCATTGCTGCTGTGGAACCTTAGCTGCTTTTCTGCATAAAGCACTACGACTAAGTAGTTTGTGTATTATGTACCCTTCAGAAATATGCTGGTCTTTAGTATTAGACAGTTATGTGACCTATTTAAAGCCTGTGTTAAAGTATTAACTTGCCCTCTATTGTATCATCACTTGAGCAGGAGCTCATCACCAAATCATTAATCAAAAGTAATTTTATTCATCCAACCTCATAAATTGCAACAATCGCATTATCTTTGTAATAGACCATTGGCTCCCAAACTGGGCGCCGCAGTGCTGTCACAGGGGTGCCTACCTCGATGCCTTTCAGCCTCCTGTCTTTTTCCCCTGCGGTGTGAGCAAGTCGGGCAGTGAGTGGAGATAGTCGACGGCAGGGGGAATGCAGACAGGATGTGCAAAATCAGCTGGTAACAGGGTGGGGGTAACCTACCCGGGACGACTTTCTCGGGAACCTGTCAGGGGCGTATTTAGGGGGAGAGCACCTGGGACTGTGCCCCCAGCAAGCCATAATAAACAGGGAGCTGTCCATCTGTGCCAGACAGTACCCTCACAGTCTCACCTTCTTTCTCCCTCTGTTCTCCATTTCTCTCTCTCTCTGTTCCCCATCTCTCTTTCTCTCTCTGTTCCCCATCTCTCTTTCTGCTCTCCATCTCTCTCTCATTTTCTGTCTCTCTCTCCCTCTGTTCCCCATTCTCCCTCTCTGTTCTCCATCTATCTATATATCCACTCTCTCTACCTCCATGCTTCATCAGTGGCAACGCCAGAAGGGTGGCTGTAGTGCAGTCCAAAATTCAGATAGACTTTCGCCAACTGCCACTCCAAATACCGCCAGTAATGCACGGCCGGCAATGTTTGGCAGTGTTTGGAGTGCTAGTTGCTGTAACCCTCCCAACCATCCTTTTTTGCAAACAAGTTAACTTATAATAAGTATTTTTTTTCCTGATCTAAATACTGATCTCATTATTTTGACCCAACTACTTTATAAAAGGGACAGATCGGTTATTGTTTTGGCTTAAGGGTGCCTTGAAAGAATCTTAGAGATCCAAAGGGTGCCTTGAACTGAAACATTTTGGGAACCCCTGTAATAGATTATAGTTCGATAACAAAGTCCTCTTATTAATGGTAATATCCTCTCCGAATACATTTCTCAGTTCTCCTATTATTCATGAACTTAATACATAAAACAAACATGGTATGAAGATGGGGCCTGGAAGGTCGGTTTGTCGGCAGTATCTCACTGCCTGTCCTCTTGTAGATGCAGACAGCTGATATACTTCTGGAGCCATTAGCACAGTTCATATGCGACCTCTGGTATGGGAGGCTCACAGGGAAGAGCTGTGGTGCTCCATCACCAACTCACTGCGGACATGGAGACAAAGTCGCACCTTTTGTGGATGCAGCCAAAGCAGCTCTGTCTGCAAACTCAGCTGTCATCACCATCGTTTTAAGAGTACGCTATGATGAACGCAGGAGATGCAACATACACACTGCATTCAAACAAATCAGGATGGCAGCTCTAGCAACACGCCACTTCATGCTTCATACTGTCATAGCACGCCTCCAGATCCCTAACACTATTTTCCCTGCAGCTTTTATGAATTTGGCAAGTGGCATGAATAAATACACTGTGATAACATGGTGGGAATCCCACAAAATCAGGAAAACACACAGGTCAATTGAAACCTAAGCGTTTTCACCGGCCACAGCGGGGGCTGCTTTGGGGATTTAATTTTCCCTACCTGAGGCTGTTGAAACAAAATCCCCGATAAGCCACGGCCCCTGCCCCTGTAATTGGGGCTAATTGGATAGCCCCCGGTGAGACCATTACCTGCAGTAATTTTGGGCGGGTAATTGGATACCCCTTTGTGTGCCATATAGAAAACAACAATCCTCTTGTTAGCTGCAGTTAAACATGTATAACTGGAAACCTGTCCTTTCTTGTTACAGAGACTTTCGGGTTAATACCTGGCTTATATACTTTTGTACATTGTTTTATTGGTACCTCACTCAACTGAAGTTAAGCCCTCTCTATAAGGCCACCCCTCTGGGACAGACAAGTGTTCTCTGCTTTAGGCAGCAGAATACTTCTGGCCTCTTTACAAAGTAAACCTTAAAACGTAACAGTTACTTATGTGCCAATAGAACACAGACTAATAATGGCTCTCCTTGGCAAAGGAGCTGCTTACATTTTGGGACATGTAATCTATCAAGTGCACTGTGCACCATTTAACCTACACATTATTAATCCCAATGTCTTGATTCAAACTGGCAGCATGAGATTCCTACATATGGGAAAGAAGTAGCGCTTTGTCATGATAGCTACTAACAGATGTGTGTGAGGGCAATATAAAGGTACAAGAAATGTATGGGTATAGGAATCTGGGCCCCTTTGTTGTTGTTATTGTCCTCTGTTAAGTGAGGTGCCACTGTGGAGGGTGCCTGTGAGTTTGGTCTAACCTAACCAAAGTTAAATCACCCAAGTTAGACTATATAGCTTTATTGTTTAAGAATTCTTGCATTTAATATGTTACATTATTGGCAGTGTCTAAGTGAATTGGGAGACCTGTTTAACATAAGGAAATAATTGAATTAGTTTCATGAACTTTTGTCTTTGGACAGTGGGTAAGAAGAAAGAGCGCCCTGAGATCTCTCCTCCCTCTGACTTTGAACACACTATACACGTGGGCTTCGATGCAGTGACTGGAGAGTTCACGGTAAGTGTGACATGTGACAACCACGTGGAAGAACCAGGTATCCTTCACACCAATCATGTAATGCACTTTATTACCAACATTACAATGGATTTCAGACATATTTCATGGCTAATATTAATATTACCTAATGGATGCTATTCTAAAACACTTCCATTGATCACATCATCTAATATGTGTATATTATTATTGTAATTGTGCCAGTGCTTTTATTATCCTTCCCAAGGGCTGTATTCAGCGTCATAAGAAAAATCAACACCTTAAACGCCGGCCTATGCACTGAAGTACCTGTATATACAAAGGGGATTGGTTGTGATACCTAGTGTTTGCCAAAAGCATCACATGCAACCATGTGCGTTGCCCCAGAATGCCACAACACAGATAATAGTAATATTGCAGTTCATAGGATCTGTGTCTTGTTATGAGAAGATTGCTTCTATTTATCTGTGTGTACCCTCTCTAGCAGGACCCACTGGCGCTGGCAGGGGTTAATGCCAAACCACTGAGTGTTGCTGACAGTGAACTGTTATCCTGCGGTTTATCTTTTTAAACTGAGCAGGAAAAAGCCTGGGTGTCCCTACTGACAATAAATCTACCTTGATGATTTCTTTGCTTGAGGCCAAGTTCTCTTAAATTGCTTTATTCTATGTCATACCTAGAATCCTGAGTAATAACATTGCTGCAATATTATGTGTGAAGCAAAAATGTTTGCTTTGCATTGGTTTGCATTATAATCAGTGTGGTAGTTTCCCACATAAGGAGTCTAATGCTGGATACACACTATAGTTTTATCTGTCTAATCCTTTTTGGATGGAACCAAAATCTGGTAATGTATGGGAGCAAATGACATCAAGCATTTGCTCCCAAAATCCAGAAAATGGGCAGAGTGGTCATTTGGATAATTTGGTTAAATCAAACATCAGATATCAGTCACAAATAAATCCTCATTCTATCATCTGAGGAACATATCCAGAATCAAAAACTTCATTCCATCAGAAGATCTGCCATGTCATACATGCATTTGTATCTTCTCGATTAGCCAAAGAAATGCAATTACAGCTGGTACAGCCCCACATGACCAGGGCCCAAGGTACCCGAAGCATCTTCTGATTCCATACTGTCCCTCCCGATCACTGCGATATGTACATGGAGGTCTCTAAGCAGTAAGGCTGGGTACACACCAGGACGACTAGGGCCCGATCCCCTCAATCTAGATCCAATTCCGACCAATTGGATGTAGATTGGGCCCTTTTTTCCCTGTTCTGGTCCGATCCCGATCCGATGCGCGGCCCCGCGGGTCGGTCGTTATTCAGATCCTACCTGCTGCAGGTAGGATCTAAAGAACGACCATACAGCCGGGTGCGGGTCGCCATCGGATCGGACCCGCTCACGGTGCACATCGTGAGCGGGTCGTGCCCCCCCGCGTCACCGTGAGCGGGTCGGATGAGACACTGACGACCCGCTCACGATGTGCATCGTGAGCGGGTCGTCGTGGTGTGTACCCTACATAACTAGAAACTCTCCCAACTCCTCTGCTTGTTGAGCTTATAGCCATGCAGCTCCGACCCTATGGAACTTACTGCCCCACACAGTTCCAGAGACCCCAACTCGAATCCCTCAAAATTTCAATAAATTCTTTACGGTTTCCTCAGCGTTTCATTAGTTGTTCCTTAAGTATCTCCATGCCGTCTGTATTTTATGAAACGTTTTTTTGAACTTGTTTCTGTACCATATTATGCTCCATCTATCTGTTATGGGCCTTGCTTCCTCTTTGAGAAATTGTGCTATATAAATAAAATTATTATTTTATCTGAACGACTTTTTTTTTTTTAATTTCTGTTTTCCAGTGTTTGGAAGCAAATAGTTAATTGTCATTTGCGCCCATATATTACCTGGTTTTTGTTCCAACCAGAAAGATTGGACATACAGTGTATTCTTATAATGTGTATTGCTTTAGAGGATGACCTCAGCAGCTTATGAAATGCTCTGAATATAGTCCTTCTGCTAAGCAGATAACAATGATGTCAACATGTTATTGTAACCTGGACTAGAGGATGTAGTAAGTACATGTTCCGGCTGTGTATTTATAGGGTATGCCGGAACAGTGGGCACGGTTACTACAGACTTCAAATATCACCAAACTTGAGCAGAAGAAGAACCCACAGGCTGTGCTGGATGTGCTGAAGTTCTATGACTCAACGGACACCGCCAGACAGAAGTACCTTAGTTTCTCTGCACCTGGTAAGTCTTATAACCCTATGCAGAATCCATGCAGTCGTCTAGTGAGATCTGACCAAGGCACTCCTAGCTTATAGTGTGTACACATGGGGCGATATGGCTTCCGATGTTGCTGATATAGTGAACATCGGAAGCGATATCGCATGCTTTTTTAGGGTTTGCGAGCCCGATGCGCTGCCGATGCGTGTGAGCACAAATCGGCAGTGAAATAGAGAGGGCAGGCAAGACTATATAGTGCAGATCTGCACTATATAGTCCAAATTGTCCCTCTGCATGCATGCCGTGCTATGCGAGTTCCGATACGATCTGATCGTATCGGGACTCGCATCTCACGGCATATCCTGCCGTGTGTACACACCATAACCCTAGTATGTTCCCCCTATACTAGTGTATCACTTTTATCTGGTGGCTTATAATGTTTGTAATTTAAATGTTCTCTCCTGTCAGCTAATTAAATGGCATTCCATTTGCTCACACCCCTACTTGTGCCTCTAGCACAAGCTCTGTGTCCAACTGACTGGAATGTAACGACTGACAATATACATCTCTCTTATGTGCTACATATGGGACATGACAGATTGTATATGTGCCTGTTCTGCTACCCGTAGCAGTTTGTCTCATAGTACGCACATAAGAGAGGTTAGGGCAGATTTCCTGCTGTAAATGACAACTCCAGACCTGTTCTCAGCGTTAGAAGTTTGCAATTGGCATTCACACTGTCTTCCATGCAATTATTTTTCCTGTCTCCTATTTAGATAAAGATGGCCTCTCTTCTGGTGCATCGCAGGCTGTAAGTAGCGTTCTGCCCTCATTGTCTTTCAGTTGAAGCTTTCCCGTCCCTCAGTGAACGTAGACGTAACCATGTATATGCTGCTTTTTATAGGCAAATTCAAAAGGTTCTGAACCTACAAGGACAGCAGCAGATGATGATGAAGATGATCCGACTCCTCCAATTATTGCTCCGCGACCTGAACATACAAAATCGGTAAGAAACTATCTGACCAGATCATTTTTGTGTTCATGTAAATGCTCCTAAAGATACAGATGTAGCCAGTCTAGTCTTTGCGATTCTATCGCCAGCCCCATCTGTATGGTGTTGATTCTATTTGGCATAACTCCCTCATATTTATTACCAGTCATTTATATATTATATAGAGCGCGCATATTCTGCAGCACTTAACAGAAAATATTTGAACATTTGCATCTGTTCCTGTCCCAGTAGAGCTTACAATCTATATTCCCTACCATATTCCCAACCATATACACACACATTCATGCTAGGGTTAATTTTGTTGGGAGCCGATTTAACCTACGTGTATATTTTTGGGAGTGTGGGAGGGAAACTGGAGTACCCGGAGGAAACCCACACAAGCACGGGGAGAATATACAAACTCTGCACAGTTAGGGCCATGGTGAGAATCATATGGGTCATGTGTTGGGTTATATGCCGCACTTTCACAGACTTTACGACTGTTTGCGGGATCTTAAGGCTGTGTACAAGGGGTGTATGGAGGATTGGGGGGGGGGTATGGGGGTGTTGCTTGTGTCTTGAGTATAGTCTTTTTTCGATGCCGGTGTCTGACACATGTCAACAGCATTCACCAGAGCAGCGCAGGTTCTGGTAAAATACTGTATACTTCTAATTAGAGAGGAGTCCTTTATAATCCTGTGTGTGTCCCGTCTTCTCTTCACAGATGTACACACGATCCGTGATTGACCCAATACCTCCACCCGCTAGTGATGCGGATAGTGCAGGAAAGGGTGGAGACAGGCAGAAGAAGAAGACCAAGATGAGTGATGAAGAGATCATGGATAAACTTCGTAAGTTATGTCAATCACGTCTTTGTCTGCTACGAGAAATCTTGTATTCGCCCAGATTGTGTTCCATCTTAATTATTTTTGACCTTGTTACCTCCCAATTGGTATTTGGATATTGTCCTTTAACTGTGTATATCAGTGATTTTCAACCTTTTTACCTTGCGGCACACTAAATAATATTTCAAAATTCCCAAGGTACACCATGAGATCACCGCAGGGCAAAACACATTAAAAACAATCACACTGGTCCCAACATGTAAAAATAAAATACATTGGCCCTTTACATGAAAAGAAGAGACCAGTAAATAACAGTTTAACTGGTGGTGGCTGTAAACTGGTTTGGGCATCTCTAGATCTGGGGGCACATTTGAGAACAGCTCAAGGCACACTAGTGTACCATGGCAAAGTGGTTGAAAAACACTGGTGTATATAATCTTTAGCGATTCCACATGTTAATTTCTATCAGCCATAAACTCAGTTAATCTTGTGCATCTGAGGTGGAATTTAGCACCAGTCAGACATGTCTAGCGCTCTGCCTTTCCAGATGACAGAGAGCAGGTGCGTTAATATGAATATAATTAGAGTTCAGATTGTAGCGAATGTTGCACTCTCTCTCCCTGAGGAGTTTTCTTGTCGTCTGAAAGCTTTGGGTCTTTTGTAACTGCATTCCATTAATATGAATGGGAACGTGGAGTGTAAGCAACGCGTTTCTCACTGGTTGGCTGCATTTCTCTACAGGAACTATAGTAAGCATAGGTGATCCCAAGAAGAAATACACCCGGTATGAAAAGATTGGACAAGGGTGAGTATTCATTTATTATTTCTAATAGCGTTCTATGTCTTCCATGAAGTAGAGTCAAGGCAGCCATGGTTTATGATCCTGAAATCCTTTGGGGGTATTCAATCCAGAATTCCGACTGTTGGAACATCGGACATTCGGAATCCTGGGCCTTTTTCACTCGGGTCAACTGTACCTCGACAGGTGGAATTCAGTGTTCCGGCTGTTGTAAAATGGGTGTGTTGGTGAAAACGGCCGCGGATTGACGAAAAACGACCATGGATTCAACAATTTGCACTTGTTTTAAAGTCAGATCTGTTTTGTCAGAATATGCCTTTCGGGTGAAACCCCACAATATTCACAATTGTGACCATGAAAATGGGTCAGTTATCAGAGATTTTTTTTTTCTCCCGCCAAAGTCAGTAACTTTGCACTAGGACAAGCTCGTTTTTTTTTCTTTACTATGCTACTTTAATGAACCACTCAAAGATGTCCTGACATAATTTTAACAAGATCAGAGCCTCTTACGTTTTGTCATTTTCATCTAAAAATCAAAACTTTAGGTGTCTTGCCGGAACAGAAGATATTGACTTAGAGCAAAACGCTTTTGCACTTTTCTTATTCAGGTTCAAGTCACAACTTTTCCACACTAGCTGATTTTGAATATCTCAATTTCAACTTTTTCACTCCGCCCTATTGACCAGTCTGTCAAAAAAAAAAAAATGGGGAATGGTTGTACAAATTTGCACACTGGTAACACTATGAAAAGAGTGCTGTAACCCTGAACAACCAATCAGACTTTACCTAACTTTTTTGTTGTGATTTTTTTTTTTATTATGTAACCAGTTACCAGTCTTGTAAAATGATCAAACATTATAACCGTAATGTCAGCGGCTGTGTGTGCCTGAAAGGAGCAACACTTGAATTGCTCTTTCAGGTGCCATCTAGTGGCCATGCCCATTGGTGCCCAAAACACTTAGCACTGCTCCTCACCTCTATCCTTTTATTATAGAGTATTCATTATACAGGACTTTGGATATTATATTCTAAAATAGAAATTATAGATTTTTCCCAGGAACAGAAATATACATTTTAATTTAAAATTCTGGGTACACACAGTCTATGCACTACCCGATTGGCCACTGCGTATGATTACTGTGAGAAAACAGTGCTGTAAGTATATAGTTCAGAAAATCCCGTTACCCAAATAGTGACCTCCCCATTTAGGTTGCCTACATAGAAGCCTGTATACAGCGGCTTGTCTGCCGCAGATGAGTTCTGCAAGCTGAAGGTTGAGTTGGCTAGAACATGTATACCCAGAGAGGATGGTACCCGTAGATATGCTTTGTCCTTATTGGATGGCAATAATCTTATACATCGCATTTTGAAATATTAGACACTGGTAAATGTTTTCCTCATGAGCTCTGGTGGAAGTTATCTTTCCAGTGTCATCTTTTACGAATATGTTTATTGTTTCATTATGAATGAAATGTAACTAATGCACTGTATTATTTTCAGTGCCTCTGGGACCGTCTTCACTGCTATTGATGTAGCCACTGGTCAAGAGGTAAGATTTATGATTAATAACATTATTGTTCTAATAAATGCAGAATATGTTTGTGTAACCTTTGCTGCCTGATTCTAGTCTTTACATTTATACATTACATTCTGATTCTTCTGTTACATTTAAACTTCTTACTGTAGGTTACAGTGCATTTGGAAAGTATTCACAGCGCTTCACTTTTTCAGATTTTTTTTTATGTTACAGCCTTTTTCCAAAATGGAATACATTAATTTTCCCTCAAACTTCTACACACAATACCCCATAATGACCATGTGAAAAAAAAAATTTGGGAGATTTTTGCTAATTTATTAAACGTAAAAAGAATAAAAAAAATCACATGTGCATACAGCCTTTGCCATGAAGCTCAAAATTGAGCTCAGGTGCATCCTGTTTCCACTGATCATCCCTGAGATGTTCCTACAGCTTAATTGGAGTCCATCTGTGGTAAGTTCAGTTGATTGGACATGATTTGGAACGGCACACACCTGTCTATATAAGGTCCCTCACTTGACAGTGCATGTCACAGCACAAACCAACTATGAATGCAAAGGAATTGTCTGTAGAATTCCAAGACAGGATTGTCTCGGCACAAATCTGGGGAAGGATACAGAAAAATATCTGCTGCTTTGACGGTCTCAATGAGCACAGTGGCCTCCATCATCCGTAAATGGAATCGCTGCTCGGCGATCTTAGGGATCGGGGAGAAGGATCCTAGTTAGGGAGGTGACCAAGAACCCGATGGTCACTCTGCCAGAGCTACAGCATTCCTCTGTGGAGAGAGGAGAACCTTCCAGCAGGACAAGTATCTCTGTGGCAATCCTCCAATCACCTGTATGGTCGAGTGGCCAGACGGAAGCCACTCCTTAGTAAAAAGCACATGGCAGCCCCATATGGAGATTGCCAAAATGCACCTGAGGGACACTCAGACCATGAGAAACAAAATTCTGTGGCCTGATGAGTCAAAGATTGAACTCTGGCATAAATGCCAGGCGTCCTGTTTGGAGGAAACCAGACACCACTCATCACCAGGCCAATACCATCCCTACAGTGAAGCATGGTGGTGGCAGTATTATGCTGTGGGGATGTTTTTCAGCAGCAGGACCTGGGATACTATTCTGGATAGAGGGAAGACATCCTGGATGAAAACCTGATCCAGAGCGCTCTTGACCTCAGACTGGGGTTCATCTTTCAGCAGGATGACGACCGTAAGCACACAGCTAAGATGTCAAAGAAATGGCTTCAGGAGAACTCTGTGAATGTCCTTGTGTGGCCCAGCCAGAGCCCTGACTTGAATCCGATTGAACATCTCTGGAGTGATTTGAAAATGGCTGTGCACCGACTCTTCCCATCCAATCTGATGGAGCTTGGGAGGTGCTGCAAAGATGAATGGGCAAAACTGCCCAAAGATAAGTGTGCCAAGTGTGGCCTGTGAATAGGTATGTACATGTGATTTCTTAGTTTTTATTTTTAATAAATTAGCAAAAATCTCCCAAAAACTTTTTCACATTGTAATTATGGAGTATGGTGTGTGGAATCTGAGAGAAAAAAAATGAATTTATTCCATTTTGGAATAAGGCTGCAACCTAACAAAATGTGGAAAAAGTTAAGTGCTATGAATACTTTCCGGATGCACTGAGTGAATAATCCCATACTGAACTGCACTCACCACATAGTCCCCTTTTGTCTTTGTGATTAAACCATTCATTTGTAATATGAAGAATGTTATTGAATTATGTGATACAGGCAAATTATCAACTGGGCACTGGATATTAGATTCCACTTTTTAATTACAGTGGTTTGTAAAGGTAGGTGGTGCTTTGGTTAGCTGACCTAGGCTCCTCAAAAACTACCGTACACCCAAAGCCAATTCCCCAAAGTAGATCCTGTGAACTGTTGTTACTCAGTCTCTATACATAAAGCATTTGTTATACGCTCTGGCACTGCCAGTCATCTACAGTGTCCCGCACCGACCAAACCTCCTTTTGTTAGGGTTACATTAGTTACTTTATACGCACTTTGCAGTTCTTATATTGCTGTGTTAATAATAACATGCTTGCGTGTTGCAGAATAGTGCGTTATGGGGCTTCTGAATGATTGATGTCTTCAGTAACAGTGTTACATTATTAGGATTCATTAGCGAGCACAGTTGAGGGGCTTTGGGTCATTAGCTCGGCAGCGTCTAGGTTGACCGTCATTAGGTCGAGTGCTTTTGGTTGATCGCCGGTAGGACGACACACAAAAAATGTCGACCTGTCTAAGGTCAACAGGGTCAAATTGTTGGCATGCGATTTTAGGATTTTTAGTGTCTATGGTCTCATAGGTGGACATGGACACATATAAGTGTTACCGTGTCCCCTTGGCATGGCTCGCTGCGCTCGGCACGAGGTTTTATTCTCCCTCTGTGCCCACAGGGATGGTATGAACAAGTTGATTTAAAAAAACAAAAAACTATCACGACAACTCACGTCAACCTTTTTCCGTGTCGAGCTTTTTTATGTGAAGACCTGTTGACCTAATGAGCACATACCCAGTTGAGGAATAACCCTTTGACTACACCCGGTCTCACAGTAGCCTCCCTGCCCTGTAGCTTGTATAGCAGTTATCTCTCCCCAGTGCCCTGTAATATACAGTTGTTGTGTTTAGAACGTGTGTGAATGAAATGCCTACCTTTTGTGCCCATGTGTCATTTTATGTATCTTGGACTTATACGGTCTATTCAGCAAATAATACTAAATGTAGCTGATACAGCTTTAGCAGGGTTACAGGGGAAGCCTAGTATGCCTGTTCACCCTGTGCCTCGGCCAATTGTATCATTAGTAACTTGATGTTCCATAATATAGGAGAAGAGTAACCTGCCAGTGCCTACGTACAGAAGCGTGTCTGTAAAATGCTTTGCCCATATTCCTCTGAACACTTTGATGAGTGATGGCCAACAGTCAGCCCTATGGTTACATTCTACCCTCCGAGCCGTTGCCTGCAGCCTCCAGGTCATTGCTGCATCATTATTAGATTTGTTTGCCCTGCCCAGATCCCTTGCTGATATTACAGTTAGGTGTGGATTTACTTCAGTCATTTGTTTTACCATCTTACTGAGGTTACCATTAATGCGCAGCCCTTTTGAAAGATCTCCCAATGTGGCCCCTGGAGTGTATCAGTTAAGGCCCCCATACACTGACCCGATTTGGGATGATTCTGACAAATCGGGCCATCAAATCGGCCCAAATCAGGTCAGTTTGATGTCCCCTCAGGTCCAATGATGGTCCTGTGCGTATCGGAACTGTGTCGGGTGGTCAGACCTGCTGGCGACCGACCACCCGACTTTGGACCTCCCTCATGGCGGCGAGAAGGGCAGGGAGCAGGGACGCATGCGATCCGTCACAACAAATTTTAGGTCCCGGGAGTCTCGCAGCGTATCAGGTGTTCGTACACTACTGTGAGACATCGCAGCAGTGTATGGGGGCACCTTTACTGGTTTCCTGCCACTGGTTTAGGACTTACCGCAGCATACATGACAATGACAATTTTATACAGACTTTGTTTTATTTCAAGTAACAATGTGGAATAATTGTCCAAGAGTGTGACCTCATTGAGTGTGATGTTTGTATATAGAAATAGGTCCTAGTCCTGTTGCATCACTCAAGGTAAAGATATACTAGTAACCTCATCCATGTGTTTCCTTTTCTACAGGTTGCAATTAAACAAATTAATCTACAGAAGCAGCCCAAGAAAGAGCTGATAATAAATGAGATCCTGGTGATGAAAGAGCTGAAGAACCCCAATATTGTGAACTTCGTAGACAGGTAGCACAGAAATTCCTATTGCTAACATGGGTGGTGGGATATGCAGGGCAATAGTGACATAATGCTGGGAAAGGATTATGGGTTATGTACCTTTGCTGGAAGAGTAGGAGTTCCGTGGTGACGCAGCAATGTGTGTGGGGAGAGGATTGGTGATGGGATAATGGTACTTTCCCACAGGTGTGGAAATCACTGACTGAGCCATTGGCAACACAGCCAGAAGAATGTTACGCAGGTTGTGGAATAAAGGTGGCATCTAATATCCCTTTATTGTATAGGGATAGAACTAAATCCTTGCTTGGTTGTATTGTCAGCAGAGTCACTTCTGACTATAGTTGCTAAGACGTAGGAGTGAGGATGATTGCTATCTCTGTCTGTGTTTGCTGTGAGTGAAGTTTGTTATACTGTGGAAACTGTAGTGGCCTATAGTATATGGTTGCCTTGGTCAGATTAGGTGTTTTGTCTTTTGCATAAATATTTTTTTTCACCACTTGACTTGTTAATATGGTGGTATGCATGTGAGAAGCATTGGACAGGAACATGAGTGATATTGTCATTATATTATCACTGCAGTACATAAAGCATACATATAAAATAGAGACTTAAAAATGTCCGTGTAGTATTGGGGGGAGTAGGGTCGGTGTGGGTAGTACAGGTGACAGTGGATCAAATGGGGAGTATTAGTGTTGCCAATACAGATGGGAGTAGGTTAAATGTGAAGAATATTGGTTTGGATTGTGTACGCGTGAGGTGTATAAGTGAGGGGAGTAGAGTAGAGTAGGGTAGGTGTGAGATGTATTAGTTTGGGTAGTACAGAGTAGGGTAGGTGTGCGCGGTATTAGTGTGGGTATTACAGGTGAGAGAAGGGTTGGTGTGAGATATTAGTTTGGGTAGTACAGGTGGGAGTTGCGTAGGAGTGAGGAATATTAGTGGGTGGAGTACATGTGAGAGTGGAGTTAAATGTGAGGCGTATTAGTGTGGGTAGTACAGGTGGGAGTAGAGTATGTGTGGTAAGTATTAGTGTACTATTGGGAGTAGGGTAGATGTGAACAATGTTAGTGTGGGTAGTACAGGTGGGAGTAGAGTATGTGTGAGTAGTACAGGTGGGAGTAGAGTATGTGTGAGTAGTGCAGGTGGGAGTAGAGTGTGTGAGCAGTGTTAGTGTGGGTAGTACAGGGGGGAGTAGAGTATGTGTGGTAAGTATTAGTGTACTATTGGGAGTAGGCTAGATGTGAACAGTATTAGTGTGGGTAGTACAGGTGAGAGTAGAGTATGTGAGCAGTGGTAGTGTGGGTAGTGCAGGTGGGAGTAGAGTATGTGTGAGCGTTATTAGTGTGGGTAGTACAGGTGGGAGTAGAATATGTGTGAGTAGTGCAGGTGGGAGTAGAGTATGTGTGAGAAGCGCAGGTGGGAGTAGAGTATGTGTGAGCGGTATTAGTGTGGGTAGTACAGGTGGGAGTAGAGTATGTGTGAGAAGTGCAGGTGGGAGTAGAGTATGTGTGAGAAGTGCAGGTGGGAGTAGAGTATGTGTGAGAAGTGCAGGTGGGAGTAGAGTGTGTGGGTAGTACAGGTGGGAGTAGAGTATGTGTGAGTAGTGCAGGTGGGAGTAGAGTATGTGTGGTAAGTATTAGTGTAGTATTGGGAGTAGGCTAGATGTGAACAGTATTAGTGTGGGTAGTACAGGTGAGAGTAGAGTATGCGAGCTGTGTTAGTGTGGGTAGTACAGGTGAGAGTAGAGTATGTGTGAGCGTTATTAGTGTGGGTAGTACAGGTGGGAGTCGAGTATGTGTGAGTAGTGCAGGTGGGAGTAGAGTATGTGTGAGAAGCGCAGGTGGGAGTAGAGTATGTGTGAGCGGTATTAGTGTGGGTAGTACAGGTGGGAGTAGAGTATGTGTGAGAAGTGCAGGTGGGAGTAGTGTGTGGGTAGTACAGGTGGGAGTAGAGTATGTGGGAGTAGAGTATGTGTGGTAAGTATTAGTGTAGTATTGGGAGTAGGCTAGATGTGAACAGTATTAGTGTGGGTAGTACAGGTGAGAGTAGAGTATGCGAGCTGTGTTCGTGTGGGTAGTACAGGTGAGAGTAGAGTATGCGAGCTGTGTTAGTGTGGGTAGTACAGGTGAGAGTAGAGTATGTGAGCAGTGTTAGTGTGGGTAGTACAGGTGAGAGTAGAGTAGATGTGAGAAGTATACAGGTGAGAGTATGATAAATGTGAGGTTGGGCTGAGTGGGCTAAATATGAGGAGTATTCATGTGTCTAGGTAGCACCCTTTATTTGTCACATATTGTTATGCACATATATCCTATGGCCTGGTGATAGCCAGTGAGTTTCATTACATGTAAAAGCCTTGTTTTTTTCCTATACACCCTTGTATGCCATTGGCCACTCATACAGTGTGTTATGTGCAGCTTCCTGGTTGGAGATGAGCTGTTTGTGGTGATGGAATACCTAGCTGGAGGGTCGCTCACTGATGTGGTCACAGAAACCTGCATGGATGAGGCCCAGATAGCTGCTGTCTGTAGAGAGGTGAGTGCTGACATCTGCTGGTTTATTGCTGAACATCTACCTAGGACCAGTTGAGTTTGAGTTTGAAAGAGTCATTTGATCATAGTTGCCTACCCTCCTGCATTCTGCAGGAGACTCCCTGAAATAACAGCAATCTCCCTCTCTCCCTCATTAGTCTAGCAAGCTCCCTTCACCTAGCCCACATTACACTGTTACATTTGGATATAAGTCATTTTAAAATACACATCCAAGCTTCTAGGTGCCACGTTCACAATCTCTCCATATATGGCACCAGACATGCCCTTTTGGTGGAGCATGACACGCCCCTCAATGGGGCGCTTTGCAAAATTCTATTACCAACAATAATCTCCCTGAAACTAGTTTTCAAAAGTAGGCAAGTATGATTCTGATATTGTAGATATGAATAGAGTCAAGGTTGTTAAAGAGTATAACCACATGAATTACTGTATATTATATTATTATTGACCATATATGTTTGATGACTGAAGGTCAGTGGGGGTAAATGAGAATCTGTCATTTTTTTGTTCTGTTTGTAAACCGGACTGGTAGATGTCACTACTTACAAAAATAAAGAGCCCGAGATTCCGGTTATTGAGTAGAGTTCCCCATAGACAGCAGCACAATACCGCTCTTCATCCCCGTGCAATAGTAATACAGTTGTCATGTGATCCGCAGACCAGATATAAAGGATGTTTTTGTTTGATTTTAGTGTTTGCAAGCATTGGAATTTTTACACGCCAATCAAGTCATTCACAGAGACATTAAAAGCGACAATGTGCTCCTAGGAATGGATGGGTCTGTCAAACTCAGTGAGTACTTTGGATTCCTTTTACCCTAAAGGCATTTGTAACACTGGCTGATTGTTATACAGTATATCCAAATTGTGCTTCAGCTCAGCTGCATGTAATTTTGCCTCCATTCACAGCTCAGGAATAGTAAATTCACCTTGTGATAAAATGGCATTGGTATGGAATCCCGGCGGTCAAAATCCCGACAAGGTGGGGGACGTGGATCCCCCCCCCCCTGCGGGCTTGCCACGCAGCGGGCCAGGTGCCTCGCAACGCTCGACACACTAATTCATTCTCCCTCTATGGGTGTCGTGGACACCCGCAGAGGGACAGAATGCTGGGATTTCGGCGGTTGGGACTGCATTCTGATAAAACATTGACTAGCTAGGTAGCATTTCATTCAGCTTCAGGATTCCACTTGTCCTGGGCAAGCAGTTGTATCCCATACCACACAAACACATTTTCTAATCAAGTGAAGATCTGGAACCTCCCATCAGATTGCTGGGAACATACAGCACTGGTAATAACGTGCTTTTATTGCTACGTTCCAGAGCTTGTTATAGATTTCCAAGAATAAGGATATACATTAGCTCATTTGTACCAAATCATAACAGTGCAGATTGATGGATCGGTGTTCCAAAGTATATCATGGATTTGCCAATAACGTTCCAGATTTACCCAATTATTCCAAAACCAATTACTGTATGGTAATATCCAGACAATAAAAATAATGGTGTATTCGTGTCAGAGAGAAATCCTTTAGCTTAGTCCTTAATTGGACTTATTTTTAGGGGGTTTGTAATTTGTGTCTTGTGTAAAATGCATTCTCTGCCTTGTTGCCGAACCACTAGTGTTTGGCCCTTGGGTCTGGCATGATGGGGTTTCTAGATTTGTTCAATAGCTCTGTCTGTCCTGTGCTTCATATCGCATCTGATGTCATTCCTCATTGTGTCTCCTGTCTCCTTATGTAGCTGACTTTGGCTTCTGTGCTCAGATCACCCCTGAGCAGAGCAAACGTAGCACCATGGTGGGCACCCCATACTGGATGGCACCAGAGGTGGTGACCAGAAAAGCTTATGGTCCTAAGGTAGACATCTGGTCACTTGGTATCATGGCTATTGAAATGGTGGAAGGCGAACCACCTTACCTCAACGAGAACCCTCTAAGGGTAAGTGGTATATCTGAGTAAGATGATTTTTGTGACTAACCAATACATTGTTCTCTTGTTGTGTTACATTTCTGCGTTTGGTAAGGAGCCTGTAACACTTGTATAGTACAGTAACTATTCATCCCCTAGTAATTAAGAAATAACATTGTAATGAACAGCCCAACAGTGCATGTACAGAACACATTATATGGTACACCCGGCCTTTACGGTTCCGGGACAGGCTACAATGTTTCCCAGTACAAGCACCTTGGCTCACATCGGGTTCCTCTATCTGTAGGCTTTGTATCTGATTGCTACTAATGGCACCCCAGAGCTGCAGAATCCTGAGAAGCTGTCTCCAATCTTCCGAGACTTCCTCAATCGTTCCTTGGAGATGGATGTAGAAAAGCGAGGGTCGGCCAGGCAGCTCCTACAGGTGGGTAGACGTATGGCATAAGTAAATGGGAGTATCTGGAGTGTCTCTATCTCGAGGCAGTAGACCTGGGCTCTCCAGCTGTAACTTGTATGAAGAGGAAATGATTAATATACAGTGAGAGCCCAGAATTCTTAGTACCTTCTACGGCGCTCGCTTAGTTTCCTAATAGGACGTCTGTTCTTTCTATACACTTACAGCATCTGTATACTAAGCAGAGCACTTTGGTATATCCACATCCTTATGGTGGTTGCTGGTCTTCATTTACCTGAATGCACTGTACAAATGAAGAGGAGGGGATTTCCATTTCCCCCTGTAAGCTTTTTTTGAAGTTCCCAATTATATCTGAGAGGTGGTTCAGCCTGTGCTGGTTGAAGTTCCTTGCTGCGCTCCTCTGACTACTGTACTGTAACTTATGGTTGGTCCCACCCTGCCAAAAACTGACCTATTTCTCTTGGCATGGGATCCTCTGTGTTAGATATATAGGTAGGAGAAGGGTTAGTTTGGGCAGATATTGTAGAAAGTGATTGTTAATGTTTTTGGCTTCTTGGCAATACTGAGAATTAGAAAGTGACTGTCTAATATATTTCTCCTTTTTCTTGCAGCACCCGTTCTTGAAACTTGCTAAGCCACTGTCCAGCCTGACGCCTCTAATCCTGGCTGCTAAAGAAGCCATGAAAGGCAACCGCTAACAGCCTGTCAAGACCTTTTATGTAATTCTCCCTTTGTCCTCTTAACCATCTTAATGTTCTATAAGTGCCACTCTCGCTCTGCTCACAGGCACCCGAGAGGGAAATCCAGCAGCATTCTGTGAAGAGGCGGAGAATGTACAGTGCCCTCTCCTTGCCGTGGCAGTGACCGTACTGGGAAGGATACGGCTCCCCCATGCGGCTTCTTTCCTCCTGGTAGAAAAATAAAACTGCGTTCTGTTTGTGGCCTTTTCAACAGCCCTCTATTTTGGGGTTTCGACTGCATTATGGGAATGACCTTATTTTGTACACCTGTTCTATACCCTCTGAGGACACCACTTCTGTTCTCTGGCCTTCGCTTGATACTTGAATAACTCTCATGCCAGTGTCAGAGTTTCCTGTCTCTCTCTCTTTGCTGCCTCCTTTTATTCCACTCACTGTCTCTGTGCCTGGATTTACCATTACGTCTTAGGTGAGGGGAAATGCGCCTCTGGCAGGGAAGGTGTTTGTACTCCTTAAAAAAAAAATCTTAGAACTTGTCTTAACTCTTTTCTAAACTTTTTTTTTTTGGTCCGTTTTACAGTAAGTAGCGTGCTAAAAACGGTGGGAAAGCAAGAACCGTACATTCAGTGTGTGCCATGTTAAACAATTATTCATGGTAATACGGACTGTTTCCTGTCATCTGAAAGTGCTCTTAACAATTACACCTATGGAAAACCTAGAGAATCGTTTCATTTTATTTCTTTTTCCGTAACCTTCCTTGTGACTTTTATATCAGCAGGAAATAGTGCCAAAGTCCTGATAGTTCATTGCGTTTTCTATGCTAGGGTTTTTTTTTTCCCTTCTTTTATTACTACTTGGTCATTTTGCAACTTTGTGGGTTGACTTTGCATATTCTGTATGGTTTCACAAACTTAAGTGCCTGGGTCAAGTCAGTTGTTCGGATGGAGAACCTGAGCCGCCAGTATTCTAGAACAGTTAGGTGCAACATAGTTATTGATCTCCTGCTCCTGATTGAAGGGATGATTCCTGGAGTTATTCGATTGTATTTTGCAATACAGTATGTTATGTCCTAGAATCTCTTCTGTTTTCTTACTAAAACATTGCATTGCTAACCGAGCAATTATGTCTTTCATGCAGAAGAAGAACCAAGTCTCCAGCTAAATAACAAGCTGCCAACCAATCTTGTGTATATAGGAAATTCTACATGGCCAATAGCTGTTGTGTCTTTTTTGTTAGTTTTTTAATAATTGTTCTTGCCTAATTGGACAAAAGGGAATTATAGTATGCTGAATTACATCGTTTGATGTTCCTGGCCCTTGCTTATATTTTCTTGGCTTTGAATAACTTCCCGTTCCACCCTGTTCAAATACAGTATGTAAGCAGAGAAGCTTATGTGTAGGTCTGTGGACATTTCATTGAAAATGAACCTTTTTAAGTATAGTCAGGACTGAAAGCTAAACACCATATTACCCTCTTATGGAAGACCATATGTCCTCTATTGTGCCTTTAATTTCATAGAGAATGCAGTCCTGTGTTTCTGGTAAATATGGTGGTTATGTCATTATAACATATCAGATGGTACAGTCATTCATTTCTTTGTATCGGTAGATTCGTGTTCTAGGTCCTTTATTGTTACCACCAAGGGAACATTTACCGGTTCCTCTAAATGCAATGATTTGTTTGCACTGTCTAAGCTACTACTCTCAGCTCCTACTACGTTATTTGCTCCCTGTCTTGTTGGTGTCCTTTCTATTGTCTCCTCTCTGTGCCCATGTCCTTTCCATTCAGAGTACTGTGATGGGATTGTCCATTGCAATCAACTGTTACATTTTAAAGACCTTTCCGTAAAATCATGCACTCATTACTTTCATTGAGTTAGTGAATAGATACTTACACACCCACTCAGTAAGAACTAAAGCCTTTATGTGAGCTGAATTCATATCGGAAGAAGCATTTTGCTAGAAACATCATTAAAACTGGCCGGTTACAAGGCATTACTGCCAAATTACAGTACAGTATATAAACCCATTACCTGCTAACAATGTGATCATTATTGGGCTGTGTTCCTAAAATTACCACTTTTGGCTTGTGCACATTCACCATACCCTTCTGATCTTTCCTTCCCCTTAGACTGTGTTTCCATAGTGCTCTGAGCACCATGAATGCATTCTTGTGGAATTCTCAGCCCATAGAATGGGTCCGTATGTAATGGTAGACGGCGGATACACATACTATAACGGGACTCTCTTCACAGAACAGTCAGCTCGGTGCTGATGAGCGGAGATCAAGGGCTTTCCTTAATGAGAACTTCAGAACTAATACTCCGGTCAAGAAAATATGTATATTAGTTCAAATGTGGTTTTTGCCACAAGGTTCTGAACACTCAGTGTTACATAGAAAAATATCAGCGACGCATTTGCTGAACATAGTCGGCCATTTTTTAGGTTTGGAATTTTTACATATTGCCAAAATCTCCTCCTCCTCATGTATACCCAAGGAGTCTTGTTGAACTGTAACATGAAAATGTAGATTGTTTCAATACTCTGAAGGGCTTTGCGGTCTGTAATGTAAGTCATTTTCTATATCAGGATTTTCTATACACCTCTTAGAATTGACAGAACGCCAGCCAGCAGCTGAATAAAGTGTGAAGATGGCTGTAATTATTTCAACATTAAAAAAGAAAAAAAAAATGTAATGCTTTGAAATGCTTGTAAATAGCTAGGATTTAGTGGTTGAATAGGTGAATGGTTATGTGTCCTTTGTGAGTTTTTGTAGGACATCGCATTAACACAAACATAGGGCATTTCTAATATAAGATTTCTTTGTATTGACAACACCCTGACTCCTCATTAATATTTGAGACTTGAAGGGAGATCCGGTTATCAAAATGAGTATATAAAGATTTTATATATAGGGTTTAGAAATGTTGGGTTGCCATTCCATTGAAACAAAGGTTCTAAAGAGTACAGTAACATTCGTGAGAGCACGAATAGTGCGGCTTGGAGAAAAACTAGTTGTGCTGCTCGTCTGATGAAGCAAGCAGCATTTTGGCGGTCATCTTAGTCCCAACATTTCCACCCCATCCTGCTTGGTCTGAGAGATATGTGAGACTACACAACGGTTAGTTGCAGCCAGATAGTGCCTATATTTGGCTTTTTCCAGTCAAAACACCTGAAACACTGTACATTGTATTGTTTAGAAATAGGTTGGGCTGCCATTTCTACAGGCTACTCACCTTGTTAATGTTAATATCCCAATTAGAATGGTGAGGTTGCTTGGAATCCCTTTATGGGACATTTTATTTCTGTTCGTTAAAAGTGTTCTCTGATCAGTATGAACCCACCAAGCTCTCACCTTTTCTAGATTTTACGGTCTCTCTGCCTCCTTGTAGCTTTTGCATGCAGATGTTTCATATTCGTTATTTTGTGGATCCATTTTCTGCAGTTCTTCCTTACCTGTCTTGTTTAATTTATCCCATCTTTTTATTTAATTGTTAATTTTTACGGCAATAACTACTGAATCATTTGTGTACGTCAACTTTGCTTGGAATAAACTTTTTGTTTTATTTTAATAATATATTTTCTGTTTCATTTCATTGATGCGGTCACTGTCTCAGAATATAGTTTAATAGTCTTCCACTTCAGAACGTTCTAGAGCAGGGGTGGCCAAACCTGTCCTCAAGATCTACCAACAGGTCATGTGTCTCAGGCAAATACAAGAGTAATCAAACAGCTCCCTGGGCGCTGGGTGTAAACTTTCCTCTCTCCTATTTCCAGGGATTTGACCCAAAAAAAGAGGGAGAAACACAATGGTATAATATTGCAACATAAAATAAGTCAATTATCCAAAACATATATGCCTCGTATCAATCATATGTGTCTACTCAAATTAGCAGACATGTGAGCTCAAATGGAGGGACTTAATTCGTCACTGAATGATCCTTCTCTTCCCTTCTCCTTTAAGTATGGTCACTCAAAAAAAGGGGGATAGGAAAACACAATAGTGCAATACCTTTGTTCATTTTTAAAAATGAACAATCAGATTTCGAATCAAAAGACTCTCACCATGTGGTTTTGTCCACAAGAAATGCAGACAAAATTGCGCAAGTGTGTTAACCCAAACAGGCGTCCCTGGGTGCTGGTCCACAATGGGGGTCCTTAGAAAACGTCCTCTGCCTTCCCAAACCGACCGGTTTCGATACTGGATGTATCTTTTTCAAGGTGTGGAAGGTTAATGTGCAGTTCCCAATATTTATACCCACAATGCTTAGGGGGGTGGCTAAGCCTATTACCAGACATAGATTACCTAGCGATCTGGATCCTATATACAACTTCTACAAGAGTATATAAAAGAAAGTCCGTTCCGTGTGTTGCCATGATGGCATGGTACTAGATTTTCCCGCCGTTTTTCCCGGAGCTCATCCAGGACTTTGACTTCCGGCCGCGTCTCCGGACCGGAAGTGATGTTTGCGTGTCACCGCACGTACTTCCGGTTGCGGTCCACGCAGTTGTTGTTCCTGGAAGTGCGTCCCCTCGCAAATAAATATCTTGAGAGTTCCCTATAGTAATGTTCCACTGAACGGATGTCTGTTTCTTTTGATGAAATATCATCTTTATATGGCTCAAATCCTCGATAAAATAAAAACATCACGTAAATAACATGTAAATAAAACAAAATTTGCATACAATTTATTGTGTTTAAAAGTTCCTATAAAAACCATTTTGTTTCAAAATCTTTATTAAGACCTTTTGGATTAAGAGTGTTATAATTAAAAATCATAGTCCTCTCTTGTTGGGCTAATTTTTTAGCTAAGTCTCCTCCTCTAATATTAGGAGTTACTTTTTCTTCTACCTCCCCATGGCAGCCATTACATCATGGGTTCCTCCCCCGTGGGTAGTGACAGGAAAGGGAAAAAAAAGACACCATCCCCTATATTAGGGCACCTCCTCCTTGTCTGTGTCTTTTTTTTCCCTTTCCGGGGTAGTGAAGGGTTTTTGGCTTACCCTGTGAAGGTACAGGCAGTCCCGGGCCACCGCTGCGGCATTCTGGCAGGGAGATAGGAGGTGGAGCCGGCCTCTGTGAGCATCGGCTGTAGGTGCTGCATGCGACCCTCTGTGGCGAGCTACAAGCAGCGGCGTCCGCTGCGTGGCGCAGGAGGCAGCGTGGGCGCGTCACACCGGGCCTGCGTTCATCCAGAGGGAGAGCAGGCGGTTGCGGCGCATAAAGTGACGACTTCCGCCGGAGAGTGGCGGAAGTCGGGGACCGACGTGGAGACGCGACTGACCGGTAAGCACTATACCACCAACGGGTATAGGCACTCTTTTTTTTAATCCCTTCTACTGTACCACCAATGTGTTAGTTTCTTAGGTGCTTTTGTAGGCTTCTGGTTTTGGTTATTGTTGGCGCTGTGCTAACAGGGCTGTTGTTTCCTTACTGCAGAGCTGGTTTGAGCAGTGGATCGCTGAATAGTCTGGTACAAGGTGGTGCAGGTAGGGTCACTCTTATGCAGTAGGAGAGTGAGATTTTTTTCTGTGAAAATTCACTCTGGTTTTTATTATTGTTAGTGCTGCACCGCTGATACCATGGAGGAAGAAAAGCGGCAGTCTGTAAAAAAAGTCAGGGTAAGCCGTATTCCTGTGGGGTTTTTTTTTCTGAACAGGGGTAAATGCTCTGATGATAAGACATATCTCTGTTGTGTTATAGATCAGAGTCAAGCAAGGACAAGGAGGCTAAAGCTAAGCCTAAAAAAGTGAATTTACCTAAATGCAGTTTGTGTGATAAGCAACTGCCGGAGAAGCATGTTGGCAGTGTGTGTGACGGATGTAAATCTCCTCAGATTCTACCTCCAGCACAGATGGCAAGTCTGGTGGAGATGCTCAGAAGTGCACTCGGATTCCTTTGTAACTAAGGAAGATTTGATTAAAATGACTGCCAAAAGAAAACATGCAGTACTGAGTGAGGACTCAGATGACTCCAAGGAAGGGTCAGATAAAGGGCTTACACTAAGTAAAAGTATTGATGGTGATGATGATCCAGGGCAGGATAAATCTGAGGCAAATTTTAATCCAGATATGGTGGATAATTTGCTGACCCTGATTCATACGGCCCTTAATATAGAAGACCCGCAAGAAGATTTGAATCCTCAGGAATTATTGTTCAAGGATAAAAAGAAAAAAGGGAAAACATTTCCCTTGTCCCAGTCATTGAAGGAAGTAATAGCGGAAGAATGGAAGGTGCCGGACAAAAGAGTTACGGTTCCTATAAAGGTTGGAAAGATGTACCCTTTCCAAAAGGATCAAATTCAATCATGGGATGAAACTCCAAAGGTAGATGCAGCAGTAGCACGCTTATCTAAAAAAAACCACGCTTCCACTGGAAGACGCAAATATATTTAAGGACCCCATGGACAGAAAGATAGAACTGGGGCTAAGAAAGCAGCATTTAATGATGGGTGCATCACTAAAACCAGTGGCTGCTATGGCGGTTACGTCTCGAGTAACAAGAGGATGGTGGTGCCATCAGTTAGAGGCCGACCTGTTGGACGGAATCAGAAGGTCTGATTTATTAAAAAGTGTTCAAGACATTCAACTGGCGATTGAATTCATGTGCGAAGCATCCATGGATTCGATACGGCTGGCAGCCCGAGCAGCAGCGACTACAGCCGTGGTCAGACGGGCGTTATGGATGAAGCCATGGGCGGCCAATGTCCAGTCAAAAAAACAAATTATTATTATCATTGCCTTTTCAGGGGAACTACTCTTTGGAAAGCAACTGGACGAGTTGATTACTAGGATTTCTGGAGGTAAGTCGGTATGGCTACCCCAAGACAAAGTGGCAAAAAAGAATACCACCGGCAGATTCGGCAGGTTTCAGCCGCAAGAATATAGAAATGCAAGGGCCTATAGGCCGGGAAGAGCATTCAGGAGAGGGACTTGGAATGCGAGAGCAAATTTTCGTGCCCAAAGAGGAAAGGACATTAAGTCCTCTTTCCAGAAGGACAACCAATGACGCCAGGACTCCAGTGGTAGGAGCCAGACTATTGCAATTTCATCAAGTTTGGCAGCAAACTACCACAGACCGGTGGGTGTTAGAAATTACACACGCCGGGTACAAGATAGAATTTGCAAGGTATCCAGGAAGGTGTTTTCTGGAGTCTCCAGTACCCAGAGAAAAAGAAGAGCGGGAGGCGCTGTTATCAAGCTTAAAACTCATGTTACAGCAAAAGGTAATCAAAATTGTACCGAAAGATCAAAGACAGATCGGCTGGTTCTCCAGGTTCTTCATAGTGAGGAAGGCCACGGGGGTTTTCGGACCATACTTGATTTAAGAAGACTAAACAAGTTTGTAGTGATCAAACCTTTCAAGATGGAGTCAATCAGGTCAATCTTACCGGTTCTGAGACAAGGCGATTATATGACATCCATAGACCTGAAAGATGCCTATTTGCACGTTCCCATTTACTGGAAGCATCAAAAGTTCCTAAGGTTTTGTCTGCAGGGCATTTGTTACCAGTTCACAGCACTACCATTTGGCCTGGCAACATCCCCGAGAACGTTCTCCAAAGTTCTGATCGTCATTATAGCAAAACTGAGAAAAGAAGGGATTACCCTTTGGCCATATCTGGACGACATTTTGGAAGTGGCAAAATCAGAGGAGGCAGCAAACAGGGACACAGAAAGGGTCATTCAGTGTCTAAAAGAGCATGGATGGTTGATCAATGTAGAAAAAAGTCATTTGGTCCCAACTCTGCAAATAAAATACCTAGGGGTGGTGATAAACACCCAAAATATGACAGTGAAACTGACGGAGGACAGAAGGAAGAAAATAGTGCGCCAGGTAAAGGAGATGTCGAGGCGAACAGTGGTTTCGTCAAAGGACTGTATGACAGTATTAGGCCTCATGGCAGCAGCACTGGATACAGTGCAGTGGGCCAGGTGGCACACGAGGAAACTGCAAAATTCGTTCTTGGCTCAGTGGGATGGAAAGAGCGAAGATCTGTCACAAAAAATTGTGTTGACAAGAGCCGCAAGGTCAGACCTAGACTGGTGGGCAGACGAGAATCGCCTAAAAAGAGGAAAATCTTTTGCGACAAAAGAACAAGTCATCGTTACCACAGATGCCAGTCAATCAGGCTGGGGAGCAACCTGCGGGCAAAAGATGGCTCAAGGAGAGTGGTCTTGGGAATGGCAAAGAGCGCATTCAAACCTAAGGGAGATGAAGGCAGTGGTACTAGCCTGTCATTATTTTCAGAAAGAGCTGATCGGAAAAGAAGTGGTGATAAGGTCCGACAATCGGTCAGTAGTGTAGTACGTCAATCGGCAAGGAGGCACAAGGAGCCGTCAGCTTATGCGAGGCGTGACAGAATTATTCGAGTGGGCAGAAGTCAGAGTTCCCGCAATTATAGCAGTCTTCCTGGCAGGGAAGGAGAATCAAGTTGCGGACGAGCTGAGCAGAAAGAAGTGTTGGCCGGGCGAATGGGAACTAAACGACGAGGTGTTTTCTGCACTGACAAACAAATGGTGGATACCCCAAGTAGACCTAATGGCGACAGCAGCCAACAGGAAAGTACCAATCTTTTTTTCAAGATTCCAGGATCCCCAAGCATCACAAATATATGCATTGACAGCAACTTGGGACATGACGAGGGCGTACGTGTTCCCACCGTTCCCAGTGATCGCAAAATTATTAAGGAAAATCCAAAGAGAAAGGACAGAGGTCTTAGCAATACTACCATTCTGGCCGAGGAGGGCATGGTTCAACAAGGTCCTCCAGATGGTGGTGGACGAGCCATGGACGCTTCCGTCAACACCGGATCTGCTGATACAAGGCCGAGTACGTCAAGCACAGCCACAGACCTGGAGACTGACGGCCTGGCGGTTGAGATCAACTGCCTAAAGGGCGAAAGTTTTTCAAAAAATGTCATAAGCACTCTTCTGAAGGCAAGAAAGGTGTCGACTTCAAAGTCTTACTATAAAATTTGGAGAAGGTACATATATTGGTGTCATGAAAATCGAATGATTCCAAAGAAGATTTCTTCTATTCTAGAGTTTCTACAGAAAGGGTTACAAATGAGACTAGCAGTTAATACATTAAAGGTGCAAGTGTCAGCCCTGGGAGCGATGCTAGACCGGAGGGTTGCTGACAATAAGTATGTACGTCGGTTTTTTCAAGCAGCAAAAAGAATAAGACCAAGAGTCAAGGCGTCAATGGCGCCATGGGACTTAAATTTAGTGTTGGGCGTGTTAGCCGCAGAACCTTTTGAGCCATTAGAAGAAATCAATTTGAGCCTACTTACACGGAAGGTCGTTTTCCTAGTGGCGATTACCTCAGCAAGGAGGGTATCCGAGCTGCAGGCATTGTGGGCGGAAGAGCCCTTTTTGAATTTTTTTAGTGATAAAGTGGTGTTACGCACGAATCCTCAGTTTTTACCAAAGGTGGTGTCGGAATTCCACCTTAATCAGGAAATAGTGTTGCCGTCGTTATGTACGAATCCAGGAAACGAGAAAGAAGAACGTTTGAATAAGTTGGACTTAGTAAGGGCATTAAGTGTATATACAGAAAGAGTTAAAAAGTTTCGTAAGGCAAAGAATTTATTTGTGCTTACAAGTGGAAAGAACAAAGGTTATATGGCTTCAAAGGCCACAATTGCAAGATGGATCAATTTATGCATAATTAAAGCTTATGAGGTCAAAGAGAAAGAGCCGCCAAAGGGGCTCAAAGCACACTCTACGTGGGCAGTGGCCGCGTCGTGGGCAGAGAAAGAATCAGCCTCGGCAGTAGAGCTGTGTAAGGCAGCAGGATGGTCTTCGATCCATACATTTACCAAGCACTATCGTATTGATGTCTTATCTTCAGCAGATGCGAAGTTTGGTAGAAGAGTCCTCAGTGCGGTAATATAAAAATATATATATATATATATAAATGTATAATGTGTGTGTGTGTGTATATGTAAAAAAAAAAATATATATATATATATATATTATTTACTTGGTCATTCCCACCCAAGTGATGTAACTGCTGGGATAGAACCCATGATGTAATGGCTGCCATGGGGAGGTAGAAGAAATATCAGATTCTTACCTGATAATGTGTTTTCTTCTACTCCACCATGGCAGCATATATTCCCGACCATAGGCGAATCTAGAATTATGGTAATGGGTGGTCCCAGATCTAGACATAAAAGCAGGGGGAACTTTGTGCGGTGTAGCCAAAAGGGGGCGTGGTCTCATGGGAAGGGGGCGTGGCATCACAAAAAGTGGTGTGGTATTACACTTTAGACCAGGGGTCTTTAACCTTTAAGACCGAGTGGGCCACATAAAAAAATTCAACGAAGTCCGAGGGCCACTAAGTTATACTGAGGTGTTTTAACTATTAAAACTATTTAAAAATGCAGCCAGCTCACCTCACCCCCCACCCCATGATCAGCAAACCATTTAAAAATGCAGCCAGCTTACCTCACTCCCAACTCCATGTTCAGCAAAATATTTCTAAATGCAGCCAGCTCACCTCACACCCCCCCCCCACCAAAACATTTCTAAATGCAGCCAGCTCACCTCACACCCCCCACCAAAACATTTCTAAATGCAGTCATCCAGCTCACCTCACCCCCACCCCAACGTTCAACAAACCATTTCTAAATACAGCCAGCTCACCCTCTCCTGAGGCACCTGCCTTATGTAGCTTTCACATCACACTTTTAAAACGGTATATTGCCGTTTTTTTGCCTTTTAAAACGTTTAAGGCTGCAGTGTGAAAGTGTCATAGTTGAAATACCATTTAAAGTTAACTGGTATTTCAACACGTTTAAAAAGCAGAGTCCTACCCGTTTTAAAGCCAATTCAGAGCCGTTTTTTGTGCTGTCTATGGCACTGAAATGGTATTTAGTAAAAAATAAAGGTTAGAGCACTGTGATAGGCTGTACCTTGTCTTGTGTCCCTTCCCTGAACCAGGAAATAAGCTGTGGGTAGAAACGTGTTCAGAGGTTAAACGGCTTGACTGGTGATGTGAATGGTACTTAAACGGTATTTTTAAATGGTAATCTGCTGCAATATGAACACTAGACCCGTTTAAAATACCATTTAAAATTACAGTTTTTCAAAATGTTTTATGTGATGTGAAAGCTACATTAGTGTCCCTTGCAGAGGGCTGCTGCTGCTGGCGGCGTCTGTCTTTGCTGTCTTAACAGCTATGGAGCAGGCAGGGACAGGTGCAGTGCGCGGATGGTGGCGGTTGTCACTCCAGTCTCCCGGCTGTCTGAAAGGGCGCGGGCGGGACGTGTGTGCGGCATCAGGAAGTAGACAATGCGCATGTCCGTGCACAGTCCCGCCCGCCCCAGCCTCAACCTCACCCAGCAGCATCCTCCGTCACATCCCACTGCTAAGAAGACAGCGCGGAAGGATTTTTTTTTTCATTCAGCACGCCAATCATTTTAATAATGCTATTCACTGGCGGGCCAGGAAAAACAAGTCAGCGGGCCACTCGTGGCCCGCGGGCCATGGGTTGAAGACCCCTGCTTTAGACCATACACAGTAATGCCTATTACACATTTTAGCAAACTCCGTAATACCCATTACACATAAAGCCACACACCGTAATGCCAATTACACATAAGGCCACACACCATAATGCCCATTACACATTGTGCCACACATCATGATGCCCATTACATACTATATAACAAACCGTAATATCCATTACATATTTGCCACATAAGTGCTGCTTACCTACGTGCTCATTGCTAGGGGGTTCTTGCTTGATGGCACCATAGTACCCATTACACATGATGCCGCACACCATAGTACCCATTACACATGATGCCGCACACCATAGTACCCATTACACATGATGCCGCACACCATAGTACCCATTACACATGATGCCGCACACCATAGTACCCATTACACATGATGCCGCACACCATAGTACCCATTACACATAATGCCCCTTATACATGATGCTGCACACATAATGCCCCTTACACATGATGCTGCACACCGTAATGCCCCTTACACATTAAGCCACACATTATGCGTAATGCCCCCACATACCGCCACTTGTAGGGTCCCTTAAGCAATGCCCCCAAAAGTGCCACTTACTGTAAATTTTTATATGAGCCTTCGCTGCTGCTGCAGGGAGAGATGGAGAGCGATGCAGCTGCTTCTATGGGGAGAGGAGCAGAGCGCAGCGCAGAGCACGCTCCCACTCCCCTCCTGGTGTCCCCTCTAGCCGAGTGGACATTTTAAATATTGTGCGCGCTGTTGTTGTGCGTGACGTTGGGGGAACACGCCGGGCGCCGGCATCACATGAGTAAAGGGGGGGCGGGCTGAGGTGAAAGCGGGGAGAAGAATTGGAGCGGAAGCTCAGGGGTGACAGTCATTGACAGCTGGGCAGAGAGCAGGGGGCTGCCTGGCTATATATATATATATATATATATATATATATATATATATATATATATATATATATATATATATATATATATATATATATATATATATATATATATATATATATATATATATATATATATATATATATATATATATATATATATTATATATATATATATTATATATATATATATATTATATATATATATATATATATATTATATATATATATCCCTGGAACCAATTAACCCATATGGATCCAGCCTGATATCAGATTGAAGGCCCAGCGAGTTGGGTTCGACTGAGATCAACCTCGAGCTTCAGTGATGCCGAATGGGGAACTGGCAGCCGTTGAACTGGGTGGGGGTCGGAATTAGCGGGTCCAATGTTATCTTATAGGGAAAACGTTCCAGCTTTGCCTGGCAGTATCTCCGGTTCCCAGGGGGCTAGAGACACGGGGCTGGGCTTGTTGGAAAGCCCCATCCCTCAGCTACAAAACGGACTAATGGGTGGTCCTGTTCACCCCCGGACCACCCCCTAGATTCGCCTATGTTTCCGACCCGTTGTGTTGGTATGTACTAACTGTGTTTTATTTAAGCTGGAAAAGTCAAAAGACACTGAGACAAGGAGGAGGTGCCCTAATATAGGGGATGGTGTCTTTTTTTTCCTTTCCTGTCACTACCCACGGGGGAGGAACCCATGATGTAATGGCTGCCATGGTGGAGTAGAAGAAAACACATTATCAGGTATTTTTAAAACATAAAAAAATTTTATTCCATTAGTATTGCACTGATGGCTTTCCTTAAAATGTGCTGAGAGCGCATGTACCTCCAACCCCTTACGGATATTACGTAAATGTTCTCTCAGCCTGACCTTAAATGGTTAGAGCATGTACATTCAATAGTATAAATGATGTTAGAGGAATGGCAGGTTACAAAATCTCGTATTTTAAATTTTTTGTCATTTATGCAAATTTCCTCAATTTTCATTCCAAATGTATTAGGAATGTTTCTACAACCTATGAAATATCCGCAGCGATAAAAGCCTTTTGAAGCAATTGCCGATTTTGGGGGGGAGATTGGACAAATACTTTGTACAAGTTTTGTTTTAAGGTTGGGTGCCCTTCTAAAAATTAGGTTGGGTGTGTCAGGTATTTCGTCACCAATTATTGGATCCTTCTTAAGAATATTCCAATGCTTTTTTAGAATTTTTTTAACCTCATGATGTTGTGCGCAAAAGTTGGTTGTAAAGGACCATTTGAAACGGTCAGATTCTTCTGTTGACCTATCCTTAGATGTTAGTATCTCTTTTCTTTCCAAATTTTTTACCTTTGTTACTGTCTCTTCCAACATTTTATCATTATATCCACTGGCTATAAAGCTATCTTTCATTTCATCAGCCTGATTTTGATAGACAGATGAATCAGTACAATTTCTTCGGAGTCTTTGAAATTGACTCATGGGGATGGTGTCCAGACATTTTTGGTGGTGACAGCTGTCTTTACTGATATAAGATCGTGAATCAGTAGGTTTCACAAAGTTACGGGTTTTGATTTTTCCTTCCTCTATATAGATGGCTAGGTCTAAGAAGTTAACAGTATTTTTGCTAATTTCGAAGGTGAGTTTTATACCCCTGTCATTAGTGTTGAGGTATGTGCAGAAGGAATTTAAGGACTCTGCATCCCCTCTCCACAAAAGAAAATGTCATCAATATAGCGTCGCCATGACACCAGGCCTGCCCCGTATGGGTGGTGGAACCAGATGTAATCGGTCTCCCACGCACCCATAAATAAGTTGGCAAAACTGGGGGCAAACCTGGTGCCCATGGCGGTACCCTTCTTTTGGATGTAGAAATCTTCCTTAAACAAAAAGTAATTATTAAATAGAATAAATTCCATTCCCTCCAAGAGGAACTCCTGCAGGGTGGTTTCCATGTTAGATTTTTGCAGTGCTATTTTAGCTGCATCCAATCCTTGCCGATGTTCAATGATGGTGTATAATGTAGAGACATCTGCCGAAACCAGGTGGCAATCTTCATGCCATTCTATTTCTTCTAGGAAGTTTAATACGTCTAATGTATCCTTTAAATGTGACAGATTTTTTACCACAAGAGATTGTAGATGGTAGTCAATGAACATAGAGAGGTTTGATGTCGTTGAATCCACCCCGGAGATGATTGGTCTTCCGGGGGGATTCAATGGATTTTTATGAGTTTTTGGTAAGACGTAAATAGTGGGGGTAATTGGGTCTTCAATGAAAATAAATTTTGATTCCTTTTCAGTTATGGTCCCTTTTTTCTCGTATTTATCTATTAAGTTTTTTAGGGATTTATTTACTTTTTTTGTGGGGTTGCTTCTTATCATTTTATAAGTTTCTCTGATAATTGTTTTATTATTTCTGCTTCATAATCTTTCTTATTAAGCAGAATGACCCCCTCCCCCCCTTTATCCTATGGTTTAATGATAAGGTTTTTATCTTCTAACAGAAAAAAAAATCCCACATAACCTTACCTTAAAAAAAGAGAAGGGACTCAAATCTGTTAGAAGATAAAACGCACTTCCAGGAACAACAACTGCGTGGATCGCAACTGGAAGTATGTGCGGTGACACGCAAACATCACTTCCGGTCTGGAGACGCGGCCGGAAGTCAAAGTCCGGGATGAGCTTCGGGAAAAACGGCGGGAAAATCTTGTACCATGCCATCATGGCAACACACAGAACGGACTTTCTTTTATATACTCTTGTATAAGTTGTATATAGGATCCAGATCGCTAGGTAATCTATGTCTGGTAATAGGCTTAGCCACCCACCTAAGCATTGTGGGTATAAATATTGGGAACTGCACATTAATCTTCCACACCTTGAAAAAGATACATCCAGTATCGAAACCGGTCTGTTTGGGAAGGCAGAGGACGTTTTCTAAGGACCCCCATTGTGGACCAGCACCCAGGGACGCCTGTTTGGGTTAACACACTTGCGCAATTTTGTCTGCATTTCTTGTGGACAAAACCACATGAGAGTCTTTTGATTCGAAATCTGATTGTTCAATTTTATGCTTTAAAAAAAAAAAAAAAAGGTATTGCACTATTGTGTTTTCCTATCCCCCTTTTTTGAGTGACCATACTTAAAGGAGAAGGGAAGAGAAGGATCATTCAGTGACGAATTAAGTCCCTCCATTTGAGCTCACATGTCTGCTAATTTGAGTAGACACATCTGATTGGTACGAGGCATATATTTTTTGGATAATTGACTTCTTTTATGTTGCAATATTATACCATTGTGTTTCTCCCTCTTTTTTTGGGTCAAATCCCCTGGAAAAAGGAGAGAGGAAAGTTTACACCCAGCGCCCAGGGAGCTGATTGATTACTCTTGTATTTGGTATTGTATGTTTTGAAGTGGTTCTTCATATAATCATTACAGCACCCAGAGCTGCTTATAAGCGCACGGTAGATTGGTTTTAATCCAAACTCTTACTACATGTGTCTCAGGCAGCCTGTGGATCTATAGTAGGAATGAATGCAGCAGGTTTGATAATGTGTCAGTTACTAATGACTACAGCTGTGCACCAGCTAGGTGATCTGGGTCATGTGGCAGTTACTAATGACTACAGCTGTGCACCAGCTAGGTGATCTGGGTCATGTGACAGTTACTAATGACTACAGCTGTGCACCAGCTAGGTGATATGGAAAATGAGGACCATTTATAGATCTAGAGAACCTGGTCTATTTTCCCTTTCACACGGTTCGACGTGGTTTATTTTTCTATACAATTTTGCTTATATAAGCCAAATCGAATGCAAGGCAATGTATAAAAATTTTCTGCGTAACATATAACGGGTGTATACACAATACGATTGCATTGCTATTCAATCGGAATCGAATTGCACGGCAAGGCAAACACATTTGATTTGGACTATATAGTACATATCTGTACTATATAGTCTTGCCTGCACAGTCTATATTCTATTTAATTTTGATGCCTTGGGAACGCGCATCTGTAGGTCGAATTGAAATCGATTAGAAAATACACAAGACTATATATACAGATCTGTACTATATAGTCCAAATTAAGTGCATTTGTCTTGCAGTGCAATTCGATCCCAATTGAATAGCAAGGCAATCGCATTGTGTGTTCACCCGTTATATGTGACACAGACACATTTTATACATTGCAAAGGGGTTCTAGTAATCTTCACCAACTAGGTGTTTTCAAATAAGGTAATAATCCTGGAATAGTTTTCTATGGGCCTTATGTTTTGCATATATTTCTGAACTTATTTTATATTTACACGTTCACACCCAAATAAAACCTAAAAGTACTAACTTGAGGCTGGTGTATTTTGAGCTTGTATGTTTTAACTCTATATTTTATGTGCAGGTAAGATTTCCTAGAACGCCAATGGACTGAGTTCATCTCAAATCCAGACTCTATTACCACAAGTATAATGTTAGGCACCCTACATTGGTGGGCCCAGGACAACATGCCTTTAATAACCGACCCGGTACATGTTGAATAAGAACAACATAACCCTTAAATGACATTTTTTAAATGTTTGCAGTGTAGTCATTAAGGCAAATAGAATGCTACTGTCTCACACAGCTGGAGGGATTCCCAGATGTGTCCTTGACATTGCTGTTTGAAGATTGGGCCACGTTTACCTAGAATAACAGTGTATAAGCGAAGGCCTGCAGTCAGCGTTCCCTTCCTTCTGCAGAGTCTAACCACCATGACTAGCCTGAACGTAGTGGTGGCTTTCTTTGTCGTAGTGGTTGCCCTGTCTCAGCTAATCCGCTGGCTATTTAGGAAATTGCTCCCTGCCAGGATTTACAGATGCACTGTCAGTGAACTGGTCAGCTCTTTGCAGCTGTGTGCCTGCTGCATGGAGCTCCGTATGCTTTCGGAGATTGGCATGTGGGGTGGAGGTTATGGTCCTGACGTGGTCTCCACTCTGCTCTTCTTGCTCTATGCAGCCCACGGTTTCACCTTTGGTGGGGCATCTGCCAACTCCGCAGTCTCTCTACAGGAGTTCCTGCTCAAAGATTGCACTTTGATGGATACGGTATTGAAATTAGCATCTCAGTATGCCGGCATGGCAGCTGCCAAGTTCCTGACCAAACAATATTGGATGTTGGAGCTGACAGAGTTCCACTTAATCCAATCCATGATGTCACAAGACTGCAGTTCTTCCCTGCAAACCACCCCTGCTCAAGGCATCTTTGTGGAAGCGTTGTGTGCCTTCTGCTATCATCTAGTGCTACTCCGCTTCCAAAGCACCAGATTGGTCTACAAGGTGCCTACAATTGCACTTACTGTCACTTTACTGACATATGCAGGTAAGTAGCTGCTATCGCTCCGCATCATTATTATTAGTATTAAACCTTGTATGTGTGTGTATCGCATTGTGTATATATATGACATACACCAGAATACTCAATTGTGGACACATGGTATCAGAGGCTCAGACTCTACTGCAGCCATTGGAGGGGAAATGTCTAGACTAGGTCAGTGCGCTGTGTGCAGTAGTATTGTGTACGATAGATGTTGGTAGTAGTATGCTGATGTGATCAGACCCCTAACTGACTGTGCACTGGGTCCCAGATGTCCAGAGAATATCTACCTAACAATTTGGGAATGTCTGCTGAATATAGTCACATAGAGCCTTATTCAAACCCGCTCACCGGGCTGCAAATTTGTGATTAAAAACTGCGCATGCGCACGGTACGCAGTGCAATTGTGCGACGCGTCCAACCAAAGGCTAGGCAGATTGACACCCTGTGAGCGTTTGGTGACATGCTGCTGGAGTTTTCTGTGCATCCCCTACAACATGCAGGCGTTCCACGGCCGTTACTGCTGACGTCATCAGCAGCCTCCTTCTCCCCACGGCCTCCACAGCGCCGAGTACGTCTAGACCTACCCGGCACTGCGAGCAAGGGGAAAATCATTTGATGCTGAATGATTTTCCTCAGGTGTGCAAGGCTGTGTATGTATGTATTTGCAGCTGTGCACAGGGGCGGGGGAAGTGCGTTTACCTACTCTCTGGGTTCCGAACACTCGCAGCCCAGTGAGCAGGTCTGAATCAGGCAATCCAATTCTATTAATCATTTTCTAGGATGCATTAGAGCAATGAAAGAATTTGGTTGCCATAGGCAACATCACCTCTTTTTATTTTTAAAACAGGGTTGCCAACTTTCTTATTCTCCTCTCCGGGAGAAGCCCGGAGAGGAGAGATTCCGTAGCCGCTCAGGGGGCGGGGCTTAAGCATGGCATCACTAAGCCCCGCCCCCATGCTGTCAAACCAGCAAATTTGGTGATCTCCGTGGAGGGGGCGGGGCAAAAATGACGCAATTGTGTCATTTTAGCTCCGCCCCCTCCTCTGAGACCCGAGGATTGTGGCATTTTAATGCCGCGATCCGGGGGACAGCGGGGGTCCCCCCTGAATCCGGGAGGGTTGCCCACCCTTCCGGGGGGCCGGGAGGGAGCCCCGATTTTCGGGAGACTCCCGGAAATTCCGGGAGGGTCGGCAACCCTGTTTTAAAAGCTTTAGTAAACGTACCCCTTAGTTTGAGGCGTGGTGTTCACGGGCACCCTATTATCTGAATTCTGTATTTGTTTTGCATGAGCTGATATTTCCTAGAGAGACTGCATCTAACATGGAGATAAATGGGTAATGTTTGCTCATTAGCTCCCTGGGCATCTTAGGAACCGGATGTGTCCTGACTTGTTTGTTGAATGGCAGTTACAGAGGTTAGACTCCAGCACAGTCCAAAATTCGGTACTTGTTTCCTAGCACGGCCACAATCGCGGGCATCGTGTACCTTAAAGTTAAGGTACACGATGCCCGCGAAGGACCCGATTTCCTTTGAAATCAGGTACATTTTACCGGCAAAGGCAAAATCGCGGGCATCGCGTCGGTCGCGTGCATTAACATGGTCCTCGACGCGATGCCCGCGATTTTGCCATAGGCTTCAATGTTAAAATGATTTTTAACATTGAAAGCGGGAGCATCGCGTCGGTCTTGTGCCATTATAATGGCACAAGATGAGATGGACTTGATTAAGTCCATCTCACATAGGAAACAATGTGAAATGGGCCAATATGACCCATTTCACATTGTATATGGCCCCATCGTCACCCCACGATTGACGCCAACCCAAAGCGTGACAAGCGCAGCGAGCCCGCGAAGGGCGGCTGTGCGTGTCCTCCGACCTTTTCATACCCCTACTATCCACGTCGGCGTGGAGTTGAGAATATAAAGTGTGGCGAGCGGACGCGTATACCTGTGAAGTTATATGCGTGCGCTCGCCACGCTTCGGGCTCGGTGGCTCGCTACACTCGCCACACTTTATATTCTCAACTCCACGCCGACGTGGATAGTAGGGGTATGAAAAGGTCGGAGGACGCGCACCGCCGCCGCTCGCCACGCTTCGGGTTTTTAACCACATGCAATCGCTCCAATGCAATCCGCAGGTGGGAGTCAGAGGGAACGCTTTCAACGGCATGGGGTTTGGGGAGAGGGGGCCGGAGGGACCGCTTGCGGCGTGGGAGAGGGCGGCATTGTAGCGTAGCGCTATCGGGCGGCGGGGGTCAGCGGTGGCGGCAGAAGTGTTTAAAACACTGCACTGGACACCCCTCTGATTGGCTTAGCACTCTCAACCAATCAGAGGGCTGCTGAGTGTTTTAAACACTTCTGCCACCACTGCTGACCCCCGCCACCCTCTAGCGCTACGCTACAATGACGCCCTCTTCCAGCACTCTGATGTGACATCTCAAGATGGCATGCAACATTGGGTGCTTTAAGGGGGCACTTTTTGCACCACAAGATGCGATCGGGTTCGATGGTCGTTGCACTTCGATGTCGCCTCGAATCCGATCCCATAAGTTTATGGGCAGCATTAGCTCATGCCAGTGGGTGTTTGGAGGAGAACGCTTTGAGTAAGGCAATTAGAAGGAAGGGGGAGTATGTTTAGGCACTAACCATCAGAGTTAGGGTAAGTATATTCACCTGACCCCTGTTGGGAAATACTGTATACATACACACTCCACACATTTGCAAATATATGTAAACAAGATCTCTGAATCCTACTACCATGTGGTTTTTAAATCTGGTTACTAGTATAATGCAGTGTGCTGGGGAAACAATTACTTTTTCTTACTCAGTATTACACCTCCCTTTCACTATCACTAAACTTATTTGAGTGTTTGCCAGTAAGAATTTCTGTTGAAAGAGGCATAATGGAGCCAGTGTTAAGAGGAGGTGCTGGTCCTGACATGGGGAGCACTATGGGGTTGCATACCTCTCGAACATGACCCATTCCAGGACGGACACCATGCTCTGTTTCTGGACTTCCATCTTAATGTATGATTGCCATCACCTCTGTTAAACAGGTTGATTGATAAGAAAGGTGTTTCACCACAGGTGATGGCAATCATACATAACCAGGGAAGTCCAGGAATAGAGCATTGTGTCCCTCCTGGAGAGGGTCATGTTGGGAGGTATGGGGTTGCTTTAGGGCAGAGCTGGCCAGACGATTGTAGCCCAGGATCTACTTTTTGTACACTTGCTTACTGGTGCTCTAAGGACATCTCCCCCATGTGCAAAATATTCCCTTCCCAGTGCAATATGCCCCTTACACATATTTACCATATTTAGCAGTTCACATACCAAAATTCGCATTATGCCACACGGTATGAGCCAAAATTCCTATTATGCCACACGGTATGAGCCAAAATTCGCATTATGCCACACGGTATGAGCCAAAACTCGCATTATGCCACACGGTATGAGCCAAAATTCCTATTATGCCACACGGTATGAGCCAAATTTCACATTATGCCACATGGTATGAGCCAAAATTCAGAGAAAGAGAGAGGAACAGCAGGGAAATAGGTATAGAGTGTGACAGTAGGGACAGTGAGAGTGATTATAATATCATATATAATATTATTAATGTGCTGTTATACATTAGATGGGAGGGGGGTATCTTTACAAGTTTCAGTTTATCCCAGTTGCCTGCGATGGAGATTTGTGCCTTCGTAGAAAGCAATACTCCCATCATATATTAAATCTTACAGCAGGCATATCCAAACTGTGGCCCTCCAACTGTTGTGAAACTACATATCCCAGCATGCCTTGTCATAGTTTTAGCATTCCCTAACAGAAATATTGTGGAAAGGCATGATGGAACTTTTTGTTTCACAACAGCTGGAGAGCCATAGTTTGGACATGCCTGTCTTACAGGGAGTTGACTGTCACTGTCCTAACTGTTCTGCTGCCACTGCTCCCCCTGAGCCTTCCAGCTGCAGCTAAGCCTTCCTGCCACTGCAAAACTTTCCGCCAGTGCTGAGGCAGCCTCATCTCTTGCTTACTGAGCTTCTCACTAGCGGTGCGCGGTGGAGTCACCCATGCACCAACCGCTGCTAGCTGCAAAAGGTATTTAAAGTCTTCAACTTCAGAGGTCAATCACGATCTACCGGTGAGAGAGTTTCATGATTGATGGGTAGCTTACGATCAATGTTATGGCAAGGTCTGCTCTAGGGTGATGTAGTTAATATGCCAACAATTGGGTTCCCAGTGGTCAGGATGCTGACGCAAAAACCCCAACATATCCGCCAGCCAGAATCCCAGTGCACAGGTTCTATTTAGCCTTTTTTGGGGGTCCATGACCTCCATAAAGGGGGAATACAACCATGTGGCAAGCCACCATGCCTGCAGCATGACGAGCCCGTAGGGGCCATCGTTGTGCTCCCCCCTGCCGGCATTCTGGCTGCAGGGATCTCGACTTCTGGCAAATCATACTGAACCCGCCCTGGATTGATGTGGCAATCTATCACATTTTATTTAACACTTTTCTCTTACTAATCTTATCACTAACAATATTCCTTTACTATTTTAATTCTATTCATCACTTTTGTATCTCTTTTTGTATACCACTCTGACTTCTTATTAACACTAGGTTTCTCACTGGTTCGCTGCTCAATCCTAGCCCTAGCAATAGTGACCCCAATACTCAGAGAAGTGTACACACACACACACAATCTATGAATCCAACTACCATGTGGGTTTTAAATCTGGTTACTGATATAAGTGTACTAGGGAAACAATTTGTGTTTTCTTACTCAGTATTACCCCTCCCTTTCACACCCCAGAGTGATATCCTTAAACTGATTGAGCGTCTGCCTCTATGTATTTCTGTAACACTCCACACATATGCCCTTATTCAGATCTGATCGCAGTACAAATTTGTATGGAAAATGGGCAAAACCATGTGCACTGCAGGTGGGGCAGATGTAACATGTGCAGAGAGAGTTAAATTTGAGTGGGGTGTGTTGAAACTGAATTCTAAATTGCAGTGTAAAAATAATGCAGCCAGTAGTTACCCTGCACAGAAACAAAATAACTCACCCAAAACTAACTCTCTGCACATGTTACATCTGCCCCACCTGCAGTGCACATGGTTTTGCCCATTTTCCAAACAAATTTGTACTGCGATCAGATCTGAATAAAGGCCATTGTCTTGTTTAGAAATCAAACTCATGACCCCCTAGTGCTCTGAGCCAGCAATACTAACCACTGTGCTGGTATGTCATGATCAGGTTTCTTTATTTCTGTTCCCTGGGTTAGTATTTTTAACACCTGGGTCACCCAAATGGGAAGGACACATGGAATAAATAAAACAGCCTGCCAAGTTGTGTGCCTGACTCTTAACCCTTTGAGTGCCAAGTGAATTTGTCAAAATTGGTTTGAAAATCCCCAAGAAAATATTTTTATTCATCAGAATGACCTGTAATGTTTACCTTATATATAGGAAGAATAATCTTTTTTTACACATAATTTTTTTTATTTTAATTAATTTAACAAATGTAACAGATGTTGTCACTCAAAGAGTTAACCCGCTCTAAACAGCCCCTTGTAGTTCCATGTTTCATAGTAGCATAATGTCCTTTAATTGTCCATATCTCAGTGCTGTAATAGTCATTGCACATACAGCCAGGGAAAATATTCCATAATGGAACACTCATATGTTATTAATATTAAAACAAAATGTTGTTCTTTCTTATAATGGTCATGTGTAATAATGTATGAAAATATATTATTTCAGACAAAATGAAATAGTATGTTCTTGTAGATTTGGACTCCTCCTACATTAATCCTACATTAGACCATACTATATTTACCATACTGAATTTCTTTTATCATGTAACTTGCATGATTATTTTTTCACATTTGTTTAGTTTTATATTATGCAGATGATTACTACTAGTAAGCACGCTCGAAGCAAAAGCTTTTAAAGCTAGTCTGCTACCTTCTGTGGTTGTGCATGTGTGAGAAAGGGATGTAGTTTCACTCTCTGCCAGCAGATGGCAGTGTTTTGGAGACCCACGGACACTAGACATATATATAGATTATAGTTACAGATTTAGGGGCACATTCAGTCCCGGGAGTTGTCCTACAGTCATGACCCTGGCCCGCTCGATATTCGGCAGGCGTTATTTAATGTCCTGCCTGCCGAATAACGAAAAGGGGGCGTGGCCGCTAGAAACGGTCGTAGATTTTGAGATACAGCTGTGATCTCGACAATCCACAATCGGCAAAACGGGCCCGACTGCTTTCAAAGTCTGGTTCGTTTGGACAGGATGCCTCTTCAATGCTGTCGGGAAAGACCGTATTGAATAGGCGCCCGCCGCTATTTCCCCCTTTGGAAATAGCGGCTGGGGATTCAATCTGACAGTCAGAATCAGTTGGAATTCAATATTCCGGCTGTCCATTGTCGGAAAGTCCATGGATCAGCGAAAATGGCCACGGATTGATGAAAAGCAAACGTGAATTCGACAATCTGGGGCCGTTTAAAAAAAAAAAAAATGTGAATTTAAAAAAAGAAAGGATCTGACACCCATCAATGCTGTCATTCATGGCAGCATTGAATAGGTGAGTGGAGATATTTTCCGGCAGGGGAAATATCAGCAGATTGAATCCCCCCTTAAGGTTTTATTAGAGTGCACCGAGTATCTGTCTTACTTGCAATTTGCTGACGTTCTCCTAGAAGCCAGGACCAAATGAAAGTCAAATGAGAATAAAAATAGATTTAAATCAGTAAGTTAATCATTAGTGAAATGCTCCAGTAGATGTTTGTAGTGGCATTAATATTTCTTCTCAGAGAGAGTCACATTTAGGGCAGCAGATAAATCCACTAGTACAGCACAGTAGGCGACCTGTGGATTTAGCACTGCACACAGGGCCTAATTCAGGACTTGCTATCCACTGCTGGTAACGCAGCAGTAACAGACGTGCAGCTGCAGTAGTGATCCCATCCTGCATTGGATCTCTCTACCACCATCGGGAAGGTTATGTTATCCATTGTGTAGTGCAAGCTGCCTGTCGCGGGACTATGTAAAAACCGGACCCGGACTAGACTCCGGACCGCCGGACAGGACATCAAAATCTGCAGTCCGGAGCTTGTAGGGTCCGGTCCGGGGGGTGTCCTGTTCGGGGCGGTGTCTTGTCCAGGGGGGGTCCCTGTGATAGCTATCACCAGGGACATGGGGAGGGGAGATTACAGCCTCCCCGTGTGGTCCGGACCGTCCGGTTTTTGCTACATGCCCGGACCATACAGGGAGACTTTATTCTCCCCCTCCTCCACTCCCTGGTGACAGGTGTCACAGGCAGCCCCCCGGACAGGACATCCCCGGACAGGACGCTACAAGCTCCAAAATGCAGAGTTTGATATCTGGTCCGGGGGTTTTGTCCTGGTCCGGATTTTACCCATACACGCCTGTCGCAGAGGACGGGAAATCTCTGCCATAGGATGAAGATCCTTGTCCGTCCCCCCCCCCCCCCCACCAAAGACCATCGCTGTCCCCCAGACAGCAGTAGACTGACAATCACCCTGTAATTCTGCTTCCAACGATGTTGGACCGATTTGTGTATGTGCAGAACAGGTCCTGTGTATACATAAAGTACTATCAGTATTTTGTGCATGGTAGCGCTACAGCGACTGCACCTGAATGACCCCACATAGACGCAACTCGTGTAGCACCTTCCATGTATCTGTACTCAGCCTTTACACCTTTTGTTAAGTGTGTGTTATAAGCTAGGCAGAGCATTACACCCATGGAACACTAATTGTATGGGTGCGTGTTTGCTTTCACACAGAGTTTGCAATTCTCCATTCGGCTCCATATTATGCCCAGATTTCATGCCCACAGCGTATGTAGGTGACGGCATTATTATGTTACCTTTATTATATCCTTTGTAAGCACTAACTATGTTGTTCCTCTTCCCAGGGAGTTCATACACAGCAGCTTACTTCAACCCAGTCCTGGCATACACACTGACGTTCGACTGCTCCGGGAGCACACTGCGAGAATACACTAGTGTTTATTTTGGTGGCTCATTAGCTGGTGAGTAGGTGCAGCTACAGTACATGATGATATGTAGACAAACAAGTCCCGGGAAGCTCTTGTGTACTCAGTGGTGTAAGTTTGTCCCAGTTGCCCGGAGGCAAGATAACTATTGGTGCCCACACGCACAGCACCTTATATAAATATATGTATGTAATGTGTATTATATTTAAAATAGAGTGGGACGTCTATGGTCCTGTTAGGAGGGGGAGTCAGCCACAGAAGAGATATTGACGGCTTTCAATTAACTAATTTAGACTTGCAGGTGTGATAAATTCATATATATGTAGTGATTTATAGGCATACAATGCCATACTAGTTATTATTAATATAAGATATATTGTGCTATAAACATATGCTATCCCCACAGGGGACATTGTCTGAGAAATGAACAATTCCCAGCAGTCTCTGCAACTGTTGAAGAGGTCAGGAGTTGGTCACATGACCAGGGTCAGGGGAGACAGTTGGGAGTGAGGAACAGTTGTGCTGTGCAGTCTGTGAGGGGAAGATGGAGAATCCCTGAGGAGATTTGTAAAAGGCAGAGCTACACAGCAGGCAGGGCGGATAGCGGTGCTGACAGGTGGTCTCTGAGGTGGAGAATCAGCAGTGACGCAGCATCTGGAGGGCAGTCCCGGCCAGAGGCAAAGGAGAATACTAATCCGCAGTCATAAGAGAGGTGTGGTGAGTCCCGCCCTGACACCCATATATATAGCAAAGGAGGGGAATGGCTAACTATCTAATAGTATCAAGCTGCAGGAATTGATATTCAGGGAGCCAGCACAGTTTCCTATGCGTGATATACCTAGTGCTATACTGCTGGAACATCACACAGCCCAGAGCAGAGGCAGAGACAGCCTATATTACGGCCCCTCAGGCAGTCTAGTCCATTCCCAGTGCAGCCAAACACAGTCTGCACAGAGTAACTTAGTCCAGTCTGAGGGACAGCTTGCTAGTTTCACACAGTTACTTTTCCAGTGACTGTCCACAGCTAACTAGTGACTTACACTGCCAGCAAATCAAATACAGTGAGCATCAGTGCAGTTTTGCTATAGAAGGAGAGAAACAGTACAGCAGCTTATTCTTGGACAAGCACCCTGCTGTCAGGTTTACTAGTGACATTAATGAGTGAGCAATGTTAGTTGCACCGTTTCTAGTCGCAGTCCAAGTGTAATTGTAAGAGACTTCCTAAACCCTTATTCACCGCATATGTCAACTCTATAGTCCCATCCATTACAGAGTCTGTGTATCCTGATTTACCAAAGGAAGGGGGATAATTGACACCTTGGAAGTAGCTATGGTCAAGAATGGCAGAGTGACATAGTGTCAATCGTGTGTTCTCCCTGTCTATCCATACCGCATAAGTGATACAGGGACATACTTAGTCAGTCATAACAAGACTGTGCGGTTTGTGAAGTTTGGACAGTCTAAATACTGACCCCGTGTGTCGCTTACTTAGACATATATATATACCTAGGGCTAAACCCGGCTAACAAGAAGCCAGGGGACGCCTAAAGGGACATAACGACATCCATTAGTTGACGCAAGGGAACTACATCCGATCCATGAGAGCTTCAGGGAGCGCTGCATAGCACACAAGAGAGAAAGTATATAAAAAAAACGACTCAAGGGCTAAACCCGGCTAACAAGAAGCCAGGGGACGCCCCCAACAAGAGGAGCATAGTGTTATATATTGTGTGACAGCTACAAAAGTCAGTGCAGGCAAATCCTAGGCAGAATCTCGCTTTTAGGCATATTTCGATGGTTGCCTAGCAACTCCACGCTGAAGAGGAATCAGGCTGTGCACAGTGAAGGTTAGCTAACCAACCAAGTAACAAGAATTAACTTTACATCCAACTGAGTTCTGGTAGGAAGAAAGCTAGAAAACTAGTAGAATAGCTGTTAAGTAATAATAACAGGGTTACATCTGTTATATGCAGTGGTGTAACTAAGACTTTTAATTAACACCTGTGTTTCTGTGTTAGAGCATTGTATGCAGGAGGTTGCCTGTAACTTAAAAGTTCAGGCACAGTTAGTATTGTAAGTTAAATAGACATATATCTTATTGCGCAATAAGTCACACATACTATACTACTAGGTGATTCATCGCGCCCTACGGGCGCTCTTCACACCGTCGTAAGGGGCTGCGCCCCCTTAATTTGTGAACGTTTGTATATGAGAAATATGGTTAGAATTGTATGAAAGATGCCCTGTATTGCAACTTAGGTGTCCGCGAATCGCGGGAGGGGGGGTCGCGGAGGGTGCCGCGAATTGCAGGAGGGGGGTCGCGGGGGGTGCCGCGAATTGCAGGAGGGGGGGTTGTGGGGGGGTGGATGCTGCGAATCGCGGGAGGGGAGGGATTGCAGAGAATCGCGGGAGGGGGGTCGCGGGGTGGGTTGCCGCAAATCGCGGGAGGTGGGTTACGGGGGCGGGGGTTGCGGCGAATCATGGTAGGGGGGGTCGCGGGGGGTGTGCCGTGAATCACGGGAGGGGGGGTCACGGGGTGGGGTGCCGAGAATCGCGGGGGGGTGTGTGTGTGTCGTGAATCGCGGGAGTGGGGGTTGCGGGGGGGGGGGGTGGGGGGGTGTGACGCGAATCGCCACAAGAAAAAATCAACACAGAAAGGTCAACACATGTAAATGTTGACATAAGTGTGGCACTTCATTGGTTTCCATGTCGACACATGAGAATGAATATGAAAACATTCAAAAAATGAAAAAAAAAACTTCAAAAACTCATGTCAACCTTTTTCATTGTCGACCATAGCCATGTCAGTGTTTTCCATGTGCAATTTAATTCTGGAGCTGCTGCGAATCGCGGGGGGGTGCCGCGAATTGCGGGAGGGGGGGTCGCGGGGGTGGGTGCCGCGAATCGCGGGAGGGGGGGTTACGGGGCGGGGGTTGCGGCGAATCATGGGAGGGGGGGTCACGGGGTGGGGTGCCGAGAATCGCGGGGGAGGTGTGTGTGTGTGTGCCGTGAATCGCGGGAGTGGGGGTTGGGGGGGGGTGGGGGGGTGTGATGCAAATCGCCACAAGAAAAAAATCAACACAGAAAGGTCAACACATGTAAATGTTGACATAAGTGTGGCACTTCATTGGTGTCCATGTCGACACATGAGAATGAATATGAAAATATTCAAAAAATGACAAAAAAACTTCAAAAACTCATGTCAACCTTTTTCATTGTCGACCTTAGCCATGTCAGTGTTTTCCATGTGCAATTTAATTCTGGAGCTGCCGCGAATCACGGGGGGGTGCCGCGAATTGCGGGAGGGAGGGTCGCGGGGGTGGGTGCCGCGAATCGCGGGAGGGCGGGGTTCACAGGGGTTCCAGTGGGGGGTTGCCGCGAATTGCGGGAGGTCACGGGGGGTGCCGCGAATCGCGGGAGGGGGGGTTGCGGGGGGGTGTGACGTGAATCGCCACAAGAAAAAATCAACACAGAAAGGTCAACACATGTAAATGTTGACATAAGTGTGCCACTTCATTGGTGTCCATGTCGACACATGACAATGAATATGAAAAAATTAAAAAAATTAAAAATAAATCTTCAAAAACTCATGTCAACCTTTTTCATTGTCGACCATAGCCATGTCAGTGTTTTGCATGTGCCATTTAATCCTGGGGCTGCTGCGAATTGCGGGGGGGGGGGGGTGCCGCGAATCGCGGGAGGGGGGTCGCAGGGGGGGTGCCGCCAATCGTGCAAGGGGGGGTCGTGGGGGGGTTCTTTTTGCCGCGAATCGCGGGAGGGAGGTCGCGGGGGGGGTGTTTTTTCCACGAATCGGGGGGGGGGGGTCACGGGGGAGGGTTTGCCGCGATTCGCGGGAGGGGGGGGTCGCGGGGTGGTGGTTATGCCGCGAATTGCGGGAGGGGTCGTGGGGGGGTTCTTTTTGCAGCGAATCGCGGGAGGGGGGGTCGCGGGGGTGTTTTTGCTGCGAATCGCGGTAGGGGGGGTCGCGGGGGAGCGGGTGTTTTTGCCGCGAATCGCGGGAGGGGGGGGGCGCGCGGGGGGGGAGGTTTTGCCGCAAATCGCGGGAAGGGGGCGCTCACCTGGTGGCTGTGGAGTAGCAGTGCTGGGCAACATGGGAAGGCAGTGGGTATCTGGCACTGTCTGTGGGCTCACTGGGCTGGTTCTCTGTCACATACCTCCCAACATGACCCTCTCCAGGAGGGACACAATGCTCTGTTTCTAGACTTCCCCTTAATGTATGATTGCCATCACCTGTTTTAAACAGGTTAATTTCTCAGAAAGGTGTTCAGCACAGCTGTAGGCAATCACACATTAAGAGGAAAGTCCAGGAACAGAGCGTTATAGACACAGACACCCACTTTGAGTGACAGATGTAGCCAAATATATAGGAGATTTTTGCCGGTGATTTTATAACTTAATTCCCTACAGTTAATAGTACATATGCATTGTTTGATTCACAATTGTTGTTTTTAGCATCAAAGGTAGGAAAATATGTTCTGTTTATTGTGAGGACCTGGTGAACGGAGATAACCGGTGGATTACAGACATGTTCCGGTAAAATAAAACTTGTACTTAAATTGAGATGTATTGCATGTATCTGCTCCTGTGAGAGAAAAAGTGACAGTGTAATTCTTACGATTTGGTTCATTGTTTAATGCATAATAAAAAGTCTTTGGAAGCTCAAGTGTAATCTTTGAAGAAGAAGGAGTAAACTATCTACTTACCTGGGAAATCCTGGTTGATTTCACAATTGGCGTCTGACGAACAGGATACTTTCATCAAAAGCGGAGAAAACCCAACCCAGCGTCACTCAAAATGTCTCAAGACGATAGTCAGGAAAGACAAGAAGATATGCTTGGCAACGAGGACCAAGGAGATGCAGTGGCTAGAATAAGTTCAACGGCACGTAAACCGGCAGTGATAACTATGCCCTATTACTTGGGGGCGCCATGGCTTCCCACTTATACCGGAGATAGTGGAATGACTGAAACCAATGCATTCCGCGACTTTAGGGAACAAATTGAAACCATGTTCCAAGTATATAGATTAGATGAAAATCAACAAAAAGAGATACTATTGGCTCAACTGAGAGGATTTGCAAAAAGGGAAGTAAAGTCATGGCCAAAAAGTCAGAAAACATCGGCAACAGACATCTTGAATAAGTTGGCAAAAGTGTTTGATGCAAAGACTCTCTCTGAATTAAAAGCACAGTTTTATTCCCGAAAGCAGCAACCAAATGAAACATTGCGGGAATACGCAGTGGAGTTACAAGAGGCCTTACAGGACATTAAGACATGTGCTCCTAGGGAATCAATTGAGGAAGATGAAACCTTAACTAATCAATTCCTCGATGGAATCTACGACGCAAATACGAAAGGACAAGTAAAAATGTTGCATCGTCAAGAATCACCTATAAGCTTTGCAGACTTCAAGGAGTTGATGGTAAAGGTTTTAGGCGATAAACCCAAAAAGGGAACCATGAAAGCACCTGTTGAAACCGTTTTTCAGCAAGTTCAATCTGCTGCCTTTAAAGACCCCATCGAAGAAATGAAAGAGCAAATTGCTGAATTGACACAAGGCATGACTGATCTTTGTCGAGAATTGAGAACCTTAAAAGAGACGCAGACCTTACAGAGACCCTGGCAGATGGAGAGAGAACCCCATTACGGAAATGAGGGGAGAAACGCTTCATGGAGCTCCCGCCGACTTCCTACAGATACATTCGATGAACAAGGAAGACCCATCTGCAGGCTTTGCCAAAAGAGCGGGCATTTTGAGCGAAATTGCCACAGTACGGAACATTTAAACAGAACTCCCGAGTTCCGTGACCAACCGTCGGGAGAATCTTCAGTAGAAGGTCCCACATCGCAAGAATGGGTACCAAAATTCATTGGGTGTTGCCCTACCATTGAAATCAAAGTGAATGGAGTCAGCATACCAGCATTGTTGGATACCGGGTCACAAGTGACTACGATTCGATGGGATGAGTTCATTAAGCATTGGAGGAAAGAAAGTATCGTAGCCACACCACCGGCCGGGTTGAATTTGTTAGCCAGTAATGGACAACGTATTGACTGTTGCGGATACTTTGAAGCTGAGATCAAGATAGGGCAAGCTCATCTAATCAATCAAGGATGTTTAATTACGGCCGTTAAGGACCAATGGTTACCACCCATAATTGTTGGAATGAATGTCCTAAGAAATTGCCCGGAAGAACTAATCTCGACACTGACACCAGAACTGTTCAACCGACCTCAGACTGTGAGACGAGTCATGCAATACACGGTCTATGACCGCAGAAGCCAGGCAGGGAAGAGGGTGCTGGCTACGCAAGTACAAGGAACGGTCAAGTGGTTTAATGTCCGGAAGAGGTATGGCTTCATCAACAGGAATGACACAAAAGATGATGTCTTTGTCCATGAGACGGCCATAAAGAGAAACAACCCCCAGAAATTTCTGCGCAGTGTTGGAGAATGCGAGACAGTTGAATTTGATGTGGTAGAAGGAGAGAAGGGTGCTGAGGCAGCCAACGTGACGGGTCCTGGTGGTGTACCAGTTAAAGGAAGCCGTTTTGCTCCCAACAGACGTCAGTTCCGCAGATGGTCTTACCAGCCAAAAGTAGAGGATGATGCCGAATCTGGTGGAGAAGGCATAAGTACAGACCAAGCAAGTGAAGGGGAGAGAGTGGAAGAAGTGTTCCCTCCGCAGAGACTCATCCGGTGCAGAAGTCCACTGCCATTCTCCCACAGGCAACCTTTTGGTAGGGGAAACAGTGCAGCGGATCAGGAGCTTGACACCCTCCCCGAGGGGACAGAAGTGATTCAGACCGATGGGTTGAACAAACACGAGCATCGGCATGAACTGGCCGAGAAAGTAGTGGAAGAAAGGATGGAGACAGCCCACCACCCACAAGGGACAAGTTATGGCCAGAACGCGAATGCCACTTCATTCCGAGTGGGAGACCTAGTTTGGAAGCTGGATGACCAACGGAGTAACGACTTAGATCCCTTCTGGGAATCTGAACCCTACGTAATTGTTCACCTTTCGGCTACAGACACTGGGGTGTATGGAATAAGAAGAGATGGAGATGACCACCAAGATCTTAAGATGGTACACATAAACCAACTTGAGCCATGCCAGGACTGTACAGAAGAAGACGCAATACCACAAGTCCCCTACCATCCTATGCAAGACCCAGTATATCTTCAGCGCCTTAGGGAAATACTCCTCGCAGAGAAAAGAAGAGAGGCCGAGGAACGTGGCCCATTCCTCCACAAAGATGGTGTAGAGGAGATGTCCAGCAGACTCATTAGAAGTACCAGAGGGGTAAAACCCCTCTGATTCAGAGATTGAACATATATGTTTAAAGTAAAGAATGATTTATGATAAAAATTTAAACTTTCTTGACTTAAAAAACATGTAATGATTTACAATGTTTGATATGTAGATATGTAGTATACTGATGTAAAAATGTATAAAGTCCATTGCCTGAGGACATGCAACGTTTTACCGGGGAAAAATGTGATAAATTCATATATATGTAGTGATTTATAGGCATACAATGCCATACTAGTTATTATTAATATAAGATATATTGTGCTATAAACATATGCTATCCCCACAGGGGACATTGTCTGAGAAATGAACAATTCCCAGCAGTCTCTGCAACTGTTGAAGAGGTCAGGAGTTGGTCACATGACCAGGGTCAGGGGAGACAGTTGGGAGTGAGGAACAGTTGTGCTGTGCAGTCTGTGAGGGGAAGATGGAGAATCCCTGAGGAGATTTGTAAAAGGCAGAGATACACAGCAGGCAGGGCGGATAGCGGTGCTGACAGGTGGTCTCTGAGGTGGAGAATCAGCAGTGACGCAGCATCTGGAGGGCAGTCCCGGCCAGAGGCAAAGGAGAATACTAATCCGCAGTCATAAGAGAGGTGTGGTGAGTCCCGCCCTGACACCCATATATATAGCAAAGGAGGGGAATGGCTAACTATCTAATAGTATCAAGCTGCAGGAATTGATATTCAGGGAGCCAGCACAGTTTCCTATGCGTGATATACCTAGTGCTATACTGCTGGAACATCACACAGCCCAGAGCAGAGGCAGAGACAGCCTATATTACGGCCCCTCAGGCAGTCTAGTCCATTCCCAGTGCAGCCAAACACAGTCTGCACAGAGTAACTTAGTCCAGTCTGAGGGACAGCTTGCTAGTTTCACACAGTTACTTTTCCAGTGACTGTCCACAGCTAACTAGTGACTTACACTGCCAGCAAATCAAATACAGTGAGCATCAGTGCAGTTTTGCTATAGAAGGAGAGAAACAGTACAGCAGCTTATTCTTGGACAAGCACCCTGCTGTCAGGTTTACTAGTGACATTAATGAGTGAGCAATGTTAGTTGCACTGTTTCTAGTCGCAGTCCAAGTGTAATTGTAAGAGACTTCCTAAACCCTTATTCACCGCATATGTCAACTCTATAGTCCCATCCATTACAGAGTCTGTGTATCCTGATTTACCAAAGGAAGGGGGATAATTGACACCTTGGAAGTAGCTATGGTCAAGAATGGCAGAGTGACATAGTGTCAATCGTGTGTTCTCCCTGTCTATCCATACCGCATAAGTGATACAGGGACATACTTAGTCAGTCATAACAAGACTGTGCGGTTTGTGAAGTTTGGACAGTCTAAATACTGACCCCGTGTGTCGCTTACTTAGACATATATATATACCTAGGGCTAAACCCGGCTAACAAGAAGCCAGGGGACGCCTAAAGGGACATAACGACATCCATTAGTTGACGCAAGGGAACTACATCCGATCCATGAGAGCTTCAGGGAGCGCTGCATAGCACACAAGAGAGAAAGTATATAAAAAAAACGACTCAAGGGCTAAACCCGGCTAACAAGAAGCCAGGGGACGCCCCCAACAAGAGGAGCATAGTGTTATATATTGTGTGACAGCTACAAAAGTCAGTGCAGGCAAATCCTAGGCAGAATCTCGCTTTTAGGCATATTTCGATGGTTGCCTAGCAACTCCACGCTGAAGAGGAATCAGGCTGTGCACAGTGAAGGTTAGCTAACCAACCAAGTAACAAGAATTAACTTTACATCCAACTGAGTTCTGGTAGGAAGAAAGCTAGAAAACTAGTAGAATAGCTGTTAAGTAATAATAACAGGGTTACATCTGTTATATGCAGTGGTGTAACTAAGACTTTTAATTAACACCTGTGTTTCTGTGTTAGAGCATTGTATGCAGGAGGTTGCCTGTAACTTAAAAGTTCAGGCACAGTTAGTATTGTAAGTTAAATAGACATATATCTTATTGCGCAATAAGTCACACATACTATACTATTTTTGCCGGTGATTTTATAACTTAATTCCCTACAGTTAATAGTACATATGCATTGTTTGATTCACAATTGTTGTTTTTAGCATCAAAGGTAGGAAAATATGTTCTGTTTATTGTGAGGACCTGGTGAACGGAGATAACCGGTGGATTACAGACATGTTCCGGTAAAATAAAACTTGTACTTAAATTGAGATGTATTGCATGTATCTGCTCCTGTGAGAGAAAAAGTGACAGTCTAATTCTTACGATTTGGTTCATTGTTTAATGCATAATAAAAAGTCTTTGGAAGCTCAAGTGTAATCTTTGAAGAAGAAGGAGTAAACTATCTACTTACCTGGGAAATCCTGGTTGATTTCACACAGGGATGGAGAGGTGCCCCCTGTGGGAGCAGGAGCCCGGGGACAGATGACTCCCTTGCCTCTCTGAGCTACGCCTCTGCATGTACCCATAATGTAATCTCAGCATGTGCACAGAGCACACAAACAGGGTGTAGATTTAATACTTGCTTTAGATTTCTCCATCTTTCATTCTATTCTCTGGAGCTTGTCTGCAATCCATGTATCCAAGCAGAACAATGTGAATTAACCATGTGAATAATCCATTATCCTCTGCGCTGCTGCAGACCAGGGCGACGATGATTATGATACCATGGGAACTGAATCATTAGTGTGAATCCATCCTACGCTAGTGATTTGTTCCTCTTTATCCATCATTCTAGCCTTCATTGCTTTTTAATGGGGAAGGTAGATCCTTGGTTAATATTCATTATTAAAATCTGAAAATGAGAAGCCGTGTCCTTTATTAGAGTTTCCCCAAACTCTGCTATTACAGTCCATATTTTAAGCATATGCTTGAGTCCAGATGGTTATAGCAAACTGACTGAGGTACTAATTAAGTTACCTGTGCTCAAGCATGTACGTCCTTTAAACCAGTACTGTAATGGCGGAGTTTGAGAAACCCTGCTAAATTATTAGTCCTATCACACTACTTTTATGATTATACCATTGTTCTACTTTTACATATTTAGGGTAGACATAGATAGTGTAAGGCTGTTGGCTATGTTTAGCCAGAAAGGGAACTTGGAACACCCCCTTGCAGCCTACACTTGCACATGGTCAGTCTCATGGATGTGCTTGCGTAGTTTTGTAATCTAGACCCAAATCTGCCAGCAAAGCAAAAGCAAAACCATTTTCACTTGTGACTGTTCACCAGGCCAGGTTCTTATTTGAATCATTTTTCCGACAAGAGGATAAAGATAAATTGTAGCAAAACTAGGTCTATAGCGCAAATAGTAGCGATAACAGATGAAATACACTGGGGGAAAATGGCGTACAATAATAAATAGATCCCATTGTTTAACAGTTTGTCACAGTAATACAACAGTTTGGCTACTAGGGAGTGCTAAAGCTGGGGTAGGCATGCTGGAACATGTAGTTCCATAACAGCTGGAGAGCCGCACATTGGTTAGGCCTGGACTAGGGACTTCGGTACTTGTGTAATAACTGGGCGCCCGATTTTGAGATCGGGTCGGAAAAAATCGCATCGCATCACATGCAACCAAATCGCATGCGATGCAATGCGATCGACGCGATTTTCCATAGGATTCAATGTTAAAATGGTCCTGTTCATTTCCCCACTATCCAAGTGGGCATAGAGTTGATTACATATAGCGTGGCGAGCGCAGTGAGCCACCGAACCCAAAGCGTGGCGAGCAGACGCGGAATACATTTTAAGTAATCCGCGTCCGCTCGCCACGCTATATAAAATCAACTCTATGCCCACTTGGATAGTGGGGAAATGAACAGGACCATTTTAACATTGAATCCTATGGAAAATCGCGTTGATCGCATCGCATGCGATTTGGTCGCGATGCGATCGACGCGATTTTACCGCAAAATCGCGTTGCATTGCATCTGATTGTATGCCTTAAGTTAAGGCATACAATCAAATAATCGGGCGTCCAGATATTACACAAGTACCGGGACTTCTAGGGAAATTTAAATGACCCTTTTTCTGGGAATTCACTTAACAGCTTACTTGCCTTACCTCTGGGAATGGCCGGAAAGCTTCCGAAAATTAGGTCCCCCCCCCCCTCCTCCCTGCACCCCAGAAAGATGGGCAAGCCTCCTGCATACACCTGGTCTACCCGTAACCCCCTGCTCCGCTGGACAAATACTACAATTTGCAGCTCTTTGGGGAGGGGTGGGCTAAAATGTTCTAAATCACATCATTTTAGCCCCGCCTCCTCGTAGAGGCCTTATTTGGTGTACTGGGGGCGGGGATGGATGATGTCAGCTTAGTCCCCGCCCCCTGAAGTGCTGCTGACTGTCTGCACTCCGGGCATCTCCTAGAGAGGAGACAGAAAATGTAGGTAAGTATGTATAACTGAGCTATGGATTAATTTTAATTATTTTCAAGCTATACCAACCTCCATGACACTACAGAAGAGGACTGTCTTGTATTGACACTGTTTGTTTCTCTCCTAGGTATGGTGCTGGCTCTTTTTATTTATCAGGGAAATATACCACTACTCTTCCAGAGGAACCTACTATATAGCCAGAAGAGCAAATTTAAAACCCCAAAATCAAAGACTGTCCAGCCGAAAGCTCCAAGTAATTCTCCATCATCGCCAAAGGGCACAGAGAAAAAATCTGAAACTAGACAGAGGAAAACAGCAAATGTGCCATCCAAAGACAAGAGTAGCTGATCATGACATAGAAACGCATCACTGAATACACAGTATTTAACCTACAGGTGTATAGGAACATATTCCTATAGATTGTAAGCTTGCGAGCAGGGCCCTCCTACCTCTGTCGGTTTGTTTCTACCCAGTTTGTTTAATCACTGTTGTTTCCAATTGTAAACCGCAACGGAATTTGCTGCGTTGTATAAGAAACTGTAAATAAATAAATATATCTAATAGATATTTAGAATGTGCTTCCACCATGAGTGGTGTAAGTGGGCAATTTCTTTAGAAAGAAGTCTCAATTGATGACCTACTGTTCTGATTTCATGAAAACATGAATCCAACCATATATTTACTATTTATTTTTACAACAAAAGTTTTTTATACAAAATCTTTTTCAGAAATTCTACAGCAGGGGCCAAATGTAATAGGGTGAGACTTTCAGAAAGTGAGAGATTTTAGGAGAGTTTTCCCATGTTTTTTAAAGCAGCAATCACTTACACTGCAAAACCAGGTTGATTTTGCCATGTAATTGATTGCTGCTTTAAAAAACATGGGAAAACTCTCCTAAAATCTCTCACTTTCTAAAACTCACCCTATTTCATTTGGCCCCAGGATTCCATTTGTAGAGTGTCATTGAGGGCTATAGCTATATGCATTGCTCATTCTGTTCTTATATTTTATAACAAGGTACCAGCCAATGCAAGGTCCTAAGCACATCCATTCCCTAGTTCAGAGGTTCTCAAACTCTGTCCTAAGGACCCCACACAGGTCACCAGGGTCGGATTAACACTGGGGTGATATGGGCGGCCATCCCTGGGCCCCACATGCCAGTAGCCACTGATGCTTACTAGTCCCGCACGCCTCGACTACAGTTGCAGTGGGCAATGGCAGCTTGTGGGAAGAAATCTCAAGGACTTAAAATTGCAGCGCCAGCGCTGCTGCACATGCGCCGGCACCGCAGAGCCTCCTGTGGGCCATGGGAGAAGGGAGGCAGAGCTATAAGTGGTCTCTCACCAGCTCCGCCTCTACACTCCACATGCTTCCTGCCTCCCTTGGGTACTGCATGGGCGTGGCGGCACTAACAGTGGCTCCACTCCAGTCCCACTTTACTGACACTTATATAATGTAAATGCAGACTGTATGTGTGTGTATATATATATAAATATATATAGCCAAAAATTGGCACCAAACGGGAGGAGACTCCTCAGCGGCTCACATCAATGACATCAGGAAGCTGAGACTGGCAGCCCGGCAACTGAAGACGCCGGCAACGCTCCAGACCTCTGTCTGCTGCGAACCAAGCATGCCCACCCACCCTGGCTCACATCACAGGGTCCAATCATTGCCGCTCCTGCCAGGAGACGCCATCACTGTGGCAACCATAAACAAAAACTTGCAGCTGAATAATTGATAAACATACAATTTAAAAACAAATATTACACAAATACATTGTATGCTTTTCCTTACTTATGTGTTAGCCGCAACCTATCAGCAATATGCAAACCGTAATCTCAGAAACATCGGTCAGTCTATAAGGTTATGACAGTACCATGCTCTATAAAAATGCTACAACAAACAATGGAGCCGCAAATTTTTTTAATTCAAGCCCTTAGGGGCCAAAGTGCCCAAAATGTAAGTCCACTGGGCTTCACAGCAGAGCAGTTTCAGTGATTTGTCACCCCTTCTCAAGGAGGGAGGAATGTGATTTATAATGATATAGCGCAACCATTATAACCCGCTTCAAGGAAATGCCTTGATCAGTTGATCACTGCATCCCTTTTCTTTTGCCTATTTAATGCCTGATTGGTGGAGAGCTTTGGGTTCTCGGAGCATTCTGCCGGTTTTCCATACATAGCTCAAGCCGCAGGGACATGTCAATAACCTATATATCTAGTAGTGCATGTCACACAATGGCGTATCAGGAACTTTTTGCAAAATAAACTCCTTTAATGGACAAAACCATGTGCACTGCAGGGGGGGCAGATGTAACATGTGCAGAGAGAGTTAGATTTGGGTGAGTTATTGTGTTTCTGTACAGATTAAATACTTGCAGCTTTATTCTTACACTGCAATTTAGATTTCATTTTAAACACACCCCACCCAAATATAACTCTCTCTGCACATGTTGCATCTGCCCCACCTGCAGTGCACATGGTTTTGTCCATTAAAGAAGGAGTTTCGGTACTCTTTACCTAGCACGGTGGGCATCGCGGCCATCAAATGCACTAAAAAACGGGTGCGACGCGATGGCCGCGATGCCCGCGATTTCCCATAGGGAACAATGTTAAAAGTGTGATTGGACGCGATTTTACTGTTCAATGCCTCAATGCCCGCGATTTTTCCATAGGAAACAATGTTAAATGGGCCACAGAGCCCAAATAGTCCCCCTGAAGTCTGAAATGGACACTGTTTAAGAGCATAGAAAAAGAAGAAAGAAGAGTGTCCTTGTGTGGGTGCACCACAGAAAGTAAATCATACAATAAAATTTAACTTTTATTATTATACCTCTAAAAGGCTGCGAAAATTAGTTAAAAGACATATATAACGTACAGGGGTGGGATAACACACTTTTATTAAAACAAAGGTGGCAGGCAGGTGTGGCTGTACATTTGTAATGAATAACGTGTAGTGATTCACGGTGTGTGGATGCCTCAGTTCGAGCCGTGGGTCTATGGTGTCCACAGCGAACAGTGGTCTTGGGCTGCCAGGGGAGCTGGGTCACCTGACCTCTAATAACTCCACTCTTATGGCATAAATTAAATTAATATACACACGTGTGTCGTCTCTGACAGTAAATTGACTGGTGCTATCTGTATCTTATAGCACAAAGGCCACAAAGCTGTATGTGACAGAAATCAGCTACTGGGGTGTCCTGTCTGTCATAAATAGCAGCGAGAGCTCTTCCCCAGAGTGCCTGATAGTGTCGCCTGTGGCAAACGCGAGTGAGGGTTCTGAGGCGAAGTGTCATTAACTGTTTTTTTTTTTTTTTTTTTAAGTAGCTTACAGGGGCAGTATGTGTATGTGTATCTGTTTACACTCCATGCAAGATGGCATATGGAACCGTATAGTACAGTGGTGCCCAAAGTGTGTTAAGGCACCTCAGGGTCAAAAGGACAGGCAAAACCAGTGCTGGTGGCTGCCAATCATAAAACATATAGACAATCAGAAGCACTATTGGACACCAACACACATAACTAACCTTAAAGGTGCGTACACACGGGGGCGATTTTGTGTAATATCGCAGGAAATATGGTCGCTGAGCGACCATATTGCCCGCGATGGGAGTGTGCACCGGCGATATATCGCCGGCTGCACGCTCACGTTTTTACCCCTGTAGTGATCGCTGGTCGCAGGAACATGCTCCTGCGACCAGCTGATTTCCACTGCCGGGCTCCCCTGGCAGTTTCTTTTTCATCAGCGACCATCTCTGGTCGCTGATGAACAGGATAAACTGAGCAATATATTGCTCAGCCATATATGGCTGAGCAATATATCTCCCCCGTGTGTACGGGGCTTAAGGGTGAACTGTAAACACAGTTTACTAATACCCATTTTACACCGCCGCAAAAAAAACGGGCTTTTCCCTCATGGCCCGGGTCAGAGGCGATATAAAAGGGGTTAACCCGTGTCCCTTTACAAAGGACTTCTACCAAGGTCCTAGCCTGGGTAGAAAACAGGCAGGACCTGGGTAGAGAGCAGTGTAAATGGGTACACTGGGTCATCCGACTCTTCTCCCGTTTGCAGCAATGGGGAAGCTCAACCTCCAGACCGCAGCTGACGGGGGTTGGAGGCAGCACAGCAGCTTACCTTGATGCTGGGCTTGCCCCCAGCACGACAATCAGTGGTCCCGGCATTTGGAGATGATAACATCTCCAAGCACCGCCCCCTTTTACACTGCGGGTCAGCACCGCAGTGTAAATGGTGCAAATCCTGGATCCGACCTGGCTTTGAACAGTCTTCCAAATACTAGGTCGAGTTTGGGTGTAAAAGGGGTATAAACAGGGTATGAAGCTGGGTCCAACCCTGGGAATTGTTCAAAGACCAGAGTCACACTAGGGACTTTGATGCAAATGGGGTATTTATTTATTTATTTATTAACAGTTTCTTATATAGATTCCACAGCACTTTACAGAGAATATTTGAACATTCAGAACCTTCTCCAGTGGAGCTTACAATCTATATTCCCTACCACATGTACACGTACACGCACACACAGACATTCTAGGGTTAATTTGTTAGGAGCCAATTAGCCTATCAGTATATTTTTGGATTGTGGGAGGAAACCGGAGTACCCGGAGTAAACCCACACAAGTACGGGGAGAATATAACAACTCTGCACAGTTAGGTGGGAATCGAACCCATGACCTCAGCGCTGTGAGGTAGTAATGCTAACCATTACACCATCCGTACTGCCTAGCCAGGGTAGAAAACAGGCAGGACCTGGGTAGAGGGCAGTGTAAATGGGTACACCGGGTCATCCGACTCGGCTCCCGTTTGCAGCAATGGGGGAGCTCAACCTCCAGACCGCAGGTTTCTCAAAGATAAAGATATAAGAAAACAATGGTAGAGTTGTATTAATATATTCTTATAAATGTATAGGCATAAAAATGGTATATAAAGAGGGGAAGATAATAGGTGTACCACTACTCACGGTTAGTTGGGATATTTTCAAGCTTGTAAATGTTTCTTTGATCAGGGGTGATTCTCCAGTCCTCAAAAGCTGAAATGGTGCTCTCAACGTGAAGACGTGAAAAATAGAATTAAGTATAATCCGTATTCAGTGCTAAATGTAGCGTTGTGATTTGAGGTAGGTGAGTGAATACTGCAATCCACGGCGTACCTCACTTACAAATTTAGGTATAGATATAAACACATCAAAGGTATTTTTATATAATAAGTGAAGCAGAAGTGGGCGTACCCCGGCTCACACGTTATGTGAATGGTATATTCATATAATTGTTTCTTTTGGAGTCCTTTTTGCCGCCCAATCTTCAAGTGTGTGGTTCAACCAGGAGATACAGTGTTCTGGTCTCGGAGAAATGCAGAAAGAAGTGTGTAAGTACGATCAATATTAGACAACGTGTAGTAAAACGTGATTTTGAGGTAGGTATGTGAATACTGCAATCCACAGCAAACCTCACTCACCAAATAAGGTGTAATAGGAAGCACGTCAAATATATATATAGCAGTTTATTTTGGGATCCTTTTTGAGGTTCTATCAATATCTTCCACTGTGGTTGCTTGTGGGGATGTGATATTCAAAATGTGGATTTTTTTTTAAATCCAATGTGTATCTTAATGTATGTTTAATTTAGTAAATGTAGATGAAAACACCCAGTGTGTCACTTACATAAGGACATGTAGCATTCAGTACATAAAGGTTTCTTTTAAGGCTGGATACCAGAAGGAACGCAGCAAAGAACAGTGTACCTGACTCACCCCCCAATAAAGTGAAGGACGTGCCTGTAAGGGTTTCTTTATATAGATGAATTACCAGGTGAAATCCCACACTGTACCACACTGACTAGAAAAAGGGGGGTTCCACCCCTATAGCGGTTTCTTTTAGGTGTCTTGTCTTTTATCGTAAATATATTCCCCAAATAATTTTGCTTTGTGCCACCATATTGTGGAATGGTAAAAAAAAATTTTAAGAGACATGGTAATATTCCAATCAGGGAGTTCATAAGTAAGATGGTACATAATACTATAGTTCTCCAGAGATCATGGGAAATTGATATACAACAGTATTAAAAACATAAAAAAAACAAAATGTAAAAATACAAACAGCAGATATTGGCCACTATAAAGCAAAGTTCTTTAAAAGTGCGAAATGGCTTCCCTGCCCATCTCTGCTTCATGGAGACGGGCAGGGTTTGGGGGCAGACTGGGGGGCTGTGTTGGAGCCGCTGGGACTTGACGGAGGGCTCCGACAGAGAGGGACGGCAGGGATGGCGTGGAGTCATGATTGGCGATTCCATCATCAGGAGCAGCTCCATTGAGAGCTTCTCCATCTGTATCCCAAGCCAATGAAATCGGATGAAAACAGGTCAAATTGGATTTGCATGTGGGGGCCTTTAGGAAGAGGAAAAAAAGGCCTTCCACCTTTAGTGGAAGTTTATAATTCCAGGCTTTCTAAATTACACAGCTGTAGCTGGAGAAACAGAAGTCCAGGTTGTTCAGCTCACCCAGAGACAGCAGGAAGTCAGGTGATGGAGAGGGGGGGGTTTAAAATCCTATTTACCCACAATGCACTCACTGTCTGTTAGAGGCCAGTGAGCAGGACTCAGTTAATAGCCTCAAGGACTGTGTACATTGGCCGTGTCAGGAGGGCATAGCATGTGTAACTTCGAGCCAATGCAGCAGAAAGACGATTGAGCATGGGAAGTGCTAGGACCTTTTATGTTTATGTTTAGTTTTCTGTGTGTACATGTGTGACCTGGCCCAAGCATATGTATGCTGTGCTACAGTCTCCTGACTCCAGTAAAAACACTGTAGTTGTAGCCGGAAAACCTGTCTGCGAGTCCTTATTTACAGTACCCATGCTACACATAGTTGTCACAACAGATTTAGGTCTGGGGGCCACTAGCATATTAAAATCAATGGCTTCCACACAGGTGTAGTAATGTATTAATCCCTACTATTTTAGATGTTGGCTCCGCCTATATTTGATTTGTCGCTGCCCACATAGGCCACTCTAGAAATTTTTCCAAAGGCCACTTCTAGTTCCCAATCCACAACTGAGCCTTTGTATAGCCTAACAGTCAGGGCCCGGTCTACCATTGAGCAGAATAAAGACGCCACCACCACACTTTCACCAGAGCTTCTGAAAAGTCTGTATCGTTATGTGGGGTGGGGGTGGGAACAGTAAGCTCAAGTTTTAACCTTGCACCGGCCCTGCTAACGGTCACTTTCACATTCCTGCTCTGCACATATTGGGGTAAATTTACTAAGATGGGATGTTGCCCATAGCAACCAATCAGATTATATCCATTATATTCTAGAAAGTGCTAAATAAATAAGTCCCATCTTCACTAGAACCCTCATCTTAGTAAATTAACCACATTGTGTGTCATTCATTTATTTCTAAATAAAATAGAATAGAATCAACTTTATTGGCCATGTATGCTTGCGCACACTAGGAATTTTTTGTGGATTACAGTGCAGCATCAGGCAGGGATGGGGGGGGGGGGGGGGCATTGCATACATTACATTAAGACATTACATGCAGGAACCACATGCCCGCCGGGCTGCACAGCGCCTAGGCAGCCATCAACGGCGCCACTGGTCGTTGCAGCAGCCAGGTGGGTAACAACATAAGCAGGGACAGTACAGTTTATCACACAGGGAGCACATACTCGTCAAAGCTGCACAACGCCTAGGCAGCCGTCCATGGCGCCACTGGTCGTTGCAGCAGCCCGGTAGGTAGCAATATAAACAGGGACAGTATATTTATCACATGGGGAACACATACCTGCCGACTGCACAGCACCTAGGCAGCCATCAGCGGCGCCACTGGTCATTGCAGCAGCCAGGTATGTAACAATAGAGCAAGACAGCACAGTATAGCAGAGACAGTATGGTTATCACAAGGGAGACATAGGGTTACGTAGGCTGAGTGCACATTGTCCTTGGCAGCCATTTGCGGTGCCATCTTCCTGTGGGAGAACCAGGGGGGGGGGGCAGGGGGAGAGTGAGTCAGTGAGGCCTGGGGAGAGTCAGTGAGGCCTGGGGCTGACCGGTGGGGGGGTCACCGCCTCTGGAGGACATGCCGTGGGCCGAGATGTACGCCTGCGGCCGGGTCCTGTGCGCATCCTGAGCTTCAGAGGGGGAGCTGGGGGAGAGGCACAGCCGTTTTTCCACTGCAAACCCAACTTAATAAAAAAAAAGGGAGGGGGGTTTATAGGGGCACTTTAAAAAATATATGGCTTAATTGACGGTTCTGTTTTTTAAACCATGCCCAAATTTACTAAAGTTCTGTATTGTGGACTTGTATAACATTTGCGTAAACTGAAGTTCTGGGGTTACAAGTCTTTGACACAATGACCTCTCAGTCTCTCCAAGTCCGGGTTTTATGTTGTAACCAAGAATTCTGGCCAATCCAGCCTGGTACGGTTGCAGAGATTTGTCTTTTATTCTATTTGGGTCCACTTGACCTTGAAGACAGATCTCTGATTGCACAGCCCGCCTCTTCTGTAATTCTTGCACCTCTCGTTGCATCCTATCTTGTCCAAATTTGTCTACCCGTGCCCAAAAGGAACTGTTAAAGTAGGTATACAGCTGCCAGTCTAACTGATTCCAGGATTTGATCATGTCTTGAGTTTCAAGGGAAAGGACTTTTCGGCTGGAGCTGTTCCTACTATTTAGTGGAAAAGATAGAACATCATCAAAACTCCAGCAAAGAGCATCTTTTAAAAGCACTAAAGACTCATCAAAGTACTCTGTAATCAGGACCAAGTTAAATGTAGTTTCTACAGCTTGTCGGGTCAGGTGGTAGTACTTTGGTGTTACCGCACCATCTTGGTGAAATCCAAGATCAAATGTCATGAGATTCCTGCCATAATTTCGGAGTTTACTTGATTTGTTGTAGTATTTGTAGGGGTTTCTCAAGAACTCTTCCAAGCTATTGGCCTTTTCAAAGATGTCTACGGTCTTATAATATGAGAATGAGGATTCCATCAGTGACACTGGATTTCGCAGTATGGTGAAATAAAATGTGTCATCCGGCATCACCTTTTTCACCTGTAGAAATTTAATATCAAGTTATACTCTTAATTTTCATCATTTCATTTGCAAACTTATCTTTACCTATTTTTTCCACATCGTTTATAAATGCGACAAAGGGGTGTATACGGGATGCAGTTAAAATCCCGGCGTTCAGAATCCCGACGCCGGAATCCCGACCGCCGAAATCCCGACACATTCTCCCTCCGTGGGTGTCCACGGTGTGCCGAGCGTAGCGAGCCCGCAAGGGGGGCGATCCACGTCCCCCCCTTGTCAGCATTTCGGCTGTCGGGATTCCGGCGTCGGGATTCTGAACGCCGGGATCCCGACCGCCAGGATTCAGTACTGAATCCGTGTATACAATCATGGCTGAGTTTTTCACCAGGAGAAAAAAGTGGCAAAGATTCGCCTATCAGTATTCAATCATGGGCATTTTTGCCTGTTTTTTAGTACATTTTAGCCCATGACATTTCACTTTATTTTGGAAGGGTGGGGGCAAATCTTGCTGGGGCAAAAACGGGAGTGAATTCTCCAAAACCAAGTGAATTTGCGGCAATTTCGCTGATACATGCTGTTTTTTGGTAATGCTGAAATTTTTGTGATAAACAGGCGATTTTCCGTCTGGCCAGAATTTAGTCCAGTATTGAATACGAGCCAAAGTGCCTTAAGGTCCATACACACTGGGTGATTTTGCCCAGCCAGTCTGGACAGCAATGATGGGGAAAATCGCTGGTATGAAAATCGCTCAGTGTGTATATTTTTGCCAGTTTTAACGATTTTCCCGGGGGTGGACAACTTTCCATAGCAGGGTGCTATGGAAGGCTGTCCACCCCATCTCTCATCTGCTGGTGAGCGGTGGACTTCAGCGATGACGTGGGATTACTCATCAAATCTCATGGCTGGCCCGTACACACTGTCAGTCAGCTCAAAATCCCCCAGTGTGTATGGGCCTTTACTCTATGTGACATAAGAACAGACAACTTATATACTCCACAGTTTGGATCACAATGGAGTAATGGAGCACTACTATAGCAGTTTAAGTGTCAGAAGGAGCAGCAGGGAGGACACCCCCAGCTGAAACCCCCACAAGTTTGCTACTAGGTTTGAGGGGTTCAATAGCTGTTCCAGGCCCTTTGCACTGGCATCACTAGTTCCTTGCAGCATTGAGGACATGAGGTAATGATATTACGTCGCTGTACATCAGACTCAGGTGGGGAGAGGGAGGCAGATAGAACTGGTGGGGCATGAATCTGGCAAGGCAGAGAGGACTGGTGGGGCATGACTCTGGCAAGGCAGAGAGGACTGGTGGGGCATGACTCTTGCAAGGCAGAGAGGACTGGTGGGGCAAGACTCTGGCAAGGCAGAGAGGACTGGTGGGGCATGACTCTGGCAAGGCAGATAGGATTGGTGCGGCATGACTCTGGCAAGGCAGATAGGACTGGTGGGGCATGACTCTGGCAAGGCAGATAGGACTGGTGGGGCATGACTCTGGCAAGGCAGATAGGACTGGTAGGGCATGACTCTGGCAAGGCAGATAGGACTGGTAGGGCATGACTCTGGCAAGGCAGATAGGACTGGGCGGGCATGACTCTGGCAAGGCAGATAGGACTGGTAGGGCATGACTCTGGCAAGGCAGATAGGGCTGGCAGGGCATGACTCTGGTAAGGCAGAGATGACTGGTGGGGCATGACTCTGGTAAGGCAGATAGGACTAGTGCGGCATGACTCTGGCAAGGCAGAAAGGACTGGTGGGGCATGACTCTGGTAAGGCAGATAGGGCTGGCAGGGCATGACTCTGGTAATGATTCTGACATGCATACGGTATGTTAGTATGTTTGTGGGAGGTGGGAGGTTGCTGTCTTAGTACATTATGTATGTACCCTATTGTATCTTCTTTATGTATTGCCAGCAGCCTATTCCCAGCTATTCCAATATCTGATTGGGACCTTCCACTCTTGTATCTGTTGAGAACACATTACATAAAGACTGGGGTATGGGTGAGGGAACAATAAAAAACATGCAAACAGGGGAGGTACAGAACATACAAATGTGCATATGGAGTAGTCTTATTGTGCAAAAAGGGGCATGTTGGGGTCTGATGAGCCTAATGGCATGTAAGGGGCATATGGAAGGTCCGATTGCTGTATAAGAGGCAGATAGGAAAAACCTGGGCTTCGGGAGCATATTTATTCATGTTTGCTCCCCTTCTTAGCAAAAGCTGGCTATGCCACTGATCCGTAGACATTTGCACTCCATAATTAACAAACCCTAATTAAAAGCCCCAAATACAGAACGCATTTGAATAATAAAATATATCCAGTTCTCTAGCAAAGTTATTCAATTTCTAAGACCCCTGGGCCACAAGATGCCTCTTGGATCAGTCAGAATCAGATGCAGGGCCATAAATGGGCCTGGCTACTTGGGGTGTGTTACCATACAGTATGCAAGAGGTCCTGATCATTGCAATCTCCCTTCCCTGATAGTACCTTTCCTACTATAAGTACTACAAATGGAGCTACTGCCATCTATCTCTATAATAGGATTAAGTGAGTAATTGGATTACTCTGCTAATCCCCTACTGTATTGTTCTATGTATTGTATTGCAGCTGAGAACAATAGGATAGCCATGGCTAGCCATGCTGAGCCATGGCCTAAGGAAGATAGATGAGATGGGCTCCAAATCCACCAGGTTTAGACAAGTTAAACAGTGACAAAAAATAATGAATTGCCAGAGGGGGGGACCTCACATCTAGTTTTGGATTAAAACTCCCCAATATCCAATGGTATCCAATTACAAAAGTTAATTTTAGGACTTAGAGTGCATTAAAAAAGGCACAGTGGTTTCTACAGAAAGCCAGCGACTGCAGGCCTGCTCCACTGTGTGTGTATTTAAATCTCCCGCACATACAGTAACTGTACTTCCCCCAAAATGTTCAATTGAAAGGTACCTCTGGCTGCAGGAACCGCATGTGATGACACATGATGTCATAATGATGATTGTTATTCCTGAAGAATCCTTCTACATAATAAGCATTGAAATAGCTGGGATAAAGGAACTGTGAGAGGTTGTAAGCAGGTAGGGCAAACGTTAGTCCGTGTGATTCTCCAAACCGGAATAAAATGTTCATGATGGTGCTGCTGGCTGTCTTGTGGGTCTTCAGGAAGAAGATGTGGGTGTGTGGCTGACAAGAACTCTCCTCCGAAACCTTTGTGTTAGAAGAATCTTCCTGACGGCCCACACTGAGCTCAAGCGGTTCCTCTAAGGAATCATCATTTTGCAGTAGAATGTTTGCAGAGTCATCAGTTTGGCTCCTGATTCTCTTACTAATGGTAACCTCCATGGCTTTAGCTGTATTGCTTGGCAGTTCAAGATTCAGGGGAACAGGGCACCTGTAGAGAGAGGTTACAGTACGTTCAGTCATGTACTCATGGTTGGCCTGCAGCGCATCATTTATGTTCATGTTACTTAGAGCCAGGCTTATTTTTAAACCACCCTCCAACTCCAAAGACCATACATAATATAATAAAATCAGTGTCAAATTGGACGTATGCTGGTAGCTGTGTAGTGCTCAAGCTGTGATGCGTGATGCCAGAGAATAAAATACCCCCCCCATGCAGCAGCGGTACCCCAGTGTGCGGGCCTTAGAGCATATTAATAATGAGGTAAAAACCCAGATAATGGGATTTTTTATGCATTTTTGTGTTAATGCATCCCAATCAGTCTGGTTCTCAGGTGAGGTGGATAGTATAGTGTAAACGTTGGTATAATTTGCAGACAGAGAAGTTTACTTTAACATTTCTTTGTAACAGTACAAATATGGAAAAAGGAAATCGCCAACATAAAGGGGGAAATTTACTAAAGGAAATTTGTAAACAATAGGTGTATTTGTATCCAGAAATACACTTATTTTTGACATTTACTATCCCGAAAATACGGTAATTCGTATTCGTATTGATAGCACATTAATACGACTACGAATTGCCGTATTTTCGGGATAGTAAATGTCAAAAATAAGTGTATTTCTGGATACAAATACACCTATTGTTTACAAATTTCCTTTAGTCAATTTCCCCCAAAGTTACTCAATCAGGTGTTGGGCCATCATGACAATTTAATAAGCCCGCTCGAAGCTAATGCTGATTGCCTCTGTGCTTATGCATGGGTTAGAGAGAAAGAGATGTAGTTTTACTCGCTGCCAACAGATGGCAGTGTTTCAGAGACATAAAACAGACACTAGACCTATATATATATATATGATACAGGGGGCGATTCTCTAACACAGAAATGCAGTAAAAACCCTGTTATCAGGGTTTTTACCGCATTTCTGTATGCTCTAACCCCCCCTCCACAGTGTCAACGCTGCGGAGGGAATCGCCAGCAAAAGCTGGCAATTCCCTGCAGAAGCCTATGGGCTTCTTACCGCAGCGCTGTGTGAGGGATCCGTCATGGATCCCTCCCAGTTTTGCAAGGGACAGCTCTTATCACAAGAGCTGTCCCTTGCGTTAATAACCCCATATGTTAGAGCATATGTGGTTATCAATAATGTGATGCCCGGCGAAAATGGGCAGCGGATGTTACAACATCCTGCCCACAGTGTCTTAATGAACTAATGGCTAGGATTCAGTAGATGCCCATGGCATCCATTCCCAGTTGTGCATTGTGGTCTGGTTAGTGTTCACTTAGTCATGACATCAAGTGGACAGGCCCGCGGACCTACTACTACACTCAAGGGCTGCCCCACTGTTTGGTAGAGATGCCCGGTGCATGCGCTTTACAGATCTCCGGACGTCAGAGACTGCTACAGCAACTCTGTGATGGGAGCGGTGAGGGGAGTGGCTGTGGCAGTGAGCAGTGAATTTTTAATTAATGATGGTGCAGTAAGTACCGCCCACCCCGGTCTCCTCACACTCTGTGCCTGTAATTCCACACCCTAGAAACTGTACCATTGAAAGTATAGAAATAGAGATGTGGCCACACCCCCTTTCCCGTGGCCATTCCCCTTTCTGATTTTGTACCGATTTCTGACCCTCGGGTGTTAGAGGGTAGGTCATAAGTGCTAAATCTCAGGAGTGGATGCAGAATTCATCAACACACACAAGCTATCAAGTCAGGAGTCGTGTGTTTCAAACAACAACACCACACCGATTTCATTGCTGTCATTGAGTATCATTGCAAACACATTCCTGGGCAACGCCGGGCGGTTCAGCTAGTATTAAATATATATATATATTTATATATAGTGCACTGTGTGTCCGGCACTCACCGCTGAATGTAGCTTTAAGTACCTGGTGCCTTCCCAAAAGACCTTTACAGCCTTGGTAACACGGATGGGAGTTTGGGCTCTTTGAGTGGGCTCTCCAGATGGTGTCATCAGAAAAGCGACACGGCTCCAGCCAGTGCTGGCGGAACTGTGGATCTCAGGGTACGTTCATCCACATATGGTGGGATTGCCCCCAGATTAGCTCCTACTGGGATGACATTTTTTCTCTTCTAGGAAAGATATTGGTTTCCCCGACCCCAAAAAATCCCTTGTCGGCTCTACTTTGCAGACCAGTTGCAGGGACCTCAAACCCTAAAAGCAAGCTATGTGGCCATGTACTCAACTCCGCCAGATTGCTGATCGCGGCAAACTGGAAACAGCCTACTGCCCCTTCCATTCAGGCCGTTATCAACAAGGTCTGGTTTGCAGCCTCCATGGAGTATATCACTGCGCTGCTACATGACTCAGCGGGGAAATACAGATCAATTTGGTCTCCCTGGTATGTATATTACCAGAGGCAACTCCCCGGGTAAATGCGATCATTATCTCTTGCCTGATGCTCTGAAAGATTTAACTCTTGAACAGTTGATACACTCTCATGTGCAAGGTTAGATGACACCCCCCTCTCTTTTATTTCTTTCTTTATTTTATTTTTTTCCGTCCCCCCCCCCCCCCCCCATTGCCCTTTTCTATTTTTATTTTTATTTGTGTTTCCCCAATGCAATTATTTTGCTGTTTGTTCGCTGTATTAACAAAAAAAAAAAAAAAGACAGTGGTACTCTTAACGGTATATTTTATTTATATGCATTATACCATGTTGTTTGTTTACACCGAATTGTCTGTAAATGCATTGTTCAGATATCAGTCTCATTTAAATGTACTGTTTGCCACTGTAAAAATAAAGAGTTTAAAAAAAAAAGAAAAGCGACACGGCGATGGACGACTGAGACATACACATACACAGGAATCATTGCTACAGAAAGGTGTCTCCATGAGTTGGTGGACAGGGGAAAAATCATTGGCTTACAGACCACTCACCTTGTGAATTTTCCCAGATTTGGAAAATGGGACAAGAAGAATATGATCCCAGTAAATATTGACATAGCGTACATCAGCCTCAGGAATCCAAGGTGCCTGCAGATCAGATTAACAGTTATTCCAGGCTCGTCACTGTGGATGGTATATGCAGCTATTTAATACATTATTTAAGATTCATCAAAGCCTGAAGCGGGACATAGTGGAGTGATAATCTACCAACCAATCAGCCCCCAATTGTCATTTTCTAACACAGCTTGTAACATAGCAGCTAGAAGCTGATTGGCTTGTACTTTCTCGCTCTCCAATTCTTTATAAAGCTCGAACAAACATGCCTATCTGTTCTTATCTTTACTTTCATTGTCCAGTGAAGCACCCCCACAGGGGGAGAGGGAGAATACGGCTTCTGCTCTATGCAACAGCTTCATGTCTATTATGCTGACTGTGCATACTTGCCTACCTCCTGCATTCTGCAGGAGACTCCCTGAAATAGCAGCAATCTCCCTCTCTCCCTCATTAGTCTAGCAATCTCCCTCATTTCACCTAGCCTACATTACACTGTTACATTTCTTAGGAAAAAAGCAATGAGAGATAGATACAGTTACATTGAATCATCAGCGCCGTTTCCCAGCACTTTACCAAGTATAGTATCTCTTACAAACTGCTCTGGGGCTCATCTACATTTGGATATAAGTCATTTTACAAGATTCCTCCCAGATGTAGCAGTACACACCCACGCTTCTAGGTGCCGCGTTCACAATCTCTTTTCACAGTCTCTCCATATATGGAACTAGACACGCCCTTTGGGTGGGACATGACACACTCCTTCAATGGGGAGCTGTGCAAAATTATATTACCAACTATAATCTCCCTGAAACTAGTGACAAGTATGTGACTGTGTGGTTTGGTAATGATGTCTGAGAACTCTGCTCCACACATCCCATCTGCCACTGATCATGATGGCCCTGTGCAGTAGGTTTAGAGGGTAGGAATCTGAATTGTGGGAATTAATAGGATGCGATTTTTAGTAACATTTTGAATTTGCATCTTATCACACCGTATCACACTTTTCGAATTCGCATTTTTTCCTTTAAAACCGATTATTTAATGGGATGCGAAAATGCACCATAAAAGTGCGATAAAGTGTGAGAAGATGCAATGTGATGCGAATTTAAGACACATAAATGTGTGATTTTCCCCACCGGTCATTTGCGAGTTTAGGACCAACCGAAATGCGAATTACAACACTGCCTCTGCATGCCAAATAACCCCCTAACCTATTGGCCCACCTAAGTCCCCTACATTATGCATCACACCCCCTATATAAAGGGGCACAGGCGCCATTTTGACCTTTGAAAGGTAGTAAGGAGCATGGAGAGAAGAGGAGCGATGTCTAGGAGAGGAGTGGCAGTAAGTGCAGGTGGCAAAGGGAGCAGTGGCCCACTGACAGACAGCAGCAGCGCCAGAGGAGCCAGCAGAGGCATGCTGAGAGGCAGCACAATGAGAGGGAGAGGCAGCAGTGTGCCAGGCAGCATGGCCACAGCAAGGCCAGGCCCAGCCCGGACCCCGGAGGAGCAGGCACAACAGGAGGAGGTGGAAGACCATCTTGCATCCCCATCACATCCACTCACACAGGATCTGTTCAGCACACAGTCCGAGGAGGAGCTGCAGGAGTCCCACATCTCTGAGGCTAGTTCCTGTAAGTACTACAGTGGAGCCTGGTTTTGTTCCTTGTTTATTTATAAAGTCCTGGCAAGCTGCCATATTCCTTCTCAGCACCAGTGCCTGTCAGCGCCAGGGAATTCTTCCCTGTGGTGGTTCCCTGTCTCTTCAGCTGGTTCCTGGTCTCGTGAGTACTAGCATCCGCAGGAGTCAGTCACCTCACCTTGGGGTTCAACAGAGTCAGTGTAGGACATTGCCGTGGCTGTCCTAAACAGCAGTCACGGCTGCGGGTTCACTCCCGAAACCGTAACATCTCCCTGGCTCAAGTAGGGGAGTGGCCACTGATCCCCTCTGCAGCTTAGCGGCTGTTAGCTGGTCCTGTGTGTGTACCCTGCCGTGCTGACATGCCGCACTTCTCCTCTGATGAGAACAGCTGTCAGTGAAGTTCTTCCACCATCTAAGCCGGCCCATCAGTAGATATCAGAGTTGTGTTAGCGAGGCGAGGGGCACTGGAACGAAAGAGCTGACACGCGTGCCTTTTGTACAGTCGCTGATGGACGCATTGGATGACTGCCAATCACCCTCTCCCGTCTGCGCTATGTTGTCTCTGCGTGGTGGAGCAGGAGAGTCTTCCCCGCTCCTGGATCTCCTCTGTGCTGCCACCATGTTTAAGGTGGGAAGAGCAGGCAGGATACATCATATTTAGGGCCAGATGTATCAAGCTTCAAAAAGTGATAAAGTGGAGAGTGAGAAACAACCAGCCAATCAGTTCCTACCTTTCATTTTTGAAACCCAGCCTGTAACATGACAGGTAGGAGCTGATTGGCTGGCTGTTTTTCACTCTCCATTTTATCACTTTTTGAAACTTGATAAATCTAGACGTGTCCCCTCATGTGCGGTGCCCGAAGCCCAATGTAGATGCAATCTATGGCAACCAGCACGTTTGGGAATGCTGAGAGCAGATAGAAAGCCACCTTAAGGTCCTGCCACTGGGACTCACAATGTGGGAATCTGATATATGTGCGCCACAACTTCTTGAAAGTAAGTAACACATAGTGAAATCGCATCACATCACATGGTATGTTTTTACCGTGCAATGGATGCGATGCAATTTCATGCCCTCCTGTCAGTAAAAACTCCAGAGGCGCAAAGACCGACAGCCAGGACCCCCACTATCCATGCCACCCCGAAGTGTGGCGAGCGGCGGCAGAACACAGGGCCAGTGCTAGGGTGTCCGGCGCCCTCCTGCAAACCATGCATTTTGCGCCCTTTCACATTGCCATTGCATGTCAAGTTGCCACATTTAAGTGGCTAGTAGCAGGCCTGCACACTGTTTAAATTAATTTTCTCATATGCTTTCTGAGAGAAAATTGATAATTTTTAGAGAGAACCCCTATATTTCATTTGAGATCTGGGGGGTGCTGTACCCAACAGTCATAGGTTGAACATTTTATACAAAGAAGAAGAAAAGAGACTGTTTTATGGGACGCACACTAATACAATTAAAGTAAAACTTAGCTTTTAATAGATTTATTTTCAAATTCCCTTTTAATAGTTTGAGGGAAATAGTAGTGAAATAAAGAAATTAAAATCACGGACATACACAAAACCACATAAAACATACACACATATATAGTGCTCGAAAAATAAGAGGGTGTATTTAAAACCACCACGATATGTTTACTGAAAAATATTGTATCTATTATAGCACACCCTTGTAGGGATACAATTTATCACTTATGGCCTTAATTGGCTTAATTATCTAGTGATATTCAGAATGGGGAGATTTCAAAACCTGAACATATAGTAATTGTTAATGTGAATTTATTAGGATCAAGTATGATTCAACAGTGCTCAACTGCCACCTAGTGGTGGTTTAGCTAATTGGAAAAATTCACAACGCTATAATAAATCATGTTCAGGTCACTGTAACAATCACTTGTTTAGCAGGCTGTTATAAACAAATAATCTGACTTTATAGGTGCAGCTTGTTTTCTATAATGCTGCTACCTATCCGTCTCCCCAAATCTGTCTGCACCCTTAATAGGTATGCAGTACTAACATTTTCAGCTGATCACTACAATGGGTTAAAGTAATGCTAATACATATTTCCAGTAAACAATCTTCCTTCCTACACGTGTTTCACTAAACAGCTTTCTCAAGGCCAACCTGAGTGTACCTATTGAGAGACCTTTATTCATTTATGGTCCACCAATGAAAATTGCGTTTTAATGTCATATGGTATTATTGGACCAATCAGTATGCTTCCACGCTGGTCCTGGGGAATCTTATTTAATTACAATCATGACATCAGACGCCTAGGCCACCTGATTATATCACGTGACCGGCGCTTTCTGAATGGCGTTACATTTCCTGCACAAGGAGCCTATTATTGGGCTGTTCCTTCTCCCACCAATGCGCTTAATAGCGCTTGTTTATTATCGTTCTGTTGCCATGTGAACAGCCTTCACCCGGCGTCACTATGGCCGCATTATCTTCAGCGTCATCCGCCCTCGTCATGTGGTCCGTCTGGCCGGCCAATCGTCAGTCAGATCGGACTAATGTCCCGCCTCCTGTCTGTTTTCTTCCCACTCTCTCAATGAGACGTCTCCCGTCCGATCACGTGTTCCGCAATAGCCTATCCTCAGTCTATCTCTGATTCAGGAAGTATTTACTATTATGTTTGTGTCAATGCCCCAGCCCTGCCTCCGGCATAGAGCATAATCAGATATATAATACAGAGTAATAGGTATGTTTTCCATCAATAGAGATGCCGAATTAGGTTATATGGTGTCAGATATCACATGACATATTTAATCCTTAATCATTTTTCATTTCTGTGTAATAATTGGTTCTAATCTCATATTATTACAAATGACAAGAATAATAAATTCATTCAAATAATTCCAGGGAATGTGGATTGGGTCAAAAAATAAAAAGATTTTTTATATAATAATATAATAAAAATTTTTTTTGATATTATATCAGTTATATACAGTAGCAATCATGCTTAATTGATCCAATCAATAAAACAAGTGATAATATTGTCTTAATAGTAGTTTAATACCCGGATATTCCTATTTTGTTTATTTCATAGTATTAACCCTTATATGGATTTATTTACTCATTTATTAGTATAATTTCCATTGTTTTGTAAGAAGTGTAAGAGAAAAAAACTTATTGAAAAAAATATATATATATATAAAAAGGAACATAAAAAAACAGTGATAACCTAAGTGAAAAAAAGATTTCTAAAAACCAAAAAAATGTGAAAAGTGACAAAAAAAATATTTGATATGTTACCCTCTAGTATTTCTTAATAGTGTTAAAGTTATTGATGTATTATGAGTGATAAATTAATTTATGTGAAACAGAGTGATCTTAGATTACTCCTTTTTGTGAAAGCTAAATAAAATATATAAGCAAAATATACTGTTTATGTGCTTAAAAATAGTGATTTGTTTGTAGCCGAAAAAATCCATGTGATTTATCATAGTAAACAAAAATCCTTAAATTGTATGTGAATTGGTGAAAGAAGAAAAATAAATTCTTAAACATGTATGTGAAAAAAGAAATTTTAATATGTAATTTCAGTTTTTGTGTATAAGTGGAACAAGATATATTGAGTATTCCTATATGTAAGGTGATACATCCCACCATTCCCTGGAAAATAAAGAGAGATGAAAAGAGGAGTATATTGTCATATACTGATGTAATCCAAATGTCCATTTCAAAAGAAAAATATATGAATGGACAATCTTTATAGTTCACAGTTGTCGGAAATTATATATTATTGATGGTATATTTCAAAGGAACGGGCTATAGCTATTGGCTTCATTGAGGCCTTTTGGGGACAGGCTGTCTAGCAGGAAAATCATTCTGGTCTCATGCTGTAGGAGTAACTTATCCAAGTTCCCTCCTCTTATCCCTAATTTAATGTGTTTGAGGCCATAGACTTTCAGACCTTTTGGATCTCCCCCATGATGTTGCAAAAAATGTCTTGCAACCGAGGTTAGTGTTTTAAACTTTAGGGAGTCTCTCTGTGCGTTTCGAATCGTCCCTGCATGTTCTAAGATTCGAACCTTCAGGGGTCTTGAAGTCTTCCCCACATAGCTTAAACCACAGGGGCACTGGAGATGATAGATGGTGCCTATTGTGGTGCATGTTATCAGGCCCTCAATTCTCCACTCCTTGTTGTATTTATCCTGAAATGTCATTTTCGGAGTCATGTATTGACATGCCTTACAATGTCCACAGCTTTTTGAGCCCTTGTTAATTGTTCTTAATTCGACTTTGTTCGATAAATGGCTGTGGACTAGTGTATCTTTAATACTTCGCGACCTCCTCCAACTTGTCTGGACTCTGTCCGGCAGGGTTTCTTTTAGATCTTGATCTGTTTTTAAGACTTTCCAATGTCTCTGGAGTATGGAATTGATCTCTTTCCAGTAGATGTTGAACGTACCTACAAAACGGATCATCTCGTCTCTTACTGTCTTCTGTTTGGGTCTCAGGAGAGTTTCTCGAGGAAGGTTTTCGACCTGTTTGTAATATATAATTTCCGACAACTGTGAACTATAAAGATTGTCCATTCATATATTTTTCTTTTGAAATGGACATTTGGATTACATCAGTATATGACAATATACTCCTCTTTTCATCTCTCTTTATTTTCCAGGGAATGGTGGGATGTATCACCTTACATATAGGAATACTCAATATATCTTGTTCCACTTATACACAAAAACTGAAATTACATATTAAAATTTCTTTTTTCACATACATGTTTAAGAATTTATTTTTCTTCTTTCACCAATTCACATACAATTTAAGGATTTTTGTTTACTATGATAAATCACATGGATTTTTTCGGCTACAAACAAATCACTATTTTTAAGCACATAAACAGTATATTTTGCTTATATATTTTATTTAGCTTTCACAAAAAGGAGTAATCTAAGATCACTCTGTTTCACATAAATTAATTTATCACTCATAATACATCAATAACTTTAACACTATTAAGAAATACTAGAGGGTAACATATCAAATATTTTTTTTGTCACTTTTCACATTTTTTTGGTTTTTAGAAATCTTTTTTTCACTTAGGTTATCACTGTTTTTTATGTTCCTTTTTTTATATATATATTTTTCAATAAGTTTTTTTCTCTTACACTTCTTACAAAACAATGGAAATTATACTAATAAATGAGTAAATAAATCCATATAAGGGTTAATACTATGAAATAAACAAAATAGGAATATCCGGGTATTAAACTACTATTAAGACAATATTATCACTTGTTTTATTGATTGGATCAATTAAGCATGATTGCTACTGTATATAACTGATATAATATAAAAAAAAAAAATTATTATATTATTATATAAAAAATCTTTTTATTTTTTGACCCAATCCACATTCCCTGGAATTATTTGAATGAATTTATTATTCTTGTCATTTGTAATAATATGAGATTAGAACCAAATATTACACAGAAATGAAAAATGATTAAGGATTAAATATGTCATGTGATGACGACTTCCGGTTCCGGCGGCTGAATGAGCAGCAGCTAGGAGAGCTCGCTCCGCTCAAACAACCGCCCCAGCTCACCTACATCAAGGCTTAGAGCCTCCAAAAGACAGCAGCATACCCCCGCAAACACAACAGACGACACCGCTGACCAGCCGCAGAGTAACGGAGATGCCGGGCTCCAAATCACGCTCAAGACGGGACAGAAGCAGAGGAGACCGCGCGCCCAAAATGGCGCCCGCTCCCAGCGCATCACAGCCAGCGTCCCCAGCACACAGCACGTATGCCTCAGATGAAGATACAGCTGACGAACAACAGGTACGCCCCAGTCCAGAGTCCTCACCAGCACACATCATAGCTGACACCCCTGACCCCCAAGCCCCAGTACTATACGGAGGGCTAGTGGAAGCAATGAGAGTGGCAGTGAAACCCCTATTACAAGCCCAGACTGCAGATATCAATAGGCAGCTGGCAAAAATGCAGACAAAAATCCTGCACACTGAACAAAAAGTGGGGGAGATATTTGGGGATCTTTGTGAGACCAAACAAATTACAGCAGAGCATACTAAAACCATACAATACCTGCAAAACAAAGTCCAGGATCTTGAAAATAGGTCCAGACGGAATAATCTGCGAATAGTAGGACTGCCTGAAGGGGTTAAAGGTCAGGAGTTATATGATTTCATCAAAATAACACTACCCTCCATGCTCAAAATCAGTGACAGGTGCGAGGACTTAGTGATTGAAAGGGCGCACAGATTGGGACCCCAGAGGCAGCAAGAAGGGACACGGCCGCGCGCAGTGATATTCAAAACGCTGAATTACTTACATAAAGAACTGTTCTGGTCAGCTTCTCGAAAATTAAAAGATATAAATTGGGAGGGGAATAAAATCCTGTTGTTTCAAGATTACTCGGCAGAATTAAGCAAGGCGAGAAAGGATTTCTCCCCAGTGTGCTCTGCACTAATACGAGACAATCGCAAATTCGCTTTATTATACCCAGCTAGACTCAGAATTTTTGAAGGAGCCACACACAAAGATTTTTTAAATGTCAAGGATGCTGAGGAATACCTGAAGGAATCCAATTATGCACAACAGAACCCAAACCGCATGTCAGACTGTGATTAAAGGAAAATATGAGTGAGAGAAAATCTCTTAAGAAACTTGCCAAGAAAAGTCTTTTATTTCCACCACAAGAGGGACCCCTTGCCTCACAAACCACAAGCCAAGGAATACAGGGAGATTAACACAGACACTCGTTGTACATTTCTCCTTATCTTTCTGTTTTCTTTTTGTTTTTCTATGTGTTTTCTCTGCCCTTTTAACGCTCACTCACAGAACTCCAGCTTATGAGAGACAGACCCTTTGATGCCAAAGGGAGAACTGACAAAAAGTGAGCACATGACCATCCGTCCGTCAGGACAAAAGACCGGTCATCAGAAGCAGACGAGAGCAAAAGGAATACAAGTATCGTATACCCTAATACAAAGTTGATAAGTTATTATGTTAATATGCAGTATATTTCTCTTGTCAGGGATTGTTGTGATGTAAACAAGAGGCTGAACCCCTATAAGTTTTCAGTGTTTATGTTTAAGTATACTGTCTTTAAAGGTTAATTTATGCAGAAAAGTGGGGCGGTTGGCTCTAGGAGCTGATCTCCTCCTATGGAAACTAAACGCAATGTTTGATTGCCGATATACTATATGTCGGAAGTTTATTATGTGTTATTTGCTACTCCCCCCCCTCCTCACCTTTCCCTCGGACTTTCCTACTCCTTCTCCCCCCAAAACTCATGGGTTAAATAGAAAATGGGTACTGAAACATAAAGCACACCCAAAAGGAAATAAGAAACTAAAAACTTCAAGATACCAACATCACAGAGATATCCATAGAACACATACAAATAAAAAATGACACTGAGAATAGGTAGCTGGAATATTGGGGGAATCAACTCCCCCAAAAAACGTAAAAACGTTCTGGTGTACTTAAACAAACTAAAACTTGACATAGCCCTGTTACAGGAAACCCACCTCACAGAACCTGAAACACGTAAACTAGCCATGATGGGCTGGAAGTTGGCAGCAGCAGCCCCTTACTCATCTAAAGCAAGAGGCCTAGCAATATTGGTTAAATCCAACTTAGCCATCACAGTTTCCGAGGTAGTGGCAGACCCAATGGGTCGTTACCTGAAATGTCGCATGGAACAAGGTTCCCAATCATTTATATGTATGACGATATACGCACCCAATGCGTACTCCAAGCCATTCTTTCAAAAAATAATATCCCTACTCACACCACAGCTAAACACACCAATGATACTTGGCGGAGATTTGAATCTAGTGTCATCTCTAGCCATGGACAGGCAAATAGAAAATAAAAACAGGAGTAAATTACCAAAATTTGGAGTACAGGCACTAGCCCTACAATTACAATTAATAGACCTATGGAGGGTATTACACCCCACAGAAAAAGATTACACCTGTCTATCTGCCTCCACGGGCCAACTATCAAGGATAGACTACCTACTAGTCTCACACACTTTTCTCCCACAAGTAGAGGAAGCAGAAATAGAACCCATCACTATTTCAGATCACGCAGTAGTGAGAACCACAATAAAATTGTCCAAGGAGCAGTCCACATACATAGCCTGGAGATGCCCATCCTCATTGTCCACCTCCCCAAAACTAAAAGAAAAAGTTAAAAATGCATGGGAGCATTATTATAATGATAATAAAGAGACATTAGAAACAGACCCAGTCCTGTTTTGGCAGGCATCAAAGGCCACAATAAGAGGGGAAATCATCTCTTACTCATCCTCACAAAAGCGGGGCCTTACACGGGACTATGTAGAATCCCAACGCCAACTCACTGAAGCCTACCAACAATTTAAAGTAACACCCACACCCACAATAAAAGCCCAATATAACAAAGCACGTACCAAACACGAAAACCTAATAGCACAACTAGAATCTTGGTACTCCTTTAAAAGAGAGGCACGATTTAATCAGTTTGGTAATAAATCAAGCAAATTACTTACTAATCTGCTACAAGGCCAAAGAGCCCCTGCTGTAATTCACCCCTTAAAGAAAGCAAACGGAATATTGACAAAGTCAAATAACGAAATAGCCCAGGAATTGCACAAATTTTATCAAACACTATACTCTAACCCCAACACAGATGCGCCCCAAAAGAAACAATTTTGGGATAATTTACATCTACCCAAATTATCCGAAGAACGAGCAAATGCCCTAATAGCAGATATTACTCAAGAAGAAGTACAGGAGGCAATTGCCTCACTTAAACCAAACAAAGCACCAGGACCAGACGGTCTTACCTCAGAATATTACAAATTAATACAAAACAAAATCACCCCCTGTTTAACAAGAGTATTTAACTCCATACTGAAAGCCACATCACCACCAGCATACTTCAACCTGGCCAATATCAGAGTCCTCCCAAAACCAGGCAGAGAATTGTCAGACCCAGCCTCATATAGGCCGATATCACTCCTAAACATAGACTATAAACTACTCACTAAGATCCTAGCAGGGAGACTTAAAATGGTGGTTCCGGAGCTAGTCCACGAGGATCAAACAGGCTTTGTGATGGAGAGACAACCAGTGACTAATATCAGACGTGTCCTGGCGGCAGTTTGCGACTCCCAGTGCACCGTGTCAAACTCAACTAAAGCAATATTATCATTAGACGCCGAAAAGGCATTTGACATGGTGCACTGGGACCACTTATTTCACACACTGGGGGAGTTTGGCTTCCCAAAAATCTTTGTGGATTGGCTCGGGACACTATACAAGGATTCCTCATCAAGGATATTATGTAATGGCAGTATATCAGACCCATTCCCAATTATGAGAGGAACGAGACAGGGGTGCCCTATGTCCCCATTATTATTTGCATTGGCATTGGAACCGCTTGCAGTGACTCTACGTGATTCACCTCTCTATCAAGGAATTAATATAAGAGGAATAGATCTGCGAGTAGCATTATTCGCAGATGACATGCTACTTTTTATATCACACCCAGAGCATTCGATACCAGTTGCCATGCAGATAATAAAACAATTCGGGAGTTTCTCGGGATACAAAATAAATGTATCAAAATCAGAGCTTCTGTTACTAAGAGGAACCAAGCCCAACTTTTCACAAAATCCAGACCTAAATATGATTAAGATGCAACAAACCCAAATCAAATATCTGGGAATTCAGATCCCCCATATACCAGACACACTATATAAACTTAACATATCCCCAGCCATTCAAAAAGCACAGCGAACCCTAGAGGTATGGCATGATCTCCCGCTGTCAATGATGGGTAGAATAGAGATAGTTAAAACAATCATCCTGCCAAGAATACAATACATATTACAACTACTACCCCTCAAATTAACTTCCCAAGATACCCAACGACTGTTAAAAATGTGCACTAAGTTTATATGGAAATCAGGAAAACCAAGGATAGCCATGACCAAACTACAAATGCCTAAGGCATTAGGAGGATTGGGCATTCTCAACCTTCTACAATATTCCAGGGCACTGCATTCCAGATACGCTATGGACTGGCTCCTGGAATCCAATAAATTTACTGTATATCAACTAGACTGTGCCCTTTTCCACCCCTTCTCCCCGGGAGCCCTTCTGCACACACCAGGACCCCAAATACCGAAACACATAATCAACCATCTACTATTCAAGGAGACCTACAGGGCATGGCATGCCATATGCAATTCTCTACAAATACCCACACACGTATCCAGGTGGCTACCCATTTGGGGAAACCCCAGATTCACCCCAGGGATAGAAAACCCAGCTTTTAAACACATCCTCAACAAAGGTCTGAGAATGATGACCCAAGTCTTTGACCCTGGGGGCAAACAACTTGATTCAACGCAGCTGAGATCCAAATATAGCCTTAGCATACATAGCACTTTTCCTCTCATTCAATTATCACACTACGCAGCAACATTATCAGATTCACTGCAGACAAACTCACAAACAAACACACTACAAAAACATATAACCAGATTCGAAAAATCAAATTATAAAATTAAAACATTATACACAGAACTAATGGCACTAAGCGCACCAAAAGCAACAGAACAAACAAGGAGACAATGGCTTGGAGATATGCCTTTATTGGATACATGCGATATAATCTTTAAATATTATGAATCAACAATGCGTATTCTAAGGTCTGCCCTACTGCAAGAAACACACATAAAAATATTGCAGAGAGCATACATATCCCCAGCCCAAAGGAAACATTTTGTTCCTGAAGAGTCTGGAGCCTGCATGAAATGTGGCTTGATACCGGCGACCTTCTATCATAATATTTGGTCCTGTGGAAAAATAAAGAAATTCTGGCATAAAGTGATAAATTACATCTCTGCAATATTAGATGCGAATGTAACGTTACACCCATACCCCATCCTATTTGCTAACTTTGACATTTGGGATCTTAACCAACAAAGCAGCAAATATATCCCCCTCATGACATTGATAGTTACGGCAGGGAAAAAACTTATAATGAAACACTGGCTCAGTAAAGCGACTCCTTCAATTGACTCATTAATTCAATTTCTAACCAGAATGATGAACTATGAATTATATAACTCACAAATACAGTCCGTACAAACGACAAAGCTACACGAAAGATGGGGTCCACTACTGAAAGACGTATAATAACTTAAAACCTATTCTTGTGAAATGAAAAGAAATGTGATGTTTGGAATGTATATTGTATGTTCTGTGTTTATAATTTAAGATTCGGAAGACCCGCAATAAACGCTAAATGAACAGAAGACCTCCCATACCCCCCCCCCCCCCCCACCCGCCCGCAACTATCCCTCATCTACCCTCACTCCCCTCTTATCAAAAATTTCAATTACAAAGTTTCAAATGATGTAAGTGACATAGGAAAGCAAAAATGACAAGTGACAGCAAGATAAAGGTGGAAAACCACCAGAGCCATTTCCAAACACTCATGGAACTCTAATATTCACATCAAAAGATGAGAGTCATCTCTAAAGTTTGGAAAAAGGGCTCGTAACACCATTACCATTGAAATACCCAAGTTAATGCTGTCAACCCAAGATATGTAAAAAATCAGCTACAAATTGTTTATAGTGCTGAAATTGTCCAAATTAACAAAGATGCTGTAAAAATGCACTACATCATGCAATGTTATATGCAATGTTATATGTTGTATTTGAAATTGTAAAACCCAATAAAAATATATTTAAAAAAAAAAAAAAAATATGTCATGTGATATCTGACACCATATAACCTAATTCGGCATCTCTATTGATGGAAAACATACCTATTACTCTGTATTATATATCTGATTATGCTCTATGCCGGAGGCAGGGCTGGGGCATTGACACAAACATAATAGTAAATACTTCCTGAATCAGAGATAGACTGAGGATAGGCTATTGCGGAACACGTGATCGGACGGGAGACGTCTCATTGAGAGAGTGGGAAGAAAACAGACAGGAGGCGGGACATTAGTCCGATCTGACTGACGATTGGCCGGCCAGACGGACCACATGACGAGGGCGGATGACGCTGAAGATAATGCGGCCATAGTGACGCCGGGTGAAGGCTGTTCACATGGCAACAGAACGATAATAAACAAGCGCTATTAAGCGCATTGGTGGGAGAAGGAACAGCCCAATAATAGGCTCCTTGTGCAGGAAATATAACGCCATTCAGAAAGCGCCGGTCACGTGATATAATCAGGTGGCCTAGGCGTCTGATGTCATGATTGTAATTAAATAAGATTCCCCAGGACCAGCGTGGAAGCATACTGATTGGTCCAATAATACCATATGACATTAAAACGCAATTTTCATTGGTGGACCATAAATGAATAAAGGTCTCTCAATAGGTACACTCAGGTTGGCCTTGAGAAAGCTGTTTAGTGAAACACGTGTAGGAAGGAAGATTGTTTACTGGAAATATGTATTAGCATTACTTTAACCCATTGTAGTGATCAGCTGAAAATGTTAGTACTGCATACCTATTAAGGGTGCAGACAGATTTGGGGAGACGGATAGGTAGCAGCATTATAGAAAACAAGCTGCACCTATAAAGTCAGATTATTTGTTTATAACAGCCTGCTAAACAAGTGATTGTTACAGTGACCTGAACATGATTTATTATAGCGTTGTGAATTTTTCCAATTAGCTAAACCACCACTAGGTGGCAGTTGAGCACTGTTGAATCATACTTGATCCTAATAAATTCACATTAACAATTACTATATGTTTAGGTTTTGAAATCTCCCCATTCTGAATATCACTAGATAATTAAGCCAATTAAGGCCATAAGTGATAAATTGTATCCCTACAAGGGTGTGCTATAATAGATACAATATTTTTCAGTAAACATATCGTGGTGGTTTTAAATACACCCTCTTATTTTTCGAGCACTATATATGTGTATATGTTTTATGTGGTTTTGTGTATGTCCGTGATTTTAATTTCTTTATTTCACTACTATTTCCCTCAAACTATTAAAAGTGAATTTGAAAATAAATCTATTAAAAGCTAAGTTTTACTTTAATTGTATTAGTGTGCGTCCCATAAAACAGTCTCTTTTCTTCTTCTTTGTATAAAACATTGCTATTGCAACAAGCTTCAGCCCGATTGTGGGAGCGTATGCAACATGTGATCCTATGGAGGATCTCGGGTGCATGTACATGTATGCATACACCATCTCAGTGCTGTGTCCGCAAAATGTTGCAGGCACTAAAGGTGCCCATACACACTGCGAGAATCTCACATGTTATGGGTTAGATCGCATCACACGGCATACATGCAATGTGTGTGCGATGCGATCCGAAAGCAGTACAAAAAGTATGTGCAGCACATACTTTTTGTACTGTGTGATGCCCGCAGGAGCGCACATCGCATCGTACGCTGCTATTGCAGCGTGTATGGCCACCTTTAGGCACATAAACCAGCCCATTATTTAAAAAGTGTCTAAATTAATATAAAAAAATGTATTATAAACATGTATAATAAAAGACTCACTGTTCTTTTGCTGTTTAACTCTTGTGCAGTCCCTCCTCTTCGATCTGCGTAGGCAGGATGCTGAGGACGCTATTACACCCCTCTCGTGACTGAGTGGGAAAGGAGGGGAGAGAAGGAGGAGATGGAAGAAGAAGGGAGGAGATAGAGGGGGTGGAGTGTTGAGGACTGGCAGTGGCACTGGCACAGCACACTGAGAAGAGGGAAGGAAGGGGAGGCGGCGCTGCTGCCTGTTCGTCATTTGATTGACAGCTGACAGGCGCAGGGAGCAATGGGTAGGGGGCGGATCCGGACATGACATGTCATCCAGGCATTCACAGACAGCGCTACATGCCTCAGCGCAAGTGTCCGTGAGGAAGAGGGGGCAGGTCGCAGGAGGAGGACAGCATGTACGCAGTGCAGGGAGCAGCTCTTTATACTGCCGCCCACCCACTGTCAAACAGGCACTGTGGGTGGCGTGCAGGAGGCAGTGACAGTGAGGGCTGAGGTGGCTTTAGCAGAGCAGGGAGGGAGACAGCGCCTTTTCAGCATGGCGCCTCCCTGCTTTGCAGGAGCTGCTGAGTGGGTAGCGCCGGCCCTGGCGTAACGCGTCCTCCAACATTTTCATACCCCCACTATCCACGTCAGCGTTGAGTTGATTTTAGATAGTGTGGCGAGCCACCGAGCCCGAAGTGAGGCGAGCGCAGCAGATTACTTTACATGTATCCCGCATCCTCGCGAGGCTCGCTGCACTCACCACGCTTCAGGCACGGTGGCTCGCTGCGCTCACCACACTATATAAAATCAACTCCACGCCGACGTGTATAGTGGGGGTATGAAAAGGTCGGAGGACGCGTTCCGCTGCCACTCGCCACACTTCGGGGTGGCTTGGATACTGGGGTTGGTGCTAAACAAGGCCGTAGGTGCCCATCACATCACATACTATGCACACATCACATAACATGACATCTCATTGTAAGCACCCATCACATTTCATGGCATGGGTGCTTGTGCAATGAAATATTGCATTGCATCGCATTTCGTGCCATGCAATCCTATGCTATATTTCATTGTATAAGCATTCCTGTGCAGTTAACATGGACATCGCATCGCACAGCACTATAGATGGTATGCGATGCAATGCGATTACACTACGCAGAATAGCACACTAAGCTTTGCGTAGTGGGCGCCGTGCTAGGAAACAAGTACCAATTTCTGCAGCCTAGACACTGCATAGTTGGCACCCCCATAAGGGTCCAAATCATCTCTCACCTGCTCATATAAGTTCAAGAGGTTATTGTGGTTCATCCTAAACATCCCCACAACCTGTTGATCAGAGAGGGAGTCCAGGTACAGCCTAGCATGATGCCTAATTGAAGCACGCAGTACTCTGGGTACCTGGATCTGCCGCGCAGCTTCCTCCCTCCTCCTGTGCAGCTCCTCCAAAGGGTCAAAATCACACACCGCCAACTCCAAACCACTCTGCACAATCTCCATCTCTAAAACCCTCATAGGTGTCCTTAATGATGTTGGGGTATATGTAGGGGAGTTTATGAGTAAAAATGAGGATACCTGTGTGAAAATTAACCATTTCTGCACTTGACCAAAGTTGCTTCTGGGTCAATTCGCCCATCAGGACCTGGGCCCTTATTCTACTCGGCTCGGTACGGCCCGCGTGCGGCCGTACCGCCGATGTTTTTGTTCTGCACATGCGCAGAGGTCATTCTGCGCATGTGCAGCCCCCTTCGCCGCAGACGGATTTCGTCCGCCGCAAAGGGGGCGTATAGGGGCGTGAGGGGCTTCAGCCCCTCATTACCCTATGTGTACGCCCCGCGTTTCATGGGCGTTCCCATGCAAACGCGGGGCGTATGCATGGTAATGAGGGCATGACGCCCTCATTACCATGACATGGGGGCGGAAAGCTGACGTCGCCGGATGTCAGCTTTCAGCCCCCTTTCAAGCTCCCACACGGACGATTGTCCGTGTGGTCTGAGCTTGCGGGAGCTGCCGCGGCGTGCGGGCCTGCCTTCGATGGTCGTCGACCATCGAAGGCAGGGGGCAGCTCCCACCATGGTGGAGGCGTAGCCTCCACCATTTTTGTGCGGATCGCCAGCCGTCCGTGTACGGACGGCCGTGGCGATCCGTCGGGTGGGCGGCCCTTGGTTTGTGCGGTCGGAGCCCCGTGTGCGGCTCTGACCGCACCAACCAGAATAAGGGCCCTGGTCTGCATCATTGCCGATTTTTAGACACTTTAAAAATGTGAATTCCGTTTGCGCATTCCATTAAATAAGCGATTTGTATACTTTTGTATGGGAAAACACCTGGATGCGATAACAATGTGTATTAAAACCGACAATGTGCGAATTACGGGATTTAGCGCATCCTTTTAAGTAAGTAATTTCAGCAAAAAATGCGTTAACGCCATTTTGTTGCCTAAAAATCGCAAAAAAAAACACAAATCGTATCCTAGTAAATGTCACCCTGCCTCAGTGTTCTGTGTAAACGTGAGCACCAATGCTCCAGTTTGAGCTATATCTGCAGAGGTGATATATCCCCTATATGTAAGTGCTTTGCCCTGCGACCAGTTTCCACTTTGCAAAATGTTCTTATCTGGTGGAGATCAGATTTTATCCTACACTTGTAATGCACATGAGAGAGAAACACATGCTCATACATAGGCCAGGCATTGTATTGCAAAGCCGGGACAGTGTGTAGTACTTCCCAATCCCAACTGATGGTCCCACAGAGACACATGCGGTGAGGTTAGTCAGGCACATTTGGGAACAATGACAGAGGGGGACACAGGGAGAGAAACAGTGGGGGATGCAGGAACAGTGACAGTGCGGGACATAGGAGCAGTGACAGCGGACAACGCGGGACAGTGACAGTGAGCGATGAGAGGACAGTGACGGACATGGGGAGAGTGATAGAGGGGGACGCAGGGAGAGTGACAGCAGGGGACGTAGGAACAGTGACAGCAGGCAATGCAGGGACAGTGACAACGGGAGACATGGGGAGAGTGACAGCGGGGACACACGCTGAAGCACTACTTACTTTTGAAGCCTAACAGGGCTCCAGTGATTTTCTGCCCCGTATGGCCCTTAATCCGGCCTTGGTGATATAACAGTTTCCTGATGATTGAATTGTTGTCAGACTGGTCCCATAAGCTAGCTGCTTTCACTGTGTATAGCAGGGCCGTAACTAGGGGGGGGCTGGGGGGGGCACGCGCACCGGGCGCTGGAGGCTGGGGGGCGCTGGAGGCAGGGTGTCGCTGGTGTGAGCAGCGGCAGCAGCGGGGAGCTAGCGCCGCAGACATAGATGTATGTCTGCGGCGCCGCTGCCACATCAAAGATGGCCGCCGCCATGAAACAACAGACAGACACTAGAGGTGCGCTTGACCTCTAGTGTCTGTGATAAACACAGTGCGCGCCCAGCGATACGCGCTGGGGCTGGAGTCTGGACAAGCCCTGCCTGTCTCTTCATGGGGGAAACTACATCTCCCTCCTCCTGCAGCAGGCACCCCCTTCGCCCTGTCCCTGGATCCACTGGCTACCTGGACACCCTGCAGCTCCCCCCACAAATTGGTGAGTGCCCAGGGATTGACCCCCCTGACCCCCCTGTACTCCCTTCCCCCATGTGTGACCCCTGTTACCCCCTTCCTCTGTGTCTGTGACCCTATCTGCCCCAATTTCCCTGGTGTCTGATCCCCTCTTCCCCATATGTGTGTGTGTGACACCTTTTACCCAAATTAAAATGTGTAATGGGCATTACGGTGTGTGCTATAAATTGTAATGGGCATTACGGCATGTGATATTATGTGTAGTGGGCATTACGGTCAGTGGCATTATGTGTAATGGGCATTACAGCATGTAATATTATGTGTAAGGGGCATTGCAGTGTGTAATATGCGTAATGGGCATTAGCGTGTGTGGCATATGTAATGAGCATTACGGTGTGTGTCATTTTGTATAATGGGCATCACAGTGTTTGGTATAATGTGTACTGGGCATTACGGTTTGTGGTGTAATGTGCTCTGGGCATTACGGTTTGTAGTGTAATGTGCTCTGGGTATTAGGGTGTGTGCTGGAATATGTACTGGGCATTACGGTGTGTTCTATAATGTGAATTGATACTACTATGTGACCACCCACCCCCCCCCCCCAAAAAAAATGCCCTAAATTTTTAGCGCACTGTCCCAGTTTAATGTCCCCCTTCTGCTGTCTATAAGCACACATAAATGGCTTCTGATTAATGTGTACTGGGCATTACGGTGTGTTCTATAATGTGAATTGATACTACTATGTGACCACACCACTCCCCCCTCCCCCCCAAAAAATGCCCTAAATTTTTAGCGCGCACCTTCTCGCGCCCTGTCCCAGTTTAATGTCCTAATGTCCCCCTTCTGCTGTCTATAAGCACACATAAATGGCTTCTGATTAATGTGTACTGGGCATTACGGTGTGTTCTATAATGTGAATTGATACTACTATGTGACCACACCACTCCCCCCCCCCCCCCCCCCAAAAAAAAATGCCCTAAATTTTTAGCGCGCGCTGTCCCTGTTTACTGTCCCCCTTCTGCTGTCTATAAGCACACATAAATGGCTTCTGATTAATGTTTTTCTTTCTGTGCAAAACCAAATGCCAAATGTGTGCCTGCTTCTGGAAAAAAAATAAAAAATTTTTTATATATATATATATATATATATATATATATATATATAATTTTTTTTTTTGGGGGGGGGGGCACTAAATGTATGTCTTGCCCCGGGCACCAGAAACCCTAGTTTCGGCCCTGTGTATAGACACATAAGCAGATTAAGGGGGTGTACCCCAGGTCCCCTTTTGTTATGGGCCCCCCGGTTGGGACACACTGACATCACTAGCTCTCCCTCTTGTGCAGCAGCATCACCATGTAGTCAGAATGCAAGCAGGACAGTATGCAGTGTAGGTAAAGAAACAGGAGTATCAGGTTTCATGAGCTACCAATGGAGCTGTCCAACCAGAGGAGAGATAGGAGTGGGGAGAGAGCACACGGATCACAGATTTTACTCCTCCCCACACATGGGTGTCTGGGCATTATTAAGTTTAAATCTAATATACACAATTGGTTTAAATTTAAGGTACTCTTTACCTAGAACGGGGTAAAAAATCGCGGGCATCGCGGTCATTGTATGCACATAAAAAAACGGGTACGACGCGATGCCCGCGATGCCCGCGATTTTCCCATAGGGATCAATGTTAAAAGTCAGATTGGACGCGATTTTAGTGTTAAATGCCTCAATGGCCGCGATTTTTACATAGGAAACAATGTTAAATGGGCCACAGAGCCCTAATAGTCCCCCTGAAGTCTTAAATGGCCCCCACAATTTTTAACGCCACCCCACGATCAACGTGAACCCGAAGCGTGGCGAGCGCAGCGGTACGCGTCCTCCGACCTTTTCATACCCCCACTATCCACGTCGGCGTGGAGTTGAGAATAGAATAGTGTGGCGAGCGCAGCGAGCCACCGAGCCCGAAGCGTGGCGAGCGCAGCGAGCCCCGCGAGGGGACGCGGATACCTGTGAAGCCCGCGAAGGGACGCGTTTACCTGTGAAGGTATCCGCGTCCCCTCGCGGGGCTCGCTGCGCTCGCCACACTATTCTATTCTCAACTCCACGCCGACGTGGATAGTGGGGGTATGAAAAGGTCGGAGGACGCGTACCGACGCCCCTCGGGGGCTTGCTGCGCTCGCCACGCTTCGGGTTCACGTTGATCGTGGGGTGGCGTTAAAAATTGTGGGGGCCATTTAAGACTTCAGGGGGACTATTAGGGCTCTGTGGCCCATTTAACATTGTTTCCTATGGAAAAATCGCGGGCATTGAGGCATTGAACACTAAAATCGCGTCCAATCTGACTTTTAACATTGATCCCTATGGGAAATCGCGGCCATCGCGGGCATCGCATCGCACCCGTTTTTTAGTGCATACGATGGTCGCGATGGGCGCCGTTCTAGGTAAAGAGTACCATTTAATGTACACAATCCATCAGGCCCAGATTAATGGGGGGGGGGGGTAGGGGGTTCAGTACTTCAGTACTCTTTGGCCCCCATTTATCTAGGACCCCCCTGTGGCTGGCATGTATTTCAACATATTTTTTTTAGCTAAAGGTTTTTTGCATGGGAGTGGGGTAGTGCTACCCATCTGCTGTTGTCACAATAATTAATCGTGCTGAGAATTGGGAGCAGAGGCACACTAATACCCCTTTCACACTGCAGCTTTTAACCAGTATATTGCCAATTTTTTAGCCTTTTAAAACAGTTAGAGCTGCGGTTAGAAATGCCAGTCTATATTTACCAGTTACAAATAACCAGTATTTGCAAACGGGTAAAAAGCAGAGTCCTACACGGTTCAGAGCCGTTTTTTATGCAGCGTGAACGGCTCAGAACCGGTATTTAGGACTCAGGCAGCAGTGAACACTGAGCTGGTCGCAGCGCGGTGAATATTTAATGCGTGGGATCTGCTTATTATATATGCACATATGTAATGAGCTGGTCCCGCTCATTAAATATGCACTGTGCTGTCTCATAGCTACTGTGTGTCCTGTTCTCCTCCAGCTGCTTTCATACCGCAAACCTGCTTAAGACCCGGTATTTACATGTCTAAGCAGGTTTTGCAGTGTGAAAGCAGCATGAGTGCACAAGTGTGGAGTGCATTACTGGGAGTTGACTAAGTCCCATGAGAGTCTGCACAAGAGGTCAGAGGCTGAGAGGCTTGTGCTGAGCTCTGATTGGTGGAGCTCATCACATGCTTTTCAGGCCAGCAGCAGCAGCCTCATTATGGGAAGGTTTTTAATCAGAGGCAGTGCTGATTCTGTGAGGTCTCCTACAGAGGAAGGGACAGGAGGACAAAAACAAGCTTTCCATGTGGTGTGTGTGTGTGTGTGTGTGTGTGTGTGTGTGTGTGTGTGTGTGTATATATATATTGTATATATCCCCCCACTCCCTCCAGTTATCCATTGGCTATTGATCCTTTAACCTGAGCGCCTTATGGGCTTTTCCCTATTAGAGTTGTCAGATTATCAGCCTGCTGTACATCCTAGATCTTACAAGACATCTAATGCCAGCAAGTTTGTATGTACTCTCCCACATCATTTTTCCATATTCCAGTTGTAGACCACATATATTATGGGTACAACTCTGTTATAATCCAGATGCCCTGATTTACCAATGGGGTTTACGTGTACTCTCCCAACAACTTTGGAGTTTACATGTACTCTCTTATCGCAACGTTCCTACCTTTGTTTTATAACACGTCCCTACATTTGAACTGCCTCCTAGATTATTTGAACTAGTCCCTGACATTATACATATGTATGATCTACATGCCAGGAGATACTCAGGCTTTGTTTATTTTATGGCCAATTGGGAACAGAAATGTTATCTGACTGTTAGAATTGTGAAAGTCAAAGCCATAATCTGTTATTTGTGGTAAACAGGAAAAATCCACAAGAGCACAATAGTAGGCATCGGAGGTCTGGAACATTCTGCAGGACAATCTGCCAGAACAAACTGTTTTATGATATGCTGTGCTCCTGATTGGTGTTATTAGAACCTGAACATTGTTACCACCATCGTACGTGTCCAAAGCAAAGCACCTTTGTGAAAACGTAAAGCTTCCCCTGTAAACAGCCATCAGCTATTAAACCATTAGATGGTTGCCTTGCCATTGCTACAGTACATGCTGTAACATACTTCTCTTCTACGTCCCTGTAGTCCTTCTCACTGTGCTGCCGACAACTCTATTTGCAACATAGCCCAATGTTACCGCTTTCTCCTTCAGGACAGGAAGTAACCCAGGGTTGCCTACCCTCCCGGAAAGCCGGGAGGGTCCCGAAAATTGGATCCCCCTCCCGGCCGGAAAGTTGGGCAACCCCCCCGGATACTGGTGGACCTCGCATTTCCCCGGTGGTAGAGTTTTAAATTGCCGTGATTTACAGCTTTTTTTTTGGGGGGGGGGGGACCTGCGAATTGCAGAATAGGCATTACTGGGGGCAGGGACTAATGATGTCTCAATCAGCCCCACCCCAGAAGTGCTGCTGACCGTCTCCTCTCCCGGAGAGAAGATTGTAAAAGTCGGCAACCCTGAAGTAACCAAATCCTGGCCCATTATCTCCTCTGTGGTGGTCTTCTCCCTCAACTATCATTTCTTCTATGCATCCAGAATGCATCATTGAGGTTGATCTTCTGTTGTAACCTCACCTCTTTGTCAACATACACAAGGTCAACACATTGAAGAGGTCTGCACAAGTTTATCATGTTTGTTTGTGGACACCTGAGCATGTAGACCCCCAATTAGTGTAGTCCCCTCAGCATACTTTAAGGTTCTTGATTCAAGTCCACGTTGATGGTAAAGTATAAAAAGTTCATAAATAAAAAATAAATAAAAAAGTCATGTGTTGCTCATCTCCTGCAAATGCCAGCAGCACCAGTGAGCAAGCAGAGCAAGCGCACGGCATCTCTTCAGTGCACGGAAGCAACCAGGAGTTTCTCAGCCGCTAGGAGAGCGCTGGGCAAGCCCCCGAAAATGAAAAAGGGGTCGCTGTGCTAAGCCACTCCCCTCTACCAGAGGCACCACCCAACCTCCCCTTAGCTCCACTCCTCAACCATGACATTGCAGTGGCAGGTCTCGATTTAAAAAAAATAAATTAAAGTTGGGATTTATGGGGATGTAAATACACCTTTTAGAATACTTCCAATTACTGTCTTTACCTTTTCCCCCTATGGTCCATTGCACCTTTATCTGCCTACAAAATTAACCAAGTTTGCAGACAGAGAAAATTAGACAAAGTTTTCTTTTCGCTTATTGGGACATATAGAGAAATTAAAAGAACACGTAACCATAGCTGCCTACCCTCCTGCATTCTGCAGGAGACTCCCTGAAATAGTAACAATCTCCCTGATTCCCAGACGAGTCTAGTAATCTCCCTAATTTCTCCTAGCCCACATTATGCAGCTGTTACATATTTTTGGGGGAAAATAAATCAGAGATAAATGCATTTGAATAGAATAATCAGTGCCATGTCCCTGTATTGGTGATAAAGCACAATGATCCCTATGTCTACATGCATTTTAAATAAGGTTTCTCATGGCCACTTACAGTATATGGAACCGCTTGTAAACCAAAAGATCATATCCTATGCCACTACATGTAAATCATTCATGTACTTTACACTGCACCAACATGTTAAACTACTTAAAAAGCAAGTCCTAGAATACAGTATTACCAGTGTAGTCATGTTTAGTTCCCCAATGTAGGACATTTTGGGGTTACAAGTTGGATGCGTTCTTACCTGCAGTGCCTTCTCAGCTGGAATACCATGCTTACAATAGTGCAGGTTATTCTCCGCGACCACTGAAATGATAGATTCTTTCCACGTCTAAATTAGGTATTGTTTGATTTTTCTCTTTCAGTTACTATAGTTGCTGTCATCAATTTACTGCTGGAATTGTTCTGTCTCCTGACTGCTACTTTCCCAGTGATTCCTAGAGCACTCCCCTTTTCTACATATAACTCTCCCCCTTCATATTCATTCATATATTCATTACTGACTGACACAGCTGGTACTAGATATTTCACTCACACTGCTATGAGGAGATCTGGAAAACCTGCACTGTTGCACGGAGGATCAGATTTGAGAACACTGGTTCATACCTGTTCTGATTTCTGTGGGATCATCCCTTTTTTTTGGGAAGCTCACACTGCCCACCCAGGGCTGGCAGTGTCCCGTGATTGTGGGGGGTGGGCATTGGGAGTCCTCCCTGTCACCTACCAAGCCACGGTTACAAATTTTGGGGCGAGTGTCCCTCCTGCCTCGGCTGTAGAGTTAGGAGGTATGCTGGTTTAGAGGAAACTGGAATTTCCCCTGTTTAACAACTATTTAAAATTATATTAGGGCATATGTATCAAAACTTGGAGAGAGATGAAGTCGAGCGAGATAAAGTGTCAAATGATCAACTCCTGTTATTATTCAAACTGTAACTTGATAGTTGGAAGCAGATTGGTTGGTGCTTTCTCCAAGCTATGAGACATACTGTAGGGGCAGATGTATTATAGCGGTGCTTAGTGCGCCGCTATAATACTTCCTGCTTTGCCTCATTAACAAGGCGAAGCAGGAGGAGAGACCGACAAGATTTATTAACATCTTGCCCGCCGAAGCGGGGGAGCGTAATCGCCCTCCTCCGGCGTTGTCCACCAACACCCCCCTCCTGGAGACAGCACATCAGTTCACACTGAAGCGCTCTCTCTGCCTGCCCATACAGCTCACTGCGCATGCGCGAGATCTCGTTATTATTGTGTGATCTCGGGCGCAGTCTGGAGCCAGCAGCAGGGCTAGCATTGTCCCTGCAGTGGGGATAGGACAACGCTAGCCGATGAAGCAGCTGAGGCGATTTAACCCCTGGGTGGCTGTTAATACATCGCCCCGGCCGCTAATCACTGTGGGGGGGGGGGGGGATTGCAGGGGACAACCCCGGTGAGCGTAACTCGGAGGACTGTCACTAGCACACGTTAGGTGTGCTAGTAATACATTGGGTAAAACGTGATCCTCCCAGTTAAATTACGTAAAGTGCATTTCTGCACTTAACGCTGGTTAATACATCTGCCCCAAAATTCACAAAAAGCAGGGTTTTTTTTTTTTTAATTCTGGAATTACCAGAGATTTCAGCTGCACTCTCTTGGCACAGTGAAAACTTCTTGTTAAATTGTCCCAGCAAGCCTGCACCACATGCAGGAACTTAGAGAATCACAAGTCAGGGGCAAAGGGGGGGAGTTTCTAACATGTATGTATATGTATGTGTGTATATGTATGTATGTATATATATATGTATGTGACCACAGAGACCTTTAACAAGGAGAGTGCCAGGCTATTATCCATATATATGTATGTGTGTATATATATATATATATATATATATATATATATACGTAATATTTGGTACGTAAAACATCTTTTTACCCATCACAGTAATACTTTAATAAAACCATTATAGTGCCATTGACCACCCAGTTCTTCTTCAGATATTAAGGAACTTACCCTACTAAGGGAGAGATAATCATAGTATTACCATCGAATGAACAAAAACGCCAGTATATACGTTGGGACACCATATTATGGTACGTGATCTATGTTATCATTTTATAATTTTTTAATTCTGTAAAAATATGAATTGCCTGAAAGCCATATTGATATTCACAATGTGGTTCTCCTATAGATATTTTGGAGACTTTTTTGGAATTCACCCCATTGAGGGGAAGGTTACTACAGCCTGCCAATCATCATTGAAGGACTAATACGCCAGTATAAACGTTCAATATCTAATTCTGGTACGTGTCTTCGACGAATCAAGGCCTCAAAGTAGCCCTTGTTCAAACTAATCAGGGCCTTAAATTAGCCCTTGTCCAAATATTCTATTCATTTCCCCCTTTTCCATAAGGATATACAATAAAATAAATTAATATTATATATTTATATAAAAAAAAATAGTTTTTTTTTTTTTTGTCACCTTCATTCCCTATTTATATCAATCCTTTTAGTGCTCATTCTCTCTCTCTCTTCAAATGTTTTTTCCATATTTGTTCTTCCTTTCTATGGACTTGGTTGTCCATCATCAACAATATATTTTACATTTTATTTTAACATAAGTTTAAAAATAACTATCTATTCTTGTATATGATATATGATTACCTGTTTGTAATTTATTACTATCATGTCTACCACCTACAGTTTAAACCCCTGATGAAGTCTTTGTTAAGATGAAACGCGTCGGGTTATTGATATTCCGAAAAGGATATTATTTCCAGATGTGAATTCTCGAATACTACAATAAAACACACTGGTTTTATGATTACACATTGTACTGTATTGTGTTTAACTGTAATTGGTGGAAATTCCACGTGGTGGTAAAAGCGCTCTCTATACCCCTTTTTTCCTATCTCTATTGTCACCTCCCACTAACAGGGGAGGTTCTAGAGTAGCTGCTTACACACTAAGGGCGCACGTGGGGTCATTCTTTCGATATATATATATATATATATATATATATATATATATATAGAAAAAGAAGGAGCGCACAAAAGAGCCAAATGTTAAGATTTTACTAAAAAATCTATATCAAAGCTCATACATCACAATAAATATAGCCAGCATCAGAGAAATAGTCACCGACAGTTTGTGCACGCTACAGGTACGGGATCTGGGGACTCCAGGTAACTCCGACCAAGATGTGTAGCGGCGTTCTCTTGATGAGGAACACGTGTGGTACGGGATCTGGGGACTCCAGCAACTTCCGACCAGGATGGATAAGCGGTGACAGCGTACTCAACACACCACGCTGAGGGTACGGGAACTGGGGACTCCAGTCACTCCGACCCAGATGGACCAGCGGTGGCGGCGTTCTCAGCACGGCGATGTAACAGACAAGCAGGAATCAGCACAGGAGTTCTGATACGTCAGGAGGACACGCCCCAACGCGTTTCGTCGTGGGACTTCGTCAGGAGGCGTGTCTTGGGTAAGTATGGTCTCAAATTAGCTAACTTTAATAAGCATAATATAATGATATATAAATATACACTGTTTAAAATAGCTTCTTAAAGAGAAATGCACACTTAATATAACATGGGAGGTATAGAACACAATTACTATCTCTTTTTATATAAAGAAACACTCTATCAATAGAGACAAATATTTATTCTACTGAATACATCAAAAGCTAAATGATTCCCCTGTATGATTGGAGACAAGGTGAATAGAGAGGGGAGAAAAAGAAACAGGCATTAAAATACAATAATATAATGACATTATATCAGTAAATAATAGATCTATACTGGTAACATATATCTAGAGAATTAATGATCTAATATGAGGTGAATGGATACTGATCTGCACCATGAAACGGCAAGGACAAAACCACTATAGGCATAGTGCAGGAGCAAAAACTCAACAACAACACCATACCAGTGGTCCAGACCAAACCGTGACATTTAGCTGTGCAGAAAAGGTACAATATCCACACCCTCGTTGAGACCAACAGGAGCCAGCGTATTCAGGGTATATAGCCAGTAGGTTTCTCTCTTGCTTAACTTGGTCAAAATGTCACCACCCCTTTCGTCTAGAGTGATGTGCTCAATAGCTTTGAATGACAAATTATTATCAAGATCAGAAGAGCAACAAGAGGCAAAGTGTCGGGGAACACTATGCGACAATACCTTGTTTTTTATACTCCTGGTGTGTTCCAGGATACGTAATTTTAAAACACGCTTGGTCTTTCCGATGTATTTCTTTCCTCACTTGCAAGACAACATATAAATAGCATGTGTGGTGAGGCAGGTCATGCGACTTTTCAAGTTCCAAGAGTTGGTATGATCAGAATTCCAAAATGTGGCTCTTTCTTTATTGGCGTATTTACATACTTTACATTTACCACAGGGATAGAATCCATTAGTGGTCTTCAACCATCCCTCGTCCTTATCTTGGACCTTTCTTAGCATACTGGGAGCCAGTGATGATTTTAAAGAAGCCGCTTTTTTATAGATCACTTGGGGTCTAGGTGGTAATATATTTTTTAATATTGGATCTAACATAAGTACATCCCAGTGCTTGGTAAGTATTTGTCTGATTTTATGACTGCTACTATTAAATTGAGTTACAAAAGGAGCCACATTTTTCTGATCATTAACTTTACCCTTGTAACCCAAAAGTTCATTCCTGTCTCTATTGAAAGCTCTTTCTTTACACTTTTCAACCAATTCAAGAGGATAATCTTTTTCTAGAAACCTTTTGCTATATATATCAGATTGTTCCTCAAATTTGATGTTACTGGCACAATTCCTACGTACCCTCACAAATTGTGAGTATGGAATATTATTAATCCATTTTTTATGATGGCAACTGTTGAAATGGACATAGGAATTGCTGTCAACCTTTTTAATATAAGTACTGGTTTCAATTTGAGGATTTTGAGCCGACCAGCCTGTAGTGTCTAACAACAAATCAAGGAACTCTATTTTATTAACATCTGTTTTCGAGGTAAACCGTAAATTAAAACTATTTACATTGATACAGGACATAAATTCATTAAATAAAGATTCTTCACCGCCCCAAACGATGATAATGTCATCGATGTAACGATGGTAACTCACAATATTCTTTTTAAAAGTTTGGGTGATCTCTAGATTACACTCCTCCCACTGGCCCAAGTATAAGTTGGCCAGGCTGGGGGCATATGGCGTGCCCATAGCAATGCCACATCGTTGGGCAAAAAATTTGCCTTGAAATACAAAGACATTGTTGGTCATAACGATTTTTATACTATCGATGATAAACTTCCGAAATCCTTCATCAATGGAAGGGTCTCTATCTAAAAAATATCGAATGGCACAAATACCTCCATCGTGTGGTATGGAGGTGTATAGTGCCTCCACATCGATGGTACACCATCGATAGGAACCCTTCCATTCGAAGTCCTTCCGCCACATTAAAATCTCAGTGGAATCCTTAGTATATGAATCGAGTTTCAGGACATACTTTTGTATATGCATGTCAACAAACTCAGATAAACCTGAAGTGGCTGATTTAATGCCAGCAATGATGGGACGCCCGGGGGGGTTTTCCAATCTTTTGTGAATTTTAGGCATAAAATAGAATAATGCCAATGAAGGATTCTCATTTAATATATACCTTTTTTCACCTTTTTTCCTTTTTTCACTCTCAATAATGACACCATTAGCCAGACCCTCATCAAGATGTTGTCTGATGGTTTCTATGACACGAGGGGTGGGATCGCTCATCAACCTACAGTATGTTATTTGATCATCTAGAAGGCGATACGCTTCTTCCAGATAATCCTCTCGATTGAGTACAACGATCCCACCCCCTTTGTCAGCCATTTTTATCAATATATTTTTATCAATATATTATGATTGTCTTCAAGTTTTTTAATGGCAGACCGCTCATTTCTTTTAAGATTATCATTAGATCTATATTTAGTGTTTTCTGCACACATAATGTCAAAGTCCTTCTTAATGAGACTAAAGAAGGCTCCAACATTGCTACCGCGGGACTCTATAGGGTAAAAGTTAGACCTAGGTTTTAGTCTGTTTGAAAGCTGGGTGTCATCATTGGAATCTGGAATGGGGGTATCTATATTATTTTTAGCAAAGTGGCGTTTGAGGGTCAGGGTGCGTACAAATTTAATTGCATCAATGAATAAATCAAAGGGATTAGGCCCCTTCGTAGGTGCAAACGACAGGCCTTTACTAAGCAAATCACTTTCATCCTTGGTTAATACATGGTGAGATAGATTAAAGATACCTCTACTTTTTATTGATTGTATTTCCTTACTTTTAGACCTCGCTCCCCCTCTTTTCCCACATCTACAACCTCCTGTTTTCTTTTTTGTGAGACATTGGGGCTGTTCTCTGTGCCCAAATCGCCTCTCTTGTTGTTCCTCCATAGAGGGCGATCTTGAAAAACCTCCTGCCTATATCTATCAGGTGTACATCCAGCTGATTTTTATCGGAAAAGTTTCTTGATTCATACTGATATTGGGAGTTCCTTTTCCTATAGGGGACCCTCTGCCAGTTATTAGTATTTTGTCGATGCTGGTAGTAATCATTGATCGTCCCTTGATTCCCCCGTTTAAAATTAGAATTATTTTGTGGACATTTGCGGACATTACCTCTTTTATAATCGTTAAGATCACGTTTAAATTTTTTGACTTTATTTTCAACAATGTCATCTTCTATTTTTTTAAATCTAAGATCACTTTTAATTACCAATTCCTAGTATTCTTTAAGTTCTTTCACCAGATTTAATTTAACCTCTAAACTGTCGATTTCAATATTATTTTTTTAGATAGAGACCCTTCCATTGATGAAGGATTTCGGAAGTTTATCATCGATAGTATAAAAATCGTTATGACCAACAATGTCTTTGTATTTCAAGGCAAATTTTTTGCCCAACGATGTGGCATTGCTATGGGCACGCCATATGCCCCCAGCCTGGCCAACTTTATACTTGGGCCAGTGGGAGGAGTGTAATCTAGAGATCACCCAAACTTTTAAAAAGAATATTGTGAGTTACCATCATTACATCGATGACATTACCATCGTTTGGGACGGTGAAGAATCTTTATTTAATGAATTTATGTCCTGTATCAATGTAAATAGTTTTAATTTACGGTTTACCTCGAAAACAGATGTTAATAAATAGAGTTCCTTGATTTGTTGTTAGACACTACAGGCTGGTCGGCTCAAAATCGTCAAATTGAAACCAGCACTTATATTAAAAAGGTTGACAGCAATTCCTATGTCCATTTCAACAGTTGCCATCATAAAAAATGGATTAATAATATTCCATACTCACAATTTGTGAGGGTACGTAGGAATTGTGCCAGTAACATCAAATTTGAGGAACAATCTGATATATATAGCAAAAGGTTTCTAGAAAATTATTATCCTCTTGAATTGGTTGAAAAGTGTAAAGAAAGAGCTTTCAATAGAGACAGGAATGAACTTTTGGGTTACAAGGGTAAAGTTAATGATCAGAAAAATGTGGCTCCTTTTGTAACTCAATTTAATAGTAGCAGTCATAAAATCAGACAAATACTTACCAAGCACTGGGATGTACTTATGTTAGATCCAATATTAAAAAATATATTACCACCTAGACCCCAAGTGATCTATAAAAAAGCGGCTTCTTTAAAATCATCACTGGCTCCCAGTATGCTAAGAAAGGTCCAAGATAAGGACGAGGGATGGTTGAAGACCACTAATGGATTCTATCCCTGTGGTAAATGTAAAGTATGTAAATACGATAAAAAAAGAGCCACATTTTGGAATTCTGATCATACCAACTCTTGGAAAAGTTGCATGACCTGCCTCACCACACATGCTATTTATATGTTGTCTTGCAAGTGAGGAAAGAAATACATCGGAAAGACCAAGCGTGTTTTAAAATTACGTATCCTGGAACACACCAGGAGTATAAAAAACAAGGTATTGTCGCATAGTGTTCCCCGACACTTTGCCTCTTGTTGCTCTTCTGATCTTGATAATAATTTGTCATTCAAAGCTATTGAGCACATCACTCTAGACGAAAGGGGTGGTGACATTTTGACCAAGTTAAGCAAGAGAGAAACCTACTGGATATATACCCTGAATACGCTGGCTCCTGTTGGTCTCAACGAGAGTGGATATTGTACCTTTTCTGCACAGCTAAATGTCACGGTTTGGTCTGGACCACTGGTATGGTGTTGTTGTTGAGTTTTTGCTCCTGCACTATGCCTATAGTGGTTTTGTCCTTGCCGTTTCATGGTGCAGATCAGTATCCATTCACCTCATATTAGATCATTAATTCTCTAGATATATGTTACCAGTATAGATCTATTATTTACTAATATAATGTCATTATATTATTGTATTTTAATGCCTGTTTCTTTTTCTCCCCTCTCTATTCACCTTGTCTCCAATCATACAGGGGATTCATTTAGCTTTTGATGTATTCAGTAGAATAAATATTTGTCTCTATTGATAGAGTGTTTCTTTATATAAAAAAGAGATAGTAATTGTGTTCTATACCTCCCATGTTATATTAAGTGTGCATTTCTCTTTAAGAAGCTATTTTAAACCGTGTGTATTTATATATCATTATATTATGCTTATTAAAGTTAGCTAATTTTATGTTAGAATGTTTTTATATTCTGTAATATCAGCCAGTGAAGTTTTTTCCGCTGGTTTGAATCTGTTAAAAAAGTCCTCTTGATCTTTGTACTCTCATTGTAATATAATTGAGCCGACTAAGCATTTAGTGAGCATAGGCTGTTTCATATTGATGCTAATGAACGGGCTATATAACTGAGACCATACTTACCCAAGACACGCCTCCTGATGAAGTCCCACGACGAAACGCGTTGGGGCGTGTCCTCCTGACGTATCAGAACTCCTGTGCTGATTCCTGCTTGTCTGTTACATCACCGTGCTGAGAACGCCGCCGCTGGTCCATCTGGGTCGGAGTGACTGGAGTCCCCAGTTCCCGTACCCTCAGCGTGGTGTGTCGAGTACGCTGTCACCGCTTATCCATCCTGGTCGGAAGTTGCTGGAGTCCCCAGATCCCGTACCACACGTGTTCCTCATCAAGAGAACGCCGCTGCCGCTGCACATCTTGGTCGGGGTTACCTGGAGTCCCCAGATCCCATACTTGTAGCGTGCACAAACTGTCGGTGACTATTTCTCTCATGCTGGCTATGTTTATTGTGATGTATGAGCTTTGATGTAGATTTTTTAGTAAAATCTTAACATTTGGCTCTTTTGTGCGCTCCTTCTTATTCCTTGTATATTTTCACTGTGCCTGAGGCCTGACTAGCCCCATTTGAAGTGAGCTGCACTACATATATTCTTGCACAGACTTTCAGCTGCTGTTATATGTGTGATTTTGCGCAGAATTTGTGTATATATATATATATATATATATATATATATATATACGTAAAGTAGTGGCACTCCTCAGGCTGGCTTAAGTATTTAAAATTCCTTTATTGTCGCCTGACAATAAAGGAATTTTAAATACTTAAGCCAGCCTGAGGAGTGCCACTACTTTACGTCTTTATATGGATCCCACCAGGGAATTCTGGATGGCACCACAGCAAGTTAATTTACGGGAATAAGGAGTGCCGGACATCAACATATATATAGATATATATATATATATATGTGTATATATATGTATGTATGTATGTATGTATGTATATATATGTATATATGATGCATGGACCTGGCACTCTTCCGTTGGTGGGGTTGTGGTAACCTGGCCCAGTTGGTACCCTCTATTGAGAGCAACAGCAGCTCCCTATATGTATAGGTGCAAATTAAGTGGCACTGCGAGACTTGAATAAGTAAAAAAAAAAGTTTATGGAGTCTACGTTATTTCAGGTATTAAACCCATCTTCAGGACACCAGCAGCACCGGGGGGGGGGGGGTTATCCCCGCCCACCAGTCAATGACTGCTCCTGATTGACTGGTGGGCGTATTGCAGAAACAGAGCTACGTGTGTACATTACAGATCCAGCACATTTGCCGACCATCAGAAGTGTACCATCCAATTTGCAGACATCCCTGAATGCGAGTCCCATTATTACCTAACGACAGATAAATTAACATGTGCTGTGTGCTATCTATGTAATCAAACAAGTAACATTTTGCCATACCCACTTGGCAAAGGCAACTCCCAATACAATGTTTAGGACTTGTTACATGTAAATGACAAAGTGAGAATTGACTGCAATGAGAGTAACAATGTACTGTACTGGGAGAGCTGGCAGAAGACAATAATGATCTGCCAGGAGGTTGCAGTGACAGTCACTGACTGCTGACTGGGGGGGAATTTCTGGGTCACTTGCAATTGTCCTCTGTCAGCGCACGTCATCACATCTAGGTTTGTAGGTAGAAAGCCCTGGAAGATGAAAGAACATAACAAAATGGATAAAGCGACTGGAGGGATGAAACGACAGCATGAAGAGGAACAGACGAGTCCATGGAACATTAATCACAGGTAGGTGAGTGGAAGGAGAATATACAGTAGATTAATGGGACATACAGCTGTATGGTACAGTGTGCTTCATTATCATGATCAGGTTTCAGATTGTAAATAAAAATGTATGGCCCAATTTAGACCCGAACACACAGCTGCGAATTCAGAACACAGTGCACATGTGCATACCTCCCAACTTTGGAGGAGTCGGATGCGGGACGCAGCTGCTGCGCGTCGGGGCGTGGCCTAATTTGGGGCGTGGCCTATACTCGCGACTAGGCCACGCCCCCATTTTGCTGCTATGGGGGCATGACCCAGAGGCTCTGTGAGCCTCTAGCCATGCCCCCAGCCCCCTGGCTACGGGAATAGATGCTGTGCGCATGCGCACAGCGTTTATTCCCCGCTGCTTAGCAGCCGACAGGTAGGACTCCCAACAGCCCCCCCCCCCCCTCACCGCGGGACACTGCCAGCCGCGGGAGGGCCAGCAGGACAGGCCCTGATAATCGGGACTGTCCCGCTGAAATCGGGACTGTTGGGAGGTATGCATGTGTAAGCCGTCCTTGCGATCACAGCCAGCGATGTCTAGCCATTGCTGGCCTTGCTCAAGTTGATTGACAAGCGGCAGCCATTTGGGGGTGGTAACCCAGTGTTTCCCGGTTGTTGGGAGGGAGGGCCACTGACATCATCCTTCTCCCCAGGCCAGTGCAGTATCGAGTAAGTCCTGGCTTACTCAGTGCTGCAATGAGGGGGGGAAACCATTCGATGGTGAGTTATAGATATGAAATTTGTATGCAGATACAGCTGCAGTAGCACACAGAACATAGGCATGCCACATATCATTTTCATCAGCATATTCACATTATAGACATCCAACTTTACCAAAGTTGTACGGGAACATGCCAGGCCTCTTGTATGAGGACACATCTGTACAGGATGATAAGACAGTGAGGAGTGGAATGGGTGCAGTGTACATGTACAGGATGATAGGGGACAGTAAGGAGTGAAATGGGTGCAGTGTACATGTACAGGATGATAGGGGACAATGAGGAGTGGAATGGGTGCAGTGTACATGTACAGGATGATAGGGGACAGTCAGGAGTGGAATGGGTGCAGTGTACATGTACAAGATGATAGGGGACAGTGAGGAGTGGAATGGGTGCAGTGTACATGTACAGGATGATAGGGGACAGTGAGGAGTGGAATGGGTGCAGTGTACATGTACAGGATGATAGGGGACAGTGAGGAGTGTAATGGGTGCAGTGTACATGTACAGGATGATAGGGGACAGTGAGGAGTGGAATGGGTGCAGTGTACATGTACAGGATGATAGGGGACGGTGAGGAGTGTAATGGGTGCAGTGTACATGTACAGGATGATAGGGGACGGTGAGGAGTGTAATGGGTGCAGTGTACATGTACAGGATGATAGGGGACAGTGAGGAGTGTAATGGGTGCAGTGTACATGTACAGGATGATAGGGGACAGTGAGGAGTGGAATGGGTGCAGTGTACATGTACAAGATGATAGGGGACAGTGAGGAGTGGAATGGGTGCAGTGTACATGTACAGGATGATAGGGGACAGTGAGGAGTGGAATGGGTGCAGTGTACATGTACATGATAATAGGGGACAGTGAGGCGTGGAATGGGTGCAGCGTACATATACAGGATAATAGGGGACAGAGGAGTGGAATGGGTGCAGTGTACATGTACAGGATAATAGGGGACAGTGAGGAGTGGAATGGGTGCAGTGTACATGTTCAGGATAATAGGGGACAGTGAGGAGTGGAATGGGTGCAGTGTACATGTACAGGATGATAGGGGACAGTCAGGAGTGTAATGGGTGCAGTGTACATGTACAGGATGATAGGGGACAGTGAGGAGTGAAATGGGTGCAGTGTACATGTACAGGATGATAGGGGACAGTGAGGAGTGGAATGGGTGCAGTGTACATGTACAGGATGATAGGGGACAGTGAGGAGTGGAATGGGTGCAGTGTACATGTACAAGATGATAGGGGACAGTGAGGAGTGGAATGGGTGCAGTGTACATGTACAGGATGATAGGGGACAGTGAGGAGTGGAATGGGTGCAGTGTACATGTACATGATAATAGGGGACAGTGAGGCGTGGAATGGGTGCAGCGTACATGTACAGGATAATAGGGGACAGAGGAGTGGAATGGGTGCAGTGTACATGTACAGGATAATAGGGGACAGTGAGGAGTGGAATGGGTGCAGTGTACATGTTCAGGATAATAGGGGACAGTGAGGAGTGGAATGGGTGCAGTGTACATGTACAGGATGATAGGGGACAGTCAGGAGTGTAATGGGTGCAGTGTACATGTACAGGATGATAGGGGACAGTGAGGAGTGGAATGGGTGCAGTGTACATGTACAGGATGATAGGGGACAGTGAGGAGTGGAATGGGTGCAGTGTACATGTACAGGATGATAGGGGACAGTGAGGAGTGGAATGGGTGCAGTGTACATGTACAGGATGATAGGGGACAGTGAGGAGTGGAATGGGTGCCGTGTACATGAACAGGATGATAGGGGACAGTGAGGAGTGGCATGGGTTCAGTGTACATGAACAGGATGATAGGGGACAGTGAGGAGTGGAATGGGTGCAGTGTACATGTACAGGATGATAGGGGACAGTGAGGAGTGGAATGGGTGCAGTGTACATGTACAGGATGATAGGGGACAGTGAGGAGTGTAATGGGTGCCGTGTACATGAACAGGATGATAGGGGACAGTGAGGAGTGGCATGGGTTCAGTGTACATGAACAGGATGATAGGGGACAGTGAGGAGTGGAATGGGTGCAGTGTACATGTACAGGATGATAGGAGACAGTGAGGAGTTGTTATGGGTGCAGTGTACATGTACAGGATGATAGGGAACAGTGAGAAGTGTAATGGGTGCAGTGTACATGTACAGGATGATAGGGGACAGTGAGGAGTGTAATGGGTGGAGTGTACATGTACAGGATGATAGGGGACAGTGAGGAGTGGAATGGGTGCACTGTACATGTACAGGATGATAGGGGACAGTGAGGAGTGGAATGGGTGCAGTGTACATGTACAGGATGATAGGAGACAGTGAGGAGTTGTTATGTGTGCAGTGTACATGTACAGGATGATAGGGGACAGTGAGAAGTTGTTATGTGTGCAGTGTACATGTGCAGGATGATAGGGGACAGTGAGGAGTGTAATGGGTGCAGTGTACATGTACAGGATGATAGGGGACAATGAGGAGTGTAATGGGTGCAGTGTACATGTACAGGATGATAGGGGACAGTGAGGAGTGTAATGGGTGCAGTGTACATGTACAGGATGATAGGGGACAGTGAGGAGTGGAATGGGTGCACTGTACATGTACAGGATGATAGGGGACAGTGAGGAGTGTAATAGGTGCACTGTACATGTACAGGATGATAGGGGACAGTGAGGAGTGGCATGGCATGGGTGCACTGTACATGTACAGGGTAATGAGACAGAGGTATATAAATGGGAGGTGAATGATAATATAGAAGATATGAATAGCTTTAATCAATTGGGGTGTGTACAGAGGACATATGAAACCATGGAGGCTGATAGAGTGTGTGTGGAAGTGAGATTTTGGAGACCAGAAAAGTATTGATGGCAGAAGTGAGAGGAGGTAATCAGTGAAGCATAATGCAGATTGTCAGAGTAAAGGGGTGTACACACAGTGCAAAGTACTTTCTTTTCAATTTCGCCGTATACAGATTAGCTTTAGACAATATAGTACAGATCTGTAGTATATAGCCTTGCCTGCACAGTCTATTCTTCTATTTGATTTCGATGCCATAGGGCCGCGCATCGAGATCAAATTAAAATTGAATGTGTTTAATTTCATAGAAAAATAGACAATATCGATCTATGTATATACCCTATGGGCCAGATGTATGAAGCTTCAAAAAGTGATAAAATGTAATAAACAGCCAGCCAATCAGCTCCGACCGGTTATGTTACAGATTGGGCGGGAGATTCTCTAAGAATCGCAGTTATAATTATCACATACGTTCTAACATATGCGATAATTATGACAAAGGACAGCTCTTGCGTTAAGAGCTGTCCTTTGCGGTGAGAGTCGCTGGGTCCCACCAAGTCCCGGCGGCTCCTCCCTCCCTCCCACACCCGGCGCTGCTGCTGCGCCGGGCTCTCCTCCTCCCTGCACCCGGAAGAGGATCAGTGCAGGGAGGAGGTCACAGGTCCGGGCAGCACGGCTCTGTGCTGCACGGACACAGGTGAGGGGGCGATGCGGGGCGGTGGGGGTCCGTGCGGGGCGGCGGCGGTGGGTCGTTGCGGGGGCGGCGGGGGTATGCGGTAGAAGCCCATTGGCTTCTATGGGGTATAGCCCGATAACGGGGTTTTTACCACATTTTTAGCTTAGAGAATCTGCCCCTAGGTTTGAAAAATGACAGGTAGGAGGTGATTGGCTGGTTATTTATCTCTCTACTTTATCACTTTTGAAGCTTGATACATCTGGCCCTATAAGAGCAGAGGGGACGGGAGGTAGTTTGGACTGGGATGAGGCATGTTTTATCCTACATTTGTTCTTAAAGGTGTCAGTTGATATGGGGTCCCGTTATGTTCCTGCGCGCACAGTGCTGTTTGAGAGAGAGAAGAATGGAGTGACGTATCGTGTCCCAGCCCTCCTTTATATACCGCGCTGGTCAACACTTTTGGCATTCGCAGAAGAGAGGCTTAGTGCGGATGATGCCGATGCTAACCTGCTGGTATTACGCCGTGGCACTTTTTACCGCAACTACGTGGAGGTCAGAGGGATCACAGTCATTATCTTTTATCAATATATCTTTTATTATGGCTCATAAGACAACACAGTATCAGAGAATATATGTAACAACATAGGACATAAAAGATATAAATAATATAATAAGACAATAAAAGATTTACAAGTAAATGTAATAGATTGTGAACTGCCAGCCTGGGGGTTTCCGGTGAGTTTACACTATGTGGTAAAGTAGCATACTGTACATTTCACAGCAACACCGGGTTTGGCAGATCACAGCCTGTAACATTCACCAAAACAGCATCTTTTTGACAGTTATTGGGGTGGATTTACTAAAGCTTCTAAAACGTAGGCCTGGTGGTTTTGCCTATAGAAGGAGGTGCATGATACATTTCCATGGAAAGCTGCTGGGTCCAAGAGTTGGATTAAACCCTCCTGGAGCCCCAGGCAATACACTTGGTATAAATGCAGGAGATGGACCAAGGGGGGGAAATACACGGAGGAGAGGGACTGAGAGGGGGATATACATGCAGGAGAGGGACTGAGAGGGGGATATACATGCAGGAGAGGGACTGAGAGAGGGATATACATGCAGGAGAGGGACTGAGAGGGGGATATACATGCAGGAGAGGGATTGAGAGGGGGATATACATGCAGGAGAGGGACTGAGAGGGGGATATACATGCAGGAGAGGGACTGAGAGGGGGATATACATGCAGGAGAGGGACTGAGAGGGGGATATACATGCAGGAGAGGGACTGAGAGGGGGATATACATGCAGGAGAGGGACTGAGAGGGGGATATACATGCAGGAGATGGACCTAAGGGGGATATACATGCAGGAGAGGGACTGAGAGGGGGATATACATGCAGGAGAGGGACTGAGAGGGGGATATACATGCAGGAGATTAACTGAGAGGGGGATATACATGCAGGAGAGGGATTGAGAGGGGGATATACATGCAGGAGAGGGACTGAGAGGGGGATATACATGCAGGAGAGGGACTGAGAGGGGGATATACATGCATGAGAGGGACTGAGAGGGGAAAATGCGCGTAGGAGAGGGACTGAGAGGGGGAGATGCATGCAAGAAAGGGACTGAGAGGGGGAGATGCACGTAGGAGAGGGACTGAGAGGGGGAGATGCGCATAGGAGAGGGACTGAGAGGGGGAGATGCATGCAAGAAAGGGACTGAGAGGGGGAGATGCACGCAGGAGAGGGACTGAGAGGGGAAGATGCACGCAGGAGAGGAAATGAGAGGGGAAGATGCACGCAGGTGTGGGAATGAGAGGGGAAGATGCATGCAGGAGAGGAAATAAGAGGGGAAGATGCACGCAGGAGAAGGAATGAGAGGGGGAGATGTATGCAGGAGAAGTAATGAGAGGGGGAGATGCACGCAGGAGTGGGAATGATAGTGGGAGATGCACGAAGGAGAGTGAATGAGAGGGGGAGATGCACGCAGGAGAAGGAATAAGATAGACGTAGGAGGGGGACTGAGAGGTGGCGATACAGACATGCAGCAGAAGGACTGAGAGGGGGAGATACTCACAGGAGAGCAACTGATAGGGGTCGATACCTGCTGAAGAGGGGGATATACAGGCAGGAGATGGACTGACAGGGGGAGATACACGCAGGAGAGGGAGGGACAAATAGGGGAGATACATGCAGGAGTGGGGGCGGCACACACAGGAGAAGGAAGAGACTGAGAGGGGGAGATATACAGTATGACTATGCACGTGAGGGACTTATGTAGGGTACACACCAGGACGACCCGCTCACGATGCACATCGTGAGCGGGTCGTCAGTGTCTCGTCCGACCCGCTCACGGTGACGCGGGGAGAAACGACCCGCTCACGATGTGCACCGTGAGCGGGTCCGATCCGATGGCGACCCACACCCGGCTGTATGGTCGTCATTGAGATCCCACCTGCAGCAGGTAGGATCTCAATAACGACCGACCGACCCGCGGGACCGCGCATCGGATCGGTATCGGTCCACACCAGGACAGAAAAGGGCCCAATCAGCACACAATCTACATCCAATTGGTCGGAATTGGATCTAGATTGAGGGGATCGGGCCCTAGTCGTCCTGGTGTGTACCCAGCATTAGAGGGGGAGATACCTGCAGGAGAGAAACTGAGAGGGGGAGAAATATGTAGGAAAGGAACTGAGAGGGGAAGATTCCTGCAGTAAAGGGACTGAGAAGGGGAGATACATGTAGGAGGGTACTGAAAGAGGGAAATACCAGTAGGAGAGGTACTGAGAGGGGGAAATATATGCAGGAGAGGAACTGAGAGGGGAAGAGACACGCAGGAGTGGAAGTACACAGCCATGCAGCAATGCTACAGGCACCCTGACAGCAAAATTAAGATGCCATGGGACAGCACTGCTGCTTGTACACCCTTAGTTATGGCCTTGTAAAGGGCTGAGGTGGTAACTATTGTGAAGAGTATCCTGTTTATACTTTGGGCACACACTAAAGGCACATCATCTACTCTGGGTAAGACTAAAACTGAAGAAAGAAATATAAGCATAGTTGCATTCTGCAGGAGACTCCCTGAAATAGCATCTCCCTCTCTCCCTCATTAGTCTGGCAATCTCCCTCATTTCACCTAGCCCACATTACACTGTTACATTTTTTTGGGAAAAAAGGAGTGAGAGACAGATATATTTACATTGAATCATCAGCACCATTTCCCAGCACTTTACCAAGTATAGTAGCTCTTACTAACTGCTTTGGGGCTCATCTACATTTGGATATAAGTCATTTTAAATTACACACCCACGCTTCTAGGTGCCACATTCACAATCTCTTTTCTCAATCTCTCCATATATGGAACTAGACACGCCCTTTTGGTAGAGCATGACACGCCCCCTCAATGGGGCGCTTTGCAAAATTCTATTACCAACTATAATCTTCCTGAAACTAGTTTTCAAAAGTAGGCAAGTATGAATATAAGACATTCATGTGAATAATGGTCAATAAAAAATTCTTAACTTTTTAATTTATATCAAAACATTAGAACTGATTAATAATACAAGAGCATTGTTTCCTGGACTACACAGCAAACTGTAGTGTATCTTACAAGTGATTCAAGTGTTTTTCCTCTAGAAGAACAAATCAAATTCTGTAATGTGAGAGCACATATATATATATATATATATATATATATATATATATATATATATATATATATATATATATATATATATATATATATATAAGAAAACTGTGTGACCACTGGGGCACAAATATGGCAGCACTCCGTTTTAAGGATGAAAAAATCACTTCTAGTTTATTAGGCTTCAGGCCATCAGCATAGCAAGTAGAAACAGCATTAAAGAATAGTGGGACACTCAGTAATCACCCATCCATATTCCGACTGTATGTAGCTGTATGGCAGTTGTGGCAGTCAACAAATCCGTTTCGGCAACCTGTGGCTTCCTCCGGACTGACTCGGAGGAAGGCACAGGTTGCCGAAACGGATTCGTTGACTGCCACAACTGCCATACAGCTACATACAGTCGGAATATGGATGGGTGATTACTGAGTGTCCCACTATTCTTTAATGCTGTTTCTACTTGCTATGCTGATGGCCTGAAGCCTAATAAACTAGAAGTGATTTTTTCATCCTTAAAACGGAGTGCTGCCATATTTGTGCCCCAGTGGTCACACAGTTTTCTTGTTTATGCTATCTTGGATCGGCACCCACATCTACAGCAGTATAGTGTGCGACTTCCAGATGTTCTTGTATATATATATATATATATATATATATATATATATATATATATATATATATATATATATATATATATATATATATATATATATGTAATGTATGATTACGTTTTTTTTTTCAATAGAATTGTATGTTTTCATTTGTAAAGAGAAAATGAATAAAAGCACACTGTGTTTTCCTGCAGTGGGAGGACATGTATGCAGTGGAGAGGGCCCACCTGCCCGGGCATCGATCAATGAACCCGTGTCCGGTCTACAATGACTTTACTGGACAGATCTTCCTTTTCTTTATTGCGGTTCTGGGCAGGGCCACAGAATCCTACCAGATCATCTCTGGCCATAACTTGGCGCGTCTGTGCTATGTAACAAGTTCAGATCAAGGCAGAAGTTGGAGTGAGGTCACAGACTTGACTCACAAGGTCATCGGGGAGTCACTAAAAGGTGCAAATGAGAGAACATGTCATGATACTGAATGATGGTACATAATTATCTAGAGACAATTCCAGTTAAAAAGATTAATTCAAGAAAATTGCCAGCATAATTATTTTATTAGTTAATCTTGTGGGAGAAAGGTTAGTTTATTCACCGCCTAAAGGTTATTGAATAAGGGACAAGGAACAAAGAATCGTCTCAGGAAACAAGGTCATGAGCAAAGAATACTGAGCTGGGTACACATCAGACAATGTTTTTATTGATGTGCCCGATTCCAATGGACAAGGACATTAAAATTGTAGCCCAGTGCGTACACAGTATTGCGCGTTCCTATGTTGTTCGTCTCGTCTAGGTTGGTTGCTCATACAGATCAATCTGGTGATATCGCCAACAATTTTTAGTACCATTATACCTGATACATACTTGCCTTCCCTCCTGCATTCTGCAGGAGACTCCCTGAAATAACAGTAATTTCCCTCTCTCCCTCATTAGTCTAGCAATCTTCCTCATGTCACCTAGCCCACATTACACTGTTACATTTTTTGGGAAAAAAGGAATGAGAGACAGATACATTTACATTGAATCATCAGCGCTTCTAGGTGCCACGTTCACAATCTCTTTTTACAATGTCTCCATATATGGAACTAGGCACGCCCTTTGGGTGGAACATGACACGCCCCTCAATGGGGCGCTGTGCAAAATTCTACTACCATTTACAATCTCCCTGAAACTAGTTTTCAAAAGTAGGCAAGTATGCATTGAATGATTGTCCCCCTGCTCGCAGCTCTGAGTAAGTGTAGACTTACACAAAGCACTGCGTAGGCCATGGGGGACACCTGCGTTTTCTGTGGCCGGCGTTATGCCCCCAAACGCCGGGCACCTGTCAATCTTCTTGCAAGCAGCCAACAAAGGTTAGCCTTCATATTGTCTGTTCACAAGGGGACCCTGCGCATGCACGCAGCCCGCGTAAGAGTCTGATCGGGGCCATAGTGATGAGAGTGAGACAATTTTTTTATAGGAAAAAAAAAAGACTTGCACTGGCAGCGTCACACCGGAGTTGGTGCCTGTCACACACTTCACGTGCGGGACTACTTCTATACAGAGGCTAGATGAGGAAGGATGTGTCTGTATATCATGACGGTGCTGTAGAGCTTGTGCAATGATGGCAGTGACAATGAGCTGTGAATGCAGATTGTCTGACTGCAGCGTATAGTATTTCTATCATTAATGTGGTTTCTATATTATATGGAGTGTGGGTTGCTTGCCTTAGTTCATAACTCCATTGAGAACTGTGTTACGATCGAAAATTCCCATTTGGTTTTTAAAGAGAATTATATATCTGTGTTTGTATAAATGACATTCTATATTACAAATGTGCATCCACAAATATCATCAACACTGTCATGGCACTATGGCAATCCAGAAGATTATTATTTACACATATGGTTATACACATGCAGATGTGTCGGATACATCTATCCTCTGTTACACATGACTCATAAGCTCCGTGCGACCCAATAGCGCCCGAGCATCTTATTTGCCAATTGGTGCATATAGGACTGTGGGCGGGATGTATCAACCACTTGAGGTATCAAGGCGATACTAATTCCATATGTGCTAACATACGCGATTAGTTCTGGAATGGGCCGCTCTCCCGATGGTAGATGCCTTTTTAAAATGTGTCCGGTGCCTGGACTCCCGAGTGGAGCACCTGGACTTCCAGATCTGTGACACGGGAGTCCCCCTGCGTATGTGCAGAGTGATGCTGGCAGCCATGAGGCATGCTGGGAGTAATCCATGTCAGATCCCTCAAACAGCAGCCCATAGACTTCTTTAGGGAAACACCAGCTACAGCCAAAGCAGCAGGGCTTCAGTACATTCAGAAATAGGCAGGATGTACAAAGCCAAAAATGTGATTAAAAACAAAGTTTTCAGGAGTTTTACCGCATTTCTGGCTTAGTACATCCCACCCATAATGTGAAGCGCTGAAATGTAACAGAGTCTGTCCACGGAGCACCATTTCCAAATAAAAGACGTCTCTCTGTATTGCAGAGTGGGCCACGTTTGCCTTGGGTCCAGGACACGGCATCCAGCTGAAGTCAGGCCGCCTGCTTGTTCCTGCTTATACTTACCACATCAACTGTAGAGACTGCTTTGGGAAGCTGTGCCGCACTACACCGCATGCTTTCGCCTTCCGTAGTGACGACCATGGAAGGACCTGGACATTTGGAGAGCTCATCCCAAACCTACAAACAGTAGAGTGTCAGCTGGTGTCGGTGGACGAGGAGGACGGCACGAACATCCTGTACTGCAATGCCAGAAGCCCCCTTGGGTTCAGAGTGCAGGCTCTGAGCACTGATGGTGGCATTGTCTTCCAGCCAGGACAGCTAGTGGAAAAATTGGTGGAGACACCCAGTGGGTGCCACGGAAGTATCATTGGTTTCCCTGCTCCACTGAGCTTCTTCTCAGGGCTTAATTCTAATAATCTCCTATCTGACCAGCCACGGAGTGCAATAACTATAGCTAAAAGGTTACAAGTAAGAGAGTGGGACAACAAGAGGGTACAAGCATATCAGCAACCCAAAAAGTCTGCAAACAGGCTGCAACAATGTCATCTAGACAGTGAGAGCAACCTTTGTATATGGACAGCAGAGAAGGAGAATTACACCGACAGGTGTCATGTTAGTGCAGAATCATCATCAGTAATGGGGTCACTTGGATTACAAGTGCAAGAAAATACTCTTCTCAGGACTAACCAAGGATTCCAGACCCCTACGTGGGTCCTGTACTCCCATCCTAGCAGTGCAGAGTCACGTGTGAATCTAGGTGTCTACCTCAGCCCATATCCTAAGGACACAGACAGCTGGACGGGCCCTTGGATCATATATGAAGGACCCAGTGCCTACTCAGACCTGGCATATATAGAACTAACACCTGGTGATATTGGGGCAATAGGGTCCTCTCCAGTAGTTGCCTTTGCTTGTCTCTTTGAAAATGGCGTACATTCTCCCTATGAGCAGATATCATTCAGCATATTTACCCTGTATGAGGTCATACAAAACCTACCACCTAATCCCATTCTTCACAAGCCTGTGAACAAAACTAGGATAAAAGGGAACTGTATGACATCTTAAAACAGACTGATAAACCAGTTGGACTGAAATAAGCCCAACAAGATCAACCAAGTTCTCGTTCACTCACTTTCTGACTAACCAGGTTCTCGTTTACTAGGAATGTCCAGATCCGGATTTACCCTGATCTCAAAACGGGATCATATTGGTTATCTGTCTGTCACATGTTTTAACTCCATTTTTGTAAGCCAGGATCTGCACATCCCTACCGTTTACCCACTTTCTGACCAACCAAGTTCTCATTGACCCACTTTCAGAACAATCAAGTTACCGTTGATAAACTTCCCGCCTTTTTATGATTAGCCTATTAGGACTGTTCTGCTGAAATCAGGACTGTTGGTAGTTAGAAAAAATACTTTTACGCAAAGATGACAAGTTATTTTTCTAGAGTACTTCCTGTGTAATTTATCTTTAGTCAAAACTGATCAATTATTCTTCTGCTGAAAAATAAATGTATAAACAATTCCCCAATTAGTGTTGATGTCTCTTTCCTACGAATAGTTAACCCTCTCTCATTTATGTGTTTAAAATGACACTAAACACATAGTAGATAATATAATAATTAAAAAGTGATCATCCTCTATGTCAGTAGTATTCTATATTTTTGCTGTATAATGATGAGATAAATGCCTGATGAATGACATTTGTTGTGAAAGATTAAAGAAGCAAGTCGCAAACTTGTGAAAGTGTTTACTCAGAGGAGGAAATTTGTGACCTTAGCATACGAAACTACACAGAATGAGCAAATATGACATACTCGTAGGGGAAATTTCTTTGTTGCCTACTAGGAAATACCTCATAACTCAATTATCCAACTTATTACCATAGCATCAATAAATATAAATACATTACTTAAGCCCACAAAATGGCTGCCACCATAGATATCATGGGATCCATGCAATTAAAACCTGCAGAGGATCATGGTTGGTGACATACTACTGGCTATATTTTCTCCCTGTATTTGCTTAGATTTTATGCAGATGGTTCACATACATTACCAAGATTTAGCAAAGGTTGATAGTGAGTTTTCATTTTTCAGATATAACCATTGTGTTTTATACATTTTAACTTTTTAGGTTGCATTAGGTTAAGTATCTGTAAACCCCATAAACAAACCCAAGTGTAGAAGAATCACTCTAATTTTATCGTTAAGCATAGAAAAACTTTTAGCTACATTCTATCACACTAAGGTCCATACACACTGGGCGTCTATGCCCAGCATGTATGGACAGCGATGAGGACAATCATCGCTGCGGGGAAAGCCGCTCAGTGCATACACACTGAGCGGCTTTCCCCCTGCCCGGGCCCGACGGAGGGGGCGAGGACAGCGTTGCATAGCAGAGAGCTATGCAACGCCGTCCTGAAAGCCGCTCATCTGCTGGTATAACCAGCAGATGAATGGCTTTCCCGGCGATGTTGCGGGAGCGCGCAGCAGCGCTCATCGCCGGGCCATACACACCGGGCGGCTTTGAGCTGAAAGCCACTCAAACCTGCTGTTTTGAGCGACTTTCAGCTCAAAGTCGCCCAGTGTGTATGGGCCTTAACTCAAATAGTCTCCCAGACATGATGCAATTAATAAAGGAAAAAAATGGATTTGCAGGCAACAAGAAGTCAGAGACTGTAGTACCACAAGGTCCACTGATTTACATATCATGTTACCACTGCCAGTACCACAATAAATATAGTAAGCAGACTTCTCAAGGACTTGGAACTTAACTACAACTGCTCTTGGATAAGGTTGCCACCTCATCATCAGTTCCTGGAGATCCCCCCCCCCCCCTCTATAAATCCTCCCTGTCAGTGGAGAAAGAGATAGATAAATAGAGAAAAAGATATAGGGTGCGCTTAATACAGTCAACCACCTTATTATACAATTCAAGGGTAGACCAACCAATTAAAAACATGTAAAATGTATTAATCCAATTCGGTACTTGTGTATTATCACGGCGCCCACGATGTTGATCGTACTGCATCACATTGCATGCAATATAGCGGCATGCGATGCGATTTTTAATTGAACAAGCACCCTGATGGGTGCTTACCATGTTAAATGCACCCCCATTGTCAACGCCACCCCCACTATCAACGCCAACCCGAAGCGTGGCGAGCGCAGCGAGCCCCCGAGGGACAGCGGTACACGTCCTCCGACCTTTTCATACCCCCACTATCCACGTCGGCGTGGAGTTGACTTTAGATAGTGTGGCGAGCGCAGCGAGCCACCGAGCCCGAAGCGTGGCGAGCACATGTGGATTACTTTACATGTATTCTGCGACCGCTCGCCATGCTTTGGGCTCGTGGCTCACTGCGTTTGCCACACTATCTTAAATCAACTCCACTCTGACGTGGATAGTGGGGGTATGAAAAGGTTGGAGGACACGTACCGCCGCTTTGGGTTGGCGTTCATAGTGGGGGTTGCGTTGACTATGGGGGTGCATTTAACATTGTATGCACCCATCAGGGTGCTTGTACAATTAAAAATCGCATGGCATCACATCACATGCCAGCAAATGCACACAGCGTCTATTCTCGTATGAAAATGAGGTCGCGGCTAATTAGCTAATTAGCCGCGGGAGTGTCCCTATTTCTTCAGCACACAAGTTGGGAGGTATGCAATAACCATGCGCTGATGGATTAGTACCCGAGAGACCTGCTGAGGTCACATGACAGGAAATGCCTGGCAATACTTTCAGCAATACTACAAACCTTTTTCTGCTCACAGTGTCCGCAGACCACCCCAACACAGGCATTGAAAAACTGGGAAAGACACAACACAATCTGCAACATGTTGATCAGGGACAGGGACAGAAAGAAAGCAGAGTTCCAGGTCACGATAGATGGAGGCGCAATGCAAATGGAAGACATGTCTGATGTAGAGATGCTGCAAGGCAGAAAGAAATAACAAATTTCAGGCAAATAGAACACATGAGCTGACTCTGCTGGGCGGGGCTAATGCTGTCTGTTCCAGTAACGGCTTTATTGATTGGTTAGTTTTTTCACAATTCCTATACAAGAATGGCTGTTACTATTGGCTGATACTATTCATGGGTCAGTTAGTGCAATTCCATGCATTTCTGCATTATGCACACAGCATTCCATGGAACATTCCGTGTACCTATTTGAGGTGCAGGAACTGAAATGGTGGATATAGGATATTGATAGCCTCTTCCCTTCACTCCTAGGGCCAGATGTATCAAGCTTCAAAAAGTGATAATATGGAGAGTGGTAAAAAGCCAGCCAATCAGCTCCTACCTACCATGTCACAGGCTGGGTTTAAAAAATAACAGATAGGAGCTGATTGGCTGGTTGATTATCACTCTCCCTCTTATCTCTTTTGACGCCTGATATATCTGGCCCCTATTCTGTTTTCAAAATTGAATAAATCATATTTTAAAAAGATAGTATTACACGTCTTTCATATGAATGAGTAGGTATCTTCCTATAATCCATCCAAGCTGACCTTGGCTGATAACTGAGAAAGTATTATTATACAACAGAAGTGCTATAAAACACCTTGGTTTGATAACTGGCATAATAGCTGTAAACAACAACAGTCATATAAAGGCTGTAGAAAATGAAAACAAGACGTTTTGTTAAAAAATTGGACGGAATCTTCTTATCTGACCCAACAGTATCATAATGTACAGTTGGTGACTGCAGAAATACATTTCCCATTGTGACTACAAACATGAAAGATGTAGGTAACAAAAAGCTGATTATAACACTTACGCCTGCATAATACAAAAGAGTGCAGCATAGTATCCCCAAATATGACTATATCCAACTCTACGTAAGGCGAAACCCCAGAGGTGTACCTAGATATTCGTAGGTCCCGTAGCAAATGTTTGTAAGGGCCCCCTATTTAGCAACTGATGGTGATAAATGTATGTAAACCATATTACTTAGACAGCAAAGATGGGCCCCCTTCAGCTCTAGGCCCCATAGCAGCTCCATCCCTTGCACCTATGGTAGTTACGCCCTTGCGGAACCACATTGTGTAGGTCTGGATTGGAGAATGTGCCTCTTATGTCCATGCTTAGGATTAAAGATGAACAACCTCATTTAATTGGTGATAAATGTATTGCCTTTTATTTGGACATTAATGTACAAAGAACCTATTAATAAAATCAATAGAGGATACATAGTCATGGACATGCAATAATATAAGTAATAATGCATAAAACAGACAACAAACTAAAACGTTTGGACAGACTTGAATAAAGGATAAACATGTCAGCATGGTAATAAAGTACAGGCGAGCACATGTCTACCACGTGACTTACCTACTGTTGAAGTATGAGTCAGTACTTGTAAATGGATAACCCCACTTCTCTCCGGTTCCATTGTTCACCTTGTATAAGCAATAAGGACCACTCAAAAGTCCAGCTACAGATGTTAAAAGGGAGATTGCAGCTCCAACCATAGCCATGAGTGAGGAAATACCAGACAACAGCATCTGGAGCAACAAAGACATTATTTATCTCAAGTGGTCTCACTTATACATAGGGGGGGAGGGGGTATTCAAATAGTGGCAATTTTTTCGGCAGTCAAAAATCTGCACTCTTTGTTGAATTTACATTCGACCTATTCAATTAAAGGGCACGCTTGGAAAACACATGGGTCGGCAAATTACTCAGCGATACAGTTTCAACTAAAAAAAAACAATGAATTGGCATAACCGGCCGCAATTGAATACGTAAGTTCATTTTTGTTTTAGGCTAGCCAAAAAACAGACCTAATTGAATACACCTTCCCCTCCCCCCATAGGGGTACATTTACTAAAGCTTATAAAAGTGAAAAGTGGGCACTGTTACCATAGCAAACAATCATAATCTGTCTATCATTTTCTAGGATGCAAAAGAGAAATGACAGCTAGAATCTGATTGGTTGCTCTCCTCTTTTCACTTTTAGAAGCTTTAGTAAAATGTACCCCTTAGATAATGTCCGATTCCGGTACAATGTGGATAGATATTTCTGGTGAGCTGAGCTAATACAAAAAACATCACATAGCCGAAAGTATATGTCCACCACTTCTAACTAGTGCGTAGTTGCCTACTCTCCTGCATTCTGCAGGAGACTCCCTGATATTAAAACCAATCTCCCTTTCTCCCCCTCATTAGTCTAGCAATTTCCCTCATGTCACCTAGCCCACATTACACTGTTACATTTTTGGGGAAAAAAGAAATTAGAGATAGATACATTTACAGTGAATCAGCAGCGCCATTTCCCAGCACTTTACCAAGTATAGTAACTCTTAAGGCCCCCATACATAGAGCCGACTTGTCCTAAGGACAAGTCGGACCCAATTCTCCTCTGAGCCGCCCGGCAGCTCCCCGGGAGGCTCACATACGATTAGGACTTGAGGTGCCATTTTTTACATGTGATAAATAACAGGGAGCTGCAGGGCGGTGAGGAGCAGTGGGGGCGGGCTGCGGCGGCTCTTAAATGAGTGGCCGGCTGGGGAGGAAGGAGTGGGGCAGCAGCGTAAATCAGACTCACTGTGTCCAGCGCCGCAGCGGGTGGGCAGCGGCGGCTATTACATCTTCAAAATAATGTGTCAAATTACTTTCTGGCTTTTGATTGGCTGAGATGGAGCACTCTCAGCCAATCAGCGGCCGGAGAGGGAGGCCACTGATTGGCTGAGAGTGTTCTATCTCAGCCAATCATTAGCCGGGCAGTCATTTGACATGCTATTTTAAAGTTATAATTGCCGCGGCTGCTGCCCGCCCGCTATGGCGCTGGACACAGTGGACACTGATGATCATTCTGGTCACCGCCTCCCGCCCCAGCACTGCGCCCGCCCCACCGATTGCGACGGATCTTATGTCCCACCGGTCCGACCCCTGGGGCCGGGTCCGATACGCACGGGGCAGCGTATCGGACTCGACGCCATGTCATGAAGAAACAATTTGGTCCGATTTAACGGGCCGATTGATCGCAATCGGCCGAAATCGGACCAAATCATCTCGATGTATGCCCACCTTTACTAACTGCTTTGCGGTCATCTACATTTGGATATAAGTCATTATAAAAGATTCCTCTCACATGTAGCAGTACACACCAATACTTCCAGGTGCCATGTTCACAATCTCTTTTCACAATCTCTCCATATATGGAACTAGACACGCCCTTTAAGTGGAGCATGACACACCCCCTCAATAGGGTGCTGTGCAAAATTCTGCTACCAACTATAATCTCCCTGAAACTAGTTTTCAAAAGTAGGCAAGTATGAACTAGTGTGCTTGGCCTTATCAGCGACATCCATTACTAATAGGATACAGCCATACAATGTCTATAGTCACACACTAGCAGTAGAATGGGTTGTACTAAAGGGGTTAGTGACCGTTATTGTGACACGGGTACAGGATGTCAATTTCCAACAATTCAATTTGGCACATTTCAGAAATGCAGAACTGTAAATGCTGTTATTGTGGAGGCGTTTAGGGGCAACAGCTCAGCCCTGCAACGCCAGGTAAGATCACAGATTGGGACGGCTGAACGCTGAAGATGTAAAGTTACCCGGTCATTGGTGGCAACAATCACTACAAATCCTCCCCTGGAAGCAACATCAGCTTCTAGTTTATTTTGGAGCATCGTGGCTGAGCAGCTGTACATAAGCCAATAATGACAAATATGTAGCAATAGTTAATGGAAGATCCTTTCCTATTTCAGTATGATATTGCTGGGTGCCTAAGGTCTCAGTGCCCCATTGCATGAAGACACCATGTTTTTGTAAGTTAGGAGCGAACATCAGACACACGCCCTGCAAATGGCAATGAGCCAACTGCGTTTTTACAAACACTCCCCACTGTTAACACCCCAAAATGGTCACATCCTGTCAATCACTTGGCCGAATGCATCATTGTTGAGTGCAGGTATGCAGCAGAACCTTGACACATGAGCAATGCGAATGCTCAGTTCTGGGAAACATCGACTTTGCATTTCTCTAGGAATCAGGGCCACTGTACACAACACTTGTTTATATCTTTCTGGAGAACATCTGAAAGAGAGCTTCCCCCACCACTTACGTCACAGCGAGGTCCACAGCAGGACAATCCTTTCACTTTAAACCCAGCGACTGTGATGTGTATACCAGCCAGTAACACCTCAAAGTAAAAATAAAATATATTAAATCTACATTATGCAGAATCAATAAACAGATTTTATAATTATCTGTGATAATCCCTAGTTGTGCTCATCATGAGCATGGTTATTGATGTGGTGCTTTACAATGTGAGGGCCTTAAGGGAGCGCAGGGGGCCAAAATGGCCCCCGGAGCAGGATAAGGGGGTGGGGCGCTAGGCACCCTGCAGGTCAACGGCGGGAAACCTGGGTTCGGGGGGATGGGGGGGAGGCAGCAGCCAGGGTAGCCGGTCCCCTTCTTGTCACCTAGCCACGAGGAGGGCCAGTGAGAAGGGACAGGTTTAATTGAGGGGGGAGTGAGCAGCAGCAGGAACAAAAGCAGAGAGCAAGGGTGCTGATCTCACTCATCACCCAGCTAGGACAGAGACACATCTTCAGCAGCTCCAACACTTATATCCAGCAGAACAAAGGAATCAGCAGGGAGCAGTTACTGCATTCCAAGAAGGCCTGTAGCAGTCCCAGCTGAGTGCACATTCAAGGAGGATAGTGCTTTCCCAGCGGCACATCCAGCAGTACCGGCTTCATACCTAACATTCCTCACATTCCAGCATTCGCAGGCCATCTCAGGGAGCAGCATGGAGGGACGTAAAAAGCCAGTAAATCGTTCGGATGGAAGCAGGAGTAAGCCAGCACGTTTCAGAGGGGGGATGATCGAGGAAGGCAACACATACAGGGGAGAAGAAGCTCGCGGGCGCCATCTAGTGGTCTGAGGAAAGAAGTGCAGAGCAAGTCGGTTCAGCAAGGTTTCTCAAGCATCTGGCCAGCAGCAGCACAAGCAGCAGCACGGGGACACAGAAGGGAAATTCCGGCCAGGTCAGACGGGGCATTGCTACAGGGTGAAGGCAAGCGTTTGAGGGGGGGAGGTGATTCCTGAGGCCGCGGGATCAGAGGGGCACGAATCAGGGGTGGAGGGCCAGGACAGTGTTTTTATGCACCAGGCCCAATTGGACACGCCGGAGGGGGTGCAGGGAGGTATGCCGGGACACAGGGGGGAGGGGGAGCAGGGAGAGCACATCAGGGTCTCCAGGGGTGCGGGGAAAGTGGGTCTTCCTGGCGGAAACCCAGAGCTACAATAGCCCTGCTCGGCAGCCCAATTTCACCCCAAGTCGTAGGGGGGGCCGGGAGGATTGCCAGGTGCCAGCGGCGGGGGGCGGGAGCCAGGGTAATTTCGCCCACTCGGCCCATTTTGTTTCCCTCCCCCGGAGGGAGTATTGCAGCCCCACTACCCCTGCTAATGGGCAGCGGGCACAGAGATTTGATACCCCAAGGGCGCAGGGGCCAGAATGTCTTGCCGATGAGGAGCAGATGCAGGCATTGTTGGAGCAAGCCAGAGGGGGGCGGGGGGATCTTGCCACGGAACAATTGGGGACACATTGGCCCATGCCTCGACCAGCAGGGCGGCAGCACAGCCAGGTGGAAGCAGTTTGACCCATGCCTCGGCCAGCAGGGTGCCAACACAATCGGTGGAGACTGGGGCCATTGCCCAGAAAAGCGCGGTTCAAGGAAGCATCGGATTGGCAACGCACGGTATTGGTGAGATAAGCAATGTTTGTAATGTATATGCAGGTATTGGTGCGGTTTGGCTGGGTAGCAATGTGAAAAAATGTTTCCGTGTCCGAGCTTACTGAAGAGGGCAGACAGAGCATAGCGGTAGGCACAGGGGCATTGCCGTGCAGTAATAGCAAGCAGAGCACCGCAGATGATGGCATAGGCACAGGGGCGCTCAGCCGTAACAAGCAGAGCATTGCGGGAGATAGCGACTCAGGTACAGACCTTGATGAGAAGTGCAAGGAGCTGAGGGAAAGGCTGCGATTGGCACGATTAAACATTAAGATTAAGAAGTTAGCCGCGCCAGGGCCAGATGCCCTGTTAAGTAAAATAGGGCAAGCCGAGGCTGGGAAGTCAGGGTTTTTGCACCAGAGGGCTTCCTGGAGGGTTTTAGGGTCCTTATAAGGAAGCCCGTCTGGCCCAGCGCGGGTTACATGGTATATGCAATGATATGGGGAAGGCGGGTTTAAGGTAAAGACATGGGCACACTGGACAGGCTTACACTGTATATACAGTGCGAGCAGAGGCACGTTAAATTTCCCTGGGTCAAACTGCAAATGTATGGCATTTTGTCCCTTTCTTTTGTTTAGAAGGTGTCCTAGACAGCAGATATGCTGGGAGAGATAGTTCCACAAGCGCCCATGGGCAGCCCCCACCTTCCCAGATAGGGTGAGGAAATACTTTGATGCTAGAGCGATACCAATTGAGGACAATTCCGCCCCCCCCCCCCCCCCAGCCCTGTTGGTTTTATGGCAGGAAGGCACACAGCTTGTGGTCTTTGAAAGGAGAGGCCAAACGCTGATAGCAGGGTCACTCCAGGGGGGGGCGGAGTAGTACACATTGTTCACAAGGCTGGGACAGCTGGTTTATTAGAAGCAAACAGCTGGGCAGGAAAAACATGCAGGCAAGTTCATTCATTATTTGTTTATTTACGGTTTCATAGATAGTGCAGCTGTGTCCGTGGCACCTGACACTGGTAGACAGTGATTAAACAAGCTGGTAACAGCAGACAAAATATGGCAGGTTTGCCTGAGAGGGAGTTTTCAGGGCAGACTGGACAAAGTGGATGGGAGATATTTGGTGGAAAGTGAGGAGATATAGGCTGGTGCAGTAGGGTCGAGGGCTCTATATGCAAGTAGAAGTGTTTTATGTTGAATCATTGTGTGTGAGGTGGGCTGCACTGGTGTAATATCAGCGCCATCTTTGAACCAAACCATTGAACCATTGTAACCAATGTGGAGCGGCAGAGTGGAGCTGCAGGCAAATGAGTGTCTTGCTGGGAAGATCAGCATAGCAGCAGCATTTAAATGTATTTCAAGGGCCATATGGTGATTATGGTTTTAGATGCATTTGCACGATCCGGGTGGCATGAGGTTACTGGGGGGCAACCAGGGGGGAATGGTCACAGTCCGGTGGGAGGAGTCCCATGCAGTGCAGGTGAGGAGCCGCAAAGTGCATAAGTTGCGGAGGAAGGTGGTGTTGCTAGGGCAGGGTGGGGGCTTCGGTACCCGGCGCGCCGGGAACCTCGTGTGGCGGGAAGGGAGCGGTGCACAAGGCAGGAAATGTAGGGGAGTTACAGAATGCCTCGCATACTCACCATTAGGCGGCCGCACGCCTGGTTCCAGCATTAATACGGCAGGGGCCATACGGGTTGCGTGCCAGGTAGGGTGAGGTGCGGATGGTAGCTGATCCCATAATGGTAAGGGGCGTGTTCACGTGAGTCACATGATGGTGGCTGGCACGGCCCATAGCGTGTAAGGGGCGTGTTCACGTGAGTCACATGGTGGTGACTGGCACGGCCCATAGCGTGTAAGGGGCGTGTTCATGTGAGTCACATGGTGGTGACTGGCACGGCCCAGGCGGTACCAACTTGGTAGGGGGCGTGGTCGCGTACCCACGGCGGTGGAACGGACACGTCCCAGGGGTACCACATTAGCAGGAACAGAGCGCACCGCTCCCCTTTCTATCCCTTGCCCTGCAAAAGTGTTTGGTTATGATTATGGATTTGTGAAATAAAGCTGTGACCATTTTAATTGCCACAAACTATGTCGTCATGTTTCCATTATTTCGTTGACCAGAGCGGGGTGCCGGTAAGTCGCCCTCTCCCGCCTTAAGGGAGCGCAGGGGGCCAAAATGGCCCCCGGAGCAGGATAAGGGGGTGGGGCGCTAGGCACCCTGCAGGTCAACGGCGGGAAACCTGGGTTCGGGGGGATGGGGGGGAGGCAGCAGCCAGGGTAGCCGGTCCCCTTCTTGTCACCTAGCCACGAGGAGGGCCAGTGAGAAGGGACAGGTTTAATTGAGGGGGGAGTGAGCAGCAGCAGGAACAAAAGCAGAGAGCAAGGGTGCTGATCTCACTCATCACCCAGCTAGGACAGAGACACCCACCCACCCAGCCCAGTTGTTTTGATAAAAGCCGGGGAAAGGCACTTGGCAGGTGTCAGGTTGTAAATCTTGTATTGGACATGTTTAAAAATGTTGTAGTTGTCACGTCAAAATGTTGTGTTTCAAAAAAAAAAAAAAAAAATTAGAATATTTAAAAAAAAAAAAAAAAAAAAAAAATAAATTATAAAAAAAAAAAAAAAAAAAAACATAATAATAAAAAATTATTAAAAAAAAAAAAAAAAAAGGAAATATATATAATATATATATATATATATATACTATTTGCATACTTGTTGTATTATGTTGTATAGGAGGGCTATATTGGCTATGAGTGTAATTGTAACATTGACTTTGGTTGTCATTGTCATTACGGTGTATAAGATGCTTGAATAAGAATGTTGTCACAGTATTGCGGGAAGGGAGCGGTGCACAAGGCAGGAAATGTAGGGGAGTTACAGAATGCCTCGCATACTCACCATTAGGCGGCCGCCCGCCTGGTTCCAGCATTAATACGGCAGGGGCCATACGGGTTGCGTGCCAGGTAGGGTGAGGTGCGGATGGTAGCTGATCCCATAATGGTAAGGGGCGTGTTCACATGAGTCACATGATGGTGGCTGGCACGGCCCATAGCGTGTAAGGGGCGTGTTCACGTGAGTCACATGGTGGTGACTGGCACGGCCCATAGCGTGTAAGGGGCGTGTTCATGTGAGTCACATGGTGGTGACTGGCACGGCCCAGGCGGTACCAACTTGGTAGGGGGCGTGGTCGCGTACCCACGGCGGTGGAACGGACACGTCCCAGGGGTACCACATTAGCAGGAACAGAGCGCACCGCTCCCCTTTCTATCCCTTGCCCTGCAAAAGTGTTTGGTTATGATTATGGATTTGTGAAATAAAGCTGTGACCATTTTAATTGCCACAAACTATGTCGTCATGTTTCCATTATTTCGTTGACCAGAGCGGGGTGCCGGTAAGTCGCCCTCTCCCGCCTTAATGAATCTTATACTGATCCTATGTATTAAGCCTTGAAGTCAGATAGGAGAGAGATAACAAGTACCAACCAATCAGATCCTATCATTTTTCAAACACAGTCTGTAACATGGCAGTTGGGACCTGATTGGATGGTACTTTATCCATCTCCAAGGCTTAGTATACAGGCACCTCTATACCTTGGGGAACATTTTTCCAAACTCCACAATTACAGTCCAGGTTTTAAGGATGTCTATGCTGGGGTCCAGATGGTTACCTCAAATTGACAGTGGTACTAATTAATGCTGGGTGCACATTTAGAGATTCCCGTGGCCGCAGGAGAATGATATCGACCGTACACACTGACAAACCTCCCCGCACCCAGGGGTTAAAGTGGGGGGGAACTGGGTGGAACTGAGTTCCACCACCTCTAATGGCAGGGGGAACTCAGTTCCGACTCCACCACAACACTGCACAGTTATCTCAAATGAAAAGCCTGTCCTAGCCTCTTCCTTTTCTGGCACGGTGTATGTGATGTCATGCCATCACTGCCACTGAAGTTAAGAAAAGCCACTAAAAGAAGCAGGCTTTGTGCATGCTGAAGACAATATGTTCTTTTTATACACGCATGTGTGACATACATGTATAATAAATACTACTGTGTAGCGTAACTTAAATAAGGGGCACTACTGTATATCATAATGTGACTACTATGTGGTATTATATGAATCAGGAACACTACATGTGGTCAATATGATTGTGATGTGTGGTATAATTTGAATTGGGGGAACTATTGTGTGACCACACCCTTCCCTTGTGAGACCACTGTCCCTTTATAAAGTTTGGCAAGTAGAGCACAAATTTGCAGTTTGATGGGGGTGCCGAAAACTCTGGCACTGACCCGGTCTTTTTAATTGGGGGGGAAGGGGGACGACGATGACACATGAGTTCCACCACCTCTCCAGGACCACTTTAAGCCTGCGGCCGCACCGCACATGCAGTCACTGATGATATCGGGCCAGTTCCACTAAACTTCAAAAGTGATAAAATGGAGAGTGATAAAAAGCCAACCAATCACCTCCTACCTTTCATGCCACAGACTGTGTTTGAAAAATATCAGGCAGGAGCTGATTGGCTGTTTGTTTTATCACTTTCGAAGCTTAGTGCATCTGGCCCATTGTCAGATTGAGCTGCATGTACATACGAAAGGGAGGGTTTTAAAAAAAACCTATGGCCATGCAAATTATTAATGATATTGGCTGTACACACTGGATGATATATACGTGACATTGTCAATGATATCGATATTATCCATATTATTGTTGATATATCGCCCATTGTGTACCCATCTTAAGTCACTTGTGCTCAGGTATGAAGGAAAGGGGGTATAATTGAGCACTTAGGGGGCTCAAAAATAGAACAGGCGCCTGGTGGGATGTTGTGCCAAGCTGCTCCCACAAAGGTGGTGTCAAACCCCTAACAATAGGTGCAAACAAGATATATGGGGGGAGCACTGGAAAGTTTTTATTAAAAGTGTAATAACAGAATATGTAATAATCAAAATAAAATTGATATTGATATACTATTATTATTGTTTTTATTAGTACTATCAATGCCAATTGTATTTTTATTATTGCATATTATAGGTTATTACATTTTGATAAAAACTTTTATTTTTATTGTAATATCCAATTGATCCATAATACTTGCCAGCGCTCCACCCATATATCCTGTGTTCAGGCATGAGTATCCTTAATATCTGGACTGTAATGGGATATATTTTTCCATTACAATGTGATGCTTCATATACTTGGCATTCTTTAGATGTGTGGTAATGCAATCAGTAACCCTACAAAAGAGAATTCCTAGTATTCACATAGCTGGTTGTTCATTCATTTTTTTATATAGATAATATTATCATTTTTGAAAGAAACAAACTTTTGCAGCTGATAATATTCTCATCTCTGGATACTGTGAAGCAAACATCCCAACAGTACAGTACATACATTATCATAATTGCTAACTTTCCAGGAATGCATGGGAAAATCCTCAACTTAGAGAGGGTCTTGCAGCCTCCCGACAGAGTTGGCTATTCTCTTGCTGCCACTCACATCCCCACGCAAGTGGGGGGCCAAAAGATTGGCTAGAACTTTAAACATCAGGGAACTTGGCCACGATGACTCCCCCCAGGGACATGGGCTTGTAGTACATGCCAGTAAATGCAGAAAACATTCCAAAATCACCACCAACCCACTTTGCAACTACATTAACAGGACTTCCTCAATTCCACCTACACTTTCACCTATTTCCCTATCAAAACAAACCCAACACTGCTGATTAATCACTTTGGCCTGAACTATATACACAGTCTCCACAACAGCTGGATGAAACTGCCAAGTAAATGAAGTGGCAGCCTTCGGATTTTCATGACAATGTGTCATGGGTGACCTATAGGGTGAGATTTAATAGGATGAGAGATTCAGAAAGTGAGAGATTTGGTAAGAAATCTTTTTTTTTTAAAACAGCAATCATTTACAGTCCAAAGCAGTGTAAATGATTGCCGCTTTAAAAAACCTGGAGATTTCTCACCAAATCTCTCACTTTCTGAATCTCTCATCCTATTAAATCTCACCCAGAATGTCAACATCAAGGGGTATCCTTTATTAAGCAGCGATTTTCAAAGTGACTTACTGTACTCACCCCATGTGATTCAAATGCTGGATTTAAAGGGGAATTTTTTTTTAACTGAAACTCAGATGTAATTTGTATTTAATATTATTTCAGCACTGCGCCTTTGGAAAGCGCCGCTTAGTGAATTTACACTCAAGAGTCACGGGAGAGCAAGATGTGACGCAGTGACACCACGATGCTTAGTAGGCAGGAAGAGGGAACACGCAACTGCAGCAGGAACATCGGGAATACTCACCAGGAGTCCTCCTGCCCAAATTCCCCGCATGCTGCCAGCGTACCTGCTGATTTGGTTCTCTCTCAGGTATAACCCATCAAGGTTGGGGTAGAGGAGGAATAGGTTTGTAGCAATAGAAAGGAGAGCCAGGAAAATTAGGCAAAGGCCAATACTGCGGGAACACTGCTCTACGCACATGTCTACAGAAGGACAAGCCTGGAAGTATAAGGAATAGATACAACTATTATTTATTACCAGTTATATAAATAGCGCACACACACATCGAGCAGCCCCTTACTGAGAATATTTAGCCATACACATTACATGCTTCTCCAATATGCGATTTCCTGCACACACAGCGCGGGGAAAATTGGTTACACCATCTGTGACAACTAAGGCAAACTAGGACAAAATGGCTTTTTGGGGGCACTCTTTGTAATGCATGAAATGTTAATAATTAAATAAAATGTCAATTTTAATATCTATCTAAAGAAAATGGTGACAAATAGACAAAAAAAACAACCAAGATCGTAATCAGTGATTCATTTCAATACCTCCCAAAAAGCAAGTTTGTCTTTGTTTGCCTATATGTAAATTTGTTGTCACAGTTACTGATACAGCATTTTGGGAACACTACCGACCATATACCATAAAAGTAGTACAGATGTTCTTTTGAACTTTATAGATATTAACATTATCTGTGCTGAACCCCCTGCAATGCCTTAGGACTGCAACCCTACAGTATGTTATGTGTCAAGTCTACATTGTACAAACTATAGGGGCAATAGACCTGTTAGCAAGGTCATTGAGATGCCCGGCATTTTCCTGGGTATACCCAGCGGTTTTGCATGCGAACGCCACGAGGACTATGCAGGTCTCCGAAGGCGCCCGCACAGAAGCCCTGCACATGCGCATAAGCAAATATGTGCACACACAGAGCTTCAACTTCGGTCCCCTGTACAAAGCCGCAGGGGACAAAACAGATTAGAATCAGGCCCTTTGTCGTGTGATGCGGGGTGTTGATCGTATTGTCGACAGCACTTAGGTCAACAGTCATTAGGTCGACACCGTTGGGTCGACAGGTGGCAAGGTGGACAGGTGTCTAGGTTGGCATGGGTGAAGGTCAACATGGGGCAAGGTCAACATGGGTTTAGGTCGACACAGCGTTAGGCCAACACGGGTTAAGTCGACAGGTTTGGAATGTCGACATTTTGCTGTTTTTTTACCCGAATGTAAACACAGTCGACGTGGACACAGTTGGAAGTCAACCACAGCTCCTCGCATTGCTCGCTACGCTCACAATGCTTTGGGCACGGGGCCTCGCTGCGCTCGGCACACTATTCTATTCTCCCACCACGCCCTAGTGGATGGTAGGGCATGAGATACCGTCTGTCGGCACATGTTGGCTCAAAAAACAGTAAAAAAAAACATGTTGACCTTCCGACCTAACCCATGTCGACCTAACGCTGTGTCGACCTAAAACCATGTTGACATTGCCCCATGTCGACCTTGACACCTGTCGACCTTCACCCATGTCGACCTAGACACCTGTCGACCCAATGGTGTCGACCTAAGTGCTGTCGATAATACGACCATATCCCATGATGCGATCCGGAGTTATTTCAGATGAAATGTACTAAGAACAATCTCAATTATCTGAACTGAGATCTCGGCAGAAATGTGATAATGAAACAATTAGACAATTTGAAGCTGGGAAATTAAATGGTGTAAGTAAAATATATCCACTATATAACATCATATATATTATTTCTAGGACGTGATTTTTGGTGACAACCCCTTTTTCTCTCTTCATACTTAAAATCGATAAATTGAGGCACCATTTTAAAGATTGAGTTCTCCACTTCTGACAAATTGTTATTTAGAATTGAACATTGTATTTTTTAAAAATCTAATAAAAAAAAATAATTTTGGTCCTAGAGTTCTTTCCCTGGATGCGTCGATACGGCACGGCTCAGATGATCTGTTTTGCTGAGCTACTCAAAATGGCTACAAACAGTACCACACAAGATAAATAAAATGGAGGACATGGGATTAGGGGCAAACATTTGTAGATGGGTAGGGAACTGGCTGTATCAAATATGACACCAGTACTAAGTGGAGTGCCACAGGGTTCGGTATTAGGTCCCATCTTATTTAATATATATATTAACGATATTGGGATGGGGTTACTCAGCAATGTATCCATCTTTGCTGATGACACAAAATTGAGTAGAGTTATGAAATCAGCAGAGGATGTCATCGCACTTCAAAGAGATCTTAACAATCTAGTTGAGTGGGCAAAAAGTGGGCAAAAAGGTGGAAGATGAGGTTCAATGTGGACAAATGCAAGGTCATGCACCTCGGGAGGCATAACCAGTGTGCTGATTATAACTTAACTGGGGAGGCATAGGGTATTTCAGTACTTGAAAAGGATCTTGGAATCCAAAAGATAACAAACTGGGGTGTAGTGCTCTATGTCACAATTTTGTTGATTTGACAATACTACACTATTGGGCGCCCCTTTTTCATCTTGTTTGTTGTAGATTGTAGTGGCATTGTCTCACGGGGACTGAGACTGAAAAAGGGAGCTGCGGTTCAAAGATTTTTGGAACAAGTGTCTTTTTGGACTCAAATCCCCAGTATTTGTGGTATTCTAATTAACAGGTGTCAGCGCACCTTTTCATATAGTTACATAGTAGGTAAGGCTGAAAAAAGACTTGCGTCCAACTAGTTCAACCTGGTATAGATATCCATTGCTGATTTGAAAGGTTCTGATATTTTACAGACAGATTATATTTCTTATTTGTACCCATGGATGTTTTTCTCCAGTAAATGTTTGTCCAACTTTGCCTTGAACACATTTAATGAGCCAGCCGTTACCACCTCTCTGGGAAGAGAGTTCCAGAGTTTGACTGTTCTGACCGTAAAGAAATTATTTCTACTAGCTGAATGAAATCTTTTTTCTTCTAATCTATACTCATGCCCTCGCGTCCTAGATTCCTTTCTAGTAGAAAAGAGGGTGTGTGACAGTTCCTTATATTGGCCCTTGATATACTTGTACATGTTGAGCATGTCCCCCATTAAACGTCTCTTTTCCAATGTAAATAGTCCCAAATTTCTTAATCTCTCCCCGTAGCTTAAATTCTCCATTCCCCTAATAAGCTTTGTTGCTCTCCATTCCCCTCTTAATACATGCCAGAATTTTGTTGGCCTTTTTTGTAGCTACATTACAATGGGCACTACATCCCAGTTTGCTGTCTATTTGGACTCCTAGATCCTTTTCAAGTATGGAATTACCCAGTTCCTCTCCGCTAAGGTTGTAACTTGCACACTGGTTATGTCCAAGGTGCATAACCTTACATTTATCTACATTGAACCTCATCTTCCATTTTTTTGCCCATTCATCTAGAATTGCAAGATCATTTTGAAGCATGGTGATATCTGATGATTTGATGACTTTGCTAAGTTTTGTATCGTCCGCAAAGATGGATATATTGCTGAATAACCCTATCCCAATATCGTTAATAAAAATGTTAAACAAAATGGGCCCCAAAACCGGACCCTGGGGCACTCCACTTAGTACCGGTATCATATCTGATACGGCACCATTCACAACCTACCTGTGTTAGTTATATATATATATATACACATATATATATATATATATATACACACACACACACACACATATATATATATATATATATATATATATATATATATATATATATATATATAAAGATTCTAGAATTACAATACTATCCCTAACTCATATCTGTAATTTTTCACATTTTTGACACAGCTGATTGGCTTTTGCGTTATGACTTTATCACCTTACCAAAATTAGTACATATGCCGCAGTATGTTAAGCCTATTTAATGCAATATATTCACACTCACCTTGTTACAGAATAAGACACTAATGAGGCTCCGTCACAGCTAAAGTACTTAGCAATGTATTAGCAGGATGTCATATAGGATAATTCATAAGCACTCTGCTTGACAGACTTCCTCTTGCACTGCTATATATACAGCACGCCTGAACCACAATTCTCCAATTTTAGCTCAGAAAGAGGAATATTAAGGCTCCATGCTGAATGCACCTAAGCACGGGTGTGTAGGAGGGGATGCAGTCAAAATCCAGACGGTCAAAATACCGACAACCATTGACCGACGGTCAAAATCCCAACAAGGTCGAAATCCCGACATTTAAAATCCCGGCAAGGTCAAAATCCTGACAAGGTCAAAATACCGACATTTAAAATCCCGACAAGGTCAAAATGTCGACATATAGAATTTAGACTTGTGAAAAAGTCTACATGACTTTCGGTTGACAGGTAGTGAGGTCGACATGGGTTTTTTCAGTTTTTTGACCCGACATGTGCCGACAGGCGGTATTTCATGCCCTACCATCCACTAGGGCGTGGTGGGAAAATAAAATAGTGTGCCCGAAGCATCGCAAGCAAAGCGATGCGAGGGGCTGCGGTTGACTTCCAACTGTGTCCATGTCGACTGTGTCGACATTCAATTTAAAAAAAACAGTGAAAAAACATAGCTTTGGCTTCTTATCACTAATAGTTCTCAACACTATAGTTTTTCACTGGTGTGCCGCTCTGGGCTTTCTAGCTTATGCTAGTTTTTTGGGGTGCCGTACCCTGCACCTAGATATAGCGCTAAGGACCCCCAATATACAGAGAAGCCTTGATGTGGCTTGGGGGCATATCATACACCTGAGCAGGTATATGTAACCAATATCTCTGAATTCTATTATCATGTAGTGTTCAAGATTGGTTACTAATACCATTCAGTGAGCTGGGGAAACAATGGGCAGTATTCAATGATAATTTTGACAATGTGCAGCGAATCCTGTTTAGGATTCGCTGCACATTCGCCACTGCCCGCCGCGTTCCGGAGCCTCGCCGGCTCCAGTATTCAACGAGTCAGGGGCTCACTGCCCCTGACCGGCGAATTTTAACTCCTGCGGAGGACGGCGGCAGGCAGGTAGATGGAAGTCTCCCTGCCTGCCCCAGAACGTTTGTGGGGGGGGAGGTGGGCTCCCCGGGAGCCAGGCAGCACAGGCTGCCCCCCTAGATAGCCAACAGGGGACTGGGTATTCACTACACCCGATTGTGCATATGTAATGATCGGGTGCAGTGAATATATGAATATCTAATGAGCGGCTCGGCTCCCGGCCCCCTGCTGGCTGCTGTGTAAAAAATATATATATATATTTTTTTTAAATTAAATATATATTCATGTGCTTACAGCACATGAATAAAAATAGCATGCCCCTCCTCAGAATAAAATTCCTGATTTTTTTACACCAAATGTAAAAAACAAAACACTTTATTTTAAAAGTTCACATTCCACTTCACCATAAAAAGATAGCGATTGCTACTCGGTGAATCATGGCGATAAAAACCTTGAAATGTATTCGCCATCTGGTCATTGAATAGGGTGATTCACCGTTTTAGTCAAAAAATCGCCGTACAGCACGAAAATAGCACAAAATCGCCATAAAACATGGCGAATCAGCCTTATTGAATACTGCCCAATGTCTTGTTTACTTACTCAGTATTAACCCCTCCCTTGCATCTACCACTATCCATATGTATGTTGTGAGAGGCAGAAAGGAGCTTGCATTAGGAGGAGATGCAGGTCCTAATATGCCACATCGAGTAGCCTGGGGTTGCTCCAAGGTAGGTAGCTCTTAAGCTGTGTACACACGGGGGTGATTTCAACACATATTGCCAGTGATTTCATGTGCTGTGGGAGATAAATTGCTAGGCGCGCGCTCCCGCTGCCAGCCCTTCATGATCGCTGGTCGCAGGAACATGCTCCTCCGATTATGGATAAAAAATTGCTGGTCGCTGGTGCACAATGCACTGTGCACCAGCGACCAGCGATTTCTAGTCAAAATGAGGTAGAGACAGAATAGTTTGCAATTTTCAGCCAAAATCGCTGGTCGCTGATGAAAACAGTACACTGAGCAATATATTGCTGAGCGATTTTAAGTCAAGATCACTCAGCGACCAATCGCACCATGTCTACACAGCTTTAGTTTGGATACATCAATAAGGAGCCATTATCATGTGTTTTCTTGCTGGTAAATCGTAGACCCAATTTAGGGTAACGGTGGTGTGGGGTGCAGTGCCCCTGGACTGATTGGGCTGGGTGGCTCTAGTGCGGCATGCCCTTACATTCTATTAACACTTTATTTTTATTCTCTTCACTAACACTATTTATTTAATATTTTCTCTCTCTCTCTATACATATCTTAGGCTTCTTACCACTAATATTTATTAACACTATAGTTTTTCACTGGCGTGCCGCTCTGGGCTTTCTAGCTTATGCTAGTAAATTGGAGTGCCGCACCCTGCACCTAGATATAGCGCTAGGGACCCCCAATATACAGAGAAGCCTAGACGTAGCTTGGGGGCATAGCATACACCTGCGCAGGTATATGTAACCAATATCTCTGAATTCTATTATCATGTAGTGTTCAAGATTGGTTACTAATACCATTCAGTGAGCTGGGGGAAACAAATTATTTTTTTACTTGCTGGTTATAATACCCCTGGTCATAGCTGGGTCGGGGTACCCCACGCCATTTTTATTATTTACTTTTATAATCTATTACACAGAGAAGTCTGCACGGATCTGACTGCTCTGTGCAGGCTTCAGCCAAATTTGCCTTGAAAATTAGGAGCATTATATATATATATATATATATATATATATATATATACAACCCAATAGTGTTATTTAGGCGCCCTTCAGTGATTAGACAATATAATATGTTATGTCTTTCCAATCAATGTAAAAAAATTATTATTATCCAAGACTTCTCATTAAGTATAAAACATTTATTTATAAAACACATAAAATGCAAGTGCTCTTGGAAAAGGAGTATTCTCTTTGAATCAGGATCATACCAAGTACCCGACGCGTTTCGTCTCTTTATGAGACTTCATCAGGGGATTGATACTTATAGTATGAATCTATAAAAATAGAGCATGATTGTAAATACATAAAATAGGAAAGACATTAGTAATAATTTACAATCTTTTTTTGATTAAACAACAATGGAAAAGACAGAGATGGCGAACAGAAGGGAATCAGAACAAGAGGATGAGAGAAGAAGAAATGACTAGGAGTCTGTTGGCATTGATAATTATTAAATCATTGAGATTTTCAATAAGAACTTTGTCAGGAATGCAAATTATGAATAAATAAATACTTTGGCATACCTTAGTTGTTTTTAGCTTGTAGAATAGTAGGGATAATTTTTATTCACACTGTATTTTCAAAGTGTACTGAAAGTAGTTACTGCAAATAAAGTGCATTAATTACTATATCGCATATATATTGTTAATTTATAAGCTATTCTGTGATCAATTAATTATTTAGAGGATAATACTAATCAATCTAATGGCCTGTTTAATAGAAAAGGGCTGTACCCCTGCAATAAATGCATTTGTTGCAAACATGTAGAAAAACAGGGCCCTACCATACCCGAAAACTTAAGAAGGGAGTTAAAACTAGATGGGGTACTAACTTGTAATTCCACATTTGTGGTTTATATTGTGAAGTGTGGCTGCAATATGTCTTATGTTGGCAAGACTAAAAGAAACCTAAAAATTAGAATACAAGAACATCTGCGAAATATTAAAAGGAAAGTTCAGACACACAGCCTACCAAGGCACTTTGAACATAAACATAACTCCGATATTGGTACTTTCAAATTTTCAGTTTTAGAACACATCAAAGTGGACCCAAGAGGGGGTGATAGAGAAAAACAATTAACAAAGAGGGAATCATTTTGGATATTTTCTCTTGACACCCTAGCCCCAAGAGGCTTAAATGAAGCCATAGAAATTACACCCTTCTTGTAAAAAGGACCACGATATGACATGTTGCAGCCGGGCTAAAATTACAAATAATTATTGTCAAATATATGTAAATGTTCAATATGATCATTGTTCTTTATGCACAGATAAAATGTATTCTGTTTGTAAATTTACATTATCTACGATATACATCTAATTGTGATGTATTTGATCAACAATAGTCATGTTGAATTGGTATTCCCTTTATGCTAAAATTATGTGAAATCTGACCAACTATATGGCGAAGCATTAGTTTTATATTCACCTGATAACTTGAGGTTTGAAAATAGGATGTAATCTATAAAGGTTTTTTATGTGGAAATATCCATCTTCTCCTATATCGCCTGCTATTTGGAAGTAAAAGTACTGTCATTACAAAAAAAAAAAAAAAAACATTTTTAGGATGTTTATGATGTTTAATTATTCTAATGTGTTAATTTGCTTAACAACTTTAGATACGACAACATGGAGGGCGACCTTTAAGAATTGCACTGGGCAGTATGCGTAAACTGTTGAAAGTAACATATATTGTAATTGTCGTACTTAATTGTGATGGATCAAATGACTAGGAGACTGTTAAATAAGGATCGATACCCTAAGGGATTAAGATATAGTCGAATGACAATTGATACTATATATTATACAGATGGACAAGTCTATAAAATGAATTCCCCAATATATAATTAACGCAATTAACATGTAACCAACATATAATTAATCAATGTCCCTATTAAATGCCTTTGTTTATTATGTTCATGATTATGATACCATTCCTAATATTAATCAATGTCCCTATTAAATGCCTTTGTTTATTATGTTCATGATTATGATACCATTCCTAATATTAGATTTAATGAATTATTATGTTATATTTATTTGTATATTGCAAATGAAATTATGTAGGGTTATTCCTTTGGTTATACCTCATCCCTGTAAGAATAAATCAATTGACTGACCTTTATACTTGTAATACATTCTATAATTCTACTTATTTCCTTAAACATTTAGATTTCCCTAAATATGTAAATTCACCAATTAATTATTTAGTATGATGCGTTCCACATGAAGACAGGAGGAACACATTTTAATTGTATTAACCCCCCAATATGGCGGTGCGGTCCACGGGATTTTAGTAATATATCAGCCATCTACAGCAAAGATGGCCGTGCGGTCCAACCGGTATTCAGGAGGACCGCACATTACCCACCACTCTCTCCCTATGAGGGAGGGGATCCCGTATTATACTTGATTATCGGGGATCATCGTATCCGGCCTCTAAGATGGCCGTGCGTTCCACCAGCAGCCGGGTGGAACGCAAGCCTGCTTTTTGATTTAAGACCATCCCTAAAAATGGCCATGCGTTCCACCGACGGACAGGCAGAACGCAGACCGTATAACCACTTAAGAAAATCCCTCATTGGGAGTCTTAAGCCGCCACATTGGACCTGAAAAGTAATTGTCTATTGTGGATATTGACCACATTACGATTTATTGAATTCACACTTCGTTTACAGGGACCTTTATAAATTAGAACTTCCATATATATAAAACTATAGGAACTTCCGGGAAAATGGCCGTGTGTTCCACCAGCGGACAGGTGGAATGCAAACCAAGCAATTAGCTCTTATTTTAACTATTTAAAAAGTTTTTTTGCACCAATGTTCACTTAAAAGGCTCTTATCCACTAGAATTAACTACATCACTAATTGATGGATTACTAGAATCCTCCTTCACATTATAATATAAAAAAAAAAAAAAAAAAAAATTAAAATAAATAAATAAAATAAATAAATAAATAAAATAAATATATCAAATAAAAAATAATAAAAAAACTTAAAAATAAAAAAGGTATTAATTAATAAAAAAATTTTACACACTGTTATTCTTTTCACACATTATAAAATCTATATAAACTAAATTAGAAACACACCACAGGAAGTGATGTCATGAACATTTCCCTATATATACCCACACTTGAGCTCACATACATCACTTGCTCTTTGGATGTTGGAGAGTACACAGGTTCAGGCTACACTAAGGTAAGAGGACTTTGGGATCCACTCTCCCATTAATAGGAATTTAATTTACTTGCCTTAATTATATAATTTACTATTATTATTATTTTTTGATTAGGGGAATTCTTTCTCCACCCCAAAAATTAGGAAGTGATTATTTATCACCTTTTTGGAGGTATGTACTCATTGCCATATATTTATATTTTTTTATAAAAAATAATTATACCAATTGATTTATTTTTTCCAATTGACACTAATTGATAATTAATATACATGTTTAACTATAGGCCGAAAATTAAAACCATATACCAGCTTATTTACTTCCGCAATTGAAACCTGGGAGTAAACTAAGGGATCACACATTGAAGGTATGTACCCACCATAACATCGTACATCTTAATTGATCGACTAATTTACATCTTGGTTAATTGACTGACAATTAAGTGGGAAATTGATTAAAGTATCTACCTTTAGGTTTAAATTAAAGATTCTGCCTTTATTGGCCATCCTTGTCTACCTAATTTTCATTCACTGGCCTTTGAGCATCATGTCCCCATGAATATCCAGTAGTGTATGGGACCACTTTTTTCATAATTGGTATGTATAACTAATGGTATAATCTTTACGGTCACATTTATAAAGCTAAACTGTCCACCTTTACTTATATACCTGTATACATATATAATCTCTAGGTCCAGTTCTATTTTTAAAAAGAAAGAAAATTAAGAAAAAGTTCTTTAATTAAGGATCAAAAAACAGGTACTCTTATCCTCTAAATAATTAATTGATCACAGAATAGCTTATAAATTAACAATATATATGCGATATAGTAATTAATGCACTTTATTTGCAGTAACTACTTTCAGTACACTTTGAAAATACAGTGTGAATAAAAATTATCCCTACTATTCTACAAGCTAAAAACAACTTTAATTCAATTAAGGTATGCCAAAGTATTTATTTATTCATAATTTGCATTCCTGACAAAGTTCTTATTGAAAATCTCAATGATTTAATAATTATCAATGCCAACAGACTCCTAGACATTTCTTCTTCTCTCATCCTCTTGTTCTGATTCCCTTCTGTTCGCCATCTCTGTCTTTTCCATTGTTGTTTAATCAAAAAAAGATTGTAAATTATTACTAATGTCTTTCCTATTTTATGTATTTACAATCATGCTCTATTTTTATAGATTCATACTATAAGTATCAATCCCCTGATGAAGTCTCATAAAGAGACGAAACGCGTCGGGTACTTGGTATGATCCTGATTCAAAGAGAATACTCCTTTTCCAAGAGCACTTGAATTTTATGTGTTTTATAAATAAATGTTTTATACTTAATGAGAAGTCTTGGATAATAATAATTTTTTTACATTGATTGGAAAGACATAACATATTATATTGTCTAATCACTGAAGGGCGCCTAAATAACACTATTGGGTTGTGTATTGGATTGTATAGGATCCCTCTAGTAGGGGGTCTAGTGTTATTGGCGACCGCCTGTAGTCTAGCGCAAATTGTTAGTGATATTGTTTGGATATATATATATATATATATATAATTTTATTAAGGAGAATTATTAAAATCCTGTGTGCAAACGGGTATGACTGGGAACGGCCAAAAATAATATTTGAAGATTACAGCACATTTACTAAGCTGCCGTATTCTCCAGGTTCGTACTTATGGCGCTGTGATGGCCCTGGTGTCAGCCACCCTCCATCCCTCCCTTTTTGCTGGCTTTGTGCACATGCAAAGCTGACCGATAATTGGTAGGACTGATTGATAAACTGTCTGGTTTTTATCACCGACCAATCAGCTCCTACCTGTGAAGCTGCAGGCTTGGTTTGAAAAATGACAGGTAAGAGCTAATTGCATACCTCCCAACAGTCCCTATTTTAGCGGGACAGTCCCGATTATTAGGGCCTGTCCTGCTGTCCCACCCGCGGGTGGCAGTGTCCCGCGGTGAGGGGGGGCTGTTGGGAGTCCCCCCTGTCGGCTGCTAAGCAGCGGGGAATAAACGTTGTGCGCATGCGCACAGCGTCTATTCCCGCAGCCAGGGGGCTGGGGGCATGGCTAGAGGCTCACAGAGCCTCTGGGTCATGCCCCCATAGCGGCAAAATGGGGGTGTGGCCTCGTGGGGGAGCCACAAGTATAGACCACGCCCCTAAATTAGGCCACGCCCCCCCTTTCGGCGCGCAGCAGCAGTGTCCCGGGTCCGGGGACAAGAAAGTTGGGAGGTATGTGATTGGCCGGTGATAAAAACCAGACAGTTTATCACTTCACCAAGCTTAATAAATCTGCCCCACTGTATGGTACAAGTGTAGCAGTAAGATAAATTGCATGCTTTATATCTTATGTGAAATTAGCACTCAAGTACAGAATCAGACACGCAGGACTCCCGGGAAGCTGCTGGGGAGGTCAAGGGGAATCTGATGCAATTTTAAGCCTCAGATATATTGCCCTAGTGCCTTGATGGCTAACCTTGACACTCCAGATGTTGTTGAACTACACATCCCAGCATGCTTTGCTTCAGTTTTGATATTTGGCCATGCTAAATCTGACGCAGAGCATGCTGGGATGTGTAGTTCAACAACATCTGGTTAGCCATCAAGGCCCTAGTGTATGGCCCCCTTATGGCTGCAGTAGCACATGTACACAGAAGATTAGCTGGCAGTGCGGTCCTGGAAACCTTCTGTACAGTTTACTCATCATTTATAAACCACAATGACTTTCTGAGTCACTATGGGCACACTAACTGTTCAGCATTAGTACCATGCCCATTAGCAGAAGTGTGGTAACGTGATGGTTGGCATTTCACACAAGACTTCTGCATTTTATTTATACTCATAGGTATTTTTTTTTTACATTTCTAGCTGACAGCCGTGACCCCGGGGACTTTTTGTGCTTCTTTCCTGTGTCTTTTATTCTCTTCTCCTGCTCTTATATATTAACTGCACCAATTATGTTCTATTATTCCTACTCGTGGTGCCACACATATATCTTGTTCGAGACAATAACATATTGCATTGTGAGAGGGTTTTATTTATTAACAGTTTCTTATATAGCGCACACATATTCCGCAGCGCTTTACAGAGAATGTTTGAACAATCCCAACAGTCCCTGCCCCAGTGGAGCTTACAATCTATATTCCCTACCACATGTACACACACACACACACACACACACACACACACACACACATTCATGGGTTAATTTGTTGAGAGCTACCAGTATGTTTTTTTTGGGAAAGTGGGAGGAATCCGGAGTACCCGGAGGAAACCCACGCAAGCACGGGGAGAATATACAAACTCCCATGGTGGGAATCAAACTCATAACCTCAGTGCTGTGAGGCAGTAATGCTAACTATTACACCATCCATACTGCCCAATAAAGTGATCACCAAGAGTAGACGCTATATATTAAATTAAGTAATTTTTATTGATTTTACAATAACAAACAATTAACTGTGTAGACAGCAATGTAGCAGTAGATCAAAAGGTGCATACAGGAGGTATGTAACAGCCAAAATATTAGGTATACATAGGCATAGAATAGCAACTATACCCATTCGTACTCACATCATGTAGGATATATACAAAATGAAGACTATCATTTCAGGATATAGGTGAACATATAGTAAATCAAGTACCCGGAGGCGCCATCCAGGTTCCCAGTAACAGAGAAATAGATGGATGATATAAGTATATGGCTATAACATATAAAAATTCACTGAGCACTGTTGATCTGCATCGTGAAGTTATCATTTGACAATAGCACAACCGTCTAACTTGAATAGACATTAATAAAATATAAACCCCAAAAGGAAAAAACCTTCCAAAGGACCCAAAGCAACCCTCGACATAACCCCCCACCCTGTACTACCCACCCCCAACTTAGGTGTACCTGGAGCCCTACAACATACTACCCCTAAACCCATTCTAAACCCCCTCCCTACCCTACTACCTAATTTAACTGACCCTCTACGCTACATTACCTATCTACCCCCCCCCCCCCCCCCCCCATTGTCAGGATTTTAATACCCGTATATGTCAGGGGCAATGAGCTCAGACCTTAAGTGTCAGCGGATCAAAATCTATCTCCCCCACCATGTTAAATAACAGTGCGCTCATTCTGCATATGTAGTGCAGGATTGTATAGTATACATAAAAAAAAAAAAAAAGAAGCTACGGCAAGAGTAGAAACAGGATCTATACTTATAACGGCAGTACTAAAAAGAAAAATAATAATAATGCTAAATTTAAAAAAGAAAAAACGGATATGAATAGTGGAAGGGATATCGCAAGGTACATTACAGAGAATCATCAATCTGGCCAGTCTACAAGTCCATACAGTAAAGGAGAATTGGCATTAAGGAGTTTGTCTCCAGCATCTCGGGGGTATTCCGGCCGGCGTTCAGAAAACATAAACATGACATCCCAGAGATCTAAAGTGTCCATGGCGAGTTTTACTGCAGATATAGCAACAAATGTATATATGTCTGGAGCTGGAATAGGTGCAGCAGAGTTCACATATGGAATGAGTAAAGGCAGGCCACCCTCCACGACCTCTGCATCCTCCATCTCAGTGACAGGGGAACAAGCGGGAGACGGACCTCCAAAACATACAGCATCAAACTTGCTTAAAAGCCTGGTAGTGGAAGCATGAATCGCCAGTAGTATTTTTTGAATGGAAAGATCCATGTTCTTGTACAGCACTCTGAAGGTAGGAATATGATTGTCTCTAATATGTTGAACCCTCAGCTGTAAAATAGCCACACAAATACGGAAGGGCGACGGCTAGCACGTCGCCAAGTATATCTACAGAGTCCACAGCTTAAAGAAAGTCCAATAGGATAGTATCCAGAGGGGTCAAGGAAAATAACTAAGTATTCATACAAGGTATTTGGTGTCAGTATTCCCTACTGATGCACTCCAAATTACGTCACAAGCAGAATCCAGCAGGTGGCAGAGAGCTATAGCAGGAGTCTATTCTTCACCAAAGTTCAAACCCACCTTGCAGGCTCCAAAGAAATCAGGGGTTCTTATTGAGCCTATGCAGGGGGTACACAGGGGATTCGGGATGCCACAGCAGGGCAGTACACAGCCAGTAATCCCAGTTGGTCCCAGGAGGAGTTCAGCAGACAGTCACAACCCCAAGCGCCTCAACCCAGGGGGACGCCCGGGCAAGATGGCGCCGGCACTCCCTGCGCGGACAGCGGCAGCGCGTCTCAAGCGAGGCCGCTTCCCGCCCACACCGCTCAACTTCACGGAGGGCAACCAGCGCCTGTCACCCGGCCCGCTGCAGCACCCGGGAGAGAGGCGCAGAGGCAGACTCACAGCAGGATCTCAGCAGCACAGTAGGAGTTCGGCGGTGGCCACGGCTCAGCGCAGCTGCAGGCCTCAGCTACTGATCCACACTCTCCGGCAGACAAGCGATTCAGGGGACACTCCAGCAGAGAAGCAGGGTGGTAAGTGGGATATTCCACGCCCGTTGTGGAAGTCAGGGTCCCCGGCGGCAGCAGAACAGGATGGGGATTAAGGATAAATGCAGGGAGCACACAAGTTCTGCTGCCTACTCCGTTCACGGCCAAGCCACGCCCCCCCAACGCTATATATTAAATTGACAGCGAATAGTAAGCTCCCAAAATAAAAGAAATATGGTCTTAGCATAGTAAGTAATTTCTCTAGTTCTAAAACTAAACAGTAGTAAATATTCTTTAGATGTGCACTACCACCTACACCAGGCATGTGCAAACTATGGCCCTCCAGCTGTTATGAAACTACACGTCCCACCATGCCTTGCCACAGTTTTGCTATAAGGGAATGCTAAAACTATTGCAAGGCATGGCCATAGTTTGGACATGCCTGACCTACATAAAAGATTTCACTAATGCACTTTACATTCTACACATACCAGGAGCTCCAGCATCCTTCTTCCAGCCCCAACTAAAAACAGGGAAAGGGGTGGATGTAAGCTTGGGTCACAGGCTGAATTCACATTGTTGCAGGCTATGGTTGGTCCTGCCGCTCACACCCCTTCTCCTACAATTGGCAGACTACAGGTTCTGCAAAATCCCAGGACATATGGCATATTGTCACTAGGACGACATGCATTGGATCAACACTGAAGGTCGGATAGGAGGATATCATGAAGTCCTAAATTACTCAATCCACATCAATATATGGAACACAGTTTTGGTATAGCGGCCTCATCAGTGGAATCCACAACTCCATACCATGGATTGATTGCCGCTGGAGATGAATGAAGGATGCCAACATACGGTCTCACTGATGTAGGAATAAATGCATCCGACAGTCGGGATTCCATCACCAGCATTGTGAACGATGTTGGAATCCCAGTGCCGGAATTTCCAACGAATGGCATCCTGACCATCAGTATGCTAACCAGATCCCAGCCTATCTATTTGTCACACTGACCTTATGGATAACATATCATATGCGTCACATAAAACCTCTGAATGAAGTAACGGAGGCATGAAGGATTTAATGTTTGTCAAAAGATAGAACATACAGGTTGCGGATATACACTATATGGACAACAGTATTTGGATGCCTGACCATTATACACCAATAGGGACTAATAACATTGTATTCAAACATATATACTTTTATATTGAGTCGTTCCCCTTTTGCAACTAGAACAGCTTCCACTCTTCTTGGACGGCTTTGGACAAGATTTTGGAGTGTTTCTGTGAGAATTTGGAGAGCATAGAGATTTGTAGAGCGTGAATGAGGTCAGACATTGATGTTGGGCAAGAAGGCCTGGCTCGCAATATACGTTCCAGTTCATCCCAGAGATGCTTCATGAGGTTGAGGTCTGGGCTCTGTGCAGGCCATTCAAGTTCTTCAACACCAAACTCTTTGTAGCCCTTGCTTTGTGTACTGGGACGGAGTCAACGGGGTATATTCAATGCGGCCGGCGAGGGTGTGTGTATGGCAAGGATGGGTTGATTTCGGTGAGGATCGCTGAAAACAAGCCATCCATGTGTACAGTTTCTGTGCAAGACGTGTCCATCGTGCCTTGCCTGATTGTTTGGACCATTTCCAAGTGCTACTCCAGCAGTGGGACTACAGCATTTAACTTATTTGGATTTGTATGGTGACATTTTGCACATGTACATGGTGATAATTGGTTCATACATCTTTTTGGGAGCCCTGGAACACTGAACACTTTGTATATATTTTTCTGCTGAATGCCTTTCTGACATTTTATCTTGGACGTCATCTCACATATTTCAATAACACAAGTAGATAGCCACCTAAGATCACGATCACTGTTGAGACCACAATAATCAGTCCAACACCACGGGCTCGCTGCCTAGGTGTCATCCTCAACTCTGAGCGGTCTTTTGTTCCCCATATTCATTAGTCTCAATATCATGCTACATGCATCTAATAAATATAAACCGGAATACAACCATCCCTTACCAAGACACTGCTAAAACTCTAATCCATACTCTCATTACCTCCCGCATTGATTATTGCAATAGTCTCCGTACTGGTCTTCTCTTACCACTACAGCTTCATCCTGGTTGCTGCTGCCAGGCTAATCCTCCTTGCCAGATATTCATTGTCTGCAAATCTACGCTGTCAACCCTTCCATTAGTTTCCTCTATTCTACCGTATTTAATATAAAACACTTTTACTTACACACAAGGCTATAACCCAAACTATACCAACATACAGCTCTCCACTAATCTTAAAATATCTCCCAACCGCCCTCTTCACTTGTCACAAGTTCCACATCATCTACATCTTTTTTTTTTTTTCAGGCAGCACCCTGTGGAACACCCTAAAGGTGCATACACACTGTACAATTTTTTTGACCAATTTCGTTGTAAGACATTGATGACCGAATTTCCCTTGAATCCAGTGTCCTCGACAAAAGATCTAGCTACAGTTTAAAGGCTCTTTTTGAAACATATCCAAATTATGTTGCAAGCACAGTTGACGAACAACCTTGATAAACAATTGGCGGGTATGCGCATCAACATTCGTCACATTCACACTGAAAGATATTTTGACCAATTTCATTCAGAATGGCTGAAATGAACAAAATTGGTAACAAAAAAATTGTACAGTGTGTATGCACCTTTACTCTGTGGAACACCCTCACAAGGACAATAAAAGGTCCATGCACCGACGATTTTGCCCAGCATGTATCGATGATGATGGGGAAAATCGTTATGTTAAAAATTGCTCAATGCATTTACACTGAATGATTTTCGCCCGTTTTGCTAATTTTCCTGGGGGTGGATGACTTTCCATAGCAGGGCGCTATGGGAAGCCGTTCACCCTGTCACTATTTAGCTGGTAATACGAGCAGATGAGCAACGGGGCCAGCGATGATGCAAGAGGGCGCATTAGCACTCACCGCTGTCCCGTACACACTGGGCAGCGCAAAAGACAAAACTGTCGCCCAGTGTGTATGGGCCTTTATATTCTCCTCTAGTTTCCAACCTTTAAGAATGACCTGTAAACTGAAGCCCCATACACACGGGGGAGATATATTGCTCAGCCATATATTGCTGAGCAATATATGGCTGAGCAATGTATGGCTCAGTTTCTCCTTTTCATCAGCGACCAGAGATGGTCGCTGATGAAAAAGAAACTGCCGGGGGAGCCCAGCAGTGGTAATCAGCTGGTCGCAGGAGCATGTTCCTGCGACCAGCGATCACTACAGGGGTAAAAACGGGAGCGCGCACCCAGCGATATATTGCTGGTGCACACTCCCATCGTGGGCAATATGGTCGCTTAGCGACCATATTTCCCGCAATATTATACAAAATCGCCCCCGTGTGTACGAACCTTTAGTGTGACATGGGATGGCTATCATGTTTGAGATTTGTAGCAAATCCAATATGCTATTCTAGTTAAATTAATTTTTTGATTCAAATATTGTGAGCATTGTATAGTTGCCCTTAAATAAATGTGGCACAGAATTTACAACTACTTCTGGGATTTCTACTGCATGGCCTTGGATGACTGCCTTAATTTCACTGGAAATACATTTAAACTCATGTGTCATGTTCCAAAATACATACATAAGACAAGATCACAGCTTCCAAAACAAACCAGCGGCCAAGTAATTGGATAAGAAATGTTTAATTCGCATCAGCGGTTGGGGACATTCTACCTAGACCATACTGATCATGTGACTTACAGGAATGTAGGGGGAATTTTTTAATTGAACTTTAAAAAATCTACTAGATTTTGATATCATCATATGGTCAAAAAACCAATTATACAGCCATGTACAAAGAGGAGCTATCCAGTTACCCCCAATGATTATTCCATGTTTCACCAATGTTTTTTGTTTTTTTTTTTAAATCAGGCTATCCAATTAGATCACCTGCTAAAAAAAAAACACATTTCACTGCAAAAACATACAGGTTCAGTGAAACCATTGTGCTTTCAGCCACTTAAAACGTGGTCTGCTTTTGGGGAATTTGCTCCGCCTGCCTCAAGCAGGTGAAACAGGATCCCGATGTCACAGTATGTGCCGGCTAATTAGATAGCTTCCACTGAGGTAATGACCTGTGCTCACCGATTGCGTGTTGTTGGATACTGCCAAATGAAGTAAATTTACTAAGATGAGAGGTTGCCCATAACAACCATTGAGAGTCTTCTTTATTATGTAACACCTTCTAGTAGATAATAAATAGTATCTGATTGCTAGGGGCAACGTCACATCTTCAATATTACCACTTCTTCGTAAAGTCACCCCACTGTCTTTTTGATGATATCTAATGATGGTCAACCCCTGTATGCCAGTGACACGTGATTGTTTAGATCAGGTGTAGGTAACCTGTTGCCCTACAGCAGCTGTGAAACTACACATCCCAGCATGCCCTGGCCACAGTTTGCGGTTGGGGCATACTGGGATGGTTAGTTCCACAGGTTGCCTGCCCCTGTACCAGATAAAGGCAGTTTCCCACAGTTAAGATCTATTGTTGTAAATCAGTCACTGTCTGCAAACCTGGCACAAAACCTAGAGAAAGAACCTTTACCATAATACTGAATCAGATCTATAGAAAACACTACAATAAGCATATATGCTGTATAATGGAGTATATGCAAATAATTCTATTTTATTGAATGATTGAGATTAGGTTTGCATATCGGAGTACTGCATGTCATACTTCAATTACCCTCGAAGCAAATAACTTCACAGTGTAGAAAGGAAAAGATTACATACAGATAGAACAAATCTCAGCAGACCCTTCCAGGATGTTTTTTTTTATTATTATATTATTATAATAAAGCTGGTTTTAATGTTCCCAATTATAGAAGTCTCTGATGGTGTTCTGCTGCCGGTCTTACATTCTTTTGTATGAAACTCAAAGCTAAACAGTCCCAACCACAGATGTGTCATTCTGTAGAGTTGCCAAGGTCTCCCCGTCTCCTAGTGCGAGGTCCAGTGTGACTGAGCAGAGCCTCCTTCTTACACAAGATAGGTGTCATATCCACATAAATAAAAAAACAACAACCTGGACGCAACAAAACTACTTCACAATATTGCTTTGGTCAGTTTGACGTGACATTTGTACATCAGTGTGTGAATGAGTCTGAATCTGTATACGAATTTCTACGCCTGCGGCTTCTTCTTCCCAACAAGTCGCCAAAATACATGAATTTGCGGCAATCATACAGTTTTCGCCGATGCTGGATTTTTCCCCCAGGTTAAAAATCAGCGATGGGATTGATAAGAGCAAACAAATGGCCGAAAAATTGCAGACTTTTCGCCTGGCAAAAAAATTGCACGGGATTGAATATCCCCCTAAATCCTGAATAGTGCATGACACAGCTCTAGTACACAGAATGTTCTTTTGCTGCATGTGCAATGCACATCAATAACTGCCTTCTCAAAGTGATCTCTGCCGTTATATTTGCAAACCTGTAGCCAATAGGCTGAGGCAGGGGTGGTCAAACCTGTCAAGATCTACTAACGTTGCATATTTTCCAGGCAACCTGTGGATCTATAGTAGGAATGAATGCAGCAGGTTTGAAAATGTGACAGTTGGTAATGACCACAGCTGTGCACCGGCTAGGTGACCTGGAAAACGTGGACCGTAGGTAGATCTCGAGGACCGGTTTGGCCACCCCTGGGCTGAGGTATGGCGGTTGTGGATGCCGTCAGAAATGGTGTGACCACAGCCGGTATCTCTAAACCGCTCCTTCATACAATATAGTGATACAAAATATTTTCAATAAGCCCCTGGGAATCATGTGTTCTCAGGGAATGCAACATATATTTAATGATATATAGAGCCCAAAATTGAACCCGCAATGCTACACCTCTTGGAGCGGCTCTGGTGTACCAAGTATCTTGTGTCGTATGGTCTATTGCAGACACCTTTGTACAGATCTAAAACTGAAATGCATGTAATAGTTCTAGCTCTAGTATTAACCATATCATTATGTAGGATTGAAGTAGTAATAGGTTCAGGTTTGTGCATATTTTGCAGTATATGCAGAACAGCTCTACAGAACTACAGCTGCACAATACTCAAACAAACAACATTACCATCGGTCATTTATTGGTATGGTAGCGGCATTTATAGCAGTATACAGCAAGGTGTGAACTGTGCAGTCATAGTCCTTTCTCTAGGGGCCTGTGTAACTTGTGCACAGCTAAAGATTGCCTTCTGCATCAGTATATATATGTATATAGGAGATTAAACATGTAGTGCGTGGGGAAGCACAATCTGGGAATCAGACTTGGTCCTGTTGGGAAAAACCTTATAGAACTTCCTAAAATGCATATAGAATGACATTTGTTTTTCACAACATTAGACGTGCAGTGAGGAAATCGCTCACCGATGTATTATTTGAATGCATTATTAGAGAACAATAGCAAACCCATCTGGCAGAAAATAAGACGGGGTATATATGTTTCCTGTGTGAACAATTTGCAGGCTATACTAATGGTGTAGTCTATCACCATGGCAGAGACTGGGGACATAAGTGAATGATAGACTGCATTCCATTAAATACGCCCACAAGCTGGCCATCTCCGATGTTGGAAACATTCATACAATGGATCTGGTAATGTCACAGAAAGCTGCATGATTCAAAGAAAGAGGTCTAAAACAAAAGTATTACTTGCAGTTCCTGCGATATAGGGTAATAAATAACAGTCACTAGTGGAACTATCCTGGAAGCTCCAAATTAAGACACAGACTATGGAATAGCCAGAGACTTACAACCTCAGCCGTAAGGTTCCATATATAGTTGGGACTGGAGTACCTGGTATCCAATGAGGAAGGGGCTAGTTCTGCTGTATCCAGTATTATGAAACACACGGCTTGTGAAGCAGCAGTGTGGAGAACTGCTTCATAAGGCCATTGTGTCAGTAGATGGCTCTCTCTATTGCCACACTGTGCTTTCCACTCTCATGAATGATGCAAAAACTCTCCTGATAACTGCGCATCAATGAAACTTGCCACTCCTATGCATCAATGATGAAACATGAGGACCAAAACAACCGTTTTAGGAGCGGCAGATTAACCATAGATGAAAGGGGAGGGAGTTCATAGGAAATCCGTTAATTTCTTTCTTGTACAAATACTGTCTCTTGAGGACACAAACCGGCATCCTGTAATGTGACATCATAGTCCAAGTGTGATAACTTCCTTCTGGGAAAGTTTGTTAGGAGCTCGAATCGCTCATTGGGATAACCTTTTAGCTGAACATGTCTGACCAATGCCTGCAGAAAACGGAGACAAAAACATACTATTTACGTTCATCTTCAAATCCGGTCTATCATTAACATATTATTAAAAAAAACAGTTGCACCAAGAACATGTTCATTGAGCCAATATGAAAAAACAAGTTTACCTAGGTCATGCCATTTGCCAGGGGTCCATAATAACAGACCCACATTGCACTCTTCTCTACTACTCAGTCCCTGCTTCACTTTAATCTTCACATAATTTAGGGCATATTATTTTCCTGGTTAACCCCTTGAGTGTCAAGTGATTTTGTCAAAATAGGTGTGAAAATTGGCAAGCAAAATTTTTATTCATCGTAATGATCGGTGAGGTTTACCTTATAGGGTATATTCAATGCCGTTTAGGCGAGCTATGATGGTGAGCAGTGCCGATAGCTCGCGGTCAGTATTCAATGTACCCCTCCTTCACTCGCAGTTTCCGCCTCACTGATTGTTTTCAGTGAGATGGAAATGACGAGTGCAGCCTTGAAAACGGCGAGGCCCGCCAGTATATGCAGCGGCTTGCTGCATTTGTGTTGAACCTCCCCATTCCAGAGGATTTCACGCTTGCATATGGCGAGCGGCCGTCGAGGGGGTTAGACGGTAAGGATGGTTTGTTTTCGGCGATCCTAAATGAAAACAAGCCATCCTCACCACACAAACCCCCATGCCGGGGGCATTGAATACCGCCCTTCATTAAAAATATCATCTTTTTTTTACAAAACATTTTTTTATTTGAATTTATATAACAAATGTGATCTACGCTGGCATTTTTAGCAGATACTTTGTGCATCTCTTTAACAGAGATGTTGGCAACCAAAGGGTTAAGTCATTGCTTCTTGGGTAACTCATGTCTGACCAAACCAAGGACTAAGCTGTATGCTCAATTATCCAGACTAAGATGAGGTCCCGCATGTAGTATGATAACACTATTTCTATAAATAAGCTCATACCCAAAGAAGTGTTGTCCAGAAGGTCTGTATTGTGTCAACTGAACAATAAAGTCCATTCAAAATTAACTTTAAGCTACTTAGAACATAAAAATCTAATCCCTTGACTTGCATGCTAATTAATATAGTTCTGCAGACCTATATGGTGCAAAATTGAATAGAGGCTTTTTACTGGGCACCAACCTGTTAAGATTGGTCTCCAAGCAGTCCAGGTCATACTTGTCTACCTGAACCTCTCTATGCGGGAGAAAATGCTCTGTTCCTGGACTTCCCTGGTAATGTATAATTGCCATCACCTGTGGCGAAACACCTTTCTTATCAGTTACCTAGCTCCCCACAGGTGATGGCAATCATACATTACCAGGGAAGCCCAGGAACAGAGCATTTTCTCCCTCATGGAGAAGGTCAGGTAGGCAAGTATGGTCCAGGTTCCCTCTGCCCTATACCCCACCCGCAGCAACAAGAGGACTGGTTACTTTAACAAGTACAAGGAGTGGAGGTAGAGGAAGAAGAAAGGGAGCTGCAGGGAGAAGAAATGTAACTGTTCGGTGTTTAAACTCCAGCTCACCACCACAACCCAGTGTAAAACCTGTGCCCCCCTATTAAGAAGGAATGTTTGTATATTACAAGAAAACTTATTTCTATAAAAATAAGCAGTCAGAAGGATATGAGTCTTCAAAAATAGGATTATCCATGTTAAATCATTCTTTTCACCCAGTTATACCATTATAATGCTTAATCAATTGAACCGGACACAGGAATCTCTTAAAAGCAAATGGAGATGAACAAACTATTCCACAATGTACTAAGCCTTGGGGAATCGCTAAGTATAGATAGATAACTACTAATTAGCTCATGTGTTTGAAAAATGAAAGGAATTCGTTGGTTGGTACATTATCACTCTCCGGGGCTTGATACATGTGCCACTTAATATTTAAAAATTGTACAATGCACATACAAATTCACCAACAGAATTAACTGTCCATTGATCGTTCAAAGCGCGCATCACGTCTGGGTACACTGTATCAGTGAATGTGCCTAGTAAAAACATTTTCTTCTCGGGGCGTGGCTTAGCCAAGCAAGAGAGCGGACACAAGGTGCGGGTGCTCCGTTGTAATCCTGCTAAATATCCTGACTACTGCTGTTTGGGCTCCCCAGACCTGCTCCTACGTACCCTGTTGCTCCTCTGCACTTGAGGCGCTGGTTTGGAGCCTAGTGGTGCAGTGGTGATTCGCCCAGCTTGGTGTGCGCTGTAACCTGGACTCCTGTGTGCCGGTGAGCGGGTGCCATCTTGGAGGCTACGGCCTGAGAGACGCTTCCAAGCCGCCGCCCTGCTCTTTGTCCTGGGTGTCCCTGCTCTCCCTCTGCGCCCGAGTTGTTGGCCGGTGCCCATTTGGAGGACTCAGCGCTCCTGTGGGGGATCCCCCGGGCTTAGAGCGCCTTGCTGGGCTCTCGTGCGCACGCTGGCGGGCGCCATCTTGGGAGCTGCATATGATGGTGTGCTCCCTCAGCCGCTGCCCTGCTGACACAATCCTGCCGGCGACCGACTCCTGGACGGACAGGCAAGTGACATTCTGCTGCTGCTACCGCCCGTCGCGGCTCCGGGCGGCTTAACTGCTGTCCTGCGACATCCTGCCCTGCAAAAGTCATCTGCTCCGGCTGCCTGCTGCGCAGGGGGAGAAAACCCAGACGTGCCTCGTGGTAGTGAGGGGGAGGCCGTGCCCATCTTGACCTGGGGGGGCCCAGTAGAACAGGCACCATTACATTTATTTCGGCTACACAGGCCTGGGACTGCCTACCTTTTATTATGTATGCAGCAGTATTGAATATGAGTCTGCACTCACAGTAGAAGGGACACATTACCTCTATAGTCACTGTTTTACAGAATTCCTACTAACTCACTGTTATCTGCGTTGCCATTGACAATCTGCACAGGTGCAGCTGTTCACTTATTAAAAAGGCTACAGTGCACAAGTATAATTTGACTATGTTCAACTGCTGTGTCTCTCTCTCTGACGTGCTGCTCGGGATTCCCGTCATTCTATAATCTCATGTTTCGCAATAGCGGTGAGGTTTGGCAGTGTGCTAGCCGCTGCCACATCGCTACTGACCTGCTGCTTAGATTGAACTTGGGTCACATCTTTCCAGCACTATGGAGTGCCATATACAACAAATCCTGTGTGCCATAACAGCCTCGACCCAGAGGCTTCTGCAGCTGTTTGACACTACTACACCAAGTTGCTTAGATGGGCAATGTAGTGATGGGACTGTCTTGGACTTACACTCAACGTCTGATTCTGCTAAGCTAACTACGCTTGCGGCTGAATATGCCTTCAGTTCTCAGATTTCTATGCCTGTGCCTATAGAGGAGTCTCTATGCTGTTACTTTCCTGAATGTCCTGATGAAGCCGCAGTCCCTTTAAAAATGACGGTGCTATCTTTTCTGATTGTACCAAATCCATACGAGCTGCTCACTATATATGCTGAATACCCTTCTGTTTATTTTAATGCAAGGTGGGATCATGCCGCCTTTCGACATTTTTCTTTGCCGATACAGAATATTGGCCAGATTAGTGGAAATAGTCGTACCTACCTACCTGACACACGCTGACACTTGGCTGGACTAAACTTAATGAATATGCTAAATATACTTGCCGAACTGAAGCGGAGTTTAAATTCTGTTCCACTTATTTTTTCTTTTCTGGTATCTTATGTAATGCTTATCGCATTGCTTTTGTGTCTGTTGGGTACAGAGGAGCTGCTAAAAGTAATTTGATCCTGCCTTAAATTGCCCCTGTCAGGCATTTGTTTTGTTTATCCTTCCTATATTTGGGGGGGGGGGGGTTTAGATAGATATTATAGTGTAATGGGTAGTTGGGTTAGCAAGAGAGGTAGGTTAGTTTTTTGCATGGCTAGGTTAGCTAGCCAGTCTGCCTTGTCCTGTAACCTATATTAGATAGTGGGGGGGATATCTTTAGGGATCCAGGTACGCCTAAGTTGGGGATGGGTTGTACAGGGTGGGGGGTTTTCTGGGCGGTTTGATTTGGGCTTATGGGGGGGTGGGTTTAATTACGTTATTAGAGTTAGTGGGCTTAGGTCTCCCGACAGCTGACTAAAACTTTGTTACGCTTCTCATGTATAGTCTTGTAGTACCATTTATATTATTATTTTGTCTAACTTAATTATACTCATATATTATCCTGTAATTGTTCAAAATACTACTTAGTACTATGCAATATTTAATTCGTATGTCTCTGTCGGGATTTTGTACCTTGCTTATGTGTGTTATGTAATGAAAATGCAATAAAAACTACTTTAAAAACAAAAACAAAAAAACACTTAATTTTTTGTTTTTTAGTTTTTATGTTTATTGCAATATTTGTGCTGCCTATTTCTCTTCTGTTGGAAGCCCTGTACAAGGAGTGTGCAGTGCGACAGGATTTAGCGTCACAGATCATCTCCCAGACAGAGTTTGATCGATTGCCATCAAACCTGGCCAACATGTTGTGGCACCAAGTCACCCAAGTCTCCTCTTGCTCTCAAGTCAGCTGATGAGGCAACAACATGCAGAAACCTTGGTCAGGAAAGGATTTTTGTGGAGTTTAAAGCAGATGGAGCCTGATGGCATTAACCATACCTGGGGCCCACACGGCAGCAACATTGTCCTCAGTAACAGCGGAAACAGGTCAGCTGCTATATACGGTTCTGTGCCTTGATATTTCACAAGAACTTTGGCTGGGAACAGTAATATCTGGTTAGTCAGATTGTGCCTACTCTACCTCTATAAATGTATTCCACACCCCTCGTACATCAGAGGAGTCTAAAGCTTCTTCCCACACACTGACACCCGATAAAATCTGGAGGCAGTTTGTGTTTTGTATCCCTTAACTGTTTCACCTGGAACCTTGGGATTAATGGCATACATACTACTACAGATTCAGGGGGTATTCAATCTAGGATCACGGCTGTCAATCCCTGCCATTAGCTGTGATACTGGACTATTTTCGGTCAGCCCGACAACTGAACGACAGGCGGGATTCAATGTCCCACCTGCTGATCGGCGCAAAGGGGGCGTGGCAACGAAAATGGTCTGGCGCTCATTATCTCCTTGCTGAAATGTAGACAAGAGGCCTGCACATGTCTCCTAGATCTCTCACTGGTCATTGATGACCACAGCCGTGCTCGTGACTACAGGAGAATGCGACGAAGACATGAATAGAATACAACAAAAATGCTTATTTGTATTACCATTTACATTTCAGTTAGTACTTGTACGGTTTGAAAACACACAGATAACAAAAAAAATACTGGATCTAGGAACGTTGTTTAACAAAGTCCTGTCACACAGATGCAGAGGCACTTTATGAGACACTTACCATCAATTTGGCCTTTTCTGATAATGTAATCTGTTCCCTTTTACCATCTGGGTATCGTAACATGATCTTTGCTTTGGGACCTACAATAATTCAAAGGAAAAGGATTTGGTTATAGGCTCTCACAGAGTAAATCTTGCTGTGACACCTGTAGAAAGGAGTGGTTACAAATACATCCTGAATCATGGGTTGTACAGCATTGAGCTTAGCTACATGTCTGTGCCAAAATGACCTTCCTGGACTGACATCTAGCTTCTGGCCAGAACCAATGTGGTCAGAGCCCAGGGAGAGCTCGTTCACACGACCGCTTGGTCATATAGTATTTTAAATATTTACACATCACCCATTTCTGCACATTGGAAGTGAAGTGCAAGTAGAATTATTACGTGCAGGCTGGGCACTCCAAAGCAAGTACAGTGTAAACGTTCTGATCTGGAAGGTCGGGTCTTGTGGCAGTTAAAGTCCTTGCTAAATTTTATGGAGAGAATCAAGTGGAATTTGTAAGCCTTTATCATCATCTTAGACCTCGTTACAGTACCTGTCCACACAAGTCAGAGGGTGTAGACAGTTTCAAAGAAGATCTCCTGTACATTGTACCATGGGAGGGAGGAACGTATGTGAGAGTCTCTATTAGTCTATGGGGGGGGGGTATTCAATGTGGGGGTCAAGGCAGTCGAGCTTGTTCGACCGCCGTGACCCAGTCCCGTTCTCCAAGATAACCTGCTCAATGCTGTCGAGGAAGACAGCATTAAATAGGGCCCGATGGGAGATGCTCGCCGGTGATTGAATATCCCCCTATCCTCTCAGTGCCAATTTATGACACAAGCTGAAGGAAGCTGCACTTCGCAACCTGAATGGAAGCCAGGAAAACTGAAACTAACTTGCCAAAACTCAGAATAAACATTCCAGGCAGGACAACCAAAACTGCAGACCATTTTCTTTCTAGGTAGGTTAGGGTTTCAGTACTCTGCCACCCAGTGGGGAGACCACTCCCGTAAGCACTGGTTCAGCAGCGTTCCAATAAATAATTAATACAGCGGCAGCTGCAAGGTCATTAAATCCAGGAGGTGTATGTCTCCTGATATTTAAAGCAGTGGCTCCAGCAGTGTGCAGGCTGCTGCCCCACGTTCTGTCAACCCATCTAAAAAGACTTTATCCATTGCATTTATTAAAATAATCATTGATTTAAATCACACTTAATGGTGTAACTGTCACTGTGGTAACTGATTAAATGCAGAGGAAAAGTAAGAAGCTCTTGAGTTTGCCAAAGAAAAATTTCCACATTCAAATACCCTTCAGCCAATGCTAATTACTATGTTCCACTTCCAAGCCAAAGCAACCTGGTTTAATTTAATAAATTAATACATTTAATAAATTTAATAAATTGGCAAAGGCCATTGCCAACTATTGTACCTTATTACATCATTGGTGTCTCCTCCCTATTGCAGTTTGTATTTGTGTGTAGCTTGCTGTGCTATGCCATGTTTCATGGTGACACAAGTCATTGCATTTATTAAAGCTTTTTTATAGTTTTGCTTAGCATTTTACCTTTCGGCTCAGACAGGCCATAAAAACACTGCTGGCACAGCAAGGATGCTGTAAACGGAGAATGTTTGGGAACCACTGGCATAACGGCTTCTTAAATCAGATCTGTGGTTTGCCCTGACACCTTGCAAATGCAATACATATCTGACAGATCTTTCATCAAAGAGACCGCAAGGCAGAATATCAGCAGAGAAGTGTAGCTTATTGTTCAAAGCTCCAGCTGGTAGGGGAGCTGCGACACAACAAATACTGCCGTATACACACTAGATAGAAAAATGTCTAGTAGATCAGACAGACATATAGGGCACGTTATCTGTTTGTACCCTTTATAAACGCTCCTGGGCATCATCGACATCCGACATGACTCCATAAAGCAGGGATGAAAAACCTTTGGCCTTCCAGCTGTTGTTGAACTACACATTCCAGCATGCCCTGCAACAGTTGAAGCATGGCCACATAGCAAAAATGTAACAAGGTATGTGTAGTTCAACAACAGCTGGAGGGCCGAAGGTTTCACATCTCTGCCAAAGGTTTCCTTATATACAGACTATGCAGGGTAATCTACATCCCCTCTTATTCACATCTCAATCTGTGAAAAAGTAACATTTATATATTGCCCTGTAAAGGCCCATACACACTAGACTATTTTCATCTGAAAATCACCTAGTGTGTATGGCCCAGAGATCCCTGACTAGTGATGATGCACGCTCCCGCATCATCGCTATTAAGGTGGTTCATCTTCTGGTTTTACCAGCATGTCTAGCGATTATGGCTCATTTTTTAACCATCATCGCTCAGTGTGTACGACGCTGGGCTGTGATGGCTGAAAGATGAGCCAGAGTCTGCCTGCCCTCTGCCATCCCCCTGCTTCACACAGAGCACAGACATCCCTGCGGCTCACCGTCCTTCCTTCCCCTGCTCGTCCATCTCTCAAGTGTCCGGCCGCCTGCTCCGTATAGAGCACAATGCCCCCCACTCGCCAGTCTCCCTCCCCTGCTCCACACTACTTGTGTTCGTGCGTATTGCCCTCCTCCCTCCCCCTGCCCAGCTGTCAGCTTTCACCCCTGCTCCATATGGAGCACAGTACTCACTACCCATCCGCTCCCTCACCTTGCTTCATACAGAGCACAGTACACGCCTGGCTGCCCACCCGCTCCTTCCCCGCATGCCGCAAGCGGCAGCAGCTACACTGCCCACCGATGTGAGATTTACTGATAAGCCAGTAATATACACATTGCTGGCACAGTCCAGCAATGTATATGTTACTGGCCCCACTGCCCACCAATGCACATTTTTTTATATGTCAATAATATATACATTGCTGGCACGGGCCAGCAATGTATATGTGACTGGCCCTACTATGCACATTTCTTTATAAGCTGGTAACAGGGAATGCTGTCCGCTGTGGAGGCGCAGAGTCTCTGACAGAATTACAGAGACCCTGCACTCTGGCCACCACCACAGAGAAGTCATGTTAGAGGTACTCCTGTACCTCCAGCATCTGTCGCACTGACAGACGCTAGAGGTGCAGGAGGACCTCTAGTGGATGTCTCCTTTGCGGCGGCCATCTTTGGAGAGGCGCAGGGTCTCTGATGCTGTCAGAGACTCTGATCCTCCGTGGTACTGACGGGTGGGCAATAAAAACATTAAAATTCCCCTGGGCAACACGCATTTAACTCCACTTGGGCAACGAGCATGTAATCCCCCTGGCAACCAGCATGTAGGTAAGCGGCACTTCAGGGGGCATTATGGTGTGTGGCATATGTGTAATGGGCATTATGGTGTGGGGGCATATGCGTAATGGTCATTACGATGTGGGGGCATATGTGTAATGGTCATAACGATGTGTGCCATATGTGTAATGTACATTACGGTGTGTGGCATAATGTGTAATGGGTATTACGGTGTGTGGCATAATGTGTAATGGGCAGTACGGTGTGTGGCATAATGTGTAATTGGCATTATGGTATGTGGTATAATGTCTAATGGGCATTTACGGTTTGTGGTATGTCTAATGGGCATTATGGTGGGCATAGTCCCCTGTCCCACAAAGCCATGCCTTACATTTTTCACAGGACAGCAATGTATATGTTACTGCCGCCACTGCCCCCCCAATGTATATTTTGTTATGGCGTAACGTATACATTGCTGCACAAGTGAATAGATTTCTCCCTATGTGCATGGCTGCAAATGAAATGTTTTCCGTGCGCATGGGTGGGAATTTGGCGGGTCAGGGCAGCACAGGTGGAGTTTACCTGATTGCTGGGCACCGAATATACGCAGCAAAGCAATCAGTTCTGAATCAGGCAATAGGAATGCACTGAATAAAATGGCCCCTGCTCCCATCCTTGTAATTCAAACCCCGCCCATTATGTAAATCGCCTTTTATATGAAAGATTTTCAGCAAACTATCAAAGATTTTGGCAAAGGGTTTTGAAATGAAAATCTTCTAGTGTGTATGGGCCTTAAGGCCCAGCGTGTTTGGACAGCGATGATGACAATCACCGCTGCGGGGAAAGCCGCTCAGTGCATACACACTGAGCGGCTTTCCCCCTGCCTGGCACCGACGGAGGGGGGAGGACGGCTTTGCATAGCGTAGAGCTATGGAAAGCCGTCCTCAAAGCTGCTCATCTGCTGGTAATACCAGCAGATGAGTGGCTTTCCCGGCGATGTTGTGGGAGCGTGCAGCAGCGCTCACCGCTCATCACCAGGGCATACACACTGGGCGGCTTTGAGCTGAAAGCAGCTCAAACAGCTTTCAGCTCAAAGTCGCCCAGTGTGTATGGGCCTTTAAGTGTCAGTCAGTAAAAAAAGCAATCTGCCTGTAGGTCTACTCTACTGAAATGTGGTCATGTCTTAGGATTTGCATTTTACATATCTGATTTGGGAAAACCCATTAAGAGTCCTCCTATAGAGTCCAGTGGACAACAGTAGTCAGTAAAAACATAAGCCTTTTTGCCACAGCACATGTAATGAAAATGATGAAATAACAGCTAGCACTCACCATTATTGTCAGAACCATCTTCTGAGCAATCAGGATTCCTGAAGTGTTTTTCAACTTGAGACTCTGTTTGTGATTGCTCAGGTAATGAATGGTGGTTTGAGGTGTCCTCTGATGGTTCTACTACCACCGGCTCTGAGCTACACGAGTCATCTTTTTTATGACTGCCGTTTTTAGATGTGGCCTTCCTCGTTTTACTGCAGGAAGTTTCCTGTTCTGGCAATGTTTCTACAGGCCTCTCCTCGTCTTCCTCCTCGTGGTCAGAGCCACATACGGAAATAAACTCTTCACTGCCAGAATACAGCTCCGAGTCCGACTCCTCTTCATACCGGGAGGCTGGCTTACTCGTAGCAGAGTCAAAGTGGGTTTCCTGCAAGGAGGCGCGGATAGCGGCTTCCAGCTGGCTGTCCTCACTGGCATCGATGAGGCTCTCCTGGAGGACAGTAAGACCACTAATACAAATTAGAGGAATTCTGTTAAAGGACAACAATTACAAGCAAAAATAAAATAGAAGACTAGTTGCACAGTCTAAGGCATTCTCACAAATGAAATGAATAAGGAAACCCTGCTGTCAAATAAAATCTTTCCTTAAGTTTAGTGGCATCTCTGACCCAACACTCCAGATGTGGAGCCTTATAGGAGGTTGGAAAAATCTGTCATTTACCAGTCTTACACAAAATGATCACGGCGGGACAAGTTACATCAGCAGCGCCTGAAGTAAGGTCAACACATTGGCTCAATATCACTGTATCACGTACTGTTCCATACAACTGGAAGGCATATGCATGCCTCAAAACTAGAACAGATCCCACGTCTCAAACAGGATGCATGAACTGAGGAAGGCAGCAGAGAGTTGGAGCTGGGAGGTCATTTCTAAATGGAAAGGACAAACTCAGGAGCCAGTAAGTCAGCACAATGTTCTATGTAGCCAGAAAGATGTATATACAATGATATCAGGTGCATTGGCATCCAGGGACCTGTGAAGGGTTAGATTTTACATCATTCCAAGTTTAACAATTCGTCAAACTGTGCAGCCGTCTCCATATTTTATCTTTAATACTGTGATAGTTGTCATTTAAAATTAGTAATATTTTATTAAGAGTTTGTCATTGTGGTACAGTCATACACTGGGATTCCTGGGAGTAAAGGAAACAGGACTATATCAAACCTCTTAAATGCAAGCACCACATCACAATACAAACCAAACTAATTCCCCAATGCTGAAATTTAACAATAAATGTACAAATATATTAAACAATGCACTCTATGCTATAACAGATCCCTCAAGAACAAAACTATAAAACATGATGACTCTGTGCAGTATCGTCAGTGATTGAGTAGAAATCTGGGTACTTGTTTCCTAGCACGGCCACAATCGCGGGCACCGGGTGTCATTTTTAGTGGTATACGACGCGACCGACGCGATGCCCCCGATTTTCCCATTGAAATGCATTGAAAAAAGTCAAAATCGCGTCGGTCGCGTCGTATGCGGCTAAAAAAGAATTAAATGGTGTAGACGCGATGCCCACGATTTCCCCATAGGAAACAATGTTAAATGGCTCAATGTACCTGCGATGCCCCCGATTTCTCATAGGGAACAATGTTAAATACCTCAATTTCACCAAATCATCATAGGGAACAATGGTAAATGGGCCAGAAAGCCCCCAAAACACCCCAGAACAGTGAAATGTCCCCCCAAAAGTATTTTACGCCACCCCACGATCAACGCGAACCCGAAGCGTGGCGAGCGGCAGCGGTACGCGTCCTGGCAAGCCCGCGAGGGGCGGCGGTACGCGTCCTCCGACCTTTTCATACCCCCACTATCCACATCGGCGTGGAGTTGAGAATAGAATAGTGTGGCGAGCGCAGCGAGCCACCGTGCCCGAAGCGTGGCGAGCGCAGCGAGCCCCGCGAGGGGACGCGGATACCTTCACAGGTAAACGCGTCCCTTCGCGGGCTTCACAGGTATCCGCGTCCGCTCGCCCCGCTTCGGGCTCGGTGGCTCGCCACACTATTCTATTCTCAACTCCACACCGATGTGGATAGTGGGGGTATGAAAAGGTTGGAGGACGCGTACCGCTGCCGCTCGCCACGCTTCGGGTTCGCGTTGATCGTGGGGTGGCGTAAAATACTTTTGGGGGGACATTTCACTGTTCAGGGGTGTTTTGGGGGGTTTCTGGCCCATTTAACATTGTTCCCTATGATGATTTGGGTAAATTGACCCATTTAACATTGTTTCCTATGGGAAATCGGGGGCATCGCGGCTAAATTGAGGCATTTAACATTGTTCCCTATGGGGAAATCGCGGGCATCGCGTCGCGGCCATCGCACCCGATTTTTTAGTGCTTGCGATGGCCGCGATGCCCCCGATTTTTCCTCACGATGCCCACGATCATAATAGTTGTGGCCGTGCTAGGAAACAAGTACCGAAATCTGAAATGGTCTTCTAGTGAAATACGGAAACCTTTCCAAACATAAACATATATGTTCATAAATACAGTAAAAATAAGGCACAGTCCTATATAAAATTGCCAAAATGTTACTGCCTATTCTATAATTACAATACACTTTTAGCAAACCACTTTCAATGGATTGGTATATCTCTACCGAAAAAAGGCGGCCCTCCGGGTCTGGTGAGCGGTGAAGACCATCCAACTTGATTGTTAACGTTTGTGGGATGTGCTCCACTTCCTCAGAACATACACACACACACACACACACACACACACACACACACACACTGCACAAAAGTTTTAGGCAAGTGCTGTAAACTAAGAATGTTTTACAATGTGTTCATGAAAACGCAGGAACCGCACGCTTGGAGTTGCATTCCAGCAAACGGCATTGGGAATTTGTTCATGATTAATGGCGTCATCAATGCTGAGACATACAGGCAGGCACTTATTTATTATTCAATAAAATCAGAAAAGTGTCCGATAGGCTCCAAATGTGTCCTGTAACAAAACAACGACCCCAAACATACAGCATTAAGGACTATCTTCACCGGAAAAAGAACAAGGAGTCCTGGAAGTCATGGCATGGCCCCCACAGAGCCCTTATCCCAACATAGAGTCTCTCTGGGATTACATGAAGAGACAGAAGGAATTGAGCAAGCTTACATATACAGAAGATGTGGTTAGTTCTCCATGTGTGGAACCACCTCCCTGCTGACTTCCTTCAAAAACTGTGTGCAGGGGTATGTGGTCCCTGGGTCAACAATGTCTAGGTCGACATGGACAACACTCAAAAGGTCGACACTAGTTTGTCGCTTTTTATGGTGTAGACCTACTTCGTTCATACTTTACTATCCAAGTGGGCATAGTGTGAGAATATAATAGTGTGCCAAGAACAGTGAGGCACCGTGCCCGAAACATGGCAAGCAAGGGGGTGCGGTACGCTTATATGCTGTTAACATATGCCAACAGACACCAAAATCATTTTGAGTGTCGACCTATGGTATGCTGACCATTTTTAAGTGTTGACCTAGACATTATCTACCCACTATACCGGTATCGTGTGTAAGTGTACCTAGAAGAATTGATGCTGTGTGGTCACACCAGATATTTATAGGATTTAGAGGTCTGTTCAATCATTTCTTATTTTGTTCCTTGTTTAAAAAAAAACTCTGCAGCATTTTTTTACAAACTTGCCTAAAATATTTGCACATTACTGTATATAATTACAGTTTCATTTAATTTACACAGGAAACAAAAACAATAAAATGGTAAAAATTTAAACCATGTAATAATTTTTTCTGTGAAATGTATAAAAAACACAAAAAAGAGTAAGAAAGAGCTTAAATAAAACAATAAAACAGCTGCACATTCCAAATGTGGGGATGTGTGGCCACTCCATAGCAACAGTCAGTAAGAAAACCAAGGGTGAAATTACAATAATAAATGGCCCCCATACACTGGGTCCGACTTGTCCTTAGAACAAGTCTGACAAGTTTGCCCTTGAAAGAATCCCGGCAGCTCCCCGGGAGGTTGCTTACGATTTGGCACTTGATGTGCCAAATTATACATGCAATAAATCACAGGCAGGGTCCGTGGGGTGGGCAGCAGGGTTCCTGCAGCGCTGGTCAGCGGGTCTGTGCGGCGTATGGGAACTGAGTGAATAGCGTATTTGCTGGGCGGCGGCCCCGTCCGGCGAAGAGCGCTATTCACTCAGTTCCCATTGGCCGGACCCGCTGACCAGCGCCACAGGGAGTCAGAACCACGCTGCCCGCCCCACGCCGTTTCGCAGCTGCCGCTGCCCGCCCCCCAACCACCTGGCTGGAGCCTGCAGCCCGCCCTCCCCTGCATGAGTCGGAGGTCCCAGGACGGGTGGCCGGACGGGCAGCAGGTCCGACCTCCTGCTCGGATGCGCGGTCCCGTGCGCATCGGACCAGAGGGGACATCAAAGTGAGGCGATTTGGGCCGATTTCACAGCCCGATTGGTCCCAATCGGACTAAATCGGCTCAGTGTATGGGCACCTTCACTGTTTTATTAGCACAAATCCTCTCCTGGTTTTCGTTCTACCTACCCAATAAAGCCTGTTCCTGCACAGTTCTGTGAGAAAAATAAGGAGTCTGAAAATTTGTTTTTGATTGCACATGACTACAATCTCATGGCGACAATTACACAACATCATAAAAGAGAAATCTACCTGGAATAGCTAAAGAGAGATGGTGAATTTCTCTCCTGGAATCAATGAAATCAGCTGCTCAGAAGCCAGGGTAATGCTTAGTAGTGGAGGGGATGTGTTTAGCACTAGACCCTTCAGTGCTCTCGCATGACAACCAGTTTTCACTGTGCCAGAAATCCAAGCTATAAAGAACACAGAATTCATACTCACGGAACGCAATCGTTTCTTGGGTGGGCTGCTGGAGAGACCATCAAGCTGTCCGTGCTCCCCTAAAAACCCTGTCACTTGCTCCAAGAAGGAATTTACATCTAACTGGTGCCACTCGACCATCTTCTGACCTGTGTACAAATCACAGCAGTCACACAGAGGCTGATGGAGCACGCTGGTTAAGAAATGAAGCTTCCGCCTGTCCTACTCACCAGTACGAGGGTCCAAAATGGAGACATATGGAAACTGTGATAGCTTGTAGAACTGGATGTATCTCTGCCCCTCGTCACTGTCGTGGTAAACCTGTGATAATACGGGTAATTAGGTTATCATGAAAGTATTCCAGAAGATGGAAAATCAGCCTGGCTGTTGAGTGGGTATGAAAAATGATCTACCACTAGGGTGCCAGTGACAACACCAGGTCCATCCAGGTAAACCTGGGATTTAGCGTGGTCAATCTCAAAATCTGGGTTGAAAACAATGGCACATGATAGGCCTCCCCATCTCCCAAGTTAAGGTGTGTACAACATGGTGCGATTTGGTATCTGCTGATATCTATTCATTATCAGCGGCTGGCAGGGAGGGAGGGAGGAGCGGTGCGCATAACGCCATGCTGCATTAAGCAGCATGGCCCTCGTGCTGGCATATTAGAAATAGACTGTGCTGCACATACTAGAAATGACTGTGCATCGGGATAGAATCGGGATTGCATGTGGGCGCACATAGTCTGATCTGCACTAATTTGCTATTGGTTTTGACTATATAGTCTAAATTGATGGTGCAAATTGCACCGTGTGTACACACCTTTAGACGGAGTCTCTGTGAGGAGTCTATCACATGCTGTAAGCAATTAGCTGTTTGCAATGAACTGTATATATGATTAAAGATACAAAAGCCCTTTCATCCTGCATATGATTTGTAAGGAATCTGAAGACCGCCTTTGGTACTGAACAAAGTTTACACATACATGCTATAGACACATGTACTAACATGGGTCGCATCCAGCTGCTGACCACAACTGCCCAAATTCAGAGGTTTTCAACACTTAAAAAATACAATACAATAGAGCCTCACTGTGTAATTTATTATTTATTTATTAACAGTTTCTTATATAGCGCACACATATTCTGCAGGGCTGTACAGAGAATATTTGAACATTCACATCGGTCCCTGCCTCTATATTCCCTACCACATGTACAGGCACACAGACATAGGGTTAATCTTTGTTAGGAGCCAAGTAACCTACCAGAATATGTTTGGATTGTGGGAGGAAACCGGAGTACCCAGAGGAAACCCACGCAAGCACAGGGAGAATATACAGACTCCGCACATTTAGCGCCATGGTGGGAATTAAACCCAGGACCTCAGCGCTGTGAGGCGGTAATGCTAACCACTACACTGTCCGTACTGTGTAATTAAGGGAATGTCCCCAATCTTCCACCAATGGAGGTGTGTGTGTGTAAATGAGATAGCCTGGGAAGCAAAAGTGCCGTATTTCATGCGAGACTGATGGATTTTTAAAGCGGCAACCATACACGGATTACAAGATTCTGGAAATCTATACGTTCTAGGTGAAAATAACAGATTAGTCATTTTAATTTTTCACTCTATTTAAAGGTTGGTTTCTGCCAAACCCGTCCTTAATCATTCACATCATTATCATTCCAGTCAATGAAAGTATAAAGGGGACAGAAGGATCTTACCTGCCAGAAGATAAAATGTTCCCGTATTAAAGATTTCACAGCATCATTACTCCATATATCACGGTTTAAGCACTGACAGGCGAAATCCTGCACATTCTGAATGTTGATCATGAGCCATTTGTTCTTTAGCTGCCCACATTCCTTTGCCTACAAGTAACAAGGGAAAAACTATAGTGCTATAGTAATGCAGTTACAGATAAATGATACAAATCCCAAACTGACATTGGCACAGTATATTCTAAAGTCAGTACGGCCAAAAACAAAGGATGTTCCAGAATTGACCCACTTATACAGTTTATTCTAGTGTTCATTCTAGCACCCGCTATCTTTGAAAACCCACGCAGTTCCTCTTAACTGCCTGGGGTGTCGCTGTCTGATGTAGTGCTTCTAGCACAGTGTGGTCTGTATATCAGCACTGACATGCAAACAAGACCTGTGCTAGAACCACCACAGAAGACAGCGACACCCCAGGCGGGGAAGAGGAACTGCGTGGGTTTTCAAAGCTAGCGGGTGCTAGAATGAACACTATATTCTCAGAATGGATGTAGGTGTATCCCAAGCATGTAAACTACAGTACTATAACCATCACAGCGCCATGCAGACTCCACCAGGCAATGCCCAACCCATGTACTTGCATTGAGCTACCTCTGCGGACAGTGTGTGTGAAAGCTCATGGCAGGCAGTGGAGAGCGATTCAAGCAAAGAAAAATAAATATGAATTGGAGTTTGCCTTTACATTTCTTTAATGAAATCCCTTGCAATTAAATCCAAGAGCCTCTTTGGTACTTATGTAGTATTTGTGCGTCCGATTTAGAAATCGGGTCGGATCGGTAGCATCGCATTGCATGCGACGGAATCGTATGCGATGGTCCCGATTTTTCTACAGGATTCAATGTTAAAATGGTCTAAGTCCATTTTAACATAGAATTCAAGGGGAAAAAGGGGTCCTTTTCCTTTCCCCACTATCCAAGTGGGCATGGAGTTGGATATAAACCTGTGGCGAGCCACCGAGCCCGAAGCGTGGCGAGCATAGCGAGCCCCGCGAGGGGACACAGAATACTTTTTAAGAAATCTGCGTCCCCTCGCTTCGGGCTTGGTGGCTCGCTGCGCTCACCACGCTTTATAAAATCAACTCTATGCCCACTTGGATAGTGGGGAAATGAACAGGAGCTTGTTAACATTGAATCCTATGGAAAATCGCATCACATGCGATTCGATGCGATTTTGACCAAAATCGCGTTGAATCGCATCTAAATGTATGCCTTAAGGTAAGGCATACAATCAGAAAATCGGCAGCCCAGATACTACATAAGTACCGCCTCTTTTTAGTAATAGATAACTTGTACAGTAAATATATTTTTTATGAGTATTTTAATTGAATAGAAAAAGGGGTACTCTTTACCTAGAACGGCGCCCGCGATTAGCATCGCGGGCAAAAAATCGCGGGCATCGCGGGTACATAAAAAACGGGTGCGACGCGATGCCCGCGATTTTCCCATAGGGATCAATGTTAAAAGTCAGATTGGACGCGATTTTAGTGTTAAATGCCTCAATGCCCGCGATTTTTACATAGGAAACATGTTAAATGGGCCACAGAGCCCTAATAGTCCCCTGAAGTCTTAAATGGCCCCCACAATTTTTAACGCCACCCCACGATCAACGTGAACCCGAAGCGTGGCGAGCGCAGCGAGCCCGCGAGGGGCGGCGGTACGCGTCCTCCGACCTTTTCATACCCCCACTATCCACGTCGGCGTGGAGTTGAGAATAGAATAGTGTGGCGAGCGCAGCGAGCCACCGAGCCCGAAGCGTGGCGAGCGCAGCGTGCCCCGCGAGGGGACGCGGATACCTTCACAGTTATACGCGTCCCCTCGCGGGCTTCACAGGTGTCCGTGGCGACGCGGACACCTGTGAAGCCCGCGAGGGGACGCGTTTACCTGTGAAGGTATCCGCGTCCCCTCGCGGGGCTCGCCACACTATTCTATTCTCAACTCCACGCCGACGTGGATAGTGGGGGTATGAAAAGGTCGGAGGACGCGTACCGCTGCGCTCACCACGCTCCGGGTTGACGTTGATCGTGGGGTGCCGTTAAAAATTGTGGGGGCCATTTCAGACTTCAGGGGGACTATTAGGGCTCTGTGGCCCATTTAATATTGTTTCCTATGGAAAAATCGCGGGCATTGAGGCATTGAACACTAAAATCGCGTCCAATCTCACTTTTAACATTGGTCCCTATGGGAAATCGCGGCCATCGCATCGCACCCGTTTTTTAGTGCATTCGATGGTCGCCGTTCTAGGTAAAGAGTACCGAAAAAGGTTACTCAAAGGAAACAAAAGATGAGCATTTACAAAACAGTAGCAATGGATAATTTGTCATTTACCATTTAATCTTCTAGTATTTCACCACCGCTCATGCTCTCACCTTCCCGCCCTTAGCTCCCGCTCTGTCCTGTAACATTGACACTCTTATCACTGTACACAACCCATAATGGTTTGCTGTAACATTCCGCATCTTCTTAACACTACTCCCCAAACCAGCCCTGCAACTATGGCTACATTATTTCCACTATTGCTGCTTGTGTTTCCTCCATAACTACACCCAGCCTTGACTTATAGCCCCTTTCCCTTTTCTTTCCCCTTCTCAGATTTTGCCCCATTCCTTTCCTTGTGGTGCTAAAAGATTCACAATATGTCTTTCTCACAGTCTGTCACTATGTGATATGTTCTATCTACTCATAACATAACTAGCCTCCTTGTGGTAACCAAAGCCTGACTCACAGCTTTCTCCTATGAGGGAGGACTCTCTCCCTCTCCTCCTTTGAGGTTCACTCTGTTCATCTCTTCTACCCAGTTTATCCACCTGTATGTCCTTATCTCTTTCCTCCTGTATGTTCCCTAGGATTACTGCACATTATCGCTTATGCCAGGTGTTTCCATCCTCAGTCATCAATACACAGTAATAGATCAAGTTTTAGTGATGAATAAAGCCATATAACTGAGGAACTAATTAAGTCACCTGTGCTAAAGTGTGCCACTTCCTCACTGTGTGGCACTGCAGGTTTCCCTATAACGCCTTATAAATATGTCTATGAACAAATGCAAGCTATAATTTGGTTACAAGCGCTTTTGTAGCTAACTTTTTGGGGCATTTCTACAAATTCATCCAATGTGCACGATCCTGGTTGTTCTCAAAATGGTGTTCAATTGTTGGATTCGTTTGTTGATTGGAAGGTCAACAAAAGCATTAAGTCGACAATGGGAAGGTTGACAGTAAAAAGATCGACCTTGTGCTGTAATCTACAAACTGGCACCAACAAACAAACTCATGTCAACCTTTTGCTTGCGTCAACCTTGTCCATATTGACCATTTGGGATGGACCTACATATTTTTGCCCTATAATAACAAAACCACATAGACCTCAAAAGGCAGATTCAATAAGCTGAAAGTGTGTCTCGTAGTCTCTACTCAGACCATGAGCAGCCCCAAAGCAAAAGTGGTACTTATGTATTATCTGGGCTCCCATGTTAAATGCACCCCATTTTTTCATACCCCTACTATCCAACTACGCATGGAGTTGATTATATATATTGTGGCGAGCCCCGTGAGGGTACGCGGTCTCATAACAAAAACGGGAGTCCAGATATTACATAAGTACCGCAAAAGTTCATGTGAATTTTTACTGGCAACTCTGGAAGTGTGAGCAGAAATCAGCGCCAACTTCTTCCTTGGGGCTGCTCATGGGCTGGTCCGAGGCTAGCTCTGGGCACAAAACCCAGGAAAGGAGGCCATGTGACACATCCCATGCTAAATCTCCCCACAAGTGTCATTTTTGAAATTCACTGAAAAATTCTTCAATGTAGTCAAAAATCCCAAAACAGAAACAATCACTGGTAAATATTCGCAAATTACAGCCATGTGCATTATTGGCAAAACAAAGACTAATCTAGGAGTGACTTAGCCCTGAATAAATACACCATTGTACATACAGGTAGAGAGGAGAAGCCAAACTCACACACCCAAGTTCTTACAGGAGGTTGCCACTGTCTGGGAACAATGTGCATGCCGGTATTGTAGTCCCCTCTGGATTTCTTCTTCTACTACTTTACTTCTCCTTTTAAGGTGTTCTGAAATTAGAAAAAGAACATGTGTAATAGCAGAACTGCCTATGCTATTAGCATGTTTTTATTCTATTTCAGCACCCCTTAAAAGAAAGTAAAACATTTCCCTATAGACTAAAAGATATCTTCACTTGTTAGTAATGTCCTATTTCAGATAAAAAATATGGTGTCCAACCCGAGAATTTGAACACTGGCCGTAGCTTGTTTGTTCCCAGGTCCAGCCGTTCACTCCAGACTAGGGGCCTCAGTGAGCTGCGTATATCCAGCTTTTTACAGTGGACAGGATGTCATCTTCAAGCACTACTGCAGGCAGCCAATCGGCATGACTCAGGAAATTGTGAACAGAATCAAACCAGTTAAACTGAACCGTGATCTGGGACAGTTCAGTGTCCAACTATGATTGCTACCTGGGTCACTTAACCAAGGTTTTTTTTTTTCCTGGCCCCTTTCAGACTGAGCCTCAATCCAGGTCAAGCCAGCAATAACCGTTTACTGCAGTAGACTGGTAGGGGGGGGTACAACTCTCAAGCAACAAGAGGATTCAGCTTTGAACCACTATATAAAGCACTATGTTATAAATAACTGGACTACTTCAAAATGGCTGCCAGATATTTAGAATAGCTTTATCAGTAACAACTGCTTATAGTGCATTAACAGAAATGCTGTGCTTTGATGGTCTAATGCTAGTCATGGTGCTAACCCCCTTAATGAGGTCATGATCGGATGAAACAAGCTGAGGCAAGTGGTATTCAATACCTTCTTAAAACATGGCTGGACGTGGTCCTGATTTTTTCACCTGTTAAGCAGCTGTAATTAATTTCTGATGTATTCATATTTTATTATGTTTACATCTGGTGTGAAATAAGTTACTTGCACATATTACACCATTGTCATACATTTCACTGAGAAATCTACTAGAAATGTATGAAAGCCCAGACACTCATCCAAATGACACATACACAAATATGTACAATTAGGGGGGTATTCAATCTCCTGCAGCCATCTCCTGACGTGGGAGATGGCTGTGGGGCCCTATTCAATGCTGTCTTTCCCGAAAGCATTGAACAGGGGATCTCGGCAGAACGAGCCCGACTTTACAAGCAGCCGGGCTTGTACTGCAGAGAGCGGCCAGGAAGTGGCGAGCTCCCAGCTGCAGCTTGCGGCCACACACCCTTCTCGTCCCACTGCAGTCTGGACATTGAATCCTGCCTGCAAATTCTCGGCCGAGCAGACCGAGAACGGGACAGGGTCAGCTCGACAGCCGTGACCCAAGATTGAATACCCCCACTTAGTCACCACTGTCTTTGTTAAAATAATAAATGAATAGGGTGCCATTCCTCTATTCTAGTATAGAGTATATACATTAATATAATGTGGTCAATTTAATTAGATGCAAGGAGGTGGGAGTTGACATGGACCCAATGCAACAGCAACACAATTCACCTCCATTAGGAGATACCGTAAGATCTTTGCATAGCACCACTTACTCGTGTCTAATTGAATCGATCCTATAATGTGATTTAGCAAAAAAAAAAGTTTAATCATTGTATTTAGATAATGAAGAGGCCACCCAAATACTTTCATGATGAACTCATTTTCTGAACATACCGTCTCAAAACTGCCCTTATGCATAAGGTCAATAGGTGGTCGGAAAAGGTCAGCCAATGTGGTCAGTTTCTTATCCACTGCTCCTCCATTCCGCAACTCTTGCTCCTGGTGGACTGCAGTGCCAAAAAGGTGAATGAAAAACAAGTATTAGAATAAGAAAAAAGGTCAGAACTCAGAATTGAATCAGTAGGCCGGATTCTGATTTGCAAGTGAGGCAAAAAAAACAACAACTGGGAAAAACCATGTAGCACTGCAGGTGGGGCAGATGTAATATGTGCAGATAGATTTTGATTAGGGTGGGGTGTGTTTTAATTGAAATCTAAATGTCAGTGTTAAAATAAAACTTAACATGTTTGGGCCACTTGCAAAATCAGCCCGTATTTACCCTGCACAGAAAAAAAATAAAACGTAATCCCCTTACATTGCACCCTGGTTTATTCAATGCAGAAAGTTACTTGCTTTCTGTTGCTTTACTTAAAAATCTGAATCTGGCCCAATGTTCTTTGCAAATTGGATTATGTACCATTATTTCTAGAACACAAAACCTTTTAAAGTATATGTTAAACCAAAAATAATAATAATCATATAAAAAGGGGAGGTCATTCTTGAAACATCCACAGATCTTTAACATTACATAGTCATAGGCCAATTTATTTGACATTATACAAACAAACTTGGATGGAATAAAGGGCTTCCCTTTATGACAGCAATAAAAATAGGACAACGGTTTGGGGCTATTAGCACACAGGTACTCACTGGTCTCAGTCTGAAAATCCCGGAATCCATCAAAAATTGAACGAGCTGGTCTTCGCCTTTTGGGGGCTGAATGAAAATGACACTAATTAAGCTCTGCAGCTTCCTTTACAAAACTACTGTAATATTGTTCAACGTGGAAACAACCGATGATGCAAGGAGATCAATTCAGACAATGGCTATTAAACAATGTTAAGTACAATATGACTCATAATCGTCTATATTCCAGCGGGATAGTCCCACTAATATTGGACACTGCCACGCTGTCCCATACGCAGGCCACACTGTCCCTCAAGCAGGGGGAGCCTGTAATAACACGCTGTTTTTCACATACCCCATTCAACAGAGACCATGTCCCCCTTTTGGGTCGTACACAAGGGTCCTGAACAAAGGTAAGCAAAAGCTGGGAGGTATTTTAGAGTGTATAAAAAGGTGCCCACACACTTGAAAGATCTGCAATCTTAAGATGTGTGCATAAATTAGCATTGAAATCTTTTGTCCGTCCTGGACAAAAGATTTAAGGAAAGCGCACATCTTTACCAAAGATTTTTCTTGTGATGGATCGCATGCGTCCCTGCTTCCCGCCCCCCCTCGCCGCCAGGAGGAAGGTCCCAGGACAGGTGGTCAGACGGGCAGCAGGTCCGACCACCCGGTCGGGTCCGATGCGCACGGGACCATGCATCGGACCTGACGGCATGTCAGGGAGAGGCGATTTGGTCAGATTTAACGGGCCGATTCGTCGCAATCGGACCAAATCGCCTCAGTGTATGGGCACCTTAAGTCTTTAACAAAGAAGTAAGGCAATAGTATAGGCTACAAAAGGAGAATAGGAAGGATCTACCGCTGGGCAAAGCTTTGATGTAGGCTTTCCTAAAAGCTCTAATGGAGAACATGATAAAGAAATGCCCTCTGGCCACATGAAGAAGCTTAGGGCCCTACAAAGATAAGATACGATAACAGACAATTGCCATCACACTCATCACTGAAGTCCTTTAATGATTTATCATACTGACAGGAGTGTGCAATGCACACGAATAGACCTCAGAGAAGACCAAATAATTATCCTTCTTATTTCCTTGCTCACAGTGGTGTGCAACACAACAGAAGGATTTGCTGATACTTATAATCTCCAGCAGCAAAAAATCTCATGCCTGAACTACAACACATTTGAAACTATACTCACTATACCGGCTGAATGAAAAAACTTTGGAAATATGAAATATTGGAAGACTTAGGGGGTTATTCAATCTAGGATTCCGACTGTTAGAACGTCCCGACAGTCAGAATGCCAGGTTAGTTCTGTTCGTCAGGAACTAGACAGCCTTTAATGTTCTGACTGTCGAGTGTTAGAAAGTCCAAGGTTTGGCAAAAAAGGCCATAGACTGTCGAAAAATGATGGCAATTTGCGTCCTATTCCGACAAAACAGATCCGTCTATTTTTTTTTTACAGTCAGATCTGCTTTGCTGGAAACGACAGCATTGAATAGGTGACAGATGCTATTTCCACTAGCGGGAAAAAGTGTCTAGGGATGAATACTCTAAATATTCTGTACAAATACCTGGGCACGCCACCATTATCGGGCAGAAAAAAAAAAAAAAGCACATTGTTGGATCCTATAGGAAATCTGAACAGAAGACAGTTTTACCCATAGTTTTCCAACCTTATACTTAAAGACACATTAACAGTCAGGCTTTAGCAATATCCATGCTTGGGCACAGATGATTATTAAGTCAGCCATGCACAAGCATTGCTATCACTATAACCTGGACTTTTACTATGCCTTGTGGACAGTAGTCGGGGTTTGCTCAAAAGCATTGTGATGGGATCCTGATGCGTTTCCATAGAATGGCAGCTTTATCAACGGCATTTTCTCATTTGTCCCAATGGACCTTTTATACCATTGCAAATATTGCAGCTCATTAGCACCTGTTTTTTTTATTATTAAAAAGTGGATAATGAGATCCATTTCCAATACATCCTACCCTACTGCAGATAATGTATATAGTATGACAGAGTGAGGGAGATGTATTTAAAAAAAAAAAAAAATTGCGTCCCCAGCATTCACTGCTGTGTCGGTTTCTGCATTGTTATTCCTGAAGTTTGACCAGGCTAAAAAATTCGGACATGTCTATTTAATGAGACCGTTTTCGTACGGATTTCCGCTGATACCGATTCTGCATCCGGAGAAAGAAATAGTTGAACACGGCTACGTTTTCTACTAAAACACGTGGATCACAGAGGGAACGGGATCATTGGATAGACAGCAACTAGGTCTACACCACTAGTTCGACATGTATGAAGGTCGACATGACTGAAGGTTGATTGTGAGACAGACAATGGGTCATGCAGGAAGGTCGACACAAGCATTAGATCGACATGGGGAAGGTCGACATGTGGTTTTTCACGTTTTTGTCCCGAACGTCGACATGGACACTGAAGCGCTGCACCGCGTCCCCTCGCATGGCTCGCTACACTTGGCACACTATTTTATTCTCCCACCATGCCCTAATGGATGGTATAGCATGAAATACCTATCGGCACGTGGGTTAAAAAGAAAAAAAAACCATGTCGACATTTTGACTGCCGACCTGAAGACATTTTTTGGGGAATATGGGGGTTATTCTGATTCACTCGGAAGGGCACAATCACTCTCTTATGGACAAAACCATATGCACTGCAGGTGGGGCAGATGTAACATGTGCAGAGAGAGATACATATGGGGGGGGGGGGGGTGTACTTCAAACTGATATCTATATTGCAGTGTAAAAATAAAGTAGCCAGTATTTACCCTGCACAGAAACAATAGAACACCCAAATGTAACTTTTTGCACATGTTACATCAGCCCCACCTGCAGTGCATATGGTTTTGTCCATTAGAGAGTTATTGTTCCTTTCCGAGTGAATCAGAATAATTTATTCACCCAACATGCTTCGTTTTTAAAAGTCTAAACCTAGGAGAAAGCAGAGATTAGGCTCAGCATTGTATCCTTCCCCCAAGGGCCATCAGTTGCACTGTGAAAGATAGGTATGGGGGTGATTCAAGAGCCAACTAAAGTAATATACCTGAATTCAGGTGCGATTTTAGCGGGTCGGTGGTGCTCCCTCAAATCAGACTAAGGGGATGATTCTGGCTGACCTGCAACGCTGCAAAATTCACAGATTTGCGGGTCGTCTAAACGCCGGCCACACGTAGAGGGTACACGGATGCATGTGTCACCATCCTGGTGACACAGCTTAACCTTGGGATGTAGTGGGGTCCGGAGGAGCCTAGGCACCTATGCTATGACTTTAAGAGGCAGGCTCCTCCCCTGCAGCATCCCAGAAACCTCAGTACAACGCCTGAACATATAACATGCACAATAAAAACCAATCATATAACATGATAATACACATGAAACTGTATAACCACTCTCTGAGCGTAAAGGGAGGGATCGCTGTGTCACCAGGATGGACTCAGAAAAAGGGATTTGAACTGTAAGTTCTTACAAAAAAAACCTGTTTCTCGATCGTCCATCCTGGTGACACAGCTTAACCTTGGGATGTTCAAGAGCCGGACCTTTGAGCACGGCTCGCACAAATGAAACGCCCTCCGACGCGAACTCATGAAACCTGTAAAATTTGGTCAAAGTGTGAACAGAGGACCAAGTGGCAGCCCTGCACAACTGCTACGCTGAAGCCACGTGATGCACAGCCCAAGAGGAAGCAACTGACCTTGTGGTATGGCCATTAACCCTAGCCGGAGAAGGCCTGCCAACTTTAGTGTAAGGAAATAACAGGCCTCAGCCACCCAGCAATGGTCCGTTTAGAAGCTGACCACTCTCTTATATGTACATCATACAGTACCAGTAAATGAGTCAGTCTTACAAAACTCCTTCACTCTGTCCACATAGTCACAAGAAAAAAGTTTGGTACCGTGTTAGCCAGTTGATAAGAAAAGTTTTATTGTTCCTCAGTGAGAAAAACAAAATAGCAATCTAGCAAATATGATACCTTTTAATGGCTAACAAAAATAAATGTTGTTAAAATGCAAGCTTTCGAGACTTCTTAGGTCTCTTCCTCAGGCATGGTATAACAAGGTGTGTGAAGAACCACATATATATACACAGCAGAGTAGGAACAAGATGTGATAGATGGACATTCTTAAGATCAAAACAAAACAAAATAACAGAATGAGCTTGTAAATTGAGTTCTTAATTAGTTTGTAGATAAGTAGTGTGAAAGTTTTATTGTCTCTAAGTTGATGACAGACCAGAGTTAGAGCTCCGATGCCCTCACTTTCTCTGGGCCAGATTCCTCAGATGTTGTAGTGGGCCATAAATCCCTCGGATAGATTCAGTCCTGTGTTAAGGGTGTCAAACGTTGTCATTAATTTGTATTCCCAGACCCTCCTGTCTCTTTGTGATTTGAAATTTCCTTTTAGTATAATCACTTTAATATGATCCTGATTGTGTCCTGGGCTGCAGAAATGTTTGGCCACAGGAAAGTGTGTCTTTTTTTCCTTTATTGTGTGGCGATGGGACCTCATCCTTGCCTTAAGTTTTTGTCCTGTTTCTCCAACTTCTCCAATATAAAGAAAGAGAAAGAAACAACCGTGTACCCCTGGTAGTCACCTACAACCCACAGCTTGAGGTGCTAAGAAAAACTGCAAAAAAACTACATCACATCATACACAAAGATGACCGCCTGAAAACAATATTCCCAGACCCTCCACTACTATGTTACCGACAACCTGCAAACCTGAAAAATATTATAATCCGAAGTTCACTGCCATCCATTACACAAAGAGGAACCTATCCCTGCAATGTAAGGAGCTGCAAAACCTGTGCCCATATCCTCACTACAGACAGTGTACGGATCCCCAACACACAACAGGACTATAAGATCCCAGGGACATTCACATGTTCTACTACCAATGTAGTGTACCTGATTCTGTGCACCAAATGTCCTATTGGGGGTCTGTATGTTGGAGAAACAGGACAAAAACTTAAGGCAAGGATGAGGTCCCATCGCCACACAATAAAGGAAAAAAAGACACACTTTCCTGTGGCCAAACATTTCTGCAGCCCAGGACACAATCAGGATCATATTAAAGTGATTATACTAAAAGGAAATTTCAAATCACAAAGAGACAGGAGGGTCTGGGAATACAAATTAATGACAACGTTTGACACCCTTAACACAGGACTGAATCTATCCGAGGGATTTATGGCCCACTACAACATCTGAGGAATCTGGCCCAGAGAAAGTGAGGGCATCGGAGCTCTAACTCTGGTCTGTCATCAACTTAGAGACAATAAAACTTTCACACTACTTATCTACAAACTAATTAAGAACTCAATTTACAAGCTCATTCTGTTATTTTGTTTTGTTTTGATCTTAAGAATGTCCATCTATCACATCTTGTTCCTACTCTGCTGTGTATATATATGTGGTTCTTCACACACCTTGTTATACCATGCCTGAGGAAGAGACCTAAGAAGTCTCGAAAGCTTGCATTTTAACAACATTTATTTTTGTTAGCCATTAAAAGGTATCATATTTGCTAGATTGCTATTTTGTTTTTCTCACTGAGGAACAATAAAACTTTTCTGTCCACATAAACGCGCAGTGTGCGCACCAAATCTAATTTTTTAAGTTGGACCCTATTTCTCGCCTCCTCAGGAGGACAAAACACCAGGAGCACAATCTCCTGGTTTAGATGGATGTTTGAAACTACCTTTAGCAAAGACATAGGTACCGTACGAAGGACGGCCCTATCTTCATGAAAAACAAGAAAAGGCGACTTGCAAGACAAAGCCCACTACTCAGACACTCGTCTGGCCGAGGCAATCGCCAAAAGAAAAGCCAGGTTCCACAAAAGAAACTTTAGGTCAGCTGACCTTAGCGCTTCGAAGGGTGGCTTCTGTAAAACTGCCAGCACCAATGACAAGTCCTATGGTGCCACCGGCTGCTGGGGTTTAATGCGTATAACCCCCTGAAGGAAGGTCTGAACCTTCGGTAACAGAGACACTCTCTTCTGGTAGAAAATAGCGCAGAAAGCTGCACTTTCAAAGACTGCAAACTCAATCCTGCTGAAAACCCAACTTGGAGAAAATCCAGAAGTCTAGCCAACTTAAACCTAGAGGTATGCCCCTTCTGCTTTTCACACCACCTGATATAGATCTTCCAGACTCTACGACAGTTAGCCGCAGACACAGGTTTTCAAGCCCACAGCATAGTCCAAATAACCGCCTCCGAGAAACCCCTCCTCTTTAATAAGGAGGTCTCAAAAGCCAGGACGTCAAACTTATACCCCTTTGACACCAGAAAATGCAGGGACCCACCCGGGAATATAGCCCAGGAATCATGCCGGGTCATTCCCGGGTTGGCCCCTTTCACACCAGAAAAGTCCCAATTTTTGCTAGGATTTTGGCCTGGGAACCTTTCACACCTGCGCTAGTCACGGGATGTTCCCGGGCCCAACCTGGGAAATTATGCTGGTGTGAATGGGGTATTAGACGAGCTAGGTCCTGATGAAGAAATGGACCTTTCCGGAGCAGGTCTGGACGAAGAGGAAGACGCCAATGACAACTTTAGTATGTGCGAATACCAGGACCTCCTTGACCAATCCGGCACCACCAGAATGACACTCGACTTCTGTGCCCTCACTCTCTTGAGGACCCGAGCAGTCATGGGAAAAGGAGGGAAGACATAAGCCAGCTCGTAGCAAAGTTCCAAGGGACCGTCATGGCATCCACAGCCCACGCTGTCGCATCCCTGGTCCATGAACAAAATCTGGGCACCTGACAATTGTGTCTGAATGCCATCAAGTCCACCTCTGGGAGCCCCCAGAGAGCCACAATGTCCCTAAACACCTCCAGGTTCAACACCCAATCCCTTTTCTGCTGAGGAAGTCTGCCTCCACATTCCGGATTCCCGGAATGAACACAGCTGACAGGGCCGGAACACGATATTCCGCCCACTGAAAAATCCGAGACACCTCCCGCATCGCCATCTTGCTGCGGGTGTCCCCTTGATGATTGAGATATGCCATAGCCGTGGCATGGTCTGACTGTATCCTTATTGATAATCCTGTCAGGAGCTCCTCCGCTTGCTGAAGAGCTCTCCACACTGCACAGAGTTGCAATATATTTATTGGCAAGGTCGATTCTGTGCTTGACCACAGCCCATGCAGTCTGAGATATAGAGCTACCCATCCCATGAGACTTGCATCTGTCCTGACCACAAACCAATCCCAAGTTAGTCGAGAACGACCCAGCTGGAGCGTTTCCAGATCCATCCACAAGGCTAAGGATTCCCTTGTGTCCTGAATCAGGACAAACTTTTACTGCTTCATGGTCTTCGGATCCGCTGACCAAATGGTTTCCTTAGGAAACTTCACACTGTAACCTGCACTTAGCTAAGAAAATCTTAATAAAAAAAACAGATCCTAACTCTAAAACCGCTGTAGCACGCAGCCCATAGCATATGCACACCTAAAACAAACTGAGGATTTCTGGGATGTAGCAGGGGAGGAGCCTGACTCTTCAAGTCATAGCATAGGTGCCTAGGCTATTCCGGAACTACATTCCAAGGTTAAGCTGTGTCACCAGGATGGACAATAGAGAAAAATCATAATTATCAGGAATATCTGAATGATTTAACCAGAAAGTATTTGCAGAAGTCAGGTCTTGCAATAGAATAGATCTTTTAAAATATGAGTGAATAAAGAAAAATACAGGGAAATGCAAAGAGGGAAGTAGCGTATATTGCCGCATTTAATAGTCACCGCACAAATTTCAAATATCATTAACAAAGAACAGACACACTATTTCTAATGGAATGTTGCTATGGGGCAACCAATCAGTTACTACTAAATCTACTTATTTATTTAGCACCTTCTAGAAGATTATAGATCATATTGGTTGCCCATAGCAATATCCCATCTGACATAGAACTCATCTTCGTAAATGTCCCCCCCAGTGTGTCCAAACATTTAAGGACTTTCATAGGGGAGTTTGCAACATCCTCACGATAATAGGGGTGGGACATATCCCTAAAAACAAAGAGGGGAGGTGACCATTTTAAGAACTTCTGTAAGCAAGAAGTATTCTGGATACTTAAAATGAATTCCATTTATTCTAATGAATTAAATGAAGCAATAGTATAGAATATGGTGATCTGATTTTAATGACTGTTAACCTCAGGCGCAGTTTCCCTTATTAAATTTTTTTTTTTAATGTATAGCACGTGACATGCAATGCAAAAGAACGTCATTGGGGTGATTTTTTTCTTCAATACTGCGTGTAAAGTGCAGACAACGTGATTGTTGTGGACTAGTCTCTAAGCAATAACAAAACAAAGTATGAGCGCTAGGGGCTGGTTGTGGTGTGCCGTGTACAGAGGCTGCCCTGTGGTTGAGGGGTGCCGCCCTCAATACAAACAAGACAAGGAAAAAATACCACTAGTCGCCTTGTGTACACTCAAGAGAACTTTTAATAACAATTTAATAAATCACAATAAAAACAATTAATTGCATGCATGCAGATTAAACCTAAAAATCAGGGATATATAATCCCAAAAGTGCAACAAATTAATTGATTTTGTAGCAAACAAAGTAACTTGCTGTTAAACCCTGGTATAGGGAAAATGTCCCATCAGTGCGCAATCAGATGGTATAGCATCACATTGGGATGATTTGTATTCCACTTTTGAAACCCCCAGTGAGGTAACTGAAGTGCTCAGCTGTTTTTATGTATAGCGTCCCAGGTCTGGGGAAAGAATAACAGTCACAGATCCGGTACTTACTGCTTCCCGCAGTTGATTTTGGTCCGTGGCTTTATGACAGTGTCCAGCAGGGCGCCTCCTGTATGTTGTGCGGGGTCCGATGACACCTCGCGGCGCCCGCTTACTGCACGCCGGATTGCTGTATTGCGGAAGGGAAGTAGGTGGTAGATTAAGCTGATCACAGCTGCTGCGTCCTCTCCGGTATCCGGGATAATGGCCGGGCTGTGTGGCCACTCTGCCGATGTTGCCAAGGTGGGAATGGGACGTTTTAACAATTTGCTGAGTATTGATACGTCTCTCCAGTCCTCAATCCTCAGTAGCGGGGATATATCAGAGTCCTCAAAAACATGTTTCGCCGCGCTCAGGGCGGCTTTTCAATTCAGAATGAGGAGTTATCTGCTGTATCCTGCCTTATACCTATCTTGCAATCACACACAGGTTTTAGACAGACCAATCAGAATCGGTTAGGTTAGTTGCTTGGGGAAATTTGTGCCTCCCATATCTTAAACTAACCTAACCGATTCTGATTGTCTGTCTAAAACCTCCACACCTGTGGGTGATTGCAAGATAGGTATAAGGCAGGACACAGCAGATAACTCCTCATTCTGAATTGAAAAAGCCTCCCTGCGCGCGGCGAAACATGTTTTTGAGGACTCTGATATATCCACACTACTAAGGATTGAGGACTGGAGAGACGTATCAATACTCCGCAAATTGTTAAAACGTCCCTTTCCCACCTTGGCAACATCGGCAGAGTGGCCACACAGCCCGGCCATTATCCCGGATACCGGAGAGGACGCAGCAGCTGTGATCAGCTTAATCTACCACCTGCTTCCCTTCCGCAATACAGCAATCCGGCGTGCAGTAAGCGGGCGCCGCGAGGTGTCATCGGACCCCGCACAACATACAGGAGGCGCCCTGCTGGACACTGTCATAAAGCCACGGACCAAAATCAACTGCGGGAAGCAGTAAGTACCGCATCTGTGACTGTTATTCTTTCCCCAGACCTGGGACGCTATACATAAAAACAGCTGAGCACTTCAGTTACATCACTGGGGGTTTCAAAAGTGGAATACAAATCATCCCAATGTGATGCTATACCATCTGATTGCGCACTGATGGGACATTTTCCCTATACCAGGGTTTAACAGCAAGTTACTTTGCTACAAAATCAATTAATTTGTTGCACTTTTGGGATTATATATCCCTGATTTTTAGGTTTAATCTGCATGCATGCAATGAATTGTTTTTATTGTGATTTATTAAATTGTTATTAAATGTTCTCTTGAGTGTACATAAGGCGCCTAGTGGTATTTTTTCCTAGTCTCTAAGCAACAAGCTTACATACTTACCCATTGTGTACAAATGGGATCTGTGTGTGATATTAAAAACATGTGGCTGTACCTAACCAATCAGCCACAGTGTGGTATCAAACACTCTGACATACTAGACAGCACCAGCAGAACAACAGTAGACCATGTGACGTTTATGTACATCGCGTAATGGGGAGTTAGGATGTATTGGAAACGGAATTTTAAACAATATGTTTATGTAGACATGTATGATATGGCGATTTAATAATATAAATAAATAGGTCTGCCTCCAAAATTGTGAAATGTGTTTGTATCTGCCCCATGGTGTCACTATCAAAACCGTCAAGTTTGATGTGCAGCACACCAAACCTGGCAACATAGCCAACAACCGCAGGTGTGCACATATTGGACATACACATTGCCCAATATGCGCAGAATTCAACAATATATTAATCCAATCCACTGGATTGGACAACATATCGCTCAGTGTGTACCAAGCTTAAGACAATGAGGCTACCAGAAGGAATAAAACCCTTTGGATGCTGGCCAACCCCAACAGGTAAATCGTACAAGGGATGGAGGACGTTCTAGTCAGATTCTAAATGCAAATCCCAAGTCCAAATGCTCTTAAGACCGAGGTAGAAGCCTAGGCTGGCCTTCAAAAATCTGGGAGAATTTTTTGGGTTTAAACGGAATTGATAAACCACCATCAGGAGAAACAAAGGGGTTTGTATGGAAAGCCACCTTGTCGGAATGAAAAGTGACAAAAAGGCGGTTGACAAGATAAAGCAGCAAGATGTGGCCAGAAGAAAAAAAAAACATTTGGCAAGTAAGGATACCATAACAACACAATCCCATGAGGCTTTAAGAGGGCCAATGAAACCTGCCAATAGCAAAATCGGCCTATGGAGGGATATGTGGTATGTAAGGAGGTTGAATTTGAAGAACACTGTAAATAAAAGGTCTCTATATCCAAAATGGTGTCCAAAGGCCCAGAGTAAACCATCCTGAAGAAAGGACGAGGTATAGGCACATCTTCAGAGAGACCCTGATGTTCATAACAGGAATAGTAAACAACATACATCCTCAGCGTTGTACTACATACTATACACACAATTATAGCAGAACTCTTCAGTGATATATAAACTCTTACATAACATGTATACCAAGATAAAGTACACAAGCTTACTTATTATGCATAGAATACGTCCTCATTTATGTAAAAACAGGCATTATCCATGTGATGTATACCAGATGTCTATTCTTCACGTAGTACGTTAATAAATCATCTCCTGCTGGGGATTGCTGTACATACTATACAGACATGGCAACTGCCCCACGGGGATGGTTTATTCAAGAAACCTAAACTATGGGGTCAGTGCAATTCGCTGCAATGAACTTGCGGGTCTAAGTCATTGGGATACTTCACAGCGGCTCTACCTTGCACAAAAGTGCTCTTTGCACCATAGGGCTCTGAGCAATTGTGTGCAAATTGGGCCAGAAATCTTCCCGCAAAGGGTGTGTAACAATATATTGTTTTAAATAGAATACAGCAGTTTCCCATTTTAAGGCTATCCATGCTTGAGAGCAGGTGACAATTAGTACCGCAGTCAATTTGATTTAACCATTTGGACTCAAGTATGGATAACCTAAAAAGCAGAACTGTAATGCTGTAGTTTGGGAAACCGTAGCATACTGGAGAAGTCTAGCCAACCGCACAGGACAGGGCTGCACAGACAGCGCAGTGTATCATGCCATCGTTGGACACATCTCTAAGTGAGCCCCCAAGCATTACAGGTGAAATCATTTCCAGCTAACACCACCATTTGAGCTGGCCTCAGCCTAGCAGACTGCTGTATGTGCAATCAAAGCACCTGTTCAGCACTGACTGTAACCTGAGCCCTCTGCTGGGTCTACTTGCAGCAGTCAGGAAGAGAAATAGTTACAATCAACAGATTTGTGCTTTGGGGGAGATGCAGTACAAATAAAAGTCCTGCAGTACCACAAACTAGGGATGGCAATCGAAGCTTTTGCCATCGATGGTTGTGATGTATCGCCAACGATCTTTTTGTCTATCGAAGGCCATCCCTAAATTTGACTAACGGGCCAATCAAAACCTGTGGGTGGGGCTTTACAGGTGTTGGGGCAGAGCTATGCAATATGTCCCTACCCCTTTGCTAAGGAGAAAAAAAAAATTCAGTTCTGCTTTGACATTGATGAAGGTAAACCATTTTGTTCCTTATCTGGAACATCTATAAATGAATGCCACAGAACCACCAGACTTTGCTACTGAAATTCATTTCTGCTTCAGTACAAAGAAAATAATCTGTAAAATTGTGGTAAATATAAGGAAGCTAAAATATCCCTATAGCCGAAGTAGGGTAATTGAACTAATAGGACAGTTGTTAAACCCTCCCAAAAGGCAATAGTAAGTCTAACACATCTAGAATTAGCAACAGGCTTATATGGGAGCACTGTGGTAGGGATCACAACTCCTAAAAAAAAAAGAAAAAAATGTTACTCCTCCCATATATCCATTATTCTGCACTGCTAATGGACAATCCTAGTAGTCCAATACTTGCGGTTCATAAGGTGGCACCAAAAAGTCCACTCAGCTGCCAAGGTGGGTAGGGTCAAAGATGAATTCAGGGGTCAGGCCACCCATAGGCACAATGTTATTGATTGCCCCCTTCATGTTGGGGCCAGCCCCAATGTCCCCAGGCCACCAAAGCCGACACAGTGTCACACCCCACCACTTTACGTACCACTGCACCCTAAACCATGTGGCTCTATACTAGTTATTTATAGGACCCAGGTTGGGGTTAACATGGGTTTGGGGTGTGATGTCCTTGGATTGGTGTGGCTCTGCGGTGGCACACTAGGTACTTGTGTACAATCACGGCTCCCGCGATGTCCATCGCATAGTAAAAAGATGCATCGCATGCGATTTTTAACAGAAATGCATCTTGCGTGGCGAGCGCAGCAAGCTCCGCGAGGGGACACGGATACCTTCACAGGTGTCCGCGTCCCCTCGCGGGCTTCACAGGTGTCCGCGTCCCCTCGCGGGCTTCACAGGTGTCCGCGTCCCCTCGCGGGCTTCACAGGTGTCCGCGTCCCCTCGCCACGCTTCGGGCTCGCCACACTTTCTATTCCCAACTCCACGCCGACGTGGATAGTGGGGGTATGAAAAGGTCGTAGGACGCGTACCGCTGCGCTTGCCACGCTTCGGGTTCGCGTTGATAGTGGGGGTGGTACAGCCTGAAAAATGACATTTGGGGGCCATAGAACATGTTTGATACTCATTTCAATGCATTTGGATGCATTTCTGTTAAAAATCGCATGCGATTGCATGCGATTTAAAAAAAAAATGCTTAAAACTGCAAAAATCGCATCCCATCGCATGCCACTACATATGGCATGCGATGGGAGCCGTGAAAGTACACAAGTACCGCACACTATTACATTCTAACACTTCTCTCTTTCTAATAATCTGATCACTAACACTATTCTTTCAATATTTTAATTACATTCATCACTTTTTGTACATACCTCTGGCTTCGAACACTTATTAACACTTTAGTTTGTTGTGCTACTCTAAGCTTTTTGGTTAATGCTGACTTATTGGGTAGCCGTCCTCCCACACCTAGATAAAGCAATATGGTCACCCAATACTCAGAGATGCCTTGACGTATGGCTTGGGGGCTTACACATGTATTTTCAAATTTATGTAACCAAGATCACTGAATCCTACTAGCATGTGGTATTTAAATGTGCTTACTGATATCAGTCAGTGTTGTGGGGAAACAATTTGTTTTTTCTTACTCCATATTACCCCTCCCTTTCACAGACCCGAGTGATAGAACTAAAATGATGGAGCACCTGCCAGTATTTACCCTGCATGAACAAAAGAAATACATTTATTTGCACCTCTTGCATTGCGACATGGTTTGTCCAGGTGCAAAGTTACACGCGTTATTGCTTGGCTCCTAACTCATTGAGAGCATTTCTTCACAGTCCCAGAGAATGTATGATTAATCAGCTGCCAAAATCCAATTACAGGTTCTTATAGTGTGCAAACCTCTTACCTCCGAAAATTTCTGGCTCTACCAGGATTTCTTGTTTCTGTGGAATAGGTGCACGAACATCATCTCTAAAAACAAGAAGACAGAAAGAAAGTTCTTAGGTCAGAAACCAAAAATGAAGGAGAAGCAGGTAGGCTTGCCAGTGTTATTAATTCAGGCTATTACAACACAATTCATCAAACAGCATACACACATTTCTGGGCGGATAAAGTGATCAAAATATGGCGCATATAAGACTTCTTATCAACTGGCACGTGGAGGATCCTGGTTGTTATCATAGACTCATCATAAAATCGTTTTGGTACTCGAATGTGAACATTGGACCAAATGCCATATATCCCAGCAAGTATAGCCAGCATAAAAAGTTTTATGTACTTGCCTAGGTGTCTGCTTAAAGAACATTTATTTATTTCATTTTGTTTTAAAATGAATCTTTGCCCTGCCACTTAGAGGGGTATTCAATCAGTGCGATATATCCCGACGGGGGAAATATCGGCACTCGCCTATACAATGCTGTCATTAGCGAGAGCAGTGAAGGGTGTCAGACGCAACTTTCAAATTCACAGATGTTTCTGCCGATCCACGGACTTTCCGACGCTCGGAACATTGAATTCCGACTGTGTAATTACTATCGGATCAGAAGAAAACGTTGCGGGATTCCGACTGTCAGGACGTTCAATCAGAAGGAATCCGGGATTAATTACCCCCCTTAGCCTGCAAACAGCAACCAACCCCATGAAGCCATTCACTGAGAAATGAAAGGATCAGCTTCTGTGCAAACAACTCTGCAATATGGCGGTCACTGTCGTACATCTGTCAACACCAACCCAGCATCTAAAGTTGTTTTCGTTATTCGCATACAGTTGACCTAAGGACTGTTTTTGTATTGATCATGCGTGTAAAAAGTATATTGACTGCAATATACTGCGTTTGGATTTAGAGCCCATTTTTTCAGGCAATAAAACTAGCAGAAGAGATTAATGTTTATTATAAATGTAAAATGTCAGTGAGTGAACACATAGGGCCAGGCAGGAGAATATTCTGAAAGATATGTACCATGTAAAGGAATATACTTACTCTGCAGAAGGAGGGGCTGAGGACGCCCCTGCTGAGCTTGTGCTGGGCTCCTCTGCGATACCACCACCATCCAGGAACATAGTGACAGCCATTTCTAAGTTTTGATTACATGCTTCCAACATATGCTTCCCAACACTTTCAGTGGCTCCTGTACAAAACAGAAAGAATCAAGGAAATGTAAAAATATTTCCACATCACATTTCACATAGATGTGTGCCACAAGAGCGTCACATCTTTCACACTTGTATATAAACAGTTATTTATATAGCACACACGCTTTACACAGAGTAACTAGTTCATTCAGTGGAGCTTACTATCTATACTCCAAAGCACATTGACATACAGACACTTGGGTTACGTTTGTGTCCTAGTCCAAATAAACCAACCAGCATGTTTTTGGATTATAGAATGAAAATGGGAGAATCTGGAGAAAACCCACACAAACATGGGGAGAGATATTCTTCAAAGGAAGATCAGGACTAGAACACCAGGGCATGCACTGAAGCTAGAGGGAGGTATGGTCAGGGGAAATTTGACAAAAAATTATTTCACATAAAGGGTAGCAGATAAAAAGTATCGGGGAGTATTCAATACGTGATTCGAACTGCCGGGATGACCAGACAGTCAGAATGCCGAGATGTTTTTGGTTCTTCCGACAGTAACTCAACAGCAGAATTCAATGTTCTGGCTGTCAAGTGTAAGAAAGTCTGTGCATTGGTGAAAGCGCGGCAGTTTTGTTTCTGAAAATACAGGCTTGCCTTCACAGGGTCTCTAGCAGGCGAGTCCCAGCCGGAACTGAATACCTTAACTGCTGATGTTTCCACTGTAGGAAATATCGTCGGATATCGAATACCCTCCATAGCCTCACATCAGAGACTTAAGGCCCCCATACATCGAGGCGGTTTGGTCCGATTTCAGCCGATTGCGACCAATTGGCCCGTTAAATCGGAACAAATCGCCTCTACCTGACATGCAGTCGGGTCCGATGCGTGGTCCTGTGCGCATCGGACCCGACTAAGTGGTCTGACCGGCTGGCCCGCCCAACCTCCCGTTCTGGGGTGGGCGAAAAGCAGGGACGCATGCGATCCCTCACAATGGATCGCATGTGTCCCTGCTCGCACTTTGTCGGTTGTCCCTAAACTGCTGCGAGACGTCGCAGGCAGTGTATGGGCACCTTTACACAATAGGGCATCTTAAACATGGGCTAGGCATAGGACTATTCTTACAATTGGTTCCGACTAATAGATCTAGATAAACAGTCAATATGTCTACCGGGTCAAAAGATCAAAATGTCTACATGAAAAATGTAGACACATAGCAAGGTCGACATGCATTTTAAGGTTTTTTTTTTACTGGCTTGTTCTTACTTCACCATCCATGTCGACATAGAGGAAGAATATAATAGTGTTCCGAGCATAACGAGGCACAGGCCTAAAGCATGGCATGCGCCCTCTTTCAATGGCCTAAGTCAGTGGTTCCCAAACTTTCTTGACTAGGGCGCTCTAGAATATCAGCATTTGTTCAAGGCCCCCCTGGTCAAAAAGTTTCTTATGGTTATACTAAAAAAAATAAAGTAAAGTGTGCTTAGCTGTTACTCTCAGGTTGTCATAAGGTGGGCAACTTAGCTGTGGTTCTAATTGTCCATACATTGCAAATGGTGTTAGCCCACTGCCCTTCGCACACCGGGTTCTTCCACCAGGCATGTGAATGGATGTTTTACATGGGAATCACGGACGGTGTTATGGTTAGCATTACTGCCTCACAGATCTGAGGTCATGGGTTCGATACCCACGATACCTCTAACTGTGTGGAGTTGTATATTCTCCCCCTGCTAGTGTGGGTTTACTCCGGTTTCCTCTCACAATAAAAAAAAGGTACTCTTTACCTAGATGGGCGCCAGCGATTGAAATCGCGGGCGTCGGGGGTAAAAATCGCGGTCATCGCGGGTAAATCGGGATGCCCGCGATGCCCGCGATTTTCCCATAGGGAACAATGTTAAAAAGGCTGATTGACCGCGATTTTACTGTTAAATGCCTCAATGGACCCGATTTGGCCATAGGAATCAATGTTAAATGGGCCACAGAGCCCAAATAGGCACAATTAACCCTTAAATGTCCCCCCCCAATTTTTAACGCCACCCCACGATCCACGCCAACCCGAAGCGTGGCGAGCGCAGCGAGCCCGCGAGGGGCGGCGGTACGCGTCCTCCGACCTTTTCATGCCCTACTATCCACTAGGGCGTGGAGTGAGAATAGAATAGTGTGGCGAGCGCAGCGAGCCACCGAGCCCGAATCGTGGCGAGCGCAGCGAGCCCCGCGAGGGGACGCGGATACCTTCACAGGTAGACGCGTCCCCTCGCGGGCTTCACAGGTGTCCGCGTCGCCACGGACACCTGTGAAGCCCGCGAGGGGACGCGTATAACTGTGAAGGTATCCGCGTGCGCTCGCCACACTATTCTATTCTCACTCCACGCCCTAGTGGATAGTAGGGCATGAAAAGGTCGGAGGACGCGTACCGCTGCGCTCGCCACGCTTCGGGTTGGCGTGGATCGTGGGGTGGCGTTAAAAATTTGGGGGGACATTTAAGGGTTAATTGTGCTTATTTGGGCTCTATGGCCCATTTAACATTGATTCCTATGGCCAAATCGGGTCCATTGAGGCATTTAACAGTAAAATCGTGTCCATCGGGCCTTTTAACATTGATTCCTATGGCAAATCGGGAGCATCGCGTCGCGGGCATCGCGGGTACATTTATGGCCGGCCGCGACGCGACCGACACGATTTCCATGTTTAACATGGGTTTCAATGGGAAATCGCGTGCATCGCGTCGGTCGCGTCGCGGCCAGACATAAATGTACCCGCGATGCCCGCGACGGGCGCCCAACTAAGTAAAGAGTACCAAAAAAAATACTGGTAGGCTAATTGGCTCCCAATGTCTGTGTGTGCATGTACATGTGGTAGGGAATATAGATTGTAAGCTCCACTGGGGCAGGGACTGATGTGAATGTTCAAATATTCTCTGTAAAGCGCTGCGGAATATGTGTGCGCTATATAAGAAATGGTTAATAAACAAACATCCATTCGCTGACCATCGAAAGATGTGGTGCATGTACGCATATCAAAATGGAAACTCTCAGGTCACTCAGATATACATGCACATTCGGGAGGAAATGGGTGGGCAGCTGACATCCGGTGATGTCAGCTGCCCACCCCTTGCGCCCATGAAACACTGGGCATTCCCAAGGGCGAGAACCACCCCCCAAAACACTCTGTTCGCCGTGGCCGCACACACCCGGCATATGCACTTCCACAGAAATGCAGCTGCACATGCGCATACGCCAAAACATCGGTCCCCGTGCGAATGGACATGAATAAGGGGGAGGGGGACACACATTAAAATACATCCAGACCACAGGATAGAGGGGGGGCCTGGGAGGTGCTCATACACTTATCCGATTTGGGCTGATTCCGACGGATCGGGCAAAGGAGTCGGCCCAAATCATATGTGTTTGACATCCCTTCCGACCCAATGCATGGTCCCGTGCACTTCGGGTCAGACCCTACATATTGAACCCGCTGCAGGTTCAATCTGTCGGATGGGACCCATCAGCTGTATATCACGGGTGCTTTTTAGGGAAATGTTTGGCATAAAGTGGGAGAATTATGACCAATAATGTAGGGCTTATAAATCCACTGCAAATGATTTACTAGTCTTTGTGAAATCTGGCTTAATGTACAAGTATGTATGTATGTATGTATGCTCCTCATAGGCGCCTAAATCCCTGTACAGATTGTGATGAATACAATGCCAGCGAAAACAGTAGGATTCTGGACAGGATTTAGGGGGTAACGTCCTCCTGGCAGAATGCACCAGAAGAACTCTTATCAAAGGAGCCTGTTCTAGGTCTTCCACTGAAAACTTCAGTGTGGTAAAATTGGATCCCAGAAGACATAATACAGGGATTGGGGCCCTAGTTGTACCTCCCATTGGTGTATGCTGGCCAAATCTTTGATCCAGTGAGCCTGTTCTGGGAATGCCAAAGTAAGGATTTGGATGAAACCATTAATGAACTGTAATAACAGACTAAGGCCCTTATTCAGAACTGATCGCAGTACAAATTTGTTCTCAAAATGGCCAAAACCATGTGCACTGCAGGTGGGGCAGATGTAACATGTGCAGAGAGAGTTACATTTGGGTGGGGTGTTTTGAAACTGAAATCTAAATTGCAGTGTAAAAATAATACAGCCAGTATTTACCCTGCACAGAAACAAAATAATACCCCTTTCACACAGAAAATGAAATACCCAGGTGAAGCAGTTCCACCCGGGAATTTCATTAAATACACGGGTCCTGTGTGAAAGGGCACACCCGTGTCGTAAATCCCGTGTCTCCGACCCGGGAATTGACCAGGGTCGAGGACACAGGATTTATGACCCGTGTTGACCCTTTCACACAGAAGAAATACCCGTGTTATTCAGCAAATTAAAGGGTAGAAATGTTCAACCCGGTAATTTGTTCTTCTGTGTGAAGGGGGGTCAGGCTGCTCCCGGCAAATTGACACGGCATTTGAAATGCCGTGTATTTGCCGGGATTTTCAGACTTTTCTGTCTGAAAGGGGTATAACTCACCCAAATCTAACTCTCTCTGCACATGTTAAATCTGCCCCACCTGGAGGGCACATGGTTTTGCCCATTTTGAGAACAAATTTGTACTGCGATTAGATCAGAATAAGGGCCTAAATGTAATGACCTGGAATAACTGACAGCTTGGAAGACAAAACAAATATTGTGTTCCCAAAAGCATTTGTAATAGCAACACTGGGTTCAAGTTTTACTTCTGTCATCAATCTTGAAATAGAAAAGTGATTAAAAACTGAACAGAAAGACAATAGGGTCATCAGGGCTACTTGAAAAACCCCAAAAATAAAAAAAATGGGCTGCCACCTCATGGGTGTACATGGCGAGCTACAAAACGGTTAATCCTATTCCATGTGATGGGCCAAGGTCACGAATTTTAATGCTGGCAGCAACACCCGAATTTGAATCATTCAGGGGGTGAAATCAGGATCACTTCACAAAAAAAAAAGAAAAAGTGCTCAGAGCCCTAGAGAATTGGATTGACCGAATAATTTGACATCCAAATTTTTGATAACTCTGACGAAACGCGTTGGCGCATGGCTTGTGATACCCGTGCTGTTTGTGATCCGGTGATCTTCCTGGTCCGCGTCCTCTCCGGCTCTCGGCTTCAGAGACCTGCTTGCGCAACCCAGCGTGTGTGGTTCCCTTGGATCCGGTGATCGAGGAATGTACATTGGAGCAGTGTGTGGGTATTTATCTTTGTATCATGTGGTGACCAGCCCACAGTGTCATTTTTAATGGTACGAGCATCTGCTTTTACTTGAATAGTAGGAGCTTATGTCTGCTCATTAAATATATTTTACATGCACCATGGAGCGCCCCTTTGTTCTTTATATTTTTTAGATTTGTTCATCCCGACCCCGGATGTTGGTTGCTGTCAAAAGGGAGCTGCAGTCTGTTACACTTTGGTGACTTTTATCCCCTTGTTTAAGGGTGTATATTTGCTGGACTAATTTGGACTTTTTTCTTGAAGCGCAACACAAACACACACACACACACGTGTTGATGAGGGGATACATTTTAGAGGGAGAACATTGAAAGGATATACTATATAAAGACAGATTTAATCAGAAGAATTGCCAGATTATTAGCAGTTTCTTATATAGCGGACACATATTCCGCAGCGCTTTATAAAGAATATTTAAACATTCACATCAGTCCCTGCCCCAGTGGAGCTTACAATCTATAATCCCTACCACATGTACACGCACGCACAGACATTCTAGGGTTAATTTGTTGGGAGCCAATTAGCCTACCAGTATATTTTTGGATTGCGGGAGAAAACCCATGCAAGTACGGGGAGAATATACAAACTCCGCACAGTTAGGGCCATGGTGGGAATCAAACACATGACCTCAGTGCTGTGAGGCAGTAGTGCTAACCATTACACTGTTTGATATCTGGTAAACAGCTAAATCCCTTGCTTACAATGCATATTTTATTAATCATTTATTAGGTAAAGATATGGTGGGGGGGCTGTATGAAAGTAAAAAAAAAATGCACATACATACCTAACTTCCATGCAAGAGCAGTTTATGGAGATTGTCAGATAAACTGACCCCTTTCATTATTAGCTTTAACATATAAAGCTCCATAACATTAGTGCACACAGGTTGATCAGAATTCATATAAACTACAAAACCAGAGATTCCCCAACAAGGTTCCCAAGGCTCTCCAACATCCCAGGTGTTAAGTGTATCCATGTCTCAGCGCATATGGTAAAATCAAATTGAATGAGGTACTTATTAATGGGCAGATGTATTAAACCTGGTAAAGAGATAAAGTGGAAGATGATAACGCACCAGCCAATTAACTCCTGTCATTTTTCAAACACAGCTGATGCATTATCAACTTCCACTTTATCTCTTCACCAGGCTTAATACATGTAACATCTGCCCCTAATGGGGTCTACACACGTAGAGATTTGCTGAGCAATTCTAGATTACTCAGCACACAGCAATGTGTCAGCGTAGTGTACTGTGCGATCTGTCAGGGCCAGTGTTCTATAATGAGAACAGTGGCCCTGACCAATTAATATCTAGCATGCTGTATATTAATCACCGGTTGACAGCAACGCATCTCTATGGCCCCTACGCACTGAGAGATGAATGGGGCAATTTCTAAGTAATCTAGTTAGATCGCTTAGAAAATGCCCCTAAATTGCTACATGTGTAGGGGGCATAGGGATGCAGGGCCCAACGTGTCGCTGTCACATAAGTCTCCTGCAGCCAAGCAAAATCTTTACTATTGGGTGCCTTTAGGACCACATTTGGAAACCTCTGCATTAAACAAAAGATAAATAGGACTCTGCCCAAATAAGATGACAAACAAGGTGGGGGGGAAACACCTGACACATAAGGTACTGGAATAAGAAATGTAGCTGATGCTGGGTAATGCTGTGCAGCCTCTGTGTGACAGCTAAAGATATGAGCTCTTTAAATCTACTGTTTGCATGAGAGTTAAAACATATACGGGACCATTTCTATATACAAGTAAGTTAAATGAAGGGAGTGGTGTAGGTGTGTAGAGGGATAAAAGGCTACTATAGAAGGGGGTGTGGGACAGCAAGCACTGCTGTTACATACAGTAGGGCCTACCTGAGAAAAGCCAGGAAACATATATAGTGTATTGGCCTGTCAGTGCTGGACCACTCTAGCTGCCTCCATGTCGGAAATGGGTAACATAGATATTATAAGATGCCAGCAAACAATATGTCCACGCAGCATGAACTCCCATTTAAGTCCAACATCCACGTAGATGCATTGTATAAAGGAAATTGTCCCTATGTGTTCCCTATAATGAGTGGGCGCAGCCAGTCCTGCTGCACCCCACCTGGCTTAACTAGGGCACTGTGTAAGTACCCCACACGCTGCACACCTCCAGGCTACACCCCACTCTACAGGGTCCCACAGCCCCACTCCCCAGTGACCCCCAGCCGCCCTCCTCTCACCCGTAATGGAGATGAACTCCCTCAGCATCTGAGCGGAAACCCCGCCATCCGCCTCCATCTTCCCCTCGCCAAACAACAACAACCGCCGACGTCACTGCCTGCTCCCCCCTCGCTCACATATGAACACTAGAGGAAAGTGCTGTGCATCCCTGTGTAATCGCCCAAGGTCATACTGTTGTGGCCGGCGGGCAGCTAGGAAGACATTACAGATAGACGGTTTACGGTTAGGGCATGCCGAGACAGGAGGCAGGCTCCTTGTGTAACGTAGGCCGTGTGAAATGTCCCTTACAGCGCTAATGGTTTGTAAAGGGATCTGAAAGCATTGGTGGTGGCGGCGGCCATTTTGTTGGAGACAATGATGAGGCGGCAGTGGCACTGCACTGAGCACACATGAGCACGCACTGTATAGCGCCTGGGTAGTGTACACTCTGCGCTGCGGCCCCGGAATGAAAGCTGTGCGCCGCTTGTAGTGGCGCCGCTGAGCCCTCTCGTAATTTCAAACAAGTTTTATTTAACCCTGGCTGTACTACTATAGGTTGTGGGCAAGTCCATTCAAGCATGTGCAGGTGGACTGCAATAACCAGAATAACATCTGATATTCTAGAAAATAGCAATTTATTAGATTTTTTTGTATTGCATTCAATTTTATGTTTATTGATTTATATTAAATCTATTAACTTTAATGCCCACGTAACAGCTTGGCAGTCATGAGTTGACAGTGATGTGTGTGTGTGAAGTTTGTATGTACTCTCCCTATGGGATTCCTCCAGCGCTCCACAACAATGGCAAGTATTCAATGCGGCCGGCGAGGGGGTTAAACAGCGAGGATTTAACCCCCTTGCCAGCCACTCGCCCTATTCAACGTTCTGGGCAAATCCTCGCCGAAACAGCGAGACCTGCGGCTAATGCAGAAAACTCGCTGTATTTAGCCGCGAGTCTCGCTGCTTCTGGAGCCGCATACGCCAATTCCTCCTCGCTCAAAAAACGGAGCGAGGGGGAATTGGCGTATGAGGGGGTGCATTGAATACTGACAGGGTGAGTGGTGACAGCGAGCAGGAAGCCCTGCTTGCTGTCGCTGCTCACCCACAGCATTGAATATACCCCAATGGTTTTTTTTTTTTTTTTCATCTATTTCTGCCGTCTTTTCTACAGACAAAAATGTAATGGTACTTCATCTTTGCAGCCACCACTATGCCAGTTACGTTATCCACTACTTAACTGCTACGTAAGCCTCTTGCGGGCGTAAGTTCCGTAGCATAAGTGGTGGCCGCAAAGATGACGAAGTACCATGTAAAGATACATTTTTTTAGATATTCAAGTTCTAAAGTCACATAATGTGTCCTTTAAATTTAGAAATCAATATTTAAATCTAAAACCATTTCTTTTAAACTTTGGTTCGTTAGCTTCAAAAGACCATCACGAAAGTTGTACCACAATTCTAAAAAAAATTGCAAGCAGGGCTCACCACCACTGAACATATAAGTTTATATAAATGTGGAGGAGACATTACCATATATATAGTCAGACATTGATGCTGCTCTAGAGGATTAGTGTCACATATGCAGAAAAAATGTGGCTTTTTTTTGTGATGTAAATAATATTAGTGATTTTATATATTTATTAATTAAAAGTTTCTTATATAGCGCAGACATATTCCCCAGCGCTTTATATTGCATTTTAAAGACACAACTTTTCAATGCTCAATTAGCCAGGGTATTTTAGCCAATAGAAAAGATCTGAAATGCCTTACGGTTGGAGACACATCCACAAGACCCATGTTTATTACCTGTGCTCTGTTCCTGCTTTCCCAAACTGCACCCATCAGCTCCATTTGTTCCTTGTTTATTCCAAATAGTTTGAGACAGATTTCATTCGGAACTGTATTTATATACCTATTTTATTTGTGATTGGGACTGCTGAAATGGCTCTACTTCTTTCCCCAGTGTCTAACATTGGTGTTGGTCCTTGGCGTCTGCAGTGTTCCAACATCTGGAGATTCTCCACCCTAATTCTTTCCCTGTTTGCGCCCCCTACCCAGATTAAGTCTCCATTGGCAATTTGCCCATTTGCTATACCCATGGATTGTCTTCCCAATCTGGAATTGTGCCCCTCTCCAGTTTAATTTCTTTAGTGTGGATAGGACTCTGCTGTGTGACCTTGCTTTTTCCTCCACTGCTGCTCATGGAGACCTTGTGATAATGGTAGTCAAGCGGCCTGTGTGCCATTTCCTTGTCTGAAGTAGTCCTGTATGTTACAGCTGCTAGGATCATGTGTTTATTTCTTTGATTGATCCCTTCTTCTTACCATATATTCCACTCAGGAAGGGTTCACTGATCTCCTGCTTGACGATGGAGTAACCTAGATCTGTTGCCCAGGCAACCCTACATAGTTCAACTTACTATTGGTAACTGAATGTAACATTGTGTGGAAGCCACACCTTGACCTGGTAAACTTTCTCCGAGCTGTAGCTTGACACCAGTTTTAAAATCCTATTGACTCACGTTTTGGCAAACGTTACCCTTTTTTCCCCAGTTTCTGATGGACTTCATTGCTGGATATCCCTAATTTCCAGATGGCCCCTGCTATACTGATTGCTTGCCACTTGTCTTCCTGGGGTCATTACACCATCATAAAAATGCTTGTTGATGGTTGTGCTCTTATTTTAACTTCTCCCAAGTTCTCTGGGTTTAATAAGCACTGCGTAATATGTATGCGCTATATAAGAAACTTTTTATAAATAAATACATTTAATTCCTTTCCGTAAACTTCACAAAATTTCATCTCATGCCAACAAATTATTTCTCTTTCGTAAAGTCCGGTGACACAGCTTCACATTGGGATGTAGGAGGGTACACAGGAGCCAGGCACCTATGCTGAAATCTTTCCTCTGGTTGCAGGCTCCTCCCCTTCCGCATCCCATCATGCTTCAGTTAATTTTAGGTGCCCACAGGAGTGGGTGCTATGCTCGGCTGCAGGATTTCCTTTGGATTTTTACTAGAATAGTTAGGAATCTTTATTATTTTATTAACTAAACCTAGTGCAGGTTTTTCTTTTCTAGTGTGCTGCTTCTAGGAAGCGCTGCACACAGAGCGCAGCAGAGGCTGAGAGAAGCGTGTCCTGTCAGCACTCTGTGTGCGGCTGGAAGCGGCTGCGTCTCATATAAAGAGACGCAGCGGTGTCTCCTGCACCGCGCTTAACCTCTTTTGAAGAGAGGTTTGCCTGGGGAGCGTCTGAAACCGGCTCCTTACTTAGAATGGGATCGTGGGGGGACAGACCTCCCGCGATGGTGGACGCCATCTTGGAGGGTTTATAGACTGAAATCCCTCTGGGGAAGTGAAGTGTATCACAGGTGTTGGATGACTCCAAGTGATCCCAGGAAGAAGGGGAGGCACTGGAGGTGAGGAGAAACACTTGTGGGAGAGGCTAAAGGGGGGAAAGGGTGCTAATTTGGCTATCCTACCCAGCTGAAGCAGAGACTTGGTCTCTTCCTACTCTGTGTACTGGCGCCATTTTCTCTCCACTGAGGTTACTGAAGCCGCGGAGCTGAAGCCTGGCTGAATTCTTCAAGGTACAGAGATTACAGTTTCTCCTGAAAAGCGCCACCCCCACTGATGCTGAAGTCACCTACCGCAAGCAGTCAGATAAGTACACATTGACTGGTACTTTGCCTGACATTGTGCTCCAGATTTGGAGCCTTTGGAAAGAAGCAGGTGTCTGAAGGAGAGGAAAAATCCTCTGCATGACGGGGTGGAGGCTCCCCGTTCTGCCCTCAGAGTTGGGGTCGCCTCCTGCAGTTTCGGGACAAATGGAATATTCCAACCTCAGACCCTTGGATTCTTTCAATTGTCTCAAGAGGTTATCGGATAAATCTCAGGGGGAATCCTCTACGGAGATTTCTTCCAACCCCTTTGCCAAGAGAAGCCAGTTCGCGCACAGCCCTTTTGGGGGCGGCGTTGGCTCTCAGGGAAAGGGGGGGTGGTTGTCCCAGTTCCTCAGGAGAAACGCTAGAAAGGTTTTAACTCAATCCTTTTCTTGGTGCCCAAACCAGACGGGTCAAAAAGACCTATACTAAATTTGAAGTCCTTAAACCAACACCTTTGGGTGGATCACTTCCGCATGGAGTCTCTGCGTTCATTGCTTGGCAGTATAGAGCCAGGGGAATTTTTGGCATCGGTAGATATTGAGGATGCATATCTTCACATACCCATATGCACAGAGCATCAATCCTTACTTCGCTTTGCGATAGGGGAGACTCACTTGCAGTTCCAGGCTCTACCCTTTGGTCTGGCTACAGCACCGAGGATATTCACAAAGGTGATGGCTGTCATGGCAGCGTCACTCGGGCTGAGGGGAATAGTGATTATTCCCTACCTGGACGATCTGCTATTCAAAGCAGAGTCAGAGCAATTTGCAGGAACACCTGTCAGTGGCAACACAGTTCTTGAGAGACATGGGTTGGGTACTCAATCTACCCAAATCCCATTTAATCCCTTCACAGAGACTGCTGTTTCAAGGAGTAATATTGGACACCCACTTGCACAGTGTATTTCTACCAGAGTCCAGAGCAAGGGACATTTGTCAGCTGGTATTACTGTTACTGCAGGCTTCAAGGCCTACAGTTTGGCAAGGGGTGAAGCTCCTCGGCAAATTGGTGGCGACCTTCAAGACACTACAGTTTGCCAGGTTTCATTCCAGAACTCTTCAGTGGAACATCCTCTCCTGTTGGTCAGGGAATGCGAAAACCATGAAACAAGAAAGGTTACTTCTCTCTCAGGGGACAAAGGAGTCCTTACTATGGTGGACGAACATAGAAATCTTGCAGCTGGTATGGTCACTCCATTCTTGGGACTGGGTGGTTATAACAACTGACGCCAGTCTCTGGGGTTGGGGGGCGGTTGCCCTTCACCTTTGGTTACAGGGTCTGTGGTCCAGACAGGAATCCAGATTGCCAATAATTATTTTGGAACTTCGTGCAGTGTTGAAAACCTTCCAACAAGTGGAGGATTGTAGGCCTTCCGATCAGAGTTCAGACAACGCCACGGCAGTGGCTTACCTGAATCATCAGGGCGGGACTCGCAGCAGCATGGCAATGCAGGAAGTCTTGAAAATTTTCAGATGGTCAGAGATAAACATTCCTATTCTGTCTGCGGTCTTCATTCCTGGGATCCAGAATGTCGAGGCGGATTTTCTCAGCAGAGAGGACTTGCTGGAGGGGGAATGCTCCTTACATCCGGAGGTATTCCAGGGGATTGTGAGTCGCTGGGGGCTCCCAGAAGTGGATCTAATGGCATCCAGGAACAACTGTCAGGTTCCGAAATTTTGTTCCAGGATCAGGTACCCAACCGCTTTGGCGGTGGATGCTATGACGGTTCTGTAGAAATTTCACCTGGTATACATTTTTCCTCCGTTCCCAATGATACCGGTGAAGTCTCAACAAGTGCAGGCAATTCTGATTGCACCAGACTGGCCCAAGAGGTTGTGGTAATCGGACATTCTGAAGTTATCAGCGGAATCTTGGCCTCTTCCTCTTCGTCAGGACCTTCTAAGACAAGGGCCATTTCTGCACCTGGACCTAGCTCGGCTCAGGTTTGTGACCTGGCTTATGAGACCTCCTTACTAAGGAGAAAAGGATTGTCTGAGGCAGTTATCCAGACTATGCTATTGGCTCGTAAACCGGTGTCTGCTGTAAATTACCATCGAGTCTGAAAAATTTACATTAGATGGTGTGAGCGTCAGAAGGTTCACACTTCCAGGTTCGAAGTGGCCAGATTGTTGGATTTCCTTCAAGATGGTTTCTCTACAGGTTTGGGATTACAGTTCCTAAAAGTAGATTTCTGCTCTATCCATCTGCTTTGAGAAGAGGATAGCCTTTTTGCCTGAAGTTCAAACCTTTTTACAGTGTGTTACCAGGTTAAAACCCCCATATAGGCAGCCGGTGGCGCCTTGGGATTTATCGTTGGTTCTGTCAGTTCTGCAGAACCCTCCTTTTGAACAGTTAAGGTTGGCTGACCTAAAAATAGGTTTCTCGGAAATTGACTTTTCTGTTAGCCATTGCTTCTGCTAGGCGTGTTTCGGAGTTAGGAGCTTTGTCCTGTAAATCTCATTATGTTTTTCATGAAGATAGGGCTGTGCTTCGAACAGTACCTAAGTTTTTATCAAAAGTGGTTTCTTCTTTTCATTTAAACCAGGAGATTGTGCTCCCGGTGTTTTCCCCACCAGAAGGGGCAAAAAAATAGGGACAAATTAAGGAATTTGGACGTAGTTCGCGCCTTGCGAATTTATGTCAAAAGGGTAAAGGACATCCGCAAAACAGATCTGTTGTTGGTTTTCTATGATGTGCATTAGAGAGAATGGCCTGCATCTAAGCAAACGATTGCCAGGTGGTTAAGGTCAGTCATTGCCTTTGCTTACACCAAGGTCGGTAAGACCTGTTCCCTCTCGGATTAATGCACACACCACAAGGTCAGTTGCTTCCTCATGGGCTGTGCGTCATGAAGCTACAGCGGAGCAGTTGTGCAAGGCTTCCACTTGGTCCTCTGTTCACACCTTTACCAAATTTTACAGGTTCCATGAGTTCGTGACAGAGGATGCTTCATTTGGACCGGCAGTGATGAGAACTGACAATCTGAACATACCCTCCCATAATACCAGCTCGTGAACATCCCATGGTGACGCTGTGTCACCGGACTGGACGAAAGAGAAAAGGGGATTTTTGTAAGAACTTACCGTTCGAACCTCTTTCTCGGAGTCCAGTCCGGTGACACAGCGATCCCTCCCCTACACTCAGTAAGTCATACCGTTCATGTGTATCATGTTATGGTTATATGATTGTGCATATAAGATATCAGGCATTGTACGGAGTTGTGTATCCTAGGGTGCTTTAGAAAGTGAACTGAAGCATGATGGGATGCAGAAGGGGAGGAGCCTGCAACCAGAGGAAAGATTTTAGCATAGGTGCCTGGCTCCTGCGGACCTTCCTACATCCCAAGGTGAAGCTGTGTCACCGGACTGGACACAGAGAAAGGGGTTTGAACGGTAAGTTCTTACAAAAATCCCTTATTGTGTTGATTAGCAATTGTGATATACATTGTATCATCCCACTCCCACTCTTGGGGAACCCTGAATTACAAAGTTAGATGGCTACCTATCCTGTCACCCTATGAGATAAGGAGGATATCAAGCCATTGCTGCAGCCACCGCTATTGGAGGGTGATGAGGCTGTAAGTGGTGGCCGAGCTACACTACAGAAAAAAAAAATCTATAAATAAAAAGCAACTGGAGTTCACATGATGACTGTTTACCTGGCCTCAGGGTGTGCTAAGGGGGAGGAGCCTGTACTGTGATGACTATAATGAATGCATTCACCATTGGATAAATGAAGTAAGCTCACTGTTGCGTAGATTTACACAGGCCTGGGAAAAATGTCCTTTCATTTGTTTTTTTAACAGTCTTTTGTCAATCCCAACATTATATTTGCTCAATGATGCAGAAATTCTCTCTTGCCGACTAGGATAACATACTTAACAAGCCACTGCTGCTCAAATTGCCCAATAACTAAAAGGTTCTTGCACTAGGTATAGGTATTCACAAAGGATTCAGTATTGAATCCCGGCGGTCGGGATCCCGGCGTTCAGAATCCCGACACCTGTCTACCCGTTGTCCCACACCCAACTCCGGAGTCATTGGAAAATGACTGACTGAAAACCCAAATGATCCTTTGTGAAGGGATGCAGTTACAATCCCGGCGGTCGGGATCCCGGCGTTCAGAATCCCGACAGCCGAAATGCCGACAAGGGGGGGAGCGTGGAGCTACGCTCGGCACACTAATTTATTCTCCCTCCAGGGGTGTCGTGGACACCCACGGAGGGAGAATGTGTCAGCATTTCGGCGGTCGGGATTCTGAACGCCGGGATGCCGACCGCCGGGATTGTAACTGCATCCCTTCACAAAGGACCATTTGGGTTTTCAGTCAGTCATTTTCCAATGACTCCGGAGTTGGGTGTGGGACAACGGGTAGACAGCAAAAAAGTCGACATTTAAAATGGTCGACAGTCAAAAGGACGACATATGGTTTAAAACAGGGTAGACAGCAAAAAGGTCAACATGCAAATTGGTCAACAAGCATTGGTACTTATGTATTATCTGGACTCCCATGTTAAATACACCCCATTTTTTCATACCCCTACTATCCAACTATGCATGGAGTTGATTTTATTTAGTGTGGCGAGCGCAGCAAGCCACCGCGCCCGAAGCGTGGCGAGCCCCGCGAGGGGACGCGGTCTCATAAGAAAAATGGGAGCCCAGATATTACATAAGTACCCAAGCATTAGGTTGACATGGGTAAGGTCGACAGTGAAAAGGACAACATAGGGTTTAAAAAAAAAAAACTTTTGTTCAAAATGTCAACATGGACACTAAAACGTAGCACCACGTCCTCTCGCATGGCTCCCTACGCTCACCACGCTTCGGACACAGTGCCTCAATACACTCGGCACACTATTGCATTCTTCCACTACACCCTAGTGGATGGTAGGGAATGAAATACCACCTGTCGGCACATGTTGGCTCCAAAAAATGTGAAAAACCTAATGTCGACCTAATGCTTGTCAACCTTTTTAGTGTCTACCCGTTGTCCGGATACCCCGGAGTCTGGCTCTGGAAGTTTCCCCATGAAAAGCTCTTACTAATAGGTAGGTCTGCTGCAAATGGAAAATATATTTTCAAGGTTTATGCCTAGAGATTATTTCTCACACTCCCAATATTTCCAACAAAATTATACAGGCGTCTGATTGGAGCAATAATTGAATACATCCAATAGACATTTAGGCCAGGGCTGGCCAAACAGCAAATCTACCAGCAGTTCACATTTTCCAGGCCACCTAGCTGCTACACAGGTGCAGTCATTACCATCACATTCTCCAGGCCACCTAGCTGCTACACAGGTGCAGTCATTACCATCACATTCTCCAGGCCACCTAGCTGCTACACAGGTGCAGTCATTACCATCACATTCTCCAGGCCACCTAGCTGCTACACAGGTGCAGTCATTACCATCACATTCTCCAGGCCACCTAGCTGCTACACAGGTGCAGTCATTACCATCACATTTTCAAACCTGTGTCGCATGCATTTACATTCTACAGAAGCACAGGTAGACTGGAAATCATGAACTATTGGTAGATCGCAAGAAACTAATATTTCAGAGTAAAAGTGTGCAGATGCAAAGCTTATAGTTATGTATATGAATATATAGGATCTGATAGTTAGGAACAATTATTTATGTTTATTAAAAAAAAAGGCAATTTGTAACATAATACCATGCTACATTGGAGGCGGCGCAGATATAAAATGTGCAGAGATTTACAGTTGGGAATGGCCGTGACTTAATTCTGACTTAAAGCAAAGCTGCCCAGTATTTTCACACTGAACAAAAACAAACAGTATTTTCCCTGCATGAAAAACAAATGCATTTATCTCTCTTGCATTGCAGTAACGTGGTTTGTTCCAGAAAATATTGGGTATGGATCATAGGATAGACAGACATTAGGTCGACATGCATGAAGATGGACAGGGTCATTAGGTCAACATGTGGAAGTTCGACAGTCAAAAGGTCGACGTGGGGTTGCTTCATTATTTTTTTTTTACCCGAAAGCCGACATGGACACTAAAAAAGTGCACCGCTGTGCTCGCCATGCTTAGTGCACACTAGTTTATTCTCCCACCATGCCCTGTTGGCACAAAAAAAAAAGTGAAAAGCCCCATGTAGACTGTCGACCTTCGACCTAATGCTTGTGCCAACCTAGTGTCCCTCTTGAACTAACCAATGCCGGCCTTCAGTTATATCGACCCAGTGATTATAGCCCAAAATAATGGCTATGCCACAGCACCAACCTGACCTGGCTATACTCCTGGAAACTAGGCTGGATACTTGGGACCTCTCAATTACCTATTAATATGGTTTTTATAGATCCAGAGGCTGCATATCAGGGCACATCCAGTTTGTGTTCCCCCACACAAACGTTTATAAATTATAAAGACATGTGCAAATGCTAGTGCCAGTGAGACAAGTGGCCTCACAACACTACCTAGAATAAGACGAAGATAATGTGTATAAATAACAGACCCAGGACTCCAATGTGATAGGACATTTTATTGCATTTATAGCATCCCATAGAACTCTAATGGAAAATGACAGATAATTTTTATTATTATTTAACAGTCAGTATTTGTCCCATTCAAACAAGAATGACCATTAGGGGAACAAAAAACACCTTTTCAAGTTTACCGCTATGGTAATATAAAAAAACAGTGTTGTATGATATCTCAGCCCCTTACATGGGGGTCGATCCTATTCAGTGCAGATGATTCGCAAGTGCGAATCTTTATGCACCGGGCGCACTTTACAGCGGTCTGAATTTGTTTAAAAGCACTCACACCTCCATAGGGGTGCAAGCAATTTTAAGAGCATTTGGCCCAGCGAAGGGTGTGCGATTGGCTTAATTCGGGTGCATTTTCAGCATTTAAACGCATGAAAAGGCAACCCGAATGGCACCTTGCACCCTTCGGACCGAATAGGATCAACCCCATAGAAAGGATTCATTGCTCATGCTGGAAGACTGAAGACTGCAGAACAATGCCATCGGATTTAGAACTGTATACTGAAAAGACAGGAACTATTTGTACACAGAGGGCTTTCTCCTACTACACAGCATGCCCAAGACAATGTTGCACACGTCTCTGGATGATTATGGAGGAGGAAAACTATTGTCATCAGCAGCTAAAATAAGACAAGACCCAACAACTGCCCCAAAACATATACTATAAAGCAGCAATTATGTATACTATGGGTTTAGGATTTTGCTTGTATTCTAGGTGTATTCTAAGTGCAGATTATCACTTGCTTCCATAGTGCTTTACCACCGAATACAAATATAAAAATAAAGAAGTTTATTTGGAAACCCATTTAAACCAACACCTCAAATGCAAAACTTTAAAACCAAATAATGGAGCCTGCTTTTATCAAACCACGGTAAATGGCTTATGATTGGAACAATCACTTTCTGGCTGATTTTCCAAACATGTCCAGTATGGTTTGCTGCTTATTACTCTGTCGCAAGACTTTCACCCCACCCCCTACAGTGGGCGGTGGCCTGATTCCTCTGGTTTGACGGGTTTGTACGTGTTTATTAGGAGTAGGTTTCTTATTTTCGTCTGATGTCTCCTCACTGTCGGAGCTTTCTGTTTCAGTTTCTACCATGCTGTTCTTAGGTACAGAACTTCTAAGTGGTTTAACGTCCATGGGCTCTTGCTTCTGTGCAGTTTTAGGCCGCAGTTTGTACTCATCTGGGGACCCCTTCTGTCTAATCACTTGTGTTACTTGTTTGTCCAAAAGCCTTTGCAGCTTGATAGCCAATAGCCGGTCCTGCTCCTCCTGCAATCTCCGCTTACTGAGTGTCTCTTCCAATTCCATCAACTTTTCTGCATGGACTCCATGATGTGCGCTGTTCTCTAAACAAGTTACCCTCTGTCTCTTTTCAGCTCCATGATCATCGAGCTCAAATGAGGAATCTAGAGATCTTTTAGGAGTTGCTGGATGCCATTGCTGTGGTGTACTAGTGATATAATTGTTGTTTTCAGAAGAACTCAACTTCCTATGACCATCCATAGAGCTGGAGGACCTTGGTGGCGAGAGACACGCAATATCAGTGTTTGAATGGTCATTATTTTGTGGTTGGCTTCCTGCTCCTTTGCACCTTGAAGACCCGGCTGCCTGCAAACCGTCTCTGTATGTAGGAGAGACCTTTGTTAGACAAGGCAGTTTCTGCTCTGAATCAGACTCTCGCATTGTTCTACCACTGATAAAGACAATAGACTGAGGAGAGAGCGTGGGCATCTCATCTTCATCCGAATCTCCCAAAACAGATGCAATACTTTCCATGCCAGAACTTATATCCTATAAAAAGCAGTGAAAGGAACAGAGTTACAAGTTGTAAAATATCTTTTTTAAAAAGGTCATGGAAAGTGTGGACAAAATAAAAGCAATGTAGCCCCAACTACATTACTAAAGCCGCCATACTGGTAATGTATGGGAGCAAATGACACTCATTTTTTTTGGAAATAGGGAAAAAGTAGTCAGACAAATTAGTTAACCAAATATTGGCAGAATTTCACAGCAACCATTAATTTGGTGAGACAGAACACTTCTAGTAGAAAGCCATATAAAACTAGCTCTTACTAATGGTGACTTTTATTTTATTTTTTTAAATAAAGATACAGCTTTAAAATCAGTGTGCGGTTCCATGCCAAGGGATGCCACAACACACTACTTGCATTTGTTGCGTAACAGTGTTGACAACCAGGAGAAATTCACATCAGTTTGTCACATGCTTATCGGAACCCAGCAAGTTAGCGATATAAACTGACAAAGCAGCCGCTCATCTTCTGAAAGCACTGGAGGTAATGTAGTAAATGTTTTAATTCCTCTACAAGCCAATAAAAGGAGGGTCATAGGAATACAGAAACCCCAAGTTAATAGTATATAAAGTTTTACTAATACCACTTTCAGTCATATTACCCAGGATTTCACTCATGGGTTCGATCCCGGGATTTAAGTGACCCAGATTGATTTTAGGTGCTTAGGATCCGGGAGTGAAATCCCAGGAAGGCCCTTTCAGACGTACGCTAGTCCCAGGTTGATGCGCTTTCATGTGAAAAAAAAAACAGGATTTTCACTTATGTCTGAAAGCGGCATTGCAAAATGGATTATTTCACATGTATAAGCCCTTTTGAATCTATTATGTTATAAGCAAAATGTTTTCTTTTACCACAACATCTGTATTCCAGGCTTGATCAGATCCTTGGATACCCATGGTGTTCCTAGGCTTTGGGGACAGAAACCTGTAAGGGATTATGGTAATGAGACCAGTTAATTATTATGCAATCCTTACATTGACTTACTTAGCACACACATGGATGAGCTACCATAAAATACCATGTCAATGTCACTGAATTGGTGGTATAAACACAACCCATAAGCAAGGCTATTCAACATGCGGCACTCCAGCTAGTGTGGAACTAGCATACGGTCTCAGGGCATGCTGGGATATGTAGTTCCACAGTAACTGGAGGGCCGCATGTTGAATACTCCTGCCATAAAAGATTTGCTCAAAGACAGTAATGCTACACACTGAATTACAGTCCGACAACAGTATGTGCTATAGGACTTTGTGTTACAGAAGACTTCCACAACATTAGTGTAATAGAGATAGATAAGACTGCCGAGCTTAGCACCCATGTCAGAACACAGGTTTATCCTTTTGAGTGCCAACATGGCAGTGAAAGCCTCAAAATACCAACGTCACTCACAGCGACTGGTTCTTCTTTTTAGTGTAATGTAAAACTAAAAACTTGAACTAAGCATGAAGTGTAGTCCATGCTCGCTCTGCTTTGCTCCAGAATAACGCATACAGGCAAGATTATGCCCATAGCAAAATGGTTAGAAAAATTAAACAATTGTAGAAAATTACCAGGTACCTATATTTGCTTTAATGTCGGTCTGGACACTTTATATATATCAATATTAATAAGGAGACCCACCTCTACTATATTGTTTTAAAAAGAAGTAATTGAACGTGTGATAATACAACAAATGTAATTACTTCAAAAGGAGATTTAAAGGGGTATTCAATGTCAGGGGTACGGAAGTCGAGCAAGCTCGACAGTCGTGCCCCTGTCCCGATCTCGCTTTGCTCGACGTGAGCTCGGCTGTCGGGATTCAATGTCCCGGCCGCCGAGCGGCGAGAAAGGGGCGTGGCCGGGAGCGGAGGACGGAAATAGACGAGCTCCGGCCGGGAGCTCGCCTATTTCTGGCTTTTCTTGGCAGAACGAGCCCAACAGCTTGTGATGTTGGGCTCGCTCTGCCGAGAACCCCTGTTCAATGCTGTCGGGGAAGACAGCATTGAATAGGGCCCCACAGCCATCTCCCCCTTTGGGAGATGGCTGTGGGAGCATGACACACATTGAATACCCCCGCTAGTCTGCATATGTCATTCCTGGTAAATTTTTACTTCCAAAATGTGTCAGCTAATATTAAATACATCTGTAAACCAAGTGGAGTATCTGGAAAACATGTACGGTTTAGGAAGCGGTACATCTGTCAGAACAGACTTAGGTCTACAGTCATTAGGTCGACCACGGAAGGTCGACTGTCCCCAGGGTTAAAGGTCGACATGCCTTAATGTCGACATGGGCCAAGGTTGACATGGTTTTAGGTCGACAGTCATTAGGTCGACATGAGGTTTTCACTGTTGTTTTTTTTTTACCCGAATGTCGACATGGACACAGTTGGAGTTGAACCGCAGCCACTCGCTATGCTTCGGGCGCGGTGCCTCGCAGCGCTCGGCACACTATTTTATTCTCCCACCACGCCCTAGTGGATGGTAGGGCATGAAATACCGCCTGTCGGCACATGTCGGCTCAAAAAACAGTGAAAAACTCATGTCAACCTAATGACTGTCGACCTAAAACCATGTCGACCTTGAGCCATGTCGACCTTGAGCCATGTCGACCTTCCGGGGTCGACCTAATGACTGTCGACCTAAGTCTGGTCTGACAGATGACCGTTTCCCACGGTTTAGGAGGTCCCTGGGTGCTGGAGTTGGGAAGTAATAAAAATAAATAAATATATGTATACTAGGTGATTCATCGCGCCCTACGGGCGCTCTTCACACCGTCGTAAGGGGCTGCGCCCCCTTAATTTGTGAACGTTTGTATTGTGAGAAATATGGTTAGAATTGTATGAAAGATGCCTGTATTGCAACTTGAGTTATAGGTGAAATGTGTTAAATAGAGAGCATATGATGTGGAAGGGGGTGTGTATTGTTTTGTTTAATTAAAAAGCGGTTACAGAGAAAGATGTACATTGATAGTGTGGATGGTACAGTGACATTTGTGGGTGTGGGAGTGTGTGTGCATGTTGTTTAGGTGTGTGTGCGCGTGTGTGTGTGTGTGTGTGCGCGCAATAGTATAGTAGGGTGTTTCTGAGTCAGCAGCTCCCCACTGGCGGAGGTCACGACACAGGAAAACAGGAGGCTGGGTAGTGATAGGGGTGTGTGGGCATAAGGGGGACTAAAGAGGAGAGTGGGGGACACTGTGCAGCTTCTGCCAGTGGTCGAGGGTCCAGCGTGGCAGTACAGGAGTACAGGATGGTGGCCCTGAGTCAGTGTCTCCTCCTACTGGGTGGGAGTTCGGGTGCATGAGAGCAGGAGGCTGGGCTATGAGGCATGATAGGGGCATGTGGGCAAAACAGTGTCAGCGACTCCCCAGTGATGGAAGTTACGGTTCAGGAGAGCAGGAAGCTGGGTAGTGATAGGGGTTTGTGAGTATACGGGGGACTAGAGGGGCTTAGGGGTGCCGTGAATTGCGGGAGGGGCGCGGGGGGGTGCCGCGAATCGCCACAAGAAAAAAATCAACACAGAAAGGTCAACACATGTAAATGTTGACATAAGTGTGGCACTTCATTGGTGTCCATGTCGACACATAACAATGAATATGAAAACATTGAAAAAGTGAAAAATAAATCTTGTCAACCTTTTTCATTGTCGACCAATGAAGGGGGGGGGGGGGGGGGGGGGAGGGAGGGAGGTGCATACCTCCCAACATGACCCTCTCCAGGAGGGACACATTGCTCTGTTTCTGGACTTTCTTCTTAATTTATGGATTACCATCACCTGTGCTTAAACACCTTTCTTATCAATTACCCTGTTTAAAACAGGTGATGACAATCATAAATTAAGATGGAAGTCCACAAACAGAGCATTCTGTCCCTCCTGGAGAGGGTCATGTTGGGAGGTATGGAGGTGTGGGGCGCTCACCTGGTGTGTCTGGTGTGTAGCTGTGTCTTTGCTGTGTAACATGGAGAGGCAGAGGGTGTCTGGCACTGTGGGCTCACTGGGCTGGTTCTCTGTCATGTGAGTCAGAGGCTCCACCCAGCGTTAGAGCTTCAGACACACTTTGATTGACAGATGTAGCCAAATATATAAGAGATTATATTCATTCACACACAGAATATAACATGTGCTTTCAAGGTACTCTGATTTGTGAAATGCCTCACCTTTCAATATCACCAGACCATTTGGGTTTGCCCTTCACTTTTTTGCAGGACTTGGAGGTTACTTTCTGCTTAATAATCACAGGGGATCCCACAGGAGACACAAGATCAGAAGATAAAGCGGACTCATTCTAGTGTGAAAAAAACAAACAAAAAACTGCTAATCAATAAACCATTTGCTTTCTAAAAAAAAAAAAAAAAAAAAAAAAAAAGATTTTTCATTTAAAAGCCCTAAAAGATTACCTGACTTCTCACCCATAGCTAGCAGCAATGTAACAGCACGACGATTACACATCCCCATGATATTTACCGATAGCATTCTATTTAAAGGGTCAATATCCCATTTATCTATACAAGAGATATTGTCAGGACTTCAGGAACACAACGCAAGTGGTATAGGCTACAGTATAAAATACAAACCAACTAGTAACAGCAGATGTTCCCTGTGACAGTGCTGATAGGCATGATCGATTTAATAACAAGAAATGTTATTCATTAGAAGGACAGCTACAATATACATAGCTGACTAAAAGCAAATGTGGGCTTCATCATTATACTTTACTGCAGGCATGTCCAAACTATGGCCCTCCAGCTGTTGTGAAACTACAAGTCCCATCATGCCTTGCCACAGTTTTGCCAATAGGGCAATAAAACTATGGCAAGGCATGCTGGGATGTGTAGTTTCACAACAGCTGGAGGGCCATAGTTTGGACATGCCTGCTTTAATGTATCGCAAAATCTGATTTTGCTTTCATTCACAGAGGACCAGGGCACCAGATAAGGACACGTAACTATTTTCTAGTTAGCACTCCATATAACTGTGCAGGATCCCCAGGCCCCTTTGCCTCAATAATTTAAACCTGCAGTGGTTTAAAATGGTTTTATATTGACGATGCTCCCTATGTAATAAAACCCAATGGAACACACTGCATAGCAAAAGCAGCAAATCATAACACTTACTCCATCACTCTGTGGGGCCATGTACTCCCCAATACGGTCATGTACAATACAGATTACTAGGAAAGTAGAAGTGGGGTATGGATCATTAGGTCACCAGCATTATGGTCGACAAGCATTAGGTCGACATGAGTTAAGGTAGACATGCATTTGTAAGGTTGACATCGAAAAAGCAGATTTTTTTTCTTACCGGAATGTCAAAGCAGTCAACATAAACACTAAAACATAGAACCGCGTCCGCTCGCCATGCTTCGGGGCACGGTGCCTCGCTGCACTCGCCATGCTTCGGGGCACGGTGCCTCGCTGCACTCGCCATGCTTCGGGGCACGGTGCCTCGCTGCACTCGCCATGCTTCGGGGCACGGTGCCTCGCTGCACTCGCCATGCTTCGGGGCACGGTGCCTCGCTGCACTCGCCATGCTTCGGGCACTGTGCCTCGCTGCACTCGCCATGCTTCGGGCACTGTGCCTTGCTGCATTCGCCATGCTTCGGGCACTGTGCCTTGCTGCACTCGCCATGCTTCTGGCACTGCCTTGCTGCACTCGCCATGCTTCGGGCACACTATTTTATTCTCCTACCACGCCCTAGTGGATGGTAGGCCATGAAACACCACCTATCAGCACATTTTGGCTCAAAAAAACTGTAAAAAAAAACTCATGTCGAACTGATAAACCTGTCAACTGTACCCATGTCGACCTAATGGACCATCATGCTGGTGACCCAATGATCGTATCCCATAGAAGTGCCCAGGTTTCTTGTGGAGGGGTCTGGACTTACCAGATCACTGTTAAGAATCCGAGCCAGCTCCTCATCTCTTTTTAGTTGCTCTTCTAATGCTGTCTGTGTGGTTTCCAGACCCAGCCGCTGTTCCTCCTCTTCCTCCGCCAGGAGCTTCTGTATGTATTCCTCACTGGCCTTTCGTTCTTCTTCTTCTCTCCTGAGCCGCTCAGCCTCAATCTGAATAAAAAAAAATATAGGAGGAACACAAAGTAAATGTAAAATCAAAGGTGCAGTTTTTTATACTAAAATATTTTTGCATCCCCAATGGTGAAGGTGACAGCACCCTAGATTTATGCACGGACATGGCTATTCCAAGACAATAAAATGAATCATTTGATTGTAGGCAAGGTATATTTAGCCTGTTTCAATTACACGTGATCATTTGGAGTCAGCATCATTGCTTATGTTTAACCCTTTGAGTGCCAACATTTGAGAGTTGTGCAAAAAAATCCACTAAAAATGCCATGGTCGCTCACATTTGTTACATAAACTCAAACAAAAAAAATTATATTTCTTATGGGTACTTGTTTAGTTTCACCGCGGCAGCGCGTGCCGCTCTAGCTAGGAATCTTGGCAGCTTGCCAGACTGCCTTAAGCTACGCCATCAGCATGTTATCAGAGTTGTCAGTCAGAAGTAGCATAGCCAGCTGCTTTACATCTGTAATCTACGTTATCAGCGTAGTCAGTCAGAAGTAGCGCGTAGGTAGTACGGTCATCATATTTACTGAAAAGCGCCTAGTTCTAAAAGCGTCTAGTTCTACTCAGAATTAGCGTCCCTGTCAGAAAAAGTGTCTAGTTCTCGCGACTATGTCAGTAATGCCGTGTTCTTACTGCGAGTGAGAAATACACGGCTTTTCCCCGGCATTGAAATGCCGGGGACTGCCACGCTGGACCCCCGTTCTCACTGCAAGGCAAATTCCCGGGTGAAGAAGTTCTACCCGGGAATTTGCCTTTTAACACGGGTTTTTCGGCAATGTGAACGGGTCAACCTGTGTCTGCATACCCGGATCTCAGACACTGGTAAAAAGAAGGGTTTTACCCATGTCTGAGATCCGGGTATGCGACCCGTTCACACTGCCAAAAATCCCGTGTTAAAAGGAAAATTCCCGGGTCTACATGCTAGACCCGGGAATTTGGCTGCAGTGAGAACGGGGTATTAGCTTGTAGATTCAGAGGTACGCAGTTAGCGTAGTCAGTTGTTGTATTGTCTGAGAGGCAGACGTATCGGAGACATGGCTGCAGAGAGGCTGACTATCTTTACTTTGCCTCAGAGTGAGGAGGAGGCAGTGTCGTTTCTTCAGGGGCAACATTTCCTGCCTGAGACACAGACCTGCCCCAATGGGCACCCGATGAGGCTCGCTATTAGGGAGCGGATGTGTTGCTGCCATATCAGGGCCTGTGGGAAAAAAGGTCAGTTTGAGGGCAGCACAGTGGTTCACAGGGTGCCACCTGACCTTCGTCACCCTCCTGCGAATCGTATTCTGCTGGGCAGAAGAGCTGACCAGCGTACGGTTCTGCCAACGTTATCTCTCCGTGTCCCAGGCCACCACTGTGCAGTATAATAATTTGCTGCGGGAGGCCTGTGCTGTCGACCTCCTGTCGCAGCCTCAGCGGAAGATTGGCGACTCAGGCATCATAGTGGAGGTCGATGAAAGTCTTTTTGTTAGACGAAAAGCCAATGTCGGAACGCCTGCTGCCCCAGCAGTGGATTTTCGGGGGCATCTCCAGACAGACCGGAGAGTGTTTCCTGATGGCAGTCGAGAGGCGGGATGCCAGCACACTCATGGCTGCCATCGAGAGGCACGTGTACCTGGGGACCACTATCTACAGGTGACTTCACATGTATTCCGCGTGCGTTCTCCACGCTTCGGGCTCGGTGGCTCGCTGCGCTATATAAAATCAACTCCACGTCGCAATGGAAAGTGGGGGTATGAAAAGGTCAGTATGACGCGTACCGCTGCGCTCGCCACGCTTCGGGCTGGCGTGGATAGTGGAATAAACAAGGTAGACAGCTGATTTGTCGACAAGTGTCATTGTTAACAGGTTTAATTAGTGTTTTGCACACTGCACCCCTATGTACCCCTATACCCGACTAAAATTTAGACCTTGTAAGGGTCTAAATTTAGATGCACCCTTGTTAGCGGAGCATCTAAATTTAGACACTAAAGCATCTAAATGCCGATGCTGTACTTAGTCGTCTGAATTTTGCGTCTACTACTTAGACGCTATAGCGTCTAAGTAGTAGACGCAAAATTCAGACGCCCCTTTGTTAGTGGTGTGCTGGGCTGTCTATTTCTTTTTGGAACTACAAGTACCACAATGACCTGATAGCGCTAGGCTGCCGCGGAGTCACTGCGCTGACAGGTCATTGTGGCACCTGTAGTTCCACGGAGAAATAGTTCAAGCTGGCACAGTACAACTACACAAGTAAGGCAGCTACGCTGATAACGTAGTACGATGACTACGCTAGTCGCGAGAACAGTACTGCCTACGCTGACTACACTACTTCTGACTGACTACGCTAGCTGACTGACTTAGACGCTAATTCTGACTGGGATGCAACTTCTTACTACGCTAAAACTAGACGCTATTTCTGTCATACACTACACCAATTTTGACAGGGACGCTTACGCTAACTACGTACTTCCTACACTACGCTACTTTTGACTGCCTATGAGGTACTTGTTTATGGAGGCTGATAACGTACATTACAGTTGCTACGCTGATAACGTAGCTTAAGGCATGAAACTAAACAAGTAAGCAGCTGGCGAGCTGCCAGGATTCTAACAGGCGCTACGCTGATAACGTAGCTTAAGGCAGTCTGGCAAGCTGCCAAGATTCATAGCTAGAGCGGCATGCGAGTATACTGTTGCATATTTGCATAGTTGTGAAACTAAACAAGTACCCTTATTTAAGGTAAACAGTACAGGTCAATATAATTAATAAAAATACTTGCTTGTCAATTTTTACACCTATTTTGACAAATTCACTTGGCCCTCAAAAGGTTAATACAGGATAGGGCGGAGAACACGTAATGTTACATTGTATTAAAGCAGTGAACCCACAATTTGGTGGAAGATCTTACCTTGCTAATTTCTGCCTCATACTCTTGCCGGATTTCGCCTGGTCTGCATAACAGACGATTTGGACAGGAGGCCAAATCTAAAAGCAAGGAGGAGGGAAAAGAATAATAATAATATTTAAAACTCTCCAATACAGAATGTACTGGGTATAAAAGCATTGTTATTCATTGGACACATTAGACAGAGGCAGGATGTATAACCTCTACATTGCCACCCTATAAAGAGAGTTTTCCTGACATTTAAAGACAAATGTGGATTATATTGAGAAGGGAAGGCAAACATTGCTGAATTCAGTTAGTGGCCAACAAAAATGTAAGGCTAGTGTGTGTGTCTCCATGCACCTGATTTTTCTTTTTTTTTTTTAAGTAATCTTTATTCAAATATTTCATTTATATACATACAAGACATAACAAAACATTAAAGACTTTCCAATTGACCTTCCATTATTATACATAAAAATAATTCCTGCACACACTATCTATCTTCCCTGTTCGGAACCATTCTGACATGTTTTTTGGACTCTTTATCATTTCTATCTTTGGAGATCTATTCACTTCCTCTCCATTTACTCCTTTATACATGGAAAATTATCGATCACTATTTACATTCAGTTATTCTACCTCTCACAGAGGGGGGGGGGGGGGGATAAACTTAACAAAGAGGATAATTTATTTTCCATCAGATATATCCTTTTGACTGACCACTTTCTCAAGATATCTTGGGTCTTATTTAACATTTTAGGATCTTTTGCGACTTTATCTAAGCATTTGTTTATTATTTACTTGTGTCTATGTGTGTCTATATTCCCTCCCCACCCACCCTCCACCCTCCCCATCCCTTCCCTTCTTAAATTCTGTGAACTGTGTTCTAACTTCTAAATTTTCTTTTACCTTCTCTTCCCTCCTTTCCCTTGTGAGTTATAACAACGCATTAAGCTTTGTGTGTGCCTAAGTGGGTAAGAAAAAGGAGCGGGAAAAAAAAAAAAAAAAAACATAAAGGGGGGGAGGTGGGGGAGGGGAAGGGTGCAGGGTGACAACCATAATTTTTTACCCTTATTTTTTATTTTGTTTTCCCTTTTTCTCTCCGTTTAACGACCCATACTATAAATTCCACTCTTATGTGCATTGTTACGAATTGTCTTACAACCTCTGTGTGTATGAGCCCCTTTTGGCATATTATTCTTTTTTATAATATTTTGTTTTGTACCACCCCTCCCAAGTCTCTAAAAATCTTTTTGTGTTTTTACGTGTGTTACTAACGTATTTTTCGTGTTCAAAAGTGAGGTTTGCCAGGTTGATCCATGCTTTCACTTCTGGACCATTCTTTGCCATCCATGCACGTGCAATGATGACTTTAGCTAATGAGCTCAGATATATTGCCAATTTCCTTTGTCCCTGCGTCATTTGGTCACTTTGCCAAATTCCCAAGATATAATCAATTGGGGAGGCATTTTGGATGGGAATACCACTTTGCTCCATTATAAGCTCAATCTCTTGCCAGTATCTCTGGATCTCTTCACATTCCCAGATTAAATGAAAAAACCCACAGTTCATCTTTTTACATTTTGGACATTTATTAGGGGAATTCGGTGAAAATTTACTAATTTTTTCCGGAGTCATGTAAACTCTATGTAGAATATTGAACTGAATTTGCTGTGTTCTAATGGAATTCGTGGCTACTGTAGGGGATTTAAGAGCGATTTTCCATGTCTCTGCATCTAAACCTGGCACTTCTTTCTCCCATTTTAGCCTTAGATCTTCTAGGTCTTCCCCTTGGGTAGTATCTAATAAAGAGTGGTAGCATCTCGACACTGCTTTCTCCTTTCTTAACCTATTTATAAATACTTTAACCGGTGAGTCTGCAATACTGAACCGCTGCTCTTTGTCAAGGTGGGAGAGTGCGCTCCGCAGTTGAAGATATCTGAAAAACATTTGATTAGGAAGTTCAAATTCTTCCTGCAGCTGGGTAAATGACTTGATTTGATTATTTACATACACCTGTCCTATCGAAGATACTCCATACTGTACCCATATTCTGATTCCTTGGTGTTTTTTAATCTTTTCAAAGTGGTCAAATGAAAATAAGTATGTGTCTGGGTCTATACTTCCTGTCCCCATAATCTTGCTTGCCCACTGCCAAATTTTCTTGGCCTGCATCACCATTGGGGGCTGGGCTTTGGGTTTGAACTTGGTCAATAAGGCCTGTAACGGCGTATAGCCAGGTGCCACACTTGCCACTAGCTTACACAACTCTCGGGGGCAATCGTTTGCATTTAGCCATGTTTTGAATTGCGAAATTTGTGATGCAAAATAGTAGAGCCTAAAATTAGGCAGGGCCATTCCCCCCTTTCTCCTCGCTCTAGTCAATGTGGCCATCCTAACCCTAGGCTTCTTATTTCTCCATACAAATGATGAAATAATGTCATGGATCCTCTTAAATACCGCTTCTTCAATATGACATGGTGCGTGTTGGAGTACATACAGAGTCTTGGGCAGGATGACCATCTTGACTAGGTTGACCCGTCCTATTACCGTGAGGGGTAGTTTTCCCCAGTTTTTACATTTGATTTTTATATCTGTAATTATGGGCTCCAGATTGTTTACAACATATTTCCCTGAATCCTCCGACACGTATATACCCAGATATTTAAACTGTTCTACTCTTTGTGGGTATTGAACTGTGGGACTTGTCCTATTAGATTCTCCTCCAGTGATTAACAAGTGTGATTTACTTAGGTTAGTTGTTAACCCCGAAAATTCCCCATACCTATGGATAATTTCTAGTACCCCGTCTAAGTCTTTCTGGTAGTCTGAGAGTCCGACCAATAAGTCGTCGGCATAGAGAGAAATAATATTGTAGGCTCCTGGACCCCCTCTAGATTCTAGTGCAGCTCTTAGTTTGCAGGCAAGTGGCTCGATCGCCAATGCAAATAGCTGTGGCGACAACGGGCACCCTTGCCTGGTGCCCCGAAAAAGATTGAAGGGTTCTGAAACATACCCATTAATGAGTATCCTTGCGGTAGGCGTTTGGTAGAGTAAAAACACTCTTTCAATAAACTTGGGTCCGAAGCCAAAAGGTATTTAACACCTGCCGCAGGAATGGCCATTCTATTGAATCGAACGCCTTATTGGCGTCGAATGAGGCGACCCCTACACTCTTTTCCGTTACCCCCGCCCATTGCAGATATGAGAAAACTTTCCGGAGATTAATAGTGGTTGATTTCCCGCATATAAAACCGGTTTGGTCCGGGTGTACCATTTCCTGGATCACTTTACTTAGTCTTACTGCTATAATTTTGGCATATATCTTAGCATCTACCGAAATCAATGAAATTGGCCTGTACGAGTCTACACTTAGGGGATCTTTTCCTACCTTAGGGATGACATTAATAACCGCCTCAGTCATTGAATGAGGTAACTTACCCTCCGCTTCCATACCCCTATATAACTGGAGCAGGTGCTCCGCCATGTTCTTCCCAAAAAATCGGAATACCTCTCCTGGTAAACCATCGACCCCTGGGGCTTTGCCCTGCGGCAATGTCCTAAGGGCCTCTTCCACCTCCTCTAAACTAAAGGGTTCTTCCAAGTTTATTTTACTCTCCTCTGATAACGTTGGCATTTGGGGCTGGTCCAAAAAACTTTTCAAGATTTCCGTTTCCGTGTTCAATCTGGATCTATATACCTCTTTGAAATGTTTGACGAATACTTTGGTTATTTCCGGAGTGGTTGTTACAATCTGGCCACTATCTGTGTATATTTTTGTTATCGTACTTGAGGGTGAGTCTGCCTTGGTCAAGTATGATAAAAATTTACCTGCTTTATCACCATTCAAGTAATATTGGTGGGAGCTTTTTAAAATTCTACAACTAGCCATTGTCTGAAGATGCTCAAACCATTTTTGCTGATCACCTAACCATACTCTTTTGGAGACCTCACTTTTGTCCACCAAGTATCTCTGTTCAGACCCAACCATTTCCGACTCTAAGACATTAGCTATTTCACGACATTTTCTCTTCTCCCCTGCTATTTCCTTCATAAGGATACCTCTAAGAAACGCTTTGAATGTCTCCCATACCATTGTAACACTGGCAGTGTCCGTATTATGGTTGAAATAGTCTTCAATTTCCCCACCTATTGCATCACCTCTTTTCAGCCTAGACAGCCAGCTTGGGTGGAAGCGCCAGTATGTAAATCCCTTATCCAGGTTCAGATCTATTTGCATAATAACTGGTGAGTGATCCGAAATGCCGCGTGCTGCGTGCTCTATCTTTACCACCTGATTTGTTAACTCAGCTGAGATCAGCATCATGTCAATCCGGGAGAAGGAATTATATGAGGCCGAATAACATGTATACTGCTGGACATTGGGATGTCTCTCTCTCCATATATCTCGCCATCCCAGCTGTTTAACAAATTCTGCTAAGCCATTATTTTTTATGACTTTACTCGCTTTCATCTGTAGTCTGTCTAATTTGGGATTGATGATTGCGTTATAGTCACCCAAGCAAATGACATGTGCTGCTGGCCGTTCCGCCACAAAGTCCACCACCTTCCTAAGGACGTCATAGGAAAAAGGCGGGGGTATATATATTGCCATTATGCAAAATCTACATGATGCGATATACGCGTCCAGAAAAACAAATCTCCCCTGTGGATCTATTTTGCTCGATATACATTCAAAACCAATACCTTTTTTAATTAACACCGTAACCCCTCTAGAGGATGGAGAGAACTGGGAGTGGTATACTTTTTCAATCCATGGTCTCTTTACCGTGGCTATTTTATCCCCAAATAGATGAGTCTCTTGCAGACATATAATGTCTGCAGTCGTCTCTCTACAGTGCTTCAAAACCAATGCCCTCTTAATTTTTTCATTTATCCCCCTAACGTTCCATGTTAATACATTAACCATTACCAATTTTCCCACTCCTCTCCACCTCGACGCTGAAGTGATAGATCTCCAATTTCATTACCCATTCCGAACAAGGTTTGCAGGATTTACAATTAGTACACATCACACAACATAACAAACAAACACTTACCCCTCCCCCCTCCCCCCTCCCTGTATAACCTATCCCTTTAGGCATACCTATTTCTACCCACCTCCCCGACACACTAATTTACACTATCCACCCTTTGAAGGCTCTTACAAACTGCCACTAAGGTTCTGTCCCCTTTTTTTAAGGCGTGCTCAGCTCCCCATTAAACTACAGGATATCATATACCCCTCTGTCACAAAATGTCGACGCTTGTCATAGAACTTTCTGACAGAGTACCATATTTTAACCTCCCTTACCCTCCCCCCCCCACCCTCCCCCCCCCGCTCAAGGCCCAGAAACTGTCCTCAAACACATATTCACAACCCGCGTCACATTTTATCCAAATGTTTTTTTTTTCTTAGGCGGGCAACTGAGTACGGCCCGGATGGACTTTATTGAGCCATTCTGCAGCTTCTTCTGGTGACAAAAAGAATTTGGTCTCCTCTTTATGCTGCACACGAAGTTTAACAGGATACATCATGGAGTATTTTATATTTAGGACTCTCAATCTTTCCTTTATCTCCTTAAATCTTGCTCTTTCTTTCTGGATTGTATATGGGAGATCAGGAAAGAACGAAATTTTTGGGCCATTAAAACACACGTTTTCACTGTATCTAGCGAGTTTCAATAGGTTGTCCCGGTCCTGATAGTGTAGGAGCTTTAATAGCATAGTACGTGGTGGACCTCCAGGAATAGGGGGTTTAGAGGGTACGCGATGTGCTCTCTCTATTGCAAAGAAGGGGGTAAGAGTCTCCTTCCCGAATACTTGGGTGAGCCAACCTTCCATAAATTTTTCGGGGTCTTTCCCTTCCGCTCTTTCCTCTAGGCCTAACACCCGCAAATTGCTTCTGCGTAGCCTCCCCTCCATATCAGTGACTTTATTCTGTAAGTCCGTGATTTTACTTGAAGATATGTGTATCTGTTTTTGCATAGGTACCATAATGTCCTCCAAACTCGAGATTCGGTTCTCAACCTCAGTTACCCTGTCCCGAGTCTTTTGGGCATCATCTCTCAGCAAAGTTATATCAGATTGTAGTTTGTCAATTTGCCCTGATAGGCGAGTTTCACAGGAGCTGACTGCATTTAGTACCTGCTGTAGAGTGACTTCGTTCTGAGGCTGTTCCCCGCCATTTTTAACTGGAGTTGTATGCGGAGTATTCGAAGTTGAATTACTTGCACTCTGTGCCTGTGCACGTGCGATTTTCTCTTGTCGTGCTGCGGCCGCTGCCCCGGTCTTTACCATTTTGGTGTATGGGACGGTTATACTGGGGTTTTGCCTCTGTGGAGCCCCCACTCGCTGCTTACCCGCTATGCGTTGTGTGCCCTTTCAACTTTGCATATTCAACTGTGTTTACTTTTAGGGGACACTCACTACGCAGGGTTCAAATATTATAGACAATATCACAGTCACTGTGTCTTAAAAAGACACTTTTACTCACGCAGTTTTCAGCTTTCCTTCATGCGGTGTCTTTCCATCCCACATCAGCCTCTACCTCCTCTATGCCGAGGGGGGAGGATACGCTGGCTTTGGGCACCCTTGGCTGTCAGGAGACCTTGCTTGCCACTCTACTTGCTTTGCCAGCTCTGTAGATATCGTCCTGTGGCTGCAGGGGGTCACCAGGTGGGAGAACGCTGAATCCCCAGCCCAGCGCTGAGTGCCTGCCTCTACAGCCCAATTTACTCTGTGGAGCGTCCAATATGTAACACAGAGAGCCCAACGTTCAGCGTCCTAAGTCAGGGCGGGGAGCAGTGCCAGACAACAGCGCAGACGATCAACGCAGTGAAGCAGGGCTCTGGTAAGTTTCTCCGTCTCTGCAGCCTTGTCCTATGTAGCGCTCGCTGCCGTCAGCGTCTGTCAGTGGCGGGGGAGCAGGATCTATTAGCCGGCAGTATGACAGGGGGAGAGACGCCGGTTGAAGCTCCAGCCTCCGGCACAGGTCCGCACATACAGGCAGCAGCCGCACAGAGTGTGTTCGGCGTCAGGGGGTGATCCAGCCGACCTCCGGTAACTGCTGCGGATTCCGGCTCACGCGACCTCCAGTCAGTGTCTAGCCTCGGCGGGGAGAGCAGGGATCAGGAGACGGCGGGCAAGGGAGAGACGCTGGGGAGCTGAGACTCACTTCCCCTCACACACACGCCGCCGTGGCTCCGCCTCCCAGTTTCATGCACCTGATTTTTCAAGAAATTTGTTTATTAATCACATTGTTTGCATCCCCATTTTTTCTATTTAATATCCATAATTCACTGTGATAGCATTACATATACTATCAAAATGAATTCTGGATATTAAATAGAAAAAATGGGGATGCAAACAATGTGATTAATAAACAAATTTCTTGAAAAATCAGGTGCATGGAGACACACACACTAGCCTTTTAACCATTACCATTGTGTTTGTTCCACTTACCTGTGTATGTGTGTTTTTATAGTACGCATTTTTATTTAATTAAATAGTAAAAGTTACATTTTAGGAGTATGTTTTTCTCTTAGGTGCATCACACCATCCATGTTACATGCTTTTATCTCTATGTGCCTTTCTTCTATATTGAACCTGTTGAATGTTGCAAAAAACGTTCAATGTCCATTATATGGCGGGAAAAGTCTCACCGTGAGTACACACTATCAGACTTCGAGCACTTACACTCATGTTAAGTGCTGAGCAGGATGCAGGGTAACATTTACTGGTGGTACTATGGGGAGATGATGGGACCATCGCCTCTACTGGAATTCCTAGTCAGACCAATATTATGACGGGCGTCTGCAAATTTAGGTTTTGGAACACAAGCAGCATAAACTCTGTGAGAATAAGGAAATAGTTCAACGAATAAGCTAAAATGTCATCTTTCTGCTGACCGTTGTCCTTTTAAAAACTTCCTGTATATATACACACACCATACAGTGCATCTTACTATTGTTGCAATTTGCACTATTTGTATACTTCAATAATAAGAATTAAAACACATAAACAAGTCTCACCATCTTCAAACTCATCATCTTCAGCCTCCTGGCCACTGGCCCGACGTCTGCAGTCCTCTGGGTACTGACTTTGGATTGTCTTCCAAAGTTCTAGGTTGACCAGAGTTCCTGAGCGAGTGTTGTGCCGTGCCCAGGTAGAGACACGCATCCTGCAAAAAGGACAACACAAGCTCGCTTTTTCCACAGTCATCTTGAAGCACATGTGGCACAAGGTATGCTTGCATGGCAGCGTCACAGGCTCCAGAAAAATCTCCCGACAGATACCGCACATGCATTCTGATCGTGGCAAAGGAGCTTTTCCTTTTTTTGGCATTCTGGTCTTAAACAGCTCCAATCATCTGCAGGAGAAGGATGGCATGGATCAAAGACTGTCCCATTCATAACCACACAATGAATTCAGTGTTGGTTGCTCCCACTAATTACACCAATTTAGGTTACGCAAAGATTTTATATTAGTTCCTATTTCTTCTTTACTAAACATAAAAAACAAATATATGTATAGGGTTACTTTACAAAACTGCCTAAAAATAATAAAGCTGGATGACTTTTTACAATTAGAACACTTTAGAGAGGAACTGCTGCAAAACTGTTCCAGCTCAATCTGTCCACATCTGTCCCTACTGGATATCTCCTGTTTTAATCTGCTAATATCTCGTAATGTATGGGAGCAAATGACAATCATTTGCTCCCAAACACTGGATTGTCATTTCCCCATTACCAGATTTTTGTTTCCACCAGACAGATACATTTTTGGATGAGTACTAAATTTAAAAGTAGGAATTCCCTGGAATTGATTTGTGACGCAGAAGCTCATAAAAAAAAATATGACTTGGAGCTATTCAATTGTTTTAGGATGACCATCACTAATCGCAGAGGTTGTGCACACAGTGCGGGGGATTAGCCACATAAAGCAGCTTCTCTGCTAATTGTTAACTGCCCAAAAGCGAGGAGCACTGCAGTTAAGACACTCAAAGGCTGCCTTAAATTGGAACTCTGCTTGCACTTCAAGACAGTGCAAGCAGAATTCCACGAAAGGGGATGGGCACCCACTCAAATACAATTGAATAGCCATTAGGGGGGGGGGGGGGGGGGGCCGGACAGGGCACAAAAGGGGTGTGCCTGGGCAGTGATTAAAAGGGGCAGGCCCGTCCTCCGCCGGCAAGAAAAGGGGCGGGCCCAGCCGCCGACGCCACTGAAGGGGGCGGGCCCAGCCAGCCAGAAGGCTCTACACTGCCAGAAAAGCGCCAGGCATCGCTATCGACAGCGGTGCTGGGCTTTCACGGTCACACCAGAGAGGTCGGAGGCAGGCTGTTTTAGCGGGGCCCTTTAAAAAATATTTTTTTTTAAATCGAGCAGGGCGCAGCGCCCCGCTAAAACAGCCTAGCAGGAACACTTATAATGATGCAATGAGGTACCCGCTGGTCATTCATCTTGCTTGCTCATCCCTTCAGCATGCAGTAAGATAATAACCTGTCCTCACACGCATCGTTCCATGTGTAGTCATGATAAACGATGTGCTAATAATGTGTTAACTATTTACAGTTGTTAAACAATCCAGAAAATCCTCTGATCGTTTACACAATTGTTCCACGTGTGTGCATAATTTTGTTTGGCCAGGAGCGTTCTGGATTTCAGGGGAAATTCAGTTACAAAATAAATTGTACATAAAATCGTGACCCGTTATGCACCTTGAGAGAAGGCCCATCATGAAATCTAGAGATTACTCTAAAGGTGCATACACATGCAAAAAGACCATATTGCCAGCGATTGGAGTGTGCACCAGAGATAAATCGCCGGGTGCGCGCTCCCGTTTTCAGCCCCCTAATGGTTGCTGGTCAGAGGAGCATGCTCCCCCGACTAGCGACTTCCCCCGCCTCTTCTCCGGCAGTGTCATTTTTATTAGCGACCATCTCTGGTCACTGATGAAGACAGGACACTGAGCAATATGGTTGATGAGCAATATATTGCCAACGATCACATTGCCAATGATCATATTGATCCATGTGTACACAGCATAACACAATGGAATAATGGAAGAGTGATGTATATTTGATATGAAGCCTTCTATTCATTTCTTGGATGTTCTAGTTAAAAAAATAGATAAATAAAAACACAAAGGTAAAAATTTGTATGGTTAAGCTGTGTACACACGGTGCAATATCGCTGGAAATACAGTATGGTTGCTGAGCGACCATATTGCCAGCGATTTGTTTGTGCTGCAGCGATAACCCGCTGGGGGCACGCTCCCGTGTTAAGCCTCCTAATGGTCACTGGTCGCAGGAGCATGCTCCTGCAATCAGCTGTTTCCCTCTGCGGCTTCCCCAGCAGAGTCTCCTGTTCATCAGCGACCATCTCTGGTCACTGATGAAAAGGAGACACTGAGCAATATATTGCACCGTGTGTACACAGATTTACAGTTTAAAAAAAATAAAAAATAATAATACAGATCCTGGAATGTTCCAAACTGAAACAGTGCCAAAAATGCCTACACACACACTGGTGCCAATTCCAAAGTCTGCAATACTTCCCGCCATTTAGGCAATCCTTTCTTTATTTTTAAATGACTGTGCCGCTTCTGGCACTGACACAGTGATCGGCGCATACTGTACATAGAACAACCAGTATTATATAGCAGTATCTCAGTCCTGGAGGGCACAATGTGCAGAAGTAGAGGGGAACACACATCAGTTTTAAAGGCCTATGTATAAATAGTGACACTGACACAGCGGTTAACATTTTTTCCCCGTTATGTACAAAGTGCAACTCACAAAGGGCAGTGGTAGCGCTTACCACTTTCCGTCCCCGTCATATATGCATGCCTCCTCCAGGAATTCTGACACTGCGCCTGTGGCCAATGTCAGTTACCATCTGAGCCAGGCAGGAGGTTGCAGGACAGTGATAAAAATCTCTCTCCAGTTACTATACCACAACAGGCTTAAAGTAATAAGCTGGGTGCACATTAGCAAATATCATCCATGAACGATATTGTTAACGATTTCCATTGATCTCCTGGACAAACGATATAATGCATACAGATCAAATGATATAATTAGCTACATCAATCAGCAGCCACATCCAAGAGGATGACCACATAGCCTGGATTTTAATGCATGTATGACAGAGGGGTTCGTTAACAACTTGCGGGAGCACACATTGTTAAAAATATTATTATTATTATTTTATTTATAAGGCGCCAAAAGTGTTTTGCAGCGCCGTACAAAGGAACAATACAGGGAGACAAAGCTTGGCATAACATTGAATAAATAACAAAAATAGAGTACAAATAAAGAGCGCCACAGATCAATACACATTACAGCTTAAATGTAAGTAGTGAGGACCCAATCAACATACAACTAGAGGCTAGATGCCAATGATGGAGATGAGTATGCGGACAAAGATGGTCACTGAGTGTTGGAGTACAGGAGAGCTGTGAGATACTTTTAAAAATATAAAGTAAACACATTAGCTTTCTGCATGAAATTATCATTATCATGCACATCATTTAGAAAGTTAATCTAAAAGGTGTGTACACATGGTGCAATATGGTCGCTGAGTAATTTGGGGTTAGCGATATATTGCTCCGTGACCATATCACACAGTATGTTGTTTTTTTTTAGCGACTTTTCAGTTTTGTCTAACTCAACATTGAAAAGTCAAAATTGCAGGCGCATGCTCCTGTAACCAGCGACCAGTACACAGCTAGTTGCAGGAGTGTGCAAGACTAATTGCAAAACTGTGGCAAGCCATGATGGTACATGTAGTTTCACAACAGCTGGAGGGCCATAGTTTGGACATGCCTGCCATAATGGATGGCTTTGGCTTTTCAGACTTGAGTAAATAGGGTCAGACCTAGTTCCCATTGCTAATAATGGAGACTGTAACCTACAGCACTTATTATTACCCCTCTACAGGAAATGTCTGCATTAGTACATAGCAACAATTCATACACCTATGCAGTTTCTGTCTAAATGTTATGGCGGTGACTGAGAAGCAAACCTCGATAAAGGGGCTCCTTAGGGAGAGATGCATCAAAACTTGTGAGTGAGGAAGTTGCCCATAGCAACCACTCGTCCACTACCTATCAGCTTATAGAAAGTACTTGATTAATGCTATGTGGCAGCAGTTCCGTACTATCTCCGCCATTATGTGAGCATGGACAGCAGTGAGGCTCGGGTCACTCTCCGGCCACGGGCATTACACTACACACAGTGGCGGCCCCGGCAAGCAGACATGCCCGCACACGTCCGTAACAGAGGCGCCGTGGTCACTGAGTATGACTGGCCTGATCCCCGGACTATACTTACCGTCACTGCACACCCCCAGCTGCTGCCTCCGGGCCCCGGCCTCAGCCAACGACCCCTATCTGGCGCCAAATCCCCCGAACGAGCCCAATGACAGGAGATCGCGCTCTCCGAGTGGGACCGCGCCAATCTGTAATCAGTCACTAGAGCTCAAACCAGCGGCCATTTTCCAGGAGACCAAAAATTACCCATCACTACGGTGTCCACTAAGGGCTCAGGGCCGCAGATATTGGTTTAGCTACAAATATTTCCCACAGAATAACAACTGGTACCGCAAAACAGCGTACACTGCCTCTGTATGTACATTCTGAAACCGGTGAGGATAAACCTCCGGCGCTAGGGCCGTCAAGCTGTATGTGCAAGCTGCCAGCAGTAGCGATGGCTGCTTTCCCACACCACTAATGGCTCCGCCTTTCGGGAACATGGCTTCATCCGTGAGGACCCGCCTACTACTCTGTCCCGGACCCTCCCTAGCAGCAGTAGTAGTGACTGAGTAGTACTGATTGAATAGTACTGACTGAGTAGTACTGTAACACTGTTGTTGTTTTTGCTGCTGCTGCCGGGAGCGGCATGGGCTCCACCAGGGATGGCTACCGGGAGCGGCTGGTCCTGGCTGTGGATGTTGGGAGCACGATTCTCCGGTGTTACGTGTACAATGAGTCTGCGGAGAGCTGCGGGAGTGCGGAGGAGAAGGTATCAGCAGCAGAGGGTGATAGAGGAGATGTGTGCACTAGTTTGAGGGCAGCATCGATGATAAGGACAGTGCAATTGCCACTTGCTTACTGACTGTCATCCTTTCCTTATGGCAGCAGCTTAAACAGGAGGTTTCTCTGGTGCTGTGGTAATCAAGGACTGTCAGTCTTCACGATGGGACTTGTAGTTCCACAAGTGCAGCAATGTCCCTGGTTACAGAGTGCACATACCATACTGTGTGCAGCTGTCATCTAGCAGTGATATAAACTATTAGCTACTACTGTCTATCACTGGTACAGAGGATATTACACATACAGTGTTGTGCGTTGACACACTGGCTTCTGAGCCAAGGTAACCAAGATCTGTCTCTTCCTGCTGTGGAACTAGAAGTCCTAGCATGCACTGCCTGTCTGTATGGGATACGGTCACTAGGTCAACCACGGAAAGGTTGACACACTCAAAAGGTCGGCAGGGTAATTAGGTTGACGCAAGCATTATGTCTACATGGGGAAGGTCGAGAGTCAAAATGTCAACATTGTTTTTTTGTGGGACTTTTTTTTGAGCCGACAGGTGGTATTTCATGCCCTTCCATCCACTAGGGTGTGGAGGGAGAATAAATTAGTGTGCTGAGTGTAGCGAGCCATGCCAGGGGACGCGGTGCTCCGATACTGTATTAGTATCATTAGTATAGATATAGCCTCAAAGGTTCCTCATGTCTGACGTTTTTCTCTGTGGCAGGTGTATGGAATACGTTGGCACATGGAGAGAAATCTAATTGGAATCGGTACATCTGTCAGAATGAACTTAGGTCTACAGTCATTAGGTCGACCCCACTAGGTCGACTGGCAGGAAGGTCGACCTGACTTAAGGTCGACATGGGCCAAGGTCGACATGACTTAAGGTCGAATTTGCATAAAGGTCGACATGAGGAAGGTCGACTGGTCATAATGTCGACATGGGTTTTTCACTGTTTTTTTTATCCGAATGTCGACACAGTCGACATGGACACAGTTGGCAATGAGAATCGGACCCTCGCTTCGCTCGCATTGCTTCGGGCACGGTGGCTCGCTTCGCTCGCCACAGCTTTAATAACCTCCACGCCCTAGTGGATGGTAGGGCATGAAATACTGCCTGTCGGCACATGTCGGCTCAAAAACCAGTGAAAAACCCCATGTCGACCTTATGACCAGTCGACCTTCCTCATGTCGACCTTTATGCAAATTCGACTTTAAGTCATGTCGACCTTGGCCCATGTCGACCTTAAGTCAGGTCGACCTTCCTGCCAGTCGACCTAGTGGGGTCGACCTAATGACTGTAGACCTAAGTTCATTCTAATAGATGACCGCATCCCAGATGCTGTGGGCCTATTTTTGAGGTTTATTTGCAACTAATTGTATGCTGATTTTTTAATAAATAAGTTAAAAATTACTTTTTTTATTATTTAACGTAGCATATTTTAACACTTTTTATGCATATTTATGCATATTTTAAGTATTTTTCATGCATATTTGCATGCATATTTCAAGCTTTTTCTGTTGCATATAATCCTGTCTCTAGTGATGAGCCATGTCCTGAGAGTGCGTTCATCCTGGGAAATGCACACCGAAGGAGCTGTGTAATACTTAGTACGAGAACCAGGATAGGACCTGGAGCATTTTGTGTTTGTGGGAGACAGATGCCAAGTGCAGCAGAGGGCTCTGGGAGAAATAGAATAAAAAATGGTCCTTTTGATTTAGCAGTGAATGCATCATTGGCCATATAAGTCATGGCAGAGGCCTGTGGTGCATTGGGAAGTAATGCCTAACGGGAGAGGGTTTAGTAAATCGGGTTAAGGTCCAAATTCATGTCTCCCCCCTTCCCAAATGAAAAAGAAAAATCTAAATAATGATGAAGGTGCATAATAGATGGCAGGTAAGACTGGGGGCGAAATGTAATAGGGTGCGATTTTTAGACTAAAAAAAAATCGCACCAAATCGCACCTTTAAAAATCGCATTTTTTGCCGCGAATTCGCATATGTAATGAGATGCGAATTAGCGGCAAAAAAATGCGATTTGCCGCGATTTTTAGTCATGAAAATGTGCGCATTTTCAGTCATGAAAATGTGCGCATTTTTATAAATGCGCTTTTGTGCAAAAAAAAAAAAGTTAAAAAAAAAACGGCGTGGGGTCCCCTCTCCTAAGCATAACCAGCCCCGGGCTCATTGAGCCGGACCTGGTTCCAAAAATACGGGGGACAAAAAATCTGGGGGTCCCCCGTATTTTGAAACCAGCACCGGGCTCCAACAGCCCGCGGTGTCATGCCACAGCCGGGGGACACTTTTTATACAAGGTCCCCCGGCCAAAACATGAGCACCGTGGCTGGTCAGCCTTGGACGGGGTACCTGGAGGAGTGGGGACCCCCCCAATAAAGGGGTCCCCCCCCCCCCAGGCTTCACCCGTCCAGGGCTGAAGCCCGGGGCTGTCACCGGCGTCCGTGGCCAGTGGACGCCGGCCTGATAGGGTTAAATCCATCATACATATCATTACATTGCTTTTTACCGGCGAACTACAAGTGCCAGCAGACCTCCCCCGCATGCTGGGACTTGGAGAACCACAAGTCCCAGCATGCAGGGCATTAATGGGCCCGCTGGGACTTGTAGTCCACCTGTAAAAAGAATGTTTATAAAAAACACACACACAGAGAAGTACAAGTTTATTACACACACACACCTCAATTTTACACCAGCATACTTACCATTCCTGGATCCAGCGCTGGTCTGGCTGCTTTACAGCCGGCTCCCCCCGAACTGACAGGCAGCGGGGAGAACCGGCTTTTTTACAGGTGGACTACAAGTCCCAGCGGGCCCATTAATGCCCTGCATGCTGGGACTTGTGGTTCTCCAAGTCCCAGCATGCGGGGGAGGTCTGCTGGCACTTGTAGTTCGCCGGTAAAAAGCAATGTAATGATATGTATGATGGATTTAACCCTATCAGGCCGGCGTCCACTGGCCACGGACGCCGGTGACAGCCCCGGGCTTCAGCCCTGGACGGGTGAAGCCTGGGGGGGGGGGACCCCTTTATTGGGGGGGTCCCCACTCCTCCAGGTACCCCGTCCAAGGCTGACCAGCCACGGTGCTCATGTTTTGGCCGGGGGACCTTGTATAAAAAGTGTCCCCCGGCTGTGGCATGACACCGCGGGCTGTTGGAGCCCGGTGCTGGTTTCAAAATACGGGGGACCCCCAGATTTTTTGTCCCCCGTATTTTTGGAACCAGGACCGGTCCAAGAGTCCGGGGCTGGTTTCAGAAATACGGGGGACCCCTATGCTTTTTGTTCCCCCGTATTTTTGGAACCAGGTCCGGCTCAATGAGCCCGGGGCTGGTTATGCTTAGGAGGGGGGACCCCACGCCGTTTTTTTTTTTATAAAAACACTTTTACACATTTTTATTAACAGAACCATGCACAGATCTCAATGATCTGTGCATGGTTCTGTCAAATTCGCCTGTCAGAACCTGGTCTATTTTTTTTGCGATTTTTGGTAACATTGACCAAAAATCGCACCCTATTACATTTGCGAGTTGTATACTTTATAATGGGAAAACATCTGGATGCGAATTGAAATGTGACTAAAAATCGCACTTCTAAAAGTGCGATTTCGCGGTAAAAAGTGCGATTTTTTTACCGCGATTTTCAACCTATTAAATGTGCGATTTTCGGAAAATGTGCGATTTCGGACGTTTTTGACCAAAAATCGCACATGTCTAAAAAATCACACCCTATTACATTTCGCCCTGGGATTGGGATCAGCACATGAGATTGTGGTATAGTCACTGCGGAAAGACTAGGGCAGTGGTAACCAACCCTAGCCCTCGATAGCTACCAACAGTGCACATTTTCCAGATAACCTAGCTGCTGCACAGCTGCACTCATTAATCACTGACACATTTTAAAAGATCCACAGATGGAGCTAATTAGCTCACTTGTGATTCTGTGAGGAGACCTGCAAAACATGCACTGTTGGTAGCTCTCGAGGACTAGGGTTGGCTACCCCAGGACTAGGGTATAGTGGACAGATAGAAGATTGTTCGAACAAGACAGTGTCTATTTATGTAGAGATTTATCAGAGCTTGGATAGAGAATCGGGAGGTTATTCTGGTTGCTACGCTCCCCCACGTGTTCGCATCGGTGAGCGATGTTTTCTTTATGCGCATGTGCATACGCTGGGTGCAAGCGGGCATGGCAAACTGCTAGTTCACTGTCCCCTTCGCACACACCAGTGCTGGCGGCGGCGAAGGGCTGCGCCCATGAGAACACCCAGCATTTCATGGGTGTTGCCATGGAAATTAGGCAGTGGAGCGGCTGCCATCACCGGACATCGGCTACATGCACAGGGAACACGCAAAGCTAAGACACCAGAGAGGCTGCAAATGGATGTTTATGCAAAACATCAGCCAATGCTGTGCGTGGAACTGGCAGCGTTTAATCTAAACTCCCCCCCCCCCCCCCCAAGGAGAAGTCTCCACAGGCTGGCTGAGGTGTGTTCACCTGTGCACTGTGGGAATAATGATGTGTTCTGCAGATATGACATTAACTACCTGGTGTATTTAGCTCTTCATCGCCTCACTTGGCTTTGGATGTCTTATTTTTGGATGTCCATGGTGGTTTGGTATGAGGCTTCAGGTACCATGGTTAAAGGGTGATACGGAACACAATTATGAACCTATTATTAAGTGCTGAAATAGCAGGAATGGCACATTGCCTTCTTTATGCACAAATAAATCCCCCCTCTGGTGTAATTGTAGGAACATTCAAAGTTAGGTACAAGTGGGAATGGATTAGGGCCCTTATTTTGGTGGACTCGCTTGGCCGCAAATTTGCACAGGACCGATGTTTTGCTTATGTGCATGCGCAGCAGCATTTCTGCGCATTTCTATAGGCTGGGTGTGTGCAGACTCTGTTTGCCGGGTTCACGCACCCAGCCTTTTCCCTTGGGGGAAAACGCTGGGCGCACACATGCTAATGTGTCGCGTTCTCACGTGCGGGGTGCGGACAGCTGACATAACCAGATGTCAGCTGCCTGCCCAATTCCCTGCAATTCTAATCGCATATGCACGGGTGGTCTGGACCAACCTTTACATATGTGTGCGCCTTCACTATCATTCGATGGTCGGCGACCATCGAAAGATGGGGGAGGTTCCCACTGGCATGCGGATGGATGTTCATGTAAAACATCCATTCGCAAGCCTTGTGAATGCATCCCGCGTGCGAGTGAGTGGCGCCGGCTAACTATTCGCAAGGCGGGGGTTAGAGTGACTCACAAGGATGCAAATTTGCATCCAAGCGAGTCAACCAGTTTAAAGGCCCAGGTGTAGAGGTAATGACTTTGTGGCCTTTTAGGATGATTTAGGGCTCTCTAAATTTTTGTTAGTGTGACCTTTGGGAGACATGTGAATTGATGCAATTGCCTAAGTAATAATATCTACTTGTCCTGTTATCCTCTAATCCAGGTTTCCGGTGCTGTGCTGCTCTGTAGACAGCAAAGTGCAGCATGCCATGCCTTAGAAATATGGAGTTTATTGTACATTGAACTCCATATATTGGCTAAACTTTGTCTAGGAACATAACAACAATTAGCTCCCTCCCTTATTTCTCTCACCCCATGGTCCAAGAAGACATAAGTCCTCAGGACTGAGATGTTCTGGTGGTGAAGCCATAGATAAGATACAGGCTGGACTATGCTCTGGTGTCACCTCACTCCCATCAGCCCTAGGGCCAGATGTATCAACCTTCAAAAAAGTGATAAAATGAGATTGATAAACAGCCAGCCAATCAGCTCCTGTCATGTTACAGGCTGGGTTTGAAAATGACAGGTGTGAGCTGATTGTTTATCACTCTCCATCTTATCACTTTTTGAAGCTTGATACATCTGGCCCCCAGTAACGGATAATATTTTGGCTTATGATAGTTAAATAAATGATTTGTAATTGTTTTATTATGTTCATTACTCCATTATAGTTTATCCTTGGAGATTATTCCATTGTGTTTATCTTTGCCTTCCTGACAGATAAAGGTTCTTTATCCCCGCCATGGACATGTGGAGATGGAGCCTGAAGGACTGTGGGAGCAGTTTGTGACTGTAGTAAAGGAGGCAGTGAAAGGTAAAGAAGGCTGACATGCGTGCTGAACAACTAGCTCAGTTCTGACTGCCAGGGTTAGTATAAAGCGTCTATTAACGCATTGCTGATATCCTGTAATCCCTGTGCTCACAGATGCAGGCATTCACATGAATCAGGTCGCTGGTCTTGGAATTTCCACACAGAGAGCAACTTTCATTACTTGGAACAAGTAAGTTACTACAGACGAGGGATGTTCTACCCTGTGGTAAAAAAGGGAACATTTATTGTAGTGAAACAAACCACTTTAAAAATAAACCTCAGGTGTTTTTTTTATGCGTCAATTAATAGGCATTTCTAATTATCACTAATTATCGTGTTTGTCACACCTAAAATTACCAGGCACTTACTAATTAGAACCTCAATAAAAACAATTTATTCCCCATCTCTTATCGATTTAAATCATTTACAAAAGCAAGGGAATAATGTGTGCTGTATAATGTCATGTGCTCCACCCCTACCTATTACACAATAACCTGTTTGCAAATGGGATTATTGGCTTTTCTTGTAAAGTCTGAGTAAATGTGATACTTGTGGGACTGGTGTTGTACAGCAGATCTCCGAATCTCATATTCCCTAGAAACGGCCATAGCCAAACATTAATTAACCAGTTGTACTCAAGCTGTGTACACAGGGGGCAATTTGAAGCACATATCGCTGGCAATATGGCCACTGAGCGACCATATTGTCAGTGATTTGTATGTGCTGTTGGCGATAAATCGCCGGGTGTGTGCTCCCATGTTTAGCCCCTAATGGTCATTGGCTTAGGGGCTGAACAGGCAGAGTCTCCCTTTCATCAGCAACCATCTCTGGTCGTTGATGACAACGGGACACCTAGCAATATATTGCTGAGTAATGTTATAATGTAATATGTCCCATAGAACTAGCATTTAACATGCTTATTTTTTGGGGAAAAATCTTTTTATTGAAGGTTTTTCAGAGAATTACATAATGGTAAAACATAATCCTGTACAGGTGTAAAAGGTAACAATCATGCAGAAATAAGCTGCCAAAGAAAGACCTAAAAATTATGAGATTTGTAAAAGGCGATTGCCAAGTCAGAAACAAACTGGCGATATTTATTATTTAAGGGGCAATTAGGAAAAGGGGGAAAAAGGAGAGAGAGTAAGCAGAGGGGAGAGAAAAAGGGGAAGAGATGGGTGTCAGCTGGTGCATTCCGCCGCCAAGAGATTATTCGTAATACAGGGGCAGATTTATTAAGCCTGGTGAAATGATAACGTGGCCAGTGATAATGCACCAGCCAATGTGCCCCTAACTGTCAAGTTACAGGCTGAGTTTTAAAAAGGACACTAGAAACTAACTGGCTGTTGCGTCATCACCGGCCATTTCATAACTTCACTAGGCTTAATACATCTACCCCATAGTGAGGTAAGGTTATATGGTTTTGGCTCCAAAATAGTCAGTCCGAGGCCTCCAGATTTCTGAGATTGACTGGGGAATCATGCAGCATCGAAGAAGTTCTCTCCGTCCAATACGTAGTCTATGTAGCATTAATGGTAGCTGAGATAGATGGGGGTATGGCTGATTTCTGTTTTTACCAAATATGTTTCATTTATTTCTGTGTTGGGCGAGAAAGCTGAGAAATAAGTTGGGAAAATGTTTGCAGTGGAGTGTTAGGTGTGTAATCCCCAACAAGATTGACCGGTACGGCTGTATATGCGGACAAGACCACCAATTGTGCAGTATGCATTCTCTCTGACCACAGTTACGCCAGCAAAGCTTTGTAGTAACTAGATAGACTAAGTCATGTGGGGACTAGGGGACTGATTCAGCTCCACATGCTGGGCTGCGAATATGTAGCCGAGTGAGTATTAAATGCATGCGCAAGCCATCCGTTCTGAAGGCAGCGAGCAAAGGTTGATTGACTCCCTGCGGTCATTTGGGGGCGTGCCGCCTGTGTTTTCTAGGTGTACCTCAGTCCCTGGCCATATGGCGGGATGGCCATTGACGTCATCAGCAGCCTCCTTCTCCCCTCGGACTTTGCAGCCCTGAGTGAGTCCAGGGGAAAAAAATGATTCAATGGTGAATGATTTTCCCCATGTGTGCACAGCTGTCTACGCATTTGCAGCAATGTGGGGAAGTGCGGGGACATGCGTTCGTCAGGGCAGTGTTGACCTGCTCACTGGGCTCTCAGCCCAGCGTGCAGTTTTGAATCAGGCCCTAGGTACCAGGGTAAGTAGAGCTTATAAGCAGTTTCCTTCACACGCACAGAGATCGCCTTTAGTCACCTTCTGTCAGATTTTAGCGCATCCATTTATAGGGTCTCATCTCGCTCCCATAACGAGAGTTACTTGCTTTTATTGCTTTTTTATTTTGTACTGTGAGTGTAATTTACCTTTTGTTTGTGTGCTAGTTACAAGTATATATTTTCTGTGATGGCATTGGGTAGTTCTTATTATTAAGAAAGAGACATTTCTAAGCCTTCTGTTTTTCTGTTTTCAAGATCTCCTTTTTTTTTTTTTTTTACTTCTTCTTACCTTATCATCTTTTTCAGAAAAACTGGAAAACCCTTTCACAATTTCATCAGCTGGCAGGACCTGCGGGCTGCGGAACTGTGCAGCTCCTGGAACAGCTCACTGCTGCTAAAGGTACTTTAGGATGTTATCTGTATCTTTCCATGCAAACAAACAGTGGTTTTATAAAAGATAGGAGGGCTTCTAAGGCCAATGTTCAATGAGGGTCTAGAATAGATGATTAGAGCAGAACATTATACTTCCTGTTGGGGGTCGGGGATGGTTGCACACTTGTAGAGCTCCTGCTCTCCCAGCCCCTGCTGGGTCACGCTGGGGAGACAGACGAGCTGCAGCAGCAGGCGGCGGGCAGGCGGAAGATCCATCACGGAAGTGGTTCGGCCTAGAAGAGCCACCCCATGCCGTCATCCCTCGGGACTACAGGCGCAGCGGCAGAGGAGGACCCCCCGTCCGTCCCGCGACTTGGCATCCAGGTTCTCACTGACCACAGGCCCCGATGACCATTGGAGGTTAAAGTGAGGAGGCTCTGCCCAAGGGCACCAGCGGTGGCCCCCCCTACCCAGCGCTAGCCAGGTCGGGGCCGCTGGCTCACCCCCACGTGGGCTCATCCCCCCAGGAGAGGAGGCCTTTGCCCACAGGAGACACCAGCAGTGGCTCCTTTCCCTACAGGCCTGGCCTCTGCCCCCTGGCTCACCTAGGAGAGGAGGCCTCTGCCCACAGGAGACACTAGCAGTGGCTCCTTTCCCTACAGGCCCGGCCTCGGCCCCCCTGCCTCACCCATGCCACACGCTCTGGCCTACTGCCCAACCAAGGCCCCCCAGACATATTGCCCCCCCCCCCCCCAGCTTCCAAGTGATTGGGACTCAGCCACAAAAAACACCATGAAGCAAGGAAATGGCCTGTCCAGGCCCTGCTGCTGAACTGGAAGCAATCAAGATGGCGCAGCTGATGGCTGCCTAGGAGCTGTGCAGCTCAGCCAAATATCTTCCCCATTTGTAAGTATATATATATATATATATATATATATATATATATATATATATATATATATATATGTGTGTATACATACCTCCCAACATGACCCTCTCCAGGAGGGACACAATGCTCTGTTTCTGGACTTCCCTCTTAATTTATGATTACCATCACCTGTGCTGAACCACCTTTCTTATCAACTATCCTGTTTAAAACAGGTGATGGCAATCATACATTAAGAGGGAAGTCTAGAAACAGAGCATTGTGTCCCTCCTGGAGAGGGTCATGTTGGGAGGTGTGTGTGTGTGTGTGTGTATATATATATATATATACACACACACACACACTGGAGGTGAATAGAGCTCCGTGGAGAATAAACACCAGCGTGGCACTCCGGGTCTTGGTACAGGTGCAATATTTATTTGTGCAACAGTTTCGGGGACATTCTCCCCTTCCTCAGGCAGACAGCATAATAACAGTAGAAAAAAAGGGGGAGGGATCAGTAGAGATTGGGTGGGTGCATACTGCAGGTAGATATATAGGTCGTCCAACTGATACACTTCACTTTAAAATTTAACTTTTATTAATGATTTCTAAAAGAGAGATGCGCTACTCACATACTCTCATTATAATGATAGTAAGGTGAATAAAGATGAGAAAAAGTGATTAAAATAACTGTGATGTAGATATTCAGTTTAATATGTGAATTACCGGCTCTTTTGTTTTGGTGCCCCTTACTTTAGGGGTTAATGTTGCTTTAAGTGAGACTGTTAAGCTTCAGTCTATCACACTATGCCACCTTTAATTTGAATAGGTGTTTAGTTGTGGATATTTATACTTGTTAGCACAGTGTGCTGTTTATTACTATGCTTAGAATGTACAATTACATGAGGGTGTGTATTATACTGAGCTCTTTCTCCCTTTTTGGCACTTTGACTGGTGTGTGGTCAGGGCGTGTTGGGTGCACACATTACCCGATATTGCTTGGAGTCTAGAGTTTCTAGATCCTAATCTTGTAGTGTCCCGTATTGGGTATTAGTGATGCTCTGTTAGTTTATTATAATCTCCACACCACATACAGTCAGGATACACACTGTTAAATGGTACTTGATATCAGCGTTTTTAGAACCCACTTTGCGGCAACCTATCTATTGTAGTTGGTGCCCGCGGCTCTCTATATACTTAGAGGCGCATTTACAGTCAGTACTGTGCTGACATGTATGGGGAGACATCGATTAGTGCATATACACGTTGTGCATGATTATCACTTAGTGTATATCTGATGTTCTGATCATCAGTATTTATCAGGGCTGGTGCTAATATATCACCAGCATCAGTTATTAAAGCACCAATTGTTGGTGTCTCTTGCACTCAATACAGGTGCTTGTACAATAAATTGTGCACCAATCTATGTTACTGTTTGCATACAATTATCATTCAAAAATACACTATCTCCTTGTGCTGGTGTTGCGGTGTCAGCACACGCACCCTGCCGCTTATATTCACATAAACAGTGTTTCCAGTGCTTAATGGGACATAGTAACTCTTTACAACTTTGTAATTGTCTCCAAATGTGTCTAATACTCAGACTGTTTGTCTCTCAGCACTGGTTTTAGCGTTTATCACTGGCGTCTGCATATACATAATAGTGGTACTGGGACAGTGAGCTGTATACCGATAGTTTCACATCAATCCTTTTGCATTCAATTGGGGTCCTAATACAGTGAGTTCTACACCCGTATGTACTAGCGTTTACATGTAGCTGTCAATCTTAATCTTACACGATCCCCCGGCATTAGTACCACGGTATCAGTGCGTATGTCCCACCACTTGTATTTCTGTTTACAGTATTCCCATTGTTGGTAAGACTTCTTGCAATTTCACAATTGTCGCCCAATGTGTGTCTGATAATCAAACTATCAATTTCCCTCAGTACTGAGGGAAATTGATAGTCTGATTATCAGACACACATTGGGCGACAATTGTGAAATTGCAAGAAGTCTGAGTATTAGACACAGTCTGAGTATTAGACACATTTGGAGACAATTACAAAGTTGTAAAGAGTTACTATGTCCCATTAAGCACTGGAAACACTGTTAATGTGAATATAAGCGGCAGGGTGCGTGTGCTGACACCGCAACACCAGCACAAGGAGATAGTGTATTTTTGAATGAGAATTGTATGCAAACAGTAACATAGATTGGTGCACAATTTATTGTACAAGCACCTGTATTGAGTGCAAGAGACACCAACAATTGGTGCTTTAACCCCTTTCTGACACAGCCAGTTTTTGCCTTCCTGACAGAGCCCTTTTTTTCAAATCTGACATGTATCACTTAAGTGGGGATAACTTTTTTTTGCTTTTACTTATCCCAGTGATTTTTAGATTGTTTTCTCGTGACACATTGTACTTCAAGTTAGTGGTAAATTTGGGTCGATACAGTCTGTGTTTTTTTGTGAAAAATACCAAAATGTCGCAAAAAAATGGAAAATTTAGCAATTTGCAAAATGTTAAATTTTCTGCTTGTGAGACAAATAATCATACCACTCAAAATAGTTAATAACTAACATAGACCATATGTCTACTTTATGTTTCCATCATTATTTCAACTTCCTTTTAAATTTTTTGGACACTAGGAGGCTTAAAATATGAATAGCAAATTCTCAAATTTTCAAGAAAATTTCAAACACTGATTTTTTTAGGGTTCAGTTCTGATGAGACTTTGAGGGACTTGTATGTGAGACACCCCCATAAATGATGCCATTTCAAAAACTGCACCCCTCACAGTATTCAAAACAGCATTTTGGAAGTTTGTTAACCCTTTAGGTGTTTCACAGGAATTAAAACAAAGTGTAGGTGAAATTTCAAAATTTCATTTTTTTTGCAGATTTGCAATTTTAATACATTTTTCTAAGGAACACAGTACATTTTACTAGAGAAATGTGACTAAAAATTGATTCCCCCAATTCTTTTGTTTTCATAAATATCCTATATGTGGCCCTAGTGTGCACGTTGACCAAACCACAGGCTTCATAATAGAAGGAGCACCTACTTGATTTTGGAGCCTCCTTTTTATGAGATTATATTTTAGGCACCATGTAGGTTTCTAGGCACCATAAGATGCTAAAAGTTAGGAACCTCCCCCACAAGTGACCCCATTTTGCAAACTACACCCTTCAGGGAATTCATTTAGGGGTATAGTGTACATTTCAAACCCCCAGGGGTTTCACCAATTTTGATACAACTGGGCTGTGAAAATGAAAAAATTTAATTTTTCATTTTCACAGCTCAGTTGTATCAAAATTGGTGAAACCCCTGGGGGTTTGAAATGTACACTATACCCCCTGATGAATTCCCTGAAGGGTGTAGTTTGCAAAATGGGGTCACTTGTGGGGGGGTTCCACTGTATGGGTGCTTCAGGGGTCATTCAACCAGAATCTGTGCTGCAAAATCCAAATATCACTCCTTCCCTTCTGAGTCCTGCCATGCACCCAACTCGTATTTTTTGGTCACATATGAGGCATTGCCATACTCGGGAGAAATTGGGGCACAGATTTTGGGGTGCTTTGTCTCCTTCATTCCTTGCGAAAATGAAAAATTTTGAGCCAGATCTGCATTTTTGTGTAAAAAAATGTAATTTTTTACACAAAAATGCAGTTCTGGCTCAAAATTTTTCATTTTCGCAAGGAATGAAGGAGACAAAGCACCCCAAAATCTGTGCCCCAATTTCTCCCGAGTACGGCAATGCCTCATATGTGACCAAAAAATACCATTTGGGTGTATGGCAGGACTCAGAAGGGAAGGAGTGATATTTGGTGGTGGAATGAATGGTGGGTGCTATGTCGCATTAGCAAGACCCCCGAAGCACCAATACAGTGGAACCCCCCCACATGTGACCCCATTTTGCTCACCAGCTTTGGGAGGGGGGCTGGCGCTGCGGCTGGTGGGGGGGTGGGAGGGGTGCTGGCGCTGCGGCAGCCGGGTGGGTGGGAGGGGGGGCTGCCGGGTGGGAGGGGGGGGGGGCTGGCAATCGGTGGTGATCGGTGCTGTACTTAACAGCACCGATCACTGTATATATATATATATATATATATATATATATATATATATATGTGTGTGTGTGTATATATATATATATATATATATATATATATATATATGTGTATATATATATATATATATATATATATATATATATATATATATACACACACACACACACACACATATATATATATATATATATATATATATATATATAGTTCATTTCATTAACGTTTCTGCTGCTGTGCTGCGGCTGGCGGGGGGGTGGGAGGGGGGCTGGCGCTGCGGCTGCTGGCTGGGTGGGAGAGAGGCTGCCGGGTGGGAGGGAGGCTGCCGGGTGGGAGGGAGGGAGGCTGCCGGGTGGGTGGGAGGGAGGGCTGCCGATCGGTGCTGTACTTAACAGCACCGATCTCTGTGTTACCGAGCGGCTTAGCCGCCGGTAACACAGAAAACGCTGCAATTGGCTGTTCACTTTTGAACAGCCAATCGCAGCGATCGCCGACCGGAGGGGGCATCCCTGCCCCCCCTGGGCGGCGAGGGGGGATGTCTGCTGTCAGGGACAACAGACATCTCCAAACTGTCACCGCGTCTATAGACGCGGTGACAGTTTAATGGCATGACGTACATTTATGCCATGTGTCGGGAAGTACATCCCGACCATGACGTAAATGTACGTCAAATGTCGGGAAGGGGTTAATAACTGATGCTGGTGATATATTAGCACCAGCCCTGATAAATACTGATGATCAGAACATCAGATATACACTAAGTGATAATCATGCACAACGTGTATATGCACTAATCGATGTCTCCCCATACATGTCAGCACAGTACTGACTGTAAATGCGCCTCTAAGTATATAGAGAGCCGCGGGCACCAACTACAATAGATAGGTTGCCGCAAAGTGGGTTCTAAAAACGCTGATATCAAGTACCATTTAACAGTGTGTATCCTGACTGTATGTGGTGTGGAGATTATAATAAACTAACAGAGCATCACTAATACCCAATACGGGACACTACAAGATTAGGATCTGGAAACTCTAGACTCCAAGCAATATCGGGTAATGTGTGCACCCAACACGCCCTGACCACACACCAGTCAAAGTGCCAAAAAGGGAGAAAGAGCTCAGTATAATACACACCCTCATGTAATTGTACATTCTAAGCATAGTAATAAACAGCACACTGTGCTAACAAGTATAAATATCCACAACTAAACACCTATTCAAATTAAAGGTGGCATAGTGTGATAGACTGAAGCTTAACAGTCTCACTTAAAGCAACATTAACCCCTAAAGTAAGGGGCACCAAAACAAAAGAGCCGGTAATTCACATATTAAACTGAATATCTACATCACAGTTATTTTAATCACTTTTTCTCATCTTTATTCACCTTACTATCATTATAATGAGAGTATGTGAGTAGCGCATCTCTCTTTTAGAAATCATTAATAAAAGTTAAATTTTAAAGTGAAGTGTATCAGTTGGACGACCTATATATCTACCTGCAGTGTGCACCCACCCAATCTCTACTGATCCCTCCCCCTTTTTTTCTACTATATATCTAACGATTAGAGAAGGGTAGCACCACTCCCTAACCTAGACAAAAGAATAGAGAATAATCATGTGTATATATATATATATATATATATATTCATATAAACGTTAAGAGGATGCTGTTGTAGCATTTAACAGGCGAACAAAAAGAATTCAGTGCGGAACATAACCACTTCCCCTTCCCTTTATCTCTATAAGCATAATAACAGTACAAGCTTAGGGTCCTACCTTATATCTGTGAAATGAGTTTAGGGCGCCTCCTCCTACCACGCCACGTCAGCCGTCTGTCCCAGGCTGAATCCCGCCGTCTGCCGGATGCAGAGCGCAGGTCACTTCCGGGGTATGACGTCTCCTAGCAGCCGCCTGCATGCTAGACCCGTTGCCAAGCAAACAGGTCAGCATGATGTCCGGCTGTTGCTAGGCTACAGGACGCTAGAGCGTGGGTTTTGTGCGGAGGGGCGCATTGCAGTGATAATAAAACGTGCTGTGAAATATAAACAAACATACACAGATATAAAAACACTCTGCAGGGGATAAAGAGTTAATGCATTCGTGCTATGCAAGAAATATTGTGCTGATTGCGCTAATGCTGGCTCAAGTTATATGCCATATTACTAGGAAAAAAACAAAACATTTTTGTGCTGGCCTGCGTTTGCAGGTTTGCACTATGCAGTTACATATTAGTCATTTAGAACCAATTTAGCATACTTTATAGAAAGGTACTAATTGTTAGATGAGTATATTGGCTACCTTGTCTGGTCACTAAAGCACTTGCTAACTTGACGAGGAAGTTACTTAGGGAATTGGGGTGTCTTTGTCTATTAAGAGCAGTTATTGCCCCAACTGGTCATTTCAATGTATTCCACATGATACGTTCATTAAGTCCATTGGGCGAGACGGTGTTTAGTCTGTATATCCAGCGTGCTTCTAGGCGTAATAGTGCCTTTTGACGATCCCCTCCTCTGGGCATTGGTGGTATATGGTCTATAATGTAGTAGCGCAGTGAAGCCAATGTATGTCCTTTATCACGAAAGTGAACCGCCACCGGTTGTTCCATCGGCTTTTTTTCCAGGGCCGCCTTTATGGCGGACCGGTGGGCTGCCATCCTCTCTTTAAATTGTCGGGTTGACATGCCGACGTAATATAGTCCACAAGGACATATGATGATGTACACCATGTATCGTGTACTGCATGTAAGGACATGCCTGATGTGATATACTGTATTTTGTTGCTATGTGGGTGCTTAAAAGAGGTACTTTGGACCAGGTAGTTACAAGTTGTGCATTTGATGTATTTATAGCATCCTGGGGCCTTTATTTGATGGGTAGATAGTCTGTTATCATCGAAGCCCGTAATGTCCGTATGCACCAGTAGGTCTTTGAGGTTACGGCCTCTTTTATAACACGTCATAGGACGTACTTTAGAGAAACATGGCAGTTTGGGGTCTGTCGCCAATATTGGCCACAATGCTTTGCTGGCGGTAGGGATGAGGCTACTATTGTTGTCAAAAGTAGTGGCCCATGGGAACACTTTTGTGTTGTCTTTTTTAGTGCTTCTGGGTACCAACAGGTTGTCTCGATTTAGTCCAAGGACTCTTTGTTTGGATGCTTGTAGTGTGGCAAGGTGATAGCCTCTTTCATGGAATTTTTTAATAATGGTGTCCAGTTGTGCTGGAAGGGATTCTACATCGCTGCAAATTCGTGCCACTCTGAGCATTTGTGAAGAAGCCAATCCCTTTTTCAATGGGGGGGGGGGGGATGATGGCTGCTTGAAAGCAAAAGCGTGTTGCGATCTGTGCTTTTATAAAAGACTGTGGTGTTAATAGTCCCATTATTGAGAGTGATCGTTACGTCCAGGAAATTGATTGATTTATTGCTCCATGTGTACATAAACTTGATTGGTCCGGGCATTGAGTTGATTTCTGTCATGAGGTTGGTGAATTGATCTGACGTGCCCTGCCACAGCATGAACAGATCATCGATAAATCAACACAAAAGTATGATGTTGCAGTTGGTGATTTGTTCTGTAAAAAAGATACGTTCTTGTGCGATCATGAATACATTCGCGTACGCCGGTGCCACGGCCGATCCCATGGCACATCCGGCGAGTTGGAGATAGATCTGTCCATAACAACAGAAATAGTTGCGTCTGAGAACCAGTTCTAGAAGTTGTAAATACAGTAATTTGTCGATTGTAAACTCAGAGCCCAGGGCATCAATGAAATCTTTCATGGCCAAGAGCCCTTGGTCATGGGGGATGGAGGTGTATAGTGATGTAACGTCCATCGTACACATTATTGTTGATTTTGGGAGTTCTGGAAGTTGTTTTAACCGGTTTAGAAAGCTTGTTGTGTCCAGGAGGTGGGTGTCTTGAACCACCGCATGTGGTTGGATTAATACATCAAGTAGTTGGGAGACTGGTTGGAATAAGCTTCCTCGAGCAGATATAATTGGACGTCCTGGTGGAAGCGTAGCATTTTTGTGGATTTTCGGGACGCTGTAAAGGATCGGCAAGATTGGATGAGCAGTGTGTAAGGCATCTTTAAGTTTAATGTCGATTAATTTTTTGTCAACCGCTTCTTTGAGCAAATTGGTCAGCTCCTTTTGATATGTATCGGTGGGGTCATGATACAGCTTTTTATAAGTATTGCCGTCTTCTAGCTGGCGTAGAATTTCCGATTTATATGTGCTTAAATTCTGAACCTCGATACCCCCGCCTTTGTCGGCGGGTCGTATAACGATACTATGATCGTCGCTGAGGTTTTTAAGTGCTTTGGTTTCTCCTTTGGTTAAGTTGGAATGAAATGCTGTGGGGGCTGCTTTAAACCTCTCCATAGACGCATCGAGTAGCCGGGTATATGTTTTGATGGACGAGTTTTGTGATATTGGGTCAAATGTAGATCGACTGTGAGTTCGGATGAACTGCTCAATTGGGGGTGCTTTGAGTGGGGGGCTCCGCATTCTGGAAGTGTTCTTTAAGCCTTAGTTTACGATTCATCTTGTGGATATCTAATTGCCATTCAAATGGATCAGGTCGGTTTGTAGGTATGAAGGAGAGGCCTTTTTCCAAGATATGTTCCTCATCAGAGGTAAGCGACCTGTCTGATAGATTGAAAATAGCATTTATTTTGGGCCTGGTCGTTTTGAAGATCCTCTCCCTCTGGCCGCCGTGACGGGTTCTTTTGCTGTAGGACCTCTCCTTGTAGTAACCCCTAACAGCTACTGGCTGTTGCAATGACCAATGGTGCCTCTGATGGCTGCCTAGGCGCTGTGCAGCTCGGCGGGTATGTTTTCCCTATGTGATAACTACTGTCTCTGCTTGTATTGTTACCTGCCTGGCTGTTGCGTTAACCAGTGGCTCCACTGATGGCTGCCTAGGTGCTGTGCAGCTCAGCGGGTACGTGTTCCATGTATGATAATTGTACTGTCTCTGCTGATATCATTACCTACCTGGCTGCTGCAATGACAAGAGGCTCCGCTGATGGCCGCCTAGGCGCTGGTTAGCTCAGTGGGTAGATTTTCCCTATGCGATAACTGTACTGTACCTGCTTGTATTGGTACCTGCCTGGCTGTTTCGGCAACCAATGGCACTGCTGATGGCTGCCTAGGTGCTGTGCAGCTTGGCGGGTATGTGTTCCCTGTGTGATAACTGTACCATCTCTGCATGTATTGTCACCAACCTGGCTGTTGCGGCGACCAGTGGCGCCGCTGGTGGCTGCCTAGGCGCTGTACTGCTCAGTGAATATGTTCCATGTGTCTTTTACCCCCAGGGTACATTTAGCGTATACCTGTATGTGTTATGTATATCTGTACTGTTACTCTTTAACTGTTACCTACCGGCTGTTGCACAGCAATCCAAACCAAATTCCTAGTATACACAAGTATACCTGGCCAATAAAGCCGATTCTGATTCTATGCACTTTTATACCATCTCTGCATTAAGCATTGTTTGTCTTAGCTGGTTGGTTCTGAGAACCTAATCTCCTTCTCATTCACTATTCAGAGTAATAGTGAGAGTTCAGAGTAAAGGCCCCCATACATTAGGACCTGATTTCCCCCTGCAGCTCCCCGGGAGGGGGACACACGATTTGGCACTTGATGTGCCAAGTTTTGCAAATGATACATTGCATGTGATGTATCATTTGCAACTCCCGGGGAGCTGCAATGTGGAGCAAGCAGGGGGGCCGGGGACATCGAGGTGGCGGGGGATGCTGCAAGGTGGCTGGGGGGACGGACGTACACTGCTAGTAGTGCTGACAGCTCCCGGCTCCCCCCGCCCGGCTCTATGTCACTGCCGCCTGTGTCCCCCGCAGCATCCGCACTACTAGCGGCGTGTCCCCCCTACCCGGACGGAGCATGACAGCTCCCTGCTCCGGCTCCCCCTCCCGCCCCCCTCCCTCGCCGGCGTCTCCCGCCCCCCTCCCTCGCCGGCGTCCTCAGAGTCCCCACGGCTGCACATAAGATTTATCTTATGTGCAGCCGGTCCGACGTCCCGACTCTGACCCGATGCGCACGGGACCGCGCAAAGGGTCGGACCGGGTGTCAAAACCTGCGATTTGGTCCGATTTCACTGCCCGATCCATCTGGATCGGGTAAAAATCGGGGCCAAATCGCATAGTGTATGGCGGCCTTAAGGTGTTAGACATTTGGCCAATGATTGGAGCTATCCACCAATCACATGACTTGTTAAGTGTACATGGATTTAAGGGCCATACACACGGTGCGATCACCACAGCCGCCGAAATTCGGGGGACCTGGCAGGGTTGCTGGCATTGGCAAGTGCATACACTGATACAAAATCTGGGTGTGTGTACCAGCGCGGGCTGAAAAGAATATAATGAGCAAAAATTTGCAGAACGGTATCCTTTACAATATAGAATTTATTAAAGATAAAATTTAAAAAGCTGTAATAGCATATGAAATTTTGCAAGTCATAAAAGGGGGTTACAATGTTGTATAAAAATGTAAACCTGTGGACATTCAATTCTCAGCACAATTTATAGTTTAGAGTATAGCATGTAATTTGCATATTACCACACTGACATCTGAAGGTGTAGTCCCATAATAGCAGGTGACCAGGTGGCCAATGGCGATCCCAAAACAGAGTCCAGATGGAGAATTAGGTGTCTCTGATGGGAAAGATGGTAGAACCTGGAGGATATGATGATTTCCGTGTCTGCCTCGGATAATGAGTCCGGATGGGATGGTGCAATGCACAAGTAGATGTCCTGGTTGGTGTGGATAAACTCAGGTTGTAGCGGTGTGCTGGAGGTAGAATGGTCCACTTGATAAAAAGGCTCAACGCGTTTCCCTGGGCCAAAACACCCAGCTTCTTCAGGAGCAGGATATAACTGAGTCCTTATGCTGGGCTGTATAAATACCCCAGTAGTGATTGCTGAAGTGTATACAGCTGTACATTTGTGAAAGTGAATATAGGATACCGTTCATAATAATAATAAAATAATGTCATACTAGAAGGCAGAACTGACTTATTTCTTAATACATGAATGTGAACATCTAAAATTATGTATAGAAAGCACTTTAAATTCATTTTTCTTATTTTATTATCACTGAATACGCGTCATGTGACCTGTCATGTGACCTGTCATGTGACCTGTGTGTCATACCCGGAAGTCCCAGTGCAGGTTTACTATTTTTTTTTTTTTGTACAAGTGTCTACTAGTATTCATTTTATCAAAGGCCGGTCACATGCACGCTCTGTGCCAATCGGGGCTTGCTGCGTGGTGTATAGGGTGTGTATAAGCATTCATTCAATCAATGGCCGGTCACATGCACGCGCTAGGCCAATCGGAGCCTGCCACGTGGTGTGTGATGTCACAGGTCACACGGAAGGTCCCTGTCTTATTCGTTAGGAACATACACTTTGAACCAATGGCTGTGGTTCATTTCTAGGTAGTTATTCACCACGTAGGGATTGTTTGTAAACAGTGTTAAAAATCGTCATTCAGTCACATGTGTATCGGTAACCAATCCTGGGTCAATCTCATAGAATATGTTCAGAATCACGTAAATAGTATTAGGAACATTGTCTCATCGTCATAGAGACCAGATGTTAATTTATAACAAGAGTAAAGTTTAATCTTCTATTGCGTTTCTTCAAAATAGGAGATAATGTGTTTTTTGCAAAAACGATATGATGAGTCTTATCCATCGTATTAGTCATAATGGACATTTGACAATGTGTCAAATTAGTTGTGGGATGGATGTCTCACAGTCATGGACCGCCACTGTCCCAGTCCAGTCGTGATTAGACGCAAAGGCTGGGGCAGTCTTGGAGGTCCCGACCGAAGAGACATTCACCCCAACAGAAAAGGGAGCAAGAGAATATATTTTAATAATTATTTATAACAATAATATTAATTAATGTACAATATGATGGTAATAGAGAGAATTTTAATGAAGGGAGGGTTGGGGGAAATAAGAACCAAATTCATTATACTGGTGTAGAGAGGCTATGAATGTTATATATAAACAAGGGGTTATACACGATGATGCAGATGTCATTGGATTATTGAATTCAACTCCATACTTTCATTCAACCCATCTGAGTGCATGGAGTTAAACTTCAGCATCCAGTACACTTCCCGTTTACAAAGTTTATTAAATTGGTCACCTCCTCTTTGTGTTCTTTGTGTTCTTTCAATGGTCTCTATGACGATGAGACAATGTTCCTAATACTATTTACGTGATTCTGAACATATTCTATGAGATTGACCCAGGATTGGTTACTGATACACATGTGACTGAATGACGATTTTTAACACTGTTTACAAACAATCCCTACGTGGTGAATAACTACCTAGAAATGAACCACAGCCATTGGTTCAAAGTGTATGTTCCTAACGAATAAGACAGGGACCTTCCGTGTGACCTGTGACATCACACACCACGTGGCAGGCTCCGATTGGCCTAGCGCGTGCATGTGACCGGCCATTGATTGAATGAATGCTTATACACACCCTATACACCACGCAACAAGCCCCGATTGGCACAGAGCGTGCATGTGACCGGCCTTTGATAAAATGAATACTAGTAGACAAAAAAAAAATAGTAAACCTGCACTGGGACTTCCGGGTATGACACACAGGTCACATGACAGGTCACATGACAGGTCACATGACGCGTATTCAGTGATAATAAAATAAGAAAAATTAATTTAAAGTGCTTTCTATACATAATTTTAGATGTTCACATTCATGTATTAAGAAATAAGTCAGTTCTGCCTTCTAGTATGACATTATTTTATTATTATTATGAACGGTATCCTATATTCACTTTCACAAATGTACAGCTGTAATCACTTCAGCAATCACTACTGGGGTATTTATACAGCCCAGCATAAGGACTCAGTTATATCCTGCTCCTGAAGAAGCTGGGTGTTTTGGCCCAGGGAAACGCGTTGAGCCTTTTTATCAAGTGGACCATTCTACCTCCAGCACACCGCTACAACCTGAGTTTATCCACACCAACCAGGACATCTACTTGTGCATTGCACCATCCCATCCGGACTCATTATCCGAGGCAGACACGGAAATCATCATATCCTCCAGGTTCTACCATCTTTCCCATCAGAGACACCTAATTCTCCATCTGGACTCTGTTTTGGGATCGCCATTGGCCACCTGGTCACCTGCTATTATGGGACTACACCTTCAGATGTCAGTGTGGTAATATGCAAATTACATGCTATACTCTAAACTATAAATTGTGCTGAGAATTGAATGTCCACAGGTTTACATTTTTATACAACATTGTAACCCCCTTTTATGACTTGCAAAATTTCATATGCTATTACAGCTTTTTAAATTTTATCTTTAATAAATTCTATATTGTAAAGGATACCGTTCTGCAAATTTTTGCTCATTATATTCTTTTCAGCCCGCGCTGGTACACACACCCCTTTTTTCCTATACGTTTTGAGGACCTGACAAGTCCTAGTACCAGCTGCAGATAGTAGCGCACTGATCACCTCCCCCCCTTTTTTACTGATACAAAATCTGTTGGATATCTGCTGCATTGAGGGGCCAGTTCAGTATCGATCGTTGGGGGGGGCCTCAGATTGCGGTTTTAGTCTGACTCACCCCAAAAAGCAGTTTAATTAACACATCACACTACCAAACAGCTGATTTTATGGGGGTATCTGCATGGTGATAATGTCTAGGATGACCAACCAAAGGTTGACACAAATATGGTCAAAAGGTCGACATGTCCAGGGTCATCACATGAAAAGGTAAATTTTTTTACCATGCATGTGGACTCCCATTGGGAACGGCAGTGTGCTGAGCTAAGGCACCTGATCGGAAGCATAGTGAGCCGTGCAAGGCAAATCAATACACTAATTAGGGGTCTGCGTTCTCAGGTGTCCACGTTGACACCAAAGAGAAAAACCCCGGAAAAACACACGTTGACCTTTCATGTGGAAAACTTTTCCGTGGCGACCTTTTTCCAATGTCGACCTATCGCCTGCGAACTAGACATTGGGCAGTATTCAATGTGAGATATCGCGGTGTGCAGCGAATCCTGTTTAGGATTCGCTGCACACTCGCTGTGTTCCGGAGGGCTGGCTGCCACTCTCTCTCCCTGTATTCAATGTCGGAGGGTCGAGTTGCCCCTCGTGGCGAATCTTAACCCCTGCAGCGGACGAGCGTCCGCGGCAGGGAGCCGTGGGACGGTGGCAGGCAGGGAGATTGAAGTCTCCCTGCCTGCCCCAGAACGTTTGTGGGGGGGAGGTGGGCTCCCCGGGACCCAGGCAGCACAAGCTGCCCCCCCCCCCCCCCCCCAGAGCCAGCAGGGGACCGGGTATATTCACTGCTCCCGAACATGCATATGTAATGATCGGGTGCAGTGAATATATGAATATCTAATGAGCGGCTCGGCTCCTGGCCCCCTGCTGGCTGCTCTGTGTAGAAAATATATATATATATATATATATTTTTTTTTTTTATTATAATATATATTCATGAATAAAAATAGCATGCCCCTTCACAGAATAAAATTCCTGATTTTTTTCACATTACACTTCTCCATGAAAAGATGGAGAATTGCTACACGGAGAGACACGGCGAAAATCACTCAGAAAGACGGCGAGAATATCACATTGAATAGGGTTGCTCGCTTTTTGAGTGCAAAAGTCTCCGTCCAACGCGAGAAAAGCACAAACTCGCCAAAAAACACTGAGAATTTTTCTCATTGAATACTGCCCATTGTCTGTGTGCCATCCCACGCCTATCTGTCTGATCTGCAGACATTCCTCCCTACAGTTTTCCTAGTACTCGCTGTATCGCAGTTTTGATGCAAACATCACATGTTTCTATGACTGTACAAAGCTGAGGTTCTTTTCTTTCAGCACTATTGTTAGAAACTAGCACAAGGCTTATTTCTTTATCACCAGTTATTCACATCGTGCACACATTCCATAGCGCTTTACAGATAATTTACTCATCTATAAGTGTTAATTCCCCAGTGGAGCTTACAATCTATTTTCCCTATCAGGCACACACTAGTGTTATTTTTTGCCAAGTAACGTACCAGCATGTTTTTGAGTTGTGGGAGGAAATGCACATATTCAGGGAGAACATACAAACTTGACACAGGGAGGGCCTTGAATTCATGACCCCCTTTATAGGTAATGGTAACCGGTAGCCTTGTTTTGATTGAATTGGCAGAAGTCATTGCATTGCGGGTGCAGATCTTGGTGGTAGTAGCAAATATTCAAAAGAGAATGTAGTTGGTAGTAGCAAATATTCAAATGACCTGTGGGAAACCCTAGCATAGTTCTCTTCTAAGGCTATGCCGATAACCATCATTTTCTGTGTCTCCTTCTTAAGGCTGTTCACGGGTCCTGCAAGTTCCTGCACTTCCTCACACGAAGGAAGCGATTTCTTGCAGCCAGTTTGATTAATTTCACCACTCAGCACGTGTCCCTACGACTGGCCTGGGTATTACAGAATATGCCAGAGGTAAGGATGAGAGAAATGTCCTTGTGCGATGCCAATGTCTTAAGGGGAAGCTTACATAGGAACATTATTACACTGCACATGCCCAAGAAGTAAACAGAAACAAATAAGTGATTTCTGAGTGGGGGCATTAGTGACACAGGGCCTTATTCTAGTTCACTCTTTCTGACAAAATCCTTCTTAGATGGACAAAACCATGTGCACTGCAGGGGGGCAGATGTAACATGTGCAGAGAGAGTTAGGTTTGGGTGAGTTATTTTGTTTCTGTGCAGGGAAAATACTGGCTGCTTTATTTTTACACTGCAATATAGATATTACTTTGAAGCAAAACCCCACCCAAATCGAATTCTCTGCACAAGTTACATCTGCCCCACCTGCAGTGCACATGGTTTTGTCCATTTGAGAAGGAATTTCACTTTGCGAGTGAACCAGAATAAGGGCCACTGTGTAAGAAGGGATCTCCATTTGCACTTAGGGCCTTATTCTAGTTCACTCTGACAAAATCCTTCTTAGACGGACAAAACCATGTGCACTGCAGGTGGGGCAGATGTTACTTGTGCAGAGAGAATTAGATTTGGGTGGGGTTTTACTTCAAAGTGAGATCTATATTGCAGTGTAAAAATAAAGCAGCCAGTATTTACCCTGCACAGAAACAAAATAACTCACTCAAATCTAATTCTCTCTGCACATTTTACATCTGCCCCCCTGCAGTGCACATGGTTTTGTCCATCTAAGAAGGATTTTGTCAGAAAGAGTGAAATAGAATAAGGCCCTTAGTGACAAACAAATTGCTCAACTCAGTGAATGTTGTCTTCGAGGGGGGCTCTGAATTAGTCCCTTTTTTGTGTGCACTGTAATTACATTCCATTGTTTCAGTGTAAACGTGCTGGAACTCTTGCAGGTACAACAAGCGGCAGATGAAGGGAACTGTTGTTTTGGTACCATCGACACGTGGCTGCTGTACAAACTTACAAATGGTGAGTGTTGTGTATATACAGGTAACACATGCCAAAAGCTAATGGAACCTGCATTAATACCAAACGGTTGAAACCCATATCTTCAAATTATGCTGGGTAAAATCTCTGGGAAGAAAGTGGTTTTGTAGGATCAATGCAAGTAAGAAAAACATGAGACTCTTGAATTAGTGGGTAATAGCTGGTAACTTGGCCGCCAAGTCTTGATCTCGTTTGACCAATGGTTCTAGTCAGAAAATAAATTGCAAAGAAAATGGCATCTTTGATCTTCCTTTATGATTCTGGCTAAGTCTCTGTAATATTGCACTTACATGGTGTTATCGCTGGCAGGAAAAATGCATCAATTACACAGATTTTTTTTTTTTGGTTACGAAATATAAATTGGAACATTTATTGGCTTGTTTCATGAATACAGCCCTGTACGTGAACCTGTTTGTGCTGCGGAAGTAAAGGTCCTCATACATCGAGGCGATTTGGTCCGATTTCGGCCGATTGCGACCAATCTGCATGTTAAATTGGACCAAATCGCCTCTCCCTGACAAGCCGTCGGGTCCGATGCGCGGTCCAGTGTGCATCGGACCCGACCAGGTGGTCGGACTGGCAGGCCGTCCGACCACCCGTTCCTCCAGGCGGCGAGGCGGGCGGGAAGCAGGGACGCATGCGATCCATCACAACGGATCGCATGAGTCCCTGCTGCCGGGAAGGTCCCGGCGGCTCGCAAGGTATCGGATGTCCGTACACTGCGAGACATTGCAGGCAGTGTATGGGCACCTTAAGAATTATGGGCTTATTATGTCTATCAGCTAGGAGCTATTATACTATTCGTGATGACTAGACATTATTTTTGTTATTTATTAGACCAATGCTGACCATACACTAGGGCAGGGGTGGCCAACCCACGGCTCGCGAGCCGCATGCGGCTCTTCCCCCTCCGTGCGGCTCGGTGGTGAAATCGCCCCAGCGCCGCCGGCACACGGCAGTGGGAGCACAAAGAGTGATCCGGCGGCTGGCGCATGCGCTGTCGCGCTAGGAAGACGTCTTTCATTAGCCTGTAAATGGTGCTGGAAGATGCTGATGCCAGCATCCTCCTAGTGCGACAGCGCATGTGCCGGCCGCCGGGTCACTCATTGTGCTCTGCCTCCCACTGCCGTGTCCTGGCGGCGCTGGGACAATTTGAACACCTGCTTCTCCGGCTCCTACTGCTGCACCACTGCCTGCCATTCTGAGCACTCCTGGCTGTGCCCGTGGTAAGCAGGGCTCTTTTAATGCATTAAAAAGAAAGGGGGGGGGGGGGGTTGTGTGTGTATATGTATATCATAGGCGCCGATTCTGTGGGTGCTCAAGGGCTTGAGCACCCACGGAAATTCAAGAGCACCCACTGGCCGCCCTGGACCGCTGCAGGTGGTACTAGTGCTATGCACTGCCATGGCAGGCTGCAGCGCTCAATCTAAAACCAATCAAACCAGCACCACCTAACCTGCCGCGGCCGCTCTACTTTTCTTCCGCCCAGCCCTGCCTGTGCAGTCCACGCCCCGATCAGGAAATCATGTGTCCTTTTCTGTGGAGTGCACTATGACTTTATATAGTGTCCTGCACCTGTCACAACCCCTGCAGTTCCTCTTACCTGCCCGGGGTGTCATTCTCTGCTAAGGCACTCTGGGGTAGATGTATGAAGCAGTGATAAGGGAGAAGTGATATAGTGCCTGGTACTTTATCACCGGCCAATCGGCTCTTGACTGTTAAGTTACAGGCTGGGTTTTAAAAGGCACAGGTAGGAACTGATTGGCCCGTGATAAAGTACCAGGCACTTTATCACTTCTCCTCCTGTATCACTGCTTCATACATCTACCCCTCTGGTCTGTATCTCAGCACTGATACATATATGCTATTTAACATGATAAGTCCTCGCCTTTTTTAGATCAGATAATAAATGTAAGAAAACATTTGGTAAAAAGTAAATTATAAACAACAAAATAAGATGGAAATTAAAATGAGTGCTGTGCAGTATCTTTCAGTAACAGTATTAGTTCTGATAAATCGTCTTTATAATATACATTTACCTATCTGATAGTCATGCCCCAATATAGTGATTTAGACTGCGCTACTTCTGTGAGATGTGTTAGATAAACCCTCCTGTTATGTTATGTTAGGCTGTGTAGGAAAAATGACAGTTAGGGGTGGATTAGCTGGACGTTTATCGCCCTCATGTTTATCTTTAAGGATTAATACATGTGCCCCAGTATTCCTTGTGCAGTAAATTATGTTCAGTCATTTATGTGTCAGATCATCCCTATTGGCACATTTCCTCTCACACGGATGTGGTCACGTTGCACATTGTAATACTTTGTTTCCAAATCAGTCAGACTAGTCTATGGGGGCCTTAAGAAGGGGGAGAATGGAAAAGGAGTAACTAAGTTAGTTATATATTGGGTTCTGGCCACCTACCTGCTGAAGTAGATACAAGGAGGTAGATTGAAAACACTTTTGAATTACCGATTTAGCGTAGGGCAGGAGAGTTTGTATGTGTCTGTCCCAGCACTTAAATAGAGCAGGTGTAAGTGTTCCCTTGTGTATAGAAGCATCCAGCCAACATGGCAAATAAAAATAGTAGTCTGGAGGTTGGCACAGAGAGAGTGTGTGTGTGTGTGTGTGTGTGTGTGTGTGTGTGTTGGGGGGGGGGGGATGTGTGAATCCATTGTTGTAGGATCGCCTACAACAATGGATGACCAAAAACAGCCGAAGAGGGGATGACTAGTACCTAGTACCATATCGGTGCAGGGTATGCCAAAATGTCTGAGATACAGGACAGTCCCATAAACAATGCTTAATATCTGCCTCTTCCGAAGGACATTGATTACATTCCGATCCATCAAAATAACGCTGCTTAGTATACCCTGTATAATGTACGTATACCCTGTGTAATGTATGTATACTCTGTGTAATGTATGTATACCCTGTGTAATGTATGTATACCCTGTGTAATGTACGTATACCCTGTGTAATGTATGTATACCCTGTGTAATGTATGTACACCCTGAGTAATGTACGTACACCCTGTGTAATGTATGTATACCCTGTGTAATGTATGTATACTCTGTGTAATGTATGTATACCCTGTGTAATGTACGTATACCCTGTGTAATGTATGTATACCCTGTGTAATGTATGTACACCCTGAGTAATGTATGTACACCCTGTGTAATGTATGTATACCCTGTGTAATGTATGTATACTCTGTGTAATGTATGTATACCCTGTGTAATGTACGTATACCCTGTGTAATGTATGTATACCCTGTGTAATGTATGTACACCCTGAGTAATGTATGTACACCCTGTGTAATGTATGTATACCCTGTGTAAAATGGGTACTTGTTTCCTAGCACGGCGCCCATCGCATCGCATACCATAAGGCATACGATGGTATGCGATGCGATGTTAGCCTATGTTATACAATTTTAAATTGTATACCATCGAATTGTATGGCATATACAATGGTATATGATTTTAAATTGTATAAACACCCTAATGGGTGTTTTCAATGTTAAATGTGCCCCCTATAAGATAAATAATTGTATAAGCACCGTAATAGGTGCTTACAATGTTAAAAGCACCCCCACGCCACCCGTACTATCAACGCCAACCCGAAGCGTGGCGAGCGCAGCAATACGCATCCTCCGACCTTTTCATACCTCCACCATCCACGTCGGCGTGGAGTTGATTTTAGATAGTGTGGCGAGCCCGAAGCGTAGCAAGCCCCGCGAGGGGACGTGGAATACACATAAAGTAATATGCGTCCCCTCACGGGGCTCGCTGCGCTCGCCACACTATATGATATCAACTCCACGCCTACGTGGATAATGGGGGTATGGAAAGGTCGGAGGACGCGTACCGCCGCCCCTAGCGGACTCGCTGCGCTCGCCACGCTTCGGGTTGGCGTTGATAGTGGCGTGGGGGTGCATTTAACATTGTAAGCACTTATTATGGTGCTTATACAATTAAAAATCGTATAGGGGGGCCATTTAACATTGAAAAAACCCATTAGGGTGCTTATACAATTTTAAATCGCATCGAATACAATGCCATAGGAGTGAATATACGAGTGAATATCGTGGGCGCCGTGCTAGGAAACAAGTACCGTAAAATGATATAAGCCATTTTTTAATATATACAAGCTGGTATAAGTTTAAGGTTCCTAAAGTAGGTATATAATAAACTGTCTATAGTAAGAGCAGGAATTTAGTGTATATTTCTAATTGCATATATGCATTCCTCACAGCGTAAGCCCTTATGTCTATTTAGGTTTTAGTGTAAAAAAACTCAAGCACATTTTGTATGAGCCGATAGTAGTGTTCATTCTAGCAACCGCCATCTTTTAAAACCCATGCAGTTCCTCTTCCCTGCCTGGGGTGTCGCTGTCTGCTGTAGTGCTACTAGCAGTGTGCTCTGTATATCAGCACTGATATGCAAATCAAACCTGTGCTAGGAACTGCATGGGTTTTAAAAGATGGCGGGTGCTAGAATGAACACTACGATAGTATGTTATCAGTATGTTAACCACTTTGTGATATTGGGCAATCAAAAGTGACAATAGGGTGGCTGGCATGCTTACTGGATGGCACATAGTTATGTGGAAATGCTGAAGATCTGTGCAACTCAGTATAAACACATAATTGCGTGTGTTTGAGTGAATGCAGTTTGTGTCTGAGCTTAGGCTGTAAATGTGATAAATCTTGGCATCTGTATGTTATTCTGGATCTGAAGGTCTGGAGCCATTACCACACCATGGTTCTCTAATGAATGAAGATCGCCTGAGATTGGCCCCCTAGTGGTCACGTTTCTTCAGTAATACCACTGAACAAATCCTGAATAAATATGTCCTAGTGGTTAGAGCAGGGCTCAACTAATCCCTATCACCATGATGACTATGGTGTTAGTACTGGCAACTAGGCTTTACAGAGTCAGGTACTAATAAAGCTAACTGTCACAAACAAAAAAATATGTTGTTCCTCCGAAGGTGGTTGCAGGCATGGCTGGCTTTTCATTTTATTTATATTTAGAGGAGGTGCCTCACTACCGGAGGAGGACATCGGCGGGTTATAATCAGCATTTGTTTTTAAGATCTGGGTGCTGCTCCGTTTCAGGATATGATGGAGACTTTACTGGGTGAGGTGTAAGAAGTACTAAAGCTGTAGGGCCAATGTATCAAGAAATGCCCCCAGTAGTGCCAGTTACATGTCATGTCCCCAGTAGTGCCAGTCACATATCATGTCCTCAGTAGTGCCAGATACATATCATGTCCTCAGTAGTGCCAGTTACATATCATGTCCTCAGTAGTGCCAGTCACATATCATGTCCTTAGTAGTGCCAGTCACATATCTTACTTTTTGAAATGAACAAAAACTAGTATCGGTTCAGAGCTTTTATCTTACATATATATAATTTCACCTGTATCTGTGGGCAGTGTGAGCTTGTTTTGTGCCCATTGGCATTTTAGACCTAGCAGATGCTACATTCTGTATACTTCTAGTTACTCTCATACCATTGTGTACTATGTAAATAAGTCTGAGCTGGGGACTTGCATAGTGCACACCTGCACCAATCCTAAATAACCGCAGCTTTTCTTCCCTCACAGGCTCTGTGTATGCAACGGACTACTCAAATGCAAGTGGAACTGCAGTTTTTGACCCTTATTTGGTAAGCGACACCAACACATGCAGTGCAGTAGAACACATGGTTTCACCACCAGTACGGTGCTCTCCTGCTGGTACATTTATGGAAACTCATGCACAGATATGTGCTGTTTCACAGGAAGTGTATCTGGATGCCAGTGGTCAGATTACCAATAGTCAGGATCCTCATGCCTTTTAGATATGTATGCTATCCCACCCCATCCACTGCCTAACCCTAGCTCTCCCCCTAGTGCCTAACCCTAACAGTCACCCCCATACACACACACACACAGCTTAACACTATCTGTACTGCCTTATGGGCCGATTCAGACCTGTTTGCACAGGTCCGAATTCATCCCTGCCCCTGATGATGGGGGACTTCACATTGGCGCTAATGCGAGCGCCTTTGGCAAATTTTTCGCTCGTTGCCTGATTGACAGGCAGGGGGTGTTATGGGGTGGGCTCCCAGTGTTTCATGGGCGTGCCCACAAAAATGGTGGGCGCGCCCATAGAAAAATGCCGAGCGGACCCCATCAAACGCAGGTGCACATGACACCCGCCTCCAATTCGCCATTCACCGTTCAACTAAGAAGTAAGTCCTGGGTTACAGCGAACAGAGGAGAAATCATTGGATGGTTAATCACTGGATGATTTCCCCTGTGTAAGTGTACACAACCGCTCGCAGCGTAGCGAGGGGATACAGATGGCGGGTGGGCGTACGTTTCCCGGGACGGCATAAATTACTCGATAGGCAGAAAATATACGCAGCCTAGCGATCAGGTCTGAATTGGGCCCTCGGTGCTTTATAACTAGCCTCCTTCCGCCGCAGTGTAACCCTAACCTCCTTACCCCCCAAACCTCCCCAGAATACTTATGATCAGGATGCATCGGCATTGTGAGCGACACGTTCTTCTGACCAGTGTCTGGATTGCAGCATTGGTAATCTGACTGCCAGCACCTGGAAGGCATGTTCTTATTTGGATAAATCTCACTATCTTTACACTTATTAGAGCTGCAGGACTTACACATCACTAGCTGCATCACCCAAGCAATTCTACATGGAAGCAGTGAAACTTTCTGTAAAAAATAAAATAAAAATAATAGACTTTCAGTTGACTTCAAATATTGCTAAACCTTAAAATTGGAGCCATAAAGGTTCTATATATGGTAACAAGGTTACCCTGAAGGGCCTTTGCAGCCCTGTATTGTTTTACCACACCTTTACAGATGGCCTCATCTCCTCCTGTCAGCTCTAGAGCACCATTTCCTGATGGGATAATGATTAGTTGCCAGTCTGGTTCTGCAGTCATTTTATTCTACTCTGTATATAGCGATGTCAGATAATGGCTTTACTTCATCTGTACTGTGCAAGCATAAACCAAATACCCTATTCTCTTGAAATCTAGCTGTTTCCCTCAGGGTGCCTGACAATGGGATTTCCTCCCTGATGCAGAATCTCTATTCCTTCCAGAGGTTCAACAACGCTTATAAGTTAATTAGATGGCACTGTGATATTTGACCCCACAATGGTACTATAACCTCTCTCTCCTATTACAGATGTGCTGGAGTTCCTTCCTCTGTTCCCTGCTGTCCATCCCTCTGTCTATATTTCCTCCTGTGGAGGACACCAGGTAAGGTCAGACGTTATCACTGTTTACTTCTAGGATGTGGACAATTTCATCTGCCGCTTGTATTAAGCGTTGATCCCCTTTTTGACTCCTTAGCCACAATTTTGGAGTATCAGATTCCAGCATATTTGGAGTTCCCTTACCAATTCGTGCATTGGTGAGTAAGCCTGTCATTATTTCTTAAGCGCTAGCGTAAATTGTCTCTGTTATTAATTGGCGATGCAGACCTGATCACTTAAGTCCGAATTTGCCCCCAGCCCTGATGGTGCGGCTCTGCCCAATGCGTGAATATGCGCATGTGCAAGGGCCGGGCGCGAACGCCTTTGCCGAATTTCACACTCACCGGGACCGCCCAGTGTTTTATGGGCATGTCCACAAAAACTGCTTGGGGCCGGCAGCTGATATAGATATATATATATACACTTAACATCGGCACTCACCTTTCCTAGTTTTGGGGTGCCCTAGGAAAGGTGAGTGCCGATGTTAAGTGTATATATTGTTTATTAGATTCATTTTTTAAATTAGTCTTATTGTGGTCACAATCTCTCATGCACCATGTTTTAACTAAGATTCCATAGCTTATGTTAACCACTTCCCTAGATGATTAGTGACAGGTGTGTTGGTAGCTGCTCACCTATAAAAGCAAAGTGTGCTGTGAGCTTCAGACCAGACAGCATGCCTGGTATCAAACATTAATGTGATAGCTATGTGTATTGTAGCCATTTTCAGCGATAGTGTTAGGACCTGCAGAACAGTGGGGTCCCCTGAAGGGGGCTGTAGGCTTAAATGCATTGATCAATTCATGAACCAAATCTCCACTATTTATTATCAGTTAATTTAGTGTGTGCAGAGCCCCTACAATGTCTGTGTGTATATATATATATATATATATATATATATATATATTCCTTTTGTGGGGTCCACAACTCCCAATGAAATGAATATCTGAGGCCGGTGCCTCCATAATGAGGATAATACACAAGGCTTGAAAACAGTTATAATAAACTGAAATGTTGTCTTAGCAGCTCCGTCTGCCCCTCTTCATTATTGTCTACATCGTCCTGAGTGCTGCACCATTCGCCTTGTGTGTGTGTGTGTGTGTGTGTGTGTGTGTGTGTGTGTGTGTGTGTATATATATATATATATTATAATATACACATGCAGCTCTCTTAAACGGTCAGACATAATTACTGCATTAGCTTTATTGTACTGTATTAACAGGTTGCTGATCAGCAAGCGGCTATGTTTGGCCAGTGCTGCTTTGATGTGGGGGATGTTAAGCTGACAATGGGATCTGGAACATTTATGACGATAAATACAGGGGATAATCTGCACACCTCTATAGCAGGTAGGAAGGCTGCGCCAAAGCTTGAGTGTCCAATCACAGTATCACTTTCTGTGCCAAATACCCTATAAAGCAAACTGATGTCAATTGAGAAAACTGGTTGTTTAACTGTATTTTTTTATCATACACATGGTGGACACTGGGACAGTGGGGTGTGGGTGGAGTTACCAACTACAGGCACCAAGGATATTCGATTTCTTTAAATGCAGCCCAGGCTCCTCCACGCTCCCTACAGGCTCCAGTTTTTTTTTTGGTGTCCTTAGGCACAGGTTATCCAAGGCAGGGCTCTGTGTCCTGTGTAGGTTTTTAGTTTATTTTACTTTCATTTTGCAGACCTGGTTTTTACATGGGAGACAGCCTGCACCTGCAGCAGCTGTTCCTATGTGGCTGGGCCCGGCGCGTGACTTCCACAGCCAGACCCGCCGGAGACCTCCATGCACACGGAGGACGCCGCTCCCCAGCCACCACGTAAGCAGGTCTTCCTTATCACAGTGCCGGGAGTCGCTCGGCGCGAGGTGGGGGGGAAGCGCCATTCGCGGCGTGGGACCTCTGCTAGCGGCATACGTTGCCAGGAGAGGGGTGCATCTCCCGGCGACCCTGGCAGCAGGCACACGGTTATTTCTGCACGGCCGCTAGACCACCAGGGTTGCCGTACTGAGGAGCAACATGTTGAAAGGAGCAGGGCACTGGTGTTTCCAGGAGGAGGTGGGTAGATCCTCCGCTCCCCGCCTCCACTATCAGAGGCCCCAGTCCCGCGTCCCGTGCTGGGCTCTGCTTCTCCCCGCCTCCGCAGCGTTGGGCGCCATTACAGATAGGTAGGCAACGCTGCAGGGAGAAGTTGTACCCATATTCCTGCTCCTCTACATGCTACAGGACCAGGTTTTCCTCTTCACTCTGTAACCACACCATCTTGGTGATGGCACAGGGTCTGTGTGTGTGTGTGCTGTTTTTACCTTTCCCTTTTCTGCTTCTTTGCTGTTTAAGGGATTTTTGGGTTGTTTACTACCTTGTTCTCTACTCCTATAATCGAGCCCCAGGTACATTGTCAGTGTTGTGTAGTGCTGGGTGTTGTGAATGTATTAATATGTCACAAAAGGGACATGAAAGCCCTCATGGAATTTAGATGAGGACTCAAAAAGGGCCCTAGAGGCCTTGCCTTTCTCAGGTAATGTTCTCTTTGGCTCTAAGCTCAACAAGTTAGTAGCTACAGTAGCCACATCCAAAATGGCATTTTTGCCGTCCTTTCGGTGCCCCCCCCCCTCTACTCCTATGATAGAGCCAGGTACAGTGTCAGTGTTGTGTAGTGCTGGGTGTTGTGAATGTATTAATATGTCACAAAAAGGGACATGAAAGCCCTCACGGAATTTAGATGAGGACTCAAAAAGGGCCCTAGAGGCCTTGCCTTTCTCAGGTAATGTTCTCTTTGGCTCTAAGCTCAACAAGTTAGTAGCTACAGTAGCCACATCCAAAATGTCTCCTGAGACATCCCCCCCCCCCCCATGTGGGTGACTGTCATATCGCAGGGGTACTCGTTCTCTTTTCTAGGTCATCCCCCGACCCGGTTTTTCACGACAGGACTTCCACAGGACAAGGAAAAGGCGGTGACGCTTTCCCAGTCAATCCAGTCTCTTCTATCTGCAGAAGTCATTGTTCCCCTTTCAGCACAGCACAGGTTTCTATTCCAACCTGTTCCTCTTAAGAAAGCCGTACGGCTAGTACCGACCCATCCTCAATCTGAAGCATCTCAACCTCTTCCTCAATGTTCCCAGATGCAGGATGGAGTCCCTCAGAACTATTCTCCAGGCTGTGGAACCGGGCAATTTTATGACGTCCCTCAACATCAGGGACGCGCATCACCACGATCCAATCCACCAGGACTGTCAGCATTTCCTTTGCTTCGCAGTCAAGGAATCCCACTACCAATTCACGGCTCTGCCATTCGGACTCTCCACAGCCCTGAGAGTCCATGGCCATTATGATGGCGACCTTGCGGGCTTGAGGTTTGCCTGTTGCCGTATCTGGATGACCTCTTAATCCTGCTCCGTCTTCACAGTCACCTTCAGCTAAAATTAGATTTGCTTCAGTCACACTGACTGATAAATTGGAAGAAGTCCAGCATTGTCCCCTCCCAGAGGATGATCCACCTGGAAGCACACCTCGACATCATTGCTCAGCAGGTTTACTTGCCAGAGGACAAGATTGTATCTACAGGCTCTGCTGAGAACTTTTCTCAGACATCGCAGGGTATCTGTTCCCCAGTGCATGATGGTACTGGGAAATCTGGTCTCCTGCTACGAGATGGTCGATTTCACCCAGCTACACTCCAGGGCTCTGCAGTTGGAGATGCTCTGCTGTTGGAATGACTCTCCACTAGGCCTGAAACCCAGACGTTCATTCTGTCCATGCAGACAAGCTGCTCTCTCAGTTGGTGGCTTCATCCCTTCATTCTTTGGAGAGGGCGTCAGTTTTCCATCCCAGACTGGACACTTCTAACGACCAACGCCAGCCTCAGAGGTTGGATGTTCCCATAAACACTAGAGCTCCGTACCATTTATTGATTGCTGACCAGCACTCATCACCTGGTTCAGTCCAAGGCGGTGAAAATCCAGTCGGACAATGCCACGGAGGTGCAGGGCAGAACAAGATGCATGGCAGCCATGAGGGAGGTACTTCAGATCCTACACTGGGCGGAGAGAGAGACAGCTACTCGCTCTGTCTGCAGTACACATTTGAGGGGTGGAAAACTGGGAAGCCTACTTCATAAATCGGCAGGACATCAAGTCGGGCAAGTGGGCACTCCACAGAGATGTGTTCCGCTTACTGGTGGATCGCAGGGGCCTGTCACAGATAGACCTGAAGGCCTCACAATTCGATTGCAAGTTTCAGTGTTACGGAGCTCACACCAGAGACCCAGAGGCATTCCTTGTAAACGCCCCTTGGCTGTTTTCCCTGGTGTACATCTTTCCCCCGGCAGCCCTCCTCCCTCATCTACTTAGGAGACTCAAGCAGGAATCGACAGTGGCCATTCTCTTGGTGCCTTACTAGCCCTGCAGGGCCTGGTTCAGGGACGTTCTCGCCATGTCGGTGGAGACTTCCTGGAAACTCCCCATGCGACAGAACCTTTTGTCACAGAGTCCGTGTCTGCATCCGGACCTCCCCAGGTTGGCTTTAACAGTGTGGCTCTTGAAACGGAGGGTTTTTCTCCTGCTGTAGTCAGGACCATGATTGCAGCAAGGCAACCCTCCTCATCTCAAGTCTATTATCGAGTGTGGCATTCTTTCTACACTTGGTGCGATGGTAGAGGCTTTGCACCTTGTGAATTCCGTCTCTCCAGGGTGCTGGCTTTCTTGCAGTCCGGTCTAGATCTCGTGTTACGTTTGGCCTCCTTCAAGGTACAGGTGTCGTGCTTTCTGTCAGTGGATAGCTATCCAAACTTTCCTGCAGGGTGTACTTCATGTACAACCTCCCTTTGTGACGCTGGTTCAGCCTTGGGATTTGACACTGGTGTTATCAGCTTTCCAACGCTCTCCATTCGAGCTCCTGGATGAGGTGAACCTCAGGTGACTCTTGTGGAAGACTCGGTTTTTACTGGCAATAGGCTCCGCGTGTCGGAGTTGTCGGCATTTTCACATGTTTCTCCCTACCTGATTTTTTCATCCGAATCGGGCGTTTCTCCTTACCCGTAAGGAATTCCTTCCTAAAGTTCTTTTCCGTTTTCACATAAATCAGGAAATTGGTGTTCCTGCGTTTTCTCCTTCAGATGATTCTGCAGAACTGTTTTCTTTGGATGTTGTTCGAGCCCTGCGGCTCTATGTTGCTTGTACTCGTGACATCCGCAAGTCGGATGCATTGTTTGTGTTGTACTATGTATCCAAGCAGGGTTGGCCAGCGTCAAAGCAAACCTTAGCCCGCTGGCTGCGCCTAACTATTAAGCAGGCATATTTGTCCTCAAATACGCCAGTCCCTTTATCTATTCGGGCCCATTCTACTCGTTTGGTGGGACCCAGTTGGGCAACTCGTCAGGGGGCCTCTGCAGAGCAGTTGTATCGGTTGGCCACCTGGTCCTGGGCATATACTTTCCTCCAATTTTACCAATTCGACACGTTCGCCACAGCAGATTCTGCTTTTGAGCTCCGTGTCCTCAGTGCAGCTCAGGTGCGTCCCCTCCCGTGAAGGGACAGCTTTGGGACGTCCCAGTGTCCACCATGTGCATGATTGGATTTTGGTCTTACCTCTAAAATCCTTTTTTTGGAATCCATGGTTGACACTGGGCACCCGCCCTCACACACTGTGCTGACTGCTGACAATGAGGGGTTTCCCTTTGGAAATTTTCTTCTTCCTCCTTCTCTTCTTCCTCTTCCTCCTCTTCCTCCTCCTCTCTGGTTGCATGGTTAACCTTTTTTTATCTTTCTCTTCCTGTTCCTTTGGGCTAGCTGTTGAACAAACTGAAGCCTGTAAGGGGCGTGGAGGAGGAGGAGGAGCCTGGACTGTACTCAAAGAAATCAAATCTCCTTGGTGCCTGTAGCTGGTATCTCCACTCACACACCACTGTCCCAGTGTCCACCATAGATTCAGAAAAAGGGATTTTACAGGTAAGACCAAAATCAAATTTTTACTTCAATACTCCATGGCAGCCAACACAATGGATGTCTTCCCTTTCAAGTTAGTTTGAGATGACGGGCAGATTAAAAAATAGCTCTGATTTCTAAATGTTTGACACATTCTGAGGAAAATAAAATAATTAAAATTACTGTTGCTAGGTGAATCTCTATGACAAAATCAGCCAGTAATTGTAGAGCCACTTTTTCTGCCTACTCTTTATTACCGCCAGTAGATAAATACAGCAAGACGACAGCACTCCGGTTGATCACAGAAACTCTTCCGTGGAGTGTGAACGCTTGAAGGTTTGGAGACCAGAGGAGTGTCTTATTGTACATGGGAGGGCATTCCACAGAGTAGATGCAGCCCAAAGAAGTCCTGCAGTCATGAATGGGAGCAAATAATGTGTGTGTATTAGAGATGTAGATCTTGTAAGGAGCAAAGAGTTGGGAGACATTTTGAGGTCAGTGAAGCGAGGTATGTTGGTGTCGTATTGGTTTGTGGCCTTGTGTGTAAGTAAAGGTATTTTAGATTTCCTTCTGTAGAATACAGGACCAATGGAGGTACTAACAGAGCAGCTTTTGCATATGTTGAATGTCTGACGAGGAAGATTAGCCTTGCAGCTGCATTCATGATGGATTGTAGTGGTGAGAGTCTGTATTGGGGAAGAAGAAAAAGAAGCCGCTGATACTAGAAGGCGGAGAAACGCGTAGAGGGCGACGGGACAGCTTTGTGGCAACTGGATACAATCTAGGGGAGTAACATACTCAGCGACCGCAGTGAACTGCTAAAATCATCTGGTCATATCAACTCCTAAGTATCAAGAGCCGGATCCCCATATTTTTGAAAGGACAAAAACCCTCAAGAATAAGTGAGTTATTCCACTAACGTGCACATGAGTGGGGGACAGTTACTCCTAACAATTGGGAGATTTTAAAGTTATATTAACCGGTTTTTTACTAATGTTATGGACTAACACAGTGATTTTCAACCTTTTTACCTTGCGGCACACTAAATAAGACTTTAAAATTGCCAAGGCACACCATGAGATCTCCACAGGGCAAAACACATTGGCCCCCACAGGAAAAACAAAAACTATTGGCCCCCCATATAAAAAAAATCACGCTGGTCCCCACAGGTAACAAAAATAAAATACATTGCCCCTTAATATGAAAATAAGAGACCAGTAAATAACAGTTGAACTGGTGGTGGCTGTAAACTGGTTTGGGCATCTCTAGAGCTGGGGGCACACTTGAGAACAGCTCAAGGCACACTAGTGTGCCACGGCACAGTGGTTGAAAAACACTGGACTAACAAGTTGAACACAGTTCAAAATATTCTACTAACAGTATAAATAGAGCATTGTTATATGTGTGTTCGTCTTGTCTGTCACAGTGGCCACTAAAAATTCAAATTGCATGAAATTGATTGTGTTTTAATTTTATTTTTTAATAAATTGTATATGATTTTGCAAAGCGCAGCTCCATTGTCTTTTTTCTTGTATTGGGGAAGGCCAGTAAGGAGACTATTGCAATAATCAATGCGTGAGATGATGAGAGCATAGATTAGAATTTTAGCAGTGTCTTGTGTAAGGTATGGTCATAGTTTGTTTTTTAGATGCATGCAGTATGATTTTGAGACAGATGGAATGTGGGGAACAAATTACTGTTAAGTTCAATGTGTTCCAAAACAGATAAAAATGGTTGTTCAGAGAAATTGGTCAATTCATGAGTTTTTAACCTATTTGTCTGAACCACTGTTTCCATCTGTTTTCAGCAGCTAATCGCCACGAACAGCTAATCACATTCCAGGTACCGTTTAACTAGTCCATTAGTGGATCATTTACCATTCCTGACAGCGATTTTTATCTACCTGTCTCAAACCAATTTAGAGGGGTAGCGACCCATTGCGCCATGAAGTATTTCGATGAAAAACAACGTTAGATAGTTACAATTAGTTTTCTCCTCTGCCAGGTCTTTATCCTCTAGTGGGCTGGAAGATTGGCGATGAACTGGTGTGTTTAGCCGAGGGCAATGCCACAGATACTGGGACTGCTATCAAGTGGGCACAAGAGCTGAGTAAGTGCTAAGTAAGTCTTAAGGGTGGTTATAGGCACATAGACAAAATACATGGGAAATTCTTCTGTTTGACCGTTGTAAAATTGACCTGTAATTCCGTTATGAGAACGTTATTTATACACAAAGCATTGTGGAAATAAATCCCCTGTTAATTGGTACCATTCCCTCTCTGGCATCACGCCTTAAGCATTATTTATCTTATTGGTGTGGCTACAGTTCCCAGGACACTGCTCTCGTAATAGTTCCAGTCCTTTGTAATGGAAGCTGGCAGCTAGATGTCAGGATCTGCTTATCCCATGCATGTCCAAACTATGGCCCTCCAGCTGTTGTGAAACTACAAGTCCAATAATGCCCTGCCACAGTTTTGCTATTAGGGAATGCAATAACTCTGGCATGGCATGCTGGGATGTGTAGTTTCACAACAGCTGGGGGGCCATAGTTTGGACATGCCTGACTTATCCATTCCCAGTAAACCTGTTCCTTCCTATATACGGGCTATTCACCCTCCTAATACTCATGAATATTCATAACAGTCCAGTATACATTCAGCCTCATGCAGATAGGTATTACAGAGCTCTGTGCAAATCCTGAAAACATGGCATGTTGGCTTGACATAAGGTAATGCTCAATTTTAATGGTATTTCCCATTCCTAAGATCTTTTCGCAGATTTTGCAGACACGGAGGAAATGGCCAGGTGTGTCCCAGACTGTGGGGGGATTTACTTTGTCCCATCCTTTACAGGCCTGCAGGTAACAACACAAATGTGTACACATGTTACTCTCTTCTCCTATTTTTAATGGCCGATCTTTATGTAAAGGTTTAGCACTGAGCTGACACAAGTCGAGGCCAATGGCTTGCCTGCGCTGTGCGTCATATTACAGACGCCAACTGTTCTTTAATGTTTTTTTATCTTTTTGCAAATGTTTGGATTACATTCTTCTGGATGTCCCTCTCCGTGGTCCCTGATTCTTCTAGATGGCACAAAACACATTGACAAGGCATGGCCAAACTGTGTCCCTCCAGCTGTGGTGAAACTACACATCCCAGCATGCCATGTCATCGTTTTAGCATTTCCTAATAGCAAAATGTGGCAAGGCATGATGGGACTTGTAGTTTCACAACAGCTGGAGGGCCATAGTTTGCATAGACAATACTTGGTTAATGTTCATCCAGACAGTAACTGAAATCTGGCTTGGCTACATAGCTTCCGCACTGTAGGAGGCAAAGCCTCTGGGTCCTAGCGAAGAGGGTTACACACCCTGAGCACAAGAATTTTTCCAATATAAATATAGCAAGCTATCCGTCATATGCTTTAGCTCTGTGTTCATTTCGTGTGTGTAAATATGTATTACATATGCAAGTACACATAGTGGCCACTTCGCCAGGTACACCTTTCTTTGCAGCATTGACTCAAACAAGGAGCTGGAAACTTTGTTATAGACTGACGATAGCAGCATGCCGCTGCAGATTTGTTGCCTGCACATTCATTTAGAAAACCTCCCATTTCTCCACATCCCAAAGGTGCCCTGTTGGATTGTGATCTGGTGTCACTTGCATTGAAGCAGTTTGATGCTTTATGGCGTGTTGTGTTACCCTGCTGGAAGCAGCCACTAGAGAGTGTAGACTGTGGCCAAAAAGAGGGGTATATGGCAAGCAGTGGGATTTAAGGAAAGGTGCTATGGGCTTGATATGTGCGAAGAAAACCTTTACCACACTATTACTCCACCAGCACCTTGAACCAATGACATAAGGCAGGATAGGTACCTTGAACCAGTGACATAAGTCAGGATTGGTCCATGCTTTATGTTACATACTCTGACCCTACAATTTGCTTGTGTTAGCAGAATTCGCAATTCGTCTGGCCAGGCAGCGTTTTTTCTGTGTATGTCCAGTGTGGCTGAGCTTAGTTGCCTCTGTAGCATCCGTTTCCTGTTCTTGGCTGCCAGGTGTGGACCCCGGTGCGGTTGTCTGCTGTAGTTGCCCATATATGGCAAGGTTTTACACGCTCTGTGTTGAGGAGAAATCTTACTAGTGTATGGGCACCTTCCTGTCAGATAACCAGTCTGGCCTCTTTAGAGTTTCTCCTAGAACATCTCTCATCAACAGAGTTTTTTTTGCCAACGAAGCTGCCTCTCACTGGATGTTCTAAAATGCCAGATCGAATCATGTCCTTTCCCATATCTTACTTTTTTTTTTAATGCATTGCTGCCACATGATTGGCTGATTAGAGATCTGCATTAATGAGCAGGTGTGCCTAAAGAAGTGGCCACTGAATGTATATATATCTCTAGGAGACAGAGATAATGCATATAGTGTGTGTTGTCTGCTTGTAACTTGTCTGTTCTCTCCCTCCCTGCTGCCGATACATGTATGTAAGTGTTTATCTATCTATTACTATATAATGGAAGGCAGTGGCAGGGAGCTTGTTCCTATACTCACATCTGTATATATTGCAGGCCCCAGTGAATGATCCCTACGCATGTGCCTCATTCATGGGGCTGAAGCCTTCCACCACCAAGAACCACCTCGTCCGAGCCATACTGGAGTCTGTGGCATTTAGGTGGGAAGATTTATCACCCCTACAGTATATCTAAGTGGCTCTTGGAATAAGTACATATTTTGGAGGACATTTGCAAAGCGCACCCGATGCTGCAAACTTCATTTTTGCACTGTTACTCAAGTTCCCACCCAGTATACAACAAGGTGCCCTTTTAATGACACTTTAATGCCGTATCTGCAAAGCAATAGTGCTTCACAATGTAAGGGGATGCACCATCTAATAATTTATCCCTTTAATGGTATGATGTACAGTATGAAGCGGTTATAAGGGAGGAGAAGTGGCCCATGGCAACCAATCAGCACTGAAGTTGCAGCTATAATTTGCATAATATAATATTATACAGAGCAGATGATTGGTTGCCATGGGGCACTTCTCCTCTCGCTTACTTCTTCCTTGTCGCTGCTTTATACATCTACCCCCTCAATGAGTTCAACTTTATTAACAACACAAGTTTTAACATTGCTAAGTTTGTAGAGTTCCTGAAGTGTGAGAATATTGGGCCTATATTTATTGGTGTTTACAGCTTTTTACGCGGAATGGAGTGCTGCTATAAACGTACATCCATACCAATCGTTGGCAGGTCCTGGGTATCGGCCTTAACGTTTACAGCGAGCCTGCTGGCAGTGGAGCTTATTTTCAGAAAACACACTTTGCAACATTGCCAGCTACTCAGGGACAGCAGCCATACTTGTTTTCAGACATGCCAAAAAGCAATCCCTAATTTATCTCTGTGATGAAGGCGTAGCTCAATACAATGTTGTCCTATAAAGGAATAAACTATAAATGAGAATTCAGGAAAATATCCCACAGAAGCAAACTGAGGCGTGAAGTTACTGTATATATGTGAATATTATAAAATACCTGTCAGTACTGGCTAAACTTGTGTTATTTGCCTATTAGTGGTTGTAAATTAGCATAGGGGGGTTGTTTTGTTGTTTTAATGTGCGTATGTTTGTAGTTGGTCTAGTAACACTTGTCACATTTGATTTTGTTTCCTACAAGGAATAAGCAGCTTTATGATACAATGCGGAGAGAAACCTCTATTAAGATCTCCCAGATCAGGTAAATCTATGTAAGGATTGGGTGGCTTACAGGGATGGGCTATGTTTCTCCTTGGCTTTGATGCGTTTTTGTTCTCCATGCAGGACTGATGGAGGAGTCTGTAACAACAGCTTCGTCATGCAGATGACAGCAGATTTGTTTGGCCATACCATTGATAAACCAAAGCACACGGACATGTCCTCCTTAGGAGCGGCTTTTCTGGCTGGCTTAGCCTTAGGTACGTTTTTTTGTTCCACGATCTACTAATCAGAAATAAAAGGTTAGTGACTGCCGCATATTGGAGGCGATTCCTAACTTTGCAGCCAAAGAGAAAATAGAGGTTTCCCGAATTACCCCTCAGAAGGCATAAGAGTTCTTCTCCGATGCTGACAGAAGGATTCCAGCAGTTAATAATGCACAATATTTAAATACCACAAAATCTATAAATGGTGCACTCTTCTTTAGTCAATAATGAGCTATATTTATTTCTTGTATAGCACACACACACATATCCCGCAGCACTTTACAGAGAATATTTGACCATTCACATCAGCCCCAGTGGAGTTTACAATCTATATTCTCTACCACATGTACACACAGACATTCTGGGGTTAATTTGTTGGGAACTAATTAACCTATCAGTATATTTTTGGATTGTGGGAGGAAACCGGAGTACTCGATGGAAACCACACAAGCACGGGGGAGAACATACAAACTCTGTACAGTTAGGGCCGTGGTGGGAATCCAACCCATGAAATCAGTGCTGTGAAGCAGTAATGCTAACCATTACACCAGGCATGTCCAAACTATGGCCCTCCAGCATTGTGAAACCAATGAAGTCCCATCATGCCTTGCCACAGCTTTGCTATTAGGGAATGCTAAAACTTTGGCAAGGCATGCTGGGATGTGTAGTTTCACAACAGCTGGAGGGCCACAGTTTGGACATGCCTGCATTACACCAACCGTGCTGCCATAAGCTATATGTATATATTTAAGAGAATGTCCATTCGGTATAAACTTCATTCAAAATGTCGAAGTGTCTTTTATTACGATGCAAATTAAGAAACCTATACAGATGCATCCTTGCCTCAATATGCTATGTAGTGGGAGATGCCTGGTGTGAGTGAGGAGCCTGGTCCTGTGCAACTCTGCTACTGGGGAAGATGTATTAAGCCTGGAGAAGAGATATACTGGAGATAAAGTGGAGATAAACTGAAATTAGATAAAGCAGCAGCCAATCATCTCCCAACTGTCCTATTTCAAACACAATTCAATGGCTGGTTTCTCCTTTCACTTAATCTCCAGTTTATCTCTTCTCCAGGCTTAATACATCTGCCCCACTGTCGGGCATCTGTTTTGTTTTTTGCTGAAAATGTGTCTTTGTGGCAATGTGATGCGACTATTACGCACAAGGAGACTCTGCTGACTCCTGAACAGTGTGTGACTGAGTCTGTATAAGAAGCAAAGCTGAATTTGTCTTGGAAAAAAGCTGCAGCTGCTACTTTTGTACACTTTAAGGGCGCATTAAGAAGAATTGCATGTACAATACGATCTGGGTGAAATATTACCGGCCAGGATTGCATTGTATTATGCATTCCTAATGTCCTCTTGTATGTCCCTGCAGACACAATGACAGGGACTCTGAAAGGAGCCAGGAGTCTGCCCATGTGCTGTTAGTGGTGCCGGCAGGGCAGTACGGTCAGTAGCTCGTTGGCTTCTGCCACCTCAGAATGGCGGTAGCCACAGAACCTGATGCAGCTTTGCATCCACCATAGAAACCTATGGGCAATGCAGCGGACAGCTGTAAAACGGAGGGATTGCACCAGGAATTTCCGATCCCTCCGTCTTACATTCGGAGGATACTTAATTTTTGTACCTAACCCCTGAAACGGGTGTTTTCAGGTGAATTAGTCTCAAATATTTATATGATAAATAGGCCCCTTCGAGAGACTGTTAAAAAAAAAAAAACAGATCTAAAAGTGTAATATAACAAACTCTCCTTGTACGTTCTGTTTGCATTGCATTGTGACTAAGACACATTTTTGGCAAAAATGAGATGGCTGACGCTAGAAGATTTTCATGCGACCTGGCGTGCTAAGAGGCATGGGCAACCACACTCCTGCCTGGCTCTGACAAAGGGAGAGGGGTGTTGTTGATGTGGGGGGTGTAAGCACAACTGTCTTTATGAAATATAAATGTTTGTGTGTGTGCGCTCCGCACATATAGGGGGGTGGTAGTCTCTGCATAGGGTGGCAGCAGTGGGCCACAGTTGTCAGGCTTCAGGCAGCGGTGAATGCTATCACTCTACAATGCAGAGGGAGAGAGGATAGACTGCAGGTTAATCTTATCTTACTCCAGCACAGAGCAGTGTGTGTGTTAGGCTGGGGAGAGAGGATGGACTGCAGCTGTATCTTGTCTTACTCCAGCACAGAGCAGTGTGTGTTAGGCTGGGGAGAGAGGATGGACTGCAGCTGTATCTTGTCTTACTCTAGCACAGAGCAGTGTGTGTTAGGCTGGGGAGAGAGGATGGACTGCAGCTGTATCTTGTCTTACTCTAGCACAGAGCAGTGTGTGTTAGGCTGGGGAGAGAGGATGGACTGCAGCTGTATCTTGTCTTACTCCAGCACAGAGCAGTGTGTGTTAGGCTGGGGGGGAGAGGATGGACTGCAGCTGTATCTTGTCTTACTCTAGCACAGAGCAGTGTGTGTTAGGCTGGGGAGAGAGGATGGACTGCAGCTGCATCTTGTCCTACTCCAGCACAGAGCAGTGTGTGTTAGGCTGGGGGGGAGAGGATGGACTGCAGCTGTATCTTGTCCTACTCCAGCACAGAGCAGTGTGTGTTAGGCTGGGGAGAGAGGATGGACTGCAGCTGCATCTTGTCCTACTCCAGCACAGAGCAGTGTGTGTTAGGCTGTGGAGAGAGGATGGACTGCAGCTGTATCTTGTCTTACTCCAGCACAGAGCAGTGTGTGTTAGGCTGGGGAGAGTGGATGGACTGCAGCTTAAGCTTGTCCTACTCCAGCACAGAGCAGTGTGTGTTAGGCTGGGGAGAGAGGATGGACTGCAGCTGTATCTTGTCTTACTCCAGCACAGAGCAGTGTGTGTTAGGCTGGGGAGAGAGGATGGACTGCAGCTGTATCTTGTCTTACTCCAGCACAGAGCAATGTGTGTTAGGCTGGGGGGGAGAGGATGGACTGCAGCTGTATCTTGTCCTACTCCAGCACAGAGCAGTGTGTGTTAGGCTGGGGAGAGAGGATGGACTGCAGCTGCATCTTGTCCTACTCCAGCACAGAGCAGTGTGTGTTAGGCTGGGGGGGAGAGGATGGACTGCAGCTGTATCTTGTCCTACTCCAGCACAGAGCAGTGTGTGTTAGGCTGGGGAGAGAGGATGGACTGCAGCTGCATCTTGTCCTACTCCAGCACAGAGCAGTGTGTGTTAGGCTGTGGAGAGAGGATGGACTGCAGCTGTATCTTGTCTTACTCCAGCACAGAGCAGTGTGTGTTAGGCTGGGGAGAGTGGATGGACTGCAGCTTAAGCTTGTCCTACTCCAGCACAGAGCAGTGTGTGTTAGGCTGGGGAGAGAGGATGGACTGCAGCTGTATCTTGTCTTACTCCAGCACAGAGCAGTGTGTGTTAGGCTGGGGAGAGAGGATGGACTGCAGCTGCATCTTGTCCTACTCCAGCACAGAGCAGTGTGTGTTAGGCTGTGGAGAGAGGATGGACTCCAGCTGTATCTTGTCTTACTCCAGCACAGAGCAGGGGCCCTTATTCTGGTCTGTGCGGCCGGAGCCGCATACGTTGCTCCGGCCGCACAAACCAATCCCCGCCTACAATACGGATCGCCACGGCCGTCCGTACGCGGACGGCTGGCGATCCGCATGAAAATGGTGGGGCGTACGCCTCCACCATGGTGGGAGCTGCCCCCTGCATTCGATGGTCGACGACCATCGAAGGCAGGGCCGCACGCTCCCCCCGCTCACGCAAGCTTAGAGCACACGGACAATCGTCCGTGTGAAAGCTTGTATGGGGGCTGAGAGCTGACATCCGGCGATGTCAGCTTTCCGCCCCCATCACTGGCGTCATAGCCTCATTACCATGCATACGCCCCGCGTTTGCATGGGAACGCCCATGAAACGCTGGGCGTATTCATAGGTAAATGAGGCTATCAAGCCCCGCACGCCCCTATACGCCCCCTTTGCGGCGTATAATTTTTGTGTGCGGCGATTTCGCCTGCACATGCGCAGAGTGACCTCTGCGCATGTGCAGAGTGAAAACATCGGCGGTACGGCCGCACGCGGGCCGTACCGCACAGATTAGAATAAGGGCCAGTGTGTGTTAGGCTGGGGAGAGAGGATGGACTGCAGCTGCATCTTGTCCTACTCCAGCACAGAGCAGTGTGTGTTAGGCTGGGGAGAGAGGATGGACTGCAGCTTAAGCTTGTCCTACTCCAGCACAGAGCAGTGTGTGTTAGGCTGGGGAGAGAGGATGGACTGCAGCTGCATCTTGTCTTACTCCAGCACAGAGCAGTGTGTATTAGGCTGGGGAGAGAGGATGGACTGCAGCTGTATCTTGTCTTACTCCAGCACAGAGCAGTGTGTGTTAGGCTTTGGAGAGAGGATGGACTGCAGCTGCATCTTGTCCTACTCCAGCACAGAGCAGTGTGTATTAGGCTGAGGAGAGAGGATGGACTGCAGCTGCATCTTGTCCTACTCCAGCACAGAGCAGTGTGTGTTAGGTTGGGGAGAGAGGATGGACTGCAGCTGTATCTTGTCTTACTCCAGCACAGAGCAATGTGTGTTAGGCTGGGGAGAGAGGATGGACTGCAGCTTAATCTTGTCCTACTCCAGCACAGAGCAGTGTGTTTTAGGCTGGGGGGGAGAGGATGGACTGCAGCTGTATCTTGTCTTACTCCAGCACAGAGCAATGTGTGTTAGGCTGGGGAGAGAGGATGGACTGCAGCTGCATCTTGTCCTACTCCAGCACAGAGCAGTGTGTGTTAGGCTGGGGAGAGAGGATGGACTGCAGCTGTATCTTGTCCTACTCCAGCACAGAGCAGTGTGTGTTAGGCTGGGGGGGAGAGGATGGACTGCAGCTGTATCTTGTCTTACTCCAGCACAGAGCAGTGTGTGTTAGGCTGTGGAGAGAGGATGGACTGCAGCTGTATCTTGTCTTACTCCAGCACAGAGCAGTGTGTGTTAGGCTGTGGAGAGAGGATGGACTGCAGCTGCATCTTGTCCTACTCCAGCACAGAGCAGTGTGTGTTAGGCTGGGGAGAGAGGATGGACTGCAGCTGCATCTTGTCTTACTCCAGCACAGAGCAATGTGTGTTAGGCTGGGGAGAGAGGATGGACTGCAGCTTAATCTTGTCCTACTCCAGCACAGAGCAGTGTGTTTTAGGCTGGGGAGAGAGGATGGACTGCAGCTGTATCTTGTCTTACTCCAGCACAGAGCAGTGTGTGTTAGGCTGGGGGGGAAAGGATGGACTGCAAGTTAACCTTGTCCTACTCCAGCACAGAGCAGTGTGTGTTAGGCTGGGGAGAGAGGATGGACTGCAGCTGCATCTTGTCCTACTCCAGCACAGAGCAGTGTGTGTTAGGCTGGGAAGAGAGGATGGACTGCAGCAACAGTCCTTTCTCTCTCCCTTCTCAATGGCTCTGTACAACAGGGCGGAACTTGGTCCCCTCCAACAGGCCTGGGTAGAGCACCCGCTCCCTCCTTTTGGAGCCACTGCAGAGAGGGCTGCCAAAAGTGACTGCAGCAAAAGATGTGCAAAGACATATCTGTATGTACAGTGTCCTAATATAGACACAAATACATTCAGAATCCAAGAAGTCAGATTTAAAAAATAAAAATAGCTGTTTTGGAAGAACATACATTTTAAGTTTGAGAGTTGGAGCCCGACTCCCTGCAATAAACACCACACATTTCAGCTTTTTTGTATACATGCTTGTGATGCTAAATTATACTTTTTACTACGTAACACTTTTATATTGCTATACTTGACGTTCATTCCCGTTTTGTAGGTATCTGGTCTAGCAAAGAGGAACTGAAGCAGCTTAGACAGCCCCAGATCCTGTATGAACCACAGCGGAAGTTGAAGAATTATGAGCTCTCAATGTCTGGGTGGGAGCTGGCACTTCAGCGATGCTCCAACTGGTATAATGATTGTTAGCAGTAAGCCTGCAGTAAAACACATAGGACACCGGACTTTGTCGACAGGAGCTGGATTTGATCAAAAGAAGTCTGTTATTCAGCAGGGAAATAGAATATTCCCACTACAAATGTGAATGTATTATAAGTAACCTTCTCTTTTCTTTGCCCTCTCTTGTGATCTTCTCCACATGTCCGAGTATAGTGCCCTCTTCCTCGGTGCTGCTAATGTGGTGTTGTTATTTGCCCATGTGGTATCCGTAGCACCACAGCCCTAAGAAGGCAAAGCCTCATAGGTACAAATTAACAACTCGCAATGTAATAATATCACAGTTATTACACGGAGATGGAATCCTCCCTGACTCTCACTGGTGCTGGCAGAACAAGTTTGTCCTCAGCTGAGACATTCAGTATAGAAAGGTGAATGACCTGCACTCCGTATCCGTGCCGATTCTGTGGCCGCTGTAAGGAGCTTGTACTGCGCTTTAGAACAATTACTTCTAGGTTTTAAAGACATTTGACGTTGTCTGTATGGACTGTATGTTATGCCCTAGGCAAAGTGACTGTGTTACATGACTTTATTATATTTTTGTGTATGGTATAATAAGGTTTGTTATATATTCCAATTCTAATTTATGTGTATGATACATTTAGAGACCCCAAAGCAGGGACAGGGATCCCAACAGTCCATGCCGGGTGTAAGGCAATGTAAAGAAGGTATTTTAGGCTAAAAGATTGGCACACACCTATAGAAGGTGAGTAACTGTTTTTGAAACACAGGTCAGTTTTAGTGCAGACTTAGGGTGGTATTTAATGCTCTTTAGCGAGCTGTGACGGTGAGCAGTGCTGACTGATCACTGTCACAGCTCGTGGGTCAGTATTCAACTGACACCCCCCCCCCCCCTGCACCCACCATTTACAGCGAGGTGGAAACAGCGTTTGCGGCCGCCAAAACGGCAATGATCGTGGCTAAATGCAGCGGGTTCCCTGCATTAGCCGCGAACTTCGCCGGTTGGGGGAATCCTCACTGGGGATTCCCCCTGAACGTTCAATAGGGTGAGCGGCCGGCACGGGGTTAAATGGCAAGGGTGGCTTGTTTTTGTCGATCCTCGCCGTTTAACCCCCTCGCCGACAACATTGAATACTGCCCAGGGGCGTAACTGAAACTCTGAGGGCCCCATAGCAAGATTTTGGAAAGGGCCCCCACCCGCACCATTGTCACAAGAGAGCAGGTGTCATGGACAGACGGAGTGAATGAGGGTGTAAGGGAGAGAAATGAGGAGAGACTCCCTGTCTCTCCTCATTATGTAATGGAGAAGAAGGAGAGACGAATTGAGAGGGTGTTAAGAAGAGGAAGGGAAGAGAGAGATAGGGGAAGGGTGGAGAAAGAGAGAGACTAGGGCAGAGAGAGATAAGGATAGAGGTGAGATGGAGGGGGTGTTAGAAAGTGAGAGAAAAGAGGGTCAGGGGAGTAAGAAATAAAGGAAAGAGGGGGTGTGGGGAGAGAAAGATAAGAGCAGGGGGAGAGAAAAGGGGTGGAGGAAAGAGAACAAGAGACAAAGAAGAGGTAGGGGAGAGAAAGCAGGAGAGAGAGGGAGGGAGTGGTGGAAAGAACAGGGGAGATAGAGGAGGTGGGGAACAGGGTGTGGGGGGGGAGTGTATGTTGGGGGTAGAAGGGGGGAGTGAGTAGAGGGGAGGCGAGGCCGCGGGAATGTGGAGAGGATGGAGATGAGGGGCTTGAAAGGGATGTGACAGGCATATTTCCCCGATGCTCCCCACTCACCAGCCATCAGCGGAGCTACCCTTTCAGCTGCACTTCTTCAGAACAGCGCCAGCCCTTCTTTCCCATGCGCTAGAGGCACGGACTCTCCCGTGCATTGCTAAACTGTGTGTGCTGCCTCCAGCTCTCTGTCCCATACGCTGCGCTTGTGCGCTTCCTGTCAGAGGCACATGCAGCCCCGGCTCTTCCTTGTGCAGCGTCTCCTGTTGAAGCACAGACACACGCAGCTTCGGCTTTTCTGTGCGCCGATCTGCTGTGTGCAGGGGATCCTGATAGCAGCTCAGCGACGTGCCGCGCTCCTGTGCCCCAGGTCTGCAATGCTGAAAGGGGGACATGGGACATCGCATCCACTGCCCGCATACAGTATATTAAAAAAAGGGGGGGGGGACAAAAGGGTGCAGGGGGTAGCCTGCTGTTCCTTCGGGCCCCCCAAAGGCCCGGGCCCCATAGCAGCTGCATCCCCTGCACCCACTGTAGTTACGCCACTGATACTGCCCTAATGTTCTGATCTGAACCCGTGTTCATAGCTGTTTCCCACAATGTGGCATTATTTTGGTTTTTGTGAGACATTTTGAAGGAAGTTTACTTGGGGCTGACTGGTAACTCTCAGTTTAGGGGACAAACGTAAGCTAGTTGCCCATTGGTTTCTACCGAGCCCATTTAACAAAGCCGAGACACATTTAGTGACTACAGAGAGCAAATTTGTATCAATATACCATACAGTGTGCATTCAAGTAACCAGTATACAATACAGGGATCACACTAATGACCAATATACAAAACCGCTTTCTAGCCTTCTAGTCGCCATGATAAATCATAAAAGCATTAATATATGTAGTTAGTAGTAGTAGTAGTAAGTTCCTCTATGTAACAGAAATATTAATGTTACTGACATATTTCCACACACAAAAAAAGGATCACAATATACTGTCACTATACATTATCAATCCAAATGGTGTTTCATACATACATACATACATACATACATACATACATACATACATACATGTCACCTCCCTCGTAATGATTAAACCTCAAATCCCACCCAACCCTGTCAAATATCCGGCCTAATATTGATGGGACTGACCCAATCGAACAACTTACCGCTTTTCTGGTCCCTCATCATATCCTGTCATACTAAGGGCAACATTTACTAAAATGTGGGTTCCTATTCACATGGGATGTTGCTGTGGGCAACCAATCAGAATCTTTTTCTTATTTATTTAGCACCTTCTAGAAGATAATAGATAGTATCTGATTGGTTGCCCAAAGCAACCTCCCATGCAAAATAGAACTGTCATCTTAGTACTTCTTTTTAGTGTTTCATGCTCTGAATCTATGTAAAAGAGAGGCATTTTGGATATTCTCCCTGGGGACATTAACACCGCTTGGTCTTAATGAGTCAATTGAACTCAACTGTTTAGGTACATAAAGCGAACAATCTACAATATCTGGAGAATTCCGGAGGTCTTTGCATGTATACAGTAGTGATTCTATGTATTTGTATATGTATAACTTACCTTTGGATACTATTATGTATCTGGCTGGGACGATATATGTAATTCGGTTGGATTGATTGTTAGCTTTCTGTTGAACATAGGGCCAAAAATATACTGATGTATCACATATCTATGGTTATATTTCCTCTGCACCTGATTGGGTAGATTCAGGTATCTCAGACTGATTGTTGAAAAATATGTGACCAAACTATTGGTCTGACATACTGATGTAATGAATAATTTTCTCCTTCCTTCTCTGCCCCTTTATGTTTTTTATTATTCCCAAACAGGCCAACGCACTATTATTATTATATATTTCTAAGCCGCTGAGTAGATCAACATATTTTGTCTATGGATCTTATTATTACGATATTCTTCCCTGTATAAAAGATAGGGAGTGAAAGAAAAAAGGAAAGAAAAAAGTGTAAATATAACTTATGGAGATACAGCTGATGGGTTTTGAACCCGGGGCTCTGTGGTCTATGTGACAGCAGCTCTGGGAGGTGCGCCACATAATGGCTCTATAGTAACATTGGAAATTTGCTGATACTGATATTCGTAACTCATTCCTCTCGCCTTGCACTTAATATGATCCCTAGTAACTTAATTTCTTATTATAACATTGTGCTGTCTCTATATATAGATTTGTTGCTATAAACGGAGCCATCACTGTATTTAAACAGTCAAAATTGTTTTTTATGTGAACTATATAAATGGTATGACAAAATTATGTATTTAAACTGACTAACTATATACACATAATAGAATGAAATAAAACACCAACTAAATATACAGTTTATTGTAAAATATAAATTATGATAGAGAGATGTGGCTGGTGGGTTTAGAACTCGGAGCTCTCTGTTTTGTTTGGCAGCGTCTCTATGAGGTGCGCCACACAACAGCCTCTTAACCATAGTAGTAATTTCCTGATATTGATATAGGTAAACTCATTCCTTTCGCTGTGCATAGAATGTGATTCTTAGTAACTCAATCATTTATTGTAACATTGTGCTTTCTAGATCGTTTGTTACAAACAGGGATAGCACTATATCAAATTAGGTGAGAAACGTTTTTTTAATGTTAAATATATATATGTTTGAAACTTGCCAAAGCAACACCTACATATGTGGTTTGCATTGAGACAGTTGGATAGACCTGTTTAATTACTGCAGGTGATAGTGTTAATTAAAGCAATCTTCTGATTGGCTAGTGGACCTTTAAATATGGTTCTCCAAACAGAGAGAGTATTCTTCTGATGAAACCGCCACACATAACGGCGGAGAAACGCGTTAAGACTCTCTACTTTTTATCTTGAGGTGTCCAGGATTCTCTACCAATCTCTGCCTATTTAGGCATCATTGCTATTACTACGCAGAAGTAGATGTTCCAGTGATCGCACGGTAACTGGACCTATCCGTCAGCAGCAGTCAGGGTGCTCACGTCCACCCCCGGCAACCGCCGAAGCACTAAATCGGGACATTGAGGGTAATCTGCCGGGCAGCATTTTGGACTGTGTCTCTGCTCATCTAATCTGCCCACGGCAACACACCGGACATTGCCCTGTCTCGTCTATTTACCACGCTGCTGAGGTCAGACGGCGTTCTGAAAGCCGGCTGCTGCTCCAGCCACACTTTGTGGGGAACACAAGTGCTATTTACAACAACGAGCATAACAGCTCAAAATTGCAGGAGGAGACTAATCCCACAGGTGGAATTTTGGAGATTTGTACCCAACAATACTGCTTCAACATCGGGACCCGGTAAGCTCCGGGGCTGCTGCCTCCTGTACTTTCCACGTAACATTGTTCAAAAGTTCTAATATTGTTTACAACAGTGGTACATCTGATTTAAATATATATAGCACTTGGATGTGCGATCCGGAACTCAAAACTGACTCTAAGCTGTATTAGACAGTTAAATTGCCTTTGGTGAAATACTGAATTACCAATACAATTATTGCCATAATTGGTGGGTTCAATACACACTATCCAATTATCATCAGTGTGTGACTAAGAGAGATTGGAGACCTGGACACCAACATTGGTCACTATTAGTGGACAATTGATATATGGGGTGCAACTTCTGCTCTATCTATGCACCAGAAATTCAATCTATACAATTATAGCATTGTCCCTATGGTATCATATTAATGTATTATTACTTTTTATGTAATTTTTATATTTGTGATCACTAATTTGCAGTTGATGTAAATAAAATTAATATTTTAAATTGGTGTTGCTGGTGCGCTCTCTCAAAATATCTTGCCGATATCCTGTAAAATGCTCTGTGATTAGTTGAATGCTGGAGCAATCTCCCAACTGCTGTGATTGGAGAATGGCCAGTGCCAGCAATCAACTGCCATTCCCTGCACTGAATACTGCCTTCTGCATGCGTGTGGCTGCAGTGTGGAGACAGGCAGAGGATTCTGTCCAACTGCTCTGACTGTGTTACCAACACAACCTGAGCAGCTGGGTATCCTCCTCCGCCTGCACCTATGTGGCCAGCTATGTAGCAGCAGAGCATGGCACCAAACCAGGACGTACAGGCCCAGGAGACAGGTGTCACCTGCCCCCGACACAACCCTCCTCTGGGCTGACTGTTTTACCAGAAACAAATAGGGACTATGTTCTAATATGTTATATCTGCTTTCCTCATAGTTTTGTCTGATTATCAGTGTTTTAAAGATTTTCCAGTAAGCACATGAAGTGTAAATGGATGTGTACTGTAAATAATGACCTTGTAATAAAAGTCTCTGGCTAAACCATGCAATTGGGTATTATTTTGCTTTGTAAAATAAATAAAACTGTGACCTCTACCAGCGCTGTATGTATTAATAATGGTATTGTAGCAGCATAATATTTGTCACCGTATAACGCGGTAATACGGAAATGTCCCGGAAGGTCGCAACTGGACACAGTCTGAGCCACGCGAGTTCTGGCTTCTACTAATGTGTCCCAACTGTGGGGGGGATTTACTAAGATGGGATGTTGCTATGGGAAACCAATCTGAATCTACTTATTTATTTAGCACCTTCTAGAAGATAAGATTGGTTGCCAATAGCAACATCCCATGTGAGACAGAACTCCCATCTTAGTAAATGTCCCCAACAGGGTGTTATTCAGTAAGGATCTCAAAAGCAAAATCTGTCTCTAAAGGGCAAAACCATGCTGCACTGCAGGTAGGGAGGGGAGGGGGGGGGGGGGGCAAATGTAACGTGCAGAGAGTTTAGTGTTAGGTGACCTCTAAATTGAAAAAATGGGAATGCTCTGTGCTTAACCCCTTCCCGACATTTGACGTATATATACGTCATGGCCGGGATGTACTTCCCGACACATGACGTATATATACGTCATGACTTTAAACTGTCACCGCGTCTATAGACGCGGTGACAGTTTAAACATGTCTGCTGTCCCTGACAGCAGACATGTCCCAGCATGCCCAGGGGGGGCGGCGATGCCTCCCCCCCATCGGCGATCGCTGTGATTGGCTGTTCAATGTGAACAGCCAATCGCAGCGTTTTCCTGTGTTACCGGCGAATCAGACGCTCGGTAACACAGGGATCAATCACCGCCGGGTGTGAGGGGGTCACCGGTGATGACCACACCTCACCCCACCTGCCCCCAAGGCTGTGATTGGTCCGTCGGACCGACGGACCAATCACAGCCATGGCGCGTGATTTAAACTAACGGTGACTGCGCTGCAGACGCCATTCCGGTCTGGAATTGCGTGCAGAGCGGTCACCGTGCCAATCTGTCGTGATATACTGACCTGATCCTTGCCTGATACTTACCTGATCACCGCTGGTAGCGTGCTGCCAGCAGCTGGATGCTTCCTGGATCTTGTGACTTCCTGTGTGCTGCTGCTGCAGTGTCATAGAGTGAGAGATAGTGAGAGATAATGAGAGATAGTGAGAGAGAGTGATAGAGAGTGCTATATTTTGTGTCTGCTGCCCCCCCTTTTGTGCTGATCAGTATATCTGTGCTGATCAGCAACTTTTTGGGGGTGCAGGGGTTTTTTTTTTTATATATATACCTGTCAGTTGCACCAAAGGTTGTGCTGCCTGTGCAACTGACTGCTGCCCCCCCCTGCTGCCCCCCCTTTTGTGCTGATCAGTATAAATTAACTGATCAGCAACTTTTTGGGGGTGCAGGGTTTTTTTTTTTATATATACCCTGTCAGGTTGCACCCACAGTTGTGTGCCTGCTGCCCCTCACTGCTAATCAGTGTTGCATCACTGCATCACTGATCTGCAGGTTTGTTTTTTTTGGAGAGTGCAGTGGGGTTTTGTTTTTACACCCACGTTGCTTTAGTGGGTGTCCTGTGGCCGCTGAGCGCTGATCAGTGACGTACATCACTGAACAGCATTTTTGGCACAGGGTTGATATAATTTTTTTTCTGCAGTTTTTTTAAATTGTTTTTTTTTTGGAGAGTGCTGTGGTTTATTTTTTTTTTAAATTGTTTTTACACCCACGTTGCTTTTGTGGGTGTCCTGTGGCCGCTGAGCGCTGATCAGTGACGTACATCACTGAACAGCATTTTTGGCACATGGTTGATATAATTTTTTTTCTGCAGTTTTTTTAAATTGTTTTTTTTTTGGAGAGTGCTGTGGTTTATTTTTTTTAAATTGTTTTTACACCCACGTTGCTTTTGTGGGTGTCCTGTGGCCGCTGAGCGCTGATCAGTGACGTACATCACTGATCAGCATTTTCGGCACAGGGTTGATCTATTTTTTTTTTTTTTTTTTTTGGATCAAATTCCTGTTGCCTTTGAGCGCTGTTCAGTGACGGACGTTACTGACCAACATCTGTGCTCAATTTTTGGCGCAGGCCCTTTTTTTTTTTTTTTTTTTAATCCCTTCAAGGTTGTACCAAAAGCTGCCTTGAAGTTGCTGAGTGACGTACATCACAGATCAGCATTTTTGCCACAGGGTTGATCTAATTTTTTTTTTTTTTATTGGGATCAAATTCCCTGAGGGGTGTAGTTTGCAAAATGTGGTCACTTGTGGGGGGTTCCACTGTATTGGTGCTTCGGGGGTCTTGCTAATGCAACATAGCACCCACCATTCATTCCACCAGAATCTGTGCTGCAAAATCCAAAAATCACTCCTTCCCTTCTGAGTCCTGCCATGCACCCAAATGGTATTTTTTGGTCACATATGAGGCATTGCCGTACTCGGGAGAAATTGGGGCACAGATTTTGGGGTGCTTTGTCTCCTTCATTCCTTGTGAAAATGAAAAATTTTGAGCCAGAACTGCATTTTTGTGTAAAAAATTTAATTTTTCATTTTCACAGCCCAGTTGTACCACAATTGGTGAAACCCCTGGGGGTTTGAAATGTACACTATACCCCTAGATGAATTCCCTGAGGGGTGTAGTTTGCAAAATGGGGTCACTTTTGGGGGGGTTCCACTGTATTGGTGCTTCGGGGGTCTTGCTAATGCGACATAGCACCCACCATTCATTCCACCAGAATCTGTGCTGCAAAATCCAAAAATCACTCCTTCCCTTCTGAGTCCTGCTATGCACCCAAATGGTATTTTTTGGTCACATATGAGGCATTGCCGTACTCGGGAGAAATTGGGGCACAGATTTTGGGGTGCTTTGTCTCCTTCATTCCTTGTGAAAATGAAAAATTTTGAGCCAGAACTGCATTTTTGTGTAAAAAAATGTAATTTTTCATTTTCACAGCCCAGTTGTACCACAATTGGTGAAACCCCTGGGGGTTTGAAATGTACACTATACCCCTAGATGAATTCCCTGAGGGGAGTAGTTTGCAAAATGGGGTCACTTGTGGGGGGGGTCCACTGTATTGGTGCTTCGGGGGTCTTGCTAATGCAACATAGCACCCACCATTCATTCCACCAGAATCTGTGCTGCAAAATCCAAAAATCACTCCTTCCCTTCTGAATCCTGCCATGCACCCAAATGGTATTTTTTGGTCACATATGAGGTATTGCCGTACTCGGGAGAAATTGGGGCACAGATTTTGGGGTGCTTTGTCTCCTACATTCCTTGTGAAAATGAAAAATTTTGAGCCAGAACTGCATTTTTGTGTAAAAAAAATGTAATTTTTCATTTTCACAGCCCAGTTGTACCACAATTGGTGAAACCCCTGGGGGTTTGAAATGTACACTATACCCCTAGATGAATTCCCTGAGGGGTGTAGTTTGCAAAATGGGGTCACTTGTGGGGGGGTTACTAACTTTTAGCATCTTATGGTGCCTAAAAACCTACATGGTGCCTAAAAAATAATCTCATAAAAAGGAGGCTCCAAAAGCGTGGCGAGTGGCGGCGGTACGCGTCCTCCGACCTTTTCATACCCCCACTATCCACTTCGGCGTGGAGTTGATTTTATATAGTGTGGCGAGGGGACGCGTATTACTTTATATGTATTCCGCGGGGCTCGCTCCGCTCGCTGCGCTCACCACACTATATAAAATTAACTCCACGCCGACGTGGATAGTGGGGGTATGAAAAGGTCAGAGGACACGTACCATCGCCCCATGCGGGCTTGCTGCGCTCGCCACGCTTCGGGTTGACGTTGATAGTGGGGGTGGCAGGGGGTGCTTTTAACATTGTAAGCACCCATTACGGTGCTTATACAATTATATATCTTATAGGGGGCACATTTAACATTGAAAACACCCATTAGGGTGCTTATACAAATTTAAATCGTATACCATTGTATATGGCATACAATGCGATTGTATACAATTTAAAATTGTATAACATCGGCTGCCATCGCGTAACATTGTATGCCTTATGGTATGCGATGCGATGGGCGCCGTGCTAGGAAACAAGTACCGAATATATATATATATATTAAAAGTAAATAAAATGAAAAATATTAGTTATTTTCAAAATAATGTAGTGTTACTTTAAAGGTGAATCTCTTCAAATGAATTACAGATCACCTGAATCCTCCTAAATGCCAGCCAGTATTTACCCTGCACAGAAACAAAGTAGTTCAACCAAATCTCTGCACGTGCTTCCCAATAATTAAACCAGGAGATGCCTATCAAATATTGCATGCAGTTCCATGCGGTAACACTGGGTGTCTAACAAGGGGCACAATACAGTCGCAGCAACTACTGCAAGGGCACCTCTGAATCGCCCCCTTATTGTTCTACAGGTAACTACGTATGGAAATTTAACCAACATCTGTTGCCTGCTTTTACTTTCTGCCCTGCACTACAGTAGCAACCACTACTGCAAGGGCACCTCTGAATCTCCCCCTTATTGTTCTACAGACATACTTGGCTATTCTCCTGGAATGGCCGGAGGACCCTGAAAATCGGGTGGCTCTCCTGGCCCCCTGGGACAGTGGACAAGTCTCCAGTCTGTATAGTAGATTCCCTTACATAAACATCTCCCACAGTATATGACAATATTATTAAACAATCTGTCTACCTAAATATATATTTTAATTTGGTTTAGTTCTACTTGTTACATAAACATAGAAACATAGAATTTGACGGCAGATAAGAACCATTTGGCCCATCTAGTCTGCCCCTTTTTTTAATCCTTCAGGTAATCTCAACCCTTTCTGATCCTTATTTCTTTGTAAGGATATTCATATGCCTATCCCAAGCATGTTTAAATCGTTATACTGTCTTATGCTGGGTACACACCAGGACGACTAGGGCCCGATCCCCTCAATCTAGATCCAATTCCGACCAATTGGATGTAGATTGTGTGGTGATTGGGCCCTTTTCTGACCTGGTGTGGACCGATACCGATCCGATGTGCGGTCCCGCGGGTCGGTCGGTCGTTATTGAGATCCTACCTGCTGCAGGTAGGATCTCAATGACGACCATACAGCCGGGTGCGGGTCGCCATCGGATCGGACCCGCTCACGGTGCACATCGTGAGCAGGTCGTGCCCCCCCCCGCGCGTCACCGTGAGCGGGTCGGACGAGACACTGACGACCCGCTCACGATGTGCATCGTGAGCGGGTCGTCCTGGTGTGTACCCTACATTAGCCTCTACCACCTCTGATGGGAGGCTATTCCACTTATCCACTACCCTTTCTGTGAAGTCATTTTTTCTAACATTTGCCCTGAACCTCCCTCCCTCCCTCCAGTTTCAGTGCATGTCCTTGTACAGAGTGCAGGGCACTGAGATTATCTCCAGGCACACTGGGAATGTGTAATATATATATATATATATGATATGCCGTGTGTAATTATGGGATCTTTATACTGTTCTCATCCTTTGGAGAGCGGTGGCTACTACGAGGCAGAGCTGTACCTCCACAGCTGCTAGTGCCGGGGAAAGTGGGTGTGCGTCATTAAGTCCACCAAATAAAGGTTGACATACATTGGGTCGACCACTGTAGGTCAACATGGACAAAAGGTCGACATGGTCGGTAGGTTGACAGTCAAAAGGTCGACGTGGGGTTTTCATGTGTTTTTTCCCCAAAATGTCGACATAGACACCATATCCGTGCACTGCGTCCCCTCACATGGCTCAATGTGCTCTCCGTGCTTCGGGCACACTATAATATTCTCCCTCCACGCCCTAGTGGATGGTAGGCCATGAAATACCGCCTGAAATCTCCTGTCGACCTTTCCAATGTCTACCTAATGCATGTGTCAACCTTTTGACCCTGTTGACCTCTTGACTGTGTCGACCCAATGTATGTCGGCCCTAATTGTGTTGTCCTAACAACCATGTCCTGGGAAAGTAACGTAAAAACCCACAAAATAATACTGTAGTACTCTGTACCCCGTGGTAATCTAGTGTCTCCCCCTGATCAGGGCCGGCGCCACCACTAGGCAGCTGTAGGCATTTGCCTAGGGCGCCGGCCACTGGAGGGCGGTAGTCCGGAGCTAAGAACCCCCCCTGGATGTAGGTGAGCGGCTAAGCTCCCCCGCCACCCCCCGCAACATCGTTGGCTGCCGAATCCGATGCATCACACCCTAGGCTCTCCTGTCACTTCCAACAAGTTCAACCCACCCACCCAACGCTGCTGTGGAGAGCCGCTCAGACGCGGCACCCAGCAGGTGAGCGAGCGGCCTCCCCCCACCCCCAGCAAACTCAGCGGCTGCTGCCGCATCACTACCCGGCCCCTGCCAAACGCCGCTGTGGATCGACGTGGCAGGCACCCGGCAGGTGAGCGGCTTCCCCCTTACCCCCAGCAAACTCGGCGGCTGCCGCTGCACCGCTCCCCCCCCCCCCCCCCCCCCGGAGCGATCGCATCCTCCACCCCCCCCCCCTTTCACGGCGGGCACATCATCCACCCCCCCCCCCCCCCCGGTAACAGCGCGACGGTGCCTAGCACCGGCCCTGCCCCTGATCAGTAATAACAAAGTTATGTTAACAGAGAAGAAGCTATAAACTGTGTATTAGTTGCGCAAGTTTCTGACCTAGTGGAAATCCCCGTTGTACTGCCAACATTAATGTAAGAAGTGTCATCCGAATGTGATTACTTTTGCTTCCTGTATAAAAAGTGAATGTGTGATTGCATCAAAGTTCTGTATGGCGCCCTCTACTGACCACTGTGGGTACATTTTAGAATAATTATGTCATATTAAAGCTATCACCTGCTCAGTGGTGTGTAGGTCCGTATGATTATTACATCTGTGAGCAGGACAAGCCTTCTGTACTGCCGTATCACATGTACATTTGTTTAGGTCAGGGACGAGGAACTGTTTTAGCATGGCCAAATAGCAAAACTGTAGCAGGGCATGCTGGGATGTGTAGTTCAACAACAGCTGACAGGCCAAAGGTTCCCCATGCCTAACTTAGATAGATGAAAATGTGATCAAATAAACATAGTCCCCTGGGTTTGTGCCTCCTGTGTGTTGCAACACCCCTTCTAATTCTCACTTCTTGTTTATTGTCACTGCACAACGATACAGTGTTCCAGTGCTCACCTCCCACCTCTGTATTGCGGCACCTGGAATCTGTGAAACAAATAGTTAGGTCGGTGCTAGTAAAAAAAATAAAAAAAAAATCCTGTAAAGACTTCACAAATCCCTTAGCTTGTTTTTCGATGGGGATTTCTCTCTATGAACAGGTGGGGTTATAACCCGCCCTAGCGATAACAGATAGATTTACATCTGCACAAATAAAGACATTGACAGGACCTGGCCTTTTGGGGCACTTCAGTGTCTCTCACTTTTATTTCATGTCGGTGATTTGCATAGAGGACGGCTGCCGATTTACATATAGATGTATTTCATAAGAGGGCAATCTGGCAATCAATGGGTTACTAAAGAGCCAGTTGAGGCAAAGACCAGTTGGTGTAATCTCTTTTTGTGAGGGTCTCCTGGGAGGGGCAGGGAGGAGGAATCCTGCATTCAGAGCCACTGTAAAGAAGGGCTCTAGGAGCAGACATAAGGCCGATTATCCTCCCGGTCTCTGGCTTCTGAAAGTTGAGACGTACAGATGGCATATGGATGACAGGTGGTCGCCTAATCCAGTTAGTCAGGGAGACGGAATTGGGGGGACGTTCAAAATTCAGCCTGTTCTTTCTGGTATTAGCGCTGCTACACTCTGCTGGAGTTCTCCTGATGATGCCTCTCGCACCGCTCCAGTTTTTCATGCAATTTTTTCATGAGATTCACTACAATTAAAAACAATGTCTTTTTTATGTCATTTCTTTTCACGTGTAATCTTCCTAACAATGAACTAGAGAAGCTAGGATAATATCTTGGAGTTTGGGGGGAATATTAAACATTTGTTGTTTCATGTCAACTAGCTAGAGACACGTGGCTGCATTAACCTGAATGGGAGATGGGTAATGGGTCAGTCCGTGGTCAATTTATTTACAGCATATTACATTGCACTTTACAACTGGAATCAACAGTGATATGATAAACTGGGTAATCACAGTTCGTTACAGCTAAGAAAGGGGGGGGAGATAAATCTCAGAGAGCTCAAATGAATATAAAAAATATACGTTTAATTAATAAAAATAATGTGTACAATAAAGATAGATCACTCTTAATAATAAAATAAATTCATAAAACTACTGAGCGCATATATTCTAAGACAAAGCATATATAAAAATGTCATGACATATTTTAATAATCCAACATTTCCAAGTAAATTAATGCAAGGATTAAATATTAATTTCTAGCGGAAATAAAGGAATTATTCTTTCCTGTGAGGTATTTCAGTTAGCAAGGTTCCATTCAGCATCAGAATCTTGAATAGTAATGGATGGGGATAAAGGTTTATATTTGTAAATTAGGATGGCAAAAGTTCCAAAAGCCCGCTCAATAGGAGTGATCCTGTATGCCAGCGATATTTTTAAAAGTATATAGTGCAATCTGATAAGGTGTACGTGCTAGAATAGAGGTGAATGGAAGGGGAATAATTTACTCTTGCTCACCATACACCGTACTTGAAGACAGTCAGAGGTAAGTGGTGTTTGTAGCAGCCCCCGTCTCTGTGTGCTCCCGACTGCGTCCTTAGCCATGTCCTCAACTTTGCGGACGTCTCGGCAGCCTGAGTTCAGAAGGAGTGCATGCCAGAGGATGTTAGTCTCCACGGCGGACCGGGATTGCTTCCACTCACCTTGTACTGTGGTGGTGATTGCAAAGGTAACCCGTCCAGTGCTGACTCACTGGCTCAGAGGTGAAACACCGAGACCGGCGTGTGCACTGCATGCAGTGCTTGTAGCGGCTGTCAAGGCTGATTGGTATGGTTTCAAAGGGGCGCTCAGCATTTTAGAGGGGGTGAGGATAAAAGATAGATACCCCTGGGGCTTGACGCATTTCTCCGCTCTCAATATTGTGTCGGTTTCCTCAGAAGATCTGTGACATAGCTGCCTGGTAACTGTACGCCAAATTCACCAATCTGAAGCCAGTGTCTGTTTAATAACAGTTTTTTATTATTATTTGAAATCTCCATGTTTTTACAGGTATGCATTTCTCAGGCTTCCATGGATGGTTTGCTTCCAATTAGAAATAAAGTCGCTATCGGAATGGGATACTATCTCTCACTCATGTTTTAAACTATCTAAATGTCTTCACCATTCCGAAATGTTCTATAAGCTCTGCCATAGGGCGTACTTCACCCCTCGGCGGCAACACAGAATATGGCCTTTGGTTTCTAAATTTTGTTGGAGAGGATGCGGTTGTATTGGCTCTATCCTTTATATATTTTGGGAATGTCCGATGTTACGTCCGCTGTGGGCTGAGGTATTTTCCCTCATAGGTGATGTTTTGGGGGATAAGTGTGCCTGCTGATCCTGTCGTAGTGCTGTTCCATCACAATGCACGACTCCTTCCGGGTGACAATTATATTCTGGGACATATTCTGGTCTCTACTAAGGCTGCTATCGGACAGCTCTGGAAATCACCCTCTATACCTGACATACATCATATTGTTAATAAAGTTCATAAACATTTTCTTTTTGAGACGGCCGACTGTAAATACACCTCCTCGGCTACATCAATCCATATCAAATGGCTCAAATGGAGTGAGTACAGAGAAAGACAGGGTCTTTCTCTCACAGGCCATAACCAGATAGACATGTCTGTGCTGCTTCCTCCTATGTGAGGCAGTACTACGTGAAGTGTTTTTTATCCCTATGGTCTATTTCTATATGTGTACCGAATCTGAGGCATACCCCCTTGTCTTTGTGTACCTGTTCCCTCGTCTTTCTGTCCGTTTGGGATCTTTCCCTCTTCCCACATATTCTTTGTATAGTCGAGACGGTTCTCTGATTTCTTTGACATCTTATTCTGTTTTTATTATTTAAATGTAACTTCATGTTACTGCTTATTGTACTATTATGAATTTATGATGTAATTGCGGTATATTTTGCTGCCTCACTTAATAAAAATGTATTTAGAAAAAATAATAACAATAAAGTCGGTATCTAGATGCCGTACCCCCCTGACGCAGAAATGCAGGTGCCACTTGCCTGTTGCTTTATTAATGGGCTTTACATCCTCTTTTGTGCCCGCAACTTAGCCCATCCCCACTGCTGACAGTTTTCAATTGTCAGCCTGAGGCACAGCTCTCACTGCCTCCCAAAGTTCCCACACTGCGACCTACCCTAGATTATAAAGAAAAAAAATATCCCAATAAGATATTTATTACACAGTATATGTGTTATAGATATCCTCTTTTTTTTTATGATTTATGACAGGAGAGGCTGTGAGGCCGTCAGCAGCTCTGCTGGTAGTGGGAGTGGCCACACCTCCCCTGTTGACCACACCCTCTTTACAAAATGTTAAAAAGAAAGCTGTCTCTCCCCAGCCCAGCACTGTGTATAATGGGGAGGGGGGCGTAAATGCACTGTCAAGAGAAATTCGCTAAATAAGGTAAAGGACAAGACAATTATTGCTCATAAGTTTCTTGAAATGTACTTTCACCCGATTTATCAGCCCAAATTGCAGAAATCGGGTGAAATTGGACCAAAATCGCATAGTGTATAGGCACCTTTACTTATGACTCTCCAGGGATCTAGCACCAATTCTGCCATCAGGAGCTGCTGATATCGGCTTCCCCTAATGCAGGCATGTCCACACTCCGGCCCCCCAGCTGTTGTAAAACTACACTTCCCAGCATGCCTTGCCATAGTTTTAGCATTCCCTAATAGTAAGACTGTAGCAAGGCATAATGGGACTTGTAGTTTCACAACAACTGGAGGGCCATTGTTTGGACATGGCTGCCCTAACAGAACTTCCATCTAAGAGGATGGCATTATCTAATTGAACTTTATTGCCAAAATAATGTAAATGTTGCTGACTTGATCGCTCTTACCCCACCTCCTTCTCCTCCTACTAACTTGTATAACATATTATGTAGGCTTTTATCAAATGTTTTGAAAAATCCTGACCCTATCACGCAGACTGCAATTGTTTGCCCACGCCCATAGATGTCATTTGTCCATCATTTCCATGCTATTGAAAGATGGACAAGTCATAGCAGCCTGAACCCCTAATGAATCCAGAAAGGTGAAACTAATAATGCTCTGCAGATTCTGCTGCCTGCATGAGTGCTGTAATGCCCATATGAACAATTATACAACCATCCATCTATGGGACACCCTATCTTAACCTTTCACAATTTATAATTGTGTTTATAGAAATAAAGTGACCGCTGCGTAGTTTAACACCTGAGACCGTACAGTACAGAGTAAACGTGAAATACAATGTTTCTGGCTACACTCCGCAATCTGTGCCTGACATTCTTTGAATCATTAATCACATCAGAATGGTCCCCCACTCTGCCTCTCACTCTATGTCCCCCAGCCTGCCCCTTCACTGTATTTCCCCCAGCCTGCCCCCATTCACTGTATGTCCCCCGGCCTGCCCCACCTTCACTGTATGTCCCCCATTCACTATATGTTCCCCACTCTGCACCCATTCACTCTGTCCCCCAGCCTGCCCCCCTGCTCTTATTTCCATCAGTGCCTCCATTCATTGTATGTCCTCAAGCCTGATCCTTCTTCACTGTATGACTCCCATTCACTGTGTGACCCCTATTCACTATGTACCCCACTCTGTCCCCATTCGCTGTATGTCCCCCAGCCTGCCCCTGCTCCCCCTTCTCTGAATGGCCATCACTGCCTCCATTGACTGTATGTCCCCCAGCCTGACCCTCCTTCACTGTATGTCCCCCACCCTGCCCCCTCCCTTGTATGTTTCCCAGCCCCTTGTGTGAGCCAGAGGAAGGAGAGACAAAGCAGGTACTGCAAGGACAGCAGATGCTTGGGCTCCCGCTTGGGCTCCTCCTCCGCTCTACATGTTACAGGAGCAAGCTTTCCCCTTGCTGCCCCCCTCCCCAAACACTGCGGTCACTGTGATTGTGGAGTAGGGTGATATACGATTGCAGCAGCAGGGGTAGGACGCCAAACACATCTGACTGTGACGGCCGGCACCTCCTTACTGCAGCAGACAGCAAGGTAAAGGCGCGCTCGCCGGGGCCCCACCTTTAGTGTCCTGTGCTGTGCTTCCCACATCTGATGCTCTGCCCGCTTCCAGCTGGAGGCTGCGGGCCACTTGAAATGAGAAATGACAGGACGGGCCACAATTGCCCCTCGGGCCTGACTTTGGGCATGCCTGCTTTATCGCACAGCTGCTAATCAGATTGCTGAGGTTTAATTGCTGGGACTGCATGCAAGAAGATCTACAGCAGGGAAGGGGCACCTTCGGCCATCCAGCTGTTGTTGAACTACACATCCCAGCATACCCTGCTACAGTTTAGCTATTTGGCTATATTAAAACTGTTGCAGGGCATGCCGGGATACGTAGTTTGACAACAGCTGGAGGTCCAAAGGTTCCCCATCCCTGATCTAGAGGAAGGAAAGGCAAACTGGCCTGCTGAGCTATGTGATAGACGCATAGTTGTACACACATTGAGCCTGATCCAGGCCAGTTTGCTAGGCTGTGTATAAACACAGGTAAACGCTGCTCTCCTCTCCGTGCGAATCTCCTTGGTAACATGCGAGGGGATGTGTACAGTAACACATCGCCTCGTGTGTGGGTGCAAGGAGAAGAAATCATTCAATATTCGCTCACCATTGAATGATTTTTCCAGCCTTCGGTCTGAATACTTACTTTTCACATGGCCGCTATACTCCGAATTCAGGGTGGGCGCTGGCATTGTGTCATGTTAGCCACCCGCCCCAAGCAAGCATCGCCATGCCTGCGTTATCAGGGGAGCACCCATAAAATGATGGGCGTTCCCCGCATGCGCAAACCCCAAAAATTGAGGAAGGGGCCGAATTCGTAACCACACGAACGGGTGTGAATTGGCCTCATTGTTTCCTAGGTTTCACCTTCCCATCAGTAAGACACCGCCACAACTCCCACACACTAACACATGCAGTTGAACAAGGAGAACCTCATATCTGGCAGTGTTTCGCATACCGTGGGTGTAATGCATGGCAACCAGCACACTGGTCTCTTTCTGTTGTGTTATAGCCTGGTGTTGGTACAGATATGTTCTCCTCTTACACTATGGCTTCCATCTCACCAGACCGGTCTGCTCCGTGCACCAGGTGAGTGGTGTTTTGCTGCATCTGCAACGTAAATAAGACACACAATGCAGAGAGGACGACAGTACACTACACCTCTCAGAGCGGCTCCGTCTCGCCAGACATCTCACACCATGTGGAATCCTGACGCTAGGTGTATAAGGACACATCTGTATATTATGTTGATAAGAATAACAACAGCACAGTGTGACGGTCAGCATGCATTATGTCCATAGATTCAGGAGGCCGACATTAATTATGCACTGACCATGACATGTGGTGACTTTAACTGCAGGGAGACCTCGCGCATGCACATTCGTTCGACAATTGCTCGGGCTGTGAATTTGCAGCTGAGCATACCATCTGAATCGGACCATAAGTGCTAAGTATCTATCTACACAGTAGAGATGGTTACAGTCTGTACATGTGCACAGCCGGTCAGAGGTTTTGTCTCTAGCAGTTGTATACCGATATTGTATATGATGACTTGCAACAAATGTGCTGTTTGAGCAAGGCTGCACCTTGAATGCCCAAAGTCATGATGTCACATGCATGACATCATCATGCCCACTCAGAGAGACTGGGTGGGAGCAGCAGTAAATGCGGTGATAACTGGAACATCCTGGGATGCTGTGATTGGCTGTACAGGCTGCTGGGTGACTGGAGTGTCTGAAGAGGCTGCAGCAGTGATCCTCACTGCCGGGTGCTTTCCAACAGCAAGGTAGCCAAACCGATCATTCATCCATAGCCAAGGCCTGCTTCTTAGCATATTTTAAGACAGATTACTTTCACACAGAGAAGAATTTTATATTGTGTTGTACAGAAAATGTATTAAGATATGATTTCGATAGCAGCTGATTTTATTTACATGTATTTAAAACACTGATTTAATGAAAAAGTAAGGTTCACTAAGATTAATCCAATTGCACTTTAAAATAACTGTGTAGTAGTAATCTAAATTCCTATATTGCCTTGGTTTGTTCCACCATCTTTAGATTCCTGCTTTGTTGTTGTTAAGTATAATATACAGACCTTTATATTCACTACATACTGCATCCATGAACCCTGACATCATCAAGCGGCTGATTCTGGTTGGTTTGCAAAAGCAACCTCATTCTTTATTGGACAAAACCATGTGCACTGCAGGTGGGGCAGATGTAACATGTGCAGAGAGAGTTACATTGGGTGTGGTATGGTGGTCCGACGGGGGGGGGGGGGGGGGGCTCCCGACAGTCAGTATCCTGACAACGGAATCTCGAGTGCCGGTGCTCCGACAGGGGGGGGGGGGGGCGAGCGGAAAAAAGCCCCTTTGCAGGCTTGACATGCTTTGGGGGGTCGTGGACCCCCACTAGGGAGAATATCCCCTGTGAATCGGCTTCCCCCCTGTTGGAGCACCGGCTGTTGGGATCCCACCATTCATCAGGCACCCATTACATTTGGGTGTGTGTGTTCAAAGTAAAATCTAAATTGCAGTGTAATAAAACAGCCAGTATTTACCCTGCACATAAACAAAATGACACCCAAATCTAACGCTCTCTGCACATGTTACATCAGCCCCACCTGCAGTGCACATGGTTTTGTCCATTAAAGAACGAGTTTGCTTTTGCAAACCAACCAGAATCACCCCCCAAAACACACACATGTTAATGCCTTAGGAAGCCGGGATAATTGCACAGAATTCCATCTCAGAGAATACAAAGGCTAGGAAACAAAAGCTGGAAGTTGTAATCTTGTCTTATTACTGATCATCTTGTGATGTGCATGTTGGTAAAATACTTGTGGGTAGATAATAGCTATTATATTGCTGGTGATTAGAACCTAGGAGTCAGAGTATCAAAAGCCTAGAGGAGAAGAGCTGTCTTGATGGCAGGGAGTTCTAGCACAGCATGTAGTTGTGAGTGGGAGTTGGAAGCTTTCAATAGAAAGGAGTCAAAGGTCGTGAAAACAGTTAAGGGAGTAGTCTTGTCTAAAGTATTTCTAGGAGAGCTACAGTTATTGAAGACTCGTGGAGAACTATGGGTAGAATTTCCTATGTTACTTAGCTCTGTTTTTTTTTAACAAACAGAACCCTGAATCCTGCACTTGGAACCCAGGTCAGAACTGACATAAATCCGCCCTTCCAAACTCCTCATAGCATTTATTGAGTGGTATTCAATTGTTTTTCACCAGCGTTTCAGCTCACTAAACCCGATCACTTGAATATCACCCCACGATCTCTCGTCATATTAGACGGGAGATCAGGCACGATAAAACAATTGAATACCACACAATGGGGCAGATGTATTAAGCCTGGTGAAGAGATAAACTGGAGTAAAGTGGAAGGAGATAACGCACCAGCCAATCAGATCCCAACTGTCATATTTCAAACACAGCTGATTGGCTGGTGTGTTAACTCTTCCAAGTTATCTCCACTTTATCTCCAGTTTATCTCTTCTCCAGGCTTATTACATATGCCCCATTGTCCTCAGGCTGATATGCCCTAAGAAGGCTCCAATATGCGCAATCATGGCGTTCTCCGACATGTAAAATAATGTTAGACAATCGTGTGTTTCTGAGGAACCTTTTGTGATCACATTAAACGGTACGCAGTCTGCCATATAAGAGTGTCCTTCAATCTGTCTATACCAGTGATTCCCAAACGCAGTCGTCAAGGCACCCAAACAGTCCAGGTTTTAGGTATATCCATGCTTGGCTACAGGTGACTTTAATAGTAGCACAGTAAATTTTATTTAACATCTCTGCTTAGCCATGGATATACTTATTACCTGGACTGTTGGGGCACCTTGAGGACAACGCATTTGGGAAACTGGCAGACATGGAAGGCAGCTAAATCCTACTACTCTCCGATATATCCATCCTGCTCTGTCATTCTACAAGCGCTCACCGACTTCACACCCTTCCCAGGGGTGTGTGAAGGTGCCGGGCACACTCCGGGAACCACGTGGAGGCTCTGCTGTGAGTGGCGCACTGTCAGCCTACGGAGACAGCCACCTCGCTGTCCTCAGCCTGTGACCTTGTGCGGGCTCCATCTTGCTGCTACTACTGCATACTGTGGAGAGATGTGGACCGTTGGAGCTACAGCCCGGGGTGCACACATCTGCTGGCACTCTCCCTATCAACCACGGAGGCACACCTGACACCCTGCTCTACACCAAGAGCCCCCTTCCACATGGAGACCTGAAGCCTCTGTACAGCTTATCTTACAGGCTATTTATGCCTCTGCTGATAGACTCCTTGCCAGGATTGCTGCAGTGCAGGGTGATGCCCTTTTTATCTCCTGTACTTCCATTGACAGGCCTATATCTCCAGGCCGTGGACTAGGGATGCCAATCCCGGGGTATTTTTTCAATCCCGGGATCCGGGATTGAAAAATGCTCAATCCCGGGATTCCCGGGATCCCAGGATTGGCATCCCCACCAAAAAAACAAAACATTTTTAGCATAGGACCCACCCCGGCCGACCCGCACATCTACTTACATTAGGGTGCGGGCGGGCGGCCGGGAGTGGGTTTGGAGGTGCACGGTGCCTCCCGGCAAGTGCACCGCCATAGAAGACAGCAGGCGGGCGGAGGCAGGCGGGCGGGCGGCGGAGAAGAGGCGGGCAGGCGGGCGGAGTCAGGCCAGCGTGCTGGCGGGCGGCGGAGAAGAGGCGGGCAGGCGGTCACTGGTGACGTGTGACCTGCGCAGCGTGACCTCTACTGTCACGCTACGCAGGCCGCACGCCGGGTCAGGTTACGGGAACAGCCGGGCAGCGTCTGAGCGAGTGCTCAGACGCTGTCTGGCATTAGACTGCGCATGCGCAGTCTAATCCCAAAATCCCGGGATTGGATTCTCCAAACCCGGGATTGAAATCCCAGACTTTTTTAGGCCAAATCCCGGGATCCCGCCGATCCCGATCCCGGGATTGGCCACACTACCGTGGACCTACAGCCCATACTGAAAAGGCTCCGTAATGTTCCTTGGATGAGCTCTCTCTGATGGCCTCCTTGTGCTATGTGGACAATTCCTACCCGGTCTCAGCGAATTTGGTACTTGTGTATTATCTGGGTGCCCAAGATTTCCATCGGGTCCCATCGCATCGCATGCGATATGATCTGATTTTTAATTGTACAGGCACCCTGATGCCTGATTTCTATGTTAAATGCCCCCCCAGACCCGATTTTTAACTGTACACCCACCCTGATGGGTCATTACTATGTTAAATGGCCCCCCATTGTTAACGCCACCCCACTATCAACGCCAACCTGAAGCGTGTCGAGCGCAGCGAGCCCGCGTGTCATAGTGGGGGTATGAAAAGGTCAGAGGACATGTTTCACCGCCCCTTGCGGGCTCGCTACGCTCGCCATGCTTCGGGTTGGCGTTGATAGTGGGGTGGCGTTAACAATGGGGGGTCATTTAACATAGTAATGATCCATCAGGGTGGGTGTACAATTAGAAATCGGGTCGGGGGGGGGGGGGGGGCATTTAACATAGGAATAAGCCCAAATCGACAATGATCGCGTCGCATCGCATCACATGCTATTATAATGGCATATGATGCAACGCAATATAAAAATTGTACAGTCGGGTTTTAAAAACCCTCAAATCGGGTCCCATCGCATACCTTAATTAGTGGTATGCGATGGGCGCCCAGATAATACACAAGTACCGCGAATTTCCTCTCCTATACTTGTGATAAATATGAGGTTGCTGATGGGGAAGTTATTCCTTGTGGCCATGGTCCTACAGCTTGCACAGATCCTGCGACTGATTGCCCCATGGAGGAGCGCTCCCTGATGACCTTGCTCCGATTTTCAGATATCAATTATCCTCTAGTTGGGTGGGTGGGAGGGGTAAATTGGATTTTTTGGCAAGGAATATCTTAATTTAGTTTTAGATATGGGCCACTGATTTACTCCCTCCTCTAGTTCACAGTAGTTAATGGGGTAGCTATTAGAGTTAGTTTAGAATAGGCATCGGGGAAGTAAGGTTAAAGGGCTCCCAGTACAACCTGAGTTGGGGGTGGGTTGTACAGGGTGGGGGGTTATGTGGGTGGTTTTCTTTGGGCTTTTTGGGTGGTTTTCTTTATTACTGTTAGTGGGGTAGGTGGGTTATTTTAGTGTAGACAGTAGAGCTTTTGACTTTTGACTGTTTTTTGTGTTGCAGCTTGATGGTTTCTTAACCCCTTCACGACATTTGACGTATATATACGTCATGGCCGGGAAGTACTTCCCGACCGTTGACGTATATATACGTCATGGCTTAAAACTGTCACTGCGTCTAGAGACGCAGTGACAGAGGGACGATGTCTGCTGTCCCTGACAGCAGACATGTCCGTGCATGCCCAGGGGGGGCGGCGATGCCGCCCCCCCGTCGGCGATCGCTGTGATTGGCTGTTCATTGTGAACAGCCATTCACAGCGTTTTCTGTGTCACCGGCGAATAACGTTCGCCGGTGACACGGGATCGGAGGTGATTGGTGCTGTAAAGTACAGCACCAATCACCGCGGGGTGTAAGGGTGACACTGGTGTCACCCCACCTCACCCCTCCCGCCCCCAAAGGCCGTGATTGGTTCGTCGGACCGACGGACCAATCACAGCCATGGAGGGGGGTTTAAACTAACGGTGACTGCACTGCAGACGCCATTCCGGTCTGGAATAGCGTGCAGTGCGGTCACCGTGCCCAGCTGCCGCCTATACTGACCAGAACCCATCCAAAATACTTACCTGATCATTGATATTGCTTATGCTTGTGACATCTTGTGACATCCTGTGACATCTTGTGCTGCTGCGATTTATTAGATAGAGAGAGAGTTAGAGAGAGAGAGATAGAGAGAGATAGAGAGAGATAGAGAGGCCTAGTGCTATATTTTGTGCTGCTGCAGTGTGATAGAGCTATAGATAGAGAGATAGAGAGAGATAGAGAGAGAGAGATAGAGAGAGAGATAGTGACAGATTGTGCTATATATTTTTTATATAACTGAAAGAGATAGAGAGAGATAGAGAGAGATAGAGAGGCCTAGTGCTATATTTTGTGCTGCTGCAGTGTGATAGAGCTATAGATAGATAGAGAGAGATAGAGAGAGATAGAGAGAGAGAGATAGAGAGATAGTGACAGATTGTGCTATATATTTTTTATATAACTGACTGCTGCCCCCCCTTTTGTGCTGATCAGTATAAATTAACTGATCAGCAACTTTTTGGGGGCGCAGGTTTTTTTTTATATATAGATATACCTGTCAGTGCTGCTGCTGCAGTGTCATAGAGTGATAGATAGTGAGAGATAGAGAGATAGAGAGAGATAGTGACAGAGAGTGATAGAGAGTGCTAAATTTTGTGTCTGCTGCCCCCGCCTTTTGTGCTGATCACTATATCTGAGGTGATCAGCAACTTTTTAGGGGTGCAGAGGTTTTTTTTTTTATATATACCTGTCAGTACCACCAAAGGTTGTGCACCTGCTGCCCCTCACTGGTAATCAGTGTCGCATCACTGATCACCTTTTTTTATTTTTTGTGAGTGCTGTGGGGTCTTTTTTACATTTTTTTTTACACACACTGTGATTTTGTGTGTGTCCTGTGGCCACTGTGCGCTGATCAGTGACGTACATCACTGATCAGCTTTTTCGGCACAGGGTTGATCTATTTTATTTTTTTTTTGGATCAAATTCCTGTTGCCTTTGAGCGCTGTTCAGTGACGGACGTTACTGACCAACATCTGTGCTCAATTTTTGGCGCAGGACCTTTTTTTTTTTTAACCCCTTCCATTTTTTTTTTTTGTAACCCCTTCCATTTTTTTTTTTTAACCCCTTCCATTTTTTTTTTAACCCCTTCCATTTTTTTTTTTTGAACCCTTCAATTTTTTTATTTTTGTATTTTTTTTTTTTCTGCACTACATACATACACACTACACACTACATACCCCCCGGGTTGAAATAAAGTTTGTACCCCCCCCTACACTATACACGTGTTGAAACATTTCACTACTAGTAACACAAAAATATAAATGGCATCCCAAATGTCATCCCAAATGTCGTCCCAGTCATCCAGGAGAATGTATTCGGTGGAGGAGGCATATGCCATGCTTGCCTCTGACTCTGACACAGCCAGTGAGGCAAGCGGGGAATTTGAAGGATTTGTCTTAAGCTCCTCTTCCTCCTCTGATGATGAGGGACCCCCTCAAAGACGCCCCCGTAGAGCAGCTGAGACCCCCCCCCCCCCAATAATTGATCTCGTATGGACCCCACCACCAGACAATTTTGAGCCCCAGGTTCCTGAGTTTTTGGCCATCCCAGGAATCCAATTTGATTCAACAGGTCTCAGAGAAATTGACATTTTTAAATTATTTTTCTCTGATGATTTTATAAATTTAATGGTGGACCAAACTAATTTATATGCCCAGCAGTTTATTGCTCAAAACCCCACGTCATCATTTGCTAGGTGGACCCCTGTAGATGCAGTAGAGATGATGACGTTTTGGGGTCTGGTGTTACATATGGGCATAGTAAAAAAGCCACAAATTAGGCAATATTGGAGTACAGATGTTCTGTACAGCACCCCATTTCACCGTATGGCCATGCCCCGGGCTCGTTTTGAGGCAATCCATAAATTTATACATTACACCGATAATGCACAGTGCCCACCCAGAGATGATCCCACCTTTGACAGGCTATTCAAAGTCAGGCCGGTCATTGATCATTTCAGTGCCAAATTTGCAGAGCTGTACATCCCTGATAAATGTATTAGTATCGACGAGTCCCTTATACATTTTAAAGGAAGGGTTAAATTCCGCCAGTACCTTCCCAGTAAGAGGGCAAGGTATGGCATAAAAATGTATAAGCTGTGTGAAAGCACCACAGGGTACACCCACAAGTTTAGGGTATATGAAGGGAAGGATTCAAGAATTGAACCACCAGAATGCCCCCCCTCCCTCGTAGGTGTTAGTGGAAAAATTGTCTGGGATTTAATGCACCCCTTCCTGGATAAGGGTTATCACCTCTATGTGGATAACTTTTACACCAGCATCCCCCTGTTTAAGGCCCTTGGTTCAAGAGGTACAGCAGCTTGCGGTACTGTGCGCAAGAACCAAAGAGGCCTCCCCAAAACGCACATTGCCCAAGTAATGAGAAGGGGTGAAAGCAGGGGAATATGCACCGAAAATTTGTTGTTGGTCAAATATAAGGACAAGAGGGATGTCCTTATACTGACAACAATTCATGGAGACAGTACCACCTCCATCCCTGTACGAGGTACCAGTACCCACACCTCAAAACCAAATTGTATCCTAGATTACAATAAGTACATGGGCGGAGTGGATCTTTCAGATCAGGTACTGAAGCCGTACAGTGCCCTGCGGAAAACAAATATCTGGTACAAGAAGCTGGCCGTGTATATCATCCAGATGGCACTGTATAACGCTTACGTGCTATTCCGTTCTACCGGCCAGAGGGGGACATTTATGCACTTTCAAGAGGAAGTCATAAAGAGCCTAACATTTGGGAATCAGCAGGCAGAGGGCCCCAGTACTTCTAGTACTGGCCCCCGTATTGTACCAGGGCAGCATTTTCCCAACGAAATCCCCTCCACTGCAAGAAAGGGCAGGACACAAAAAAGGTGCAAAGTTTGCTATAAAAAGGGAATAAGAAAGGAAACTATTTTCCACTGTGAAACTTGCCCCGACAAACCCGGCCTATGTATAAAGGAGTGTTTCAAAATATACCACACATCTATGGATTATTAGGTTCATCATTTCACCGTGCTTCGGGGGTCTTGCTAATGCCACATAGCACCCACCATTCATTCCACCAGAATCTGAGCTGCAAAAACCAAAAATCACTCCTTCCCTTCTGAGTCCTGCCATGCACCCAACTGGTATTTTTTGGTCACATGTGAGGCATTGCCGTACTCTGGAGAAATTGGGGCACAGATTTTGGGGTGCTTTGTCTCCTTCATTCCTTGTGAAAATGAAAAATTTTGAGCCAGAAGTACATTTTTGTGTAAAAAAATGTATTTTTTTCATTTTCACTGCCCAGTTGTACCAAAATTGATGAAACCCCTGGGGGTTTGAAATGTACACTATACCCCTAGATGAATTCCCTGAGGGGTGTAGTTTGCAAAATGGGGTCACTTGTGGGGGGGTTCCACTGTATTGGTAATGCAACATAGCACCCACCATTCATTCCACCAAAATCTGTGCTGCAAAATCCAAAAATCACTCCTTCCCTTCTGAGTCCTGCCATGCACCCAACTGGTATTTTTTGGTCACATGTGAGGCATTGCCGTACTCGGGAGAAATGGGGGCACAGATTTTGGGGTGCTTTGTCTCCTTCATTCCTTGGGAAAATGAAAAATTTTGAGCCAGAACTGCATGTTTGTGTAAAAAAATGTAATTTTCCATTTTCACATCCCAGTTGTACCAAAATTGGTGAAACCCCTGGGGGTTTGAAATGTACACTATACCCCTAGATGAATTCCCTGAGGGGTGTAGTTTGCAAAATGGGGTCACTTGTGGGGGGGTTCCACTGTATTGGTAATGCAACATAGCACCCACCATTCATTCCACCAAAATCTGTGCTGCAAAATCCAAAAATCACTCCTTCCCTTCTGAGTCCTGCCATGCACCCAACTGGTATTTTTTGGTCACATGTGAGGCATTGCCGTACTCTGGAGAAATTGGGGCACAGATTTTGGGGTGCTTTGTCTCCTTCATTCCTTGTGAAAATGAAAAATTTTGAGCCAGAAGTACATTTTTGTGTAAAAAAATGTATTTTTTTCATTTTCACTGCCCAGTTGTACCAAAATTGGTGAAACCCCTGGGGGTTTGAAATGTACACTATACCCCTAGATGAATTCCCTGAGGGGTGTACTTTGCAAAATGGGGTGACTTGTGGGGGGGTTCCACTGTATTGGTGCTTTGGGAGTCTTGCTAATGCAACATAGCACCCACCATTCATTCCACCAAAATCTTTGCTGCAAAATCCAAAAATCACTCCTTCCCTTCTGAGTCCTGCCATGCACCCAACTGGTATTTTTTGGTCACATGTGAGGCATTGCCGTACTCGGGAGAAATTGGGGCACAGATTTTGGGGTGCTTTGTCTCCTTCATTCCTTGTGAAAATGAAAAATTTTGAGCCAGAACTGCATGTTTGTGTAAAAAAATGTAATTTTCCATTTTCACATCCCAGTTGTACCAAAATTGGTGAAACCCCTGGGGGTTTGAAATGTACACTATACCCCTAGATGAATTACCTGAGGGGTGTACTTTGCAAAATGGGGTGACTTGTGGGGGGGTTCCACTGTATTGGTGCTTTGGGAGTCTTGCTAATGCAACATAGCACCCACCATTCATTCCACCAAAATCTTTGCTGCAAAATCCAAAAATCACTCCTTCCCTTCTAAGTCCTGCCATGCACCCAACTGGTATTTTTTGGTCACATGTGAGGCATTGCCGTACTCGGGAGAAATTGGGGCACAGATTTTGGGGTGCTTTGTCTCCTTCATTCCTTGTGAAAATGAAAAATTTTGAGCCAGAACTGCATGTTTGTGTAAAAAAATGTAATTTTCCATTTTCACATCCCAGTTGTACCAAAATTGGTGAAACCCCTGGGGGTTTGAAATGTACACTATACCCCTAGATGAATTCCCTGAGGGGTGTACTTTGCAAAATGGGGTGACTTGTGGGGGGGTTCCACTGTATTGGTGCTTTGGGAGTCTTGCTAATGCAACATAGCACCCACCATTCATTCCACCAAAATCTTTGCTGCAAAATCCAAAAATCACTCCTTCCCTTCTGAGTCCTGCCATGCACCCAACTGGTATTTTTTGGTCACATGTGAGGCATTGCCGTACTCGGGAGAAATTGGGGCACAGATTTTGGGGTGCTTTGTCTCCTTCATTCCTTGTGAAAATGAAAAATTTTGAGCCAGAACTGCATGTTTGTGTAAAAAAATGTAATTTTCCATTTTCACATCCCAGTTGTACCAAAATTGGTGAAACCCCTGGGGGTTTGAAATGTACACTATACCCCTAGATGAATTCCCTGAGGGGTGTACTTTGCAAAATGGGGTGACTTGTGGGGGGGTTCCACTGTATTGGTGCTTTGGGAGTCTTGCTAATGCAACATAGCACCCACCATTCATTCCACCAAAATCTTTGCTGCAAAATCCAAAAATCACTCCTTCCCTTCTGAGTCCTGCCATGCACCCAACTGGTATTTTTTGGTCACATGTGAGGCATTGCCGTACTCGGGAGAAATTGGGGCACAGATTTTGGGGTGCTTTGTCTCCTTCATTCCTTGTGAAAATGAAAAATTTTGAGCCAGAACTGCATGTTTGTGTAAAAAAATGTAATTTTCCATTTTCACATCCCAGTTGTACCAAAATTGGTGAAACCCCTGGGGGTTTGAAATGTACACTATACCCCTAGATGAATTCCCTGAGGGGTGTACTTTGCAAAATGGGGTGACTTGTGGGGGGGTTCCACTGTATTGGTGCTTTGGGAGTCTTGCTAATGCAACATAGCACCCACCATTCATTCCACCAAAATCTTTGCTGCAAAATCCAAAAATCACTCCTTCCCTTCTGAGTCCTGCCATGCACCCAACTGGTATTTTTTGGTCACATGTGAGGCATTGCCGTACTCGGGAGAAATTGGGGCACAGATTTTGGGGTGCTTTGTCTCCTTCATTCCTTGTGAAAATGAAAAATTTTGAGCCAGAAGTACATTTTTGTGTAAAAAAATGTAATTTTCCATTTTCACATCCCAGTTATACCAAAATTGGTGAAACCCCTGGGGGTTTGAAATGTACACTATACCCCTAGATGAATTCCCTGAGGGGTGTAGTTTGCAAAATGGGGTCACTTGTGGGGGGGTTCCACTGTCTTGGTGCTTGGGGGGTCTTGCTAATGCGACATAGCACCCACCAAAATTCCACCAGAATCTGAGCTGCAAAATCCAAAAATCACTCCTTCCCTTCTAAGTCCTGCCATGCACCCAACTGGTATTTTTTGGTCACATGTGAGGCATTGCCGTACTCGGGAGAAATTGGGGCACAGATTTTGGGGTGCTTTGTCTCCTTCATTCCTTGTGAAAATGAAAAATTTTGAGCCAGAACTGCATGTTTGTGTAAAAAAATGTAATTTTCCATTTTCACATCCCAGTTGTACCAAAATTGGTGAAACCCCTGGGGGTTTGAAATGTACACTATACCCCTAGATGAATTCCCTGAGGGGTGTAGATTGCAAAATGGGGTGACTTGTGGGGGAGGTTCCTAACTTTTAGCACTTATGGTGCCTAGAAACCTACATGGTGCCTAAAAAAAAATCTCATAAAAAGGAGGCTCCAAAATCAAGTAGGTGCTCCTTCTATTATGAAGCCTGTGGTTTGGTCAACGTGCACACTAGGGCCACATATAGGATATTTTTGAAAACAAAAGAATTGGGGGAATCAATTTTTAGTCACATTTCTCTAGTAAAATCTACTGTATTCGTTAGAAAAATGTATTAAAATTGAAACTCTGCAAAAAAAAAGAAATTTTGAAATTTCACCTACACTTTGTTTTAATTCCTGTGAAACACCTAAAGGGTTAACAAACTTCCAAAATGCTGTTTTGAATACTGTGAGGGGTGCAGTTTTTGAAATGGCATCATTTATGGGGGTGTCTCACATACAAGTCCCTCAAAGTCACATCAGAACTGAACTGGTCCCTAAAAAAATCAGTGTTTGAAATTTTCATGAAAATTTGAGAATTTGCTATTCATATTGTAAGCCTCCTAGTGTCCAAAAAAATTAAAAGGAAGTTGAAATAATGATGGAAACATAAAGTAGACATATGGTCTATGTTAGTTATTAACTATTTTGAGTGGTATGATTATTTGTCTCACAAGCAGAAAATTTAACATTTTGCAAATTGCTAAATTTTCCATTTTTTCACGATATTTTGGTATTTTTCACAAAAAAACACAGACTGTATCGACGAAAATTTACCACTAACTTGAAGTACAATGTGTCACGAGAAAACAATCTCAAAATCACTGGGATAAGTAAAAGCAAAAAAAAGTTATCCCCACTTAAGTGAGACATGTCAGATTTGAAAAAAAGGGCTCTGTCATGAAGGCACAAACTGGCTCTGTCATGAAGGGGTTAATGTTTCTTTATGCGCCAAGATTCTATATTTGTACCTCCTTACACTTTACTGTTCCACGAGGACCCAGATGGCGGACCGACGAGGACCGATCATTGTTCTGGAGGGCCAATATTCACTTCATATATCCTTATATCCATATGCGTGATTATGTATGTATGCTCTAATATTTTCCTGTGTGAATACAATTATGGATATGTTATAATTCCTATTCATATCTACTGTCTGATGGTTTTTTTTGCTTTCTTTTGAAAAATCAATAAAAAATTACTCAATTAAAAATGACAGGAGTTGATTGGCTGGTGCATTATCACCTTCTACTTTTTCTTCACTTTATCTATTCATCAGGCTTAATACAGCTGCCACATAGACTGCACTGCAACATGACAGTTGCTGATTGGCTGGCACTTGATTTCTCTCCACTTTATTACTATACAAGACTTAGAGTTCTAAACCTCGGTCCTCAAGTATCCCCAACAGTTCACGTTTTTAAAGATCCACAGGTGGAGCTAATTATTTAACTTGTGATTCAGTGTGGAAACATGGAAAACGTGCACCGTTGGGGATTATTGAGGACTGAGGTTGAGAACCGCTGGCTTAGTACATTTTCCGCTTAGTCACCCATAGGAAAGTTTGTTGTTTTATCAAAAATAAATGCCCCCATTCTGTAACTTTGCAAAGAGTCATTTACTGACGGCAATATGTCCGAATCTGCCCTGTGTCCATCATACTGCTGGGCAGTCCTCTCTAATGAATAAAACAAATATATTGGCGCTAAAACTCAAACCGTACTATGTCCTTATTTAGATTATTGGGGTGTAGACCATATACACTACTATCTGCTGAATCCCAAAACCATGGGGATAACGCACACAGTAGGTTCCTGCAGCGTATTTGTAGGAAATGCCAATTTCCCAATAGTAAAGATACAGAAAAAAACACATATAACGCGCTGGAAACAATGTATATATAAAATAATGCAAATATTTAATAAGCTAAGAAAAAATTATTTAAATACACGTATAATATGTAACACTGGCCAGTGATAAAAAACAATTTCATAAAAGCACAATCATTTACAGACAAATGTGGTTAGTTCAACACTAATGGGATATGGATTTTCTATTTATCCCATATATAGGTGGGGAGTGTTGATAGCTCCCTTATATATTTGATTTTGCCTGGCCAGACACACTAAAAAGTATGAAGAGAAAAAAATATAAAAATAAAAATAGAAAATGAAAAATAAAAATAAGTAAAATTTATATTTATATGATATAAAAGTCCAAAGGGAGAGATCTCCCTGTACCTGCTATTTATGCACCGGTGCAGTTTTGTTTGGTGGGGCTGTGTTGCAGCAAAAAAATCACTGGAAGTCCAGGTTCCAGGTTCAGGTGGCAGGTGGTGTGGTTACCACAACCCAGGGGATTTAATGCAGGTAGCAGGGCTCTTATCTCTCTGGCACTCCGGAGATGAGAAAGCTCAGTCGAAATTAGCGGTATGACGCGTTTCCCCGCCTCCTTAGGGGTTCGGCGGCTTCTTCAGATAGTGAACTCTCTAATGAATAATCTGGTGAGATAAGTGTAAGCACAGCCATAAGCTGAAAATCTTCCATACTCACTATACTTGGTGTACATGAGAAGGAATGCAGGTGAGATCACTATACTTGGTGTACATGGGAAGGAATGAGGGTGAGATCACTATACTTGGTGTACATGTGAAGGAATGAGGGTGAGATCACTATACTTGGTGTACATGGGAAGGAATGAGGGTGAGATCACTATACTTGGTGTACATGGGAAGGAATGAGGGTGAGATCACTATACTTGGTGTACATAGGAAGGAATGAGGGTGAGATCACTATACTTGGTGTACATGGGAAGGAATGAGGGAGAGATCACTATACTTGGTGTACATGGGACGGAATGAGGGTGAGATCACTATACTAGTGTACATGTGAAGGAATGAGGGTGAGATCACTATACTTGGTGTACATAGGAAGGAATGAGGGTGAGATCACTATACTTGGTGTACATGGGAAGGAATGAGGGTGAGATCACTATACTTGGTGTACATGGGAAGGAATGAGGGTGAGATCACTATACTTGGTGTACATGGGACGGAATGAGGGTGAGATCACTATACTTGGTGTACATAGGAAGGAATGAGGGTGAGATCACTATACTTGGTGTACATGGGAAGGAATGAGGGTGAGATCACTATACTTGGTGTACATGGGAAGGAATGAGGGTGAGATCACTATACTTGGTGTACATGGGACAGAATGAGGGTGAGATCACTATACTTGGTGTACATGGGAAGGAATGAAGGTGAGATCACTATACTTGGTGTACATGGGAAGGAATTAGTGTGAGATCACTATACTTGGTGTACATGTGAAGGAATGAGGGTGAGATCACTATACTTGGTGTACATGGGAAGGAATGAGGGTGAGATCACTATACTTGGTGTACATGGGAAGGAATGAGGGTGAGATCACTATACTTGGTGTACATGGGAAGGAATGAGGGTGAGATCACTATACTTGGTGTACATGGGAAGGAATGAGGGTGAGATCACTATACTTGGTGTACATGGGAAGGAATGAGGGTGAGATCACTATACTTGGTGTACATGGGAAGGAATGAGGGTGAGATCACTATACTTGGTGTACATGGGATGGAATGAGGGTGAGATCACTATACTCGGTGTACATGGGACGGAATGAGGGTGAGATCACTATATTAGTGTACATGGGAAGGAATGAGGGTGAGATCACTGTACTTGGTGTACATAGGAAGGAATGAGGGTGAGATCACTATACTTGGTGTACATGGGAAGGAATGAGGGTGAGATCACTATACTTGGTGTACATGGGAAGGAATGAGGGTGAGATCACTATACTTGGTGTACATGGGAAGGAATGAGGGTGAGATCACTATACTTGGTGTACATGGGAAGGAATGAGGGTGAGATCACTATACTGGGTGTACATGGGAAGGAATGAGGGTGAGATCACTGAACTTGGTGTACATGGGAAGGAATGAGGGTGAGATCACTATACTTGGTGTACATGGGAAGGAATGAGGGTGAGATCACTATACTTGGTGTACATGGGAAGGAATGAGGGTGAGATCACTATACTTGGTGTACATGGGAAGGAATGAGGGTGAGATCACTATACTTGGTGTACAGTGGCACTAAGCACTCAGGGAAGAATACCTGTATGAGGTGTGCTGACAGGCTAGCAGAGAGAGCATAATTGGCTGACATTTCTCTAGTGTATGAGATTCAGAAGGAAAATACACCCTAATGAGGTGTGTGGGTGGCAGGTGTCTAGTTACACACCCTCTAATTACTTCATACACGGTAGGAATGTGGATTGGGAAAATATTGCTACAGAAAATAATGATTTAACATAGATTATATTCATCTCAATAAAACTGGTAAATCCTAACGGGTTATTACTGATCAATAAATATATACTGTGCATCTGATGGGGGGGGGGGGGGGGTGTCAAGTAATAATCTTCTTAACCACAATATTGCTAGTATAGCTTACTCTTGTATTCTTCCTAATTCCTAAGGTTTATATGCTGTAAACTTGTACAGCTGTGGGATTTACACTAAGGGCCTGATTCAGACCTGATCGCTGGGTTGCAAATCTTTGGACCTCTCTCCCAACAGCTGGGGCACGCCCATAAATGCTGGATTACTGCCCCAAACGGTCAGCTTGCTGTGCGCAAGTGCGGTCGTCTGCTGATCATCAGGGCTGCAGGTCTGAATTGGGCTATATTTACTAAAGTGTGGGTTTATAGAAGTGGAGATGTTGTCCATAGCAACCTATTACAGTCTAGCTGTTATCTTCTAGGAGGTGCTAGATAAATAAGTAGAACCTAATTGGTTGCTATGGGCAACCTCCCCACTTCTATAATTGAGTACTTAGTACTTGGCTTCTGTGTGGTCACATATGTATGTTCTGCAGTCCCCTGTCATCCGAGTGTGTGTGTTCTGCTTGTGCTGACCATTGCCTGGATCTTGACCCTGATTGTTTGTCACCTTCTTTGACCTCTACTTAGCATCCGACCAGTGTGTTCTGTGGCTATTGATTACCTACCTTGCTACGTGTGACAGAGTTAGTCAGTGTCTGATGTGTGTGTGGGTCCAAATCTTCCATATTATTAATTACATTTTTAAAACCTTCTGGAATCTAATGCCGGATACATGTTATAAATACTTAGGCAAAAGAAAAAGGTGGGTGTACAGCGCTAGGTTTGTTCTGAAGAAGTATACACTACCACATGTGAATATTTATAACATTTAATAATAAAAATATAATTCAATGAGAGCTCTCATAATAATTCATAAACAATAAAAATACATTAAAAATACATATAATAGAGGCTCTCTGATGTAAATATCTCCACAGTATTGGCACCAGCACGTTATATTTACCAGGTGGAGACGGGGGAAATGGAAAGTCTCCTTAAAGGTCTAGCTGCATAGGTTATGTCCCAATCCGGGTAAATGCCCAGTAGGTCCAGGTGATTCAAGCAGGTTTGTTATGGCAGTCCTTTTGGTATAAGCATACCTGGCATGACACTGCTAATAGCTGCTGAATTGGAGAGGTCCTGGAGACAATAGTGAAACCGGTCCGGAATAAAGTGCGGGATATAGTGCAGTCCTGGTATTGTGCAAATGGCAGTTGGGTGCAGTGTGCAGTGGGTGCAGTGGAGATACTGGATGCAGTGGAGAGATACTGGATGCTGCAGGCCTTTAAAAAAAACAACAACACGGTAATCTGTCCCACTGCGCAGTGCCCTGCTCAGTGGGAAAGATTACTGCAGGTTTTTTTTTAGGCCATTGCAGAGTGCCCAGTAAACAGCAGGCAGGGCAAGGCATACGCAATGCACAGAAATCACAGTGAGACAGTCACTCACTGCACTGCACTTACCGCCTGGTGCCCAGAGGTCGGAGTCAGGAGCAGACAGAGACAGTCTCAGGACGGGACTGTCATTCTCCGCCACCGCGTGACCCGGACCCTGCTGGCTGGCTGCTGCTGCACACAGGCGCTAAGCCGCAGCAGCACGTGGAGGAGAGAGGACGGAGGAGGACACGGAGGAAGCCGTCCAGCCCAGGGTGCACTGCTCACGCTCCGCAAAGGACCATGGGAGGAGCTGCGTGCAGTCGGGCATGCGCGTAGCCCTCCCATGGCCGTGTAAAAAACGGGCTAAATATTTAAAGGTACAGACGCTGGGCAGTCTAGTGGGTGGTCCGGTGCACCCCCAGACCACCCTTTAGATTCGCCTATGCTCGCATGCTAGAGAGGGGATTCGTGCGGCAGGGGAGATGGTTGTTCGCTAGACTGAGAACAGGTCTGAATCAGAACCTTAGTTTCCTGTGCTACTATGAGAAGAGGGACAAGAATGCACTAGTAGCACATGCGACAGAAGCTCCATTCTACAGTGATGAAATCTTGATGTTTTTCAAGAATCAAAGAACACAAGGAATGTCAGTATTAACCAGCTTAAAACCACACAAGGTGTGTCAGGAAGGCGAGTTAGTAAACATTCATTTACAATTCCAACTACTAAATTAACAATCGAATGACAAATGTGAAAACTCAGTGCTGCTCTGTCACTAACGATCACACAAAGTTAAGAAGTCACTGCCTAGAACAAGCCCATCGCACTCTGGACATGTAATACTCTGTGCTGCCTTGAACACTCAGGTAATCTAATTGGCTCAATCTCCCGGGACTAGTTCACCAATAACATTGATCGGGCAAATAAGAGCAGATGTCTATTAGGATTGGAAAAAGTTACCAATTCTAAACATATTACACTGGGATACTCCTTTTTTCCATGTAACCTTCCGAGGGATCACACCTCTTTGCCAAAGATGCTTAGACGCTGGTAATGCTGTCCTAAATGGCCAAACTATTTCTGGCTAATAGAAGGGGATGCAGTTAATATCCCGGCGGTCGGGATCCCGGCGTTCAGAATCCCGACGCCGGAATCCCGACCGCCGAAATACCGACATATTCTCCCTCCGTGGGTGTCCACGACACCCCTGGAGGGAGAATAAATTAGTGTGCCGAGCGTAGCGAGGCACCGGGCCCGCTGCGTGGCGAGCGCAGCGAGCCCACAAGGGGGGGGCGATCCACGTCCCCCCCTTGTCGGCATTTCGGCTGTCGGGATTCCGGCGTCGGGATTCTGATTGCCGGGATCCAGTACTGAATCCAATAGAAGTGATGCATGATGTTAGTACTATCTAAAGTGCAAAAACCTGTTTCTCAAACAGAACAGCATTTCTAGTGGTGAAACGGTTAATGAGTTTTGTAAGTGCCATTAAAGGTGTGTTTGTTTTCTGTTTAAAATTGATGGGAGCGTCATTAACTTTCATTTAATTACAGATTATATACTCAAAGATGCTCCCGGTCCTGAATGTAATTAGAACAAAAGTTTTGTGAGCAGGAATAATAAGGTAATTGTAGAAAGAAATTCATTGGAATTATTGTCAATGATCTCAAACACCTTATTTTTGTGTTTCTCTTCATAGATATGATCCACCAGTATCAAATTTGAAGTTTTATCCCACTAGTATTAAAGGTGCCCATACACTGTACAAAATATTGTATGCAATTCGGACTAGATCGCATCGCATACGTTTTGCGATGCAATGAGATGCAATCTAGTACAAAAGGTATGTGCAGCACTTACTTTTAGAGCTGCGCGATGGGAGCGCACATCTATTCGCACCTTGCAATTGTACCGTGTATGGGCATCTTTAGTGGTATAATCAACTGTAAAAAAAAAGGGTGTTGTTTTAACATAAATTGCTATGGTTACCTGTAAAGTGACAAATAACATGGAATTTATTATTTTTTTCTGTAGCATAACCGCAGATGCTATATAGTATATACAGGTCAGTAAATTTGTTTGATAACCTAAGCAAAACTTCAGCCTACTGCCCTGGCACAGGTGGCACCTGAGTCTTAGTTCCATTATAACAGGAAAATAAAACTATTTTTAGCAGAAAATATTTTTAGGTTTTTCACTTTTTATTTAGAAAAGAAAACCAAACACAACATATACTTTCAGAAATGAAAGCAGATATATCACATAAAGGACCACTAGAGAGTGGGAATACACTGAAATACTTTGCAAACATATCATATAGCAAGGTGCAACATAATAAAAAAGAGAGAGGAGGACAAAAAGAATAAACATGTTTCGTTGGGAAGACCTTTATCAAGATGTGATCAACATCTTGATAAAGGTCTACCGACAGAAATGCGTTGATTCTGTCAGAGGAGTGTGAACCACCAACATTTTCCTTGGATTTTATGAATGTATTTTATGAACTTTTTTATTATTTGGATTGTTTTTGTATACTGTATTGGGGCTACTGGCTCCACAGGTTTTCTCCAACTATATCTTTGGACTATTAAATAATTTTTTTTGAACCTTTTAAAGAAAGTGGTGTATAGATTCAAGAAAGTAACGACTCTGTATATCATAAACCTTTATTTTTATATCGTGTTGAGTGACAAAGATACCTTTATGAGTTTTCCCTCCGGCCGCATGCGGTGAGTGAGGTATGCCAATACTTGGCCTAGTTTCCCTAGATTAAAATCTCCTCTAAAAAGTTGATCTTACTACACGTTGGATACCACTTTCTGTATCCATTTATGTATCATGAGCGGCTGGATATGGGAGAGACTAAAAACAATATATGAACATCACCTTGAGATCTAGTGATAGTTGGGGAATGCCCACCAATTTCCTCTCTAAAAAATATAGCTTGATATAAGTCTATATCTGTGAATCTGAGTGAGTGAGGTACGCTGTCAGGAATATTTACGGCACAATCAACAGCTGATTCATAATCTGTGAGTTTAATAAAACTGATCCACACATTGGCCCTCATTCGCAGCTTTGCGGGTCATCTAAATGCCGCCCGCACGAAGGTTCACCTGGTGCACGCACCGCAAATCTCCACGCATGCATGCGAATGGATGTTTTGCATAGATTGTGTGCGAGGCAGACATGTCTCTAGCACTTTCACATATCCAAGTTTATAAGAAATCACCTACACGATTTCATAACCAATCGTGAGTGTGGTTACCCCCATATTTAAAGATACCTTGATATATGTATACCTACTGTGTATTTAGTAAATGAGGTACACTGCAGTTTCCAGCACCTCACAACCATATGCTGTGGTTCATGTAAACGGGTCTACACATGATATGCAATTTTTTCTTGTTTTCACATATTTGAGTACATGTACAACCCTCGGTGCTTAATATACAAGGTTGGAGATAATACAAGCTCTACTTAAAGAAACCTTTATAATCTTGAAAACCACGTGGACTTACGAGAGTTGGTTGGAACAACTTTCTCCAACCTGAACCTGAGATCTTCTCATTTTTGTACCACTTTATTTCATTATTGAATTTTGTTTCTTGTATTTTATATTCAACTTCTCCAACTAGGACATCGCCTATCCACATGAAGAGCCTCCTTGCTCCATAAGAAAGGACATATTTATTTAAGTATACACTGTGCCTTGATATTTATACATTTCATTATTTTGTATTTGTCTAACTAGATTAATGGGGGTTGACCATAATATCGTCGATTTAGACAGCATCAATTAGCCAAACCATAACCGTTCCAGTTCTGGTTATTACCTATTCTCCAAGTTGTAGCAAACAAACAAAAAAATAAAAACACATCAATAGATAACTTTTGAAAAAGAATCAAAGCCCTGGAGTGCTGGAGAGAAAGACCATCGATCTGTACAGACACTTCCAGAGATGGCTGCTGGTCCCTGATTTTAGCAGTAAAATAAACATACTCACAACGAGTAAAATTCCTCAATGACATATCTCATATCAGTTGCAGCAGCAGAAAAATCCAGAAGCTGACAAATACAAGGACCTGACCCAACTCCTGAGCAGTTTTCAACACAAATGTTGCATTGTATGTCACAAATATTGTATGTTGTATGACACAAACTTTAGAACGTGAATGCAGCAGCACAACCCCGCATCTGTCTAGACAGTGAAAATTGGTGTTTTCTCAGGACCCCAAGTGTGCTTTCTATTACTCCTCTGTAGCGATGTTACGTAATGGTAAGTAACAACAGCAGCCAGGAGTTACTTCCATCTCCTGCATCCCCCACTAAAGCAAAGAGAAGAATAATAAGTAAAAAGTGATTGTAACATATTTTTTTTTTTTTTGCCTTAATACAAAAACGTCACACTCACTACACTCTGGCAGTAATCTGATGCACACAGCGGGCAACCAGAGGGTTGGGTAGATCATATCAGTAGTACAATAATACAATTCATTTACACCCGCTGCTAAAGCAAGGGAGACGTCAGCAGCTTCATAAACCCTGGTAGAGACTCAGCAGCTTTGGCACCTCCAGGTCCATGGCTTGATGATGGGATTTTTTTTATCTTTAGTGTAATTGTAACCTGGAACATTCACAGAAGAAAAATTGTCTATAGGTGCCACCAATGGCTTAAAAGGACTATCTATGAAAAGGCAAAAGCTCTATAAGGAGATCTTAGGGGATACCTAGGGACATTTTAAGAGAGTAGGAGGCCTGTGTGTAGCCTCCACTGACCAGGTCTCCTCCTCTCTGCCAGCAGCAGCAGTGTTGTGGAGTCTGAGCACTGAGACTCAACTGGCCATGCACGGATCACCAGAAAAATGGCCACCACACCATATTTGCTGTGATTTACACAGCGCTCCTGCTGCCGCTGGACCACGTAGACTAAGTATTAGAAAAATGGGTGCAGTGTGGGTCCGCCTGGGACTCAGAGGCCCATGTGCACTGCACACACTGAACCAATTATAGATACACCACTAGGGCTACCCCTGGCGTGACTACTGGAACACATCATGATCTTTTTTTGGGCATACCACTCTTATTCATGGTAATAAATGAATGGTATATTGCAGAGATGGAATACATAGATGTGCCCCATAGCAGATTATCTCGTCCCCCTTCCAGCATGCTGTGCATGGCCAGTGGTTCGTCGTCAACTTGAAGAATGATGATTAATCTCAACACTTAATTTGAACAGATGATGTCACAGCCATCAGAGTTTCCCAAGCTCCTCCATTAAAGTCCAGGTCTAACGATGAGTACGCACCAAAATATTTATCTGTCCAATCTATCTGGTGGGAACAAAAAAATTATAACTATTGGCTCTTAAACTCTAAAAAGGAGACAATGGTCAACCCAACAAACTGGTTAAGTCCATTTGATCTAACATTTTTATTCAAACAATTGATTTAGTCCATTTTACAGAGTTTGGAAGTGATTCATTGATTGTCATATGTTCCCATACATTACCAGATTTGTGTTCTCTGAGTGGACAGATAAATCTTTAGGTGTCTACCCAACTTTAAAGATATATCCATTTTTGAGACCAGATAATGTAGTTAAATCAAAGTCACCTGTGCTCAAGCATGGCTATTCTTAAAACCTGGACTACATCGCACAGTATGTTAAACTCCGCCCCCCTACCTTAATGTAGATATAAAGTAAAAATACATCTGCCTCAAACACAGAGGTAGGGAGTGTACAGTGTGTCAAACATAAGGGGTAGAGAATATCATAAATTCAGAAGTAGAGGTGTATAGGGTGTCACACACACGGAGGCAGTGCTAAGGGGTACAAGGTGTTACACACACAGAGCGGTAGGGGGTACAGGTAGTCACACACCAGGGTAAGAGGGGGTAGAGGGAGGCGAACTCACAGAGGCAGTGGGTACAGGGGTCACAAAGGGGGTTAGATGGTAAATGGTTACAGGCACAACCTTCCTCTGAGTGAGTTGCAGGGTGTCACTGAGGTAGGCCCACAAAGTCAGGTACAGGATAAAAAGGAGGCCATCAGCAGGAGGATCCAGGCTTGATATGGTGCTTATTGAATGCCAGCGGCAACGCACCCCTATGGCACTGACGACCGGCAATGTAAAGCCAAAGTCACCGCTGATTCATTGGGGAGTCAAGAACACTCTGGGAGTCTTGCCTTATAAGGAGAGGCCAAACTCTGCTTCTCCAGCATGGGGCAGGCTGCTGGAGGAGAATGGGGCTGCTGAAGAGGAAGGCAACTCAGATTTCTGGTATTGGGGGTACTGGGCTCCTGTAGCCACTGCTGGGGTGTGTTGGATAAAGGACCGGATTAAGGCTTAGACATACACTCCAACTGTACCGATTATCCGTAACAGTACCGTTTTTTTTTAACGGTCTGTAATGGCTAAATCAGAATGTACCTATTGTACCGGTGTTTAAAGGGTGCAGGTGGCTCTTCCTTCTCTCTGTGAACGGGCACGGCACGGAAGGAAAGAATAATTAATTCTGCTGATTCTGGCCGCTCTCCTCATCCTCTTCATTCCCAGCTGTGCATTGAGGCGGGTCCCGGCAGCACGCTACACGTCATGACGTCACGCAGCCCATGGACCCTCCCACACTGGAGATGCCAAAGGCGGATGCACTGAGCAGCATACATAGTGGGAAGTGAGGGAGCGTTAATTTGTACATATGTAAGGGGAGTGAGGGGATCACTTATTTATTTGCAGTAAGAGAGCTGTAATTGAAATGCAAGAAGAGTGCTGTGAAAACAGGAGGGAAGAGGGCCCTGCTCCAAGGAGCTTACAGTCTAGAGCAGGCAGGGCCAAACTGTGGTCCTCCAGCTGTTGTGAAACTACACATCCCAGCATGCCATGCTATAGTTTTAGCATCCCCTAAAAGCAGTGGCGTAACTATAAACTTTGCTCACCCCTGCCAAAAATAATTGTAGCGCCCCCCACCCCTCTCATCTGAGTGCCGAAACAGAAAAAAAAAAAAAGGAAATAAAAAATTAAATATAGATATCAATATATAGATTCTGTGGAAGACCGCACTCGCACGGGGTGTGTAATAGTAGCAGCGGGCGGGGTGCCTAAAGGGAGTTCATTTCAAGTATGAACACCTTAGTACAATCCAAGGGTTTCTCCGGGGAGAAAATCGGCACTCTCCTAAGTAAAGTCATAAACTTGTTGTAATCCAAGTATATTGATTTATTAGTCATCCAATCAGTTGGTACAATATATTGTGCTCAATGATACTCCGACGTTTCGGTCCAATATAGGCGGACCTTTATCAAGGAGCATGAGTCAGCAAAGTACACATAATCATCGATGGGGCAACATGAAGTATGTTGGAAAACCTCCTACTGCAGGAGGACACCATGGCGTCGGAGTATCATTGAGAACAATATATTGTACCAACTGATTGGATGACTAATAAATCAATATACTTGGATTACAACAAGTTTATGACTTTACTTAGGAGAGTGCCTATTTTCTCCCCGGAGAAACCCTTGGATGATATCAATATATAGATATTTATACATATGAAAAAAGGAAACCTGGGTTTTGCATAGTTAACAGGGGATATACACACACACTGTGACACACCCGTTAAGTTATGCTCCATGCAGCTGCAGGCTCCAGAGAGCAGGGTTGCCGACCCTCCCGGAAATCGGGTCCCCCTCCCGGCCCCCCCGGAAAGATGGGCAACCCTCCCGCAAAACCGCCTGGCTCCCTCGACTCCCCGCCATCACCTGCGACTCCCCCTAGGTGGGGGGGTCTGCGGGTCAAATGACGCGAATAGCGACATTTTCGCCCCGCCAACCGCAGTGCAATGCCATAAAAATGGCATCGCACGTCAGGGGCGTAGCTAAAACAGCGCTATCGCTCTGGCCACGCCCCCAACACATAGCTGCCGTGTGGCTCCGCCCCCTCCCCAACCCTTTTCACTCCCGGCCAGTGTGCCCACCTAGTACCACGTCTCAGTGTAAATTGCATGCAGAAGAGCAGGACGGCCTTCATACCTCCCAACTGTCCCGCTAAACGCGGGAATGTCCCGTCTTTGGGGACGTTCCCGTGTCCCTCCCGCGGCCAGCAGTGTCCCGCTGCGGGGAGGCAGGTGGGAGTCGTCCCCCCCCCCAATCTGACAGAATAGACGTTCTGCGCCTATTCAGACTCCTCTATTCAGACTATTCATTTGCATATGCTGCACCCTCATTTACATAAGGCACGCCCCTTTTCGGGCGCTGTCCCTATTCTACATATGATAAAGTTGGGAGGTATGAATAAAACAGTGTTGTACAGTTCCAAGGGCTGAAGAGATGGTGTAAGGCTTCAAACAGGTTTGTCCAAATGCTTGGCAGACATTTGAGGAAATTTGTATAGATCACCAGCTTGCAGAACTCTCCTTCTTACAATCCAAAACACAAAAGTGAATCAACAACAACATTTCTAAAGCTGGAATATAATATGTTAGAATAGCCAAAGGTAATTCCCACCTTAAAGGGACTGTAACATTTTATTTGCTTACGCCAGTGGTTCCCAAACTTGAATCATTAGGCTTTAGGTCAGTGGTTCCCAACCTCGGTCCTCAGGACCCCCAACAGTTCACATTTTCCTGGTCTCCAAACAGAAGCACAAGTGAAGTAGTTAGCTCCACCTGTGGATCTTTTAAAATGTGTCAGTGAGTAATGAGTGAACCTGTGCACCTGCAGGGTGACCTGGAAAACATGAACTGTGGGGGGGCTAGAACCACTGCTTTCGGTTGACATGGTCATTAGGTCGACACAAGCATTAGGTCGACATTGGGAAGGTCAACCGTGAAAAGGTCGACATGGGGTTTTCACCTTTTTTTTTTTTTTTTTGCCAACAGGCGGTATTTCATGCCCTACCATCCACTAGGGCATGGAGGGAGAATAGAATAGTGTGCCGACCTTCCCAATGTTGACCTGCTTGTGTCAACATGTTGACCCTGTTGACCTTAATCATGTCGATCTTTTCATGTCGGTCTAATGCATGTCAGCCTTCAGTGGTCAACTCAATGTATGTCAAGCTTAATTTGGTCAACCCAAAGACCCATACCCATTGAACCAGCTGCTGTTGTTAATGGAAACCTCTAAAGATATGCAGTTTCTTTCTGACAAGGACAATGAGCGGTATTCAATGCCCTCGGAAGTGGCAGCGAGTTGGGTTTCTATGGTGAGGATGGCTGCACTCACCGATTCCACCTCGCTGAAAAAACCCAGCGAGGTGGAAGCGGCGAGTGAAGGGGGGTCAGTTAAATACTGACCCGCGAGCTATGACGGTGAGCTATCGGCACTGCTCGCCATCATAGCTCGCCATATAACATTGAATACACCCCAATAAATTATAGATCAATGGGTCTAATCACTATAAGAAAAGTGAAGTATTATGTTTTTCTTCATCTCATCCGCTGTTTAGTATTAGGGATTATTGTATCCACAGAGAAGCTGATTGGAGCATACTCAGGGCTCAGACAGATTGCATCCACCGTCATTGCTTTGCCAATTTCCCAGACCTTCAGAGCTCACAGCTCTCTGTTAGAGATTGGTAAAGCCCACCAACAATGTTCATCTATATTCAGTTTGCAGTCTGCAAACTCTGGGGGGATCCTGGTAAGCAGCCGGGGTCCGAAGCATGGAGACCCACCACTCTGCTAGTTGTAGAGTAGGGGGAGAAGCTCCTTACCACCTATGTTTACAAGCACTGAACTGTCCAAGGAATTACAAGCATGCTGTCACTGAAGGGCTGGCACAACAACAAAATCACTAAAACAATTGGAAGTGAACGGTATTTAACTGTTTTTTTATTACTTGGCAGTAATTCACGTGAAGTTTGTATTTCCTTTAACTACTGTTGCTGTTGTTGTCATAGCAAAATTCTTTTTCCTGGCAAAGTTATTTCTGTCTGCAAGAACCTGGCATGACCCACCGCGAAGAGGGGAAGCTGGTCTAAGAGCACATTTGTGTCTGTGACAAGGACGTATATACAACATATGATTATTTGCAACAGCACGTTAGTGGTTTATCAGATCTGATATGGAATTTTTATAATATAAATAATATAATATAAAATTAGAAAAAAAAATATATATATATATATACAGGTTGAGTATCCCTTATCCAAAATGCTCGGGACCAGGAGAATTTTGGATAACGGATTATTCCGTATTTTGGAATATTTTAATATATCAATGATGTATTTTGAAGTATCTTGCATTTATGCTGTATAAACACATAATATACACACAAATATATTTTATTACCACATAAAATACACACAAATATATTTTAATTGTTCAAAAAACAAGGTTTCAAAACGTGAAACAAAATGTGTGTACTATCTCAGCACTGAATTTAAATGCCAAGCAATCATTGTCTTGCACATATATAGTGCCAGTTACATATCATGTCACCAGTAGTGCTGTTACAAATGTCCCCAGTGAGTTTTTAGCAAAAAAAAATTTTTTTTTCACTTTCTGGAATGTCCGTATTTCGGAATAATTTGGATAACGGATATTCGGATACGGGATACTCGACCTGTGTATATATATATATATATATATATATATACTGCTTATGTTTACTTTATAGACAGGCATTGAGGGCTCATGTACAGTTGGAATTATCTGTGTCCCAAATGTAGGCAGGAAAACACGCACGAATGGAACAAAATCCCACGCATTTATGTATGGAATTCTCAGTGTTTTACTAATTACCAACACTTTCCACCTCTCTACAACGTCTCTCCAAATTTCTATATTTTCCTCTCCTATCAAGGCAGGATCACATCTCAACCAGTCACCAGCAACAACCTAAAATGAGCCGACTCCGGCTACTTTTACACATCAATCTTGATGACAGCTGTGATGCACTAAAGTAACACAATATCATCCCTCAACCTGATTTGACTATTTCCAAGCATTGGGTGGATTCAATAGGTAGTAGTCCAGCTACTTTACAAGCTCCCGCAAAACGTATTCTCCTCCTGTGGTCACATATCTTTTTATTACGGTTTATTATCATCCCTGAACTTACACCCTGGGGGGCAGATGTATATAGCCTTAAAAGAGATAAATACGAGTGTGATAAAGAGTGAAATACATCTAGCCAATCAGATCCTAACTGTAATTTTCCAAACACATCCTATAACTTGACAGTTGGGAACTGATTGGCTGGACATTTATAACCCTCGCGGTTATCTCTTTTTCAGACTTAAAACATCTGCCCCCTGACACAACCTTTTAGACCTCAGCCATTTATTCCCAACACTCCATAGAGCATACAATGACTGATGTGGTCATTGGCGGATCACTGCTTAATCTAAAGCTCATTACTCACTCACTACATTTTCTAGACTGCTGGTCCTTCTACAAATGCTCCAATCCCTAGGTTTAAGGATACTCTGCTCTCCTGGGTCTCATCTGACTTTACAAATCTGTATCAATATTTAATCCTCAAGACGCACATCCTATTTGCTTACTGGGCCTGATTCAGTTGTGAATGGAGCGGCTGTCGCTGCTGTCTACATAGAAGCAGCAGTGAGATCACTAATACGGTAGTTCAGCAGAAGGCGCCACGCCTACTGAATGCATTAATGATCCAAGCTGCGTCCTAAAGCTGGCCATACATTAGAACAACCTGCGTACGGTGCAGATCATATGTAGGTCATATGATTGATTAATCGAACGATCGATCGTATGTGCGAAAAACACATACGATCTGCTTACGACCGCAAACCATCCCGACTGATCATATGTGCAGCACTTATGATCTGTGGAGCGACCTTTCGATGCGCGTGACTGCATATTACATTGAATTGTACCGATATACCTCACAAAGTGCGCACAATCAGTCACGCGGTCTGTCAAAATCATGCATTCAGGCCTAGATCCGTTGTGATGGATGGCCAGCTTTAGACACATCATCAGATCATATGCGACCACATTGGCTGGCTGCGTACCAGCCAATCAGCCTGTTACTTCCGTGTTACAGATGTTTTCTGAAAAATGACAGTTAGGAGATGGTTGGTTGGACATTACCTCTCTCCAAGGTTTAGTACATACATCTGCCATTAAAGTCACATTTTTTTTTTTTTCAAAACAAAGCATCTTTGATGCATGGATCTCAGCATCCAATATGTGATATCCTGATGTCCTTATCTCCTCTGGATCTCTCCCCACCATCTGTTACTCACTGTCTTTCTGTTATTGGGTGTCCTCTCGCCACCTCATAACTCAGCCTTTCAGAAGCTGTGGACCTGACATCTCTATTTCTGTTGACAACAGTATAGCCTACCCCTGAAGCCCGCTGACGAGGCATCATATCTGATTGCGAAGTCCTTTGTTTCCCACATACAATCTGTATACAATTCCTCTTACATACATCTCAGAAACTTTTTTCCAGAAAACACATGTATTTCACAATAGACATTGCAAAAATACTTTACATCATGCACCCATTATTTCCCACATTGACTATTGCAACTCCCAATATACAACTCATGGTGCAATACGAGCTACCAATTTTCACCAAAACTTAACACATATCGCACCATGGGGTTTATTCTGGTTCATTCGCAAAGGCAAATTCCTTCTCAAATGGACAAAACCATGTGCACTGCAGGTGGGGCAGATGTAACATGTGCAGAGAGAAATAGATTTTGGGGGGGTTTTACTTCAAAGTGTGACCCTGGTCCATTTTCATTTTGCTTGACCGTATATCGCCAGACGGGATTCGATGTCCCGTCTGCCGATCGACGAAAAGGATGCGTGTCCATGTAAACGCCCATGGATTGTTGAGATCCGACCGGGTATTGCAACAATTCACGGTCATTCTCTGCAAAACAGGTCTGACAGCTTTTAAAGTCAGTCCCGTTCTGTCGATCTGCCTCTTCAATGCTGTCGGGCAAGACAGCATTGCATAGGCGCCTGCCGCTATTTCCACCGTCGGAGATAGCGGCCGGGATTGAATACCGCCCTATACAGTCAGGTTCATTTTGACTATAATGTGTACAATCTGGTGTTCTTTTGTAGGCAAAATATTAACATAGCAAAAATCTTACATCTTACACACAGTGTGTATAGTCAATAGCACTTGTTTCTGGTCTCTGGGGAGTTGAAGAAGAATCGCATAGTCAGAATCGTACATAGCCAACATCTCACTGTGTATATGCACCTTAAGGTCCATACACACTGGGCGACTATGCCCAGCGTGTATGGACAGCAATGATCGCTATCATCCCTGGGGGGAAAGCCGCACAGTACATACACACTGAGCGGCTATCCCCCTGCCTGCCATCATCAGCGGGGAGAGGACGGCTTTGCATAGCGCAGCGCTATGCAAAGCCGTCCTCAAAGCCGCTCACCTGCTGGTAATACCAGCAGATGAACATCTTTCCCGGCGATTATGCGGGAGTGCGCAGCAGCGCTCATCGCTCATCGCCAGGGCATACACACTGGGCGGCTTTGAGCTGAAAGCCACTCAAACATGCTGTTCTGAGCGGCTTTCAGCTCAAAGTCGCTCAGTGTGTATGGGCCTTAAGAGTACATCTGTGCTCTGTAAAAGATCTCACATACTCACTGGTATCTTTCACAGTGGCGGCTCCTGCCTTTAGACTTAAGGAGGGCTGCAATTTCCTGGGTATTGCTCGTTGCAGGTTAGTGTTTGTATGCATGTTCTATAAATACATAATGTACTCATACGCACACAAACACAGGTACAGAGCAACATACACACTTTTAATAACGTTAATATTAATTAAAGTACACAAAATGATACTCTTTATAAAGATCTACACATAAATATTATTAAAATAAAATAAACTTCCATGCACCTCTCTGGTGCAATGCATACCTTCCTTCAGCTGCATCACACTGAAGTCCGGGCATGCTCACTGCAGAGAATTGCTTCTGGGCTGCACAGACAGCAGCCCATGGAAGCACTGTAGCTCTGGCGATTTGCATAGAATGGCTTCCTGTTGGAAGCTATTGCTGTCATCACTCCATGTACTGGCAGCCCAAGAGGGGGAGGAGTTTCCAGCTCTGTGTATGATGAGCAGTAGCAGCTTCCTATAGGAATCTACTACATGCTGAACTCCTCCCCACAGGGTTGGGCTGTTGCTGTGTCTGTCCTGCTGCTTCCTGGATTCTAGTGAGAGGAGGTTACCAGTGTATCAGAGACACAGACAGCCAGAACCAGAGCTGCGGAGGTAAGGAGGGGGAGGGGGGGGGGGAGCACTGGAGCTCTGGTGCTTTCTGTCTGTGTCTCTGGTGTTGTGATTTGAACTGGAGGGCCCTATAGCAGGAGCCGCCACTGATCTTTCCCAGTTTCAGGACTTATTCTGGGCTGTACCCACTCTATGGAATGCCGTCATTTACACAATTAGGGTTACTTTGCTAATGCTTCTCAACATAAAAATAGGTGACTTGCCCATAGCATCCAATCGGAATATGTCTATCATTTCTCTATTGCATCCTAGACATTATAGAATGTGCTTGGTTACTATGGGCAACATCACTTCTTTTAATTTTTAGATGCTTAAATACATTTACCCCTAAGACTTTGGTTAAACTTCAAAGGGTTCTCTAAGAACTCCCCTTTGGCATGCTTATCAGTTTGAATGACTGTGTTAACCTTTCTACTCTGTATTTGATTACCATCCTTCTATCCAGTTCACACAAGACATACATGTGTTCTCTTTTTATGCTCAAATAAAATCCTGACCCCTGCACCAACATTTCCGTGTGACTGGTTCATATTGACCCAACATGCCCTGTTATCCTTGCAATCTGGCTGGACCAATATGCAATATGAGGCCCATATCTTTCTGCATACTTCCCGACATACAAGGCCGCTCCAGTGCCCAAAAGAGGGCGTGGCCTCTGTTATCGTAATAATGATGCTATCACTGGGCCATGTCTCTTGCACACAGTTGAGAGCAGAGGGTAAGAGGGGGACTAATGTTCGTGAGGATTGGGGGTGGGGGAGGTGTCTAACCTTTCGATCCCGATTCGATGCCAATGCGCGCTCCTGTTCAGCAAAAATCGAATAGCGAAATAGACAGGGCAGCCAAGACTATATAGTGCATATCGAAAGTAGATCGGAAGAATCGAATGTTGTTTTTATGCTGTGCGATTCATATGCGATGTGATCCAGATGCGATGGACAACCTTTTATTCACATTTACAGTATAGTCAAAATTGAATAGTCAAAATCGCATGTAAATCGCAAGCACATAGTCAAAATCACATCGGGATCGAAAATACAGAATGTCAAAGAGAAATTTCACATGAGTTCGCAAAAATTGAATTGCACAAATCGCATAGCGATCGAATTGGGATCGATTCCCAAAGGTATCTCACCGTGTGTACTAGGGCTGAGTGAAAAAGTTAAAATTGAGATATTCAAAATCGGCTAGTGTGGAAAAGTTGTGACTTGACCTGAATAAAAAACGTGCAAAAGCATTTTGATCTGAGTCAACATCTTCTCTTCTAACAAGAGAGCTAAAGTTTCACTTTTTAGATGAAAATAACAAAACATATGAAAAAGCTCCGATCTACAGTAGTTAAAATTATGTCAGGATGTCTTAGAGTGGTTCATTAATATACTGTAGCATAGTAAAAAAAAACAGTACGAGCTTGTACTAGTGCAGTGACTGACTTTGGCGGGAGAAAAAAATCCCTGATAATTGACCCATTTTCATGGTGACAATTGTGAGTATTGTGTGATTTCTCCTAACGTTTTTTTTTTTTATTTAAAAATTTTGGAGAGGATGCTCTGTAGTTGAAGTGACCAAGAAAAAAAAACTTGGGGTAAAAAATCAGGGTAAATACCTTTTGTTTGCCCTTAATAGTATAATGCACACCTGTGTCTTATAATGTCCAACAAACTCTTTACTGAATGCTCCAGTAAGTTCAGTAACAATGCATTACACTCTGTTCTTTAGGTGCAGGATTTAAAACACTTCTGTTTATTGTCTTTACTTGTGGCAGTTTATTTGAAACATGAATTGGTCTGAAAAAAAAAAAGTTTTGCATCCCCTATGTTGCGAATATGATTGGGCTGCATTACAGCATATAATTATGCAAAAGATAAGACTATATATTAACAGTTAAATACGTTAAAGTGCCTAAAGGTGCCCATACACTAGTAAGATTTATCTTCAGATCTGGCTGGTTTGAACAAAAACATGGTTATGGATGAGTGACAGTTTGTCAGTTTTCCAGCACTTCCAAGCAAATGGTCAACTGTCATTTGCTCTCATCCATAACCATGTTTTTGTTCCAACCAGCCAGATCTAAAGATAAATCTGCGTGTGTATGGCCACCTTTATGCTGTAATAAACACATGCATCTAATGTTTAGAAAAATAAAATCAAGAACTTTGATTAAAAAATAACAGGTTTCAAAGATGTTGCACATACAGGATTGGTATAAAATTCCGGCGGTCGGAATCCCGGCAGTCAAAATCCTGACGCCGTAATCCCGACCGCCGAAATCCTGACAAAGGGGGGGGGGAGTGGTTCGCCCCCCCCTCGCTGCGCTCGCCACGCAGCGAGCCCGGTGCCTCGCTACGCTCGGCAGAATAATTTATTCTCCCTCTATGGGTGTCGTTGACACTCACTGAGGGACAAAGTGTCGGGATTGCGGTGGTCGGGATTTCGGCGGTCGGGATTCCGGCGGTCGGGATTTCGGCGGTCGGGATTCCGGCGTTGGGATTTTGACCGCCGGGATTCCGATCGCTGGGATTTCAACTGCATCCCGCACATACGGTCTTGTCTTCTTGTTGTTTTTCTATGTTGTGTTTTTAGTTCAGTTTTATACAAACTACTTTGTTTGATGTCCATAGACTGTTAAATTGGGTCAGTAAGCACATACAAAGGAAATAAAGTATTGCTGATCAATCCTGCCTAGTAATTAACACAGTGATTGGCATATACTGTATGTACTGCTGGACACCACTGATAGGATGAATAAGTCTCATAGCATATGCAGTAATATGGGGTCAATCCTATTATTGCTGAAGGGTGTGAGTTGCTGTTCGGGTGCCGTTTAAATGCTGAAAACAGCACCTAAATTAAGTCTATCTCGCACCCTTCACAGGGCCAAATTCACTTAAAAGTGCTCCCACCCTTTTGGAGGTGCGAACACTTTTAAGCGAATCAGACCGCCATAAAATGCACCCGGTGCCGTGATGATTTGCACTCGTGAATCATCCGCACGTAATAGGATCGACCCCTTTGTTATTATTTTCAATACACACAATATATCTGATTTTAGAATTATGGCATGAAAGTTGCTGTGTCAACCATAGCATATGGTTGGGGTATGACTTGCCGACAGTGACCATGTTGACATTCAGTATGTCTTCATGGATATGTCGACATGATGAACTGTCAACAAACCATCCCTGGTTGAATAGTGGTCTCTTACCATTTCTCATTGGCAGTTCCAGCTTCTCAGTAGACCTGTAATACTCTTGCTGTCACGCCTGCGGTCTGAGTCACGAAGGCTTCAGGCGTAGGCTCGGACCAAAAATTGTACCGTAGTGCACCCAGAGGCAGGATGAGCAGGAAGCAGGCAGGAATAAAAGTACAATCAATTTTATTGAAACAGATGATAACAAGGAAGATTGTACTTGGCAACTGGCAGAGAGTAATGTATGCACGTCAACAGCAGAGGCAGAACTCTGGGAGGCAATGGAGTCATCTGCCGCAGGGCTCCTGCTCTCAAGAAGGGACCTCTCCACCACTGCCAGTTTAAATCCATTAATTGAATGCCATCAAATTCGCTTCTGTGGCTGAGTTCTGACATATATATGTGTGTTCTCCCTCTCTTTCTGTGGTTAGAACATTGATGACATGAATACTGGTTAGAACATCGGTGCTTGGAACATCAATGTGATGAACGATGGTTGGAACATCGATGACAGGAATGATGGTTATAACATTGATGACTGTATCGATGCTTAGAACATCAATGACTGGATCGATGCTTAGAACATCAATGACTGGATCGATGGTTAGAACATCAATGACTGGTTTAATGGTAAGAACATCGATGACTGGAGCGATGGTTAGAACATTGAATGCAGAACGATGGTTAGAACATCGTCAAGAATGATGGCTGGAACATCAAATGCGGAATGATGGTTGAATCACCAAGAGCTAGGCACAGAACTTCTTAGGTAAGTATCCTTTTTCCTACTTACTGTAGCATTCAGTAAAGAGTTGGATATTACTGTAGAAGACACAGAGGTGCACTATTCTTTTAAGGGCAAACAAAAGGGATTTACCCTGATTTTTTGCCCCAAGTTTTTTCTTGGTCACTTCAATTACAGAGCACCCCCACAAAAAAAAAAAAAAACACTTTTGGTTGAAAACACACAATATTCACAATTGTGACCATGAAAATGGGTCAGTTATCAGGGATTTTTTCTCCCGCCAAAGTCAGTCACTGCACTAGTACAAGCTCGTACTCTTTTTACTATGCTAAAGTATATTAATGAACCACTCTAAAGGTGCCCATACACTAGTAAGATTTATCTTCAGATCTGGCTGGTTGGAACAAAAACATGGTTATGGATGAGTGACAGTTTGGCAGTTTTCCAGCATTTCCAAGCAAATGGTCAACTGTCATTTGCTCTCATCCATAACCATGTTTTTGTTCCAACCAGCCAGATCTGAAGATAAATCTGCGTGTGTATGGCCACCTTAAGACATCCTGACATAATTTTAACTAGATCGGAGATTCTTCATAGGTTTCATTATTTTAACCTAAAAAGCGAAAGTTTAGGTGTCTTGCCGGAACAAAAGATATTGACTCAGATCAAAATGCTTTTGCACGTTTCTTATTCCGGTCAAGTCACAACTTTTCCACACTAGCCGATTTTGAATATCTCAAATTTAATTTTTTCACTCCGTCCCAGTGTGTACACACCTTAGTTTACAGTGTACTTTTTCATAAAACTAATAAGATAGTGACAGGTGTTTTCCAAGTGCTAAGAAAGACTGAACTGTGATGGGTGGAGACCTCAAAGTGCTCTGTCATACAAGTACGTCTAGCTGCAAATATCATGTAAAGCTGGAAAGCTCCAGTCTATGAATTATTCCATCATAATGCTGGATGCTCCTACGCTGCATGGCTTGTTCTCACAAGAGTGTCTTTGTTGGAACTGCTTCTCCCCTACAGGCACCACGCCGAATGAATGAAGCTGGCCCTCGCCTTAACAATAGACATATGTCTTTTTATGTATGGCCTATTTAACTGCAAGTTCTTTGTTTGAAAACTGCGCCCTTTGTGATCTCATGTCAACAGAATGCCTACAAACACTCTGTGCTGCCGCATGAGCTCCCTAAAGGTGAAAGCTCACATACATACACACAAACACACACTCGCACACAAACACACACACTTAGAAGTTTAGACCGAGATGACGTTGTTAAATACCACAAATCCTCTGTATGATTGTCATGTCACCCGTTTATTCTGTAAAGCTGGTCACACATATTCAATGTGATCTTGGGAGGGGGGCGGGGGGGTGGTACAGGGAATCGAATTGCCATATGTGATTGACAATCCATACAATACACTCATATTGAGTGACTAACTTTTTGATGTAAGTTTGGGTATTATTACTGTAATTACGTATTATTGATCCAAATGATTAGAAATAAAAGATAATAATAATAACAATTAAAATATTTTAAAATATGCTCATATGCGAACCCCCCCCCCCCCCCCCCCCCCCCCAAAAGTACAAAAATTAAACCTGTGACATTGACATTTTTCTCCTACTTAACTACCTGTATCTCAGAATCCTGGTTCCAGACCAGAGGTAGCACTCTCCAGTCCTCGAGAACTACCACCAGCAGTTAACATTTTCCATGTCTACTCACAGAATCACAAGTGAAGTATTTAGCTCCACCTGTACATCTTTTAAAATGTGTCAGTCAGTAATGAGTGCACCTGTGTACCTGCGAGGTGAGCTGGAAAACATGCACTGTTGGTAGCTCTCGAGGACTGAAGTTGGCTACCCCTGTTCTAGACCCAATGGATCAGATTTTGAGACGTGTTTTGCCGAGAATTTCCTTACCTAAAACTTGCAAGTTTATTTTGTGTAAATCTTTTGAATCCGCTTATTTCTTTTCCAATTGTGAAATGGTGCAATGCGGCTGCACGCACCCTAACTGTCGTTATAATGATGTCTTGTTACTGTACTTGTTGTTACCTATTTTTACCTGTCAGTCCACTTTAAGACATACCCCCACTGCTCCTTTCAACCAGAGCCCACCACCAATCACATGATCTGTGACTATGGCATCTTTGCTGCAGCTGACACGCCTCCTGCCATTAAATACATGACTTTATTCTTTCTCCATTCACTAGTTTAAAAGCCTTATTTTATGACATTCCGAAGGCACATGACAAATTTCTTGCATGCCACCCAGAATTACAATGTCACCTGGGTAATTAATGCAAGATTCTGAGCAAATGTTACTACATTAAAGTGGAGCCTAACATTTTAGCACTGAACGGGTGACTCCACTTGGCATTAGGAAAACCTGTTGTTATTGTGATTTTTACATTTTTTTTTTTTTAAATTTTTACATTTCTCACTTTTGTTGTTTAGAGATATAAAAATATATAATTGTCGTCCTAGTTATTTTCCAAAACCACAATGAGTTAAAATCCATATGAACTCAATGATGCGTGAATACTAAATGGCGCTATGTGACATGAGGCTTTGAAAACCCACATGCCACCTGTTACACGTCCTCATGGGATGAAGCGTTAACCGTTTGCTTCCTGCAGATGTTACAGAGTGAGATACATAAACATAAACAGCATCAATGTGCAAATGAGCTAGCTAAAGGAATATAAGGATATTTGCAATATTTATGACAAGCTGCTACAAAATGATATCAGGGCAATAGAAAGAACACATGCATGAAAGAAAAATAAAGAGTATCATGGCTCTGGTACGTCACATGCCATGTTTTAAGGATTGCCTATAATTACAAACAACATACTGTACATTGCAATTAGTCAGCTGATAAACTATATCATATTCAAAGTTTAAACAATGGTACAGTGCAAAAATAGCTACACATTTATTTATTTACAGTTTCTTATATAGCGCATCAGATTCCATTGCGCTTTACAATAGTAGACAGTGATAAAACAAACTGGGTAACAACAGACAGACTTGGAGGTAGGAGGGCCCTGCTGCAAGCTTACAATCTATAGGGATATAGGAGGGACAGGCACCAGTAATAGCATAGCAGTCCCACCACCTTACAGGTCCAGAAGGGAAGCTATATAATGCATAAGTGCCTCAGAGGGTTATGCGTGTAGAACTTAAATATGATAGGCTTGCCTGAAGAGGTGTGTTTTCAGGGAACGCTTGAAAATTTGGAGATTAGTGGAGAGTCTTATTGTGGCATTCCATATGGGAACAGCCCGATGAAAGTCCTGTAATAGTGAATGGGAGCTAGTAATCCGTGCAGAAGAGAGACGCAGATCTTGTGCAGAGCGGAGTGGTCGAGATGGGAGATATTTTGTGATAAGTGCAGAGATATATGCTGGTGCAGTATGGTTAATAGCTTTATATGCTAGAAGAAGGGTTTTATATTGAATACGGTAAAACACAGGTAACCAATGGAGGGACTGGCAGAGCGGATCAGCAGACGATGAGCGTCTTGCAAGGAAGATCAGCCTAGCAGCAGCATTTAAAATGGATTGTAGTGGTGAGAGTCTGTTCTTGGGAAGACCAGTTAGGAGACTATTGCAATAATCAATGCGGGATATAATGAGTGCATGGATAAGAGATTTAGTAGTGTCTTGTACGGTCGTACGGTCGTATTTTGGATATGTTTTTTAGATGCATGTAACATGATTTGGAGACAGATTCAATGTGGGGAAGAAAGGACAAGTCAGAGTCGAGGATGACCCCTAAGCAACAAGCTTGTGGGGTAGGGTAGATTGTAGAGTTGTCAACAGTGATGGAGATATCAGGATGGTAACTGTTCTTAGTTGGTGGGAATATAAGTAATTCTGTTTTGGAAATATTGAGTTTGAGTTGGCGAGAAGACATCCAAAATGAGATGGCAGAGAGACATTCAGAGACTCGGCCCAAAACCACTGGTGACAACTCTGGGGTTGATAGATAGATTTGAGTATCATCTGCATATAAGTGATACTGAAATCCGAAAGAGCTGATTAGTTTGCCAAGTGAGGAGGTATAGATTGAGAAAAGCAGAGGACCTAAGACTGAGCCTTGCGGAACTCCGACTGACAGAGGTAGTGAAGAGGAAGTAGAGTCAGAGAAGCGAACAGTGAAAGAGCGATCAGATAGGTAAGATGTGAACCAGGAAAAGGCTGTATCATTAAGACCTAGGGAGTGTAGTGTTTGTAAAAGGAGAGTGTGATCCACAGTGTCAAATGCAGCAGAAAGATCTAGAAGAATAAGCAGTGAGTAATGGCCTTTAGACTTAGCAGTTACCAGATCATTCACCACTTTAGTCAGTGCTGTCTCAGTGGAGTGTTGAGAGCGAAAGCCTGACTGAACCGTGTCTAATAGGGTGTTAGAGTTAAGAAAGTTTGTGAGGCGAGAGTAGACAAGCCTCTCGAGTAGCTTGGAGAGGCATGGGAGCTGAGAGATAGGACGATAGTTAAAGAGAGAGTTAGGGTCAGAATTGTGTTTTTTTCAGAATGGGAGTAATCACTGCATGTTTGAGCAGAGACGGAAAAGTACCAGTAGCAAGAGAGAGATTGCAGATTTTAGTTAAGGTTGGAATAAGCACAGGAGATAGATTTTTAATGACTTGTGCAGGTATAGGATCAAGAGGAGAGGTAGTAGAGTAGGAGGATAAGAAGAGTGCGGATACTTCCTTTTCATTTGTGGGCTCAAACGAAGAGAGAGTGCCAGAGGGTTCAGGTGTGGAAGAAAGCGGGTTAGAGGTTGTGGAGCATACCATTTGATCTCGGATGTTATCAATCTTGTCCTTAAAGTAGGAGGCAAGTTCTTGTGCACTGATGGTAGCCGGTGGGGGAGGAGGGGGAGGGTACAGAAGAGACTTGAAGGTGTTAAAAAGTCGCTTAGGGTTGGTGGCATGAGAAGAGATGAGAGATTGGTAGTAAGTTTGTTTGGCCGTGTCCAAAGCATTGCAGTAGGAGTGGTAGCTAGTCTTATATGTGAGGAAATCAGTCATACTACGAGATTTACGCCATTGGCGTTCTACTTTACGTGACTGTTGTTGTTTTGGAGTGCCACGGTTGGCATCTAAGCCTACGTGGGGTATAATGGGTAGCTGGAGCCACTTCATCAAGGGCTGTTTCAAGAGTCAGGTAGAGGTGGGAAACAGCAGAGTCAGGAGAGGTAAATGTAGAAATTATTACACATAAATAGATTACACATCCCAGCAATCCAGTCGTATGTATAAGCCCACTACCGTAACGAATAATAATAATATAGGATAAAAGAGATACAGCTGATGCCCGAACATTAACACATATAACACTATATAAAATTATTACAAATATTTATTACACTGGGGAACAGTCAATCAGATGCCAGGGATTTAAGAATCGAGTTTGATTAATTTTGTGCTCCTGATCATGAAGATGCCATGCTTATTTTTCAGTTGGCTCTAGTTTTTGGTATATGCATATGTCTTTAATAGTTATAACAAATTAAATGAAACAATGTTAAAAAATAGTTTAAAAGATTTTTGGTTCTGATTAAATTTTTTCTTTTCGTATTCTGGTTGCGGACAATCCCTCAGCACAGTCCAACGGTACTCGGCCATCACATGACGACACCACGTTCCTTTATATCTTTCTTCCATTACCTAGTCAGTCAGTGGGATTCCCCTCAACCAATCACAGCCGAGCTCAGCCCTGATTAGATGTAGCTGTCACTGGGGTTTCCCGCAGAATCGGGGAGGACCCACATGTGTTGCGTAACTTTTTCATTTTTTTTTAACCCTCTGGATTCCCAACTGAAGAAGAGGACTGACCTGTGGAGGAGCGTGGCAAGGTTAACATATGTATGTTTTCATATGTGAATGTATAAATGCATGTATGATATTAAAGTTGTACTTTTCAGTGTGTTTTTATTTTAACATTGGTCATGCTGTGTGACTACAAGTTCCAGCAGCCCCGTTCAGAGGCAAACGCAGGATTTTCAGAAGGGGGTTTCCAGAGGGGCGGAGCAAAGCACGGAGATGGACACTTAGGTGACCCAGTATATGCTGGGTCAGTTAAAGTATTATAGATAGACCAAATGTATATAAATAATAATAATAAAAATAATATATATATATATACACACACACACACACAACACACACACACACACATATATATATATATAGATATATATCTATATATATAGATATATATCTATATATATATATATATATATACATATACATACATACACGTATTATATCAACCGCTCAGCATGTAGGGCCTGGATCAGTAATTTCCACTAGTTACACCTTTACTGCACAGATGGTGGGAGATGGGGTGGGAGGAGGGGGCATTGGGCTGAATGAAGGGGACCTGATACATATCTTCCAGGGTGGTAGAGGATGTTTAATACGCAGAGGAGGGGTGTATAGTGTAGTGGGCTTATTATTCATAATTTTCTGGTGGGAGGAAAGCTTGCTTGACTGCAGATATCTCCAGTTCCCGGAAATAGATTTCTTAGCTTTTAATGGAATTAAAATCTAGAGAATCCCACCTACCAAATGTTATTGGGGACTAGGGGATCAGAGTTCAGGAGGCAGAGTAATCCGTCAACGAGTATATAAAACTACATACCAGGTGTGTGGAGCTGGAGCAGTAACCAGCTGCTGGAAGGCTGATATCTCTGGTTCTGGGAACAGTAGAGACAAGCTCCTAGTGTCCATCAAAGGGGGAGAGTCCCAGCTTTTGGAATATACCCTCAAAAAAACTCTAAATCTGACAGAACTTGAAATATCTGACTGGAAAGTGCAATTAACAGGCTTGGATGGAGACCATTACTTTGAAGTCAGATATCTCCGGTTTCCAAGGGCCGATTTTTAAAATTCTTATACCCATGGAAAGAGGGGACCCTCAGCTTTCAGCCTAAGGCCCTTAGACTCCTGGGGGGGTTTCTGGGTACTCAGAAACCCCCCCTGCGTGCGCTACTGCCGTTAATGCCCGTACATTCTGGTACTGGTGGTTTTCTTAGTCCCTGAATCCGGGTGAGGCTTGCTTGGACTTGTAGTTCGACAGCCCATGGGTACCAGGGACAGCCCAGGGCTTCAGCCCTGGACAAATGAAGCCTGGGGGGGGTACCTCCTTCATTGTGAGAGTCCCCACTCTCCCAGGGACCCCATCCAGGTTTGAACAGCCAGGGGGTGATATTTTGGGCAGGGTAGCTTTTATAAAAAGTCTCCCATAGGCTGTGGCATCACCCTGCTGGCTGCTGGAGCCAAGTGCTCTTTCCAAAAATACGTGGGACCCCTACTTTTATTGTCCCTTGCATTTTTGGAACCAGGACTGGTCCAAGTCCAAGAGCCCGAAGCTGGTTTCTTTTATATAGGGATGGGGGAACTCACTCCCCCCCCCCCCCACACACACACACACTTATTTTGGAAATGGACCAGCTCAAAGAGCCCATGGCTGATTATGCTCAGGGGAGAACTCCACACCGTTATGTTAATTTTTACTTTTACACACTTTTTTGGAACAGAACCATGCACAGATCTCGCTGATCTGTGCATGGTTCTGTCATTCTGTCAAACTCGTCTACTAGGAGCAGTTCTATTTTTCATGTGATTTTTGGTAATGTTTAGGGTGTGATTTGAAAAATTGCACCCTACGACATTTTCCATTTTAATATTTTCAATGAGAAAAAAAAAAATAGCACTTTTGAAGTGCTATTTTTATGATCAAGGCAAAATATGCATTTTTTACTGCAATTCATATGCTATCACATGTGCGATTAAGTAATTGTGTGATTTTGGCTGGTTTTGAACTAAAAATTACCCTATTACATCTCGCACTATATGTGCCACAAATAAAACAAAAAAAACATCAGGGTTATTAGTACACCGTCACTGAGAAGAAATAATTTTTACAGCTAATACGTTTTGATTCACACATTCAGTGCTAACTCCCAACAAAAGCCGAGGATGTACTGAACAAAACAAGCCCAACCAGCGGGAAATTGATTGTGGTGGGACAGAGATAGGGCCAAACAAAGGAACAGGAGGTGTGCTAACTGCGTCACTCGGTCCGCTCTGTTGCTTCTCTCCTCACGAACGCCTCCTCACATCATTAGTGAAGATATATGAATGTGTAAAGTGGTGTACACACGGAGAACTTTTAACAGGAGATTTTGAATAGATAGTCAAAATCTCCTAGAAGGTATTTTTCTCCTGCTTAGTCAATATTGTCTAGCAGAAATTGCTTAGTATAGATTGACTGTGCAGGCAAGGCAATTTTGACTAGATCATAGACTATCATTGCTTATACAAAATCGCTTAGTCAAAATCTTCAGTGCATCTAGCCAAAATCTCTCCCAAAATTGCTTAGTCAAAATTGTCCATTAGTCAAAATCTCCCCATGTGTACACCCCTTTATGTGTCTCAAACATGACTACCAGCTATGTTATCACAAATAAAACAAATCCTTGTTATTTTTAAAAGAAGATAGTTCCTAAAAAAGCTAAACTAATTCCATTCTGTTAAGTAATGTGACCTAGACTATTATGGTACTTCAAATGGAGAAAAAAAAAATAGAATTCTATAACTTTGTTAATAATTTGAACACTGGAGCCAAATCAGCTATAGAGAAGATCTAATGCGAAAATAAGACCTGAAAGTACTCCCAAACCAAGTACAAGTACAAGTTAAATCCTTGCAAAGAATAAAACAAAAAAAAACCCAATTTTATTAATCATAATACATATTTTGGATATAATTTATATAATAATACTATGGAGTTGATCCTGAGTTAGACATGTGCACTAGGATTTAGCTTGTGCCCTTTTTCGCCCACTGTTATAAAGAAAGACTTAAGGCCCCCTTACACTAGTTCAACTTATCCTAGAGATAAGTTGTGCCTGATTGAATGTGAACTTCCCCAGCAGCTTTCCTGGAGTGCTACATGAGATTTGTCACTTGATGTGCCATTTTTTACATTCAATTTGGTTCAATAAATTGTATGAGATTTATCTTGCCAAATTGAATGTGTCCAGATGGGAGGTCCTAGGAGATGTCCAGAGTGCTAGGAGGGGGTGGCCAAAACTGTAAATAAAAACTGCTATGCTGTCACTAGGGATGGTAATCGGTGCAGAAATCATCTATGGCTGTGCGGCTATCTCGGGGAATCCCCTCCGTACAGGAGATAATCTCCCAAAGCACCCGACAGCGCACCCCCCCTTCCGCCAAAATACAAGTGAGCGGCTGAGTTGCTTCAGCATTCAGAAAATATATATATTTTAAAAGGCTTAATTACATCAAGTACTGCTGCGCTGTCACTAGAGTCACTAGGGATGGTAATCGGTACAGACATCATCGATGGTTACCATCGATGCCGATTCTGCACCCAGCGATTGAAAGTAGGGATGGCCATCGACTATCGATGTTCCCAAAACATCGATGGTTGGGACCTAGATGTCGATGTTTTGGGAACATCGATAATTGATGGCCATCCCTACTTTCAATCGCTGGGTGCAGAATCGGCATCGATGGTAACCATCGATGATGTCTGTACCGATTACCATCCCTAGTGACTCTAGTGACAGCGCAGCAGTACTTGATGTAATTAAGCCTTTTAAAATATATATATTTTCTGAATGCTGAAGCAACTCAGCCGCTCACTTGTATTTTGGCGGAGGGGGGGGGGGGTGCGCTGTCGGGTGCTTTGGGAGATTATCGCCCATACGGAGGGGAATCCCTGAGATAGCCGCACAGCCTTATCATGGAGGTCTCGGGGGAACCTGCACTGGACGGAGGACAGGGAGGTTAGACGGCGGGAGAAGCGGAGGCAACGGCAGGGCCGTCTTTTCGTATGGGCTTAATGGGCACTTGCCCAGGGGCCCCAGGTGTATAAGGGCCCTATGATGATAGCTGAGGATCCCCTTTTTCCAGGGATACCAGAATTTTGAAAATCGGCCCTGGGGAACTGGAGATATCCAACTTCAAAGCAGCAGTCCACATTCGACCTGTTAAATGCAATTCCCAGTCATATTTCTCAGATTCTCTCTGACTTAGAGTTTTTTCTGAGAGTATATTCCAAAAGCTGGGACTCTCCCCTTTCTGTCGACACTAGGGACTTGTCTCTGTCATGCCCAGAACCAGAGATATCAGCCTTCCAGCAGCAGGTCCCTGCTCCAGCTCCAAACGTCTGGTCTGCAGTTTTATATTTTTGTTATTTTTGCTCTGGCTCCTGATCTCTGATCCCCAAGTTCCCAGCACCTCCTGAAAGTTGGGACTCTAGGTTTTTATACTATTGAAGGCTAAGAAATCTATTTCCTGATAATGGCGATATCTGCAGTCAAACAAGCTGCCCTTCCACCAGAAAATAACGAATATTAAGTCCACTCCATTATCCAACACCCCCTACCTCCCTGGAAGTCATTTACAAGGGACCCTTCATTCAGTGCCCCCTTCCACACGTTAGTGTTCTCCCTCCCACCACCTCTGCAGTAAAGGAGTAATTAGCAGAAGTTACTGCTCCAGGTCCTACATGTTGTATGGAAGATCGAGCACCCCCTGCCACCCGTGGGACATCAAAGCTGCTGCTGATAGCACCCCCCACTCCTAGGAGGGGAGAATGGGTGAGGGCCCCAGTGCATTGCGTTGCCCAGGGGCCCACACTGCTGTTAAGATGGCCCTGGGCAACGGCAGGTAATATAGGGGATGGGGGAGGCACTGTGTGGCGCATAATACGGGGGGGGGGGGACACGGACACAGGGGCGCAAAACCACGGCAGCTATAATGCGCGGGGGGGGGGGGTGCTGACACTGTCACTGACTGTATGTAATGGCAGCGGGCTCGGAGTGCTGTGTGGGCGGGGCGGACATGAACAGGTCACCAAGTCCCTCCCTGGGGAGGCGGACGATAAGTTTAATGTCCCCTGAAGTGTGCCTAATGGACCCGATGAGATAGATCCTATGTGCAGGAGGATCAATCTCATGGGTCCGACACGATGTGCACGGGAACGCGCATCGTGTCGCAGTGCAGGAGAATCCTGTAAGATTTGGTTTGATTGATTGCCTCAATCTGTCTAGATTGAGTGAAATCGAGTGAAATTGAACCAAATCGTACAAGTGTAAGGGGGCCTTAAGAACAGCAAAGAGAAGGTGGGGCCGGACAGAATGGAGGGCAGGTAGGGTTCTGAATGGGTGGAGCAGGAGGCGGAGACTTAGGTGACACAGGTCCAATATACTATTTTATACTGTTGAGAGACTGTTGTGTCACCCACTATGCATATGCCACTCAGAAGACGACTCTATATGGGTGCTGCGTATGGGTCCAGACAGATTGTAAAGTGTGGTGGTGAGTGCATGGGACTTTAAGGGCCTTATTCTAGTTCATTCTTTCTGACAAAATCCTTCTTAGATGGACAAAACCATGTGCACTTCAGGGGGGCAGATGTAAAATGTGCAGAGAGAATTAGATTTGGGCGAGTTATTTTGTTTCTGTGCAGGGTAAATACTGGCTGCTTTATTTTTACACTGCAATATAGATCTCACTTTGAAGTAAAACTCCACCAAAATCTAATTCTCTCTGCACATGTTACATCTGCCCCACCTGCAGTGCACATGGTTTTGTCCATCTAAGAAGGATTTTGTCAGAAAGAGTGAACTAGAATAAGGCCCGATGTTTGTGTATACAGCAGTTAAAGCCTCTATTCCTACAGTAATTGTGCCACTGAACGTCAGTCACTTTCTGTAAGTAAGCATTTAGAATGCCACAAGTAGATGTACTAGCTAACACTCAAGGATGTTACTGTGTTATAAGATGACGATACACACAAGCCAGTAGTGGTGCTCTTCTGAGCCCATTTTCTGCCATTTAATCTTTGGGAAAGTACACAGCACTCGACCATTAGTAGCAGCCCATATGTTAACGGTAGATTTAAGTTATATACTCAGTGGCTGTTATACCATAAACGTGCTGCTACTGGAGAAAACTGGTGTTATTGTTGGTAAAGGGCTTAGGCCGGGATGTATCAACGCTTACAGGTGCGCTGACATCCCCTGTTCGCCTTCTCATTGTGTCCGTCATATGTATCAATAAAGTTTTGCATTTCTGTTGTTAAAAAAACTTCGCCGGCTTGTACTATCACGGAGTTTCCGGCGTGGCAGTTCCTGTAATAGATTCCTATGCAAGCTGACGTGCTGTGTAATGTATTAACATTCACAGTGCTCAGCTAAGCCTTGGAATAATTTGCCTAGTATTGCAGGTGATATACATATAAAAAACATTAACACAAGCTTCAACGGCAGGGGCTTTTGGCCAGCAGGCATTAGAGGAACTTCACAAACACATCACCCAGCCAGCATAATGCTATATAGCGCTATATATAGCATGCCTGCATCGCTCAGGTAATCATGCTATCATCATGCTAAATAGTACTATGCTGGCTGTGTGTTTGGAAAGTTCATCTAATGTCTGCTGCCCCTAGTCCAGTGCATAGAAAAAACAAATTAAACAGATCTGCGCATGAGAGGAAAACTAAACTTCATTGCGCATGCGCATAAAGAAAAAAATTTGTAGCAGGCGGGGCTCTTGCGTAACAAAAGGGGTGTGGCCTACCATTATACCACACACCGTAATGCCCATTGCACATTTTAGCAAACTTTGTAATACCCATTAGACATAAAGCCACATGCCGTAATGCCAATTACACGTAAGACCACACATGATGCCCATTAAACCGTAATGCCCATTACATAATATATAATAACCGTAATGCCCATTACATACTATATAACAAACCGTAATGTCCATTAAATACTATATAACACACCGTAATTCCCATTACATACTATATAACACACCATGATGCCCATTACATACTATATAACACACCGTTATGTCCATTACATACTATATAACAAACCATAATGCCCATTACCCATCTGACACATAAGTATCACCTACATGCTCATTGCTAAGAACTTTATGCTCGATGCCAAGGGGCTTCATGCTCGTTGCCAAGGGGGACTAAAATTGCTCATTGCCAAGGGGGACTAAATTTGCTCATTGCCAAGGGGGACTAAATTTGCTCATTGCCAAGAGTGACTAGAATTGTTCATTGCCAAGGGGGACTAAATTTGCTCGGTACCAAGGGGGACCCCTTCCCTTCCTCCCGCTCCCTGCTCTACCCGGCTGAGCTGCCCCTGTCTGCAGCTATTTTCAATTTAGTCTCCTGCTGGACCACTAGCCAATAGACGATTGCGGTCCAGCAGCCATCAATGCTGCTTTCTGCTTGGCTGCTGGACCACAAGCGCCCATTGGCTAGCTGTCCAGCGGGAGACTTAATAGCGGCGGATAGGGCGGCAGCTGAGCTCAACCGGGCAGAGCAAGGACCGGGCGGGGGAGCTGGCCGGGGGAGGGAGTGGGCTGCATGGCTCCGGCGCCCTTTGATGTCTCTGCACCGGAGCTCGTGCTCCGCCCTCTCTACGCCTCTGTGGGTAAGTCCTGGGCCATGTGGCAGCAGGAAGCGCCAGGGAAAAGAGGAAAAATCATCTGATGGCAAGTAAAAATCAAATAATTTTTTTTTGGAGTGACTGCATGCAAACGGATGTGAACCCATACACATCTGTTCGCAGCCCTGTAAACCCCTTCATATGCTTTTAAGTGCAAGGAGTTAAAAAATCTAAATCTGCCTCAGAATGCCTATGGAAGTGTGGTGCACATGGACAGATGAATAAAACGCAATGTTCCTAGAAAATAAGGTGTATATTCCATTTGTGTGTAGATCTACATGAGCCCCTTACTGACAAATTCTGCAAGTAAAACACACAAGGTTTTACTGCCCAATACATAATAAAGAATGCATATTGCAGAACAGTTTTGCTCATCTCTATGGCCAGAGGAGGGTGAGAAATTAGAATACCTTAAATATTTCATTTCCAGGGATGTTAGTGCAACCAATGAAAAGGACTGAGCACTCAGGGAAAACAACTCTGAGTAACTACATACCTGCACATAGTCTATGTCTAACATGAATGGAAAGAAGCCCAGGTGCTCAGGTATGTCTGACAAAACACTTTGTAATTATAAGAATGTTGTGTTTGACTCCTACAGAAAAAAATCAAGGTACAGATCTTACAGCAGTGTCGACGAAGACATAAATCAGCTGACTTTGGGTAAGGGTACACACGGGGGAGATATGCCGTGCTATGCGAGTCCCGATTCGATCAGATCGCATTGGGACTCGCAACACACGGCATGCATGGAGTGGCACAATTTAGACTATATAATGCAGATCTGCACTATATAGACTTGGCTGCCCTCTCTATTTCACTGCCGATTTGCGCTCACGCGGGAGTGCGCATCGGCAGTGCATCGGGCTCTCAAGCTCTAAAAAAGCATGCAATCTGCATGCGATATGGCTTCCGATGTTTACTACATCGGCAACATCGGAAGCCATATCTTACCATCTGTACACACTATGGGCCTTATTCTAGTTCACTCTTTCTGACAAAATCCTTCTTAGATGGACAAAACCATGTGCACTGCAGGGGGGCAGATGTAACATGTGCAGAGAGAATTAGATTTGGGTGAGTTATTATTTTGTTTCTGTGCAGGGTAAATACTGGCTGCTTTATTTTTACACTGCAGTATACCTGTAGATCTCACTTTGAAGTAAAACCCCACCCAAATCTAATTCTCTCTGCACAAAAAACATCTGCCCCACCTGCAGTGCACATGGTTTTGTCCATCTAAAAATAATTTTGTCAGAAAGAGTGAACTAGAATAACCCCCAAAGTGCACCATCATTTCTTATTGTAAATTCAGGACAAAACAGGTCAACCCCAATCCACCCAAATATACATACCTAAAGGCCACCTACTTTTAGTTTAATATTTTAATTGTCCCAGAAAAATGGAGACTGTGGGGTACACATAATGGAACGTGTATCTTTATGTTGTCCATCTGTACACCCCTATTCTCTAGGGCAGCTCTCTAAGTAGCGAGAATCACTATAGTGTATCAGGGGTTAGCTCCACCTCCAAGTAGCCTAGATGAGTCCTTCCTATTAATCCCATTTAAAATCATCATTGTTGTTTCACAAGGTCACATCCTGCATGTAATAAATATCGGCTATGTACTCGTGTACTCGTGGGTGGTTTAACATTCGTGGTGTGTTGCCATGTGTTCTCCGGAAGGTGAACCCAGCTTGAATGCTTGTCAGATAGTGATGAATTGGTCACTATGGCAAGCTCAGTTCCAACAAGTTCATGGTCAGTTTAGTGTTTGTTAAACTGCTGCAAGTATTGTAACAGAGCTTTTTCTACTGATCTATTTTGGCAAATGTTCAATTCGCAAAAAAAAAAAAACACAGACAGATGTCAAATTGCCCAAGAAGGTACACCCAAAGGGTTGTAAATTTGTGATTTTAGAAGAGATTAAATGGAATGTATTACCCAATCGCAAACATATAAATAATAATATTGATGCATATATATACAGAAAGGCACACTATAATAATGTACTAGATCTCAATGGATGTGGGTGCCAGATGACGGCCTGATTCTGACGGTCAGTATACTGATTGGCTATTCTCCCTCACGACCCCCATAGAGGGAGAACAGAACCTGTTAAGAGCGCAGCAGGCCTGCAAAGGACTTTTTTTTGCATTTGCCCCCCTGTTGGAGTACTGGCAGTCTGGATTCCGATGTCGGTATACTGCCGATCGGAATCCTGACTGTCGGGCGGTCATATCACACCCTTCCCATGTTCCCAAGCAGGGGAACAGTTGACAGCGTCAGATCCAGGGCACTGACAGAAGTGAACAGATACCACTAGGGCAGTTAGAGAGGTTGTAGTTGGCCATCAGGCAGCCATTGAGGGCTGTAAGAGGAAAGAGGGGCTTCCTCCAGTTATCAATGCGCAACTTCTAGATGGACATTTAGCTAATTATATGATCGTTATATTATTCCTTCCTGCTTGGTTACCCAGGTTTGAGTCTGGTAAGTAGTGCACCAAAGAAGCAAATCTTCCAAAGGGAACACACTTTGTCCCTCCCACCACCCATGCCCTTGTTTAATTCCTGATCCGTCAGTAAGCTGACATGTAGAGGAAGAGGGGGTGTTGTGATAAAATAATCACCCAAGAATGGTACGAGGATTGGGACGATCATGACTTTTTAAAGAAATATAAAAATGTTTACATTATTTCTGTGAGCACTGTATCCTGGCTCGTTTATATTTTTGCACACCTCAGGGGTGCAAAAGAAACTATGTAAAGATTGGTTCTATCCTTTTCCACTGCTGCAATAACCTGGGTTATTGCTGGGTTTAGCTGGGTTGCAGCTTGAGAGAAAAGGGTCCTTGAAACAACTCAGGTCAAGTGACCTGGGAATTCAAACCGAGCAGCTATCGGGATTGAACCTGGGATGGACTTGATTAGCCTGCAGTGTAGATGGAACAACCTCAGTCATCCGACCCAGGTCAACCTAAAAGTATAGAGTTGGATCATCAAGCAACGGCAGTACAAAAAGACTGTATATGGGTGCTGTCTGAAAGGGGTCTGCCGCCAATATCAGGGGTCCAGTCTGCAGTGTGTTAGAGTTTGAAAACTTGGGTTGGACTCTGCATTTCGATGGTAAAACGGTACTACTGAAACAAGCAGCAATGCTCACAGCACATCGAGAATACTTTAACTGTGCCTTAAGAATATTTGTCAACAATCCTCATCTTCACCATATATTAACTTAGATTCCCTAGTTTAGTATACGTATCACATGACAACATTTAAAAGTTTTACAACTTTTCACAGATCATAAACTATAACTATAAAGTTCAGAACATTGATTTACTTTATATTGATGTTAAATGATAATAACATTCATTATAACCAATTGTACGTCTGTGACTTTATGCAAATGTCGCTACAAAGTGAGGGACAGATTCATCATTTTGAAAACTGGGAAAATGAATGTAATTCTTGCACTTGCACATGCACTGATATACGCTTTCATATTATTTTGCCATATATGTCTACTGGCCAGATGCACTAAGCTTCAAAAGTGATAAATTGGAGAGTGATAAACAACCAACCAATCAGCTCTTGCCTTACATTCTTCAAACATAGTCTGCGACATAGCAGGTAGAAGCTGATTGGCTGGCTGTTTATCACTCTCCATTTTATCATTTTTTGAAGCTTAGTGCATCTGGCCCTATATACCCAACCATCTCCACCTTTAGAACAATTCCAGTTACCATATACCCCAGTTAATTTCTTTTACGTTTCCAAAAGTATTAATCTGTCCTTCACCCTCCAGATAAAAAACACGCTAATCTTCCCTCCTTTTATAAGAGGCACATATCTGCTGTGCATTATCTCCCTATCAAAAGAGAGAAGCACTTTTGCACTGCGCAGTACTCAATTTGCACCATGTGACAGGAACAACTCAATTTAAAGAGTTGAGTGTCTAAGCGGTCTATTTACTAAAGAAGTATACACGTGGTGAGATTTTGTCAGAAGAGTTTAAATCACCTAGATGGTTAGCAAAAATCTCCCAGTGTTTCACCTGCTTTGATACCGATGCATGGCCTCGCTAAGTCAGTATCTCCTAGCATAGATAGACTGTGCAGGCAGGGCAATTTTTACTAGATCATAGACTAATATCTGCCAAAATCTCTTGTGCATCTAGTCAAATTTGCTTAAGCCCGTACACACGGGGCGATGGGGAGCAGAGGTGCCGATTTATGTTTTTGTTGGTGGGTGCTCAAGCCTGTTGAAAGGCTCAACAAGCAAATACAGTGACCCGGCACTGGGACTCTGGAGTAACGGGCACGTGAGTGCTTATTAATTCCTGTGGGTTTTCGGACCCTTGAGCACCCACAGAATCGGCGCCTATGATGGGGAGCCTGTGCTTAAGCACCGATTGCTCAGCACACATCGCTGCACATCCGCGATGTGTGCTGAGCAATCCGTGCAGAGCAGCGTTTTGCCTACACTTATAGGCAATACGCTGTGAACTTCGCAGGTAAGATAGTGCTTACTGTCTTTACCTGCGGGTGATGGCTATGCTGGGGGGCATACACACGGAGTGATCCATGCTTCATGTCTACGTGATCTAGTCAGATCGCTTAGGAATGGGGCTGAAATTGCCCCTTGTGTAGTCAAAATTGCTTAGTCAAAATTGTCCATTAGCCAATATCTCACCGTGTGTACACAGCTTAAGTCTTTAGAGACAATCTTTAGAGATAGTTTCTGCTATTTTTCAAATGCAACCTGTAACCTGGCAGTTTGGCGCTGATTGGCTGACACTTTGGGGGAAATTTTACATCACATGTGATGTTGCTATGGGCAATTAATCAGATCCTGTCTACTATCTTCTAGCAGGCATGTCCAACGTTGGCCCTCCAGATGTTGTGAAACTACACATCCCAGCATGCTTTGCCACAGTTTTGCTATTAGAGAATGCTAAAATTATTGCAAAGCATGCTGGGATGTGTAGTTTCAAAACATCTGGAGGGCCAACGTTGGACATGCCTGAGGGTGTTAAATAAAAAAGAAGTAGATTGCCCATTAGAGCAATATTTAACCCCAATATCTTACAATTATTCTTCCAATACATATTGTTAATAATGTTTTATTTGATTTGGTCTGAACAGTGAGGGTTAGATTTATTAAACTCGGTGATGTGATAAAGTGTCTGTTTTTTTATCACCGGCCAATCCTACCTGTGAAGTTACAGGCTTGGTTTGAAAAATTACAGGGAGGAGCTGATTGGCTGTTGATAAAAAACAGACACTTTATCACTTCACCAAGCTTAATAAATCTACCCCTGAGTATCATTGTAGCCCAGTATATATAGGCACTTAATTTAAGGTAATTCCATGAGGGGATACCTGTTGTCCATCTACCAACCTCAGCACTCATATCCTCCTTGTTACTAACCGGACAATGCAAATATAATGCAAATTTATAGCAATCACTTTCTTTAGCTCAAACAAAAAATAATAATCACAAACACCACTAATTATATTCCCAAGGTGCAAAAATAAAAAAACAGCAAAGGAAATAAACAGACTATTCAGGGTAAATCATCTTGCAGCAGTCTGAATGCTAATATTGTAATCACTGTGTATATGGAATGTTTAGCAGCTGCCAACCACAGACCAGATCTCTGTGACTGCTGAATGGATGAGCTCTGCGCTCTGCTACTCATGCCTGCCTCATTTCAAGTTTTCAGGGTATGGTAACAAAGAGTGGGTCTAGCTGTGATAGTGAGACAGTCGTGTCCTGCAGCCAGGTAAGTGTCTGCATGGGGGTGACCCCTGTATCCTCCCGTACTCCCTGTCCCCAGCCCCCCATCCTCTGCCCATTCCCAGGCTCTGATCCAGCACAATGCACTAATTTCCTGCAGCATGCTCCAGAGTAGGGGGAGGGTGGTTCACTGTTTTATTTATTAAATATTTAAGTCATGGACATCTTCACATTCTAATGTTCTTGTATTTACACTGCTCCCTGTGGGTTTTAGCTACCTCCTTATTTCTGTGCAAACGTGTCTGTGCACTGAGTATTGGGGGGGTGGGGTGAGGGGGGGGTTTCAGATCAAACTGGGTTTTTGGTTACAGCAGTCTGAATATATGTAAGCATATTGTGCTCTGAAGGGGGGGGGGGCGGTTTGTATACAAAACTTTTCAAGACATGCAATATACACGGAAATAGCACGTTTGCACAATGGAAAATGTTCATGTCAGTAGGCAATGTGTTTTTTTTTAAAGTTCTGAAACCTTCAAATTGGTGTGTGTGTGTGTATATGCATGTGTGTTTTTTTTTTGTGTGTGTATATATATATATATATATATATATATAAACAGCAACAATCGCGTGGCACTCAGGTATCCTGACGAAATTTCTATAAAGAAATGAAACGTTGAAATTGACTTCAGTGTCTGCTGTTTATTTACAAGAAAGTATCCAGAGTGCCACGCGATTGTTGCTGTTTATCTATCCTACTTGGAAGTGGGGGCACCGGATCAAGTATCCCCTATCTTGCACAGTGCCGGGTCATCCATCTACTCTATATATATATATATATATATATATATATATTGTGTTGCAGTTTGTAGCCCATATCAGCATATTTATTTAGATATGAAATTCTCTATATGCTCCTTCTAATTAATTGTAGCCTGTGTGTAGGCTGATGGCAGGGGGAGATAGCATCTCTGTGTAGGAGGTATGATAATGGGAATTAAGCTTCCATTCCTCTCCTCTTTGCAGGCCTTGGTTACTTTCATTTCATTCCCTAATGAATTCTCTCTCTGCATCTACCTTGGTGTCCTGTGAGATTACAAAGGCAGTGTGTGAGTGTGTGTGTGGGAGAGAACACATGTAGGGAATGTTCTGAATGCTTTGCTGCATGGAAAGTTACCTGTGATTCTCACTGATTTCAAATAAAATGAAATAAATAAAAGTTGTGTGTGTGTGTGTGTATATATAGATTTTATTTATTTATTTGACTATCCGAAGTTGCAAGATTTCGCAATGAAATTTGCTTTTTTTTCTGCACTAGTATACCAACTTTATTTTAACCCATTCACTTCCAGAGAGTACCAGCAGTTAAAAGGTTAAGTGGGGGGCTGGGTGCCCATTTGTTACTGAGCAGCCTGCTTCCTGGGTCAGGCCGTCTCTGGGGACCACATGCAGCTTAGTGGGACAGTCACTCTGAAAGGAGCCAAGTGTCAGCTGTATGCTAATGAAGGGGACAGCATTGTCTGCTCCCAGAGAGGAGGGGACATTCCACCGGTCTTCAGGAGCACTTATATCACTGCAACACATTGCTCCCTGCACTAATTGGGGGAGGCATCGTCTGCAGGACCATTAGTGATGAGACCACTAGAGAGTTGCTACAGAAGTCTGAATGAATGAGAATATATATATATATATATATATATATAATCTCACACACATAATGTATATGTGTGTCTGTCCTGTAGCACATTAAGTTTACTTTATTTCACTCTCTTTTATTCTCCATCTCCAGTTCATCCACAACTAGTAATTCATAGTAAATAGTTACAAAGCACCACGTGTAGCATATGGTGAAAGTGTGGGAGAACACAGCACGTATAATAATACAACAGATTTCTTGTGTGAATGGTCCCTTTGAAAAACAAGGAAGGTTGGTTTACACCACATAGGTGTGTGACATGCACACAATAAATCTGGTGTGATGTCACGTGACCTATTTCTGTGGGGAACAGAGACATCTGAAACCGCCTTCTGCTACAGGTGTACAATGGTGTCAACGTGAATAAATCAGAATAGAGTCGTAGCATCAGGTTCCTTTCTGTGAAAGGAAAGCGTCAGACGACCTGTCGGAGAAGGGCCTCTACAGTGTTGTGTGGGCTGCACTACAAAACTCATCAGAATATCTATCTATCTATCTATCTATCTATCTATCTATCTATCTATCTATCTATCTATCTATCTTTTAGTTTAGATCAGAGAATCTGTCTAAAGCTGACCATACACTGTTGCGATTTGGCCACTTCACCTGATTCCGATGGATCGGCTGAGAAATCTAGTGAAAAGTGGCCAAATAGCATGTGTTTGACATCCGATCTGATGCGTGGTCCCGTGTGCATCAGATCGGAGATTGGACGTGCTGCATGTCTCACCCCCTGACTTGGACAGTGTCCCAGTTGGGAATGGGAACGCATAAATTGGGAATGCATATGCTATATCGGATGCAAAAGGACCGCATACGATATATCGTATGTGATCTGGTTTAAGGTGCATTGCATGCTACTTCTCCCCTCTGAGAAGTTGTGTAGTGTATGGGGCGCTTAAGATACCAGGATAGTGGGGTATAATTTTTTTAGCTCATTATTTCTCTGACAAACCACATTTTTCTGTGGGCGAAGGCTGAATTATTTCCAAAAACACCGATAGATCCATGGGTTAGTCTCCTTTTGGTGGGTGTTCCGGAAGTATGTGCGGAAGCATGGGCCAAATAAACAACTATTGTTAAGATATAAGTTTAAAATACATAAAATAAAAATATACATGAAAGGACAAATTGTTTTTTTTTTAGGTTTATTCCTGCCCCAAAATATTGTGTTAATGGCCAGCTAGTAAGGGCATGCTGTTCTGTGTCTTATTCCACAATGTGCCATGCAGCATGGACCTGGGAGCACTGCCTGCATGCTCCATGTAATGTGTGTGCGCTTGCGCTGAGACTGGCAACTTGTTGTAAAACTCCACCTAGGGGCCAATGGTAAAAAATAACAGAATGGAGTTCTCAAAGGCCCAAGAATCCATTAGCGGAGGTGGTTACTCGGTAAGGTTCCTCCAGTTTTGCAGCATTTCTCTTACACCCTGTGTAGGTGCGCAGTGCAATATGCAGTGTATGTGTGCAATAATTACCGGTGATACACGTGTCTGCACATTGCCTGTAACTTCACAGGTGGTTATTAGACTGTGTATATATACTTCTATAGAATACCTGAATTCATTCATTCTTATTAAGTTAGTTCTTAATTATCTAACCTGGAGACAACGACAGCATTATTTGTCAACCATTTGGGAAAAAAAAGTGTTACTTATGGTTATTCACTTTTTTTTTTTTTGAATTTTGGTTTATTCATACTGGTCAATAATATTGTCAGAGGCTCATATTGTGTACGTTACTGAAAAGCTCCTTTTTATAGTACATTATGGCACAACTTGGGCAGTACGGTGTAATGGTTAGTATTACTGCCTCACAGCACTGAGGTCATGGGTTCAATTCCCACCATGTCTCTAACTGTGTGGAGTTTGTATATTCTCCCTGTACTTGCGTGGGTTTCCTCCAGGTGCTCCTGTTTCCTCCCACAATCCAAAAATATACTGGTAGGTTATTTGGGAAAGAAATTAGTGATAGCGCTGACTCAAATTTTCTTTGTAAATATAACAAAATTTATTTAAAAGACTTTATATCTTTTGAAATATAACAATTAGTCACCGGCCGGTGGTACACAATATACAATCATATAAATTTAAAACAATTACTAAAAAGGGGAAATGTGGATGAATTAATTAAGGAGTAATTCCTTTAGGGGTGCTGAATATATTATTTAGCCCAACTTATAGTAGAATACTGGCAGTTTTAATGTTAGCCTGTGAGTGGCCAATCAGTCCAATTTGAACAATAGGTAGCTCTCTCACAGCTCCTGTTTGTTAAAGAATACTTTGCATGCAGTAACCAGTTAGTAAGGTTAGTAATTATGATGTTAGCCTGTAGTTTGGCCGATTAGTCCAATTCACACTGGGCAGCTCTCTCACAGCTCCTGTGAGTGAATGGATCTTTGCATGTAATAGCCAGTTAGTAATGTTAATGCTTTAAAAAGCTTGGTAACTTGCCAGGTTCCGGATTTTTCAGCTGCAGATTCCCTGCAAATGCAGTGCAGCCAGGCGGACTCGTCCACACTCCCGGGGTTTAGGGCAGTCACTCAGAGGCTTGATTGTGGCAGTAAGGGGTACCGGTACCGGTGAATAGCTCCTTTACGCGTTTCCCCGCGTTCTGAGGAAGCCGCTGAGACCAAAGGCGGGGAAACGCGTAAAGGAGCTATTCACCGGTACCGGTACCCCTTACTGCCACAATCAAGCCTCTGAGTGACTGCCCTAAACCCCGGGAGTGTGGACGAGTCCGCCTGGCTGCACTGCATTTGCAGGGAATCTGCAGCTGAAAAATCCGGAACCTGGCAAGTTACCAAGCTTTTTAAAGCATTAACATTACTAACTGGCTATTACATGCAAAGATCCATTCACTCACAGGAGCTGTGAGAGAGCTGCCCAGTGTGAATTGGACTAATCGGCCAAACTACAGGCTAACATCATAATTACTAACCTTACTAACTGGTTACTGCATGCAAAGTATTCTTTAACAAACAGGAGCTGTGAGAGAGCTACCTATTGTTCAAATTGGACTGATTGGCCACTCACAGGCTAACATTAAAACTGCCAGTATTCTACTATAAGTTGGGCTAAATAATATATTCAGCACCCCTAAAGGAATTACTCCTTAATTAATTCATCCACATTTCCCCTTTTTAGTAATTGTTTTAAATTTATATGATTGTATATTGTGTACCACCGGCCGGTGACTAATTGTTATATTTCAAAAGATATAAAGTCTTTTAAATAAATTTTGTTATATTTACAAAGAAAATTTGAGTCGGCGCTATCACTAATTTCTTTCCCACTTTGTCCTTTCTACAAGGGGAGGAGTATTCCCTTGATAGTGACAGCAGCAGACTCAAATTTATTATTGTGTATATATATTGCGGATTTGCGCTCTGACAAACTGTCTTGTTCTCTGGTAGGTTATTTGGCTGCTAACAAAAATTACCCCTAGATTGAGTGTGCTCCACTTGGGCAGGGACTGATGTGAATGTTTAAATATTCTCTGTAAAGCTCTGCAGATATGAGTCTTGAATGCCATATGAAGGCCTATTCTTGGATGGTGTGCAGGAACTAGCAGCGTTTCAGGAAATGCAGTCTAGGCGCACTCTTGCAGAAACATTATACATTTTCAATAAGCCTTTTCTTTTCTTCTTCAGTTTTCATCATTCCATTTTCCATATACTGTATAACCAGACATTTCCATGGCAATCCACATGGTTTTGTATAAAAATGTTCATTCTAGCACCCGCCATCTTTGAAAATCCTTGCAGTTCTTCTTCCCTGACTGGGGTGTCGCTGTCTGCTGTGATGTTTCTAGCACAGGTCTGGTTTGCATATTAGTGCTGATATACAGAACACACTGTGCTAGAAGCACTGCAGCAGACAGCGACACCCCAGGCAGGGAAGAGGAACTGCAAGGATTTTCAAAGATGGTGGGTGCTAGAATGAACACTAGGTGGTCCTTATTAGCAGGTGGTTGCGCTTCTTTTCAGAATAGATCTGCAGTTTAGGGATGTACTCTGAAATTAAGTGGGTGTGAGATTATGAGTTCACCCCCTCAAATGAAGAAATGCCTTTTGGAGGAACGTCCATAGTAAAACTTGGGCACTGAGGTTTTAAGGTTAAATGATGTGGGACTTCCCTTTGGCATTTTATGATATAAAGAGCCGATGATGTCCTGGTAGACATCAATTGGTGGACACGCAATCAGATGCGCGGTCCCGTGCATAGACAAAATGTTGGCACAAGCAACACGTCGACATGGAAATGGTGACCGCATAAAAAAGTTGATATCATTTTTATAGGTCTATTTTTTAGTTTTGTTTGTCAATTTGTAGATTTCATCACATGGACTCCAAATTAGTGAACCACGTCCCCTTACATGGCTCACTTCGCTCGCCACACTTTGGGTGGGTTGGATCATTTGGTCTACAGCATGATGGTCGACATGGTTCTAGGTTGAAAGGTCATTAGTTCGACAGGTCATTAGTTCGACAATGTCTATGTCGACAGTCAAAAGGTCGACATGGGGTTTTTAACTTTTTTTTTACCTGATTGTCAACACAGTCGACATGGACACAGTTTCAAGTGCACTGCATCCCCTCGCAATGCGTCGGGATGGTGTCTTGCTGCGCTCGGCACACTATTTTCTTCTCCCACCACGCCCTAGTGGATGGTAGGGCATGAAATACCGCCTGTCGCCACATGTCAGCTCAAAAAACAGTGAAAAACCCCATGTCGACCTTTTGACTGTCGACCTAGACATTGTCGAACTAATGACCTTTCGACCTAGAACTATGTCGACCTTTTCCTATGTCAACCTAGACACATGTCGACCTAATGACTGTCGACCATCATGCTGTAGACCAAATTACCGTATCCCACTTTGGGTGAGGTTCCTCGCTCCACTAGAGCTGCACTCACCACACTATACAGTCCCCAGTCGGAGTCTACATGGGTGATAAAGTATGGAAAAGTTTCAAAAAGAAGAAAAAAAAATCCTATCGTGACGACCTTTACATATGTCGACCATTGTTATGTCAACCTATTGACTGTCAACTAGAGATGAGCGGTTTCTAATTTACTCGGTTATCATTGCCATTTTAGATTTTGGTTATCGGCTTTCATGTGTTTTCGATAGCCAATAAGATTTCGCTTTGAGCTCCAAGTAAAACCAAACCCGCTCATCTCTACTGTCAACCTATTGACCAGATGTGCCCATGCGGGATCGGAATCGAAAGTAGAACTAGTCTGTGCAGCACAGTCTATTCCTACTTATTAGAAATGAGGGCCATGCTGCTCAATGCAGCATGGACCCCCCACCACACACACACACACACACACACACACACACACACACACACACACCGTCCCTCCAACACTGCCAGTTGATGCTGGCTGCCGATATCGGGCCGGTATACACACACCCCAATAGTCAGTGTTGTATCTTATGTAATCTTTATGTTCTTTGCAACACACTTCGGTAATTTGTGATTTTTTTTTTTTTGACCGTTTTTTTACACGTCCCAAACATGGCTTGGGATGTGAATTCAAAGGTGGAAATCATGTGGGACCGGTATGTTTAGGAGAATTCTGCAGATACTGCTGGTTTTGGGTGGCCACACTGCAGGTTGAATGCGCCAAACAGTACTTTAGTTGGGTTTAGGGGATTTATGCGACAAGTGCAAAATATTCGGTAAAATATAACTCTCTTTAGACGGGTGATGAGGCGTAATCAGTTTTGCATAGTCAATTTCCCCAATAGTGTCAGACTGAAAAACCAGTGACCTAATCAAACTTTGTGTACTATTAAATTCTGTGCCTCCCGCACTTCCCCACCCCTGTGCACAGCTGCGACTGCGTACGCACAAAATCAAATTATTATTTTTTTCCGCCTGCTTGCAGCGCTAAGTGAGCCAGGGCACACTCGGCGCTACGAAGGCCATGGGGAGAAGAAGACCACTGATGATGTCAGTGGCCCAACCTCCAGGGGACGCCCAAAAAATGCAACAACCACAAGGTGTCAATCACCCTGCAAACAGCGAGCAATAGCTAGCCTTTACTCGTTGCCTTGTTGTTTTTTTTTTGGTACTTGTTACCTAGCACGGCGCCCACGATTTTCAATCGTATGGCATCTTATGCATTGTATCGCATCGCATGCCATATAGCCGCATGCGATGCAATGCGATTTTGGCCCCCTATATGATTTTTTATTGTATAAGCACCCTAATGGCCACCCCACGCCACCTCCACTATGAACGCCAACCCGAAGCGCGGCGAGCGGCGGCAGTACGCGTCCTCCGACCTTTTCATACCCCCACTATGCACGTCGGCGTGGAGTTGATTTTAGATCGTGTCGCCACCTTTGGGCTCGCTGCGCTCGCCACACTATCTTAAATCAACTCTACGCCGACGTGGATAGTGGGGGTATTAAAAGGTCGGAGGACGCGTACCGCCGCCCCTCGCTTCGGGTTGACGTTGATACTGGGGGTGGCGTGGGGGTGCTTTTAACATTGTAAGCACCCATTACGGTGCTTATGCAATTAATAATCTTATAGGGGGACCATTTAACATTGATGGCATACAATGCGATGGTAAACGATTTTAAATTGTATAACATCAGGTGCCATCGCGTCACATCACATTGCATACCATTGTAAGGCTTATGGTATACGATGCGATGGGTGCCGTGCTAGGAAACAAGTACCTTTTTTTTTTTTTTTTTTTTACAAAGGTTTAAATTACCCAAATATCCTGCAATTTAGTAAAACTCCTTGAAGAGTGTGAATTTTGTCTGTAAAATGTACACAATTCGCTACTCGCATTGAGAAACCTTATCAATGTAGAACCCTTTTAAATGTTTGTTGTTTTACTTCTTTTCAACTGCTCATTATCGCCCTCTAGAGTGAGTGCATGGTTTTCATTTATTTATTTTCCTGCTTATTTATGCTAATAAATAATGCAGTTTAAAGTCATAGGAGGTTATTCTGGTTGACATGCAAAGCTGTGAAATTCGAGTTATTCAAACGCTGCCCGCACCCCTCCCCCCTTGAACGCCGAATATCCCCACACGCATGGGAATGGTTGTTTTGCATATAAATCCATCCACAGCCTTGGGTGCGCCCACTCGCACCGAGCATCTGCACATGCGCATAAATGCTTATGCACATGTGAAGATCAAATCAGAATCATTTCATAAATCAGTACCGAAAAGCAGTATTTCGATATTCTAGGAGGGATTACGTGATTTTGTTTGGTGCATGTATGACTGACCGCGTGATCTAGCTGGCCAGTGTCTGTGTACTTGGGACGTAGGCTATGAACCATTGTAAAACATATCCCTTATTTACCTGTGTTCTCTTGTGCACACTCTGCATGGAGTCTTTCCTGCTGTAATGTCTTATTCTGCTACACATAAGACAATTCACAACAGATCTGCTTCCAGAGAACAGCATACGGACATATGGAACACACTGTTTTTCCTTCCTTCTGGCAGGATAACTAAACAATATGAAGACAGAAAATGCAGGCTTTTGGGCTTTAGAAACGTAGAAACATAGAATTTGACGGCAGATAAGAACCATTTGGCCCATCTAGTCTGCCCCTTTTTTTTACCCTTCAGGTAATCTCAACCCTTTTTAATCCTTATTTCTTTGTAAGGATATCAATATGCTTATCCCAAGCATGTTTAAATTGTTCTACTGTCTTAAGGCCCCCATACACTACTCGATTTGGCCCCGATTGAAATTGGCCAAATTACGTAGGGTATGACATCTGATCTGATCCGATGTGCGGTCCCGTGCGCATCGGATCAGATCCAGATGTTGGACGGTCTGCACATAAGATTAATCATGTGCAGCCGTCTGGGGGAGCATCAGGAGCAGGCTGGCAGTGGGGACCTGTCCGGGGAGCGGCAGGAGCAGGGAGTGTTCCTGGGAGCGGCACGAGATGTACCTGCAGGCAGGGAGCGGGGACCGTGGCGCAGTGCAGGCTCAGAGCAGAGAGACCTGGGGCGCGGCAGGAGAGTAGAAAGAAATCCTGTTCAAAAGACTGGCGGGCGCTGATTGGCTGGGAACTCAGCCAATCAGCGGCCGCCCAGTCTTTTGAATAGGATGGTTTCTATTCTCCCGCTGCTCTGCGGTCCCCACGGCGAGCGGGAGAATAGAAACCATCCTATTCAAAAGACTGAGCGGCCGCTGATTGGCTGAGTTCCCAGCCAATCAGCGCCCGCCAGTCTTTTGAACAGGATTTCTTTCTACTCTCCCTCCGCGCCCCTGGTCTCTCTGCTCTGAGTCTGCACTGCGCCGCGGTCCCCGCTCCCTGCCTGCAGGTACATCTCGTGCCGCTCCCCGGAAATACTCCCTGCCGCTCCCCGGACAGGTCCCCACTGCCAGCCTGCTCCTGCTGCTCCCGCCCCCCCTCGGACCGCTCCCCGCTCCCACGGACCGCTAGCTCCCCAGCAGCTCCCCGGATTTTTACATGTGATAAATCGCATCTGAATTATCACATGTAAAAAATGGCACATCAAGTGCCACATCTTATCAAGCTCCCCCGGGGAGCTGCCGGGGAAGCTCAAGGGAAATCGGGGCTGACTTGTCCTTAGGACAAGTCGCCCTAGTGTATGCGGACCCTTAGCCTCTACCACCTCTAATGGGAGGCTATTCCACTTATCCACTACCCTTTCTTTCTAACATTTCCCCTGAACCTACCTCCCTCCAGTTTCAGTGCATGTCCTCGGGAAGGCTTTACTTTTCTGTAGTCACCCCCGTGCTCCATAAGTATCTTATACCTTCAAAAATGTAATCCATTAACTTCAGAATTTTGTTGTGTTTTGTTGCTAATATAGGTGCAAATTATATTGTACTTATTATATTGTAATTTTACCTATATTAGTTCGGCCAGTGTATTACTGATACACACTAATTAGTTTTATTGGCTCACAGTACTGAGGTTGTGAGTTCAATTCCCTATTTTTGTATGTCCTCGTTGTGTTTGCGTGGGTTTCCACAAAGGTACCTCAGTTTCCTCTCTCACTCCAATAATATACATATTGGTAGGTTCATTGGATTCTGACAAAAACAACAAAATATCCCCAATGTGTATGTGCACACTTGTATATTAAGGAATGTAGGGGGAAGATGCACCAGGCATTGGAGAGCATTAAATGGGATTAATCTAGCACAGTCTTTGACAAGATTGTGGGCCAGATTCTCTAGGCTTCAAAAGTGATAAAATGGAGAGTGATAAACAGCCAGCCAATCAGCTCCTACCTGCCATATCACAGACTGTCATAGAAACAATGGGGGTTAGTGCTGAGCTTTGCCCTAGTGTGTCTAAACCCAAAGTATAACCATATATATATAACTGTAAACATAAATATATATATGGGTATGAATGCAAATGGTATCTGACACAGTGGTGAGTATAAAGGTACTTTTACTGATTGTTACCGTACTCAAAAACAAGTTAAAATCCAAACAAATTACATATATGATTACAACAAATATCACGTATACAACAGTGATCTAGATATGCAGACTGCTCCAGATGACTGATTCCACAAAAAGCCTGCGCACCGGGCTTGTTGCCCGTCTTGCCAGGGTAAGTGTGAATTTGCAGACGTTTGCTGTGTTGTAATGGTGAATGTCTAGGTAAATAATATTGCGGAGTGCAGAATAGTCTCAGTCTGAGTGCGGCGTCCCGCTGCTCAGATATAGGTTTAGACTTCGGGTACCCCTTTCCAAACTCGTCACGATAGTGGTGCTGGGTGCAGGTTTTCGGATTTAGTTACTGTAGGTGCAGTTTAGGGTGTGCCAGTGTGCGGTCTGTAAACCTTGTACCCGCCGCACGCGTGTGGAGCCCACAGCGTGTAGCGGTCCCGGTAATTGCAGGCGTACGCACTTTGAGCGGGTGACAGGATCACCTCGCTTGACCGGTGGTGCCGGTATGTGCGTGGTGTCCCGTCGTCCGACTGGGAACCCTCCTGCCTCACGATCAGTCTCTGCCTCCTACTTACCCTTCCTTGCACAGCTGGATCCTGCCGTGCTGCGTCTTCAGCTTCAGCAATTACTGTGGCGTCTTCCGGAGTTGCGTCACGGATTTGCCGGGCGTAGTTTCTGAGGGGGGCCTGAAGGTAAAAAGTGTCTGTATTCCCCAACGCGTTTCAGCTTGCAAAAGAACGTCCATGAAGAAGGCTTTTGCAAGCTGAAACGCGTTGGGGAATACAGACACTTTTTACCTTCAGGCCCCCCTCAGAAACTACGCCCGGCAAATCCGTGACGCAACTCCGGAAGACGCCACAGTAATTGCTGAAGCTGAAGACGCAGCACGGCAGGATCCAGCTGTGCAAGGAAGGGTAAGTAGGAGGCAGAGACTGATCGTGAGGCAGGAGGGTTCCCAGTCGGACGACGGGACACCACGCACATACCGGCACCACCGGTCAAGCGAGGTGATCCTGTCACCCGCTCAAAGTGCGTACGCCTGCAATTACCGGGACCGCTACACGCTGTGGGCTCCACACGCGTGCGGCGGGTACAAGGTTTACAGACCGCACACTGGCACACCCTAAACTGCACCTACAGTAACTAAATCCGAAAACCTGCACCCAGCACCACTATCGTGACGAGTTTGGAAAGGGGTACCCGAAGTCTAAACCTATATCTGAGCAGCGGGACGCCGCACTCAGACTGAGACTATTCTGCACTCCGCAATATTATTTACCTAGACATTCACCATTACAACACAGCAAACGTCTGCAAATTCACACTTACCCTGGCAAGACGGGCAACAAGCCCGGTGCGCAGGCTTTTTGTGGAATCAGTCATCTGGAGCAGTCTGCATATCTAGATCACTGTTGTATACGTGATATTTGTTGTAATCATATATGTAATTTGTTTGGATTTTAACTTGTTTTTGAGTACGGTAACAATCAGTAAAAGTACCTTTATACTCACCACTGTGTCAGATACCATTTGCATTCATACCCATATATATATTTATGTTTACAGTTATATATATATGGTTATACTTTGGGTTTAGACACACTAGGGCAAAGCTCAGCACTAACCCCCATTGTTTCTATGACTACCAATTTTTTAATATAGTTCAGTCAGACTATATTTAAGTGCTTTTGAAGCTAGCCCGACCAGGGGATACTCAGTGCGCAGGTACACTCCCAGTATCCAATATCACAGACTGTGTTTGAAAAATCTGACTGGAGCTGATTGGCTGGCTGTTTATCACTCTCCATTTTATCACTTTTGAATCTTAGAGAATCTGGCCCACTGATTGGTTGCAATGCTATATTTCTCAGCACACAGCCCTGCATAGCGATGTGCCACTGAGCAATTGGTCAGGGACAGTGTTCTCCGGTGATTACTAGGATATTAATTGCCGGACAAAACCAAAGAGCGGGGCCACGCATCGCTATGGCCCCTACACACAGAGCGATGTAGGGGCATTTTCTAAGTGATCTAGTAAGATCGCTTAGAAATTAGCTCAAATCACCCCTTGTGTAGGCCCCAATACACACAGAGGGAATTTCAGGAACAGAGCATTGTGTCCCTCCTGGAAAGGCTCATGTTAGTGCAGTGGTTCTCAACTCAGCCCTCAAAGACACCCAACAGTGCATATTTTCCAGGTCACCCAGCAGGTGCACATGTGCACTCATTATTCACTGACACATTTTAAAAGATGGAGCTAATTATTTCACCTGTGATTCTGTGTGGAGACTTGGAAAACATGGACTGTTGGGGGGTCCTTAGGGACTCTTGGTTGAGAACCACTGTGTTAAGGGGTATGCTTGTATTGCAGCGCAGTTTTTTTTTTTATCTTGCTGTTCCATATCCTTGAATTTTTATTTAATGCGCGAACACGTCGGGCCACCTTAACCGCTATTGGATATGCAAATAAAACCCCAGTGGTTATGGGATCTGGTAAAGGAGCATCCATTTCTGAAGTAGGGTTATTTTGCACAGGTGGGAGGATGCAACTAGGATGCTTTTATCTATCAACATCTTATTTGGGGAGTAGCTGTACTTCCCCTTCCTGTGAAGTGACAGATGAACTATTCTCTCACATTATTCTGTACAGATTTGTGAATAGAGATATGTAAAAAAAAATATATATAAAAATAGTAAAATAATCTCTGCCTACTTCGTTTATTGGGCCATTAAATGAAAAGGTACCATTAAGTTTTCCGTTTATTTAGTTGTAAAATGTTTCTAGATTACACTTGCTGCATACTTGTCACCTCTCCCTGATGGTCAGGGATACTCCCTGACACAGTAGCAATCTCCCTGATTTCCTGAAGAGTACAGAAATCTCCCTGATTGTACCTTACCCATATTATGTCATTTGTTTTATTCTTGTACCGCTTTTGCATCAAAATCTGCCCTCAGACCCGGAATGGAACACTTCCAATTCGGTTGAGGCCTGGAATTTATCCCTGAGATATTCCCATGTCTGCACTGTTAACACTGCACACGGGTGGGCACAAGGAGATGGCATCCTATCCAAGCGCTGGGAAGTCAGCCAATCGTTCCCGAATTGTGCCGACGTCACTATGGTTGTTTCTGGACGTCCTCTAGCCTCCCTGCAGTGAATAAACAAGCATGGCATCCATGGGAACAAGGCAAGTGGGGCTCTCTGCGGGGGTGCAGGAGGGCAGGTAGTGGCTACAATAGCCTGAGTCCGGACTGATGGGATAAGGGAACAGAGCACACCCTGCTTCACCTCCTGAGGTGAACGCAGTCCGTGTGTTCTGGGGGGAAGGTGAAGCAGGGTGTGCTCTGTTCCCTTATCCCATCGGTCCGGACTCAGGCTATTGTAGCCACTACCTGCCCTCCTGCACCCCCGCAGAGAGCCCCACTTGCCTTGTTCCCATCCCCCATCCCCCCCCTCCACCCACACCCCATATGGTGTATATACACCCATGTGTATCAGCTAATAAAATATTTTTATTTTATCACATCCACTTGTCACATCGTCATTGTTACAATATAAACCCAGCCTCATACAAACAACATTACTCCTTTTTACAGTTTAACGCCAGAGCGCTAGTCACCCCCGTATCTTTAAAGTTTAACCCAGGTTTGGACAAACCAGACTTAGCAGCCGGCAACCCAGGCAGAGCGCCCATCTCCCTCTCTCTCTTAACATGTATTATGGCCACTTACAGTATATGGAACCACTTGTGAGTAGAACACAATACACGAGCAAGCCCTGAATCTATCTATATGTGTTTGTTATCTGAAAGTGGATCTTGCCAACCGCTTTGCAGCTTCATTTTATTTGGATGGAAGTAAGATTTATGGCACAGCAGCACACGTCCACTATAACGCTGTGTTCATTGGTGTTGCTTTCACAACCTCCCTGCAATGCCTCTTCAAAAGGTGTCAACTTGCTGTCTTGTATAATATATATATATATATATATATATATATATATATATATATATATATATAATGTAACTTGTGTATTATCACGGCGCCCGATTTCATCTAAATCTTATACGATTTAGCGTCTGATTCGATCCGCGATGCGATTTTCCGCAATTTCCTGCCGATTTGCATGCTATTCCATCCTTGCACACCCTCACTATCCAAGTCAGCCCGAAGTGCGGCGAGTGGACGCGGTACGCGTCCTCCTGACCTGTTCATACCAAGTAATAATGGGTTTCCCTTCACTGCGCTCGCTACGCTTCAGGATCATTTAACACGTCCCCTTCGGGCTCGGTGGCTCGCCACGCTTTATATAATCAACTCCACGCCGACGTGGATAGTGGGGGTATGAACAGGTCGGGAGGGCGCGTACCATGTCCACTCTCCACGCTTTGGGCTGACTTGGATAGTGGGGGTGTGCAAGGATATATATATATATTTACTCTTTGACAACATGGTTTCCTTTCTACATACTTTCCTTCTCTCCCTGATTTTCCATCTTATTGAGTTTTACTAGCCTACTACCACATTGTAGTCAGTGGGGATTGATATGGAATCCCGACAAGGGGGGACTTGGATCGCCCCCCCCTTGCGGGCTCGCTACGCAGAGGGCCCGGTGCCTTGCTACGCTCGGCACACTTATTTATTCTCCCTCTATGGGTGTCGTGGACACCCACAGAGGGAGAAAGTGTCGGGATTTTGAATGCCGGGATTCTGACCGCAGGGATTTTAACTGCATCCCAGTCAATGTACCTCCTCTGCCATTCATTGGGTATCTGGATAGCTGAGAGACAAGGTCTAGGTCAGGGATGGGGAACCACTGATCCTCAACCTGTTGTTGAACTATACATCTCAGCATGCCCGGCTACAGCTTTAGCATGTCCAAATAGTAAAACTATAGCAGGACATGCTGGGATGTGTAGTCCATCAACAACTGGAGGGCCAAAGGTCTAGGTTGACACAAGTTTTTTTTTTTTTAACCCCATGCTATAAAATCCACGTGGACTCTGATTGGGAAAGGTAAAGGAGGCCGATACACTAATTGGGGATCCATGTGCTCAGGTGTCGACATTGCCACAGAAAAAGTGACCAACTGATGCCGTGCTTTTTGTGTGTCGATCTTTTTCATGCCGACCCTTTGTCAATGTCGGCATTGTACACGTCAGCCTTTTGCGACCTAGACATGGTCTGTGAGCTATACCACACCCCATTCATTGCTGTAGCTGTACTGAAAATGAAAGTCAGACAGTAAAGGAGTCTGATCATTCTGAAACTTAAGTTCAAACTTCAGAACGCATGTATGGAGATTGGGCTCTGCTTGTATGCTAGAGTACGGAGATGATCGTCCCAGCATGACAGCCATTTGTGTGTTTGTGCCATTTGGAGCCCCGCAGGATTGTCCTTATACTGTGCTGCAAGTAGCTGGGTGTCCTATTGTATGAGAATTGTTTTTTTTAAGCTCATGGGAACTTTCATGTTACGGTTCATTTATAATGTCTGACGTGTGCTCTTTCCAGGCTGGATGACAGAGCAACTGCATCTCTGACCTGCTTGTAAAAGTCTGCAAAGGGTGTTCTACGCTGATCCATTCACCGTGAATGCTGAGCTCCCAATGGTGAGTACTCAGTGACTGCTAAGAGTATACATAGTATATATGTCATTCATATCTGTCCCTGTCCCATTGGCTTACAGTCGAAGTTTCCTATAATACACTAGGACTAATGTCAGAATTCAATTTAACAAAAGCCGCGATAAAATGAGCGATACCGCTAATATTAGTCCTTTTTGATACCCCTTTCACATCGCACAAATAACCCGGGTCTGACCTGAGTTGTTGCTGGGTCGAGCCGGGTGGACGTGCAGTGTTAAAAGGCCTTCTAAAAATATGGGTTAAAAGGTGGGTTAATCCAGGGCTTCACAAATTTTTAAAAAATCTAGGAGCCAGCTTGAAAGTGTAGGAGCCAGACAAAATAGAAATAGGGGCAGTGCGCGCCGAAGGCGTGGACATTGTTTTACAATGCAATGCCTATTACACGTCACATACCCATTACATGTTATTCCACATGCCATAATGCCCATTACACGTTATGCCACATACCGTTATGCCACACACCGTAATGCCCATTACACATTCTACAAAACACCGGCATGCCCATTACATATAATAGCACATTGCTCATTGCTAATGACCCCTGTTTGAGAAGTGGGTAGTAGTTTCCCTCGCTGATCCACACAGTGCGAGAATCAGGAGGCGCAGCGGCTCTGCAGGGACTCCTTGCCCGGCGTCTGTAAGGATGACGCAGGGAAGGAAGGTCAGAGGCTTCTGGCCGCCCTGCAGTCCCTGGGGACTTTTATTGGCTGCTGCAGGAGTTAGGACCAAGTGTATTTTTTAAAATGCGTTCTGCTCCTGCCGCTGCGATCACGGGGAGGGGTCCCCCCTGGCCTGACAGGAGGGGGGAGACGGGTGGTCGGGCTGCTGACGACTAGATTCTGCTTCCTCCCTCCCTGCAAAAAATTGGGTTGCCAGGTACCAGAATCTGTTCATTGTGGTGACCTGGCGCCCGGTATTTGTCAAGCCCTGGGTTAATCTCAGGTCGGACCTGAGTTGCTGCGCAGTGTGAACTGGTAATTCAGGTCAATCAACCCGGGTCTCGTTCACACTAGATGGAGTTGGCAGCGTCATCTCCAAGCACTGCTTCCGCCCCCCATGACGGTCCGCACCACACCCCATGGCTTATTGCCTGGTCGCTGTGGGGGACCTTGCTTTGCAAATGCCAAGTTGGGACGGACCCGTGTGCAAATCCTGGGTGTAAAAGTGGGTATGAGTGATATTGCTCATTTTGTTGCCTGATGCATGCTCGCGAAAGTTGTTAAGAACCCCCTCCTTTGTCAGTGCGTGCACAGATGACGGGAGCAGATTGTTAACGAGGGTCATGCAGAATTAAAAAAGCTTAAATGTAAATGCAAAATTAACATGTGGTGCTATTTATACACTTTCAGACCAAACTGTCATTTTTCAAACCCAGCCTGTAACATGTGTTAGGAGCTGATTGGCTGGTTGTTTATCATACTCCACTTTATCATTTTATTTCTTTTTCTGAAGCTTGATATATTTGGTGCCTAAGTCAGGACCCGGGATTGAATGCCGCCCTTGGAGTTGCACTCCAAAAGTACATAGGGAAAAGACACCTATTAAAAAGTCATACAGATATATATTGCGTTGGACAGATTTGTAATGTCTACAGATTATGTTGCATTCTGGGTATGAAATTTTATTAAAGACAAATATAAAGTAAGCTATGTTTTAATATAGCTACAATGCTAATAAATAAAGCATTATCTTTTGTGGAGGTTAGTAAGCAATTAATTATTGAATATGGTTTATATATGTCTCTCAGCTGCTTAAAAATTGTATTTGCACCTCAGGCTGGCCCCATATTATTGCTGGCTTGTCCAAGGCCGGTGTAAGGCTTCTCAGCACCGTAGGCATAACTTCAACCTACCACCCCTGAATACTGCCACCAATAACCACATTGCAATCCCTTAAGGCATACTTGCCTAACATTCTGTAATAACAGGGAGGCTCAAAAATATTGGGTGGTCCTCCCAGCCCCCCAGGAAGGTAGGCAAGTCCACTGCTTTCCCCAGAGGTCTCCCTTTGCCACCCACAACAGAGTACAAAGAGGAGGGGGCAGCAAAGTAGGGAATTATGCAAAGGAAAGTATGGAGTTGAGGTCTTAGAAGTTCCACAGCAGCCCCCTGCATTAAGTACAACAAGGATCATCACAGACATCCTTGATTTTTTGATAATCAGTCTTGATAATCAGCCCCCCCCCCCCAGATCCCGGCGCCCTAAGCAGCTGCCTAATGGTAGAGCCGGCCCTGGGTTTGTCCTTTGCTGGCGCTTAGACATGATCTCCAAGCATTGGTGATCCAGCAATCTGCATACTTTCAGTGTGCCCCAGGTTGCGTTTTCATGTTGAAGACTACCTGGGTTGATCCCAGATTTGTCCCTGGTTGCGATCTGGCCTGAATTTCTGAGGCTCTGAGGCACTGAACCTGGGTATTCCCTTTCACACCAAACCAGGACCCAGGTTGTCCCAGTGTAAAAGGGATGTCAATTGTCTCCCATGCAAAGTGTCAGTTGATATTAAAGCAGTGGTTCTCAGACACTTGGAACCACAAACAGGTCAGTTTCCAGGTCACTGGGCAGGTGCACTGTGTGTCACTAACTGTCACATTTAAAAAATCTACAGGTGACCTGGTAAATATGGGTCCTGAGAACAGGGATATATGCAGCTGGAGTGAACATGTTTAGATTCCAAATATGACCACTAGCATACAGATTTATCCTTGCTCATCACTGGTGCATCTATAAATTCTTGCTTTTGTTTACATACGGGCACATGCGAATAGGTAGCCGCTGCCACGATTGGGGCAAGTGTGAGAAAACAGTCATTTTTCAAACCCAATCTGTAACTTTGCAGATAGGAGCTGATTGGTGCATTATCACCAGCCACTTTATCACTTCACCGAGCTTGATAAATCTGCACCTTTGTTAAAGGCAGCAGACTCCTTATGGCACCATATAAATAAAAGATAAAAATACTTACTGCAATACTTTTATAGTGTGTGTTTGTATATAGGTATAGGATTTTTATCCAAAACATAGAATATTTGATCTTACATGCACATAATTTCCAGCTCTTACACAGAGGAAACCGTTTTCTACCCTCCTCATTTCCTTTTCTGCAACCAGAACAGGAAAGACTTCAGTCAGATTCAGCCTTGGTCCATAATAGGGTTTATTTTATTTTTTTCTTTAGCTGTTTTGTAAATATTTGCTATATATCTTATAGGCAGGGTTGCCTACTTTTAAAGTCTCCTCTCTGGGAAAAGCCCGGAGAGAAGACTGTGTCAGCAGCACTTCACGGGGCCTGATGTAGACGTCATCGAGTCCCGCCCCCCAGCACGGCAAATCCTGCTTCTTCAAGGAGGTGTCGGGGCTTGATGGGGTTTGCATCTTTAGCCCCTCCCCCTAAACGCTGAGCATTGCAGTAATTTACTGCTGCGCCAGGGAGATTTGGGGGGGTACCGCCAGTATCCGGGAGGGTTGCCCACCTTTCCGGGGGGCCAGGAGGGGGACCTGATTTTCAAGAGCCTCCCGGCCATTCTGGAAGGGTAGGCAACCCTGCTTTATAGGTGTTTTTTAATAAAATCTAAAATGAATGCTTCCTCTCATTTAAGGCCCATACATACTAGGCGATTTTTTGAGCTCAAATTAACTCCCTTTTCCCATTTTGAGCTATTTTGAGCTAAAAATCTTCCAGGGTGTATGGGTGGGCAGTGAGTGCAGATGCACGTTTCCGCATCATCCCCAGTCGCCGCCGTCAGTCACCCTGTATTACAGGATGAGTGAACCACATTCCATGGTCTCCTACTATGGAAAGTGGTTCTCCCCCAAGGAAAATCGCTGGGCCGGGCGAAAATCTGATTTATCACATTGTTCATGGGTAAAACATCTGATAAAAGGCTCCTTATGCCCAAGAGGTTTTCAAGATTGTATCCCATGCCGGAGGAGCATGTTAAATTGTGGGAAAAGATTCCACTTGTGGATGTCCCGGTTGCTAGGTTGTCTAAGACTACGGCTTTACCTGTGCAAGAGGGTGCTGCATTCAAAGACCCAGTGGATAAAAAATTGGAAGGTTGTTTGAAAGCAGTATGGTTTGGCCAAATACATTGTGATCGCTGCTTCAGCCTGATTCAGAAACCTTTGCTTTAGCAGAAAAGTTCAAGTGTGAGGCTGGAGAAGAAGGCGTTAAGATGGCGTCAAAAGTGTCGGCCATTTCAGTGACAGCTAGGAGAGCCTTATGGCTTAAGGCTTGGGAAGCTGATGGCAAGACCAAGAAGTATCTAGAAGCACTGGCTTTTAAGGGGGGAAATGCTTTTTGGCTCAGAACTGGAATCCCTAATCAAATAGGCCACAGGGGGGAAGAGCACTTTTCTTCCCACAACAGCTGCTAAGCAGGGAGCTTCTAGGTTTGCAGCTTTTTGCTCATCCTTTCGTTCCTCCGTTCAGGGGTGGGGGGGGGGGGGGGGGAGCTTTCAGCAGAGGGCAGCCTGGTAGAGGAAGGTTTCCATCTGGAAAAGGAAAGGCTCCCAAGTCCCGTTTTGGTGCCTTTGCTAGAAAACAGGTTGCCAAGGGGGAGGAGAAGCCCTCCACATGATGGAAGTGGCGGGCCACCTTCTTCTGTACAGGGACGCTTGGGCTCTCTCCACCCAGGATCCTTGGGTTCACAATGTAGTTTCCCAAGGATACAGGATCAATCTCAGGGGAGTCCATCAAAAGAGATTTCTTCCTACACCCTTAACGAGGGAGTCTCGCTTGAGAAAAGCCCTGTTGGGGGCGGTGAAGTCTCTTCTCGAGAAGGGTGTGGTGATTCCGGTACCTCGGGAGGAAAAGAAGAAGGGATTTTACTCCATTATTTTCTTGGTTCCCAAACCAAACGGCTCATTCAGGCCTATCATAAACCTGAAATCATTAAACCTTCATCTGTGGGTGGATCACTTCAGGATGGAATCTCTGAGGACGGTTCTCTTGAGCATGGAATTTGGAGAATTCCTAGCATTCATGGACATTCAAGATGCCTATCTACACGTGCCTATTTGCAAAGAACATCAGTCTTTGTTGCGTTTCGCAATAGGCGATCTACATCTGCAATTTCAGGCCCTCCCTTTTGGGCTGGCTACAGCACAGAGGGTGTTCATGAAAGTGATGGCAGTCATGGCGGCAGCTCTCAGACTCAAAGGAGTTGTGATTATCCCGTACCTGGACAATCTTTTGTTCAAGGCGGAGGCAGCAGAGAAGTTGCAAGAACATCTCTCGGTTGCAACTCATTTCTTGCAAGGCCATGGATGGATATTATATCTACCAAAGTCCCATCTGTGTCCCACGCAAAGACTACAGTTTTTGGGAGTAAATTTGAACTCACACCTTCATCGTGTTTTCCTTCCAGAGTCGAGGGCCAGAAACGTCTGTTAGTGTAGGCCATTCTTCCATCGCCCAGTTCGGTATTGCAGTGTCTGAAACTACTGGGCAAGATGGGTAGCGACTTTTGAGACCCTTCAGTACACAAGGTTCCTTCAAGCCCTTTCCAATGGAACATCCATTTGGACGGGGAATCCGAAGTCCATGAAACAGGAAACCGTTCTTCTGTCTCAGGAGACACGGGACTCGTTACTGTGGTGGACAGATCTGGAATCCCTCCAGTTGAGCCACTCCCTTCTGTCATGGGATTGGTTGGTTGTCACAACCGATGCCAGTCTCAAGGGCTGGGGAGCAGTAACCCTGTACCTAAGGTTGCAGGGTCTGTGGTCCAGTGTGGAATCATCCTTGCGATCAATAAACTGGAGCTGCGTGCGGTCTGGAAGACACTTCTGCAGGCAGAAGAGTTTTTCTGAAGGGGTCTCCCATTCGAATTCAGTCGCTGCCAGCCCTCCTGTCACCCTATTCAATGTGGCACATGCTCAATGCCCCCCTGCCTGCCCCAGAATTTGTGGGGGAGGGCTCCCGGGGACACAGGCAGCAGAAGCTGCCCCCCCCTGCTGGCAGGGGACAGGAGTAGGGAGCCGCTTAACTGGTCCCGCTCGTAATAAGCCGGGACCAGTGTGCAGTGAATATATAAATATCTAATGAGTGGCTCCCGGCTCCCAGCCCCCTGCTGGCGAATGTGTAAAAAAAAAAAAAATTTTTATATATATTAATATGCTTCAAGCACATGAATAAAAATAGCATGCACATTCACAGAAAAAAAAATCAGATTTTTTGACACCAAAAAAAGAAAAAAAAACCTTTATTGTAATAGATCACTTTCCAATCACTGAATCATGGCAAAAATCAGGGAGTAAGCAATTAGCCATCCTAGCATTGAATACACTCTCGGCGAATCCCAGTGAAAACCCTATTGAAATACACCAGTGAATTGCAGCGAGCATGAAACTGTGAATTGCAGCGAGCATGAAACTGAGAACTGGCTAGCAGTCACTGTTCACTTTCGGTGAACAGTGAACATTGAATAGGGTGAATCACATTTTCAGTGAAACAGATTCACCGGAAGGAGTGGAAACAGCTCGATTGGCAGAAAAAAAACGGTGAATCGGGAGCATTGAATACTGGCATTAAGGTGAAATTTTAATAGATTGAGAGATTCAGAAAGTGAGAGATTTGGTAAGAAATCTCCAGTTTTTTTTAGTGGCAATCATTTACACTGCAAAACCAGTTTGATTTTGCAGTGTAAATGATTGCTGCTTTAAAAAAAACCCTGGAGATTTCTTATCAAATCTCTCACTTTCTAAATATATCATCTTATTAAATATTCCCCTTCATTTTGGCTGCATTTTGCTTTTAGTGCATCCAACTATTTTTCCACTCTAGTCACCATTTTCTGCCTCTTCTGCACTATATTCTGTCCCATCTGAATGCAATCTCCTCTTGCAGTGTTTTAGCATTCCTTCAGATCTGGTCCTCTACAACTCTGTCTGCTCCCTGTGACCGCTCTCCTCTTTTACACTCTTCCTATCTTTGTCTGGTTCTTCCTGAATCCTCAGTGTTTTAGTTAGGGGAGCACAGGGGTGTGTTTTGTTTCCTCATGACAACCTTCTCAGACCCCTTCAGAATTTATACCAAACTATACTTCATTTCTACAAATGTCTACTTCTCTTTGCATTGTGTTATCATCATAACATAGCATTTAGTATTTCAACATGTAGTCAAACGCTGGTCAGTCTTGATTTTGAGACCTATTAAGCCTGGTCAGGTGATAATGCACCAGCCAATCAGCTGTGTTTGTGGCAGTTAGGAGTTGATTGGCTGGTGCGTTGTCACTCTCCAATTATTTACCACTTTATCACTTTAATACATCTGCCCCACTGTTTGTAGTGTTCTACAATAACATTGAAAGTACTCAACCTACATTTTATACTCTTACAAGTGTTTGTGTCATTGTTCAGTGAAGCATAATACTTCTTATAGTAAATGTCAGTTTATTCAGTGTCTGGAGGTTAGCTATGCAGATGGTGTATTATAGTTCACAAAGAGCTGTACTGGAGGATATGATTTGTGTGTATAGTACAAAGAATGTATGCCATGGGAGGAGGACAAGGTACAGCATACAGGGGAGCGGCGGCAGGCTGCGGTACTTTTCAGTTAACAATGTAGAGGATGTCTGTTTTTGACAGGTGTTGATGGTTGTGTTATATGACAGGAACTTGTAACGTCTCTTCAGTTTTCTCTCTCTTATTGCAGGCATTTAAAGGAATGACAAGCTAACTGTAGTTCTAAATACATCTGTAATATGCATCTGTGCAATTAGGTCACTTATAGGGGGAAATTTACACAGATGTGTTTTCTAGTTCACATGTGATGTTGCTACGGGCAACCAATCAGATCCTGTCTACTATCTTTTAGAGCAGTAGTTCCCAACCTGGGGTACTAGTACCCCTGGAGGTACTGTGCAGACCAGTTGGGGGCACTTGAAAATAACATTGGCCCCCTATGCGATGAAACATTGTATAAGCACCCTAAAGGGTGCTTTTAAGCACCCAAATGGGTGTTTACAATGTTAAATGCACCCCCACGCCACCCCCCCACTATAAACGTGAACCCGAAGCGTGGCGAGCAGCGGCGGCGGTACGTGTCCTCCGACCTTTTCATACCCTCACTGTCGGCGTGGAGTTGAGAATAGAAAGTGTGGCGAGCGCAGCGAGCCAGACGCATGGCGAGCGGACGCGGATACCTGTGAAGCCCGCGAGGGGACGCCGATACCTGTGAAGGTATCCGCGTCCCCTCGCGGGGCTCGCCACGCTTCGGGCTCGGTGGCTCGCTGCGCTCGCCACACTTTCTATTCTCAACTCCACGCCGACGTGGATAGTGGGGGTATGAAAAGGTCGGAGGATGCGTACCGCCGCCCCTCGCGGGCTTGCTGCACTCGCCACGCTTCGGGTTCACGTTTATAGTGGGGGGGGGGGGGGGGGGTGGAGTGGGGGTGCATTTAACATTGTAAGCACCCATTAGGGTGCTTATACAATTTTTAATCGTATGGCCTTGTATGCCATACACAATGTCATACAATTTTTAAATTGTATGACATTGTACAATATCGCGCGATGTCGCATCGCATACCATCGCATGCCTTATGGTATGCGATGGGCGCCGCTATAATACACAAGTACCGAAATGTCTTTTGATGGCGGCAGAAGACTCCCATTACCATGGAGACGAACCACGTTGTGTCACTTTTGGTTCTGTCTGCAGCGTCATTAGTGTCTCCTTTTGCTTTTACCTGACCAGCAATCCACTAGGAGCTACTGTACCTACGCTGGCCTCAAACATCAGCAATCATCTGCCCCATGTCAGGTGTCGAGAAAGCAGTGGCATTAATCCTACAGGCATTAGTGGGACGCCCGATGACAGTGCACAGCCAGCGGCCAGACACAGAGGATTATTGACTGCATACTACTCCTCCACTACTCCTCAATATAAGGACAGGCATTAGTACACGCATACTGATCACTTTCACTACACTCGTAAGTACTGTGGATACTGTATTTTAAATTGAGATGAGGGGGTACTCATAAATTAAATGTCTAATCGAGGGGTACGGGAGATAAAAAAAGGTTGGGAACCACTGTTCTAGAGGGTGCTAAATAAATAAGAAGTCGATTCTGTTTGGTTGCCCATAGCAACATCACATGTGAAATAGAATACACATTTTAGTAAATTTCCCCCATAATGTCAGGTAAAGATGTGTCCTCATACATCTAGCTTTAATACGCCATTGAGCGTGGGATGCCTGGTGTAAGCGAGCCACCATGTCCCAGGCATCTTTTATTGCCGCAGATGCATGTTAGTGGCAGTGCCACTAGTACTCACGAGGAGACTGTGCCTATTAATGTGATAGGATTAGTGTTCATTCTAGCAGGCTGGATCTTTAAAACCCCATGCAATTCCTCTTCCCTGGCTGGGGTGTCAAACTACTGTATTGCTTCTGGCATATCAGTGCTGAAATACAGACCACACTGTGTTAGAAGCACTACAGCAGAGAGTGACACCCCAGACAGGGAAGAGGAACTGCAAGGGTTTCAAAAGGTACAGGTTGCTAGAATGAATGAACGCTGGGCGTTCCCATGGTAATGAGGCCATGACGCACATGTGGGGGGCGGGCAGCTGACATCACCGGATGTCAGCTACCCGCCCTGTCCTTGCACATATATTAGTCGCTCTGAACTGCGTGCACTGGAGAAATCATTCGATGGTCGGCGACCATCGAATGATTTCTCCCCGCCTGCGAATGGATGATTATGTAAATTATCCATTCCCAGCTGTGCGGGGGGCGAGGCGGGGAGGCGGCCAGCACTGCAGTCAGAGGGCGGCGTCTGATGGACTTGCAAGGCTGCGATTTTCGCAGCCTTGCGAGTCAATCAGAATAAAGCCTTAAGTCCGTAGATGGAACAGAACTTGTATTGGAAATATCTGCTATATATATGCTTGTGTAGTGATACAGGGACTCAGTCGCACACAGATATTCAAGTGTCCTATATCAAATCAATCAGCATGCTGCGAGAAAGATCTATCTTTGTTTAAAAATTAAAAACGCAGAAAAGATGCCATAATGGGTTGTTTGGCATGTATGAGGGCACTTTTACTCTCCCTCTCTCTCTCTTTTCTCTCTCTCTCTCTCTCTCTCTCTCTCTCTCTCTCTCTCTCTCTCTCTCTCTCTCTCTCTCTCTCTCTCTCTCTCTCTCTCTCTCTCTCTCTCTCTCTCTCTCTCTCTCTCTCTCTCTCCCCCTCCCTCTCTCTCTCTCTCCCCCTCCCTCTCTCTCTCTCTCCCCCTCCCTCTCTCTCTCTCTCCCCCTCCCTCTCTCTCTCTCTCCCCCTCCCTCTCTCTCTCTCTCCCCCTCCCTCTCTCTCTCTCTCCCCCCCTCTCCCTCTCTTTTTTGTGCCTCTGTCTCTTTTTTTTTTTTTCCATCTCACCCTTTAGTTGATTTCAGCATCCAGCGTTCCACAGGGTCTGTACTCACACTGTTGATCACTATCTTATCCAGCACATTGGCCTGAAGGAGTGCTATATATTGCAGCGCTCCCTTCTAGTGTACAGTATCTACCATGTTCTTGCCTTTACTCCCACAAGGCTCTGTTCTCAGCCCTCTGAGCCCTGTGTACTGGGAAGCAAATTCGTTCATCTGGCCCCCAGAACCTCCTCATCACCAATAACCCTCAAATCTACTTCTACCCTTCTGTAATATCTAGCTAGCAGCCTCTGTTACTTCAGCATGGAATCCCCAATGCTGCCTATATCACAGAGATTCTCATCATCATGCCTCCCAATCAGCACCTCTCTCCAGTCTCCTTCACAATCAACAGCACAAAATTGACTCCATCCCCCATGTCTGCCCGCTCGGTGCTACCCTTGATTCTGGACATTGCTTTTTGCTTCCACCTTTTTTAAAAATGTATTTATTTTTTTCAAAAGCTTTTGTATTAACAAAGCGCCTTGAGTCCTGTTGGAGAAAGTGCGCTATATAAATAAACTTACTTAACGGTTATAGAGCAAAATCAGTAACAATAAAGCACATTTGAACTGATACTTCAAAAAACATAATAATAATCATCCTTAACAAAAATTCACGAAACCGCATTGATCCATACTTGCCTACCTGACCCTCTCCATGAAGGAGAAAATGCTCTGTTCCTGGACTTCCCTGGTAATGTATGATTGCCATCACCTGTGGTGAAACACCTTTCTTATCAATTACCTAGCTCACCACAGATGACGGCAATCATACATGACCAGGGAAGTCCAGGAACAGAGCATTTTCTCCCTGAAGGAGTGTCAGGTAGGCAAGTATGCATTAATCACGTTGATCAAACTATCAATCAAATATTATCAAATTAAAATAACAGTAGACAAAACTACTTCCAAAAGGCGGTCCGTTACAGTGGGTTTCTAAATTGTACCATTCAGTAAAATGTGCCCCTTAAATTATTGGATAGAGTGTGTACATATGGGAGCTAGTTGTCAAAACATTTCTTTGTCATTTTATTTTTACTTAAGGACGTTTCCGTCTAGTCTGTAGAAAATAAAATCGATATTATAGGGTGTACAGTAAGAGTTGAATGCTTCAGGCATCCGTGGAGATCCGTTGGGACTGAAGGTTGTTTTTTTTAGTGGCAGAAGCCAATTTTATCAAAATAATTTGGTTTCCTCCTGATAACACAGTGGGGGCATCTTTTGGCTATATCCCCCAAAAAGCCCAGCACTTTTAAGTTTAGAAAAAGATAATTTCAAGGAGTTTGTAATATAATCGTGTAATACTCCCAGAGAACCTGTACCTGGGGACATGACCACAACCAATGGACAATATCTGCCTCAGATTCTCAACATTTATAACAATTAGAATTCACAGATTCACCGATTATTAAAAATGTTAGTCTAGAGGTAAAATTAGATTTTTTTGGTGCATTTCCATAAAAGACATTGATATAAGTCTTAAGTATTTGTTTCATAGAAAAATCTAGAAATTCTGTTGTCTTAACAAATCAACAGTGCCCGGTTCTATGTTAAGAGATGTTGGGATGCATCATATGAAAATAAAGTTGAGAAGTTGTGAATTGGGAGCCAATCCTATTGCTTGCATCCATCTTTTATATTTTGCCACAGCAATACTGATTTTTCCACTTGTCACTTTGCACATCCGTGCAATGACATACATGTCCCAGCATCCAAAATAAAAGGACTGACTCGCCTACAAAGCTCTCCACAAAGCAACCATCATAACATGTACACCTCCTGCCAATATAATCTCCTCAACGCTCCTTTAGAGGCAGCTTTGACATGCTCTGTACTTTGTATGTGCTAGCCACCCCTCACAACTACTTGCCAGGCTCCTCCATTGACCATACTCCCTTATGAAATGCTTGCTGTGCCCTGCCATGCTCTCCTGCAGCCTTCATCTCTTTACTCTGTAAAAACTCATCTCCTTACTAACACCTCCTTTTTCCCCAGGTAACTAGGGCCTTCCCCTTTTCCCCAGGTAACTAGGGCCTTCCCTTTTTCCCCAGGTAACTAGGGCCTTCCCTTTTTCCCCAGGTAACTAGGGCCTTCCCTTTTTCCCCAGGTAACTAGGGCCTTCCCTTTTCCCCAGGTAACTAGGGCCTTCCCCTTTTCCCCAGGTAACTAGGGCCTTCCCCTTTTCCCCAGGTAACTAGGGCCTTCCCCTTTTCCCCAGGTAACTAGGGCCTTCCCCTTTTCCCCAGGTAACTAGGGCCTTCCCCTTTTCCCCAGGTAACTAGGGCCTTCCCCTTTTCCCCAGGTAACTAGGGCCTTCCCCTTTTCCCCAGGTAACTAGGGCCTTCCCCTTTTCCCCAGGTAACCAGGGCCTTCCCCTTTTCCCCAGGTAACCAGGGCCTTCCCCTTTTCCCCAGGTAACCAGGGCCTTCCCCTTTTCCCCAGGTAACCAGGGCCTTCCCCTTTTCCCCAGGTAACCAGGGCCTTCCCCTTTTCCCCAGGTAACCAGGGCCTTCCCCTTTTCCCCAGGTAACCAGGGCCTTCCCCTTTTCCCCAGGTAACCAGGGCCTTCCCCTTTTCCCCAGGTAACCAGGGCCTTCCCCTTTTCCCCAGGTAACCAGGGCCTTCCCCTTTTCCCCAGGTAACCAGGGCCTTCCCCTTTTCCCCAGGTAACCAGGGCCTTCCCCTTTTCCCCAGGTAACCAGGGCCTTCCCCTTTTCCCCAGGTAACCAGGGCCTTCCCCTTTTCCCCAGGTAACCAGGGCCTTCCCCTTTTCCCCAGGTAACCAGGGCCTTCCCCTTTTCCCCAGGTAACCAGGGCCTTCCCCTTTTCCCCAGGTAACCAGGGCCTTCCCCTTTTCCCCAGGGAACCAGGGCCTTCCCCTTTTCCCCAGGGAACCAGGGCCTTCCCCTTTTCCCCAGGGAACCAGGGCCTTCCCTTTTCCCCAGGTAACTAGGGCCTTCCCTTTTCAGGTAACTAGGGCCTTCCCTTTTCCCCAGGTAACTAGGGCCTTCCTGTTTTCCCCAGGTAACCAGGGCCTTCCTGTTTTCCCCAGGTAACCAGGGCCTTCCTGTTTTCCCCAGGTAACTAGGGCCTTCCTGTTTTCCCCAGGTAACTAGGGCCTTCCTGTTTTCCCCAGGTAACTAGGGCCTTCCCCTAGGGAGAGCTGCTTTTTGTAAATTAAATGCATTCTGTTTCAAGCATTAGTGTGTATTTATACTGGTGTGTTAGGTGCATGTTTTTCATTATAATGTTCCATTTCGCCCTCTAGTGGATTTTGATGGTGCTCACACCTAAAACTCTACTGTTCTCTCAGTACACTAGGGTGACCAACTCATCCCTTTAATCCGGGACACATATTAATTACACAGGTTCTTTGGCTGGCTTTCACCTGGTTTTAAACTGCCACAGAACCTGTGTAATTATTATGTGTCCCGGATTAAATGGATGAGTTGGTCACCCTACAGTACACTTTACATACTTATAGCCTCATTTTACCAAAGACAGTAGCAAATGAGTTAAATTACTTCTGCTTACCAGCAAAGGACTCTAGTTACCTACCTAATGTGACCTATTCCTAAATACCTCCTATATCCCCTTGTATTTTGTAATATGTTTCATCTATACTGTAGCTCCATATATTCAGATGTTTGGTTAAATAAACAAAGAAAAAAAGGACACTGCTACTGGTGGTTATTCAGATGTGATAGGAATGATGAGCAGAAAAAATGTGATTTTCTTGAAAGATGTAAAATAAATCAAAGCATTAACCCCTTCCTGACAGAGCTAGTTTTTGCGTTCCTGACAGAGCCATTTTTTTCAAATCTGACATGTCTCACTTAAGTGGGGATAACTTTTTTTTGCTTTTACTTATCCCAGTGATTTTGAGATTGTTTTTTCGTGACACATTGTACTTCAAATTAGTGGTAAATTTGGGTCGATACAGTCTGTGTTTTTTTGTGAAAAATACCAAAATGTCGTGAAAAAATGGAAAATTTAGCGATTTGCAAAATGTTAAATTTTCTGCTTGTGAGACAAATAATCATACCACTCAAAATAGTTAATAACTAACATAGACCATATGTCTACTTTATATTTCCATCATTATTTCAACTTCCTTTTAATTTTTTTGGACACTAGGAGGCTTACAATATGAATAGCAAATTCTCAAATTTTCAAGAAAATTTCAAACACTGATTTTTTTAGGGACCAGTTCAGTTCTGATGTGACTTTGAGGGACTTGTATGTGAGACACCCCCATAAATGATGCCATTTCAAAAACTGCACCCCTCACAGTATTCAAAACAGCATTTTGGAAGTTTGTTAACCCTTTAGGTGTTTCACAGGAATTAAAACAAAGTGTAGGTGAAATTTCAAAATTTCATTTTTTCTTACGGCCAGTGGTGGATGCTGGGGTGTGGGGTATTCCGGGCTGGAGGTCCGGGCACCAAGGAGTAGAAACTTCTTGTGGCTAGTGCAGCCCCAGGCTCCGCCCCCCTAATACCCCTTCCTGTCCTCAGAGACCAGTTTTTTTCCTTGGTGCTCTGAGGAACAGGCACCACGCTAAGGAGAGGGCATTTTTAGCCCTAGTTTACTTCTATTTTTTTTTTTTTTTTTTTTTAACACAGCCGTCAGACTCGCAGCGCTGCTGCGGCTGACGGCAGAGACCTCTCCCGGCGTCTGGTGGACGGACCTGTCGGCCGCTCGCACCAGACACCTCAGGCACTTGGAGGGAGCTGCAGCCGGGAGAAGCACAGGTAAGCGGCTTCCCTTTGAAGGGGAGCCGGATATCGCGGCTCACACCGCCGGCGGAGGGGGCGCCGCCGGAGGCCTGGCAGCAGTACTCAGCTCATGCTGAGAAACCGCTAGACCACCAGGGGTTTCTGCGTAAGCATCTCTCTCTGCGAAAAGGGAGTTACGCTGGTGGTTCCAGGAGGGGACGGAGTACAAGATAACTCCGCCCCCATGCTCGCGGCAATGGCCTGTCCTGGGTTCCCGCCGCGAGCGCTCCTCTCCTCCCCCCTGTGTCACAGCGGGGGCCATTTTAGCTCACTTGCTACCTGCCTGCTAAACGGAGAGGAGCTTAAGAAATCGCCCCCCTTTGCCTCCACTGTTATCAGTGACAGGTTGTATTATCCTCACCTCACTTATATGGTGAAGGTGTAGGAAACAAAGTGCCGAATCCTGTGTGTATGTGTTGTGTGAGGGATTGAATACTGCAGTGTAATTTTTCTGTCTTTGTTATTTTCCACAGTTTGTTATGTTGATGTGAGTATTCATATACCACATCTCTCTCTGTAGATCTGACAGAGAGCGCAGTATTAGTTCACTGATTTTTTTATTTAGTGACTGACAATTCCCACATACAATATTACTGGTGTATTTGGTTAACTCAGGTTACAAATTTACTGGGATACATACACATATCATGGCAGAAAAGGGGAAATCCCGTAGGCCTGGTCCCGCTCCAGTGTTGCACGCATATACTTGCACAGTGTGCAAAGAAAATTTTGCTAGTGCAGAGCAGAACCACACAGGCCTCTGTGACCGTTGCTCTCAGCCGGGGCCTAGTTCGCAACCCAATGCGGATGTTCCCTGCAGACCGGACTGGGCGGCAGACCTGTCCTCTGCGATGAGGGAATTAGCTTCCCAGCTGGCAGCGTCACGTAACCCCGCTGCCGCAGCGGCTCCCCAAGTCCAGCCCCAGCCAGAACCTGCTTGGGTAGCAGGCCTATCTCAGTCAGTCCAGGGTTTGGTGCAGGTTTCATCCTCACTACAAAATGTTCTGACAGGGTCTAGTACAAATAGACCGTCCAGGCGTGAGGCAACTCAGCCTCCTTTACAGGACACAGATGATGATGAGGGTAATACAACTGGAGACGATCAGGACGGGGATGCTATTGATATAGTGGATGATGTGGACACTGATACTGAGGATCACATGTCTCAAGCCAGAGTAGATAACTTAATTAAATTGATACGGCTCACTTTCAATATTAAGGAGCCGGATACTCAGGCCACTGCAGAGGGCGTACATACTGAACCAATGTTCAAACGCAAAAAGAAAGATAGTGCTTTTTTCCCTCAATCAAAGCAGTTGGATGATCTGTTTGAAGAAGCCTGGAAGCATCCAAACAGGAAATTTCTTGTGTCTAAGCGGATTTCATCTTTTTATCCCCTCCCAGATAGCCACAAGAAATGGGATGATCCCCCTCAGGTGGACGCTCATGTCACCAGGTTAATTAAGGCAACGGCCCTGCCCATACCTGATGTAACATCCTTGAAAGATCCAGTTGATAAAAAGCTGGATCAGTTTCTCAAGTCCATATACGTTAATGCAGGGGCAGCAGTTAGACCTAGCTATTCGGCAGCCTGGACAGCCAGAGCTATAGCGCACTGGGCAGATGCACTCCTGGAGGGCCTTCAGTCGGGAACTAAAAGATCTGAGTTGTTGTCTTTTGTGGACAATATTAGAGAGGCTAGTTCCTACCTAAGTGAGGGTGTGTTGGATGCGGGAATATTTGCATCAAAAATTTCTGCAGTATCTGTGGCCGCACGCAGAGCCCTCTGGCTCAGATCTTGGAAAGCCGATAACGATTCCAAGAAAGCTTTGGAAGCCCTACCTTTTACAGGGGGCATTCTCTTTGGAGCGGAATTGGACAAGATTGTCACTTCCATTGCAGCCTCAAAGTCTGCTTTTTTGCCCACAGGGACCTCCAAACCAAGGCAACAGGCCTTTCGGTTTTTTCGTCCCTCCAGGGGCAGATCACATTATACAGGATCTTGGCCAACTAGGTCACAACAGCCCTCACAAAAGACGCAGAAGTCCAAGCCCAAACAGGGTTGGGCAGCTCGTCGCCAGGCCCCAAAACAGGCTGAAAAGCCAGCGGCCTGACGCCGGGCACACCAAGAAAGTGCCATGGGTGGGGGGCCGTCTTCTGGAGTTTGCGGAGACCTGGTCAGGTTCCACATCGGACTCCTGGGTGTTGGATCTAATATCGCGAGGGTATGCTCTAACTTTTTGCTCCAGACCCCCAACACAATTCTTTACAACGGGCCTCCCACAAGACCCGCTCAAGGCAGTAGCCCTCGAGACTGCAGTCTCAACTCTGTTGGAACAGAAGGTGATCATACCTGTTCCACATTCCCAAAGGGGGACAGGTTTCTATTCGAATCTGTTCCTGGTCAGCAAACCAGATGGGTCCTTCCGTCCGATATTGAATCTCAAGAGACTCAATGCGTTCCTGCGGGTACCAAAATTCAGGATGGAGTCCTTGAGCTCCATTCTAAGCACCCTAGAACCAGGAGATCTGATGACCTCACTGGACATACAAGATGCATATTTGCATATTCCAATCAAGCAGGAGCATCAGAGATTTCTCAGATTTGCGATATTGGATCGCCACTTTCAGTTTCGTGCTCTCCCGTTCGGGCTCTCAACAGCCCCCCGGGTGTTTACGAAAGTCATGGCGGTAATGGCGGCTCGTCTGCACCTCGAAGGCATTCGAATTCTCCCTTACCTGGACGACTTACTAATAGTAGCACAATCACAGGAGGAAATCCAGAACCACCTACAGATTGCTCTGGACATGCTCCAATCCCACGGGTGGATAATCAACTGGAAGAAATCCAGCTTGACTCCCTCATCCACCATGATACATCTGGGAGCACTAATAGATACAGATGCCCAGAGAGTTTTTCTTCCCAAGAAGAAAATACAGGACATTCACTCACAAATCCAGGCGTTTCTGTCTCAAGGCAGAGTGTCAGTGCATCTCTGCATGACACTAATGGGAAAACTGGTACCCACGTTTCCGATGCTGGAATTTGGGCAGTTCCACTCCCGAACACTCCAGCTGGCCCTGTTGTCTCGCTGGAACCGATCACACACGGATTTGAAAAGACAGTTCCTCACCATATCAAACATGGTCAGACAGTCCCTACAGTGGTGGCTGCTGTCGGACAATCTGAGGGAAGGAAAATCCTTCGCAAGCCACAATTACATCATTGTGACAACAGATGCCAGCCTGATAGGCTGGGGAGCTGTGACCCTAGACCAGTCATTCCAGGGCCGGTGGTCACAAAAGGAAACAAAGTTACCAATAAATGTGCTGGAACTAAGGGCCATCTCCCGGACGTTCGAACAGTCAGGAACCCTTCTTCACGGAAGACCAGTCAGAATACAATCAGACAACGCGACGGCAGTCGCGTACGTGAACCATCAAGGGGGGACCCGGAGCCGAGCAGCCATGCGGGAAGTGACCCAGATCCTGCTGTGGGCAGAGAAATTCCTACTCACCTTGTCGGCAGTATACATTCCAGGAGTGTTGAACTGGGAGGCGGACTTCCTGAGTCGGCAGACGATCCACTCAGGGGAATGGTCCCTCCATCCAGAAGTGTTCTCAATCCTGACAAGCCAGTGGGGAATGCCACAGGTCGACCTTATGGCCTCAAAACACAACAAAAAACTCCCCCTGTACGGAGCCAGAACAAGGGACCCACAGGCATGTCTGGTAGACGCACTATCAGCACCCTGGCCGTTTCAAAGGGTGTTCGCATTTCCGCCAATTCCTCTAATCTCCCGGCTACTTCGACGCCTCAAGAGAGAGAGGGTGACCATGATCCTAGTGGCCCCGAATTGGCCGAGACGATCATGGTACCCAGACCTACTACAGATGGCCAAGGCACCACCGTTCCCCTTGCCCCTCCGACCAGACCTCCTGTCACAAGGACCGTGCCTACACCCCGACTTAGCCAGACTGGCTTTGACGGGGTGGCTATTGAAGAGTCGATCCTGAGCAGGAGAGGTTTTCCTCCTACAGTCATTAAGACGCTGCTGGCGGCAAGAAAGCCATCGTCAGCTAGGGTGTACCACAGAGTCTGGCAAAGGTATTTCCTTTGGTGTGAACCCAGGAGGTTCAACCCAAGGCTATACAGGTTGGATAGGGTCCTAGGATTTTTACAATCAGGCCTGGACATGGGGTTGAGCCATTCATCCTTGAAGGTTCAAGTGTCGGCTCTCTCTGTCCTTTTCCAGAGGAAGATCGCTACTTCATCTACAATCCATACATTTCTGCAGGGAGCTCTTCACCTACAACCTCCCATACGTCCACCAGCAAACCCATGGGATCTTACTTTGGTGCTAAAGAGTTTGATGAAGGCCCCATTCGAACCCTTGGAATCAGTTTCTCTTTCATGGCTTACTCTGAAGACTATTTTCTTGCTAGCCATTGCCTCGGCGCGCAGAGTATCAGATTTAGGGGCCCTCTCCTGTAAGGCCCCACTGCTCATCTTTCATGAAGATAGAGCAGTTCTCAGAACTAGACTGGACTACCTCCCAAAGGTTGTATCCCGATTTCATATAAATCAGGAAATAGTAGTGCCAGTTTATAGTACAACCACAGATTCGCAGGATAACGAGGTTTCCTTGGACGTTGTTCGAGCCCTAAAAATTTATGTGACCAGAACAGAACAGATAAGAAAGTCTGATTCTCTCTTTGTTCTCTTTGATGCCCGGAAGCTGGGTTGGCCTGCTTCAAAATGCACATTGGCTAGGTGGCTAAGGTCTACCATAAGGCAAGCGTACTTGTTGGCGGGGCGACCAGTACCGCATTCGATAAGGGCGCATTCCACCAGGTCTGTGGGGGCATCGTGGGCCCTGAGGGCAGGGGTCTCGGCGGAGAGCATCTGCAGGGCAGCCACGTGGTCTTCGGCTCACACGTTCATCAAATTCTATCGATTCGACACCTTCGCCTCGGCCGATGCGGCCTTTGGCAGGGGTGCCCTCAGTGCAGCTCGGGAGCGGTCCCACCCTTAGGGACACAGCTTTAGGACGTCCCACACCCCAGCATCCACCACTGGCCGTAAGAAAAAAGGGGATTTTTGGTTCTTACCTGTAAAATCCTTTTTTCAGAGGCCAAGGTGGATGCTGGGCGCCCGCCCTACCGCTCCAAATCTTGCAGTTACTTAGTTATAGTTCACATTTTAGTGTTCTGTTGATTGAATGTTCAAAAAGTTGAATGGTTCCCCTCTCCTATACCTGTTCCTCGGCTTGTTAAAGTTAAAAACTGGTCTCTGAGGACAGGAAGGGGTATTAGGGGGGCGGAGCCTGGGGCTGCACTAGCCACAAGAAGTTTCTACTCCTTGGTGCCCGGACCTCCAGCCCGGAATACCCCACACCCCAGCATCCACCTTGGCCTCTGAAAAAAGGATTTTACAGGTAAGAACCAAAAATCCCCTTTTTTTTTCGGATTTTCAATTTTAATACATTTTTCTAAGGAACACAGTAGATTTTACTAGAGAAATGTGACTAAAAATTGATTCCCCCAATTCTTTGGTTTTCATAAATATCCTATATGTGGCCCTAGTGTGCACGGTGACCAAACCACCGGCTTCATAATAGAAGGAGCACCTACTTGATTTTGGAGCCTCCTTTTTATGAGATTATTTTTTAGGCACCATGTAGGTTTCTAGGCACCATAAGATGCTAAAAGTTAGGAACCCCCCCACAAGTGACCCCATTTTGCAAACTACACCCCTCAGGGAATTCATCTAGGGGTATAGTGTACATTTCAAACCCCCAGGGGTTTCACCAATTGTGGTACAACTGGGCAGTGAAAATGAAAAAAAATAATTTTTCATTTTCACAGCTCAGTTGTATCAAAATTGGTGAAACCCCGGGGGGTTTGAAATGTACTCTATACCCCTAGATGAATTCCCTGAGGGGTGTAGTTTGCAAAATGGGGTCACTTGTGGGGGGGTTCCACTGTATGGGTGTTTCGGGGGTCATTCAACCAGAATCTGTGCTGCAAAATCCAAAAATCACTCCTTCCCTTCTGAGTCCTGCCATGCACCCAACTGGTATTTTTTGGTCACATGTGAGGCATTGCCGTACCCGGGAGAAATTGGGGCACAGATTTTGGGGTGCTTTGTCTCCTTCATTCCTTGTGAAAATGAAAAATTTTGAGCCAGATCTGCATTTTTGTGTAAAAAAATTTATTTTTTTACACAAAAATGCAGTTCTGGCTCAAAATTTTTAATTTTCACAAGGAATGAAGGAGACAAAGCACCCCAAAATCTGTGCCCCAATTTCTCCCGGGTACGGCAATGCCTCACATGTGACCAAAAAATACCAGTTGGGTGCATGGCAGGACTCAGAAGGGAAGGAGTGATTTTTGGTGGTGGAATGAATGGCGGGTGCTATGTCGCATTAGCAAGACCCCCGAAGCACCAATACAGTGGAACCCCCCCACAAGTGACCCCATTTTGGTCACCAGCTTTGGGAGGGGGGCTGGCGCTGCGGCTGGCGGGGGGGTGGGAGGGGTGCTGGCGCTGCGGCAGCCGGGTGGGTGGGAGGGAGGGGGGCTGCCGGGTGGGAGGGGGGGGGGGGCTGGCGATCGTAGGTGATCGGTGCGGTATACGCACACACACACACACACACACACACACACACACACACACACACACACACACACATATATATATATATATATATATATATATATATATATATATATATATATATATATGTGTGTATATATATATATATATATATATATATACATATATATACATATATATACACACACATATATATATATATATATATATATATATGTGTGTGTGTGTATATATATATATATATATATATATATATATATATATATATATATATATATATATATATATATATATATATATATATATATATATATACACATTTGCACATTTTTTTTTATTTTATTTTATTTTTTAACTTTTCCAGCAGCAGCATGATGCTGCTGCTGCTGCTGCTGCTGCTGCGGGGGGGAGGGGGGAGGAGGGGAGCGCAGCGTGCGCTCCGGACGTAGCGGTGGAGCCGCTGGAGCTGCTGCTGCTGCCGGGTGAGTGCCCGGCGGGTGGGAGGGGGGTGCTGCCGCTCGGTGGTGATCGGTGCTGCACCGATCACCACCGATCCCTGTGTTACCGAGCGGCTTAGCCGCCGGTAACACAGGAAACGCTGTGAATGGCTGTTCAGATTTGAACAGCCAATCACAGCGATCGCCGACCGGGGGGGGCACCCCTGCCCCCCCTGGGCGACGAGGGGGGATGTCTGCTGTCAGGGACAGCAGACATCACCTAACTGTCACTGCGTCTCTAGACGCAGTGACAGTTTGAAGTCATGACGTACATGTACGTCAAATGTCGGGAAGTACTTCCCGACCATGACGTACATGTACGTCAAATGTCGGGAAGGGGTTAAAACATGGTTTATTAAGGTTTCTAACACAGTATAAATATAACAAGCAGAATATTTTTTTTCCAATTAAAACCTGGTCATGGGCATCCCGCTGTGCTGCCTAGACCAGTGCCCCCCTCCTCCCTGCCCCTCTTCTGGGTGCAGGGAGGAGGAGGCGGAGCCCAGCAGCCCTTGCAGACATGAGCAGGAGGCTGCTGGGCAGGAGGGGGGAGCCGCCGGGGACTCTCTCACACCCCGCCTGCTGCTTAGCAAAGTGCAGCTGTTACCGCAAGAGCTGCCCTTGGCGATACTAATCACATATGTTAGTACATATATTATTAGTATGATTGCGATGTGTGGCAGGATGTATCGCTTGGTACATCCCGCCCGTTGGGAGTATATGCTGATTTTAAAACCAGGCCCCTTTAGTTAACATGGGTAAAAAAAGGGTGCCTGAGGCTATTCGATTCCAGGCCCATTCACCTGAACCTTTTTTAATAAGCAGCAACACTGGAAAAGGTCATGGTTTTGTGACTGATCCGTTCTCCTGGGCAAATAAAATAGGTCAATTACAGATGGTAATTGAATTCCATCCTAAATCTAAAGGCCCCCATAAACTGCGGTGACTTCGCCCTTTGGAGAAGTCGCACGCAGTGCTCCCTTGAACTGCCCGAGAAGATCGCATGTGGTCCTTTTGCGATATGTGATATATCGCATCCAATCCCAACCAAGCCGGCCCGGCAATCCGAGAGAGGGTCCGGTGCAATGCCCACAGGAACTGCACATTGCATTGCTGTCAGTCACCTGCAATTTGGGTTCTTTTCCTGTAATTAATTGCAGGTGTGGGGGCCATAAAAGAGGCAAATATCCCATACAGCGCCTTGTAATGTATGGTATCTCTCCCAGTATATTGGTCTATGCAGGTCTGCTCTTAAAATGTAGAAAAAAAAAAAAGATTTCCCTTTAAAAAAAAAAAAAAAAAGCTTTATGTATTAAACTTACCTGAAGTGGTGGTTGTCACTAAAAATGGTGGAAGTACAGTGGGGTGAAATCATTTTCACATTTCAATTAATTGACCGCCACAGAACTGCGATGCTGGCAATATGTTTATTAATTGCTTCCCCCACTTCGATGGTGGTTTATCTTAAAATTACTTTATAAAGATTATCAAATTTAACTATAAAAAATTTAAAATATAATCCCTTAAGAATGTAAATCCTCATGAGCAGGGCCCTATTATTATTATTGTTATTATTATTTTTATTATTATTATTATTATTATTATTTCTCATCATCTATATTTGTCTGTGCCGTTGGGTGCATTTATATATGCAGTATCCGTTTTTACCAGTAGGAGGCACAATGGTGTCAGAACTGGTGTACTCTGGAGACAGCTGAGCAGCACTTAGGACTGGTCCATCTATTTTAGACATATTTTATAATGGTAAAACATATTAGGCCATTGTTTTCATCTTTAGGCCCAAAACATTTGTATTATCCACTTTAATTGATACGGTGTACACATTCCTCGTGACGGAGAGATTCTGATACAGGTTGAGTATCCCGTATCCAAAATGCTCAGGACCAGGAGAATTTTGGATAACGGATTATTCCGTATTTCGGAATATTTTAATATTTCAATTATGTATTTTGAAGTATCTTGCATGTATGCTGTATAAACACATAAAATGTACACAAATATATTTTATTACCACATAAAATACACACAAATATATTTTATTTGTTCAAAAAACAAGGTTTCAAAACATGAAACAAAATTTTGTACTATCTCAGATATTGAATTTGAATGCCAAGCAATCATTTTCTTGCACATATATAGTGCCAGTTACATATCATGTCCTCAGTAGGGCTGTTACAAATGTCCCCAGTGAGTTTTTAGCAAAAAAAAAAAAATTTTCTCACTTTCTGGAATGTATGGTTTTCGGAATAATTCGGATAACGGATACTCGGATACGGGATACTCAACCTGTAATGGTGTGTGTATAAAAGAGTACATCTTGTATTATCCATGTAATGAATTGTATAGAAATTGTGGGGCTTATGCATTAATAATTGTGGCTTGGCTTTTGAAGTCTGTATCGTAAGGGATTCATTTTGAATGAAAATATCCCTAGTATGTTCTAAAGTAAACTTTTAAGGAGGACTGCGGTCCCACTAGCCGCTATCCCTGCGAGTTCCACCGCTGGCATTTTAGAGGAGACTTTCCCAGTTGTGAAAGACACCATGGTGGGGATCTGATACAGCCAGATAGAGGCCTCTCCTGCAAGATTGCCTCCATAGGCATATAATGGCTGTATCGTTGGAGGGTGGTGTATACCAGCAGGGCAACGATCAAAAAGCTTTGCCTTTTAGAGTGGGGTACAGATTGTGGTCCCCATTGATAGTAATAGAGCCTGCCATCTGCAGCAGTAGCCTTTTGCAGGAGATTTGCACTAGTCTGTTAGACTTGGTACATAGCTGTGTTAGATCATAATGATGCCAAAATGTAAGTTTCTGCATAATTCTGAAAAACTGGCTTATGAATTGGCCCCTGTGTTTTTAAGAGTGAGAGAGTGGCTGCTATAGACATGAACACAACCTTTCAGATTTATAATTACATTTATAATTACATTACAGATGTAATAACAGACAGACTACGCATTATCCTGCTTGAAATGAAAGGACGTGTGCTTACTCAGAAGCCGCTCTCCTTATCTATCGAGGATCTCCCCAGATAAGCACCATTCTGAACACCCACAAGTACGCACTGTACTGTGGCTCCTATTATAACTGAGTTGCGTCCTAATGTGTTATTATAAGTACCTACTAGTGGCCAGCTCGGCAAAATGAGGGCACAACATAATATTAGCAGCGGCGGTTGTGCGTGCCTTAATGGGGCAACACTTGTACCCCTTTCACATTGCAGCTAATTACCGGGTACAAGCCGGTTTCTTGCCTGTGCGACCTGGTAATTAGTGCAATGTGTAAGGGGTTACCGGTTACAGCTAACTGGTAGCAACACGGCAATATGAACTGGGTAAAAAGCAGAGGTCTTACCGGTTCATTGCCGTGTTGCTGTGCAGTGTGAACAGGTTAAACGGGTCAATTGACACTATGGAGGAGGCAGTGCTTGGAGCAGCGCCAGTGAACCGGCAATATTGGCGGTTCACAGTGGCGATGTGAACAGACCGCACATGCAGGTTCGCATCGGGACTGAACTGTTTCAAAGTCCTGGTGTGATCCTGCATTTGCCACCTGAAAGCAGTATCCGATTGCTCGGTCAGATGCCGTCTAGTTATCGCTGGCATGCAAAACACTTGGAAACCCCCCCCCCCTATAGAGGTGAGGGGCCCATATAGGGTTGGTTGATCTGAATTATATTGTGTTTGTTATTTTTTGTACACTTGTATTTTTGCGGTATAGAAATAGAATAGTTTGGAATAACTTTGTCCAAATTTTTTCTTTTTTTTTGCAATTCAAACAGTCTGGTTTAAATGGCTCAAATTATTCAAAAATGGTCAAAAAATGGTCTACAGTGAATGTTAATGTACTTACTTTAAAGTGGCTCACCATTGGCTCTGCTACTAGCGCTTGGACTGTTGAGCCTGACTAGACGTTGGACCTGAAAAGGTTAATATAACACACTTTGGGGCAGATGTATTAAGCCTGGTAAAGTGATAAAGTGGAAAGTGAATAACGCTCTAGCCAATCAGCTGTTCTTTGAAAAATGACAGTTAGCAGTTGATTGGCTGATGAATTCCACTTTACCAGGCCACTATGAGGATCAGTGCATGATGGTTTGGTGGTGGTAATGGGAAGGCGGAGGTGGGTGGGTTGGGTACGGGGGGTAGCGGGGTGTATGTGAATGCACAGTTGTATTCATGTATGTATAGGACCGTAATACACACAGTGCGTGGACATAACCTTTCCCTGAAAAGAGGACATTTGTGCGATTACCCATCTTTTACTCTGCCGGGAAAATGTTTGCCGATTTGTCAGATTGGCCACTTTGTGTCATGAACAGAAGGGGTTAAGTCAGGCTGTTGTTAAACGTTAGAAAAGTAAAGTGAAATTTCTGTTTGTGAGAAAGCGTTCGGAATGTCTGACTGCACATGTGAAAATAATTCCTCTAACAAACCCGCTGAGCAGGAGAGACACAGGGTAACATTACCCGCGGTATTCTGGCAACTATTGCATGATAAGCAAACAGCTTAATTGTTTTTTGCGGGGCCAGACGGCTGTGGCAGTATTTTCTTTAACAGTATTAGGGACCCGATTGGGAATTATTTGTTCCCAAGTCTTAAAACGCACACCCTTTAAGAGGGGGATTAAAGCAGCCAAATAGTTAGTAAACCAAAATGACCCTAAGACGGGCACTTCCAGGCAGAGCCCTTAATTAGGGGTACATGTCTTTCCTTGGCCTCAGCCAGTGGCTTACTTGTGACTCCAACAGTAACTGGTGACAGGACTACGTCTTGCAGCTTTCTCCTAGAGGCGTTCCCATGTATGTTGGTTTAAGCCCCAAAATTGTTCCTCCCACTATGTATAGGCAGTGAGTCAACTGTAAAGGTGCATGCATACGGTGAGGTCGATTTTTGACTCTGTGACTTCCTTTTGAATTCTCTGGAGCCAAGAACCATACAATATTGACTATATTTACTTGAGATTCTGACACTTAGACTATACTAGAATACTAGACGGTATACAATATAGACAAATTGGTCTTGCATGCGCTGTCTATATTGCCTTGTGATGCTGATCCCACAGGGGCGCACAGTAACATTGCACGCTGTATACAGACTGTGCCATTTGTGCAAATTGTTCTTCCGATTTTGAATATAGAGTCAAAATCAGATGCTCAAATCGCACCGTGTGTATGCACCTTAATACCTAGCAGCAGAGTATTGGGGTCCTTTTTTGATTGTTAAGCTGGGTACACACAACACAGTTTGTTGTGCATTGATGCCACCTGCAACCTCTTTGCAGGAGCATTGTGTAGTGTGTACATTATCGTTTGATGATTTGTGTGGTCTCATCTGCTGCACATAGCATGTGGTACAATTACATTAAGCATGTAACAATTGTTACATTGATCCGTTGCGAGGTCTTCAAAGTGCGTACCAGGCTTTAGGGGGTATTCAATCCCGTCCGCTATTTCCGCCATCGGAAATAGCTACACTGGCCTTTTCAACGCTGCCATTACCGACAGCAATGAATGTAGTTTCCGCCAAAACAGATCCGAGTTTAAGTCGGATCTGTTTGGTTGAAAACGGCCGCGGATTGTCGAATTCAGACATTTTCTTTTAATCCGCTGCCGTTTTCGCTGATTTGCAGACTTTCCAACAGTCGGTACATTGACTGTTGAGTCACTGTCGGAATGTTCCAACAGTCGGAATAGCAGATTGAATACCCCCCAAAGACTGGACACCAGCCCTAGTTAGCAGCTTCTGATTGGCTGATTGCTGCTGATGTATATGCGGGTGTATTTTAGTAAGATTTGATTCCTATTTGTTTATGTATACTGAAAGGGAGTGTTCTACCTGTTCTATTTAAGAGCGGGTGTTTTTATTGTTTTTTTTTTCTGTGTATTTTATTCTAGTAGGAAACGTCTGTTTTGATAGCAAAACAGAACATATACAAAACTGTGTGTAATCTTATGTCTTCCTTATATCTGCTCATGCATTTACTGGTGCGGATGTACACACATATTCCGCAGCTACATGTAAGCAATTAGTTACCTTTTTTTAAAAAAATTTTTTATATGAGGGCATTTATTCTTGCAGATTTGGATGCTAAATTAAACTGTCTTCACTAATGCTTTCTACATGAATACCTGTGAATGCTGACAATGCTGTGGATACTCATTTCAAATGAGATTTTTCTCTATTTATGCCCCTTGAGGGAATATTGCAGTGTAAACCTCAGATCCGCACAATGTGCAGTCATTCTGTGCATGCAGAAATGCTAACGGACTGACTGTAGTCTTGTCCTTGTCAGCGCGGCCTGGAACACGCTTTCCTCTCTCCCTCCTAGAATCCTATGCATATAAATGTAAAGCTTCCCCCCATGTTACCACAGCAGGTCAGAGCCGAGGACTACATCATCTCCATATTTACCCTGCAATGTTTAACAGCAAAGCGACCCAGCCAGTAAACTCAGCTGAAACCATTTGTACAGACCCCTCCTACAGTCATGAATGGACAAAATACCTATGTGCCAGTATGAAAAGGTTTGTGCGGTGCAGGCTATGGCATTAAATGTTTTTGCAGCCGGAGAAGATGTGTGAATGCTTGTCACTGTGCGCCTGTCTTTCTCTGCGGGTCACCGAGACCTGCAGTAAAGCACCCAGTGCAGGGTCGCAGCCTGAGGTCCCAGCTTAGCTTCCGGTGGAGATCAAAGCGGAGAGGTGGACGCAGGGGTCAGCCAAGAGCAGCAGTGACTTGTGTTCTGGGGGGCCTCTGACTGGACTGGGAGGGATTGGACCATTTTTGGATCTCCCATGTGACCATCATTAGTCTTTTATTCTATACACCTGCTGTGGGCTTCTGGCTCGCAATGATTAACCCATTTATGGCTGTACTGTGAGGTAATGAGCTGAAATGTTTAGAACAATTGTAACATACAGAATGTTAGGTATGTGCCTTCGCTGGTAAATAATACATGCACACATCGACAATTTCAGCACATTCCCTGCCCTCTGCAGCATCTGTGGGAATATGTATGCGCCTGTATCTTCTATCTGGTCTGCCTCAAGGGCTGGTTGCGGGCCTTCTGCTGCTGCTGTGTCTTCCCGTAACATTCACGAAGAGACCTCCTGATTCGATCGTGGATTAGTCAGAACATGTAATTGTGAGCTTGTATTATGCTGAGAATCTCCTGTGTGCGGCAATGAATGTAATATCTCCTGCATATAAGATTACATGATATTCTCCTTACTTTCATGACCTCTCTGCTGGAACGGGGAACTTTCCATCTTACAAGCTATGAATGGCAGGGTACTCTGGGACTTGTAGTTCAGTGATGGCTGGAGTGTCACTCTTTGCCTATGCATGGCCTAATGAATTGGGGAATGTGGAGCGTTCTCCATGAAGGAAGATCGAGGACCAGTTCTAAGGAATTGCTGCTAGTTCACACGAGAACAAATAAACAGGATGACTGTGCTTGTACACTGTGGTGGGTTCACTAATATAACCTCATTGTTTCTGTTTGTCATTGCAGATTATAAGCACTCCCCAGAGACTGAGCGCGGGAGCAGATCTTCTCATAGGGAGACAGTTCCCCGCAACCACCACCGCCATGGTCACTCAGAGCCACATCACAGATGCAACCAGCTGGATCCCAGGGTAATTGTCAGCGTTTGGTCACTGTAGGTTAGGCAGCGAGGCCTCGTAATCTCTGTGCCTGGCCTATAAATCCAGGCTACTCTATTGTTAGATGACACACGTTGCGAGATATTGCTGCTTTGCCATCACTCTGCAGAACCACCTTTGGTTTTCCCCCTGTCACCCTCATTCTTTTTATTGTAGTAATGAAACACCTGTTGTTTTTTTGGGCACCATTTTGATATCTGTATGTATATGTTTAAAGATGTGTAGTAATAAATGAATTAATATAAATATCTTTGGGGTTTGTTTAGTAAGATGGGCTGTTGCTATGGGCAACCAATCAGATGCTATCTATTATCTTCTAGAAGGTGATAAATTATTAAGAAGTACAATCTGATCTTTTATATCTAGCTGTACCTCATGTATTCATGGAAGAAATACTTTTTATAAACACTCAAATAAGAAGCATCTGCCTGTTCTCTCCTTCTCTATAGTATTTGATTGTGTGCTTTTTCTTTAATGTAGGGATCGGAAGAGGACGAGAGAATTCATAGAATCTGACTTCTCAGACAGGTAAGTAGTAGGGGGGGGGGGGGGTAGACCTGGTGATAAGTATATGGTGCCCTCTGTTACATAGAGACACAAAGGTCATAGGTCATGTCATGGGATGAGTGGACAGTAGAGCAAGGGATCTGAGGCACAATATAGCGCTCCACAGATAACTTCCCATAGAGAAACATGATTAGACATGTAGTGCATAAGAGACTCCATATCAACAATAGGAAGTATAATCCGCTCGTAGAGGGCCGAATTCGTCCCCTTCCTCGATGTTTGGGGCATGTGCAAACCCAGGGAGCAAACGGACGTTGGCTTCAGTGGGGGTGGACAGGGGGAGCGAGCAGGGGGAGCGCAGGCGTGGCATTGCCTGCTCAGGAAAAATGGCTGAGGTCAGCGCTTGCCCTCTATTCGTCGAGTTCTGACTGACTTTTATTACCAAAGGGGAGAAAAAATAATGACAATTGAATGATTTCTCTCCCCTCGGATGCTTGCGAGGGGATGTGTTTGAGTGAATTTGGCGGGAAGGGGGGTGGGGCGACGCTTACCTGTTCGCTCGGCTTCAAGTAGATGCAGCCTAGCGAACAGGTCTGAATAAGGCCCTTTGTATTTGTCACAGCGTTTCTTGGAACATGCAGAGGTGGATTTAGACCTCATGGGGCCCTGGGCACGATACCGGTTTGTGGCCCTCCTCCCTCAGACGCTCCATAGCACTATATTTTTGCTGCTGATTGAAGGCGGCATTGATAGAGTACCTTGGCGCATGCATAGTCTACTGATAAATGCTCAGTGCGTGAACATCGGCATTGCGTACAAATCTGAATCAGGCTCCAGGTCTGTTGGGAGTAGGGTTAATTCCCGGTGTCACATTTAAATTAAACGGACTGCACACATACAGGGGATGTAACCATTGTGTCCAGATATGTTTAACCTATCAAAGGGACTTTGGGAGTGTGGGTACAGTAAGTCTGTGTGATGTCATGACATCACATGATAGTCCCACCATGCTCCTCTGGGAACGTTTTGAATGACCAGGATGTGTTTGTGGGGTCTTTGGGTAAATGTATGATATGTTCATTGTCCTATGCAATGTGCGGACCATATAATACAAATAACCCACATAAGGAACAGAACATGAAGCCTTGAAAGAAACAACTGATGCTACAAAGCCTCTCTCTTTGAGACCGGTAAATGTTGAGTAGTTTGGGCCAGTTGGTCCCTGGCAGCGTCCCGACTCTCCCACTTCTATTCACTACGTCCGGCTATTCCTAACAAGGAATCTGGAACGAATCCCTGGGGGATGCTTTTAGTGAGCGGATCGCCACTGTGGCAACCACTTGTCAGGAAGTGCTTCTGTTATCTGAGAATCCTTTTGTCTCTGGGCACTGAATTTGCTGCAGCATATAGTTCCACTAAGTATTTGCAGTACATTCTGTGCAGTAGGCCTACAATCAGGCTTAGCCTCTATGTACCCAACTAAATCTATTATTTGATCCAAAATGAAAGTGGTCTGAAAGTACGTGTCGGGCGATTATGATGACTTTACACTTTCAAAGGGTTAATACTTTTATGAGCTGGTGCAAAGTTTAGCGCAGTTCGGTAGTGTGGACACGGCTTGCGTGTTTTCATGCTGCGCGTTCTGTGAGAAGCGGGAAATTGCACTCGCTTAGGTAGTTAACTATCAATAGTCATAGGCATGCGCAGCATGTTTTATTAGTGGGTGCGCCGTCAAAGGGGTGTGTCTAGCAGCACCTATTGGTCATGTCTAACACCGACCATTGGGTGTGTCTAATATCGCCAATCAGGCGTGTCTACCATCATCTATTGGCACTCGCTACAATATAAAACTTCTCTCAGCCACACCATAATCTCCTGCCTATTTCAGTTTTAGTCTTCTGCAAAAAAAGTCAAAAACATACATGGATGTCGCGAGTATGTAGTGATATGACAATGGTCTACTACAATTAATAAAACACACATGCAAGCTCTGATTGGCTCACAAGCCGGTGCCACATTTCAAATGGCCAAAGGCCGCCAGAGGCCTTGTAGCTGAAGCGTTGAGGTGTTCATTAGGGTGTACACAGCATTAGAGTGTGCCTGTGCACACCTACCACTCAATGTACGCACACCTATGTCAATAGCGAGTAATCTATGTAAGCCGTTATGTTTACTAAGCTCTCAGCCAGTGTATGATATCACTACTCGGTGTGCTGGTAACAGCTAATGCTAGTTTTCTGACATCCGCAGTAAGAGAAGCAAAAGAGGAGAGAAAAGTGGGAAGGGGCTGCGGCATTTCTCTATGAAGGTCTGTGAGAAGGTTCAGACCAAAGGGACCACGTCCTATAATGAGGTGGCTGATGAACTGGTTGCGGAATTCACCAACTCGGCGGGTCACATGGCCTCCGACTCCGTAAGTGACCTTTTACCTTCTTTCCTTTTGTTCTTTTGTGTGTTTTATCTCTTGGTGGGTGACCCCCAGGTAACTAACCTGTGCTGGTGCTTCTTAATATCCACAGACGTGGTCTTTGTGCATGCTGAATATCTTATCCTTGGGCGACACATATTAGTTCGACCACTGAATGTCGACATGGCTTAGGTCATGAAATATGTCAACTCGGCTAAGATACACAGGATTGGAAGGTCGACACATGCATTAGGTCAACATTCCAAAGATCGACATGAGTTTTTCATAACATTTTGGCCCAAATGTCGACATAGTCAACATGGAAACCGTAAAAAGTGTACCGAGTCCCCTCTCATGGCTTGCAGTGCTCGCCATGCTTCTATTTTCCCACCATGCCCTAGTGGATGGTAGAGCATGAAATACCCCCTGTCTGCACATGTCGGTTCAAATTTAGGGCGGGATGTTATAACATCCGCGGCCCCCCTTCGCCGGACATCGCATTTTTAATAACGGCATATGCTGTAACATATGCCGTTATTAACGCAAGGGACAGCTCTTGCGGTAAGAGCTGTCCCTTGCGATGCGGTGCCGGTGCTGGACTTCCGGGTCTGTGACCCGGGAGTCCATCTGCGCATGCGCAGACCCCGGCGCCGGCCGCAGGGCACGCTGGGAGGGATCCGTGACGGATCCCTCAAACAGCGCTGCGGTAAGAAGCCCATAGGCTTCTGCAGGGATTCGCCAGATTTAGCTGGCGATTCCCTCCGCAGCGCTGACACTGCGGAGGCACAATATAGCATATAGAGATGCGGTAGAAACCCCGAAAACGGGGTTTTTACCGCATCTCTGCTATATAGAATCTCGCCCTTAGAGAAAAAAAACCCTCATGTCAACCTTTTGACTGTCGACCTTGTCATTGTCGACCTATTGCTTGTGTCGACCTTCCAACCCTGTTGACCTAATTCATGAAGCGATATTGACCTTCAGTGGTTGACCTCATGACCATATACACATATCCTGTAAATAACCAATGAAATTCACTGGTTTTGTTTGTAAACATAAAAAAGTAAGAGAAGTAACCCATAGCAACAAGTTGACTTCTAGATTTATAGTCTAGAACAGGGGTGGCCAACCGGTCAGAGGTAATGAGCCGAAAAATATCGGTAGTCAAGCTAAAGAGCCGACATCATGCACGCGCCAAAGGCACATGCGCCAAAAAAAGGGGCGTAGTCTGTTTTGACCCCTTGGGTGGGTGTGATACAAATATGCCTCCAATAGTGCAGTGCCATATATACATATGCCCCCAATAGTGCCAGATACACATATGCCCCCCACAGTGCCAGGTATGCACCACATTGTGCCGGGTATGCCCCCACAGTGCCAAAAAGCTGGTATGCCCCCACAGTGCCAAAAAGCTGGTATGCCCCCACAGTGCCACAAACTGCTATGCCCCCACAGTGCCACAAACTGCTATGCCCCCACAGTGCAACAATATGCTATGCCCCCACAGTGCCACAATCTGCTATGCCCCCACAGTGCAAAATTCCCAGCAGCAGCACTTTCCGTTGTTGCTGCTGCTGCCAGGCGGGGAGAGGACAGTCTGGTGTCCCCCTGCAGTCCTCCTGTCATGTCACCGATGGGAGGAGAGCACAGCACACCGCGCGTCTCCTTCCCCCTCACTTCCCTGTGACTGGGCCGCCCACCAATCAAAGCTCGCTGGCCGGCTCCTGATTGGCTGCTGGCCCACGAGCTCTGATTGGCCGACGGCCCAGTCACAAGGATGCACAGTAAGGGTTAGGAGAGATGCACGATGCGCGCTCTCCTCCCCTCAGAAGGAGAAGGGATTCAGGGAACCGGCAGCAGGGGGGACTGGGACAGACGGTGGGCGGCGGGCAGCAGTGGGAGCAGGAGCCGCACTTTACAAGGGGGAGAGCCGCATGAGGCTCAAGAGCCACAGGTTGGCCACCACTGGTCTAGAACATGGCAAGCCAACTCCAGTCCTCGACAGCTACCAACAGTTAACGTTTTCTCTGTCTCCTTACAGAATCATAAGTGAAGTAATTAGCTCGACCTGTGGATCCATTATAATGTGTCAGTCAGTAATGATTGCACCTGTGCCCCAACCAGGTGATCTAAAAAACGTGAACTGTTGGTAGTTCTCGAGGACTGGAGTTGGTTACCACTGATCTAGACCAAAGATTGATTCTGGGAAGCCTCTTGTTACTTGCAGACAAGTCGCCTCTATGGGAGAGTGGTGTTAATCTGCGTGATGTGTAAATGTTTTTGCAAGGGTAATTTATTTTGGCTACAATAGAGCACTCTCAGCCAATCAGAAGCCGGATATTCATTTGACGTTATTTTAAAGATGTAATAGCCGCCGCTGCCCGCCCGCCGAGTGACAGCATGAGGATTATCACCGCCGCCCGCCCCACTGTCACTGGCATCCCCCGCGGCACCCAGAGATGCTGCTGCCAGCCCCCACTACCGCCGTTGCCCCCCCCCCCCCGACCCACACTGCTCCTCACCGCCCGGCAGCTCCCTGGTTTATTTTATATGTGATAAATCGCATGTAAAAAATGGCACATCAAGTGCCAAATTGTATGTGAGCCTCCCGGGGAGCTGCCGGGCGGCTCGCAGGAGAATTGGGTCCGACTTGTCCCTAGGACAAGTCGGCCTAATGTATGGGGGCCTTTAGAAAGCACCAGCCAATCAGCTCCTAACTGTTATCTTACTGGCTGTGTTTGAAAAATAACAGGAGCTGATTAGTTGGTACTTCTTCTGTGTCCAATCATTGATAAATCTGCCCCTTAATCAGATAGTATGTCAGGATGGGAGGGTCAGTTGGTGATATTTATGTTCACTTTGTCTTATCAAATATGCACGTATGTCGCTATGTTAAGGATGATGGCGCAGCAGGTGCTCCTACTTTTATGTATATATTTATTTTCAGGCCTATGATCAGAAGAACATCAGGCGGAGGGTTTATGATGCCCTCAATGTGCTGATGGCCATGAACATCATCTCCAAGGAGAAGAAGGAAATTAAGTGGATTGGCCTACCATCTAATTCCGTCCAGGAGTGTGAGAATTTGGAGGTAGTTCTTGTAGTATTATTATCATCATTTATATGGCGCCACGAGTGTTCCACAGCACCTAACAAATTACACAAACAAATGAGCAAAACAAGAAAACAGGGACTTACATTACAAGACCATTTAGAACATTTCTGCATCCGGGGACATGATGTTGTAATAAGCATCAGAGCTGGTTCTGTTGTAGGGAGTATGGAGTAGAAGATAGTCTAAGTAAGCGAGCAGGAGGGCCCTGCTTGTGAGGGCTTACATTCTGAAGGGGTAGGGCAGGCATACAGGGGTGACACAGATGATGGTGGGAGTATGTAACCATTTAGGATGAGTAATGGTGGGTTTAATGAAGAAGTGGGTCTTCAGAGCCTGTTTACATTTTTGTATAGAGATGAGATTATGATGTAGGGAGCACCACAGCCACAGGCTTGGAGGCAGGAAGTAATCAGTTGGCAGGAGGGGGGGTGGATGCATGTGTGGAGTGATGAGGGCAGGCGGGAGTTAAGGTGCATGTACACGTTACAATTATTGGATCCAATATCGCATCTCATCGCATCTTGGTTTTGCGATGAGTTCAATTACAAAAAGTATGTGCAGTACATACTTTTTGTACTAGATCTCAACACCAAACACTCACAAGGCATGAGAACAGCGCTAAACCATAAAAGGAAGTTAACAAGTGTTTGGTACGAAATTGCAAATTTTACTTTAGCTGAATAAAAGCATATATAAGAACAATCACAATAAACATAATAAAAACATACACTGATTGGCAATAAGTGAATGGGTTTTCTTCACGTCTCAGGATAGTGGACACAGTGTGGAGACGGCCCGATGCGGGGCAATGGGAAGTAGGGGAATGGGGGGGAAAAGGGTAGATCTCAGGTAAGTGCACTTTACCAGTTAATTGGAGAACTTGTTCGATGGTTTCCACTTTTTAGATGGTGCAATCCTCACTATTGAATACGGCACAATGTCAACCGTTGGAGGAAAGGAAGGCTTCCGCATTAACTGGTGTCCTCTTGCTTTGGTGGTCTGAGATGAAGTGTGGAGCTGCTAAAAAATAGAATTACAGCTACTGTCTTAGAGCCTGATTATTCCTTGTGAATTCTTCCTTGCTTTTGTACTAGATCTCATCTCATCGCAAAACCAAGATGCGATGAGATGCAATATTGTATCCAATAATTGTAATGTGTATGGGCACCTTTTAGATCCATATACTACTGAGCATTTTTACCCAGCGTGTATGGCCAGCGACGATGTTCACATTGTTTGCCGGAAAATTGCTCATTGCACACACTGTGAGCGACTTTCATATGGGTGAACGACTTTCCATAGTAGACTCATCGTCCGGCCATACACACCAGCTGGTTTTGAGCTGAAAGCATCTAAATTGGCAAAAAGTAAGCGGCTTTCAGCTCATAATAGACTGCTGTGTATGGGCCCTTAGAGGCGTTGTGCCATCAATAGATATTGCAGGATAGTGGGAAGATAATCAGCTCAGTCTTACTCATGCTGACCAATCAGAGTGCTCATAGCCAGTCACTGTAGGGAAGAAAGCGGAGAGATGGTGCAGGACTACAGGAGGGGCACGTTTTTTCCGGTGAATGGGTTTTTACATTTTTTTCAGGTGAATGGGTGTGGAGGGGCCCCAAATGCATTGTTTTGCCCAGGGCCTACAATACTATTAAGACAGCCCTGCAATTAACCGTCTAAACACGGTGTTCTCAGGCGCCGTAACTACTAATAGGTGTCTGATTGCAGAAATAATTGAATAGCTCTTATAGATGCCCAGCATGGTGTGGGCACCACAATTGTATCACCCTCTTGGTGTGCTAGTACTGGTATTAAGCTTTATACAGATGAACTTTGCTAGTGCCAGTCAGACTTGAAAGCAAGCAAAATACATTGTATGAGCGTGTACTTATTAATTCTTTGTACCGACCTTTACATAGAATGAGCACCCATATTTTGTCTTGTAGTTTATACATTGAAGTTTGTAGATTAAAACCTTAGGTACTTATGTAGTGGCCAGGCACCCACTAAGCAAATAGCGTAGTGGGCGATTCTGTGTAAGAAAATCGCATTGCATAAGTTTTTTGCATGCGATGCGATTTTCCTATGTAATTTATTCACTGCTCTCTGGCCTTGGGCGGTGTGATGAGATCGCATGCGATTTTATTGGGTGCGATGCCATTTAATGTAGTATACACTTGTATGACATCCAATGGGACTTAGGCACCCCCACTATCCACGCCACCCCGAAGCGTGGCGAGGGGCGGCGGAATGTGTCCTCCCGAACTTTTCATACCCCCACTATCCACGTCGGCGTGGAGTTGATTTTATATAGTGTGGCGAGCGCAGCAAGCCACGAGCCTGAAGCATGGCGAGCGGACGCGAATTACGTTACATGTATTTCGCGTCCGCTCGCCACGCTTCGGGCTCGCTGTGCTCGCCACACTATATAAAATCATCTCCACTCCGGCGTGGATAGTGGGGGTATGAAGAGTTCGGGAGGACATGTTCCGCCGCCCATTTCGGGGCTCGCTGCGCTCGTCACGCTTCGGGGTGGCGTGGATAAGGGGGGGGGGGGCGGCCTAAATCCCATTGGATGTCATACAAGTGTATAGTACATTAAATGGCATCGCACCCTATAGAGAGCAGTGAATAAATAACATAGGAAAATCGCATGCAAAAATCGCATGCAAAAATCGCATGCTATGCGATTTCACTACGGTGCCGTATGTATGCAAATTGGGCGCCCGGCTACTACATAAGTACCAAACCTTAACCAGGACATGGGTTTATGATTGTGGTTCATTGTTGCCTATCCTAATGATTCTACCTACATATTATGTGGTCTCAATACAAATAACCTTTGCTGTAGTGACTTCCAAAATGAGTATTTTCATTTTTCATTTCGTTTAATGATATAAGGAATATACCCAACATTTCTTTTTTTTTTTTTTTTCCTTGCTTTTAAAGAATTTGGATTAAAATTTAAAATGAACGTTGGATAAACAAACACTTGTTCCAGTGAGGATGATAATGAAGTAATACAATGTTTTATTTGGATGGAAACTGGAACCTTTTTCTGAATGAATGGAAGTTGAAGGGTGGAAGCCGCGCACGCTCTTGACATACCATAGTGACACTAGATATATACAGACAGCCACCCCAGGACATCATATACATCTCTGAATGTGGTAAACCGCTATGCTGTAGCTCTCTCTGCTGTAAACACTGTTATTTTAAGAGCAGCAGTAAAGCTATATTTAGGTGCATAATGTGTGCACTCGGTGCACTCTTTAGATCAGGATGAACAAATCGGTGCAAGAGGCCAAATCACTCATGCTTCGCTTCAGATTTAAACAGCCATTTGCATATTCAGACTCGGTGCCCCAGTTTACGGATTAGGTTGGACTCTTCCTAGAGCACCGGTCTGCCTGTATGGCTGCCCAGATCCCTTTTCCTATTTGTTATTTTCATATGGTGTGTGTTATGTTTCAGGCCGCACTGAATGTAATCCATGGCAGGGAGATGTACTGAGCCCTGCTCCCTGTACCCAGCTGTGGGGAGCAGCTGACTCAGCAGCTCATTACTAGCGTAGGTCAGCAGAGCATGGCTCCCTGCACAAGCGGGGGTGTTAATATACATGCCTGGGAGGTTCAGCGTTACCTTGTGCTGTCACTACGGCCTGTATTATGTAAGGACACCGCAAACTGCAGGGGTCGTGTTTGCATTGACCGCACAATTTCATTTTTTTTTATTTATTTATTTGAAGTAAATGTATACATTTGTGTCATGGGACCTGTTGTCTGCAGTACTAGGTGATTAAGGGTTTCCTGATAGGTGGGTCCTTTAGGATTTGGAGCATTATGCCTGAAATGTAGGGAAGTGTCATTTCTAATCTGCTGCTGGCATTAACCGTGCCCTTAAATGGCGTTGTAGTGACTGTGAGAGGAAGGACTTGGCAGTCAGGTTTGTGGTTTGATGCAGACTAATTCTGTGTCATTTTGCATTGTACTTGCTTTGGAATCCAGTGTGTGTACAGTATCTGTGAACTTCTACCAAACCCATATACTGTGTCACAAATTGATCAGTCTTGCATATAAAGAATAAAGTATTTAATTATACACTTAGGCTTATTTCACACGCTCCGGCTCCTGCCGGGCGGCGAAATCCCGCACGGCCGAAGGCCGTGCCGCACACAGTTGTTAATGGGCACTATTGTGTCCATTCACACGGGATGGCCACTGCCGGGCCTCCCGGTTGCAGCTGGATCCCGCCCCTGAAAGGGGCGGCTGCCGGGCTGTGGCCAACCCTACCATTCTAAACTACTGTGTGCGGCTTCCTGGCTGTGCGGGTTTTCGCCGCCCGGCAGGAGCCGCAGCGTGTGAAATAGCCCTTAGGCTTACATTTACTAAAGCTTCTAAATTAATTTCAGATTGCATCATAGAAAATGATTGACAGAATCTGATTTGGTTTCTATGGGCAACATCACCACTTTTAATTTGTAGAAGCTTAGTACCACGTTCAGACAGAATACCCCTTAATTCCAGCTTTTACTTGGCATTTGAGTGCTCGATTGTTTTGCAGGTCCTAGAGAAGCAAATTACCGGGTCAAGCATTTCTACCTGGTCATTTGCTGATTAACTCGTGTATTTCTTCTGTGTGAAAGGGTCAACCCGGGTCAAAATTCCAGTGTCTTTGACGCTGGTAAACACCTGGGTTGAAGAACTGGGAATATTAGCTCGGGTTGACCCTTTCACACAAGAAAAGGACCCGTGCTGGATGGCATATTACAGGTAGAAATGTTTGAACCGGTAATTTGCCTTACTGTCTGAAAGGGGTATACGTAATCTAAATTTCTGGCTTCTTTTTGCGGCCTTGTTTTAATAAGGTTCTAGATTATTCCAGACCTACTTGTTGTTATACTTATATCTATAAATGATTCTTAATTGTAAAACTAAATGAAAGAATCTCTAGTTAATAATATTATTTGAACTTTAAACAGCGCACAGCCTGTAAGCTCGTGCTTTGTTCTGTTGTCTCTGATTTATATTTGATGTTGGTTTTCAATAGGACATTGTAGATAGAAATTGTTCTTTGTTAATATACGCATTAGCTTTCTGGCTGCTGATGTAACCCATCAAAGAGATGCAAATAGGAAGCTTGGCTGTGTTCTTACAAGCAATGAGACGCCGGCTAGGACAGTAAAGTGCACCTGTCTATTTACATAAAGTGGAGATGGGCATTAGTGGGCTGAACAAATATACAAAGGGGTTCTAGACCAGGGAGATGGTCGCTAATGAAATAGGTCAACATAAGCATTAGGTTAACAATGGAAAGGTTGTCATGATTTTTTTTTTTTTTTTTTGGGGGGGGGGGGGGGGGGGGGCGACAGTGGCGTCACTAGGATATATGTGCCCCCTGCCAATTTCGGCAGCACCACCGCCCAAGTAAAGTTAAACACCCCCTTACCCCTCCGCATGCCGCCGCATTCAGGGTCCCGGCTCAGTCTCCTCCTGCAGTGCTAATGAAAAATGACCATCACAAAATGGCTTCCCCCTAATAGCAGACAGTTTTTAAGGATGCTAGAGGAATCTGCTGTGTGGGGGGCAGCCATTTTGTGAGGGGCGGTTTTCATTGGCACTGCAGGAGGAGACTGAGCCAGGAGGAGATCTGCGCTGCGGGACCAGGAGGAGATGGAGAGTCCCGGCCACAGACTCATAGTAACCATAGTGCCGCAGACCAGCACCCACAGTTATCCAGCTCCTCCCCGCCAAAGCGGGGTCTGCGGGGCTATAGTTACACCACTGGGGGGGAGCAGACTTGTGCCAACTTTTCTTACCCTACCATCCAATACGGCCTGGTGGGAGATATAATAGTGTGCCAAGTGCTACAAGCCATGCGAGGGGACGCGGTATGTTAAGATGTTTCTGTGACGAAATTTGAGCCCAAAAAAATGGAAAAAAACATCATGTCGACCTTTTTGACCGCCAACCTTCTCGTTGTCGACCTAATGCTTGTGTCGAACTTCCGACCTTGTCGACAGTAGCAATGTTAACCTATTTCAGGTGTCGACATAAGCCCTGACGACCTTCGTTGAGTCCTTGAGTTTAGCTGGTTGCTGTGGTATGGCCTTGAGATGGGCTGTAAAGGATCCTCTGTCTGATTAATGTAACTGAGATGCCTAAAAAGATTTGGGATTCAGGTTTTAGCGAATTGTGATGATCTGATACTAAATTGCTGTTTGGTGATGGATGACATTTTAATTTAATATGTGAAAATTTTCCTGGCTTTGCAGATGGAGAAACAGAGGAGAATAGAAAGGATCAAACAAAAGAGTGCCCAGCTACAGGAGCTGCTGCTGCAGGTAGATCATCTGTTTATTATAATGTGATAATGTCACACGAACCATTTATGACTGTCTGTCTATCACTGCAGAGCTAGGGCAAGCGCACAAAGAGCATGTCATTACAGTATAAATGGACCCGTCTAATCCGATAACATAATCCAAAGAAAATAAATGCCTCTGCACAGGGTTTATGGAAACACAGCGCAAAATATTTCATAAAAGTATCCTTGACCTATGCAGCGCTGGTCATTTCTCTTTTACTTACCCCATCTATTTATATACTTTTAACGGCATTGCATATAAATTCTAAACATCTATTTATTTATCTTGTGTGTATTTTTTCCCCCAATAGTTTTTTTCTTTCAAACTAGAATTAATCATTGATCATTCCGTAGTTCCACTCTGTCATTTGATTACCATGGCAACCACAGTTACATAGCGCACAGTGTATTGAGAAGAGAGGCTTTGGGACACCCCTCTGTGTGTTTTTTTTTTTTTTGTTTTCTCTGCAAAGTTATCCTTCTGCCCTCTCATATCCCCTCTCACCAACATTTCTACTGTCATCTGACCTTTATGAGAACCTGTGTAGCATACTGATTGTGTCTCTGGCAGATATACTTGTTTGGCCTCCTAATAGGTTTTGAAAAAGAGATCATTTTTATGACCATATCAAAGATGAAAAACAAAGGTTCTTTACTAAAGAAAGGAAAATAAATCTATGCCAGATTGCTGCTTTTTAGTGGAATTCATAGAAAGCATGTTAGAAAACAAAATGCTATGAAAATATATTTATAGGAAAGAGTTACAAATGGCCTGTGCATTTTTGAAGTATCTATATTTTTTTTTAAGCGTCCAATTTTTAAGGTAGTGAACTCTGGGCCAAATCAGAAGCGAGGTGACAGATCTAAATCAGTGGACAGTGTAATATCAGAATAGAGCATGTATTAAAACCATGCAACCAGAGCTGATTATTATCAGGGACGTGCAGTCAGGGGAGGCAGGGGAGGCAGTGCCTCCCCTGTCATTAATGATTAATATAATAATACAATTCAAAGAAAATACTTATGACACATATTATGTGTCATAAGTATATGCTTTGTATTATTATAATCATTTTTACTCTTTTTCTTTTTTATTAGATTAGGAGGCATCATGAGCGATGCCTCCCGCTGTCTATATTAAAGCAGCAGACACAGGGGCGGGCAGTGGGCAGGGCTGAGCTCCGGGGCTGTAAAAGCGCATTTAAAAAAGTCATATAGGCGGCACCTATAGCGGTGCCTCGGTGACAGGGACGTGCTTTCTGCCTATATGAAAGCACACCCCTGTCACTGAGACAGATGTGATTGGGCACAGTGGTGTTGTCTCAGTGACAGGGGCGTGCTTTCATATAGGCAGAAAGCACGTCCCTGATGTCCATCACCGTGGCACTGCTATAGGTGGGGTGCCTGCCATGTATAGCACAGTGCCGATTTTAAAGGTGAGCGGCTCGTTCGCTCACCTGTATTGCCGGGGGGAGCGGGCAGAGCTGGGCACGGCTCCCAGCTCCTGCTGTTACTGTATCTGGTCTCCGGCGCACGCTACAGGAAGAGATTCTGCTCCAAGGCTGAGCAGGCAGGCGGCGCGGAGGAGCGACTCCAGACAGCCGAGGTAAGTAAACTTAAGGGGGGACTGGGGGCACATTATAAAAACGGGGAATGGGGCCACACTGCACCGCTAAATCATTTTTCAATATGGGGGGGGGGGGGGGGGGGGCTGCCGTAAAAAGATAAAAAGATGGGGCACAGAAAAGTACGTATTTGTTTATATTAATAAATACCTCCATTCCCCCTGCACATTTCTGTGAAATATATATATATATATATATAGGCACCAGGCCAGGGCCTACAGACACTAGCTGAGGGGGTGACAAGCCGCATCCACTATATATATACACACATACTGTAGGACGTGGCCAGGCACTCCCTCAGCCAGTGTCTATAGGCCCTGGTTCATATATAAATATATATATATATATATATATATATATATATATATATATATATATATATATATATATATATATATATATATATATATATATATATATATATATAATTTTATTTTTTTTCACAGAAATGTACAGGGAATGTGGTGTTATTTATTAATATATATAAACATATATATTAATATTATATATATATATATATATAACTATTTTTCTGTGCCCCATCTGATATTTTTACAGCGAACGCCCCCCCCCCCCCCCCCCCCCATATTGAAAAATGATTGTGCAGGGGGGCCCAGAGCATTTTTTGCACCTGGGCCCATGGTCCGCCAGTTTCGCCACTGGTCCAGGTGCCTGTCCCTGGACGCTTGGGAATCCATGCAGTGCCTGACGCTGAGCCAAACGGTAATGTGTGTCTGGGGGCTGTTTTTTTTTTTTAAAGTGGCACATGTGTTTGTGTGTGTGTTTGTGTTAAGTGACAGACTTGTTTGTGTCGTGACAGAGGTGTGTATCTGTGTATTTGTGTAAAGTGACAGAGGTGTGTGTTTGTGTAAAGTGATAGAGGTGGAGGTGTGTACTGTCTCTGTGTGTTTGTGTAAAATGAGTGTTTTTAAATGAAGTATATTTGCCCAATGTACTAGCCTCAGAGGTTCTTTTAAAAAGTATTGGGCCAATATACTTCATTTAAAATGACACTTATTTTACACAATCACACAGAAACACCTCTGTCACTTTACAAAACACACACCTCTGTCACTTTACACAAATATACAGATACACAACTCTGTCAGAACACAAACACAGACAAGTCTGCCCCTTAAGAGGCTATTACATTTGGCCACATTTTTTTTAAATTAAAAAATGTATGTGGGCAGACGCCATGGCGGCTTGGTGGAGCCAGCGATGGCAAACGCTGGGTACAGGTTGCTTCTTTCAGCGCTGACAGGTAGGAGCTGTTCTGCTTATGCAGGGGGCAGCTACCGTACCTGCCTGTCAGCGCAGGAGCAACCGGTACCCAATGCTCCCCACAGAGCCTGTCGGCGCTGGTTCCACCAAACCAGTGCCTCACCAACCACAAACCTCACCGCACGTCCCTGATTATTATTATACCAGTGTCTTATATAGCGCACACATATTCCGCAGCGCTTTACAGAGAATATTTGAACATTCACATCAGTTCCTGCCCCAGTGGAGCTTACAATCTATATTCCCTACCACATGTACACACACACAGACATTATAGGGTTAATTTTGTTGGAGCCAATTAACCTACAAGTATATATTTGGATTGTGGGAGGAAACCGGAGTACCTGGGAGAATATACAAACTCCGCACAGTTATGGCCATGGTGGAAATAGAACCTATGACCTTAGCATTGAGGTCGAACCATTACACTGTCCGTGCTGCACCAGCGATGATACTTTGCAGCAGAGCACAGTGCCCCCATTAATTTACAATCATTTGATCTGTTTATGGTTATAGGAAAGGATTTATAATTTTATTCCATTGCATTATTCATGACCGAACCAACCGATTTTTCTGCTCAAAGCCCCAGAACATGTATATCTGCACTTTATTGCAAGTTGCCATAGCCAAACCGTTTTTGGTACAGTGCTATGAAATAATCCTATTCTAGTTTGCTAGTAAAACATCCCAAGGGTGTAAATCCTCCTTCCCTGGGCATGGTGCCCCCCGGCTATCAAGTGTAATGTGTGTTCGCATCCTCTTCTGAAATCCGCATCCGATAGCATGCTTTTCATGTGTGTGATGGTTCTCATTTGCATTGGAAACAGATTCCTCTTCACAGCGACCATATTTTAACACTGAGTGTTCTATGTGTATTTGTTAATTTAAGCGTGCATCATGTGAGCTGCTGGTCACAGGGCCACCCTTGCAGTGTATGCAGCAGAGTACAAATAAGGCTTATAACAATGGAAGCATTTGTTAGAGAACAGGGGATGGACGGGGGGAAATTCTATATTGGCCACCCTTTAGTCCAGATTGAAAAGCTTGTTAAAGCTCTGGGACATGAAAGTGATAATATGTTTTATAACCGATATCTCAGATATATAATATTATTTTTATCCAGCTATAATAAAATATGATCTTTTTTCTTTCTTTAGTTAATCTGTGACTATTTGATCAGGCCAAGGTACACCTTAAGGTGGCCATACACACGCTGATTTATCTTCAGTTCTGGCTGGTTGGAACAAAAACATGGTTATGGATGAGAGCAAATGACAGTTGACCATTTGCTTGGAAATGCTGGAAACATGACAAACTGTCACTCATACATAACCATGTTTTTGTTCCAACCAGCCAGATCTGCAGATAAATCTTACTAGTGTATGGGCACCTTTAGGCTGGGAACACGATATCCAGTGACCGCGCAACTGATCTACCCTTATAAGCCCGTTTAGCACGGAGTAAATCAGATTTTACAAAAACCCTCTGATGATGGCTATGAGCGAACAACTGTGTGTGCACACTATACAATGTGGCCAATTTCAATCTGCACTGGGTTATTGGCAGATATGTAGGTAATTCCCTCTGTGGCATCTTACAGTGAAGCCATGTACACTCACGGTGGGATTTGGCCAGGCGATTTTGACTAGATAGTAAATTCACCTAGCAAGTGTTGCACCGTGTGTATACTGCGGGCAATCGCGATGCTCATTCACATTCTCGTCAGGCAGAATAGACCGTACAGGCAAGGCAATTTTGACTAAGCTGTGTATTTGGCCTATGGCCGAATCAGCCTTTCCGAGATCGTCCACGGGCTTTATCCGCGTGTACACCCCTTAAAACACGTGTATGCAACCTACGCTCTTGCCGTATTTTTCAGCGCATTGACCTAACCTTATTGTAAGCTGTACTTGCTGACTGGGACAGGCAAGATCCTCGCGATCCTAACTGGTTGCTGTCGGCCTAAATTGTCGTACAAGTAGAAGTATCCTCCTCTAACAACCTGGACTATGCAGCACACATTTCGGTACTCTTTACCTAGAACGGCGCCCGCGATTGGCATCGCGGGCGTCGGGGGTAAAAAATCGCGGTCATCGTATGCACATAAAAAAACGGGTGCGACGCGATGCCCGCGATTTTCCCATAGGGATCAATGTTAAAAGTCAGATTGGACGCGATTTTAGTGTTAAATGCCTCAATGGCCGCGATTTTTACATAGGAAACAATGTTAAATAGGCCACAGAGCCCAAATAGTCCCCCTGAAGTCTGAAATGGCCCCCACAATTTTTAACGCCACCCCACGATCAACGTGAACCCGAAGCGTGGCGAGCGCAGCGAGCCCGCGAGGGGCGGCGGTACGCGTCCTCCGACCTTTTCATACCCCCACTATCCACGTCGGCGTGGAGTTGAGAATAGAATAGTGTGGCGAGCCCCGCGAGGGGACGCGGATACCTGTGAAGCCCGCGAAGGGACGCATTTACCTGTGAAGGTATCCGCGTCCCCTCGCAGGGCTCGCCACGCTTCGGGCTCGGTGGCTCGCTGCGCTCGCCACACTATTCTATTCTCAACTCCACGCCGACGTGGATAGTGGGGGTATGAAAAGGTCGGAGGACGCGTACCGCCGACCCTCGCGGGCTCGCTGCGCTCGCCACGCTTCGGGTTGACGTTGATCGTGGGGTGGCGTTAACAATTGTGGGGGCCATTTCAGACTTTAGGGTGACTATTTGGGCTCTGTGGGCCATTTAACATTGTTTCCTATGGAAAAATCGCGGGCATTGAGGCATTGAACACTAAAATCTCGTCCAATCAGACTTTTAACATTGATCCCTATGGGAAATCGCGGGCATCGCATCGCACCCGTTTTTTAGTGCATACGATGGTCGCGATGGGCGCCGTTCTAGGTAAAGAGTACCCACATTTCCCATGTATTTGATATTTAATGTAACATATTTTTACATTTACAATTAATAATTGCAATTCAAATAAGTTCCCTGTTATAAATGCCACATTTATCTGAACTGATAAGTATAATACTGTGGATTAATCTTGTGTGATTATGCTGTGCTGTTAATTAATAACGGAATTTCCTGCACTATATAAAAAACTTATTAAATACATTTCCTCATTGGAGTGATTACGATGTTTGTATTAACTTTGGTTTTTGTGGTTGTTCAGAATTGGTGGTGTAATATAGGACACTTGTCACCATTAGTTAATATATTTTCTAATATTATTAAATGGAAAATAAAAGCTATTAGGCTTAGCCACAATCAATATTTATTTCCCTTCAGGTCTCTTCCTTCCCTACTGGCTGCTGCAGCCTAATGACAAACACTCTGTATTATTTAGTATGACACTGGCTTTGTAGGCTGGAATGCAAATCACATTTCCTGCTTTAATTGATCACATTATAGTTTTATATGTTCTAAGTAGGGTGGCCAATCCCGGGATCGGGATCGGCGGGATCCCGGGATTTCAATCAGATTTCGGGATTAGACTGTTCATGCGCAGTCTAATGGTGGGCAGCGTCTGAGCACTCGCTCAGACGCTGCCCGACTGTTCCCGAATCCTGACCCCGGCGTACGGCCTGCGTAGCATGACCGTAGAGGTCACGCTGCGCAGCCCACACCGCCCACTCTGAAGCAGCCTTCTCCTGTGCCCGCCCCCTTCCAGTCTCCTCCGGCCTGCCCTGCCTCTTCGTTCTCCGGCCTGCCTGCCTGCTAAGAATGAGGTGCACGAGCCTGGAGGCACCGCACCTCCGAACCCACTCCACTCCCGGCCGGCAGCCCGTTAATGTGAGGAAATGTGCGGGTCGGCCGGTGTGGGGGTGGGTATGCTGTGCTGCATGTTTATCCTCTGAGTCATTGCAGGTGCAGAACTGTATTAGGGATGCCATTCCCGGGAATCCCGGGATTGAGCATTTTTCAATCCCGGGATTGAAAAAATGCCCCGGGATTGGCATCCCTAGTTCTAAGTTACCAGCCCCATCAATATGACAGAACCGCATACCAGTAATGTCAGCACCAGGAGCTGTAGTTGCCCAAATGGAGCAAATCTTACATTTCTCCATCGTACACCGTCTGGTGGCTGCCGGTGTGCAAAACCCTTGAAACCCCCCCCATAGATGTGAGGAGTATTTTATTATAAAGGATAAGAACACAGCAACTATTTCTGCCATTATTCTACCTTTTTAATTCAACAACTAATGTACTTTCATTCAGAACAATATACACACTGGCAACAATAAATAATGGGGAAGAATTGTATAAAAGCTTGGAGAAGGATCAAGTGGAGAGAAATAAAGTACAAGCCAGTCAGCTCCTAACTGCCATGTTACAGGCGGTGTTTGAAAATTGCAGCTAGGAGCTGATTGGTTGTCACTTTTTCTCTCTCCAAGCTTGGATCAATGTATCTATTGTTTTCTTACATACCGTAATTCTGCGCTTGACCAACAGGCAGGAATGTTGCTCGGTTAGGTGACCATAATACATCACTGGGTATTGTTAGCATGCATGCAAGATCACACACACACACGTATTTTACAGCCCCATTTATCACAGTGCCAGATGGTAATAATTATTGGTTGCTCCTACATAGCTATAAGTATAGGAGGGGTGCAATTTTGTGAATTCAGATCACAAGCTCATGGAGAATGAATTAGGGACATCCCTTTAAAAAAATAAGAATGGAAACATATTGGATTGGATATTGGAACAATCCTTTTCTTGAGAATATACATCCTCAGGTCCTCTTTAATAAAGAATCATTATTAACCCATTTGAGTGCCAAGTGAATATGTCAAAATAGGTGTAAAAATTGGCAAGCAAACCTTTTTAATCATCATAATGACCGGGAATGTTTACCTTCTATAGGAAATATAATCTTTTCTTGCACAACATTTTTTTTATTTGAATTTATTTAACAAATGTGAGCGACGCTGACATTTTTAGTGGATATTTAGAACAACAGAGATGTTGCCACTGAAAGGATTAAATGCAATTATAACTGTAATAATAACCAGTGGCAGTTACAAATGTGGGAAGCCACCCCAAGTAGTTTGGCAGCATGTGGGGTGGGTGGGGGGCAGCTGCCAATAACATGCCATTAGAATAGTGTATCGTTTTATTGATACCAGTAGATACTTTAGTCCTGTGTGTGACTGGACGCTTTTTCTTCTTGCCCCAGCAAATTGCCTTCAAGCACCTTGTTCAGAGAAACCGACAAAATGAGCAACAGACTCAGACCCCACCGGCCGTCAACTCCACCATCAAGCTGCCATTTATAATTGTGAATACCAGCAAGAAGACCGTCATAGATTGCAGCATTTCTAGTGACAAGTGAGTGCGGTGAAAGGTTTGCAGGGCTTAGCGCTGTGGTGGTGGGGTTCCAAATGTGGTCTAGTAAAGAATATATATTTAAGATGGTAATTGTAACTGGCACGTGGGCATTTGTGGGCAGCATTCTGTTATTTCTTATATAGCCAATACACAAGCCTGTGCCTGCCAAATGCATATGGCACATTCATGTCCTGCATGAATCCTTCCCTGGTAGTTACAGTTGGATGTGTCTCTTGCAGATTTGAATATCTTTTCAATTTTGACCATGCCTTTGAAATACATGATGACATCGAGGTACTAAAGAGGATGGGGATGTCATTCGGACTGGAATCCGGGAAATGCTCAACGGAGAATCTAAAACTGGCCAAATCCTTTGTACCGCGTTCCCTGGAAGGATATGTGACAGGTAAATTATAATTCAATGATCATGCTAAGAAGTGACTTTGTAGGTTTGGTAGCAGCAGGTCACAGAGTGAATACAGGGATGCATTTGCTTGATTTACTTGGGGGGTGTTTGCTGAATTGTAAAAAAAAAAAGGTAATTGAGAGTGGTAAATTCAGATTTTTATGTAACAATGTTTAATAACCAAATTCATATATATAGTCCTAGCTGGCCTTGATGTTAGATATTTTGGGTAAAGCGCCTCTAAAGTAATGGCGGCCTGGACATTGGATATGCTGCGTTCTCCAGGATTGGGAGAGGATTTAAATATTAATTTGGGACATTTCTTCTCTAGTTATGGAAGCATTGTATATTACCGTTGCTTACAGAAATATACAGAAGAGGCAGGCTTCATTAACCATTACAGAATGCAGCGTTTCCTTATAAGTGACCATTTCCCATATTTTTTCACGGAACCCTTAAGATGTGGTCACTTTCCTTTCTAATATCACTCCACTGTGACTGAAAGAGTTACATGGATGTGGGCAGGCCTGGGACACAAGGCTGCAGAATACAAAGTCATTAGGAGTTGGCGGCAGTAGGGATCCTCAGTCTAGGGCTTTGTCTGCCGCACAGAGCAGAGCTGGCTGCAGATTCGCTGTGCATATTAAACATGCAGCATTCATTGCCTCCTTGGTGACATCTCTTCTTAATGAAAGGGCTTTTCCTGTTGATCCCTCAGAACAGCCTGTGCAGAGAGGGGGAAATCCCATTCACATTACCTGGATAGAGTACTACCAATATAACTGCAAAATGATATCACATGCACAGTGCACAGAATTAACCTTCTGCCTCTTATTAAAACATGTGACCGTTCTATACAATAAATCTGGCCATTGCAAAAGTTTGTATGTTTGTTCTATAACTCACTAATCTCTGTGTATGGAAGAAGCCCAAGTCATTCTTATTTATAGCCGCTGCCAAGAGCAGCTCATGGATGAAAGTACATAGGCCAGCCAGTCCTATCTCTCAGCAGATTTAATTCAGCCGGTGGGCAATAATGCCTGCTTAATCAAGAAAGTTCGTTTATCACAAGGAAGCATGATATGTTTGTCATATGGCGGTGTATGTCACATGTATATTTGAATGCATTGGCATCTGTTGTGGAATAAAGCCCCACCGATGCTCTGATTGGCCACAGTATGGTCTAGTTCTGTCACTGTTCCAGTGCTGTGGTTGGTCCAATCTGGTCACTGTTCTTACTTTCTGAGTGGCCACAGGTGTTCCTATTACTGTTCTAATGCTCTGATTAGCCTTAGTTTATCCTAAACCTGTTGTGATTTGACTACGCCGATTGCCCGCATGATGGTCTTGTTCTCTTGTTGGACACAGGACTATGCTGGTCATTGTTCTCATGCTTAACCCTTTTGAGTGCCAATGTTTCTGTGAGGGATCCTCAAAATATACGCTATAAATGGGTGCAATATTTAACTAAACGTTTGCACTCAAAGGGTTAATTGACACAAAGTTTTCAAGTCCCGTCACAGTTTAGTGTTCTCTTTGGCCACAGATTGGTCTAATCCTGACACTGTTCTCATTGTCTGATTGTGCAAAGATTAAAATAACACTAATATGCACTGAGTTTACGGCAAATGTCCTGGTGGATTTCAAAAGAACACCTGTATCTGTATTGAAGGCTGCATGCATGATTCCACCAAATGGGGGATGGGAACAGTTGGGGTGCCTTGGGGCCCGTGTTTGGGGACCCCTGTCCTAAACCTTTTATTCCGACACTCTCGTTGTGTTTGTTTCACATAGGAATTAGTCTGCAATACAATGTGGTGTATTCAATGCTGGGGACGAGCTGTGACAGCGAACAGGGTCAGTATTCAACTGACCCCCCTGCGTACGCTGTTTCACCCCTCACTCCATTTTTGGAGCGAGGGGGGGAAATGGAGAATACGGCCGCTGAAACAGCGAAGCTCGCGGCTAAATGCAGTGGCCTCCCTGCATTAGCCTTGAGCCTCGCTGTTTGGGGGAATCGGAGGATTTCCCTGCGGCGTTGAATAGGGTGAGTATCCGGCGCGGGGGTTAAACAGCGAGGATCGCTTGGTTTCGACCTTCCCCGCCGTTTAACCCCCTCACAGGCCGCATTGAATACACTTTAATGTATCAGACACTCCAGTCCATTAAAGATAAAAAATAATAATATATCTTTCTGTAGCCCATTTTCTGGACATAATAGAATTTATAATGTTGTATCTGTGTTCTCCACAAGCCTGTATCTGATGATAATGTGACCATTCTGTTGTCTATGGTAAGAGAAGGTACAATAGGTGCCGAGGAGGTGCAGCAGCTGGGAAATAGGCTTGTGCCATATGGCTTTACACAGCAGATGTTCAGTGGGCATTTGTTACAGGCTAGGCCAAGGCCAGAGACCTCTGGTAACTGCATGAATACAATTAGAAACTGAGAGCGCGGCTTAAAACCAAACCCTCCCATGCATAATGCTGACTTCAGTATGTTCTGTGTGTTTTGTGCTAGACATGGCATCGGGGACATCTTGGGCAGAACAAGGACTTCATTTCAATGCATCGCAGACGGTCTCTGCAGCAAACTCCTCCAGCACTACCACTTACTCCCAATCCAGGTAGGACTGCATGATCTCTGCACCCTGCAGGAGTACAGTAGACGCACTCGAGTTATCCATGTGAAGAAGGTGGTTAAACAGAGCAATGGCATGATGGAACTTTGCCCTGTGGCAAATGGGGGAAAATCACTGGGCTGGGAATCGCTCAGCATACATACTGAGCGATTTTCTCACTTCTGAGCAATTTTCCTGGGGGTGGACGACTTGCCATAGCAGGACGCTATGGCAAGCCGTCCACCCCGTCAATCATCTGCTGGTAATATCACGAATCCGCGCTCGCCACTCATCGCTGGCACGCACACACTGGGGCGGCTTTTGACCTGAAAGTAAATGGTAAAACTGACCTGCTTTCAGCTCACAGTCGCCCAGTGTGTGCATGGGCCTGTACTCCTGACATGGGAATGTGTGAGATGACAGCCATTCTGAGTAAGAGTCATATGACATGTAGCCTGAATGTGATCCACAGCTACCCAGTTGACCTGAGCTGTGTCACTGAGCTGCCGGGTAATAAACATACTGTCACAGCTGTGAGAAAATGTGCAGCATGTGAGGGGCTGCCGTAGCCCATTGGTGAACAGAGGGTGCGTCAGCAACATACGAGATCTGCACACTGGACGAGTTAGTAATGTATATGAAATTAGCGCATGACCTATGAAGTCCCAGAACAGTGTCAGACCACCCAATATCCTGGATCCCATAGTGGTTTATTTCCTATCAATGAAATGATTGTTGTGGTCTCTGATTATCAAGATGCAAGGTGGGAGTCACCAACTGGATCCTTCAGTCTCATTATGATCTTAGAAATAGCCTGGGGGCTGCCCAATAAAGTATTTACTCCCAGACACACCCCTCTTTGAGAAATTAGTTTCAAAGTTTTTTTTATCGCAATGGCTAATTATCAAAATAGCACAATAATGTTCTTCTCTTTTGGGGTAGACGATACGAGCAATCCAAAGTATCACCACATACTGTAAGTAGCCATACTTGGTAGCTGCATTGGTTCGGTATCTGATGTCGGCTTCTGTTGTGCTGTACTGCAGTGTATCCCAGTCACTAGACAACCAAGAATAGTCTGGTATTTCTTCCAATTCAATCAAAATGTGTGATACATGAAGGAGTTGCTATTCTTGGTGATCTTACTGCAGCCGGAGCAGACACTCAATGAGTCCGATGCACTGGAGTATGAAGGCCTGATGTACACAAAGGTGTATTCAATGTGGCCGGTGAGGGGGGCTAAACAGTGATCCTTGGCGCTTAACCCCTGCGCCGGCTGCTCACCATATTCAACGTTCTGGGGGAATTCTTGCTGTCTGAGGATGGCGAGAATTCCCCCAAACAGCCAGGCTCGCGGCTAATGCAGGGAGCCATTTTCAGGGGTCAGTTAAATACTGACTCTGTGAGCTGTGACAGTGAGTAGACAGCACTGCTCGCTGTCACAGCTCGCAGAAATCATTGAATACACCCCAAAATGTATGTTAGTGGAGGTGGGAGAGAAGTTGTTTTACAGCATAGGCCAGGCCAGTGAGGCAGGTGGGAAGGGTACTAGGCCCACAAAATACTCCAAAGGTGCTGTGCTTGTGTCCAGCAGCGCCCATCTGTGACCTGTTTTCGAGAGCTCACACACACGCCATCCAGTGGGTTGCGGATGCACATGCAGTGCATCTGCAGAGACCGCAAGCACACTAGTTGCAGCCATTGACCTGTGATTGTCGCTGCTAACAGCAAATGTGAGCAAGGACTTATCTGTTTATACTCCCGTTTTCTGACATAATTTTTTGCTCTTCTTTTTTCCCTCCCCCCACACAGTGTAAATCCCGGATTATTTTTCGACACCGAAGTTTCTCTGACAAACAGCAGCCACCACTCTAGTTCTGGAACTTCCCATTACACGGAGTCTCGGGGGGAGACACCATGTTCATTTGATGACTATGATGAAGACGATTCCTCTTCTCTGGAATAGTGTCAGTATGGCGTGTACGTGTAAGGATGTATATGTAAGTGTGTACGCGTAGTGTAGTCTTCCAACGCAATTTCGATGGCTGTCCGCATCGAGATCTTAGACTATCTTCTCCGAATGAGGACGAGCAGTGGACACTGCCATATTTTCAGAATGCTTTAAGATGGCGTCTTGCCGGATGTGGAATGACGTGATTGCCCCAATAACACGATTTGGTTTTGGTTGGCAGGCAGGGAACAAACACAGGGTATGTGAATTTTTTTTATTTTATTTTTTTGTCCTTCCCGCTGTGAAAGTACATTTTCATTTTTTTCTGCATGGCTGCTGGAGCAACGCCTTTTGGATAACGCATCTTTTGGAAATTCCTGTCATAAGCTCGAGACCACTTTGGTATCCAAGAGAAACAAGTCCATTTAGGAGACATGTCTGCCAACGATCTATAAAATCGACGCTGCTAAGTCCTGATTGCTGCAGATATCGGGGGCAAATCAGACTATTTTTGTTTCTATTGAAGTGGTTGTCTTTCACACAAGGAACTAAAACATTTTAGCACCGGCTATACTGAAAATAAAGGGGAATACTGTGATGGGGAATGCTGTTGAGGTAACCCAGGTTGTTTTTTTTTTTTTTTTGTCAGTTGTGAGCAATGTGTGGTATTGGGAAATGTTTTATCCATCGTGTATATAGCACAGCAGCAGAACAGAGTCACGATTTACAGTTGGAAACGGACAGGACACATTCACGATGTTCTAGGTGCAGCTCACAAGGAATTTCAACATTCAGTGACAAATACACGTCTAAAAGAAGATTTATTAAGGTGTGCCCATCTCATACACGCAGTGCCAGCAGTCATTCTGTGGGCTGTCCAAAGATGCAGCCTATTAGGGCGCTAAACTATGAGGCAAGCTGACTAGTCGATTGATAAGCTTTACTTCTAATGAGCAAGACTACAAAATGGCCGCCTCTGCTGTGTGTAGGGTATGCGCAGGATATACAGTAGGTGTTTGAGTTCCGCTTTCATTGTTCACTAGAGAGGATACTTATTGGAACTCTAAGCCAATTAATGTTATTTTACTAGAACTGCTGGAATTTTTCAAAATAAAAGCCCAAAAATCATCTGCCATGTTCAAAAAAAATATATATAGAAACATTTCATTGTTTTGTTCATTTTGTCAGCAGGAGAAGAATTTATTCCTAAAAAAAAAAAAAAGAAGATGTAATGCTGCTAATAACTCTCATTGGTTACTCAATGTTGTCTTCTGTGTTGTTTGTATATGGCCAAAGCTTAAAAGAATTTATAATGTAGCTGTGCAGCTATATTGCGAGCCATGTATTTGCGCTGCGTCATAAGTTTTCTTTAATATTAGGAACATTTATTCTTGGTTTGTTTTTGTTTTTTTATCTATTACCGCCAGCCAGTTCACTTGTTTGTTTGTTTTATTTTTTTATAATTCTACAAATAATAGATTTTTTTTAAATTTAATTCAAAATCCTATATCTATAAAATGACCCAATTTATTGTTTTAATTTGTGATTTGAACATGTTTGTGTTTTTCTATTGCTTTTTCGGCTCATCTCGTCTCCTAAATGTATTGGTGGCTGCTTAGTCTGTGAGCTGATCAAATAAGGGTTGGGATCATTATGTCTACAGCATGTAGGTCGACAACATTAGGTCAGCATGGGAAAAGGTCGACATGGTTCTAGGTCGAAAGGTCATTAGTTCGACAGTGTGTAGGTCGACGTGGGTTTTTTTCACAGTTTTTTTGACCATGTCGAATGTTAACACAGTCGACACGGACACAGTTTAAAGTGCACCACATCGCATGCGGCTTCGGGCACGGTGCCTCGCTACGCTCGGCACACTATTTCATTCTCCCACCATGCCCTAGTGGATGGTTGGGCATGAAATACCGCCTGTCGGCACATGTTAGCTCAAAAAACTGTGAAAAACTCCTTTTGACTGTCGAACTAAAGACCTTTCGCCATTTCCCATGTCGACCTAATGGTGTTGACCTAATGACTGTCGACCATCATGCTGTAGACCAAATAACCGCATAATAATGGGGAAGATGAATTTAGCCTGGTGAAGAGATAAAGTGGTAGGTGATAATGCACCAGCCAACCAACTCCTAACTGTCATTTTTCAAACATAGCTGATTGGCTGGTGTGTTATCACCTATCTCTTCACCAGGCTTGATACATCTGCCCCAATGATAGGAAACTAGCCTCTCAGTGCTGTCTAGAACCGTGACAACCCTCCAATTGTCACCACTGTGCTTAGAAGACGGCTGCAGTTATCTTGTGGGCTGAACCACCATTCCTTGGAATGCTACCTTCTAAATTCCTTCAGGGGGAGAAAATTGAAAGAAACTACCAATCAGTGGGCTCCTATCATTTTTCAAACACAACCTGTAATGAGGCATTTAGGAGCTGAGTGGCTGATGCATTATTTCTGTCAGCATTATCACTGTCCAAGACTTTATCGAGACCCATATCACTCTCTAAAACCTATTCCTTCAAGTCATTAGTGTTCTGTGCCACGGTAGTGTGCATTCTTGTAAATGGTGGCCCAGGCCTCACAACTGCTTCTACTATAGTCAGGCAGTAGGTACATATTAAATACCGTGTAGTTTATTTAATTTGTGTGTGGAATATTATTCATTATCTTATGTTGCCCTATATGTTATAATTACCTGCAGATGTCTTTCTTGAAGCAGTTTAACCTCTATGTGAAAGGTTGACATAAGATAACATCATTTTGGTGTCTTTTACATATTTGTTTAGGGATGACCACACCAAGGTTGTCTTTTTATCATAGAAACTTATTAACCCACCAAGTTTATTCTCCAAGATCTAAGACTCCTGGTGCCGTTGGGTTATTGGGAACAGACACCTGTATCTCTGCTGTTCTAATGCACTTTGCACCCACCGCATGGAAACAAGGGGTGACAAGGAGTTTGCTGCTTCATCATAATGGGAGCATATTCAAAAACATCAAATAATATTGAACTTGCCAAAAAAAAACTGCAGTTTTGATTCATAGAAATATTGAGTATTTTACATGAAACTGCTGATTTTAGTATGTTTAAAATGCATAACAAATACCATTGGCAAGAAACCTTTTGTGTTTTTACCAGTACTAGCTTCCTGCAGCTGTTTTGTGGTTAATATCCATGATAATGCAGTCTGCTAAATTACCAGGTGAACAATGACATCAGTTACTAGTTCCCAGTGCATTGTGGGGATTAGCCCTGGTTTCAGGCCAGAGATTGGCTCCTTGTGCAGGTTACAGGAGCTTGGCGCATTTTTACAAGCAGTCATTGCAAAATATGGGATTTTACATCTGCTCTATGGTTTTTAGAAGATCAGTATAAATTCTTATCCATTAAGTGACACACAATAAATATAATGGATATGTCTGTTTTTGTTTTGTTTTTTTCTCCCCATTGGTAATTATGCAAATCCTAAGACTTATTATTTAACATTTTGAAATTAGAACCTATTATTTAAAGTTGACTTTAGAAACCTTTTAGTCTTGGTTAGGATAAAGCCAAACGAATAAGCTTGTATATCACAGCGGCTTTATTTCTGTGTGAGCAATAAGGCAGAAAATGTTATTTTAATGGTGTAAAAATGTTTTGTTTGAGGATGTTCGCTACAGTTATTACCCATCAGCTATTAAATAACAATAGTTTTATGGAAGAATCAATGGGAGGTGATTTGCCGAGATGGTGCAAATGTGCAGTAACCCATAGCAACCAACCAACCAACATTTTGCTTTTAGTACACTAATGTGGTCAGGATGGCCAACAGCGGATTCGTTGAAGCAGTTAGTAAGACATTCGCTGATTGGTTTCCTTTGGTTACTGCACTTGTGCACAATTTGCACCATGTTTGTAAATCAGCCCCAGAATGGGGTTCCCCAGCACAAGCCAACACATTAGCCGAGTCTACATGTCACTGTTTGCAGTCCCTCCATGTGTACCCCCTCTTACTATACCTCCGGTGGAGCAGAGTCCATTCCCAGACCTGATTTTGGCTATGTGCTGGGTGAACACTGTAGTTCTGGGAACGCTTGGGATCTTACAGTTCTGCTTGGTTGAAGTATTTATCGCTGCACCAGTGTGATGTTTTATATGGCCAGTGTGTGACAGGGCAATGTCATTAACTGTATCACTGCCGGGGAGAAGCACAGAGGTAACAGTGTCTTATTGGGGTGGGGGGTTGCTTTTCAACAGTGATTCAGTTTAAAGTATTTAATGCTGTAAATGCTCATTATCTTTCCAAGAAATTGTGTAACATACTAAATGTTTATCTCAGTAAAACTATTTTTGATTCCAATGTCTGGAATTCTTTACTGAAAATGATCTCTGTCTACAAATCTTATATGAATTGGGAAATAATTAGCGTGTTCCTGGTAGTACGAGAATAAATAAAGGAAGCGCCGCGGCTGTTCTTATTTTATCACCTTGGAATGATTCACATGCATCAATATTACAACGCCAATTTAATAATTAATTCAATGTCAATACATATAAAAAATTACATATAATGTGTTACTAAATGGCCATCAGTTAATACATTTTACACTAATGCATACCAAAAAGCAAGAAGAAATAAGTGATACTAAAAAAAAATGGATAAAATATGTACCATTAAAATATTGATGAGCGGCACAAATATGAGTCACTACTAAAAAAGAAAAAAATCAGATGATTCTGGGTGCACTTTTAAATGTCAATCCGGTCTTAGTGGAATATTAAAATAGTACTTTCCATTATAAGTGGTTTTTTTGGGAAATGCCGTGTACAGTCCCGCTGGTTACTGGGACAAAGATACTCACAGCAGGGGTCCACGCTAGATGTAGCAAGCAGATTTGGGGTAATATACCTGAATGTCCAGGAATGGAATCCCGTCCAATGTAGAAGCAAGCTGCAGCGGCTCGGCAGGTGTTTAGACCGTGTATGCGTCCAGGATGAGAGGCAGGTGCCGGCCGCGTACAGGATACGCTGGTGAATAAAGTTACGGGGAGGGATCTCACCCGTGTTAGATGTTGCTTTCCCCTCTGCAATCGAGTGGACTACGCTTCCCAGCGGTGACTGGATGAGATGAATCGTGATGAAATGTCCTGTTTTTGCTGATGAAGGACAAATCGGGTGACAGGCAGTGCAATCTATATAGCAATGTCCAGAATCATCAGAATATGGCTGCACAGATGTCCAGTAAAGGTCCACTAACGCGTTTCGCCCGATAGGGGCTTTTTTAAAGAGTATAAACATAACTATAATAATTTTATATTTATATAAAAAAAAATTCTACTAAGTATATATTTTTGGTCTTTGTTTGTTCCTGGTAGTACTGTTTATCACAGGACATTAAAGGGCACCTGTGGAACACTGGTCTAAAAACAAGCAATACCTACAGTACTGCTATTCATTTAATAAGGTTGGGGGGGATTGTTCTACTTGTGTTTTAGTAGTATAAACATCACATCTAGCATCCAAAGTTTGCAGTCGGTCAAGTAGCTCCTGCTGACGCAGACCACACTTGTATCTGTGGAAGATCAAGGCTCTCCAATAGCGTCTGTTGAGCTCAATAACAAGTTTGCGATGGAAGTGAACATGTTGTGCAGTGCTGCTCTTGGGGCTAATTCTGGTTGGATCGCATAAGCGCATTCCCCCAATGAGGAGGTTCTGCAGGTGCGTGTGACCTGCTCTGTGCTCGCGTCACACAATAGCGAACGCCTCTGCATGATTGATGCGTATGCGCAGAGGTGGCCGGGCCACCGGCATTTCTGTAAACGTTGACGTGAGCAGCTTATCATATGCGATTCTTACTGAATTAGGCCCAATTTACAGTTCTGCGACTTAACATTTCTCAAGAACTTTAGTTAGAGATTCCAGTTCTACTCTACCTACACCTTGAAACTTAATGTACACTCCTCGTACAACACAAATCAGAACTCAAAATGTATAAACCAGCATAAACAATGTGAAATAATACAAATAAAAGATGCAACTCTATTCCCTTCATGCTTGCAAATTTATTTCAGAGATCCATAAGGCTGTGTGCGCCAAATCCTGCAAATCCAGGGTGAGATGAGGGGCTATTGGAACTACACTTCATCCTGGGATCAAGTCTGAATTAAGCCCAATTTCATTAGGAGCAAGCAAGGGGTGTGGTATAGAGTACCGACAGTCGGGATCCTGACAGTCATTTAGCCCGACGTCGGGATCCCAACTGCCCGGACTCAGACTGCATGGTGAGCGCAACAAAACCACTTATGGGCTTGCTGCGCTCGCCACACTGCGGGCACGGTGGCTCGCTACGCTTGCCACCTATTCTATTCTCCCTCTATGGGGGTCGTGGACCCCCACGAGGGAGAATAGCCGGTGGCCATCGGGCAACCGTCTGTCGGAGTTTTGACAGTCGGGATCCCGACGTCGGGTATATGTTGGTATCGCGTCTGGCACCCGCAAGGAAGTCCAACTTGTTCTCAAAATGGGCAAAACCATTTTCACTGCTGGTGGGGCAGATGTAACATGTGCAGAGAGAGATTTTTTTTTTTTTAGGTCAAGATAACTGCACTAGTTTAATAACCAGTGCAGCTATAGCATACTTGCCTACCTGCCCCTCTCCATGACGGAGCAAATGCTCTGTTCCTGGCCTTCCCTGGTAATGTATGATTGCCAGCACCTGTGGTGAAACGCCTTTCTTATCAATGACCTAGCTCCCCACAGGTGATGGCAATCATACATTACCAGGGAAGTCCAGGAACAGAGCATTTTCTCCCTCATGGAGAGGGTCAGGTAGGCAAGCATGAGCTATAGTGGAACGAAACGTTCCAGCATGCCTTCCTCTGCAGTGACTAATGGAAGCAATCATGTGACTGGCTTCTGCTCTGTGATAATAAATAGAATAATGAATTGGAGTTTAGTCTACAATTATCTGTGATTGTTATTACTGATCTACAATACCGCAGATTGTTCACATAATTACTAGAGAGCACCAGGGTTTCTGTTAGGAATTTAATACGGATCTCCAAATGACTTTGTGTGTAGGAGCTCACAACCCCATTAGTGAAGAATGCTGCTGTACAGTCTGTGCCTGATGAAATCTAATCCCAGAAAATAAAGAGCCCCAGAAACCTAATCCTGCATTGTAGTGATTTCCGTTTAGATTGAGTTACCATTAGGCATGAAACGTCCTCATCCTCTGGGTGCTCTATCAGGGTGTTAAGCAACAAAGTGATGGACAATGATTTATTTCACATAAAACGGCTTTTTCTCTCAGAAATACTAATCTGAAAGTCCCCTGATCTCTGCAGATCCCACGGTGAAGGTCTGCTCGTGTTTCATTACTAAATATAAATAAATTGACGTGAATGATATTCTATATAGTGTATTTCTGGGACAGTTTAATTATTCTTAAGGCCCCCATACACTAGCCGATTTTGGTCAGATTTCAGCCAGATCAGTCGGATCTGGCCGAAATCGGACCAAAATCGGCTAGTTTTGATGTCCCCTCAGATCCGATGCGCGGTCCCGTGCGCATCGGATCTGCGTCGGGTGGTCGGACCTGCTGCACGTCCGACCACCCGACTTGGGACCTAGTAGAGGGAGCAGGGGGGGCTGGGGACGCTGCGGGGGACACAGGCGGCATAGAGCCGGGCAGGGGGAGCCGGCGGGAGCTGGCGGGAGCTGTCAGTACGGAAGGAAAAATAAAAAAGCCCATACAATGAATGGGCAGCCTGTGATTGGCTGAGCGCTCTCTCAGCCAGTCAGCAATTGGCTGAGAGAGCGCTCAGCAGCCAATCACAGGCTGCCCATTCATTGTATGGGCTTTTTTTTTCCTTCGGTACAGACAGCTCCCGGCTCCCCCTGCCCGGCTGAGCTGTAAGTAATTGCCGCCTCTGTGTCCCCCCGCAGCGTTCGTCCCCCCAGCCGCCTCAATGTCTCCCTGCCCCCTGCTCCCTTCACATTGCAGCTCTCCTGGAGTTGCAAATGATACATCGCATGCGATGTATCATTTGCAAAACTTGGCACATCAAGTGCCAAATCGTGTGTCCCCCTCCCGGGGAGCTGCAGGGGGGAATCGGGTCCGACTTGTCCTTAGGACAAGTCGGACTAATGTATGGGGGCCATAACCAATGTTCCCTCTAATTTTACGAAGGCTGTGTGCGGCAAATGATTTTGGCTGTGCAACTTTGGAAGGAAATTTAAATTTTTGTGCGTCACTTATATATAACTGGAAAATGACGTTCATCATTTGTGTTAACTTTACCTCAAAATGATATTAAACGTTTAAACATTCAAAACACAGCATACAATGTAGTTAATGGGTGAAACACACATTAATTGAGTCCACAACTGCAAAAAGGGACCACTGCTGCTTTGTGCGCTCTGTTGTAATGTCTGTGCGCACGCTCGTCGAATTGTGTGCGTGCGCACGTGCGCACAGCTTAGAGGGAACACTGGCCATAACTGTCAGTCAGTCAGGCTCATGATCTGCAGTCTATTGTTCCCTTCTTTCCTCATCCCTTAGAAATGTAGCCAGAAATGAGACTGGAAAATGAATCATGGGAAGAGGTTTGGTCCTTGAACTTCTTAAATCATCTATAGTTCTCTTAATACAAAATTGATTTCTTTATACTGTGCATCTGCTTCAGAGGGGGCTGCAAACCAGTTCAAAATTCAAATAGGGGAGCCACACCAACTGTAATTCCAAACGGACTCATTTGCAGTTAGTGTTTCTTTCCTATTTTGAACTGTGCTTTAGCACCTCCTCTGAAGCCGCCACTGTTAGTAGTGTTTAAGTGTGTGTCTCTGAAACACTGCCATCTGTTGGTAGCGAGTGAAACTACATCTTTCTCTAACACATGCACAAACAGAGGCAGTCACAAGGTAGCAGATTAGCTTTTAAAGCATTTGCTGTAAGCGAGCTTACTAGTATATACATATACTTGCTGTTTATCCCTGAAAGTATAGCCTTGTTGAACCTAACAATTCCCAATTTTTTAATGATCAGGCAAATGCCCCTGAAGTCACCCTGAGCTTGGGCCTGATTCAGACCAATCGCACAGCTGCGAATGCGCAGACTTGGAGAATATGGATAGACTCCTCATGGGTACGGCCTGTAGTAGGCATGCACGAGGCCTTAAGGTCCATACACACTGGGCGATTATGCCCAGCATGCATGGACGGCGATGATCGCTGTCATTGCTGGGGGGGGGGGAAATCCACCAAGTGCATACACACTGAGCGGCTTTCCCACTGCCAGGCGCTGTCAGCGCGGGGGGTGGATGGCTTTGCAAAGCTGTACTCAAAGCCGCTCATCTGCTGGTAATACTTTTATGACTTTGATCTGAAAGCCGCTCAAACTTGCTGATCAGTCGCCCAGTGTGTATGGGCCTTTGCTGCAATGAAAACCTGCAGGGTTTTTTTCTGGCCAGTTGCAAGGTGATTGAAAGAAAGAAAGAACGGCATTTGTTGGTGGTAACTGGATGTTTTCTGGGAGTGTTGGGGAAAACGCAGGGGTTTCCAGGTGTTTGAGGGGAGCGTGTGTGACGGAAGTTGTCGGATGGGGTCCAGAACTAGCATAGTTGCCCTGGGCTACACGCAGACTGGGAAAATCATTCAATGGAGAGCAGCTTGCGAATAGATTTGCAGGCGACACCCTGATCCAGCAATTAATAGGCTTGCAAAATGTAGGGCAGGGTATACCTGGAAGACTCTGAAAATTAGCAGCAGTGCGATCAGGTCTGAATAGGGCCGCTTGTACCAGAAGGAATGTGCCTTGATCATGTTAATAGCTCAGACTTATTATTAGGGGTTTCGGTTACTTAGCTGGATTTTTTCATTTTCTCCCTTTGTAGTAACATTGTAGTGCACCAGGATGGACATATGATACTAATAGTGCGGTAACCAGCAAATTACTATCCTGGGAAGTCTCCATTTCCAGGTTTCCAACTTGGCTGATGTAGTGTACACAAGTGGCCATTATTGGAAAATATCTGTTTGTTTCATTGAAAATCAAACGCAAAAATATTATACACCTTGATGTAGGGTCATGTATACGGACAGGAACTATTAGGGCCCATTCCCTGCCATGGCAGCTTCTTAACTCCTTGGGAAGGGGTGGGGAAACCCCAAACCTACATGGCTCTTCAAACTGGCCATGGTGCCACCCACATGATGCCATTGTCTCGATAGGGACCATGATCTGGCTGAATAGATCAAGCTGTAAATTGCATTAGCCAGGAGTGGTCAAACCGGTCCTTAAGGTCTCCCAACGTCCACATTTTCCATATCACCTAGCTGGTGCACAGCTGTAGTCATTACTAACTCTCACATTTTCCAAGTTACCTAGCTGGTGCACAGCTGTAGTCATTACTAACTCTCACATTTCCCAGTACACCTAGCTGGTGCACAGCTGCAGTCACTGCCTACAGTCACATTATCAAACCTGCTTCATTTATTCCTACTATAGATCCACAGGTTGCCTGAGACACATGAACTTGAGGACAGGTTTGGCCACCCCTGACTTTGGCCCAATATGCGATATTGTAGCCAATAGTGCACAATAGCTAGAGAGGGATCTGAAGGATCCTTTTTGTGGGTATGTTGAGAGGATGTGCAGATGATTCTTTCAGCAGGTGACGTATGGGGTGACTGTTTATCAATCCATCTAGATTGCAGAATCTTAATGTTGTCCCAGATAGGGTTAAACATCTATTCTCTAAGGATCATGGCCAGAATCGAGCACAGAATTCCATCACAAGACCTACCTAAACTTAGACATGTATTTGTACCATCGCACCCACCCAGACTGCTGCAATGCCTTCTAACTTAGTCTTCCATAAAAAGAATTGCATCAAAATGATACAAAATGCATTTGCCAGATTATTAACCAACTAGCCCAATAACATCTATTCTGTGCTCTCTGTAACATGGTGAATTGTATTTAAGATTGGCTTCCAGAGTTTCAAAGTCTTAGGGTGCATACACACTGTACAATTTTTTTGACCAATTTGGTTGAAAGACATTTCCATTGAACCCAGTGTCCTGGACTAGAGATGTTGACGAAAGATATTGACGACAGACAAAAGAAGAAAGATCTAGCTACAGTTTATAGGCTCTTTTTTGAAAGATATTCAAATTGAGCTGCATGCACAGTTGACGAACAATCTTGATGAACAACTGGCGGGTATGCGCATCATCATTCATCGTTTGTTTGTTGACAATATCTTTTGTCAACATCTTTCGTCCAGGACACTGGGTTCAATGGAAATGTCTTTCAACCAAATTGGTCAAAAAAATTGTACAGTGTGTATGCACCTTTACATAACCAGACCCAAGGTACTGGAAGCAGCTTCTGATCTTTCACCGTCTCTCTTGTTAACAGCATAGATGTTGGACTGGCTTGACTCTTTTCCCACACGCTATAATCATTCAATAACAGACTCGGGGGCCTCTGTGCTAAGCCTTAGGGCAGTGGTAGCCAACTCCAGTCCTTGAGAGCTACCACCAGTTCACATTTTCCAGACAACCTAGCTGCTGCACAGGTAAACTCATTAAGGTGCGTACACACGGGGGAGATATATTGCTCAGTTTCTCATCAGAGATGGTCGCTGATGAAAGGGAACCTCTGCCGGCGGTGCCGCAGAGGTAATCAGCTGGTTGCAGGAGCAAGCTCCTGCAACCAGCGATTAGAGTGGGACTGAAAACGGGAGCGCACACCCGGCGATTTATCACCAGGGCACACTCCCATCACTGGCAACATGGTCACCAGCGACCATATTCCCAGGGATTTCAGCCTTTATCGCCCCCGTGTGTACATACCCGGTTTCCCCGATAATAAGACCTACCCCGATAATAAACCCTACCCTTATTTCTGGACAACTGGACAAAATAAGCCCTACCTCGAAAATAAGCCCTAGCTAAATCGCCATTTTGCCCAGTCCTTGTGCTAAACTTCCAGCCCCCAGCCCCCCCCCGGGAGCAGAGTGACTGAGTGGTGGAAAGGCTGAGTGGCTGAAAAACACAGAAGGAAAGGAAAGCGGCAGTTGTGCTTAAAGTATAATGTGATTGAGGGGCATGATGTGGATAAAAGCAGGGACTGAGGGGCTAAAACAAGCCCTACCCCGAAAATAAGCCCTATGGTGTTTTTTGGACTGAACAAAAAAAATAAGACAGTGTCTTATTATAGGGGAAACACGGTAGCTTTACTCGCTAACACATTTTAAAAGATCCACAGTTGGAGCTAATTATTTCACTTGTGATTCTGTGAGGAGATTTGGAAAACATTAACTGTTGGTAGCTCTCGAGGACTGTAGTTGGCTACCCCAGCCTTAGAGCAATAGAACATGGATGAGACAAACATAACCAATCAAGCAGCTCCTGTCATTTTTTTTCCCCCAAACAGTCTGTGGCATGGCAGGTAGGAGCTGATTGGCTAATACTTAATCTCCATTTATTTTTCTGTCTCCAACACTTATTGAATAGACCCCTCAAAACTTACCTATTTAAAAAGTGCTCTCGCACTGCTGAGCGCTTCTGGAAGAAATCACGCTCCCTTGCGGGTTATCTCCACTTTTAAAATTAATTCTTTCCTCCTTCAGCTCTGCCCTTGCTATGGCCAAGGAATCCTACTTTAAGTCCCTCATCCTTTCGCAATCATCCAATCCCCGCAGGCTCTTCGCCACCTTCAACTCCTTGCTCTCCCCCCCTCCTCCAGCTCTTCCGTCCTCCATCGTAGCCGCTGATTTTGCTACCTACTTTTCAACCAAAATCTCCTCTCTAAGGACTGCCATCACTGCTGCCATGACCTCACCCTCTCCCTCCTACATCTCCACTCCCCTCCTTCCAACCCCTGTCCTCATTTTACCCCACCACTGCTGCTGAAGTCCACTCTATCCTTCAATCCGCTTCTCCCTCCACCTGCCCGCTCGATCCTATCCCCTCCAATATTATCCGTCGTCTCAGTCCGTCAGTCTGCTCTCACCTGGCTCACCTCTTTAATCTTTCCCTATCCTCTGGGATCTTCCCTTCCTCCTTCAAACACGCTCTTGTCTCCCCAATTCTCAAAAAAACAAATCTGGACCCCAACTCTCCATCCAACTACAGGCCCATCTCCCTCCTCCCTTTTGCCTCCAAGCTCCTAGAACGTCTGACCTATAATCGTCTCCTAAGCCACCTTACTGCTAACTTCATTCTAGACCCCCTCCAATCCGGGTTCCGCCCTTTACATTCCACTGAAACTGCCCTGACCAAAGTCACTAACGATCTACTATCGGCTAAATCCAAAGGCCTCTTCTCTATCCTCATCCAGCTTGATCTGTCGGCTGCCTTTGACACTGTTGACCACCCTCTCCTGCTCAACACCCTCCGCTCCTTTGGCATCACTGGCACGGTCTTCTCCTGGTTAACCTCCTACCTCTCCGATCGCTCCTTCTCCGTCTCCACTCCGAGCTCCTCCTCTCCTACTACCCCGCAGCCAGTCGGTGTTCCCCAAGGGTCAGTCCTTGGCCCTCTCCTCTTCTCCCTCTACACCACCTCTCTGGGCACCCTCATCAGCTCCTATGGTTTTCATTACCACCTTTATGCTGATGATACCCTAATCTATCTCTCCTCCCCCGACTTATCCCCATCACTCCTGTCCAAGGTCTCCGAATGCCTCACGGCCATCTCAGCCTGGATGACCCAACGCTTCCTGAAACTAAACATGGCTAAAACTGAACTTCTAATCTTCCATCCCCCGAACATCCCCTCTTCTCCCACTATCTCCATCAGCATTGGTGAAACCGAGATCACCTCCACCGACCAAACGCGCTGCCTCTGTGTCATCATTGACTCCTCCCTCTCTTTCACCCCCCACATTCGTGCTCTCTCACAGTCTTGCCGCTTTCACCTACGCAACATCTCACACATCAGACCATTCCTCTCCACTGACGCGACCAAAATTCTCATTCACTCTCTTGTCATCTCCCGCCTTGACTACTGCAACATCCTTCTTTCTGGGCTACCTCTCACCCGCCTCGCACCTCTCCAATCCATTCTTAACGCTGCTGCTAGGCTCATCTTCCTCTCCCGCCGCTCTACCTCCGCCTCCCCCCTCTGTCTATCTCTTCACTGGCTCCCCATTCCTTTCCGAGTTCTTTTTAAACTCCTCACCACCACCTACAAGGCTCTCTCCTCCTCCACAGCTCCCTACCTCTCTTCACTGATCTCTATCCACACTCCCTCCCGTCCTCTTCGCTCCATCGCTGACCGCCGACTGACCTCTCACCAAATCACCTCCTCCCACTCCCGTGTCCAAGACTTCTCTCGCGCTGCCCCCCTGCACTGGAACAACCTCCCGCCACCCATCAGGCTATCTGATTCCCTTACCTCCTTCAAGCGCTCCCTCAAAACCCACTTTTTTCGACTAGCCTATCCCTCCTAACCTCTTTTGATCCTCCTATCCTGCCTCCATTCCTACTTATCCTATTGTATTTCGTTCGTCCACCCACCTATTTTTAGTATGTTAACTCTTATGAGTAGGGTCCTCCTTCCGCACATACTCACCCTACCTCATTGCCTCACCTGTGCTCCTGTCCTGTTCTTCCCTTCCTCTACTTCATCTTCAGTCTCCTCGACAATTTCCACACCTACTTCTGAACTGATGCTGATTTTAGTTCTACCAGCTATACCCCTATTTATACTGTATTTTTCAACACACCCTGTACGTTACCTTGTAATTTGTTTTTTTTTGTTTGCTATGTGTGGCGCCTTATAAATAAACGTACTACTACTACTACTGGATATTCACAATATATGTTGACTGTCACTTTATTTAACCCCTGGGAGTTTTTTTCTGTATATAAATTTATTTTATGTTTATTAAATATTATTTAAATACCTGTTCTATGTATTATTAAGCAGCATCTGGATTGTTTTACATTTTATTTAGCTTTTGTAGAGGTTGGCACCTCGAGGCTGATGATATACATCATATCATACACATCATATCCAGAAAATATCTGGAGCACCGCCCCATCTAGCACCTGCGATATTACTGAGGGTTTTCCCTCAAAATTTACGTGTTTACACACACATTTCCCCAATATCCATTCTTAAGTTGTTTTGTATACTGTGCTGTAGACGCAAACGTAAAGCACTTGGTATAGCACTCCTATTTGGAAACAAATGGTATATGAATATTACTATGGAATAAGTGAATGAAACATGGGGTCAGGAAACAGTGGTGATTTTCATCAAAATGTAAGCACTTGGAGGGAGAGGGCCTCATAGAAACATAGAATTTGATGGCAGATAAGAACCACTTGGCCCATCTAGTCTGCCTCTAGCTCCACGCTACCGTTACTGAAACAGAAGTTTGCAGAGTTTACCTCAAATCCTTTGACACATCTAGCCATTTGTCAGAAATTGGCCAATGGTGCGTTGTGTGGGCCTCGTTGATACATGGACGCATGGTTGTACAAGAAGCGTAGAAGTCCTCTTCTGTTTTCGAGGTCCCTATAAAGTGTAATACGGATACCTATCCTAGCCAGAGTGGTTATCTGCCAACAGACATAACTACTGTGGTATTGCACAGAACAAATGATCTATGATAATGATACTTTATATATGGCCATATCCTCATTGGGTCATAAGCAAACCTTGCATTTAGCTTTGGCAAAACATGGACACAGGGTTATTCTGATTCACTCGGAAAGACACAATCACTCTAATGGACAAAACCATATGTACTGCAGTTGGGGCTGATGTAACATGTGCAGAGTGAGTTAGATTTGGGGGGGGGGGGGGGGGGGGGGGGGAGAGATGTATTTACCCTGCACAGAAACAATAGAACACCAAAATCTAACGCTCTCTGCACATGTTACCTTTGTGAGTGAACCAGAATAACCCCCTTAGTCCCTGTTTACCATGTCCGGTGACAATCCCATACCAGCTCTGCCAGCACTTTGAGAAAGTTTGCCTAGTTCTCAATTTTTCTCCCAAAGCCCTGCTATATAAATCATTTAAAAATAATACATATTGCAGCAGTAACAGGTTTGTCTGATCAGAGGAATTCCCGGACTGCTTTCATACAGCCGCATCTCTATTTATATAAGAAAACTGCCCACACAATAGCACAGAGCTAGAGATGAACTAGGAGCCACGTTCATGCCAGAAGGGTGCTTTGTAAGTGACATTTTGGGGGGCTGTAGGGTTAAATTTAGAATACTGCATAAAAAAATAAATAAAAAAAAGGAACAGGAAAGAAAGTAGAGTCCAGAGCACAAAAGGAGAATTTCCTTCATCTGTAACCACTGACCTTGGTGGCAGATTACTATTGTCTGTAACAAATCCATTTCCCTGCAGTAGGAAACAAAGCCCTGGTCTGCAGGCCGCACAGCTATACAATCAGATCCAGGGTTATTTAGGGTTTGTGTCTTTAATAACCAGACACCCTCACCAATCATTGGAACCTAGTTCAAAACGCATGGCTCTACAGGACTTTCTTTCCAGGGCAGCATTTATCCACTACCACAGAGCTAGCATGCAGTCAGGAGATGGTGTCCTGAATGGGCACAGGTCGTCAGGAGATGGTGCCCTGAATGGGCACAGGTCTTCACTTTCTCAACAGCCTACCTACAGATGAAGAGGGAGCACTTATGTCTGGCTGTAGCATGTCTCCAATAGTGACCCTCAAAGTGGCTCTGGCTGGGAAATATATTATGGCCAAGCAATCCGGTGTGAGCATGCATTTCTGCTGATGAATACCTGCAGTGCCAGAGATTCGTTTTGCTGCCCCTGTGGTCTTTAAATTAAATGTGGGGAGGTAATTGGATTCTGCCAACCATGAATGTGTCAATGGCTGATGTGTTGCCAATTTCAAATCTCATATTGCCACCTAAGCTCTTGCAGGTCACAGTGAGGGGTGGCCCATCATTTAATATAGTCATTATACAGACTAGAGCAAACGCATAGTGGACAGAGTAGCATTCTGCGGCTTCCTTATTGTATGGCAGGGATGGGAAACCTTCGGCCCTCCAGCTGTTTAACTACACATGCCAGCATTCCCTGCAACTGTTGTAACATTGCCACATAGCAAACCTGTAACAAGGCACGCTGGGATGTGTAGTTCCACAACAGCTGGAGGGCCGAAGGTTCCCCATCCCTGTTGTATGGTAATAAAGCAGGGGGAGTTTATTACAAGTAGATGTATTAGTGATCCGAGTCCTAGGACACAGAATTGTATCACTTGCTCACAATCAGGTGGCTTACAGCAAACATGGAGACGTGCAAGCCGCCCATCGCAAAGGCCAGGAAATCTCTGTGCACCAACAGAGAGATCTGGTCTCTTCCCTCCCCCTAAACAGTGACACCTCAATTTTCACAGACAGTTGCTGCACCAAAACAGCATTGGACTGTCAATCACTGACAATCTGGTGTCATCCCTGCATCCTGTGTCACAGGCCCCATTCATACACGCAAAATGTATGAGATCCAATTATTAGATGCATCAAGTGTTGCCTATGAAGCAGGGATGGAGAACATTGGCACTCCAGCTGTTGAACTACACACCCCAGTATGCCCTGCTACAGTTTTGCTATTTGGCCATGCTAAAACTGTTGTATGGCATGCTGGGAAGCGTAGTTCAACAGCTGGAGGGCCAAGGGTCCCCATCCCTGCTCTAGAGCAGTAGAGCAGTCTGCTTATAGACTTTCAGTGGAGATGCACTTTAATATGAGATACTTTATACAAACTGTCAGCATTCTCATCAAATGACCGGCAAGATCCTTTTACATAAACCAACAGCTTCTGTTTATAAAGGATTCACCCTTTGCCATTTTTTCATATTTTATTTTCTTACATCATGGGATCAAAATAGAATTTGCATTGAGCAGCTCGAAAATGTCAAATTAAAATTAAAAGTACAAAACAAAATATAAATGGACAATACTGTATTGGGTTAGTACATGCCAAACCCTGTCTTCAAGGTAACCAACAGTCCGGGTTCCATGGATATCTCCGCTTGTGCACAGATGGTATAATAAAAGTGACTAAGCTATTATTTAAGTATCCTGTGCCTAAATACGGAAATCCTTACAACCTGGAACTGTTGGGTTACCCGATGACAGCATTTAGGAACCATTATGTTAAGTATTCACCTATTTTGCCAAGATACACCAAAATGCATTGTCTTAAGAGTCACAAAATGAATGGCATTCACTTGTTTGCTTTTAAAGTGTTACAACTGATAAAAAAAAAAAAATACATCTATATGTGAAATGTCCCACAAGTTTGTTAGTGCATTTCCCAATGAGCACTTCATCATACACTACTGAGAAGTCGCTTAAATTCTTATATTCCTTATATTTTGTTGCGGCCTGTTCCCATGTTAAAATATCTTAATTGACTAGAAAATGTGGCACTACATAGCGCAGTGCAGTAAACTATTTACAGATGTGTCTACATACATCTATCCACTGCGCTACAAGTCGTATAAGCGCACTGTGACTCTGTAGCGTTGTGCGTCTTGTGTGCAACTTTTTCCATTCTAATGAGTCTTATTTGCCCATATAGGAGCAAGCAGCTTCTGCTGCTTAAATATATATGCATGCCTATATTCTTTGTTTGCCTGCTGCTGTATCTGCATATGAAACGTTAAACAGGAATACACTGGAATTACTTAGTGTACTGGAATAGACTGTAAGGTAGCATTCCATAAGCAGATTCAGCCGTGGTCACACACAGAATGTAGGCATGCTGCATATCACTTTAATCAAGAAGCTGCTTTTGTGTCCTATATGCACTATTTTGTGCGAAAGAGTCACGCCACTAGAAGGGCTGTTTAACACGCATGGAAGCTACATGTTTGTGGACACATGTAGATACAGAATGTTGCATTTATAATCACATGGGCTTGAGGACAATATACTATGAAATAAATATGATCTAGACTATAAAATAGATATAAATATGGTGAGTTTGTAAAGGAAAGAGGTGTGTTCTAGCCCTGACATGGGGAGTGAGTAACTAAGGAACCCCTATAGGGCTTATGGTACTTGTGGAAGGTTGTAGGACCAACATTTACTTTGTGCCCAACAAGCCTTGAACCTAAGTATAGAAATAATCTAGTGGTCAACCAGTTACTATGCCAAGAATAGAAATTGTACCAATTGTGGGATTTAATAAAATGCCTGGATAAACAAAATGGGGGTAATAGACTATTTGTATTTCAAATCTAAACTATTCTTATAGCTTCTCTGTTACTCCAAGTATGGCTGAAAAACGTCTACATAAACCTTTACATAAAGGACGCCATTTAGCGAGTAAGAAATCTTCTACAATTCACATTTCCACTTTTAAAATCCACTTTATTTCGCTGTTTTTCATACAGGACTTAAGGCATCTGCACAAGACACACAATTCTTGCAGAGGTTATAAAATCTTTCCTTGATTTTTTTTTTGTATTTTTTCCTTTTTTTTTTTGTATTTATTTTGTTTGTACATGTTGGTCAGGTACCATTCACTTGTTTGTCATTTTTGTTCCCTAAAACTGTGTAGGCGTTTGAGATATGACAGTTAAACCAGTGTTAAATCAATTAAATATTTACATAGCACAACACATTAAGCTTGTAACACTCACAGAGGGGGCTTTGGGGAAGGAATAAAATCACATCAAAAATAGGACGAACACCACCAGTATTATGTTCGGAATCAGCTATTTACAGGTCCCCTAATATGAAATGATAATTTATTTGATTTTTTTTTTAAATTGTTTGTAAACTGGCCCCCCCATAGGGGCAGAGAGATGCGTGTAAGGGAGAATTTAACCTCTTCCAAATCGGAGAAGTCAGGAGAACCCAATCTAGCACTCTAAACACAGAAGAGGTTAAAGCATCAGATTTGGAAGCACATAGTAATGCTACCCTGAATCATGTGCCACTTATATCATCTTCCCAGATGGTTTCAGATTCTACAAAAAACTATGGCTGATTTAAAAACAAAAAACAAATAAAGAAGAAAAATATCAAAATAATAATTAAAAAAAAATATTAAAAACATAAAAAAAAAATCAAAAACAACTTATTCAACTGGACACTGTTCAGCTGCCTATTTTAATCCTTAATTTGGATTCTAAAATTCACTCGACCAAGGAACTTGTCTCGATCATCTTCGTTCTTCAAGTTGGGAGATCCGTGGATCTTGCACTCGACCAGTACTTCTGATATGCCGGTGGAATTGCCGGGTATAATTTTCACAGCAACCAAGGGCTGAACATAATTCAACTGTGGAGAGAAGGTAGTGTTAAGGGTTTTTCATTCCCACAAAGTACAACATTTCAGTACCAGTGGCACTTATTGTGCATCTAGATTTACCCACAGTGGCAGTAACCACTTGGACTGTTTTTACATCTCCGTGTTTAGTGCTGTACTTAAATAGGCCATGTCAAGCCTTGGAGAGTGATAAAGCAAAGAGACACTACCTACAAATGCCATGTTAGAGGCTGTGGGCCAGATGCACTAAGCTTCAAAAGTGATAAAATGGAGTGATAAACAGCCAACCAATCCTGATAAACCTGCCATCTCTGTGTTTGAAAAATGTCACGCAGGAACTGATTGGTTGCTTGTTTATCACTCTCCATTTTATCACTTTTGAAGATTAGTGCATCTGGCCCTGTATCTGAAAAAGGGCAATTGGCTGTTTTTTTCTCGCTCCCAGTACATCCGCCCCACAGTGTGACCGCACCTGGAATTTAACTACTCAAGGATGTTTGAATGAAAGCACTGTAATAGCAACAGTTAAGGTTCAATACATACACACACACACAACCTAAAGTCAGAAACTCTTACTTAAGGTCCATGTTAAATAAATGGGAACTCTGTAGTCAGGTCTTTTTTTTTTTTATCACTTTAGAATACGCTTGTTACTTACATGGGTCTTCTTTCCGTAGTACGGAAAATACATCAAGTCAATCTTTCCAAACTCCGGATAATACTGCAGGGTCACGTTGTCAGTCTGCAGAAATTAAGCCACATGTTTAACCTTTATTTAACTTTAAAAACGATGTATACTGCATAACAAGTACAGGTTGAGTATCCCTTATCCAATATGCTCGGGACCAGAAGCATTTTGGATAACTGATTATTCCGTACTTTGGAATATTTTTATATTTGAATGAGGTATCTTGTATATATGCGGTATAATCACATGAAATACACACAACTATATTTTATTTGTGCATAAAACAAGGTTTGTGTACGCTCAGACATGGAATTGTAATGCCAGTTACATATCCTGCCTCCAGTAGGTTTTATGCAAAAAAAAAAAAAGAAGAAAATACATTTTGGAGACTATGGTTTTCGGAATAATTTAGATAACGGATATTTAAAGGGAAACTCAGGATATTTAAAGAAGGGAAACTCAACCTGTAGTAATTTCTGCATCTCGCATATCAAATTACCCCATTTGGCATACTTAATAGTGGCAGCATAAATTGATATCAGAAAAAAATAATTCCAAAACCATCGTATGAAGGAGGCAAGAGGGCTAAAATATTGATTTTATTTATTTACCGTTTCTTATATAGCGCACACATATTCCGCAGCGCTTTACAGAAAATATTTTAACATTCACATCAGTCCCTGCCCCAGTGGAGCTTACAATCTATATTCCCTACCACATGTATACGCAGACATTCTAGGGTTAATTTGTTGGGAGCCAATTAACCTACCAGTATATTTTTGGATTGTGGGAGGAAACCGGAGTACCCGGAGGAAACCCACGCAAGCACAAGGAGAATATACAAACTCCGCACAGTTAGGGCCATGGTGGGAATTGAACCCATGACCTCAGCGCTGTGATGCAGTAATGCTAACCATTACACCATCCGTGCTGCCCATATTTTCATATAGTTCTCTTTATTTGAATGGATACGAATCATAAGATTGGCCATTGAACTGTAGGTTTGTTCTTACGGCAATGATGCTATTATCAGAGGGGATGGGAATTAGAAGGCCAGTTACCATGGATATGAAAGACGGAATAGTATTTACTAGGTTCTAAAATAGGAGATGCAAAATGTAAAGGAGTACAAGCTGGTTTTGACTATCAACAAATATAAAATGCGGCTTTAAAAAATCTTGCTTCTAAATTACTTAGATCTTGAAAATTGCCATAACTTGAATGCTAAGGCATTTGGTCCTCAGCACCGCATTTCTATAGATGTTCGGGAACGCATCTCCACAAAAGTACTGTAGTATTTTATGAACATTTGTTCCATAACTTTGAAGAGGACAGCTTGTGTATTCAGCTGCCTCAAGAAAAACAAAACACGAGAGTCAACTAGTAAGGGTGTGACTGCGACAGGGGGGGGGGGGAAGGTGCTGGCTTACAGCCTGTTACACAGAAACAGGACCCGCTGAGTTCTGTACACCCCAGCCGTGTTCTGCGGCATTGTGAGAATTCTCCACATACTCACATGAAGAAACCTTACAACAACCTCATCTGGTCACCCACCATGACAATTTCATAACAATCACTGATGGATATTTAGGCTGCCCCACTTTTTAAGTAAGCAGATAACTTTAAAAAAAAAAAATTGATAGAAGGCTATCATAAAAACATTTACAACAAGCATTGCATGAAATATCTACAGAGCATTGCCTCAACTACTGACTATTGCAATCTCCCATACGGTATTTGCATTGTGGGTCTAACTGTAAACAAAATAGGCAATAAAATGTCAGCAAAGGCAATTCACAGGAAACCAGAGCTAGATTTATAAAAATGTATATTGGTCTTTGAAAAGCGCCCCTGCCAACAAGAACAATTGCAGAAGCCTCTGCAGGGAGCAATGAAATAATGTGGTAAAAGTGGCTTTTAAAGATAAAAACATATTGTTTACAAGAGAATCACAGCTATATTTAATACTGTATTCAAGCACTGCCCACAGATGGTTTTGTCCCACCCACAGGAGGCCACTTTCCAGGTCCCAAGCACGTTGCCACCATCTGAGAGGACATAACCATGGATGGTCCTCCTGAGAGGACCACCTCCTAGGAACAGCATGACATGTTCCTAGGAGGTGGTTTTATACGATGTAGTCAATATGCCAACAGTTGGGATACCGGCGGTCAGGATGCAGACGCCAAGATCTTGACTGACATTACCACCTGCTGTAATCCCGGAGCCAGGGTCTATTCTTAATCATGGGGGTCCTCAACCCCCATAGAGGGGGAACAAAGACTTGTGGTGAGCGAACGAGCCACCATGCCCGCAAGTGGCCTTGTTACGCTCCCCCGCTGTCAACATTCCAGGGGCCGGGATCTCACGGTCAGGTTCCTGACAGCTGGGATCCTGACTGTAAGGAAATTATACTGAACCCATTATACCTGCATTGAAAGTCAGTGTGCAAACCAGTGGCGTTTTTTACCTATGGGCTGCAGCCCCCCAGGTAAAAATCCGCCACTGTCTCTAACTAAAGTGAAGCCAGATGCAATGTCAGACTGCTCTGGCTTCAATGTGACTGGCAGTGACTTCCTATTGGAAGTCTGACCTGCCAGTCACTAAAGGCAGTCCTATTGGGAGGTGTTCCCTCCCTCCGGTATGCCTCTGTGTGGCAGCCCCCAAAACGGGTTCTGTACATGCGGACCATACTGCGCATGTGCAGGACCCGGGAACCTGATCAAGCCTCCGGGGACTGACGGCCGAGGAATGCAGCGGAGGGGGGCCCGCATTGCGGCACCCCCTCCTCAAAACGGTAAGAGCCACCACTGGTGCAAACACAAGGGCCTACTAAAAGTAATAAGAAATACCTGAATACCACTGCCATTATTCCGTTATACTGGAAGCTTACCTTAGAAGTGCAGTTTATTTTAGGATTTCCTTGCGGCTTTAATCCAATAATCTAGGAGAAAAAAAAATAAAAGACAATGCAATAATGTAGAGGTATAAAACCATTAAACAAATGACACAAATATTTAATCTCCTGGGTCACAATATCATTACTAACTCTGCTATTCTGAAAGGTACATAATAAAAGCAACATAGGATTCGGGTTAATACGTCAGTAGTCTTATTTAGGAAACTGTATTTGCGAAACGTCCTAGATTTTGGAAAGCTACTAAAATGAACAACGTCTAAATGACATCATGTTGGTTACACGCAACATAATGTGAGCGGCAGAACTTCCTTAGAAATACTCGGTTCAAAATTGCGGTATTTAACTAAACCCCTGATATTCCAGACAGGGAGGCAGTCCCCTGGGGGTTGATGCATCAAGCAGTTAATAGAGTGGAGCAGTGGAGAATTTGCCCATGGCAACCAAATTAGCTTTGAGCTGGTATGTATCAAGTATATGCTATGGTTCTCCATCAGATCTCAGCAAGCACTGTCATTGCTGATAAGCTGTAGATTGTTAGCATGTAGGGCAGTGGTGGCAGAGTGCCACCACTGCCCTACATGCTAACAGAGTACCACCACTGCCCTACTTGCTAACAGAGTGAAGATAATAGAAGTAAAAAAAAAAAAAAACTGAGCATGCAGCAAAATGAGCAGGAGAGATGTGTGTAGACCTAGAGATAAATAATCAACTATGTGCCATCATCAGCCAACTTAGAGGAATCAAAAAATTATGTACATTTGATACCATTAGTGAAGGCACCAATGGCCAATACTTCTACCGGTAATTGAACGCAACAGCTATATAGTAGTTGGATTTCACCCGCACGACCACGGTTATTTGTCAATGAATTTGAAATTTTACGTACACGGTCCAACACTAAGGGGTGGTCGATGTACTAAGCTTTGGAGAGAGATCAGAAGGACAGATAATCTACCAATTAACCAACCAGCTCCTGTCCTTTTTCAAAACACAGGTTGTAACATGGCAGTTAGGAGCTACTTTATATAAGTTCACTTGATTTATAGAAGTTCACTTGATCTATCTCCAAGGCTTATCACATGGCCCTCCTACCTCTAAGCCTGTCTGCTGTTACCCAGTTTGTTTTATCACTGTTTACTATTGTAAAGCGCAATGGAATCTGCTGCACTATATAAGAAACTGTAAATAAATAATAAATATACCCCCAAGTGCTTATTACAGTGCTAAATAATTGATCCAAATTTTAAATCTTATTAAAAAAAACAAAAAACACAAGAATACTATTTCCTTTGTCTACTGGCCGAAACTGCATTATCACATACAGTATTACACGGATTTCCCTTTCCTGCAATCTCAAGCTTACAAAACACTCCGGTAACTTCCTTGTATAGGTAATCTGCAATTCTCTACTTTGCAGTAAGTTTCTCTTGTGGAGAGTGCATCGGTTTACTACTTCACAGTTTACAATCCGTTCCCACTGTGCCAATCATTTATATTGTGATAACACAAGAAAAATTCATATTAATGGTCTCAATAGTGTCACAATATTATTCTATCTAGTTAGGTAAAACATACCATCCACAGTGTAAAGAGGATGAATTTAAAGATCAATAGGTCGGATGGGTCAAAAAGGTCAACGAGAGGAAGATTTTTTTGTTATTTTCCCCCTAATCCTAACTGTAAATTATGAGAAGAACTTTGAGTTAAACCAAGTCCATGCCAACCTATTGATCCTCCATCGGGTTACAGCTATAAGAACTTCTTGTGGTGGACAACTCTACACAAATGAGCAACTACCCCAACAACTCCACCTAATGTCTCATGACTGCACAACCTCATGGTAGTCCATGTTTTCTTTATTACGAGAATGAATATAGGGGACAAAGCACTTGAGGCTGGAGCGCATGTTACTTCATAGATACATACTCTGTTCATCTTGACGATCACACATGGGTTCCCCTCGTCGAACCCAAAGTACTCATTTCCTTCAAGCCCGGAGCAAGGTCCCAGTGTGGACCTGTTGAACTGGCAAGACTTCCTCTCTTCTACACTGTCCTGGTCGTAGTAGTGTCCTGGCGTGCACTGAAGGTTTGTGGCCTGTATGGAGTCATTGTATGCTGGAGGAAAAACAAGAACAACATTTTTGTGGCGTTCCAATGTTTGTGCCCCTGTGTTGGCCCACACACAGCATGCAAGCTTTAAAAAAGTACAATAAAGTCTATCTGTACAAGCATAAACATAACGGAACAGGGTTTAATCTGCCACCACAAGATTAAATACCAGATTCTAAAGATGAAGAAACATCTTGAGATCAGTGTGAGAGTTACAATGTTAGAAACAGCAATCTTTGCAGATATTTTTCCACCTCACTTCTGCAGGACAGAAGGTCACTTTGGTCCTGCTGGGACGTGAACAAGTGACCTCCTGATCACAGCAGGTCTAATACAGGGCTATGTAACTATTTCACTGCTGGCCAGAGGGGCTGCACAGTGCTCAGAAACATCGACCTACATAACTTGTCCTTACTATCAACTAGCTGAACAGGAGTCGCATACATTTTATCCCGAGTCACATGGGCTTAATTCAGGTACTTTGCAACTTGCCTCAGTGCCCAGCTGTAATAAAGCCTTTGAGCACATGTAGAATAAATGTACCTACTTCCGTAAATAGGAATATTACAGATCCTAGGATTACTATGCCCATATAAGAAACATGAAAAGGTCAGACTAATGGGAGAAAAAAAAACTCTAGTGGTTGCGTTTAGCAACCAAATTTAAGCCACCATTTTATAAAATGTATTAAGCTGGCCATACATCAGCGACGGATTGGGGCAATTTGACTATTTTGTGATGCTTGCCCTAAACCAGGCATGTCCAAACTATGGACTTGCAATTGCATGATATATGGTGGTGATCGATAATTTGTGAGATTGAAGGTGGAGCAGAAGGTTGGTAAGTTGGCCATACATCAGCAATCCATGATTTAAAGATTTTGCACTTTCTTCCAAGACTGCACAATTTTCCAATCTGCACTCATATGGTCAATACACACAAGGATGATTTGGGCTCCAATCCCTGATTTCGACGCATTGTGTGACTGATTCTATGTAAAAAGAGTAGAATCCTACTGGTTTTAAGAACGATTCCGATCCGATGTGCGCCCCTGGCGGTCGTCTGTCAAATTGGAGATTTTATCTACTGCAGTAAAGGATTTGTCATCTACATTGGATTGGGTACCGATCGTGTACTCCAATCCATTGTGCGATTTCAAATTAAATTGTTTCACAATCAGGGTCGTCCTGGTGTGTACTCTACAATACACTACAGATATTTACCAGTGATTGGTAGGTTTTTTTTCAATCTTCACAGTGGATCATCAAATCTGAACAAAACACCCATACACCACTTTTTGCAATCTCTATAGCAGTGATTATAAGCAGTGGAAGAATTGTAGGATTGTTGCACAAATGATGCAAATGCAAGTCCAATCCATTGCAGATTGTCCAACATGTTGATCAATCTGCAATGGAAATTGCACTTATTGGTCGCAATCAATTGGGGAAGCCCATTAATCAGCAATGGTTTATGTCCATCATCACAAAAATTGTCAAATTATCCCAATCCATCACCGATGTATGGACAGTTTAACACACATAGGCAATTAATTATAAAAGGCATTAAAATATTTCATAGTAACAGTTGGTGAGGTTGAAAAGAAATTACTCCATCAAGTTTAACCTACAACTTCTCTCCTTGCGGTATAATAACCTGGATAAGATAACCGCTTATCCATTTTAAGTTCCCGATTACTCAAAATGGTTGCCCAATCTGAGTCCACTATAGTACATTAATGAATGATTATACCCCTGGATACTATTTTCTATTAAAATATGACTAACCCATATTTAAATGTATCAATTGAACCTGCCATCACAACCTTCTCTGGCAGAGTATTCCATATCTTAACTGCCCTTACTGTAAACAATCCCTTGTTTTCGAAACTTCCTCTCCTCCTTAGAAGAGGACTGCATATCCTGTGTACAGCCCTCATGGTCAACACATCACCTGATAGTTTGCTGTATTGACCCTTTATGTATTTGTAAATGTACAAATGCAAACATACCTCATCTGGCTAGCCTTTCCTCACAATCCAATGACTTAACCCTTAATCAATTTTGTTGCCCTTCTCCGAACCTTTTCAAGTTCCAATATGTCCTTTTTTATGGAATGTGTCCAGAACTGTACATTGTATTCTAGATGAGGCCGTAGCAATGATTTATACCAGGCCTGGCCAACCTGTGGCTCTCCAGATGTTGTGAAACTACAAATCCCATCATGCCTCGCCACAGTTTTGCTATAAGGTAGTGTTAAAACTGTGGCAAGTCATGCTGGGATTTGTAGTTTCACAACATCTGGAGAGCCACAGGTTAGCCAGGCCTGATTTATACAGTGGCATGATTACACCGCCTCCCCTAGCCTCTATCCCTCTTTTAACATTTATGTAACAAAGGAATAGTCACCCTCCCCACACAAACAATGCTTGGCAATAGCGTCCATTTTAGAGATACGGTCATATACAATTGTAATTATGTCCTATGCAAAGATTTAGGTCATTGCGCAGAATATTTACTTACGCCCTAGAAAGGACTGGAGTACTTTAGTGTAGGGCTCAAATGAAGTTTTATCGCTTTTGCTGAACTCCATCTCCAGCCCAGGTGACTTGGGAGAAATCATGAGGCCTGTTTAGAAGAAGAGAAGAAAGGGGAGGAGGGAAAGGTCATTAGGTCTACAAACTAATCAGTGGCATTGCTTGATTAGAGTAATTACAAGATCATTCATTAAAACCCATAACCTGTTTTCAAATCAGTGCAGTATTTTGGAAATCATAAAAAAAAAATCAAGTAAAGCAAACCAAATCCAAAAGCGACCATAATAACCAGGCACCTCTGATCAGCAAATAAAAATAAAACAGAAAATAAACCAACATGGACATGACAGGACGAGATAGGCAAGAAGACACAGGGAGACTTGTATTTCACAACAACTTCCATGTCAGACCTGGAGAAGGGTGGAGTCAAGCATTTATAAATGGGGTGTTTAATGTAAGCCGTTCCCAAGAGAGAAGGGGGGGGGCAAGGCTTACAGAGCTGCGTGTGTCAGGACGGAGGATTGACGAAGTTCTGTGGAATTTTAGTGTGAAAAGCTTTTGTGTTGTCATGGGGGAAGGTGCAGGCTGATTGGGTCTGACGCAGGGTGCACACGGAGCTGGTTGTCATGGGTTATAAAATGAACGAGGAGTGAATAAGGTAACTGGGAATGTTTAAACCCAATCACACGGCTCGGACTTCTGAGATTATAAAACACATATCAGCTCATCTGTTGTTCGAGGCAAAATCCCTGATATCATTCACGTAGGTGGAAGGTTAATGCAATTACTACAATATAAAAGGGTTAATGTATCTGGCATTGCGTGAATAGTAATGTTAAATGCAGAAAGTGTAACACATGCAGATTTATCTGCAGATCTGTCTGGTTGGAACAAAAACATGGTTATCGATGAGAGCAAACGACAGTTGACCATTTTTTTGGAAATGCTGAAAAATCCATAACCATGTTTTTGTTCCAACCAGCCAGATCTGAAGATAAATCTTACTAGTGTATGGGCACCTTAAGTCAAGCAGTTCTTAAAAGACCTTTGTTTTTTTTAGCTACCACAATCTAACATATATGCTAATTTTTGTAATGTCAGATGCACGCAAGAGAAACGGCCAGGGCAAAGGTCACTAGAGTAATGTCTCGCTTCTGCAAGAGCACCAGCTAGGGGCCACTTCAGCAACGTTTAATTGCAAGGCCGGAATGTATATACACTTAAAGCAGAAAAAAAGGCGACACATATAGTTTCCGAATTAAACCTAAATGACGAGGGCCTTCTTTTTTTCTTTAAATTGCTCAAAGTGATTGAGAATTCTAAAAAATGTATCCACATTGGTACATAACACTCCAAGCAGAGAGCTTTGGGAAGCCCCTCTCAGCCCTGACTGGATTGTGACAGCCTCCTACTCTGTCTTCCCCAGATAGGCAGAGACCAGGAACCTGTGGAAGCCCTGTTCTCAGCAAGGTACTGAAAGGGAGATACGCTTTGTAGCGGGAATAGCGAAGACTGATGACTAAATAACATGCATACGATAAAGTAAAAAAATAAAAATAAATAATAAAATCTGGGATTGCCTCCTTTGATTAGACCAAATTGTGGGAAGAATTTAATACACGAGAGGGGACATTCATCAATGCAGTCACAATTATACATCCAACTTCAGTATCTGTTGATGTGCAGCAAGCTTTTTCGGAACTGCCACAAAACTTTTCCACATCCAGTCAGTGATAACACAAAACTGATGTCCTGCGGCAATTTAATGCTTAGGTTAGTGTGAGCCAATAGAAGAGAATATGTCTAAACATGTGACCCTATGACTGCTGGCTAACTATACATCCCAGCACCCAGTTTTAGCATGCCCAAATAGCAAAATTGTGGCATAGCATGCTGGCATTGGTAGTTCTACTACAACTAGATCGCTGCATGTGGAATATCTCTGGTCTAACACACTATAGTCAAATTTACAACATTAACATTTCTGAAACTGTACTGAGTGTGTATTTGTGCTCCAACCTGCATTGATATATGTCCCACGATCAAATCAAACTTCAGATAAGATGATTATTACTATTGTACTGTCACCACACCAACACCACTATTGCACATACTAAAGTCTCTGTATCTACCACAAGGTTATTAATTTACTGAGCGACTCAAATCCATGGACTCTGCGAGTGAGTGCACAACACTGTAGAGAGAAAACAATTTACGCAACAAGATAAGTACGTTATAAGAAGTCCCTTATTAAGTCTGCAAATAGACAAAAGCTCTTTACTAAGCCCAATGAGATCGCTACAAAACAGATTCCTCTGATCATTCCGGAATAAACAGAAAAAAGGAGTTAATTGTCCAAAGGATGTACCTCCTTAATACCAGTATTTATATCGCACAGAACGGTGGGCAGTGCTGGATCTGATTGTTTCATTAGACTACACAGGGGGTTTCTGTACAGAAATGGGTCAGTGTTGTACACTTACAACAAGAGGGCTAGGGCCGGTTTAAGGAGAACCAGCGAAATATGTATCACAGCCTAACCTCAATCCAAAATCATCCTCACGGGTTTTCGGGGGCCTTCAGTGTTCAACTGGTGACTGAGGGGGTAACATATCAAGTATCCTAGAGAGAAGTGGACAACTTGGCCATAACAGCCAATCAACTTACTATTTTATAGAATGTACTTAGAAAATGCTAGCCAGATGTTGATTGGTTGATATGGGCAAACTCACCATTTGTCCACTCTTTTGGACGCTTGATATACCCAGAATCTCTAGTATTATCTAGAATACATCTAGATCAGGCATGGCCAAACTGTGGCCATCCAGTTGTTGTGAAACTACACATCCCAGCATGCCTTGCCATAGTTTTTGCATTCCTTAATAGCAAAACTGTGGCAAGGCATGATGGGACTTGTAGTTTTACAGCTGGAGGGCCATGCAGGATCTAGATAATGGGAAACTACCAGGTAAGTACCACTGACATCCATGACTGGCTACAGCAGGTGCATACAGGAGCTGGGCAAGCTCAAATATCTTTTAATTGGGTTCAAGTGGTTGTAGCCTTGCTCAGTGCACTTAATTAGTAATGCCAGCTTCGCAGAAGAATGAATAGAAGCCCCCTCTATGCAAATGAGCATACTAGGGTGGAACCGGAAAGTATTCTCACAGCACTTTACTTTTTGAACATTATATTACATGTTTTCCAAAATGGAAAAATGAATTTCCCCCCTCAAAATTACAACGTCATAAAGGTTTTTCGGTGATTTTGCTAATTTATTAAAAATAAAGTATTCACAGCCTTTGCTCAATACTTTGTTGATGCACCTTTGGCAGCAATTACAGCCTCAAGTCTTTTTAAATATGATGGCACAAGTTTGGCACACCTATCTTTGGGCAGTTTCACCCATTCCTCTTTGCAGCTCTCAAGCTCCATCAGGTTGGATGGGAAGAGTTGGTGCACAGCCATTTTCGGATCACTCCAGAGATTCTCAGATCGCCCAGACTCCAATCCGATTCAAGTCTGGGCCATGCAAAGACATTCACAGAGTTGTCCTGAAGCCACTCCTTTGATATTTTGGCAGTGTGCTTGGGGTCGTTGTTCTGCTGAAAGATGAACCATCACCCCAGTCTGAGGTCAAGAGCAGGTTTTCATCCAGGGCGTCTCTACATTGCTGCATTCATCTTTTCCTCCATCCTGACTAGTCTCCCAGTTCCTGCTGCTGAAAAACATCCCCACAGCATGATGTGGCCACCACCATGCTCCACTGTAGGGTTGGTATTGGCCTGGTGATGAGCGGTGCCTGGTTTCTTCCAAACATGACGCCTGACATTCACGTCAAAGAGCTTGATCTTTGTCTCACCAGCCCAGCGAATTTTGTTTCTCATGGTCCGAGTTCTTCAGGTGCATTTTGGCGGGCTGCCATGTGCTTTTTACTAAGGAGTGGCTTCCACTCTACCATACAGACCTGATTGGTGGATTGCCGCAGAGATACTTGTCCTGCTAGAAGGTTCTCCTCCCTCCACAGAGGAATGCTGTAACTCTGACAGAGTGACCATCGGATTCTTGGTCACCTCCCTGACTAGGGTTCTTCTCCCACCATTGCTCAGTTTAGACGGCTGGCCAGCTCTAGGAAAAGTCCTGGTGGTTCTGAACTTCTTCCATTTACAGATGGAGGCCACTGTGCTCATTGAGTCATTCAAAGCAGCAGATATTTTTCTGTACCCTTCCCCAGATTTGTGTCTCGAGACAATCCTGTCCTGGAGGTCTACAGACAATTCCTTTGACTTCATGCTTGGTTTGTGCTCGGACATGCATTGTTAAGGGAGGGACCTTATATAGACAGGTGTGTGCTTTTCCAAATCATGTCCAATCAACTGAATTTACCACAGATGGACTCCAATTAAGCTGTAGGAACATCTCAGGGATGATCAATGGAAACAGTTTGCAGCGGAGCTCAATTTTGAGCTTCATGGCAAAGGCTGTGAACTTCTGTACATGTGATTTCTTAGTTTTTTATTTTTAATAAATGTGCAAAAATCTCCCCTGTATGTACAGACCACTTGGTAACATGAATGCACAATGCAACTTGCAGTTAGGACTTCAGGATTCCCGGTCTGAAAACAAAAGTTCTGTAAATAGGTTAGGATTTTTTTTTCAATACATATATTTTTGTATCTTTTGGAAATATTCATATTTCTAGGTCTTCAAACTTTGAGATTTCATATTCTGTAAATAAAATCAGATATAAAAATGGTCTAAATAACATAAGATGAGTGAAATCAGTACCTGGAGAGGAAACTCTATCCCGATACTTAGGTACGGAGTCATCCAGTGTTTGAAGCATTACCCACATAGTCAGGGTAAAGAGTCCCGCCAGAAAGCCATAAAATACTAGGTAAAATAGCAGAATCAGAGCTGTGGAAGGAAGGAAACAGATTATTAGTTTATTACTAGAACCAAAACATATATTGCAGGTGAAGTCTAGTCTGGCTAGTAATAGACGGTTTATACATAATAAAACTGCTGAACATATGAGGTCGTATGGTAATGTTTAGTCGCCCTGTATCATCCTACTATAAATTCTCCTCACAAACACCATAATGGATTACATATCCCACAAAGGAGCTGTAATATTCTGTCTAAAACATTGTTTATTTGGTACAAATTGATAAAGCACTGCATGTCAGTTATTCTTGCTGTGATATTACTGGCCAAGCAACAAAAGTACACATTTACCATCTGCACAGAGCTTTTCACAATCATAATTTTTGTCTACATATTTATTTTATTTACTAACAGTTTCTTATATAGCGCACACATATTCCGCAGCGGTTTACAGAGAATATTTGAACACTAGGTGATTCATCGCGCCCTACGGGCGCTCTTCACACCGTCGTAAGGGGCTGCGCCCCCTTAATTTGTGAACGTTTGTATATGAAAAATATGGTTAGAATTGTATGAAAGATGCCCTGTATTGCAACTTAGGTGTCCGCGAATCGCGGGAGGGGGGGGGTCGTGGAGGGTGCCGCGAATTGCAGGAGGGGGGGTCGCGGGGGGTGCCGCGAATTGCAGGAGGGGGGGTTGTGGGGGGGTGGATGCTGCGAATCGCGGGAGGGGAGGGATTGCAGAGAATCGCGGGAGGGGGGTCGCGGGGTGGGTTGCCGCAAATCGCGGGAGGGGGGTTACGGGGGCGGGGGTTGCGGCGAATCATGGTAGGGGGGGGTCGCGGGGGGTGTGCCGTGAATCACGGGAGGGGGGGTCACGGGGTGGGGTGCCGAGAATCGCGGGGGGGGTGTGTGTGTGCCGTGAATCGCAGGAGTGGGGGTTGCGGGGGGGGGTGTGACGCGAATCGCCACAAGAAAAAAATCAACACAGAAAGGTCAACACATGTAAATGTTGACATAAGTGTGGCACTTCATTGGTGTCCATGTCGACACATGAGAATGAATATGAAAATATTCAAAAAATGACAAAAAAACTTCAAAAACTCATGTCAACCTTTTTCATTGTCGACCATAGCCATGTCAGTGTTTTCCATGTGCAATTTAATTCTGGAGCTGCCGCGAATCGCGGGGGGGTGCTGCGAATTGCGGGAGGGGGGGTCGCGGGGGTGGGTGCCGCGAATCGCGGGAGGGGGGGTTACGGCGAATCATGGGAGGGGGGGTCGCGGGGGTGTGCCGTGAATCACGGGAGGGGGGGGGTCACGGGGTGGGGTGCCGAGAATCGCGGGGGGGGTGTGTGTGTGCCGTGAATCGCAGGAGTGGGGGTTGCGGGGGGGGGTGTGACGCGAATCGCCACAAGAAAAAAATCAACACAGAAAGGTCAACACATGTAAATGTTGACATAAGTGTGGCACTTCATTGGTGTCCATGTCGACACATGAGAATGAATATGAAAATATTCAAAAAATGACAAAAAAACTTCAAAAACTCATGTCAACCTTTTTCATTGTCGACCATAGCCATGTCAGTGTTTTCCATGTGCAATTTAATTCTGGAGCTGCCGCGAATCGCGGGGGGGTGCTGCGAATTGCGGGAGGGGGGGTCGCGGGGGTGGGTGCCGCGAATCGCGGGAGGGGGGGTTACGGCGAATCATGGGAGGGGGGGTCGCGGGGGTGTGCCGTGAATCACGGGAGGGGGGGGGTCACGGGGTGGGGTGCCGAGAATCGCGGGGGAGGTGTGTGTGCCGTGAATCGCGGGAGTGGGGGTTGTGGGGGGTGGGGGGGGTGTGACGCAAATCGCCACAAGAAAAAAAATCAACACAGAAAGGTCAACACATGTAAATGTTGACATAAGTGTGGCACTTCATTGGTGTCCATGTCGACACATGAGAATGAATATGAAAATATTCAAAAAATGACAAAAAAACTTCAAAAACTCATGTCAACCTTTTTCATTGTCGACCATAGCCATGTCAGTGTTTTGCATGTGCCATTTAATCCTGGGGCTGCGGCGAATCGCGGGAGGGGGGTCGCAGGGGGGGTGCCGCCAATCGTGCAAGGGGGGGTCGCGGGGGGGTTCTTTTTGCCGCGAATCGCGGGAGGGAGGTCGCGGGGGGGGGGTTTCCGCGAATCGGGGGGGGGGGGGGGGGTGTCACGGGGGAGGGTTTGCTGCGATTCGCGGGAGGGGGGGGTCGCGGGGTGGTGGTTATGCCGCAAATTGCGGGAGGGGTCGTGGGGGGGTTCTTTTTGCAGCGAATCGCGGGAGGGGGGGTCGCGGGGTTGTTTTTGCTGCGAATCGCGGTAGGGGGGGTCGCGGGGGAGCGGGTGTTTTTGCCGCGAATCGCGGGAGGGGCGCGCGGGGGGGGAGGTTTTGCCGCAAATCGCGGGAGGGGGGCGCTCACCTGGTGGCTGTGGAGTAGCAGTGCTGGGCAACATGGGAAGGCAGTGGGTGTCTGGCACTGTCTGTGGGCTCACTGGGCTGGTTCTCTGTCACATACCTCCCAACATGACCCTCTCCAGGAGGGACACAATGCTCTGTTTCTAGACTTCCCCTTAATGTATGATTGCCATCACCTGTTTTAAACAGGTTAACTTCTCAGAAAGGTGTTCAGCACAGATGAAGGCAATCACACATTAAGAGGAAAGTCCAGGAACAAAGCGTTATAGACACAGACACCCACTTTGAGTGACAGATGTAGCCAAATATATAGGAGATTCAAAAAATGAAAAAAAAAAACTTCAAAAACTCATGTCAACCTTTTTCATTGTCGACCATAGCCATGTCAGTGTTTTCCATGTGCAATTTAATTCTGGAGCTGCCGCGAATCGCGGGGGGGTGCCGCGAATTGCGGGAGGGGGGGGTCGCGGGGGTGGGTGCCGCGAATCGCGGGAGGGGGGGTTACGGGGCGGGGGTTGCGGCGAATCATGGGAGGGGGGGTCGCGGGGGTGTGCCGTGAATCACGGGAGGGGGGGTCACGGGGTGGGGTGCCGAGAATCGCAGGGGAGGTGTGTGTGTGTGTGCCGTGAATCGCGGGAGTGGGGGTTGTGGGGGGGGGGGTGTGTGACGCAAATCGCCACAAGAAAAAAATCAACACAGAAAGGTCAACACATGTAAATGTTGACATAAGTGTGGCACTTCATTGGTGTCCATGTCGACACATGAGAATGAATATGAAAATATTCAAAAAATTAAAAAAAAAACTTCAAAAACTCATGTCAACCTTTTTCATTGTCGTCCATAGCCATGTCAGTGTTTTCCATGTGCAATTTAATTCTGGAGCTGCCGCGAATCGCGGGAGGGCGGGGTTCACAGGGGTTCTGGTGGGGGGTTGCCGCGAATTGCGGGAGGTGGGGGGTCACGGGGGGTGCCGCGAATCGCGGGAGGGGGGGTTGCGGGGGGGTGTGACGCGAATCGCCACAAGAAAAAATCAACACAGAAAGAGAAAGGTCAACACATGTAAATGTTGACATAAGTGTGCCACTTCATTGGTGTCCATGTCGACACATGACAATGAATATGAAAAAATTAAAAAAATTAAAAATAAATCTTCAAAAACTCATGTCAACCTTTTTCATTGTCGACCATAGCCATGTCAGTGTTTTGCATGTGCCATTTAATCCTGGGGCTGCTGCGAATTGCGGGGGGGTGCCGCGAATCGCGGGAGGGGGGTTGCAGGGGGGGTGCCGCCAATCGTGCAAGGGGGGGGGGGTCGCGGGGGGGTTCTTTTTGCCGCGAATCGCGGGAGGGAGGTCGCGGGGGGGGGTGTTTTTTCCGCGAATCAGGGGGGGGTCACGGGGGAGGGTTTGCCGCGATTCGCGGGAGGGGTCGTGGGGGGTTCTTTTTGCAGCGAATCGCGGGAGGGGGGGTCGCAGGGGTGTTTTTGCTGCGAATCGCGGTAGGGGGGGTCGCGGGGGAGCAGGTGTTTTTGCCGCGAATCGCGGGAGGGGGGGGGCGCGCGGGGGGGAGGTTTTGCCGCAAAACGCGGGAGGGGGGCGCTCACCTGGTGGCTGTGGAGTAGCAGTGCTGGGCAACATGGGAAGGCAGTGGGTGTCTGGCACTGTCTGTGGGCTCACTGGGCTGGTTCTCTGTCACATACCTCCCAACATGACCCTCTCCAGGAGGGACACAATGCTCTGTTTCTAGACTTCCCCTTAATGTATGATTGCCATCACCTGTTTTAAACCGGTTAATTTCTCAGAAAGGTGTTCAGCACAGATGAAGGCAATCACACATTAAGAGGAAAGTCCAGGAACAGAGCGTTATAGACACAGACACCCACTTTGAGTGACAGATGTAGCCAAATATATAGGAGATACACATCATTCATCCCCGTTGTAATCGAATAGAAAGTGATAGAAGCACCACCACCCCAACCAACATCGGTTACCTTTAAAAAGGACAGAAGCTGCAGCACGCAGGCCAGATTTAGTAAAGTAAAAATCTTCTTATTCCAGGTATAATGTTTAGGTCAGTAATACAAAACCTTGGCAATAAGGCAACAATGTTAGTGTTCCTTCTAGGAATCGGGGCGGGCAGGACGCCGCTGCACGGTGGCAGGGATGCTTGGAACTGGCCGCCGACGTCACTGTTGTGGGCGGTCCCAGGCCACCGCCGTCACAAAAAGGGGCAGGTCCTGCCCACTGAAGGCTCTGCACTGCCGGGGAAGCGCTGGGCATCGCCATCTATGACGCTGCTGGGCTTCCCTGGTCACTCCAGCGGGGTCGCACACCGGCTCTTTTAGCAGGGTGCTGCTAGAGGGGCAGGGCGCATTTTGCCCTTTAAAAAAAGTCAGGCAGGGTGCAGCTAAAACAGCCTAGTGGGAACACTAAATGTATTAACCACTTTGATTGGATGAAAGTCCTGGTCGTGCCATAACTGCAGTGCGCTCTGCACTTAGCATTGGAGATGCCCCTTAAACCAGCTAATTCTCTGCATTATCTGGGCTGCTCGCGCAAAAAACTGAATTCAATGGCCATTTTAGACTAGAGCAAATTCTCTCAAACCATCGAATCAGTCGCTGACAGCGGTACTCTGTTACCCAAGATAATCTTTTTTCAGAATTTTTTATTTTTTTGTCGATCCAATAAAGCTCAAGTTCACCCGATAACACACAGGTTCAGAGAACTCTGTTTTAGACAGTCACAGCTTAACCCTGATAAGCCACAGCATCAGTGATCAGAGGTAATAGGATACACCTGTTATAGTCTAAAAAAGCCTCCTTCAGAAAATGAGCCGCATCCAGACACCTGGACAGTCTTTTATTTTCTATTCTAGTTCTCATAAAAATCAGGCACATATGCTTGGCACACACGGGGCTGACACCGGCGGGCCGACAGAGCAGCAGATTCAGGTTAATTATACACACCTACAGTTCGGCCACCCATTTTCTCAGTCTGGCATCAGATAGGTGGGCATTTAAACTTCCCATGGGAAAAGGGTATGAACAGTCGGCATACCACCTGCACACACAATATATCTGCCATCTGCTGTGCTGCAGCCAACGCAATAAGTCTATGGATGACGGGGTTCACAGACATTTGGTGCATACACCTGCTAGGGGTATGACAGTCAATGGGTCAACCACTGTTGGTCAACAGGCCAAAGGTCGACATAAGTAAAAAGTTTGACATGAGTTTTTCCAGGTTTTTTGGCGTTCATGTCGACATGGGCACTGTATTAGTGTGCGGCTGCACTCGGCATGCTTTGGGCACGGTGCCTCACTGCGCTCAGTACACTAGTATATTTTACCTCTGTGCCCACTGGGATGGGTAAATATAACCAAGATGGTTACAAAAATAAAAAACTCATGTCAACCTTTTTCCATGTCGACCTTTTGACCCAATGACACGAACAACATTGAGATGCATACCGGTAGCAGCTGCAAACTACAGATACAATGCTGCATGGTGTTATTACTGGGCCAGTCACTTCATGTATGAAATGGGTATACTGGTTGCCTAAAGCATAGGTTACTTAGCTAGGATTGAATAGCAAAGTTAGCTACATATAATAATACAGGCTAAGTATATCCAAATTATCCCGAAAACCATGGTCTCCAAAATGTCCTTGCTAAAAACCTACTGGGGACGCGATATGCAACTGGCACTACTGGGGACGCGATATGCAACTGGCACTACTGGGGACGCGATATGCAACTGGCACTACTGGGGACGCGATATGCAACTGGCACTACTGGGGACGCGATATGCAACTGGCACTACTGGGGACGCGATATGCAACTGGCACTACTGGGGACGCGATATGCAACTGGCACTACTGGGGACGCGATATGCAACTGGCACTACTGGGGGCGCGATATGCAACTGGCACTACTGGGGGCGCGATATGCAACTGGCACTACTGGGGGCGCGATATGCAACTGGCACTACTGGGGGCGCGATATGCAACTGGCACTACTGGGGACGCGATATGCAACTGGCACTACTGGGGACGCGATATGCAACTGGCACTACTGGGGACGCGATATGCAACTGGCACTACTGGGGACGCGATATGCAACTGGCACTACTGGGGACGCGATATGCAACTGGCACTACTGGGGACGTGATATGCAACTGGCACTACTGGGGACGTGATATGTAACTGGCACTACTGGGGACGTGATATGTAACTGGCACTACTGGGGACATGATATGTAACTGGCACTACTGAGGACATGATATGTAACTGGCACTACTGGGGACATGATATGTAACTGGCACTACTGGGGACATGATATGTAACTGGCACTACTGGGGACATGATATGCAACTGGCAATAAATATGTGCAAGAAAAGGATTGCTTGGCATTCACATTCAGTGTCAGAGATAGTACACAAACTTTATTTCATGTTTTAAAACATTGTTTCACGCAGAAATAGAATATAGTTGAAACCTCTGATCGGAATGTTTCAGAGGCTGATCAGGACAGGGAGAAGAACAACGCTGAATGAGGTCATATGTGGTCACGCCGAGCATAAACCAGGCACCTTTCTGGAAGGAGTTGTATTTCTTCTGCTACACAGATATCTCCATGTACAGCAACGCAATACGTGGCACAGGAGAGGCTGTAATAGCTGGCACGCATTAAGGATCCCTAACTACCCGTATCTTACCAGTCCTGAATGACCAATAAGGATATTGTAAAGTGGGAACAATACCCCCTTTCACACAGAAAATTAAATTCCCGGGTGAAGCAGTTCCACCCGGCAATGCATGAAATACATTGGTCCTTTAGCTGTGTGAAAGCGTCATTCCGGATCTTGGGTCTCTGACCCTGCAAATGACCGCGGTTGGAGACCCGGATTTTAAGATTCGGGTTGACCCTTTCACACAGGCAAAAAACCCGTGTAAGAGAGCAAATTGCCGTGTCTAAAATTTTAGACCCGGAGATTCGCTCTCCTGTTTTAAGAGGGGTCTGACAGCCGCGGCCGAATAACCTGGCGCTTCAAATGCCGGGTTATTCGACTGCCTGTGTGAAAGTGGTATTAGCTGCTCAATGAACAGCAGAACCTCTTATAAATAAAGTAGAGATCCAACATATGGATAAACTGGGCCTGATGCAATAATCAGACCCTGTGCGAATTCACAGCCGTCAGATCAGGGTTGAATCGGGCCCACTGTTGCAAATGCACTGGCTGTAGAATCAGCCAGTGTTGGGTGTTCGCAGTGTAGCACATGATCTCTTGGCCAAATGACACAGCGCCGTTACAGAATATCCATCACTTGTGCTTGGGAGAGCTTTGCTGGGCATTGTGTAGGGTTTGCCATCTCACTCACTATTTTAGGAATTCTCATCAATCTGGATTTTTTTACCAACTACCAAGAAGCGCCTTCCCCATACACAGAAACATAAGCAGGACAATAAAAACCAGCAAGCACACAAGAGACACGCTACCCTAATAATCCACTCATCTGTCAAAGATTCCTTTTTAAACTATCCCCAGGGGCTATTTAAAGCTAAAGGTAAAAAGCTAGTCACAAACTCTAAGAGTTGCAGAACTACAAATCCCAGCATGAAGGATCAGTACATATAGTGTTGACATAGGTTGCCATGGGAACCATATTTGTATACTGATGAGCTAGAATGAACTGTAGTTGAGTCTGTAAACTCACAAAGTTCCATATGCTCTAGATCAGGCGTATTCAATATATATACGTCTCTCCAGCTGCTGTTGAACTATAAATCCCAGCATGCACTGACAGTTTTAGCATTACCTAATTGCAAAACGGTGGCAGTGCATGCTGGGATGTGTAGTTCCATAGCGGCATGTTGAATAGCCCAGTAATACTTATTGCATCCCCAGTATATTCGCACCCCATTTATTTACAGGTGCTTCCTTCAAGGGAAAAATGCAATAAACTAAAAATGTAAATGAAATTAGGATGCATTCTAGGATACACTCAGAGCAGGAATAACCTGCGCATCCTTCAGGAGTGGATTCATTTCTCACAGGTGTCCAGCAAACACAGGAGGTGCCAGTAGCATCTTGCTGCTCCAATATAGGAATAGCACAAGTTCATTCATCAGAGTATAGCTGGTTCTCTGCGGTCAGGTGACCAAACACCAGGTAGTATGTAAGGCACAATTACCTGCAGTGTCTGTATACTGTATATAGAGGGGTATTCAATGCAGCAAATGAGGGTGTTTGTACGGCGATGATGGTTTTTCCTTGCCAAAAATAAGTCATCCAAGCCATCAAACCCCCTCGCCGTATTCAATGTTTGACCACAATCCTCGATGTGGGGCCACCAAGGATCCCCTTAATTAGGGAGGTTCGCCGCAAAAGCAGGGAGTCTGACGCATTTTGTGGTGATCCTTGTCGTTTTAAATGGCCACACTAGCCGTTTCTACCTCGCCTCAGGGGAGCGAGTTGAATACACTGACGGCGAGTTAACGGCACTTCTCGCCATTGATAACTCACCGTCAGGGTATTGAATAATGCTCATAAGGACCCTCAAAGTTTTTATTTTCGGTAAACCAAGTAATTATAAGACCTCAAGCTTCTTGCTAGTACCCTTTAAATGCCTAAAAGCCAGGTTGCACCTTGGTTTTTGGACCCGTCTGCAACCTGGCTTTTGACCCCTTTTACACTGCGTCCCCACCCTGCATAATGCTGGGTGGGTGATGTCCCTGTAGGCGGGGCCTGAGCCGGCACTGGGAGTTGAGAGCATCTCCCAAAGCCAGCTTTTCCACTGCAGAGAATGGGTCATATTGACCCGGGTCTACCCATTTACACTGCACCGCGATCCAGGTTGAACCAATGTTCAACCCGGAACATTTGGCAGGTTGTAATGGCGGGTCTCACAACCCGGGTCAGACTGTTTACACCGTCTTCAAACCCAGAACAAAGGAATATATAGGTGTCCTCATGACAACTCATTCGAAATCTTATTTTCTGGATGTAAAAGGAAGCTCACTTAAATTATGTATCAGCACAGAAAACTGCTTTATCCACCAAATGTCTATAATCACAATTTTCGTACTAAGCATTGGTGAGAGAAAATGGGCAGACAACGTACCAACCAAACAGCACCTAACTGCCATGTTACAGGCTTGGTTTGAAAAGACAAATAGTAGAAGCTGATTGGCTGGTACTAGATCTCTCAGCTTTCACTCTATCCAAGGCTTAGTAAATCAACCCCTAGGTGAACCCATCATGTTTCATTTAAGTCTAGCTCCAGGTCAGAGCAAAGTCAGCTGTTCTGCAACACCATAGAGCAGTGATGGAGAACCTTGGCAGTGCAGCTGTTGAACTACACATCCCAGCATGCCCCACAACAGATTTAGCATGGCCAGATAGCAAAACTGTAGCAGGGCATGCTAGGATGTTTAGTTTAAAAGCTAGAGTTCCAAGATTCTCCCTCACTGCCATATAGCATTGCTTCCCAGACCCAGTTACCATGGAACCATTGCTAATTCACATAATGAGGGGTCATTTTTACTTTCCCATTGGTGTTTGAAAATCAAGTCGATTTAATTTTGTTTTTAAAGAAAGTCTACTAAAACAATGGTATAGATTTCCACTGTAACAGCCAGATTTCATCTAGTACATCCTGAAAAGTGGAATCTAGAAACTAATTGCGCCTGCACAAGTAGCAATTTTGTGTCATTATCTAAGTGATCTGACTTCTGTTGACTAGATAGCTTAGAACATGACCCTAAATCACTCCGTGTGTAGGGCCTATAGCGATAAGCGGCTCCACACATCGATATTGGCAGCCAGTGTAGATCATGAATACATGATAAATCTAGTCAGATCGCCAGTGTTCTAGCCAGAGAATACTGTCACTACTGACAGATCGCTCAGCAAACAGCGCTGACACATCACCGTTCAGCGCTGTGTGCTGAGCGATCTAGCATCGCTCTGCAACACCACGTCTGCAGGCCCCCTTGAGATGTCACAGTGCAAATTGGAAGTCTGATGTTTACTCCCTTTCCCCTCTATCAAATTAAGACCCCTGTCATTCAAGACCAGACTCCTCTAAATCCAAAATAACACACTCTAGTATCTTGGAGCTATATGAATAATCTGATACGAAGGTTATGACAGTGAGCAGCGTTAAACACATTTAGATGTCATAGCAGAACAAGAGGTTCATGTAGAAGCAGAATATGGCAGCTTAACGAGAATACACTTCTACACAACTGACCAGAAGAGTATAATACCACAAATACAAGTACTAAGCCAATATAACCAGAATATAAAAATGCAATTATCTTTTGGATCCCTTAAAGCGTGCATTGCTCTGCAGAGTAAATGTTGCAGCCCCTCGAGAACCAGCAGAAGCCTCCAATTCCACTTCACCTAATTAATACTGCATGAATGGAGCTGTATGCTGTGCAGGGAGGCGGGGCTAAGCAAGAGGTACCACAGCCAAGTCCCATCTACAGAACAGCGCAGTGCAGTACTAGGCTCTATACCTGCAGGCCAGCCAGGAGACTGCAGTGCATTAATGAGATGGCCCGGAATCTGCACTGCAACACACAGGCAGACCTGCAATCCCACAAGCAAGAGAGCGAACACCCTTCAAGCCAGTACCGTCTAAATGGAATGGTCACAGAGGTTTAGCCAAGACCCCGTAAACCAGGCAGCTTATATTTTAACACAGGTGACAAGATTTCCTCAGGCAGCAATGAATAGTTCCAGGAAGAGCCAGAAATGAGGAACCTGTCCATTCTAATCCCTTCTTAAGGTGTCCAGGATAGTATGGGAAATACAGAGTTCAGGACGCTAGCGTGAGGTTCTAATGCATAAAATATTAATCGCAGATACCTCCCGAGCATTAGGAACCAGCAGCCACCCTGATGTAGCTGCACTGGCTGCCCAGGATTTCCTGCCCAGAGTATGTGTGGCTGGGTAGCAGAGTTTTCTATTATCCCATACAATGGAATATAACATGAGGCCTCAATATTACCTGAAAGCAAAACCGTGTGTTGCGCTTTAGACTGAGTGATACTATTGTCAAACCTAATCGCAACTGTATTACAAGAGCACAGAAGCCATCTATATCCAGAAGAGCAGAGAAGAGGAACCTTTAGCCCTCCAGCTGTTTCTGAACTACATATCCCAGCATGCCCGGCTACAGTTGCGCTATTCGGCCATGCTAAAATTGTTGCAAGGAATGCTGGGATGCGTAGTTCAACAACAGCTGAAAGGCCAAAGGTTCCCCATTTCTGCATTAGAGGAAAGGGGCGAATTCCCCCAATAGCCATATCCTGAAGGCTCACAGCAGACTTGTGCGCTGTGCCAGGCTCTTGGCAAACAGCAGGTTAACCCAGAAGTGATGCAGAACAGCCAAGAAAAGAGCTGGCAAATTCATGCGGGTTCTGTAACCGTTACTGTGACACTCACCTATTCATTCGACCTACGCACAGAATGAATAAAAGGAGGGAGGCAGAGAAAGACAAGGAGAAAGAAAGTGCTGATTGGGTTCTGAAATCACAAGACCCGCAGCAGCCAGAGTGGAAGTTTCCCTTCCTCTCTCAGCGAGCAGCGTTACCAGGGTCTTATTTCCATTTCAATTGTAGGGAGGCGGCACATCACAAGAGCAGTCCAAAGCAGCCAGCCCCCATCTCTTAAAGCAGTAATGTGCACAAGTTATTGCCAATGGCTACTCACCCAGCAGCCCCTGAGGAGGAGAGGGGGGGTGTACATGTCACAGACTCCTCATGTAATAATGCTCACCCTATAGAGATACAACTGCCCCAAGGATCATTTGGATGCATTGCATAGCTGTAGCATTGTTGGGAGACGTGACATTCGAAAGAGTATACCACACCGCAGGCACATTTGTATCCTGTTGCACACAGACATAAAAATAAATCGACAAGCGTCTTGGATGAGGTGGAAGGGGGAGGGGGTAAGGTTATAGCAAAGAAGGCAGAGGATACAGAGCATCTACAAGCCCAGCGTCACAGCTGCTGGAGTCTATACGGTTTTAATACCAAATGGAGATAAACCATTGTAGTGAGAGAATCAATTCGAAGAGGCAGCAATCCTAAAGGTGCCCAAACCTGGTATAATGGTGCTGTGCTATGCGATGCGCGCTCCCACAGGCAGCCCATTACACAGCACATAAAGTCTGTGCAGCCCGTGCTTCCTGAACTAGGTCCCGTTCGCATCACACGCAAATCACATGTGATGTGATCTAGTTCAAAACGCACAGGGAATATTGTACCGTGTATGGGCACCTTCAGGACTAATTCAGTCAAGCAATTTGAACTGCTTGCCATATTTACCTGCTGGACAGGATGTCGTGTTCTGGCCTGAGCACATCAGTCCCCTACAATCTAGTAACACCAATGAGGCATGGATTCAAAACAAGAGAACGAGGATGCCATGTAGAACCACACCATGCCTATGCACAGTGGTGGCACCCATTGTGCTGGCACAGTGCAGACCACCACTGGAGGAGGTACAGGGCCACAAACTAAAGTCTCACAAATATTTGGTCTGTGCACAACATGGCGGCCTTGCCCCCCTTTCTGCATAGGTGCAGGAGACACAGACAATGTCCATCAGCGAGTCCGTTTAGAGCAGTCCGCACTATCACATTACCAGAGACACTGGGAAAGATGGCTTCTTTGGTAACGGTTACATGCATTGTGCCAGTGCTGAATACGGATTTACAAGGAATGTTATCAGCACCAGTAATGCTGTGATTGTATTATACTGGATCAGTCTCCATTCTGTGGGCCAAACGTGTAAGGGTGCACGGATCCGTGCCTGCGGCTTATCACTCATATTGAAACTGATGAGATTTTGGAGAGTTATATTTAAAGCTGCAATGCCAAACAGGCTGCTGCAGAATCAGGCACACGGTTACATTGGGCCCTGTATGTAACTGAGCAGTTTATCAGCTCTGTCTGCGAATCAGAGACTTTCAGCCACTTGACCACTTTATATTACTGGTGCATCATTTATAGATGTTCCATATAACGTAGAACATCTCTCATTTACACCCCTCATCTATTAATGGGGCAGATGTATTAAGCTTTAACAAGAGATAAATGCAAGGGTGATAAGGAGAGATAAACATCCAGCCAATCACCTGCTAACTGCCATGTTACAGGCTGTGTTTACAAAAAGTCAGTAAGGAGCTGATTGGCTGGACATTTATCTCTCCTTATCACCCTTGCATTTATCTCTTGTTAAGGCTTAATACATCTGCCCCAGTGTTCCATAAATCATACAAATGGGGACATTTACTAAGATGGTAGTTCTATTTCAGATGGGCGGTCGCTATGGGCAACCAATCAGGTATTGGGCCAGATGCACTAAGCTTTAAAAGTGATAAAATGGAGAGTGATAAACAGCCAGCCAATCAGCACCTACCTGTCATGTCAGACTGTTCAAAAAAAGACAATTAGGAGCTGGCTGTTTATCACTCTTCATTTTATCACTTTTGAAGCTTAGTGCATCTGTCCCACTATCTATTATCTACTAGAAGGTGCTAAATACTCCCATCTTATTAAATATCCCCCAAAGTCATTCTATAGGTGTGCCATATATCAGAACATCTTCCAATTACACCCTACAGCCCACATCTATAGGTGTTTCATGCATCACTGAACGTCTCACGACCGATCATCCGCTTTCCTGTCACACCAGGATCCGTACAAGCTTCCAATTTTTGCAAAACCTATTTGATGAGAGGTATGTCCCCTCCGTCCCAGAATGTTCCTTAACTCCGTATCTCTATATATCAAAAAAATATATAGATCAATTACAAAATCACCTTGAAATCCCCCATCACTTTATACAGGAGATGCGGTGCGATAGGACAATTGAATACAGCCCTAATTTGAGAGACTCGTCGGATCCTGATTTAGGAATAAAGTATGAAAGACCTGACAGCACCTCCCAGGCATGTGCTATGACTTTCTCCCTTCCAGCCATGCAAAAATGTAATTTACTACTTAGGCCTCTGCAGAGAAGTTATTCTCTACCACAGCTGTCAAACGAACCCGGCTAGTGGGTCTTATAACAGTGGGGGTGCCAGAAGTAACGCCGCAGCCTGGAAAAGTAAGAGAAGGTAGTATAGTATTTGCTAGAAACTTAAACTAAAATTTATGGAGTAAAACATTCACAGATGTAGTGTTCATTCTAGCAACCCGCATCTTTCAAAACCTGTGCAGTTCATCTTCACTGCCTGAGGTGTCGCTCTGCTGTGGTGCTTCTAGCACAGGTCTGGTCTACGTCTCAGTGCTGAAATACAGACCACACTGTGCTACAAGCACCACAGCAGAAAGAGACACCCCAGGCAGGGAAGAGGAACCGCACTGGTTTTGGAAGACACAGGGCCAAAATATAATAGCCTCAGCGTTCGGGAGCTGGGCAGAATGTCGGACAAACTTGGATATTTTTTAAAGAGGCAATAACCTACAAAGGCATGGTTTTGCCTTTGAGGTGATTACTCTTTTAAAAAAACCTCCAAGTTCGGCCAGCATCCCACAATGCAGCTTAACTCGAAGGCGAATTCATTTGGCCTACAGGGTGCCAGAATAAACACTACATGGTGACTGGTGCTTGCCATGCAGTTGAGCCAAAAGATCTATCCAACTATCTATCAATCTAACAGAAATCATACACATAGATTTAAGATTAACTTCATTGTGAAATAAGGCTGGATAGAAGACAATCTGTAAATTAGCTGTCAGCAAGAGAACAGATTCCAGTGACACTGATGTCATGTGATCATCCACAGCCAATGTCCTGATAGCTGGCAGTTTGATAGGTGTTGAGTTTTCTCAAGAGCACAGTGATCATGCTCCTGCCAGTAGTACATCAGACTGTTCACTCGGTGGTCATAGGTACCCTTAAATTTCATGCAAACATTTAAAAAAAGTAGATTATGAAATAAGCTTCAACACTTAATGGCTGTAGGCATGTGTAGCTATTTCATATCTGCTCAGCTCTCAAAGCCGCTTAATATGTAGCCATGTTTGAAGACTGGTCCAGTCTGAAATTGCAAATTGGCTGCAGTTACATCTTCTTCACTACAGACAACCAAAGAACCTCTGAGATCTACAGGAGTGTCCGAATGCAGTAACAATAATGAATAAAACATAAAAATCGGAGAACGCAGTGATGTAAGCTGCTGTGACATCAGTGGCCTTGTCCTGGCATATAAATACAACAGTCCACACAGCACATTACTGCTCAGTAACTCTGCAAAGCTGTCACTCAAACTCTGCCTCTTAAGAGAAGAGGAGCACCTCCCTCCAAACATGTCAGCTTACTGCAGAGGAATGGCAGGGTACATTGCTGGCTTACTAAAGCACACCATGGTTTAACTTATATTATTCTGCTCAGTAATACAGTGATCTACAATAATGCAACATTCATTTTACACTTTAATACGCTTGGAACACCTAGCAAAAGCAAGATAACAATCTATCGTGGCCCAAAATCAAAAGGAACCAGACAGAAATCTGGTTTATTCACAGAGAGCCATATCCTATAGCCTCACAGGAAAATGGGCAGCTAAGGAATAAAATATCCATACAGCTTATTGGGGAATGACGCTTGAGGGATCAATTACTTTACAAATAAACCTATCAATGCACTGCTGGAGGATTTTGATTTTTGGAAAGGAATGGGTTAAATAATCACCATTTCACGGGCTCTACCCATAGAAGTACAGTAATACGTGTGTGGTTAACATTTCACACCACAAGAAAATAATACGTTGGTGGAAGAAGAGAGGGGACATGCGTTAGGATCCGCATACAGAGAGAGTCTTCCCTGTCTACTCCATCAGGGGGACAGAGGGTTAATAGACGTGTTCTTCACAGCATAGCTGCAGTTGCGACTACGACAGACCATCCCCCACCCCCCCTCCACATCTCCTCAGAGAGAGGCTGAGAGATTCATTCAAACAAGAAGATGGGGTCTCACCTAACACATTAAGGAGCATCAAGAGCCCCCAACACTACACTAAGGGTACATGGACCTGCCTTCGCTCATCCATCTCCCCAAGGAAATGTGCAGGGGCTGCAAAATGAAAGAACAAGGGAGGTGGTGGGAGCATTTCTCTGCCAGCAAAGAATAAGATGGCAGCCCCCCTTACGGTCTCCCATCGACAATCACACAGAGAGCTATTTTTAGCATCCAATGCGGCTGACTTCAGATGCGCGCCCCCCACCCCCTCCCATCCACCATGAGCTGTGTCACACCACTGATAGAAAGACTTCCCCACCGATGGCAAATTATTTAACCCAAACCTCCAGAATGGTTACTGTGAGGTGTCCTCTCATTCAGAACACATAGGGAAATAGGATGCCAGCATCAATGCAGTCGGGTACCTGGCACAGATGGGTACATTGCAGCCAATGTTCCGCATCAGTCTCATATTGGACCCAGGATCCATACACTACTAGACCATTTTATAGGTCACTGCCATATACATTGAGCTCGGAACGGATGGGGTACAGCAGTATGGCTATAATACACACTAACCGGGCACCTGCCTTTCCTGTGTACAAGGAAATGGAAGTCATTAGCAACAGAACAAAACCAATCACTTGTAAAAATGACCAATGCCAAGTGATCACTCACTACCATACATCTGTATATAAGTGTATTAATGGCTCCCACTGCCACACCTCGACAAACCCATTCTCCCTCAGAAAAATAAATCCAAAAAAACCCAAGATACCAACACAACCAAGGGACCAAGAAGACAATTCATCTCTCTCATCTCAAGGACAGAGAACGCTCCCCCGTCACACAGTCCCCACTCATCCCATTTCTGTAATCTTCCATCACTGGGAATTCTCTCCCAGCAGATAAGACTCCATTAGCAGCAACCAATTCACGCACTTATCCACCAGGGGTCACCCGCTTATGGACTTGTTATCACTTAACGGATGGATCCCCCATCATTTTAGCACCATAACGGTCTCTGAGACAAAAATGTACGGCTATTGCAATCTATCGAGGAGATGCACAATCTAATTTTTGTTTTATATATATTACACACAGCTTAATAATAACACAGAAATACTACATTAATGATTTAGTGTGACCTAGTACAGGGGGGTGCTTTCCCCTTACAGCCCCCAATTATGCATCTGTCCCCAGCCTCCCCAATTAGGTCACCTCTGCATCCTGCTGCTGGCTCAGGGATAGTGACATCTGCAGCATTACCTGTGCAGGTGGGATGCAAAGCTCAATGTACAACCCTATAAAGGTGAGCTAAAGGGGAGAGGGCCAATGACATCACTAGAATAATAATAATAATAATAATAATAATAATAATAATAATAATAATAATAATAATAATAAAAAACAATAACAACTAATAATAAATAATATTCTAGATGACTCTACTATATCAGGATAGGTGCCGGCTACACTACCCGCAATGAGCTAGCATAACACAAGCCGCCACTGTACATTCATACACAGCCCTAGGAGATCTCCCACACCCTGCCATCCCCAATGAATGACAGCCGGTCCTCTCACCCCAGCTGCTGGCCGTGCGGCCCAGGATCTCTCCGCTGCGGGGGTTGTAGATGAATTGCTTCCAATCAGACTTGGACTGCTCCGTGCTCTTGTTCTCTTCCTTGGCCATGGTGGTGGTTACGCTGGAGATGGGCCGATGCAATGAATCCTGCTGCGTTGTACCGTGAAAAGCACAGCCTGGATCACTACTTCCCCCGCCGGCCGCTCTCTGATCTGAGGCCGCTGCGGCACCAGCACTCAATTCCCCGGCACAGCACAACCGGGGCGTGACGAAAGGCAGCCAATCGAAGGCGCCGTGCCGGGACGATGGGCGAGGCCCCTTGGCAGCGAGCGCCTATCATGAGAGGAGGTGGGCGTGACCTTCAAGTCGCGGGTAAGGCTAGTGGAGGGATGCTCTACGCAGGAGGGAGGCGCCGTACACCCGCTGCCCTATCGCGGCTAATGCTGCAGGAGCGAGAGCGCGCGTAAGGCAGCTAGCGGTGACTAGAGCGCGCATGGTGGTGTTGGATACAGGCAAGGCGCGTCTCCGCCGGTGCGCGTCAACGTGGGACTGATGATGTCCCTCCATGGCTGCTCCATCATCTGCAGCCTGGTCACGTGTGCTGCCTGTCCTGCACCTGAACTAGGGGACCTAAGTTCAACACATAAGGGTAAATTTGCTAAAGTTTATAAACTAAAAGAGGTGATGTTGCCCATAGCAACTAATCATACTGTCTATTTCAGCAAGTGTCCTATGGCATTCATTTGTTTATTGCATACTCTGTAAAAAGTGATGTCTTCTAATCTTTATACACCAAGAAGCATGTGGCTGCATATAGTGCAAAAAGTGCATTTGTTTGTATAACAAACCAAGTGCCATGTGTGATCTATGGAGGATTAGTGGCCCATTTACTATTAGATCGCATATGCAATGCGATCAGGCCAGGATCTAACACCCAGGCTTTCAAGCCAATGTATGTCTCTGCAGACGCAGCGACCGGGGCTCCGGAGCACATGCCTGCGGTCTGCTTGGCCGGGTACTGGAGGAGATGTGCATGCACGGTGAGAGCTGACCACCCGCCGACCCCGCTGACTGTGCAGGGAATGAGCTGGAATGGGTCGAAGTTGCTATTCCCAATCATAGTACACGTGGATGGTTTATGAATTTTGAAAAAACAACAACTTGTGTTGACTTTTTCTACCTGTTGTCTACTTATTCCATATTGACCTTTCGACACTGTCAGCCTGTTGCTGACTACCTCTTTTTTTTGTAGACCTATGAACCGGATACCAGCCGCCTACTGGGAGGGATTTGCAGCGTTAGGGTTTTTGGCCTGAAGAAGGCTATTACTACCTCTGGCAGTCTGCCAACATGGGGCCTGATTGAAAGTAGATCACAAATGCTAAATCTTTATCGAATGGGCAAAACCATGTTCACCGCAGATGGGGCAGATTTAACATATGCAGAGAGAGTTACATTTGGCCAGGGCCGGACTGGCACTTCTGGCAAATGCCAGAGGGGCCAATGGCCATGTGGGCAGGTTTGCTAATCCATAGAGGAAGCACCGCCTTCCGGTCGGCGCACAGTTAGAACCGCTGGAGTTGCAGATGGTCCGGCGGCTCTCTGTGGGCTGACCGGGGCCAGGAGAGAGGGGGGAATCACATACAGCTATTCCCCTCACTCCTGCATGCGCGCCTAGTTGGTCAATGGATTTGGGTGAGTTATTTTGTTTCTGTGCAGTGTATATACTGACTGCTTTATTTTTAGGTTCAAACACACCTCACCCAAATCTAACACACGCAGTACAGAACCAGTGAACTCAGCATGGGTGTCTTTATCAGTTTCATGTGACCAGTACAGCGTCAAAGTTATGGTGCCCATACACTTATGTCCCATCGCATCTGATTGCATCAAGTGGTGCCCATTGCAGCACCCAATGTCGCATGCCATCTGTGATGGACATCAAGTGCTGGAAGAGGGGCGGCGTGGCGGCTGTGTAGCGGGGACTGGATCGGTGGAGCTTTCAGGCGGCGGGACTCGGCAGCGGCAGCAAATGACTTTGAAACACTGGACGGCCCCCTGATTGACTGAGGCCGCTGAGAGAGAGCTCTCTCAGCCAATCAGGAAGCCGCTGAATGGCTGAGAGAGCTCTCTCTCTCAGCGGCCTCAGCCAATCAGAGGGCCGTCCAGTGTTTCAAAGTCATCTGCTGCCGCTGCTGAGTCCCGCTGCCTGAAAGCGCTTCTTCACAAGCTACACCTCTCCGGTCCCCAGCGCTCCGGTCTCCATCTACACAGCTGCCTCCGGTCCCACTCCGCCGCCAGCTCCGGTCCCTGGCCCTGCTCCCCAAACCAGCCGCTGATTGCATTCCAGCAATCACATATGATTAAAAACCACATGCGATTGCTCATGCAATTCGATAAATATTATGTGCAGCACATAATATCTATCGATGCGACATTCGACGGCATGCCTGCGCATCGCGTCGAATGTCCCCTTAAAAATGCATGCAATCATTCGATTTATCGGCCAGATGTGTCCGAAATCGAATGATTGCATACAATATCTCACATATGTATGGGCAGCATTACATTTCTTTTGGGCACTTTTATACTTTTAAGGAGGTGGGCTCTGTTTTTGTAGACTACCTAACCTATGGTGTGCTTTAATAAATGGTGGTGGTCCGGCATGCTGTATCTACACTGTAATCTGTTGCAGCATGATGTTCAGCATAATAAATAGGCCTAACAAGAAGGTACTTTGCTGCCATGGACTTTAACAAATGCACTTTCAAACTAGACGGAGATGGACGATCTTGTCACTTGGCCCACATATTAGAATTCCCAGTCATCTTGGCTACATACTGTACATGGTTGATTGAGTCTAGCCATTTGTCAGCGACTACTATTAATGTTCTTTCACTTCACAACACAAGTGACCTGATTGCATTATCAGACAATGGCATTATCACTTTATTTATGCAGTTACATACAGTTCACACTGATGTCTACAGGGCTTCTTCTTATACAGTACGAACGGTGTAATGGTTAGCATTACTGCCTCACAGCACTGAGGTCATGTTTTCTATTCCCAACATGGCTCCAACTCTGTGGAGTTTTTTTTATCTCTCCCCGTACTTGCGTGGGTTTCCTCCGGGTGCTCCGGTTTCCTCCCACAATCCAAACATATACTGGTAGGCTAATTGGCTCCCAACAAATTAACCCTAGAATGTCTGTGTGCGCGTGTACATGTGGTGGGGAATATAGATTGTAAGCTCCACTGGGGCAAGGACTGATAAGAATGTTCAAATATTCTCTGTAAAGCGCTGCAGCTTATCTGTGCGCTATATAAGTAACTGGTAATAAATAAATAAATAATATGGGGTCATGTAGTCGCTTTCATGCAGCTAATACCCCCTTTCAGACTGCAAATGCTGGGTCCGTCTCAGGAGGGACCCGGCATTTGCACTCTGTAAGCTCTGTCACACGGGGGTGGGGTGGAGCGGCAGCACGTCACGGGGGTGGGGGAGGAGGCAGCACTTGGAGCTGACAGCACTGCCTTCCCCATACTTTGAACCGAACCTGGGTCAGAGCCATGTTCAACCCTGGTCATCAGCTTTGAAATCCCTGGTTACCCTTTTACACTGCACCTTTACACGGGTGGGTGACATAACGATCCGGCAATAACCCGGGTTGAAAGTGCGGTCTGAAAGGTGTATAACCTGCACCCTGCAGGAACACTCAGGTCCTCTCTTCGGAGGTGCTACATTTTACATTCCCTCATGTGGGAATTTATTTGCTCAAAAGCAGGTTTCTAATGCTTGTTGTAATACAGGGTATAAATTCCTCAGTTGATAAAGAGGGTATGCAATGTCTACCTTTGTGGACATAGCATCCTCCTGCACAGAATAGGGCCACAGCTTTTTCTGCAGAAATGGCCGCTAATTTGCAAATTTAGTATCCGTTTCCACGAAAGCAGATTCGGCTTTTCAAAGAGCCGAATCTCCAGAGGCGAATCTGGACCGTTAAGAGGTTGACTTCACCGTGGTCGACATGTACAAACTATCAACGGGATACGGTCAAATGGTCGGCAGTCATTAGGTCGACATACAAGAAGGTCGACAGAGGACTAGGTTGACACATGTGTTAGTCGACATGGGTTTGGTCAGTGATGGCTAACCTTTTCAGCTTGGTGTGTCGAAAATCGTAAAATGATGCCCATTATACATATGCCACACACCGTGATACTCCATTATACATCTGCCACACACCGTGATGCCCATTATACATCTGCCACACACCGTGATGCCATTATACCTATGCCACACACCGTGATGCTCCATTATACATATGCCACACACCGTGATACCCATTATACATATGCCACACACCGTGATGCCCATTATACCTATGCCACACACCGTGATGCTCCATTATACATCTGCCACACCGGGATGCCCATTATACATATGCCACACACCGTGATGCTCCATTATACATCTGCCACACACCGTGATGCCCATTATACATCTGCCACACACCATGATGCCCATTATACATATGCCACACACCGTGATGCCCATTATACATATGCCTCACACCGTGATGCCCATTATGCATATGCCACACACCGTGATGCCCATTATACCTATGCCACACACCGTGATGCCCATTATACATATGCCACACACCGTGATGCCTATTATACATATGCCACACACCGTGATGCTCCATTATACATATGCCACACACCATGATGCCCATTATACATATGCCACACACGGTGATGCCCCATTATACATATGCCACACACCATGATGCCCATTATACATATTCCACACACCGTGATGCTCCATTATACATATACCACACCGTGATGCCCATTATACATATGCCACACACCGTGATGCCCATTATACATATGCCACACACCGTGATGCCCATTATACATATGCCACACACCATGATGCCCATTATACATATGACACACACTGTGATGCCCATTATACATATGCCACACACCGTGATGCCCATTATACATCTGCCACACACTGTGATGCCCATTATACATATGCCACACACTGTGGGGCCCATTATACATATGAAAGTCAATGTGAAATAGCAATATCTAATTTAAGAAGTCTGCACTAATACAGTGTCTGTCAAAAAGGCAGCCACCAGTGCCAATAGAAGCACTGAATACTGTGGAATTCAGGCCTGCAGAGTTTTCATAAATGACACGCGTGTCATAGGTTAGCCATCACGGGGTTAGGTCAAAAGGTTGACATGGGGTTTTTTGACTGTTTTTTGAGCCGACATGTGCTGACAGGCAGTGTTTCATGCCCTACCATCCATTGGGGCGTAGTGGAAGAATAAAATAGTGTGCCGAGCGCAGTGAGGCACCGTGCCCGAAGCATTGCTAGGGGGTGAGGTACACTTAAAATTGTGTCCATGTTGAATTCGGGTAAAAAAAAAACCATGTCAACCTTTTGACCGTCGACATAACGCATGTGTCAACCTAGACTCATGTCGAAGTAGACCCCTGTCGACCTAGACCCCTGCTGACCTTCCTGTATGTCGACCCAATGGTATCCACCTAATGACTGTCGACCATCCTGTGGTCGACCAAACAATCCCAACCCCTATCGACAGGGTGAAGACGTTGACATGGCCAAGATCGACACATGATTGATCGAAGCAACTTCTTTTTTTCTTTTTTTTTGTTGGGTCAAATCTTGTATATTTGGTCATTTGTGACCATCATCAGTAACAAGTATACTCCCCGCCTGCTCACGTCACTAGCCACACTTTGGGCCTTTATTCTAGTTCACTCTTTCTGACAAAATCCTTCTTGGATGGACAAAACCATGTGCACTGCAGGGGGGCAGATGTCACTTGTGCAGAAAGAATTAGATTTGGGTGGGGTTTTACTTCAAAGGGAGATCTATATTGCAGTGTAAAAATAAAGCGGCCAGTATTTTTCCTGCACAGAAACAAAATGACTCACCCAAATCTAATTCTCTCTGCACATTTTACATCTGCCCACCTGCAGTGCACATGGTTTTGTCCATCTAAGAAGGATTTTGTCAGAAAGAGTGAACAAGAATAAGGCCCCAGTAAAACTTATACCATTCCTTCCTATATGATGTTGCTGCGGCATTATTAGAAGCTGCTGTAAACATTCCCCTGCTGGTAGCTGACATTGTATATGTTCCCTATTACAATTACTGTCTCTGGTAATTATTTATTGAAGTGCAAGTTGTTAAATGCAAAATTAGGTTTCTTTAGGTTTTTTTTTTGAGTGGGATATGAAGCTGAGATTTTTTTTTTTTTGCTACATTTGCCAACCCAACAGCCAATTTTGCCTTTAAAAAAGCACTGCTTTACTTCTGCTGCAAAAGATCGCAGAAAATCATGGATTGTGACACACCGCACTTCAATCAGCAAACTCTATTGAATGTACTGACACTGGCAAGCAGCTGCACAGTGTTATAGTAATAATAAGGTAGCATTAAGTGTACACATGAATGCCTTCTTCTGTAGGACTATAGCTAGCCTTCCTTCAAGGTTTCCAATCACACAAATGACCCCGAGTCTAAATGGCTCGTGACTAGCGTGACCTCTGTGAAGTTAAGGTGGATGTGTGGCCTCTTCTATGCTGTGATGTGATGAAGGGAGAGAGATTGGCAGAGTCACAGCAAGAGAAGGCTGCTGGGCAAGCTATACGGATGGCAATAAGTCAGGATGTGTACCAGGTGCAGGCACATGGCACTCCAGACAAGTATACCATGTTGTGCCCAACCAAGGGTTTTATTTACTAAGCGATTGCAATTGGGTTTACATAAAAAAATGGAAAAGGTCAGTGCGGATGGTATAATCACATAATAATATAGCAGCCTGTGGTTTATTCCATCTGTCTATCTGTTCTCATAGCAAAAAGCTTAGAAACATGAATTTATAGAAATCTATTGGCATTGCCCCTGAACAACAGCTATTGGGCTATGTGTCAGGCCAGGGGTGGACTGGCCAGCAGGGGTACAGGGGAAACCCTAGGTGGGCCCATTACCTGACACCCCATCCCCTCCTCTAGGAATCAGGTTCCAGACTGTGCGCATTGGGCCCGATTCAGACTTGATCCTACAATCGCAAATTTGCCTGGCCAGCGTTCAGTAAAGCTATTGCCCCGCTACAGTAAAATCCCGCCTTGCACATTAATGTGCACGCTGTGCGTATGGGTGTGTACAGCTACAAATCCATTTGCAGCCCTGTGAATATGTCCAAAACTCACACAAGTCATCACAGGCACCGCGTAGCCCTGGATTTAAGGTGACCATACACTGCTGCGATGTCTTGCAGCAGTGTACGACCAGCTGATAACCCATGAGCCATCCGGGTCCTTCCCGGGTGGCAGGGACACATGTGATCCATCACAATTTGTTGTTATGGATCGCATGCAACCCTGCTCCCAACCCGGCCCGCCACCCAGAGGGAGTTCCGAGGTCAAGTGGTCGGACGGCCAGCACGTCCGATGCGCACGGGACCGGTCATAGGACCTGAGGGGACATCAAACTGACATAATTTGATGGCCTGACACTGACGTCACACACCCTCCTCTAAAAAGCTCGGGCACACCTGCGTTTTCCGAGACACTGCCCGCATATCTTTCTGGCACACCTGCGTTTTTCTTAGCACTCCCACTAAATGCCCGGTTTCCAACCCCAGATGCCTACTTCCTGTCAATCACCTGGAAAAGGGAATGCGTATATAATTAGTTGCAGGATTTCACGGCCTCGGCCGCCTCGCACATGCGTACTGCAAACCGCAGGCATGCTCAGTGTATTGATAATCATCTGCAGTACGATCAGGTCTGAATTAGGCCCATTATTCATATGTTACATTATACTGCCCAGGACTATGGGGGTATTTACTACAGGGCATTTCTGTTATTGATCTGGTACATAAGGGTAAACCAAGACTCTGGAGAATGGTCACAACTCTAAGCCTGTGACTGACCACTAAATTCCCTGTGGGCCCTTCGTAATCCCAGTCCAGCACTTTGTCAGCCTCTGGTTTATCCCCGAGTAGCAGGGACTTCAGGAAGCTCACATTGCTATGAGTAATATTGGACCATTGTAATGAACCTAAATCCCGTCTTGCACATGTAGTAACAGAGTAGAAATGTGATGTTTACCTGCAAATTGACTGATCCTTAATCCCTATTGAATATTAAGATGTCCAAAAAACTCTTGTAAGTAGAAATGTAATTATCAGGAAAAAATGGATCACTTTGTGCTGAAATCATGTTGTCATGTCTAATAGTAACCTGTTGGAATAACTCCATATTGTGAATAAGTAATATGTATATATACGGGAACTTTGAAGGTAAGCCTGTAATTTGCCCTGTATTAACGTTATTTGATTTTATTAGTTCTCACTCTGGAACAGATTATCATTTTGCATGGCATTTTTGAAGTTGAGGGAGGATACCCCCCCCCCCATCTTCCTAGTTCTCTGTTTATTTAAATTTGCCCCCCACCCCCTGCAGCACAACACAATTTAGTGAAATTGGAAATTACCCCTTCTTGCTGGATATAAACACCCCACCACCACTGCGGGACAGTGCTGACACAGGACCGCCCCAATGAACGGGACTGTCCTGCAAAAATTGTTTTTTGAGCCGACATGAGCCGACATGTGCCGACAGGCGGTATTTCATTCTCTACCATCCACTAGGGTGTGGTGGGAGAATAAAATAGTGTGCCGAGTGTATAGAGGCACCGTGCCCGACGCATTGTGAGAAAAGCGAGCAATGCAAGGGGATGCGGTGCACTTCAAACTGTTTCCATGTCGACAGTGTTGACATTCGGGTAAAAAAACCAGTGAAAAACACATGTCGACCTTTTGACTGTCGACCTTGCCCATGTTCACCTAATGCTTGTGTCGACCTAATGTCCTGTCGACCATGACCCATGTTGCCTGTTGACCTAGTGGTGTTGACGCAGTTGCTGTAGACCGAATGATCCCAACCCCTGAGTGAAGTCACATCCAGTTCCCCTTGAGCCGCACGGGCCCCTACTGGGCGGAAGGATCGAATGGCCGACATGGAGATCATGCATGTAGCACGTATGATCTCCTGGTCCGATCAGATGAGCACTGGACCACGCATCGGTCCTCAGACACATGCTATTTGGGTCGATTTCTCTGCCTGCGACAGAATCAGGCAGAGATAATGTTATGCAACACATTGCACGGAAATTCCAGCATAGAAATGTCCACATGATCAGCGTTATGTTTAATAGGTGGGGATTATTAAATAGACAGTGTCTAGCTACACAGTCAACATGCAATAGATCAACAGGGTCAAAAGGTTGACATGGGAAAGGTCAACAGGGTCACGATGTCATGTCGACATGAAAAATGTACACATATGAGAAGGTCAACTATTGTATTCTTCCTATATGCCAATGTGGATGGTGATGTAAGAATAAGCCAATTTAGACGGGGGCGGGGCCACGGCGGTGAGGACTTGAGGTGTGGGAGCTAGAGCTCTCCAGCGGCTGACATCCGACCGAGAGCCAGCTGAGGTGTCCTGCCGAGAAGATTAACAGCCCTGAGGGGGAAGATTTTCCCTTACCTGGCGGTGGAAGCTCCGACGGACGGAGGCTGGGAGCTGGAGTGGCGCGTCATTAGTGAGAAGTGGCGCGTCATCAGGAGCCGCGGGTGTGGACGTGTGTGGACGCTGGCATCTCTCTGGTCGTGGAGAGGAGTGGGAAGCAGTAGACGCTGCAGCGAAAAAGCCGGTGAGCGGGGCTGACTGAGGGAGCAGGTGATTCTCCCGTGTGAAACAGCCCGTGACGACCGCAGTGAGAGAAGCGGGGGAGAGACATGTGGGAGGCGAGGAGTAAGCCTCACTGGTGATACTCCCGGAATTGCGGTCTAGATACAGGCCTGACGAGCAGGAGGTTTGGCAGACTGATTGAATTAAGCCTGAATTGAAAACGAGCAAGCAAGTTCGGCCACTCGACAGACTTTGGTGCAGTATAAACTTCATTCACTTTTCCTTATACTGTTCTATCTCCTTCCACGAACTGAAGGGTTAAATAAGGGGCTGTGTCTTCAGTAGGCACGAAGTGATCCTTAGCGGGCCCTGTGCTGTGCATTTATTAAACTACGCCAGAATCCCCTGTATTTTTTGTTTAAAGAGTAACTGCGTCCACTTAATTCCTTTTACAATGGGGAAGACAAATACTGCTGCAGCGGCAAAGTTAGAAAGGTATGCACGAACCCAGGTGAACACTTCACAATCTTCTGCTGCCACTCCATGCACAACACCCTCCAAGGAAAAAACTCCCCCAGGTACTACTGAAGTAAGCTTTCAGCAAGTATTGGATGCTATTACCAATAGTGAGTTGCGCCTTACAGAAAAAATAGAGACTGTACAATCTGAAGTGATGTCAATTAAAACAGAGATTACTGCACTACACAATAGAATGGGCCAGGTGGAGACGAGGATATCAGCTTTGGAGGACTCCAATAAGCAAGGATCCTCCAGGCTGGATATGCTTGCTACTCAGGTGACTGAGATGAGATCTAAACTACAGGACATGGAAGGGAGGTTAAGGAGGAACAACCTGAGGATTGTAGGTTTTCCTGAACAAACTGAAGGTACAGATGCGCCTAAATTTGTGGAAAAATGGCTTGTGGATACATTTGGAAGAGCTGCTTTCACCGGCCAGTTTGCAATAGAAAGAGCCCACAGGGTCCCATCCAGACCGTTTCCACCAGGTGCCCATCCACGCACGTTAATAATAAAACTCTTAAACTACCAAGATAGAGATGGAATTTTGAGAATGGCCCGTAGTAAAGGACAACTGCTATATGATGGCTCGAAAATTGCTATTTTTCCTGACTTTGCCTTAGAGACCCAGAAGGAGCGAGCCAAATTTTTGGACATTAAGAAGCGTCTTAGGCAATGTAACATAAAATATTCTATGATTTTCCCTGCGAAACTTAGAGTAATATATAATGGGGAAACCTGCTTTTTCTCAAAACCAGAGGAGGCGGCAAAGTGGTTGGACAGATGGGTACCGGACACCCGTCAGATGGCATCTTGACAGGACATCCAGAGTGTATAAAACTAGGCAGATAAGCTGCTGGAGAGTTCACCTCATATTGGTGGCCCTAAGACTTTTTTTTTCTTTTTTTTGATAAGCCCCAGAAAATAGGATACCTGGACTTTTGGTTGTTTTTTTTTTTTTTTTTTTTTTTCTATTTTTCTATTTTTTCTACATTTTTTTTTTTTTTTTTTTTTCCTTTGGTTGTGTGTGTGTATAAGGGGAGGGAGGAAGAGTATGCCAACAAGGGAGAGGTATACAGGGTGGGGGGAGGGGGAGGGGATGGGGGGTGGGGCACATAGGGAAACATCGATTATGCTTGAAATGTATTATGGTATTTTTTGTAAAGGTCTGGAGGTGACCCAGGGAGGTCAAGGAGACGGGGGAGACGGTTATAAAGCCCTACATGGCCATACCAACAGATGTCGGGGTGTAGTACAGCTTGATAAAGGCCCGGACGGGCAGTGGCAAAAACATTGGAATGATTTAATATGGTTAAGGTCCTAATGTGGAATATAAGAGGGATCAATGACAAGGTCAAACGATCCCTCGTTATGGAGCAAGTAAGGAAATCTAAGGCTGGGATTGTTGCCTTGGTTGAAACACATTTAGTGGGTAACAAGGTACGTTCTTTGAATAAATCTTGGGTCAGTAAATGTTACCACGCCCCGTTTTCCTCCTCGGCACGAGGTATGTCGGTATTGATTAGGAAATCTACTCTATTTAGTTGTCATAGATACCAGATAGACCCCCTAGGCCGATATATTTTTCTTGATTGCTTAGTAAATGAGATCCCTTTGTTACTTTTATTTGTGTATATACCTCCACCGTTTAATCTTGAAGTATTAGTGAAAGCGACTGAATTTGCGGCATTAGCACTCCATGATAAAATTATATGCATGGGTGACTTCAACAATGTCCTGGACACGGCGGCGGACAGGTGGAGCTTTAAAACTGTGACACCAGCGAGGAATAACAGCAGCTTCCTCCGCTTTGTGCAGGACATTGGATGGGTGGACATATGGAGACTCCAAAATCCCACGGTTACACAGTTCTCATGCTATTCGGCTTCTCACAATGCATTTTCAAGAATAGATTTGGCATTGGTCTCTAAGAGCACTACCACATATGTGGAAGGGGTGGAATACATGGCCAGAGGGGTTTCCGACCACTCCCCTTTATCCCTTGAAATTCTTGAAAAAAGCGAGAAGGGTCAGGGTTTTTGGAGACTAAATGCCAAGTGGCTGCAGACACTTAAAAAGGACACAAGGTTGGTAGAATCGTGGGAGGAAAATTGGGCAATTAATCAGGGCACTGCGACCCCCCATATGGTTTGGGATGCATTTAAAGCATTTATAAGAGGGACCCTTAAAAAAAGTATCAGTGAGACTCAAAAGGAAAAAAAAGAGCAGACCCAGAAGTTGGAAAAAAAAACTGTAGAACTGGAAATTAAATTTTTAAGAGAAGGTGGGGAAAAAGCTAGGCTTGAATGGCTGGAGACCCAGGCAAACTGGATGGAGTTACTTAGGGAACAAAATAACCGAATAATGGCACAGCAGGTTAGAAATAACTATCAATTTTCTGACCGGTCGGGGAAATTCCTCGCTTATCTTGCCCGCTCAGAAGTACCTTGTAATAATATAGTTTGCATTAAATTGGACGATGGCACCCAACTTAAAACCTCTATCCAGATAGGACAAGCTGTTAAAGAATATTTTGGGGAATTATACACAACTCAGTTAGCTTGTACCCATTTAGAATTAGAATCATACATTTCTGGGATAGATATTCCATGTATGGGAGAGGCAGAAAGGGAAGAACTGGAGGCCCCTCTGAGCCTGGAAGAAGTAAAATTAGCAATCAAGAGCATGTCAACAGGAAAGGCACCAGGCCTAGACGGGCTTCCGGCGGAGTTTTATAAAAACTACTTGGATGAAATATCCCCACTATTGTTTGAAACCCTGAAGTCATGTTATGAGAATGGCAAATTGCCACCTTCATGGCTGGAAGCTAAAATAACCATCATTCCTAAGCAAGGAAAGGATCCCACTAGTATAGATTCTTATAGACCTATATCATTATTGGCTGTTGAAGCTAAAATTTTGTCCAAGATTCTGGCAACTAGGTTAAACAAACATATATTGAAGATAATCCATCCCGATCAATCGGGTTTTATGCCAGCAAAATCCACTAGTATTAATTTACGAAGGCTTCAGGGTCATCTCCAGCTACCACAGGATAACCACGGACACCCGGTGGTGGCCTCACTAGACGCATCGAAGGCTTTTGATGTGGTAGAGTGGCCCTTCCTGTGGGAGGTGTTGAGGGCCTTTGGGATCGGTCCCAGTTTTCTTAAGTGGTTACAACTTATATATGCAGAGCCCCGGGCTAGGGTTTTTGTAAATGGGTGGACGTCAACTCCCTTCCCTTTAACTAGAGGGACAAGGCAAGGATGTCCCCTGTCTCCGTTACTTTTTGCCTTGGCAATCGAGCCCTTGGCTTGTAAAATTAGAACACTGTTCGGAGACAGGGGTTTGCGAGTAGGGAAGGAGAAAGAAATACTCTCATTATATGCGGACGATTTACTGATTTATTTGGCCGACTATATTACGGACCTTCCCCGGATTCTTGATGTGATCAATGAGTTCGGGGACTACTCCGGGATTCGAATTAATTGGAGTAAGACAAATGTCCTATCCGTAGCGTCAGCTGGGACCCCCCTCTTAGACCTAACTCCTCCCCTACAGTGGGTGCCATCATTTAAATATTTGGGGATCCGGGTCTCTAGTAACCCTAGAGACTTTATCTATTTAAATATAAACCCGTTAATAGATTATTTGGTTAAAAAATGTAAAACCTGGAGTCGCCTACCACTGACAGTGGTGGGGCGTGTGAATTTATTGAAGATGATAATACTCCCTAAAATTCTGTACATTATTCAACACTCACCCATTTATCTCCCAAAATCAATTTTTCGTAAGATTAACAGCATAATGGTAGCATTTATTTGGAACAACACTAGGCCCAAGGTACAAATGAAAGTATTAATGATGAGTAGGGAGGAAGGAGGTATGGGGGTGCCTGACTTCAGGAAATACTATCTGGCGGCCCAGCTATCCCAGTTGAAGCCTTGGTTGGCCCAGGAATACGGAAGTGGGATGGTTGAGGCGCTAGTTAACATAGCCACACCGGGTATAAAACCGTTAGCAAGGCTGTTAATAGGCCATACATGCGCAAAAGACCCGCCAATGGTTACCCAAGTAATTAAGATCTGGAGGGAAGTGTGCGCAGAGGAAGAGCCCCTGATAAGGGACCCTGAGTACCCGCTAGTGGACAGCTGCAAATCCCCGGAGAGCCGGCAGATAGAAGTGGCTTGGGAACTGTACACAATAAGGCACCTCTGCCAGATCTATTCGGGTGGTATATTAAAGTCCTTTACACAGTTGAGAGAGGAGTTTGGGGTTCCCCAGACATACTTTTTTCGATACCTGCAGCTAAGAAGTAGGTTGCAGGCACAATACGGTTCAACCTCTCCACAGTTGCTTGAGTCTCCCATAAAAAAGGCTATAAAAAAAGGGGGAAGATGTAGTTCAACATCTAAGTTGTATAATTATATAAGTAAGGATACCAAGAACCCGTATATGGGCCAATTGAGGTCAAAGTGGGAACAGGATGTGGGACAATTGAAAGAGGAGGAATGGCGAATGGCAATAACATCAGCATTTAAAATTACCAATGCCATACGGATCCAGCAAGTGTCCTTCTATATTCTACACCGTGCCTATATGACAACAAATAGGTTGGCCAAATTCAATACTACATCTTCCCACTTTTGTCCGAAATGCAAAACAGTAGATGGCGATTTTATTCATTTGTTGTGGGAGTGTCAACCAGTAGCAGACTTTTGGGCGAAAATTATCAATGTCATATGTGAAACTGGCATAACCCGAGACATAATCACCAAGAAATGTTGTTTGATGAATGTGGTATCCGACGGCAGCATAGCCTCGTTAGACCAAGAGTATATTCTAAATTTGGTCGCTGCTGCCAAGGTGTTAATAGCTAAGTCCTGGATGGCCTCTGAAGGGCCCGATGTGAATGAATGGATTGGAAAGGTAAACTTTGTGGCAGAACAAGAAAAATACCTATACCAGAGGAGAAATGCCACTCTTAAATACTATAAGATATGGAATAGATGGCTAACAACTAGATATTGGAAAGGAAGGAAATGTTGATGTTATCTGGCTAATGACTGGGAAAGAGGGGTGTAGAAATTGTAGTAGGGGATTAAACTGGATCACTGTTATAAATGTATATGATAATTCCCCCTTTTTTTTTTTTTTTTTTTTTTTTGAAATAAGCACTGAGGGTTCTTTTGGAGGGATAATATAAGTAATAGAATGTATGACACGCTAGACCGGAAGATATGTATAAGATTAGCATTATATGTTCACTGATAAAAGAAAGAGGAAAGAAAAGAAGAAAAGGATGTAAAATTAATCTGAATGACACTAAAGAGAAAAATTATTGTGGGTTGGTTTTTTTTTTTTTTTTTTTTTTTTTTTTCCTTGCACTTATACTGTATTAGGATTAATATGTATGGATTATACTAAGTTTTCGTGTTATAAGACACTCTTATGATTATCACAATCTCGAAATATGCACTTGCACTTTATCACTTTGTATATATAGACTTAATGTTAATTAATGATACCAGCCATAACCGATGGACCAGTCCATATCTAGTTGATATAGGGGCTACCGTCTCCCGCGACTCACTGCATAGACTCACCATATAGGGTTAGCATACGGAGAGTATCATTGAGTTTGGGCTCAGTCCTATAGTAATTTGCGACCCCCGGGGTACCCTCCTCGACCTATTGTTTATTTGGATGTAATATTGTAATTTATGCTTGGATATGATGTTCCCGTAAAAGTTTTTATCTTATGCACTTTGGGTTTTTTTTTTATATTTTTTCTCTTCTGTTTCTTTTCTGTTTGTTTTTGTACTGAAGATAAATGCAAATTTAATAAAGAATATTTAAAAAAAAAAAAAAAAAAAAAAAAAAGAATAAGCCAATTTAAAAAAAAAAATTCAAAACTCTTGTAAACCTTGTGATGTGTCTACCTTTTTATGTTATCATTTTGACCCTGTCAACCTATTGCATGTCGACCTATGCAAGTAGACCTATTGACTGTCTAACACTGTAGCTCTATTAAATAGAACCAGAGTTTAATGAAGCTCATGCTGGGCATTAACAAACAACCTGCACATTCCAATCCGGAATAAATCGGAATGATGAAGATGTGTATTCTACTTCACATGTGATGTTGCTGAGGGCAACCAATCAGATCCTGTCTACTATCTTGTAGAGGGTGCTAAATAAATAAGAAGTAGATTCTGATTGGTTGCCCATAGCAACATCACATGTGAAGTAGAATACACATCTTAGTAAATTTCCCCCATTGAAATCTGCTGCTTACAAAGCTGGCCATATACCTAAAGGTTTATTGTTCAATGTGGTTGAATGGGACAAACATCTGGTAGCGAATGGGAGCAAATGACTATGGACCTGATTCAAATCCATTCGGTACTGCGTGCATGCACGCAGTACCGATATTGCGTGTCTGCGCATGCACAGGCGGGTATCTGCGCATGTGCAGGCGTATGGTGCGTGCACTCACGGCAACCTTTCTGGTCGCCGGGTGTACGCACCCATGCCGGCGTGGGAAGGGGGGGCGGAGATGGGTGGGGGGCGCTGGGCTGCCTTGCGAATTAACCTGAATACACCCCTATATTCTCCAAAATGCCAGAAATGGTCATTCAGACAAATTGGTTAAATCAACTGGATTTAATCGTTTTGCATAATTGACCATATTTGCCTGTTTTTATGAGTTTGTGAGAAAATGATTACTTGTCATTTGCACCCATGTATTACCAGATTTTTGTTTCAACCAACCAGATTGGACAATTATGCTGCTTTCACGTTGCCTAAAAGTTTGAGAACCGGTATTTTGAAACGGCATTTAAAACGGTATATTACCATTTTAAACCTCTTTCACACCGGACATAAATACCGGGTCTCAAACAGGTTTGCAGTGTAAAAGCAGGACAGACAGTATCTATGAGAGAGCAGTGCATATATAATGAGCCGCTCATTACATATGCGCAAATGTAATGAGCGCAGTGCATATGAAAGAGCCGCTCATTACATATGCACTGCGCTCTCATAGCTACTGCCTGAGTCCTATATACTGGTTCAGAGCCATTCACACTGCATAAAAAATGTCGCTGAACCGTGTAGGACTCTGCTTTTTAAACATTTGCAAATACCGGTTATTTGTAACCGGTAAATGCAGACTGGCGCTTTCACACTGCAGCTCTAACCGTTTTAAAATGCTAAAAAAATATGGCAATATACAGGTTAAGAGCTGCAGTGTGGATCTTTTATTTTTATATATATATATATATATATATATATATATATATATATATATCTTTATTTATGATTTTCACATATACATATAATAAACAAAAACACAAGTATGCATATTAGAATGTAGTATTCAATGTCAAACAAGTATAAAGAATGATAATCTATCAATATAAAAAATATTGCAAAGAAATGTACCCACTGGATACATATAATCCATAACAGATAAAGAGAGTCCAGCTGTAAAGTAAAAATAAATGATCCATGTGAAGGCCGGGATCCCGTCCCAGTCAAGGTGAATCAGAATCAGAGGTGCTAAGGACCTAAGTGAAATGTGGGGTACCTAATGGAATAGTCAAATGAAGGAAAAAATAGAAGTATATAGATTGATCAACATAGAATGAAGAAAAGGGTGAAAGAAAGAGAAAAAAATTGGCAAAATAAACAAATGAATTAAATCAGACGGTCTGGAAAACCGGATGGTATGGATCTATGGGGGGAGCAGAAGCATTGAAAAAAAACAGGCACTCTATAAGGTTAACATTTTTCGGGAAGTGTCATGAAGGTAAGCTGATATTTTCTCCATGGCCGCCACATACCAAATTTTATTCAATAGCTGCTGAAATAGTGGAGGATCCAAACATCTTGCTGCATTCAGGATATGTACAGACAGCTTGTATGAGGGGGATATGGTCATTGGGTCACCAGCATGATGGTCGACATGCATTTAGGTCGACATGGGTTAGGTCAACAGGGTCATTAGGTCGACATGGTTTTTTTTACTGCTTTTTTGAGCCGACATCTGCCGACAGGCGGTATTTCATGCCCTACTATCCACTAGGGCGTGGTGGGAGAATAAAATAGTGTGCCGAGCGCAGCAAAGCACCGTGCCCGTGCTACGTTTTAGTGTTTATGTTGACTGTGTTGACACTCTGGTAAAAAAAAAAAATCTACTTTTTCAATGTTGACCTTACCCATGTTGAAACCAGAATCAAGGCCATATTTTTTTGTCTGTGACATATTGCAGCTTTGCAAAGTGTTGTATTAATTGTTGGCCCTGTTTTAACAAACCATTTATACAACTACCCCTATTTACAGGGCTGTTTCTGTGAAAATGGTAATTTTATTCGATAGTAGTCCTTGCAGAAAAGACAACTGTACTCCAGGATAAGGGGTGTAGCAGAGTAAAAGCCAGTATGTGTTGTCCACATACTGTGGAACGCAGACACTAGTTGGTTTGAGGTAATGAGGGAAATTTACTAAGGTGTATCTTTTGTAAGATTAAACAGTTAGGGCAGAGGTTTACAAACACGGTCCTCAAGGCTCCCTAACAGTCCAGGTTTAAAAAATATCCATCACAGATGGGTAAATGAAATGGACAGAGGTACTAATTTAGTCACCAGTGATGGATGTAATAAAACCTTTACCGGTGCTCTGAGGACCGCATATGGGAACCTTTGGGCTTGGGGATCTGATCAGCTAGTCGATATTCAGAATGTCAACACTAGAAGGCTGGCAGGTTCTGGCAGTCAGGATGTGGACACAGGAGTTAGGTCAACAACCTTGTGTTGACATGAACATTGGTCGACAAGGTTAAAATAGCAACATGATCAGAATATCGAAACACCAAGTTTAGTTTCGGAGTGTTGACAGATTGATTTTTGTAAACATTTTTAGGTGTTTTTAGTCTAAGATAAGAAAAAAAAATACTGTGTGTCACAATTTTTAAATGTATCAATATTGTAGCCTTGTCAACCTAGGTGTATGTTGAGAACTAGTCACGGAACTTGGTGTATTGGATGCCAACTAGCCATGCGCCCAGGGCTGGGCAGTATCACTGATGCTTCCTGCACCTCCGGGGCTATATAATAACTCGCCGCCTGATGTTTTTTGTTTTTTTTATTGACTTGCAAACACAGGGGCCTATTTAGAACACATTCGTTTGGGTCCAAATTCGGCCCCTTACCCAATGGTCAGGGTTTACGCATGCTTGGATATGCGTGAATAGCAAACGGCTTCACACTTGCTGAGCTGTTTGCTACAAGAGGAGCAGAATAGATGCGGGCAGGGGGCATCAGTGGGGGAACGGGCAGTGTTTTATGGGCGTCTCCATTAAAAATGATGGCCGTTCCCTTGCTAACGCAGGCGTGGTGATGCCTGTTTGGGGCGGGCAGCTGACGTCTCCTGGCATCAGCGCCCACCCCAAATTTCGTAAGACAGCGGCCACCTGAAAAGTAGGTTTAGACTAATGCTGGGTACACACCGGAACGATGCAGATCATGAGCAGATCGCAAAACGATCATACGATCGGCTCACGATTTGTTGGAGCACAGAATCTGCACATGATTTGCTCACGATCTGAATCCGATCTGATCACGACCTGTACCCAGCTGAATGGTAATTTACAGATCCTACCTGCAGCGGGTAGGATCTGAGAAATGACACGCTGGCCGTGGATCTGAATCGGATGCGAACTGGCCCAAAACATGCCCAATTTACATACAATTGGTCGAGATTGTATCTAAATCGAGTGTTTTGAGGCCAAATTGTTCTGGTGTGTACCCTACATTACCTTTCAGACTGAAGCCTGGGGAACATACATGTGCTGCTACAGTTCCCTTTCCTTTTTTGTTATCATTGTAATCATGCATGGAGCTGTACTGTAGTAACAGTTGGCGACCCATAACCGAACCTAGACGGGGAACAATCAATTGCTGTGTGTGAAATGTACACGCTAATTATATAATTATAGGCCAGCACAGAAAAATGAGGTGATGAGAGACCTGTGACTCGCGTATAATGTTGCTGCTGGCACGGTACCGTGTTGATTCCCTTGACAGATACCGACTGATTCACTTCTAGCATTAGCACCTCCGCCTTGTGCAGGCTATGTAATTTCAGCCACGGTCTATCCTGCCAGCACGTCTCCTATGCTGTCTGAATCCTGAATCTCGCTCCACTCTTCTTCTAGACCCAGCATTGTGGGGTCACATTTGTGTACTGCACCTGGAACCCGGTCTCAGGCTTCCTGGTGTAAATCTGCTAAAGGGAAAAAAAAAAAAGGCCATTACGTCACAGCCACAATGATGACTACCACCGTCGATACTCAGCATTCTCCATCATACGTTGCTTAACCTTGTTGTTTTATTAATTGGTATATGCAGCTTATATAGGAGGAGTGTTCTGTAATATCACTTCGACTGTGTGCATGACAGTGAGGGGGGTGTGGATCAGTTGTTCACCAGCAAGTTGTTAGACAGTCATAAGGTCGATACCATTAGGTTGACATGCAGGAAGGTCAACATGGGTTATGTCAACAGGGTCATTAGGTCTACATGGACAATGTTGATAGGGTCATTAGGTTGACCTGGGTAAGGTTGACAGTGAAAACGTTGACATGGTTTTGTTTTTTACCCTTATGTTGGCACAGTCAACATAAACACTAAAACGTACCACCGCGTGGCAGGGCATGAAATACCACTTGTCGGCACATGTCGGCTCAAAAAAACAGTAAAAAAAACCCATGTCGACCTAATGACCCTGACAACCTAACCCATGTCGACCTAAAGTCTTGTCGACCTAAACTCACGTAGACCTATCTGCATGTCGACCTAGTGGTATCAACCTAATGCTTGTAGACCTACTTGGTGGTGACCCAATGACCAGTGAGGGATATCCTGGTTTCAAGAACAAGTAAAAATATGGGGTTTGCTACTGAGCAATGGGCCTATTTCAGCACAGATCGCTAATCAGAGGATTTGCAATGGCCTGCAAGGCGGAAGCTGCAGCTCAGACAAAAATAAAAAATGCCCCTTACAAAACTACGAGATAATTGCAGATGGATTGCTAATTGCCATCTACACACAAATCCATATGCAATTCCTGAACTATCGAAGTAGGTCTGAGGCTTCCACCAATCTGTGACTGAGACATGGTGGAAGTGGTCATTGCTGACATCACAGACCTATCCTGAAAACATATGAGCACCCCTGCATTTTTCCAAACACAGCCACAAAATGGCAGGTCTCTATCTCCAGATGATTTTTTCTGTCAGTCAAGCTCCAGCCACATTGCGTTTAAGATCCATACACAGGACCAGATTCTCTAAGCTTCAAAAGTGATAAAATGGAGAGTGATAAACAGCCAGCCAATCAGCTCCTACCTGCCATGTCACAGACTGTGTTTGAAAACTGTCAGACAGGAGCTGATTGGTTCTGGGAGGAATTAGGTGGCAGAGGGAATTGAGTTCCGTCACATCTCAGGGACCACATTAAGCCGTGACTGCTATGTTAGCTAGTGGTCTGTTATCATGGCTGGTGGACAGCGCTCTTTGCCACTGCCAGGCGGTCCCCATGTAACACAACCTGTGTAACTGCCCCACAGCTGAGCCATTACATGAGCACAACAGCAGGACAGGAGTACATTATTTTTTAGTGCCAAGCCCATTATTTTATCCTACGGGAACTGATTGCTGGACCAAAGCACTACATTGTCCTTAAAGCAGTGGCTCAGATGAAGACATGATACTGTACATGATCCATTGAAATAGTATCATGACTGGGGAGACTAATGGATGCTAATTGGTACATTGTTTGCACAACTCTTTGTACAATAAAACAATAAAGAAGACAAAGCTCTGCAACCTGACTGTACAAACAGAGGCTATTTATGTGTATGGCATCTTCAGGAGAAACCCCTGTAGTCTGTACTAACACCTTCTCATCATGAGCCCTTATCTCACCTGATAAGCATACAATGATTCCTACCCACTCAGCCACTCTCTGTTGTTTGGAATCCTAATCCCACTATGAAAAATGGCTGTCTCCTTCCCCATCAGACAGCTGACTATACATTTTCCCCTTTGCATCAGTAAACATTTTACTGCTGGGTCTCTTTGTCTTCAGAAACACTTGATGATCTTCTTTGTTTGTTGTTTGCAGACCCCCATTGTTTAGCCGCTTCCCTCATAATTATGATACCACGGACACGGCTGATACCCCAGATGTCCAAGCAGATTCTGATTTCCATACTGTCTGATAAATATGTCTGGTTCCCATATCCACCTTTGAAAAGTAAAATACCAATGTAGTAGAGCAAACTGTGTGTATACCTCCGAGCGATGGCGATGCGCGGTCTCACGCATCACTATTGCCGGACTAGATTTTACTACATGTAGTCCTATCGCTGCCCTGTGCTAAACAGAACACCAGGTAACACAGGTCACCCATACACACATCGCTACGTGTGCACGGGTGATCTAGCTTCCGGAGACCCCCCACGATACCTGTACTGTGGTGTGCGGGGGGTCTCCGTCTCCTCCCTGCTGCCTTCACGCCGGGGACAGCTAAGCAGGCTGTCCCCGGCGCCAGGGGCGAATTTAGGGGTCAGGCCGCCCTTAGGCACAACATATTTGTGCCCCCCCCCCCATTTTAATGTAATCATATATGTATATACATTGTTATTTATATATTTCATTAAAATTTAACTGTAGCCCACCTTAATATTTTTTTAAGCACTCTGGACTGCTCACTGTACGGAGTACCCGGAGGGAGGGAGGCACTTATTAGTACAGTGATTAGCACAGTGTCTCTGTCGGCGGGTGGGCAGTGGCAGGTGACGAGCGGCGCTGCCACCGACATATGATAATTCATATCTGCGCTCGACACTCGCCGCTGCCCACCCGCTCTGCCATGCTACTATTTAACAGAATGTCAGCCTGCCTGCCGCCCTTAATTGGTGCCGCCCTGAGGCCGGTGCCTCACGGGCCTAGGCCCAAATCCGGCCCTGCCCGGCGCCGCCTCCTCCTCCCCCTGCAGCCGGAAGGACGTCCGGCTGCGTTGCTAGGGGTAGGAAGGGCTTAGCTTCCGGGGTTCAGGAGGACCTGTAAGAGGGTAAGCCCAAAGGAGGGGGAGAGGGGGGGTCGGTGAGGCGGTGGAGTTGTGGGTGGGGGGGCGGCGAATACCCTGGCCGGCGAAATCGGTGCGGCCGGGTAATAGTACATAGGAAAATGCGGTAAAATGGGGGTTTTACTGCATTTTCCCCTTAGTACATCCCGCCCTAGGAGACATCGCCCGTGTGTACAGGGCTTACCCCTAACAATGCTTCAGGGGTCTAGTATTAGGGACAGTGAGGCCCCCTAAACTATCATCCCTTATCGCCACATATAACAGGAAAAGGAATGATTTTACATGAATATTTAACAATTATCCATCGAGAGGTTCAGCTAACAACATAAAAATCATGGAATATGGTCATAAGGTCGACCCTATTAAGATCGCCATGTATTGGGTCGGCATGGCTAAGTTCAACAGGGTCGGAGGTCGACACAAGCATTAGGTCTACAATTGCAATGTTGACAGTCAAAAGGTTGACATGAGTTTTTCACTTTTGTTTTGAGAGCCAACATGTGCCGACAGCCGGTATTTCATGCTCTACCATCCACTAGGGTGTGGAGAGAGAATAGAACAGTGTGCCGAGCGCAGCAAGTCACCGTGCCCCAAGCATGGAGAGGGCATTCGGTACACTTTGATGGTGTCCATGTCGACAATGTCGACACGCGGGACAAAAATATGTGAAAAAACTCAGGTCGTTCTTGCCATTGTCGACCTTCCAATCCTGTCAACCTTAGCCATGTCAACCTATTTTCAGGTGTCGACCTAAGCTCTGTCGATCTTCAGTGGTCGCCCAATGCATGTCGACCTAAATTGGGTTGACTAAATGACCCATAAACATAAATCATCCCCTATGCCACACAATGCAAACGCATCATTGGAGCAGGTATGGTGGCATATGAAAGGCCGAATGTAATAGCCTGTAAGTTCCGGCAGGTGCAGAGATTTGTCCATGTAGTTGCTAGATATAAATACCAGAAGGATTACAGCTTATCCGTCCGCTGTGATATGATGATTGTTGAGCTTCCGCACACTGGCGATCACCTCCACAATCCAGCCCTTATTTTATTATTTATTTATTAACAGTTTCTTTTATAGCGCTGCATATTCCGCTGCACTTTACAATTGGAGACCGTGCTACTGTAAAACAAATAGTATTAACAGATAGTAAGAGGTAGGAGGACCCTGCTCGCAAGCTCACAAACTACAGGGAAACCGGCATTGATACACAAGGATATGTGTTCTCTATTTCGGGCAGGTGGAGCCCCACGCTGCGCTGATGTGGTAAAGGTGTCCACACACTTGAACGAATTTTTTGGCAATTGGCCGATTTCCGACCAATCGACTGAAAAATCAATATCGATCGCATGAAAGATCAGAAGATTTAGAAAAAGATCCATAGGAGCGCACATGGGATCTTAAGAGAAATCTTTGGTAAAGATGTGCGCTTGTCTGAAATCTTTTGTCCAGGACGAACAAAAGATTTCACGGCTAATTTAGGTGCACATCTAAAGATCGCAGATCTTTATAGTGTGTGGGCACCTTAAAGGCCCCCATACACTATGCGATTTGGGAACGATTTCACCCGATTTGGATGAATCAGGCCGTGAAATCGACACAAATCGCATGTTTAGACATCCTGTCCGACCCGATGCGCAGTCCCGTGTGCATCGGATCAGAGTCGGGCAGTCGGACCGGCTGCACATAAGATTTGCTAAATTTTATGTGCAGCTCCCATGCGGGGGACACTGCAAGGGGAACAGAGAGCCGGGCAGGGGGAGAGCCAGGCAGGGTCAGCAGACAAATAGGCAACAGGTGGGGGATGCCGGAGAGAGACAAGGGCAGCGGGCGGGGGACGCCGGTGAACCGGCGAGGGAAACGGAGAGCTGGGTAGAAGGAGCAGGGAGCTGCAAGGAAGAAAAAAAAACAATACAAATGAATGGGCAGCCAGTGATTGGCTGAGAGCCTCTTTGTCCGCTGACCCTACCCGTCTCTCCCCCTGCAGCTCCCCGGGAGTTGCATATGATAAATCGCATGCAATTTATCATATGCACAACTTGGCACATCAAGTGCCTAATTGTGTGTGACCCCTCCCAGGGCGCTGCCGGGGAAATCAGGTCCGACTTGTCCCTAGAACAAGTAAGTCAGACTAATGTATGGGGGCCTTAAGGCTACCTGTTTTCATCAGATTCAGATGGATCTGACAGACCTTTCTGAAGAAAAAGGCCAAATCTGCGCCTCCTCAGATCAGATGTGCGGCTGATTCCCAGATCCATCTGATCTGAAGCTGTCAGGGGTTTATCATAGGTCAGATGTATCTGAAGTGAATAGAGTGAAAAATTAGCAAGGGTGAGATCAGATATCTGGGAGAGTTCAAGGGAAATCTGAATAGATTTGTAGCTTCAGATATGTCTGCGTAGTGGATGGGGGGTTTAGGATTTTTTTGTCAGATGGATCTGAGACTCAGCCGCACATCTGATCTGAGGGAGCGCAGATTTGGCCTTTTTTCTTCAGGTCGGTCTGTCATTTTGCCTGAGATGCAATGGTCTGCAGGGTTATTCTGTACTCAGGCTTTTGTGTCACAGCTACGCAGATACACATATCACCAGCCGTCCTGCCAGCCAAATGTGATATCCTGCAGCCGCAGTTTGTAGCAATTTAAGGCCATCTGCTTCGCTGCAAACAGATTCCACTGAACCCTCACAAGATAAATCCCCTGTCTCGATGTGACTTACTTTCCAAGAAAGCTTTTATTTCATGTATAATGCAGGTCTAAGCTCTCAGAAGCCTGCTTACTAGTGCATTGGTGTTATACAATGTGAATGGGACTATATATCCAAATCTCTGTGTCTTGCATTTTCAATTCCCAGCAGTCAACCTTTCCCTGTTTCCTTGTTGCAAATGCAACAATTCCGTTTTTTTTTTGTAATAACATGGCAACTGACATTATAATTTCCAGAGACACTTCTCTGCTGAGTCTGAGCCCCCCCATGCTGCTCACAGAACCACTACCCCACACATTTTGGCCAGACCAAAAAATGTGTTGTATTTTAAATCCTTTCCTTAAATGAAATCTAATGGAGTCAGCAGAACATTAAAGTAGGAGGGGCACTCACAGCACTCATGCAACGGAATATGGCCTGTCAGGTGCTCATTCCTAAGGCACCCAACAAACAGTTTAATACCCCCTAAGAAGTTGATCCAGGATAAAGAAAAAGAGTTCTATACGTTTATCAATTAGGGTCATTATCAGTGACAAATACTTACAGATAAAGATTGGCTACCAGGTATAACCAGATGTGAACATGTTCCTTTCATACCGATGGAGCGCCTCTTAGCCAGTGCTGGGAATAGCCAGATTGCCTTACCTGGCTATTGCCGGCGGAGAGGCGCTCCACCTGACGGGGACGCACGAGCATCTCACACTCACGTGTGTCCCCGCCAACACGGCGGCGGGGAGCGCTTTCCCTGCCCATCTCTGCTTCAGGGAGACGGACAGGGATCGAGGGGACCTGGGGGGAGGGGGGTCTGGGGAGCTGCAGAGGGCTCTGTCGGAAGGGATAGTGGCGGCTGGCCGTTGCCAATTCTATCGCCAGGAGCAGCTCCGACTGTAACTTCCAGCATGCTGGGATTTGTAGTTACACAACAAAGGGACCCAGTTCCACAACAAAGGGACCTAGAGCCCCAAATGCATTATGTAGCAATGTAATATTGATATCCTTGTGACTGTTGCACAATCACCTCAGTACTAGATGTTTTTATATTGCGCTTTGTGACCGTGTGGTGAGTTTTAATGTACCATTCCATTTTGTTTCGTCCTTATATAGGTAACTAAAGGCACAAAGCAACCAACCAGCGCATCATTAGCAACAGCGGCCTTGTGCAATCCTGTCGTGAGAACAGCGTCTGTAAATGGGATGAGGCGTAAGTAAGCTGATGTCCAGTATTGTGAGAGATGACTCACTCACAACTTAGTAACACATGACAGCACACTTCTGTGTACACTGCACTCAGACAAACCAAACAAACTGCAGTGTCTCCCGTGACGGGCACACATGTGTCCCAGTATACCGTCATCTATGACCAGGAGTCTTCATTGTAATACACAAACTGCAAGGGAAATATCTCCCTCTCTGTGGGGGCTGTATTGGCATCAGTGACTGGAGTGTGCAAGAGCTTCCTCTAAATGCAAGATGTCATAAATTAATAGTATGGAACTTCATCCATAATGAACACATGAAACTGTTTTGTTAGTCGAAGGGGACCACTGCCTTGTTCCATGTTCCTCAGTGTACTGCGTAATGATGTACATTTCACTGTGCAGAGCTTTTCTAAGTTCCTGTGCTTTTCATTCCCTGACTTATACCATCATCTCATCCCCACTGCACACAACAGCACCCATCCCAATGGTCCTACACAAAATGGATGGTTATCTCCTATTTGGTGGCAATAAGGGGAACAACTCTCTACTAGGATGAGTGGTATCCCTCAAAATGCTCTTCACTTTTGAGAGGAGCCGATTTCCATACATCTGATGGATACTTGGTAAAGCAACCCCAATTATTCTACTTGCCATCTATACCACCCTCTGAAGAGATTTACGCTCAGCGGCAGAGCAAGAGCCAAACCATACTAAAACACCATAAGTGAGAACACTTTCAATAATACAAGAATAGAACTTCACCAGAGTTCCCTTGCACATACCAGATGAACGTAGTTTCCTTAGGAAAAACATACGCTGGTGGTCCTTCTTTATGACCGTGGTTTATGCATATTCCATGAAAAGATCTTTTGACATGTTTATTGCCAGAAATTTAAAGGACTCGGCAAGGGAATTGAATAGGGCAAATCGAATTAACCCCCCAAAAATGGCCCCACAGTATCTTAAGGGTTTTAGGAAGGTCCAGGAGACAGTCTTCCAAGGAAAATAATTATTACAACACAAGGACACATGCTGTAACTGGAGGGACGGATGTTCAGGGGGAATTTGAGGGGAAGTTACTTCACAGAAAGGGTAGTGGACAAGTGGCATAGCCTCCCAGCAGAGGTGGTTGAGGATAGTACCGTACATGTTTGGGATAGGCATAAGTATATTCTTGCAAAGACTTAAGGAACAAATAGGGTTGCAGTTGCCAAAAGGATAAATGAAAATGTGCCAAGAGATTCTGCCATCACAGTCTATGTTTCTAGAGTATCGGCATTGGCACTATAATAGGACCCCAGAGGAATCAGCTGTTCAGCCTAAGTGCTAATCACCCAGATCTGTCCAACTCGTCTGAACATGTGTGGCCAATTCGATCTGTCAGCTTAGCACACTGTCATATTTAACCCTCCTTTAGATTTTTCTCAACGACAAAGACATAGAGATTTGATTAAAAGGACAATATCCACCTCTGTATGAATTTATTAAGTCATTCAGAAATAGATTTCATGTGTTTTTTGTTTTTATTCTGTCAGAAAACAAAGCTTGGCATTCGTGCGGCCAGCCTGTGAGAGTCTGAGATTGTGCGACATGAAATACTGCTCCCCCCCAAAGAGGGAATAATCAGTATTCATTGCTCACTTCCCCTGTCAGCTGTTGAGTATATTTATGACATACAGGCCTAGGGCAAGCATGAATTGGTTGTGATGGAAAAGGCTAGAGAGATCATTACAACTATATTCCGACAAAGGAGATCTGTGAGAACAGTTTCTTGAGGGTCAACCATATACCACCCCATCAGATGAGCAAGCGCCTGTCCCTTCTCTGCCTTTATACAGCATATGGCTGTGGAGTGTTTGTACTGGAGAAAGTCGCCCCACAATTACTTTTGTTCTTCCTGTATTATCCTCTTGTTATGATTTCAGGACACTGACTGCTTTTGTTTTCTCTTTACTCCTAACATCTGTGTTGTTTTTCCCCAGCTTTTGTCTGTCGATGAGAATGTCCTCTGAAGTTTATACAGCACGCTCTGAAAAAGTTTGAAAGTTAGCCGCTCCCCTACCGGGAGAGGGAGGACAGCAATGGAGAGAGAGAGGGGGCACAGGTTTTATTTTTGGCAGAAATGTCTATGCCCCGTTATAGCTTAACAAGTTCTGTACAAGGGTAGATAATTATTCACATATTATATTTACTTTGGTGCTGGTGTTAAAAGTGATGTTACCTATATCACCCAATCAGATTCTACTTAATGTTTATCTAGCTGCTTCTTGATGTACAATCTGATTGGGTGCTATGGGCAAAAAACAAACACATCTTTGTAAATATAACCCCTTAGGGGCAGATGTACTAAGTATTGGAGAGAAAGATTGCAGAGGATAACTATAAATAATAGTTTATCCAGAGCAACATAAACTTACCGGCATGGGCATGTAACAAGGAATCATAGACACTGGCATTTGGGGGTTGAGCTTTTAAGGGGAGGAACGCTGTGTGAGGGGAGTACCGATTTCATTGGTGGATGGAATATCAGGGGAGTGGTTCTATATCTAATATAGGCCTATGTCTAGAATAGAGATGGGTAAAACGGGTCACTAAAAAGAGATCGGATCGAGTGATCAATCTGTGAAAAGATCCGGATCTTTTAGACGGGGCAACGGCTCACTTTGAAGAAAGTTTGAAAATAACGAAGCATAATTTGTTTTACAATAATTTATTGCCATAAAATCAACATTTAAAATTATTATTATTTTTTTAAACTGTGAGCTGAACAAATAAGAACATAGATGACCGAGTAAAACACTGATCGATGGCTGGGTGCAGAATCGCCATTGATGGCAACCATCGATGGCAATTCCTTTGCAGCAGCAGCAGCCTTGTTATTCTTTCTTTCACTTGCAGTCGCAGCACTGTAAACTCAGTCTCCAGAGTTAGTACATCTCAGCTGCCACAGGTGGCAGTGCTGAGCTCAGGCAAATGCATTGTTATGAAAAACTAAACTAAACGTAAAAGAATGGCGGTTCAACTTTTTGGGATTGGCGGTTCACTCTTTCTTTTATGAGATCTGTCCAAAAGAGCTGCTTCGCTCGCGAACGACCCATCTCTAGTCTAGAAGGTTCTATCTCATTTCACTCAGATTCGTTGTCCACCCTCCCGCCCTAAGTGGATGGGTTTTCTATGTTTGAATCATTGTGTCAGCCTTATTGGTGGCCAGTTCAGAACGGTTATATGTTTTGTTTATATTTAAAAGTATTCGTTGAAGGACAGTTTAGTCAAATAAGTGGCTAGGCATGTATATCAGTTCACGAATATGGGCATCACCGGTTCACGGTCCACTTTGTTATTCGCTGTCGTATAATATGAATCGTCATGGACCAGTTGGCCCAATTCTTATCCCCGTAGGGGTTGGAGTGATCAGCTCTATCCTTACAAGTTGTACCTAACTACCGCATTGATACTAACTAACATATGCAAATAGTAATTAGTACAGCTCTTCTGATAAGAGCTGTCATTTGTGATGCGGCTCCGGCTCTGGACTGCGGCATGCTGGGAGGGATCCCTCACACAGCCCTGCAGAGAGAAACCCATAGGCTTATATAGGGTATAGCCAGGTTTTGCAAGCCCCGGCGGAGGGGCTTTAGTGCATACAAAAATACGGTAAAATACCCCAAAACTTTTTTTACCACATAATCACTTTAGCGCATCCCGCCCTATACATGTAATAATTATGTCATATTTTTCATGATCTTGGAATGCACATTGTATCTTCCTATTTTATTTTCTCTTTCAATGGTCCTGGTGACACAGCTCAACATTGGGATGTAGGAGGGTCCGTAGGAGGGTCCGTAGGAGCCAGGCACCTATCCTAAAGCTTTTGGAGGGTAGGCTCCTCCCTTCTGCATCCCAGACTCCTCAGTTCGTGTTAGATGCCCACTGGAGTGGGTGCTATTCTAAAGGGCTGCTGGAGCAGCCGAAGGATTAGAGTAGTTAGGAGTTTTTTTATTTTATTAACTTTTACACTAGCTAGGTAGGCACAGTGTGAGGATTCTCTCTAGTGAATCCTCACACTGACAGCGCAGCAGGAGCTGACAGAAGCGCGTCCTGTCAGCTCACTGTGCACAGGGGAGACGCTGTCTGGTCTCCCTGTGCAGCGCTTACAGCTTCTATTAAGAAGCTGCCTGGGCTCCGGAGCGCTCTGAAACCGGCTTCACGATAGGTGGGGATCATGGGGGACAGGCGCTCTGTGATGGCGGCGGCCATTTTCTGCGGAGCTTACACACTGAGCTCCTATATGAAAGGACAGCAGTGTGTTACAGGCATGTTCCAAGTGGTCCCCAGCTGAGGGGGAGACACTGGAACTTGGAGATCCTGCAGTGGGAGCAGCTGTCTGGGGGTGGTTGGCGCCCGATAAAAGGCTGCAGATGCCTAAGAGATTTTTAAGTCTATACCCCATGCCTGAGGCTCATGCAGACCTCTGGGAAAAAGTTCAGGTGGTAGATGCTCCTGTGGCACGGCTTTCTAAAGCCACGGTGCTACCTGTCCAGGGGGGGGGCAGTCTTTAAGGACCCCATAGACCAGAGCGCCCCAGGCAAGTCGGGGTGGGGGCGCCCCGGTGCCGGGGGAGGGTACCTGTCCTGCGGCGCTGTGTATTTAAAGCTGGCGGCGGTGGCAGAGAGGGGTCCCTGCAGTCAACGAGCGATATCCTCCGGGCAATGCGGAAGTGCTTCTGTTGTGAAAACACTGGCCGCACGGGGAACGCTGATTGGCTGAATCTCAGCCAATCGGCGTGCGGACAGTGTTTTCACAACAGAAGCGATTCCGCATAGCCCGGCGGATAGCGCTCGTTATTTATTGACTGCAGGGACCCCTCGCTGCCTCCGCCGCCAGCTTTAAATACACAGCGCCGCAGGACAGGTACCCCCGCGGCACGGGGGGCAAAATGCCGCCCTCCAGTGGCCGGCGCCCTAGGCAAATGTCTAGATTTGCCTAGTGGTGGCGCCGGCCCTGCCCATAGACAAGAAGCTGGAAGGTAACCTCAAGGCAATATTTGAGGGGGTAGGCTACACTTTACGCCCTCTTATAGCATCAGCCTGGGTCTCTAAGGCCATGATTGTGTGGGCCAATGACGTGTACAATTTTACATACTGATCCATGTGTGTTGCTGATTGCTGAGAAGCTTAAAGCAGCTGCGGAGTATGTGCTTGAGGCTGAGGAGGAAGCTCTCAAAATGGCTTCCAGAGTTTCCACAGTGTCCGTCAATGCCAGGAGAGTGCTTTGGCTTAAAGCCTGGGAGGCGGATAATGAATCAAAAAAGGCCTTAGAGGCATTAGCTTTTAAAGGAAAGCTGTTGTTTGGTTCAGAGCTGGAAGAAATTATTAAGCAGGCCATGGGAGTACCTTCCTGCCGGCTCCTGCAGCTAAGCAGGCCTCAAGGTTTTCTGCTTTTAGGCTGTCCTTTCGGCCCTCCCCTAGAGGGGGTGCGTCCTTTCGAGGACAGTCTTTTAGGGGAAAGTTTCAGTCCAGGGGCAAGGCCCCAAAGTCAAAGTTCGGTTCCTTTCATAAGAAACCAAGCACCAAAGGAGAGGACAAGCCCTCTGCATGACTACCTGGGGAATACCCCAGCGGTGGTCAAGGTGGGGGGGGGGCGTCTGAGATGGTTCAGGGCTGTGTGGGCATTGTTGGACCGGGATTCCTGGGTGCTAGACATTGTATCCCAGGGTTACAGAATTCCCTTCAAAGGTCTTCCTCCGAGAAGATTCATTCCTACACCACTGCCAAAGGAGTCACGGCTCCGTGTTGCCCTTTTGGCGGCGGCTCAATCTCTCTTAGAGAAAGGGGTGGTTGTCCCGGTCCCTCGAGCGGAGTGGAAGAAAGGCTTTTATTCCACTCAGTTTTTGGTGCCCAAGCCAGACGGGTCTTTCAGACCAATCTTAAATTTAAAGTCCTTGAATCTCCATCTGTGGGTAGACCATTTCAAGAGGGAATCTCTACGGTCTGTGCTGCTAAGCCTGGACCAGGGAGAATTTTTGGCGTCCATGGATGTCCAGGACGCATATCTTCATGTGCCAATCCATCCGGAACATCAGGGTCTTTTGAGGTTTGTGATAGTAGACCTGCATTTGCAATTCCAGGCGTTGCCCTTTGGTCTGGCCACAGCACCAAGGGTATTCACCAAAATAATGTCAGTAATGGCGGCGGCCCTCTGACTGAGGGGAATCACTGTGATTCCGTATTTGGACGACCTGCTGTTCAAAGCAGAGTCGGCGGAAAAGTTGCAGAGTCACTTGGCAGAAGCCATCAGGTTTTTGCAGGCTCACGGTTGGCTTTTAAATTTACAAAAGTCTCAGTTGGTGCCGTCACAGAGACTCCAGTTCCTGGGAGTTGTCCTGGATACCCATCTACATCGGATATTCCTACCAGAGACAAAGGCCAGGGACCTGGCCTCCTTGGTGCGGGAGATCCTGGCGTCTCAGAGCCCATCGGTTTGGAGGTGTCTCAAACTGTTGGGGAAAATGGTGGCGACTTTCGAGACGCTACAGTTCGCCAGGTTCCACTCTCGAGTGTTCCAGTGGAACATCCTGACATCTTGATCAGGGAATACTCAGACCATGAAGTCAGAGCACATAGTGTTGTCTCCAGAGACATGGTCTTCCCTGCATTGGTGGATGGAGGTGGATTCCCTTCAGTGGGGTCAGTCTCTGCAGTCCTGGGACTGGCTGGTAGTCACTACCGACGCCAGTCTCAGGAGCTGGGGGCAGTGGTTTTGGACCTGCGCCTCCAGGGCTTATGGACCTCGGAGGAGTCTGCCTTGCCGATCAATATCCTGGAACTGCGGGCTGTGTGGCAAGTGATATCTCTGGCAAGAGAAAGATTGCAGGGTCTTCCTTTAAGGATTCAGACCGGCAACGCCACGGCTGTGGCGTACCTGAATCATCAGGGAGGCACACGCAGCAGGCTGGCCATGTGGGAGGTTTCCCGGATATTCTTGTGGGCGGAACAGAATGTTCCAGCGTTGTCAGCGATATTCATCCCGGGGGAGGAGAATATCGAGGCCGATTTCCTGAGCAGGGAAGAGCTGCTAGAAGGGGAATGGAGCCTGAACCCACAGGTGTTTCATCAGATTACACTGAAGTGGGGAACTCCGGAGGTGGACCTGATGGCATCGAGGTTAAATCATCAGGTGCCCAGGTTCTATGCCAGGACAAGAGATCCACTGGCCGAAGCAGTGGATGCAATGACTATTCCCTGGGAGGGGAATCTGCTTTATGCCTTTCCGCCGTTTCCAATGCTGGCGAGAGTATTGAAAAGAACCCAGTCCCAAGGAATTCCTGTGATTCTAGTATCCCCGGATTGGCCAAGGAGGTCCTGGTACTCGAGGCTTCAGAGATTGTCTGTGGACTCGTGGCGTCTACCTCTGAGGTCAGATCTGTTAAACCAAGGGCCGTTCTTACACATGGATTCAGCTTGGCTAAATGTGACGGCTTGGCTATTGAAGAACAAGGGTTTCTCGGAGGCTGTGGTTAACACCATGGTAAAAGCTAGGAAGTCAGTGTCTTCAGCAAACTATTATAGGGTCTGGAAGACCTATATTAGGTGGTGTGAAAGGCAGAAGTCGCATACATCGCGGTTTCGACTTTCAAAATTGTTGGAGTTTTTGCAGGATGGTTTTTCGTCTGGGTTAAGCCTTCAATCACTCAAGGTACAGATATCGGCCTTGTCGATTTATTTCCAGAAAAGGATAGCTTTGCTACCGGAGGTGCAAACTTTCCTGCAAGGGGTTTCACGATTGAAACCTCCCTACAAGCAACCAGTGGCTCCATGGGATTTATCGCTGGTACTGGAGTGTCTTCAAAAGGCACCTTTTGAGCCGCTGAGGTCGGCTGACCTTAAGTTCCTTACATGGAAGCTTGTATTTTTGTTGGCTGTTGCGTCAGCAAAGAGAGTATCAGAGTGGGAGCGTTGTCATGCAAGTCTCCTTTTCTTATTTTTCATGATGACAGGGCTGTTCTTCGAACAGTACCCCAATTTTTGCCAAAAGTAGTCTCTGCTTTTCATCTGAATCAGGAGATAGTTCTGCCTGTGTTTCAACCCCCAGAGGGTTAAAAAAAAAGGGACAAATTGAGGAATTTGGATGTTGTGCGCGCCTTGCGCATTTATGTGGACAGGGTGAAGGGTGTCAGGAAGACTGACACTTTGCTAGTCTTGTATGATGTGCACAAGATTGGTTGGCCTGCCTCTAAGCAGACCATTGCTAGGTGGTTGCGTTCTGTCATTGCTTTTGCATATACTAAGGTTGGTAGGCCTGTGCCCGCCAGGATTAATGCGCATACCACCAGGTCGGTCGCCACCTCTTGGGCGGTTCGACATGGGGCCACAGCTGAGCAGGTTTGCAGGGCCGCCACTTGGTCATCTGTTCACACTTTTGCCAAATTCTATAGGTTCCATGAGTTCGCGTCGGAGGACGCATCATTTGGGCGAGCAGTGATGAGAGCTGCAGACCTGAGCGTACCCTCCCAAAGGACCGGCTCTGGAACGTCCCAATGTTGAGCTGTGTCACCAGGACCATTGAAAAAGAAAAAGGGATTTTTGTAAGAACTTACGGTTCGAATCCCTTTCTCTGATATGGTCCTGGTGACACAGCGATCCCTCCCTTACGCTCAGTATGTATGCCAGTGTTTATGATGTTTCATGTTATATATGGTTGAAAAGTTATTTTTGAAATTGTGCATATAATATGTGCAGGCGTTTGTACTGAGTTAATGTATTCCATTGGCTTTGAAAGATTGAACTGAGGAGTCTGGGATGCAGAAGGGAGGAGCCTACCCTCCAAAAGCTTTAGGATAGGTGCTTGGCTCCTACGGACCCTCCTACATCCCAGTGTTGAGCTGTGTTACCAGGACCATATCAGAGAAAGGGATTCGAACGGTAAGTTCTTACAAAAATCCCTTTTTTGCCTTGAAGGGTCAATGTTTTTCCTGGTACGCACCCGTGATTTCAGGATAATACACATGTGCAACATGGCAGCCTCACAACGTTGGTGTTATTCCCAAACAGGGCAGCATCTGTGTGGAATATGTATGTTCCGTGTTTTATCACACCTAATTGGAGACCCTCTTAGGGGTAAATTTACTAACATGGGATGTTGCCCATAGCAACCAATCAGAGTGCGCTTCTTATTTATTTTGCACCTTCTAAATGATAATAGATATAATCTGATTGGTTGCTATGGGCAACTTTTCATCTTCAACCGCTGCACAAATTTACCCCTTAGTGCAGTGGTTCTCAAGTACCCCCAACAGTGCACGTTTTCCAGGTCACCCGGCAGGTGCACAGGTGCACTCATTTCTTACTGACACATTTTAAAAGATCCACAGTTGGAGCTAATTATTTCACCTGTGATTCAATGTGGAGACCTGGAAAACATGCACTGTTGGGGGTACTTGAGTACCGAGGTTGAGAACCACTGCCTTAGTATGTAACGCATCCTATATAATAAAAGTCTAATGCTGCTCCTCACCCCAAACGACAATTGATGGCAGGGCCCTGGGTCGTTTTGACTGGCTGGTGACTAGTCATTTGATGAACATAGATAAAAAAAAGATCATTTCTAATACATTTAGGCTAGAAATGATAGCATGGTGGTATATAGTAGCTGCATTAATATGACTCTGCGGTACTCCAGGTGTAGGATTCTCAGTATTATACTTTTGTTACAGATGCTTCTACTCTTCTAGTCTCCTACTCTTATACAAGCAGAGTACATCGGTCACGGTGCTTTTACACACATTCTTTAAAGCAGAATTCAATTGCACTAAAACATTACACTTCTCTAAATAGAGATTTTAAAGCCAAAAAGGATTTGGAAGTAAAATGGGTTCATGTTGCTCAAAAGAAATGTTTGAGGATACACAGAGCTGTGCACAGAGCTGTGCACAGAGCTGTGCACAGAGCTATACACAGAGCTATACACTTTTACGTCATAATTATCATCAGAACGGGCTTGTGCCTGCCCTATAATAAGTGCAACAGATACTTCTAAAGAGGTCCTAAATAGCTGCTCATATCCTGGTCTGATGACCTTGTCTACGCCCCCTGTGCAAACGTGTAGATGTCATCAAAATGCTTATGACTCCATACACAAGCCTAATGAAATGATGCCAAGCCACCCTCACTGTCTTACTTTCTCCTAGTGGCAGCGGTGGCTCCAGCGGCTTCTTCTGGGTCTTGGTGGTCACGTGCAGAGCAGTTTTTGTGGCGACATCTCAACAGCAGTATTTGGTGAGTATTCGACGCCCTAGTCCTAATCCATAACCCTTCCCGGCCAGCACGGACGGTGTAATGGTTAGCATTACTGCCTCACAGCACTGAGGTTATGGGTTTGTATATTCTCCCCATGCTTGCGTGGGTTTCCTCCGGGTACTCCGGTTTCCTCCCATGATCCAAAAATATACTTGTAGGTTAAATGGCTCCCTAAAAAATTGACCGATGAGTGAATGTGTGTGTGGACATGTGGTAGGTAATATAGATTGTAAGCTCCACTGGGGCAGGGACTGATGTGAATGTCCAAATATTCTCTGTAAAGCACTGCGGAATATGGGGTCCCCCAGACGCCGCCCACCGAATGCCGGTACCCCCCCCCCCCCCCCCCCCCTTGTATGCCACGTATGTTCGCACAGGCTGCGAATGGATGTGTAACATAAAATACCATAAAGAATCAATTGAAATGGATGGGTAGTTGCACTGACTTGCCGCATACTATTTTTAGAGTGCTGTGTTTCTTACCATAACCTTTTAATAAGACTGAGCTAGTAAAACATACAGGGCCTGGTTCAGCTTTGTTAGCAAAGCCAAAAATCACGCAAATGGGCAAAACCTTTTTGCACTGCAGGTGGAGAGATTATTTAGATTTGGGTGGGGGTTTGCTCAAACTGAAATCTAAATTTCAGTGGGAAAATAAAAGAAATGTGTGGGCTACATGCAAAAGTAGGCAGTATTTACCCTGCAGGGAAACCATAGAAATGTATTTGCTCCCCTTGCATAGCAACATGGTTTGTTCCAAACACAAAATTATTGTTTCCTTTGCCTTACTGAATCTGGTCCGCAGGTGTGTCCTCATACATCTGTGCTGCAGACGCGGCAAACAGCCCTTATCGCCATGGCGTGGTCCCGTTTTATGTTCCACCGGTCGTTGGGTATGTCAAGCATTGTCATGTTAACTATTCGACCCTGTCAACCTATTGACCATGTACCGGTTGACCTAATGCATGTCGATCACATGAGATTGACCTACTGACTGTCGACCTCTTGAATGTTGACCTATCATTCTGAAGCCATCTCTCTAACCCAGGGATGGCCAATTGCGGCCCTCCAGATGTTGATGAACTACACATCCCCGGATGCTTTGCATTAGTTTTGTTATGTGGCCATGCTGAAACTGATGCAAGGCATGCTGGGATGTGTAGTTCATGAACATCTGGAGGGCCGCAATTGCCCAGCCCTGCTCTAACCTCATGTCACCCCATGACTCTCAAACCTCATACTTCCTTCATGTCTCTCCAGTATTATCATACAAATGTTGTCACACGTAGCCGCGACGGAGCGCGGCGGGTACAGTACTCACCCGTCCGCGCCCGCCGCCGGCTAGCGTGTGCAGGCTGCGGTGTGCGGGTAGCGGCAGCTCTGGGTAGGGATGGCAGCAGTAGTGGTGCCGGGAGGCCGGCGTCGCCATCTTGGTTGAGGGCAGGAGACAGATTGGCCCAGAGTGGAGGTTCCCTCCTCATCCTGTGCTGACAGCCAATGGCAGCCATCCCCTGGGGATATAGGGGATCTGCCTAGGCTGTTCAGTGTCAGTGCAATGAGTCTTTGGAGTCATTCACAACTCCTAGCTGATTCCCGGATCCTGGCTCTTTCTCTCCTGACTCTGGCGCCTTGCTCCCTGCATCTTGCTACAAGGAAGTTTTCTCCTGACACCAATGCTGCAAGTCCTACCTAGTGCTTGTTCCTGCTTGTGTCCCAGAATTACCCTGCACAGCTTCCCGCTGTCCTCCTTCATACAACTCATTCATTCCATCATCTTTCAGTCATCCGGATCCATTTCTTCTGTCATCAAATCAACCTCCTTCCGGATTCTCATCTATGTACTCTGGCTCACCAAGTATACGTTTCCAGATTTCCCTGCCCGTTATTAGTATTGTGCTGGACTCTATTTAATTTATTCCAACTGTCACTTAAAGAAGTATTTGAGTGAAGTTTATCATTTATGAAATCCGTTATTAAACCTGCACGTTTCAATCCTACTCCTCCTGGTCCGTCTCCGGTTCCTGTGCACCACACGACTCCATCCAGCCCTTTAGCCGTGACAGTTTGCACTGACCAGATGGAATCGGGTGAAGCACAGGCCTCCATGACGGATGTTCTTCAAGGCATCATGGCTCGATTGGAACAAGTAGAGACTACCCAGCGTCAAGTGGCTCAATTTCTCCAGACCTTGTCATCACCTCAGGCGGCTCCCTCAGTTTCAGCAGCACCAACCTCCGGAGCTTCGGCCCCTGCTGCTCCCCCTGGGCCAGCTGCTCCTCACCAGCTACACCTGTCAACCCCCAGTAAATATGACGGGTCCCCGAGGGGGTGTCGAGGATTCCTGAATCAATGTGACGTCCATTTTACCCTCCAGCCTTCCAATTTCCCCTCTCCCAAGACTCGGGTGGCTTACATCGTGTCCCTACTGGCGGGCCCAGCCCTGGAGTGGGTGTCCCCCCTTTGGGAGCGTGCGGATTCCATCCTCAATAACTATGAAGAATTTGTGGCCTCCTTCCGTCGCATCTTCGACGAGCCTGGCAGAGTGTCCTCCGCAGCCACGGAGATCCTAAGGATTCGTCAGGGCAGTCGCCCAGTGGGACAATATGTCGTACAATTTCAAACCCTGGCTTCCGAACTCAGATGGAACGAAGAGGCTCTCGTTTCTGCCTTCTGGAACGGCCTAGCCGGGCGCATCAAGGACGAGTTAGCAACTCGCGATTCTCCTTCCACCCTGGCTGAACTCATTTCATTATGTAACAAAGTCGATCTGCGACTCCAAGAACGCCAACTTGAGAGGAATCGCTCTGATCGCCTTCGCCCTCGATTTCCTTCCAATGTCGCACCAGCCTCCAAACCAACCCCGCCTCCTGCGGTGTCAACAGATGAGCCCATGCAAATCAACCGCTCCCGTCTCTCTCTCGAAGAGAAGTCCCGAAGACGGCGAGAGAATCTATGCATGTACTGTGGCTCCTCAGCTCACTTATTGGCCTCCTGCCCGCTGCGGCCGGGAAACGACCGCTCCTAATCTCCCCGAGGGAGGTCCGATTAGGAGTCTTGCTTCCATCTCCCTCTTCTTCTGATTCCACCATTCCGGTTACCCTTGTGTGTCCCCAAGGGAGAAAAAGAGTTCAGGCCCTATTGGACTCTGGAGCAGCGGGAAACTTCCTTTCTTCTTCTTTTGTTACCCAACATGCCCTGCCTGTGCAACCCCTGGATCACTCGCTGGTTCTCACTGCAGTGGATGGGAGTCGAATTCGTAGTGGACAAATCACCCATCAGACCACCCCGGTGACACTGCTCATAGGAGCTCTACATCAAGAGACCCTCGAATTCTTCATTCTTCCACAGTCCTCACACCAAATGGTCCTGGGCCTTCCCTGGCTCTCCAAACATAACCCACACATCGATTGGACCAATATGGAGGTCAAGGCCTGGGGAACAGATTGCCAGTCTACTTGCATTCCTCAGATCCTTCCGGTCTACCAGACCCATCCACAACGTGAGGGTAACTGTCCTTTATCCTCTTCAGCTCCACCCTTGTCGATACCCGCACCATATCGTTCATTTACAGATGTATTCAGTAAAGGTGGCGCCGACACCCTGCCTCCTCACCGTCCTTGGGACTGCCCGATAGAGCTGGTGGCCGGGAAATTCCCTCCTCGTGGCCGCATCTATCCCCTGTCGCTACCTGAGACTGAGGCCATGTCCTCGTACATTCAAGAGAACTTAAACAAAGGTTTCATTCGACCATCTACTTCTCCGGCCGGGGCCGGGTTTTTCTTTGTGAAAAAGAAAGATGGCGGTCTTCGGCCATGTATCGACTATAGGGGCCTGAACGACATCACCATTAAAAACCGCTATCCCTTACCCCTTATCGCAGAACTATTCGACAAGATCAGAGGGGCAGCAATCTTTACTAAATTGGACCTGCGAGGGGCCTACAATTTGATCCGGATCCGTCCAGGTGACGAGTGGAAGACGGCTTTTAACACGCGCGACGGCCACTATGAATACCTGGTGATGCCCTTCGGCCTTTGTAACGCCCCCGCTGTCTTCCAACAGTTTGTAAATGATATCTTTCGGGACTTGCTGTACCACTCCATCGTAGTCTATCTAGACGATATACTCATCTTCTCTCCAAATCTCCAACTTCACAGACAGACAGTGTCCGAAGTCCTACGACGTCTTCGCCAAAATCAACTGTTCTGCAAGTTGGAAAAGTGCGTTTTTGAGGTCACGTCCATTCCATTCTTGGGTCACATTCTCTCCGCCACTGGGATAGAAATGGACCCAGAGAAGGTGAGAGCCATCCAAGACTGGGCAGCCCCCACAACACTCAAAGGAATTCAGAGATTCCTAGGGTTCTCAAACTATTACCGGCGATTTATCCGGAACTTCTCTACTATCGCTGCTCCCCTCACTGCTCTCACTTGCAAGGGAGCTGATCCAAGCCGATGGTCGCCAGAAGCATCCTCTGCCTTCCAGCAGTTAAAGAGAGCATTCATGACGGCACCAATCCTCCTCCAACCAGACCTCGACAGGCCCTTCATTCTCGAGGTGGACGCATCCTCGGAAGGGATCGGGGCCATCTTGTCACAAAAAGGTGAGGATCAAGAATTACACCCTTGTGCCTTCCTCTCCAAAAAATTCCTCCCAGCAGAGAAGAATTACCCCATCGGGGAACAGGAGTTGCTTGCAGTCAAAACTGCGTTAGAGGAGTGGCGATACCTTCTGGAGGGGGCACGACATAAGATCACCGTGTATTCAGACCACAAAAATCTGTCCTTTCTTAAACAGGCTCAGTGCCTTACTGCCCGCCAAGCCCGTTGGGCCATGTTTTTTGAACGCTTTGATTTCCAAATTAAATTCCGACCTGGAACCACGAATACTAAGGCAGACGCTCTATCCCGCTCCTTTGAGACGACCTCTGACCTAGAGACACCTCCTCGTCCAATCCTCGATCCGCTGGTCTTCGCCCAAGTAACCGTACAGCCATCTCCTCCTCCAGGTAAAACGTTCGTTCCCCCCGAACTTCGCAAGAAAATATTGTCATGGGCACATTCTTCCCGCTTCGCAGGGCACGCAGGAGCACAAAAGACCTTGATGTTCCTGTCACGTTCTTATTGGTGGCCAACCATCCGCCACGACGTAACCAACTTCGTTGCCTCTTGTGTAAGATGTGCTCAGCATAAAGTGCCCAGAACAACTCCCGCTGGTCCTCTCCGCCCTCTAACCATTCCCACAGAACCATGGACCCATCTGTCAATGGACTTCATTTGCGAACTACCTCCCTCAAAAGGTCATACCGCAATCTGGGTAGTGGTCGACCGATTCTCGAAAATGGTCCATTTTTTCCCACTAAAAGGTCTCCCCTCTGCTCCAGTACTGGCTCAGCTATTCATCTCAACCATTTTTAAACTTCACGGACTGCCCAAAGAGATTGTATCCGACCGCGGAGTACAGTTCGTTGCAAAGTTCTGGAGAGCTCTCTGTGCCGCGGTACAGGTCAAACTCAAGTTTTCCACTGCCTTTCATCCCCAGACCAACGGCCAGACAGAACGGGTGAATCAAGACTTGGAGGCCTTTATCCGACTGTTTGTCTCGTCTTCCCAAGATGACTAGGTGGATCTTCTCCCGTGGGCAGAATATATGCATAACAACTCCTATCACTCTTCCTCCGGAACCACCCCCTTCTTTACAGTATTCGGCAAACATCCACGATCTCCGGATTTCTCAGAATTATCCTCTTCCGAAGTTCCTGCAGCAACCACTTCATTACAACGCTTTGCTAAAATCTGGTCGGATGTCCACACCGCTCTTCTTAAATCTTCCGCCCGATACAAGAGGATGGCAGACAGGAAAAGAAGGGCAGCGCCCAGATTGAAAGTCGGAGACCGGGTATGGCTGTCTACCCGCCATATACGCCTCCGTCTGCCCTCTATGAAGCTAGCTCCCCGGTTCATTGGGCCATACCCTATCATCCAAGTCATTAATCCTGTCGCTTATAGACTTCAACTTCCTCCTTCCCTAAGGATTTCGAATTCCTTCCATGTGTCCCTCCTCAAGCCTTTAAGGTTGAACTCTTATCAAAAGAAGATTCCCAAACCGCCCAAGATTAACTCCGAAAGTGGGGCTGAATTCGAGGTAAGACGCATTATAGACTCTCGTTGCCGCAATTCTCGTACCCAGTATCTGGTGGAATGGGTTGGGTTTGGTCCCGAAGAGAACTCTTGGGTGGATTCCATTGATTTGCACGCTCCAAAACTGGTAAAGCAATTTCTCCAGAGAAATCCGCACAAGGCCCATAGGCGCCCTGGGGTCACCCTGAAAAGGGGGGGTACTGTCACACGTAGCCGCGACGGAGCGCGGCGGGTACAGTACTCACCCGTCCGCGCCCGCCGCCGGCTAGCGTGTGCAGGCTCCGGTCTGCGGTGTGCGGGTAGCGGCAGCTCTGGGTAGGGATGGCAGCAGTAGTGGTGCCGGGAGGCCGGCGTCGCCATCTTGGTTGAGGGCAGGAGACAGATTGGCCCAGAGTGGAGGTTCCCTCCTCATCCTGTGCTGACAGCCAATGGCAGCCATCCCCTGGGGATATAGGGGATCTGCCTAGGCTGTTCAGTGTCAGTGCAATGAGTCTTTGGAGTCATTCACAACTCCTAGCTGATTCCCGGATCCTGGCTCTTTCTCTCCTGACTCTGGCGCCTTGCTCCCTGCATCTTGCTACAAGGAAGTTTTCTCCTGACACCAATGCTGCAAGTCCTACCTAGTGCTTGTTCCTGCTTGTGTCCCAGAATTACCCTGCACAGCTTCCCGCTGTCCTCCTTCATACAACTCATTCATTCCATCATCTTTCAGTCATCCGGATCCATTTCTTCTGTCATCAAATCAACCTCCTTCCGGATCCTCATCTATGTACTCTGGCTCACCAAGTATACGTTTCCAGATTTCCCTGCCCGTTATTAGTATTGTGCTGGACTCTATTTAATTTATTCCAACTGTCACTTAAAGAAGTATTTGAGTGAAGTTTATCATTTATGAAATCCGTTATTAAACCTGCACGTTTCAATCCTACTCCTCCTGGTCCGTCTCCGGTTCCTGTGCACCACACGACTCCATCCAGCCCTTTAGCCGTGACAAATGTTAATGTATCTTTATGTCCCCATGAGTCTTTCACCTCTCTCACTCTCACACTCTCATCCTCCCATCTCTCTGATCTTCCCAACATCCTCTTCTCTCTTTCTGATCTCTACCCCTCCTTTCATTGGATGCGAAAAGGACCTGTCCCGGTGAGGATAGACCTGAGATTGCTTTCTATCGCACGTTCATCTTTTGGGCAGACATAGCGCCATCCACAGATGACGTTATTTTTTTTGAGAGGAGCCTTGCTTCTCGTGTTTATATAAATATTATATGTGGACAGCCCCTTTTGAAATCTATTTGGGCTACAGGACTGTGCAAAAACAAAAGGTGAAGATATCAGTCATTTCTCTGCAACATTCTAATTCCAACAAAAATTCTAGAGAAAAGCATTTCTTATATTATTAAATCAGAGCCGGCCCTAGCCTAAATGACGCCCTAGGCAAGAATTTGGCTGGTGCCCCCTAGCACCGCCACTAGTTCCGCCTCTGACCCTGCTCCCCTTTCCCAGCACCATCAACCCTCATCATAGTAGTCATCATTTTGGTGCTCCTACCCGCAATATTTTAAATAGAAACAGTGCACACATTCAGTGCGCAGCCCAAACAGGCGTGTGTTCTTGCTGGGAAGGGCCACCCAATAGTACACCCAATTCAAATTATGCCACACAGTAGTGCAACTTTATCACAGTATATCATGCGATGGTGTCCCTTATTCATGTTACATCACACAGTAGTACCACTTTACCTTATATACATTACTCCTCACATTATTCACATTATACCCTTAGAAAAAATCCTGAGAAAATATTGTATTTTAAGCACCTCCATGGCTACACTGCAACCCAGCACAAAGCAGTGTGTGCTGGGCAGAGGAGAAGAGCTGCAGCTGCTGCTGTCACTTAAGGGGATGGGGCCCGGGGCCCCCACTGGGCCCTTCCATCAGACTTTGGCCTGGGTAATTTGTACTCCCTACCCCTTTCTCTCGGCACCCCTGATAATACCACACAGTAACGCCCCTTACACATGACACACATTATTAATGTCCTTATAACCATAATGCCCCTTACATATTATGCCAACCTTTATTAATGCCCTTCATACACATAATGACACACATAATGCCCCTTACCCATATGTTGCACATTATTAATGCCCTTATACACATGACACACATAATGCCCATTACACATATGTTGCACATTATTAATGCCCTTATACACATGACACACATAATGCCTGTTACACATATGTCACACATTATTAATGCATTTTTACATGACACACATAATGCCCCTTACACATAGTATGTTGCACATTATTAATGCCCTTATACACATGACACACATAATGCCCATTACACATATGTTGCACATTAATAATGCCCTTATACACATGACACACATAATGCCTGTTACACATATGTTGCACATTATTAATGCATTTATTCATGACACACATATGCTGAACACGATTGCACAACCAACCCACCCGCAGACAGCACTCACACAGCCGCTAATACTGTGACCTCTGCCTCTGCTTGGATACAGATGTTTCCTCATACATCTTGACTCAATAAGCCATGCAGCTCCTGGCCAGTTCTGCTAATGTTGGGTGCCTTTTTTGCTGAAAATTCCTCTTATTTGCATTGTTATGACCAGCACACACAAGGAGCTTCCGATGATTAAAATGATATGCAGCATGCCTATATTCTGTCTGCGACTGTGGCTGTACCTGCATACGGAATGCTATGTTACAGTGATTTCCATGAATACACTATTTCATATGCAGATACAGCCTCACTCACACACAGAATATAGGCATGCTGCATATCATTTTAATCAGCAGAAGCTGCTGATGCCCCTAGGCATTCCAGATGCCCTAGGCAATTGCCTAGTTTGCCTATGCCTAAGGCCGGCTCTGTATTAAATAGACCCCTAAATCTGTCCAAAGTTACGTTTTTTTCTTTTTTTTTTTTCCTTTTTCCTTTTCTCCCAGCTAAGAATAGACCATTTCTAGATATGTCCTTGAACCTGCTGTGTGAGGAGTCCTTGAGAAGTGCATTTTAGGAACCTGTGCACTTGCGGATCTATTACATTACATTCATACCCCACTGGAAAGTTGGCTTGTCCCTTGCAGAATACATCCACACGATCTTTACTTGCCAAGAGAGGAATGCCACAGGCACATCATGTAAACTGGGGAAGTCAGCTGGGCTCCAGCCGCTGATGTGGAACTAACAGGAGAACAAGATCAGGATACTGAATACATCGTGTACAGTATGGCACCTCTCAAAGACCTACAGTGTAACACGGATCTCTGACCCCCCTTGTCCCCCAGCCATATAACTTTCTGCTAGAGAAGCAAAGTTCATATGTTAAGATATTGGGCTGCCAGCTAGCAAGTTACAATTGTGATCTTATTTGAGTTGTTTGTTCAACATAGTGTTTACTTTAGGAAAGTTTTATGTGTCCATTATGTAAATGATTACACGTATTACATGACTGAATCTCAGTGACAGTGGTGCCAGCCACCCTGACAGCTTCTTCAATAAAAACTTTAAGCCAAACAGCCCTTTTTAGTGACGCATTGTAATGCTAATATTTCTGCCAGCACGTAGGGGTTGTAACTAGAAATCACCAAGTGCCAAGGAGGTCTCTTTCACGCTGACAGTAAACTTAACTGAATGGTATTCAGCAACCATGCTCTGTGAGTTCCCGTCTGAACATTCATAACTGAGATATTGATTTCCTTCCTTTAGCTGTACAATGGGGCGATACCAGGGCCGGATTAAGGGGGAGGGGGGGAGCTCAGGGGGTCAGTACCCTCAGGCCCCCCTCTATATAGGGCCCCCCTGTGGCTGGCAAAAAATTATAATTTAGCTAAAGGTTTTGTGGATGGGAGTGGGGTAGTGCTGCAGCTTCACCTATCTGCCAATGTGACAATGATTAATGGTGCTGAGCATCGGGAGCGAAGCAACACTGAGGGGGAAATTTACTAAGATGTGTATTCTACTTCACATGTGATTTTGCTATGGGAAACTAATCAGATCCTGTCTACTATCTTCCAGAGGGTGCTGAATAAATAAGAAGTAGATTCTGATTGGTTGCCCAGAGCAACATCACATGTGAAGTAGAATTCACATCTTAGTAAATTTCCCCCTGAGTGTGAATGAAGTGTGAAGTGCATTACTGGGAGTTTTCTAAGTCCCATGAGACTTTGCACAAGAGGTCAGAGGCTTGAGCTGAGCTCTGATTGATGGAGCTCATCACCTGCTTCTCAGGCCCGTGGAGGACAGCAGCAGCAGCCTCATCATGGGAGGGTTTTTAATCAGAGGCAGTGCTGAGCCTCTGAGGTCTCCTACAGAGCAGGGTACAGAGGGACAAACACAATATTGCTGTTATCTACTATTTAGGGACTCTATAGGACTCTACACACGGAGAGATTTGTGCCAGATATTCATAATGGGAGATTCAGCATGAGAGATTTAAAATCTCTCACAGAAAGTGTTTAGGCGACTAGAGGGGAATAAAAAATATTTCAATTCAAATAATGGGTTAAAATAAAGCCTGGGCGGTGGGTGCAGGGTGGATAGCTGTTTTAAAACAGTAATATTGTCCTTTACAGTAGGACTACAGGTCCCAGCAAGCCTGCCCCACATGCTGGTACTTGGGGGAACCACAGGTACCAACATGTGGGGCATTAAAGGCCCGCATGTCCCCCTGTTTAGGAAATATTAAAATAAAACCACAAACACAGGTTTTAAAATATTTAATTAAACTGCTTCTTCTTTCTTTACCCAGGGGATTCTTCGTTGTCTTCACCTGGGAGCGAAGAGCTCTTCTCTGCTCCTCCTTCGCCATCAGACTTCTAATATACCCAGCTCTAGGGGCGGGGCGATGATGTGGCAAGGTGTGATTGGCTGGCCACGGACATTTTGAATTATTTTTTCTCCGCTGCTGCTGCCCCTGGGGCCCAGAACCGCCACCGCTGCTGAAACACTCAGAAGGCCCTGCTCATCTGCACTAGATGTACAGGACCTTCTGAGTGACTGCACTGAAATGATCTGATTAATTCTAAATCCTGGGCAGATTCAGAACGGTAGGGACGCGCATTTAAGTCACTTTGTGGTCTACACACGAACACCTCCCAATGGGACAATTTTCAAGGGCAAACGCAGGTGTTAACCAGCCTGCTCGGGCCGGGCAGATGATGTCATGTGACGTCACCGTCTGCTCCCAATTTGTAGAGCAACGCACAGCCGAAAAGTAAATCCTGGGCTTCCTTTTGGCTATGAACAGAGGAAAAGTAGTTTGATGGTGAGTAACCATAGCAGCATAGAAAGGAGATTCCCCACTTTCTTTTCCTAACTACTTCTACTTCCTAGATTATACTCGGTCGCAATCAGCAAGTGATGTCACAATCAGCATGCCCGAACAGAGGTTATAAATAGGGGTGCCCAGAGTGCAGCCAGCACTTTAAACTTAAACATGGCTAGAACAACATCACCCAAAAAATCCCCCAAAAAACTTAGCAGTCTTCTGCAACATAAAAAAAAGCAGTCTTCTGTACCAAAAAAAGAAACAAAAAAAAAATTAACATTGTTCTGCTGAGGAAAAAAACAAAAGCTCAACATGCTTCTGCAAAAAATAAAAAAAACACAACCAAAAGATTCGCAGTCTAGAGCAATATATAAAAAAAAACAAGACAAAATTAGCAGTCTTTAGAAAATTTTTAAAAAAAGTCGGTACTTGTGTATTATCACGGCGCCCATCGCATTGCATACCATAAGGCATACGATGGTATGCGATATCGCACAATGTTGTACAATGGCATACAATTTTAAAATTGTATGACATTGTATATGGCATACAATGCCATACAATGCGATGGGATGCGATTAAAAATTGTATAAGCACCCTAATGGGTGCTTACAATGTTAAATGCACCCCCACGTCACCCCCCACTATAAAGGTGAACCCGAAGCGTGGCGAGCGAAGCGAGCCCGCGAGGGGCGGCGGTACGCATCCTACGACCTTTTCATACCCCCACTATCCACGTCAGCGTGGAGTTGATTTTATATAGTGTGGCGAGCCACCGAGCCCAAAGCGTGGCGAGGGGGTGCATTTTACATTGTAAGCACCCATTAGGGTGCTTGTACAATTTTTAATCGTATAGTGTCGCATCGCATGCCATTGGGTGTATGGCATGCGATGCGATAAAAACATTGCGCGACCATCATCAGGGGCGCTGTGATAATACACAAGTACCAAAAAGTCTTCAGCAAAAAAAAAACCAAACAGTGTAGTCTTTGTAGTTCTTAGCAATTAAAAAGGCAAAAAAAAAATAGTTATAAGAAAATAAAAAACATTTTTTAGCCTTTGTAGTCCTTAGCACTTTTTAGTCCTTTGCACTAGAGATAAAAAAGACAACAAAAAGTAGTCATAAGAAAAAAAAAGTAGTCTTTGTAGTTGTTAGCAATAAAAAAAAAATCCCCAAAAACATAATAGTCTAAAAAAAAAGCATTGATAGTCTTATCATAGTCTTATGGCCCCCAACTTGTCCTAAGGACAAGTCGGACCTGACTGTCCCGGCAGCTCCCCGGGTTGGATCACATACGATTAGGCACTTCATGTATCAAGTTTTGCAAGTGATAAATGAAATGCAATTAATCACATGCAACACCCTGGAGCTGCAGACGGAGAGAGCAGGTGGGCAGCGGATGCTGGCGAGGGGAGCTGGGGGACAGGAGGGGGATGCCCGCGACCAGAGAGCCGAACGTAGGGAGCAGGTGGGACGGAGGAGGGGACCGCGAGCTGGGGAGAGGATGCCGCTGCTGGGCAGTGCCAGCGGATGCACTTAAAAAAAAAATCCATTCAGTGGCTTCCCATTCATTTGTATGGGACCGCGCATCGGGTTGGACGGGATGTCTCATCTGAATCGGGTGAAATCGTGCCCAAATCACATAGGCAAGTATTCAATGCTGTTTGCGAGTGGTGACAGTGAGCAGGGCTTCCTGCTCGCTGTCACCACTCACCCTGACAGCATTCAACGCAGCCTCCGCATCCGCCAATTCCCCCTCGCTCCGTTTTTTGAGCGAGGGGAAATTGGAGGATGTGGCTCCAGAAGCAGCGAGACCCGCGGCTAAAAACTGCAAGGGTCTCGCTGTTTTGGGGAATTCTCGCCGTCCTGTGACGGCGAGGATTTCCCCAGAAGGTTGAATAGAGCGAGTGGCCGGCGCGGGGGTTAAACAGCGAGGATCGCTGGTTTTCAGCAATCCTCGCTGTTTAACCCCCTCGCCGGCCGCTCGCTGCGGCATTGAATACCTGCCATAGTGTATAGAGGCCTTTAGTTAAAACTATGCTATCCTATGACGATGGCATGTGGAGTGTAATGGGCGAGTGAATCACATGCTGATTGTGACATCACATGCTGATTGTGCTGATACAAACCACTTCATGTTTTTAATGTTATTTGTCACCAGTCAGGTATTGCAGAAGCACAATAACACAGATTGCAATTGAACTGTTCTTTGCAACCTAAAGTAAACCAGATAAAAGCTCATTAGGCTGCTGGGAAGACTATATTTGGTTCCTTTCCTTCCAGTGCTCTGCATGTCATTTTATATTATGTAAATGCCAAGATTGCTGCATCTGGGCAGAATGCAAATTGGGAATACAAAATGCTAACATAAACCACTTGGGGATAGAGAATGTAAAGGGCTGTACACACGGTGAGATATTGGCTAATGGACAATTTTGCCTCTGCAATTTTGACTAGAGGCACAAGAGATTTTAACTAAGAGTTTTTGTCTAATGCCCCTTTCAGACCGCACTTATAAGCCGGTACTTTGCCATTTTTTAACCGTATTAAACGGTAATATGTGTGGTCTGAAAGGTTCGGTGTCTAAATGGGACCCAGGCAGCAGTGAGCACTATTGGTCCTGCTCTGTGCATATCTAATGAGCGGGACCCAGCGCAGTGCATATTTAATGAGCAGGTCGGGGGACCCGCTTATTAAATATGCACTGTGCGCCTCATTAGATATGCACGGAGGCAGTGCCGGATGGAGGCATTTCCAAACCGGCCAGGTAGGGGGGGAGGGGGGGGGGGGATGATAGGATGCCTCAGTGGGGGGGGGGGTTTGGAAATGCCTGCACGGTAAGGGATGCTTTCAGACCACAAAAATGGCATTGAAACTTTTTAATACCGTTTCAGATATGCGGTGAGAAAGGGGACACGTTTTTTTGGAAACATTTAAAACCAGGTTTTGCGGTCTGAAAGCAGCATAAATAATGAGTAATGATAGTCTATGATCTAGTCAAAATTGCCTTGCCTGCACAGTCTATCTATGCTAAGCAATCTCTGCTAGACAATATAGACTAAGTAGGAGAAAAATAGGAAGATTTTGGCTAACCTTCTAGGAGATTTTGACTATCAAAATCTCCTGTTACATATATTTGAATAAAAATTTTTCACACTTCTAATTGCTGCAGAAAGAGATAAACATTGACCTCTTCATACTCCACAGGGTCAAATAAACAGATTTTCAGGATGATGGAGCTGTACATATAATGGCAGTTAGGAAAATGTGTTGATAACGGCATTAAAGCCTGTTGATAACACTGCTTACTCTATATGTGAGTGGCAGATCTTCGTCAGCAATATGTGATGGTAAGTCACATGCACAGGAAACTGAACACAGAGAAGAATAGAGTGCCTAGTAGTGTATAGTGGTCATGCATAAGACCTGTGGTGATCGTGCATAAGACCTGTGGAGATCGTGCATAAGACCTGTGGAGATCGTGCATAAGACCTTTGGTGATCAGGCATAAGACCTGTGGAGATCGTGCATAAGACCTGTGGAGATCGTGCATAAGACCTTTGGTGATCAGGCATAAGACCTGTGGAGATAGTGCATAAGACCTGTGGTGATCGTGCATTAGACCTGCGGAGATCGTGCATAAGACCTTTGGTGATCAGGCATAAGACCTGTGGAGATCGTGCATAAGACCTGTGGAGATCGTGCATAAGACCTGTGGTGATCAGGCATAAGACCTGTGGAGATAGTGCATTAAGACCTGTGGAGATCGTGCATAAGACCTTTGGTGATCAGGCATAAGACCTGTGGAGATAGTGCATAAGACCTGCGGAGATCGTGCATAAGACCTTTGGTGATCAGGCATAAGACCTGTGGAGATCGTGCATAAGACCTGTGGAGATCGTGCATAAGACCTGCGGTGATCCTGCATAAGACCTGCGGTGATCGTGCATTAGACCTGTGGAGTCATGCATAAGACCTGTGGAGATCGTGCATAAGACCTGTGGAGATCGTGCATAAGACCTGTGGAGATCGTGCATAAGACCTGTGGAGATCGTGCATAAGACCTTTAGTGATCAGGCATAAGACCTGTGGAGATAGTGCATAAGACCTGTGGTGATCGTGCATTAGACCTGCGGAGATCGTGCATAAGACCTTTGGTGATCAGGCATAAGACCTGTGGAGATCGTGCATAAGACCTGTGGAGATCGTGCATAAGACCTGTGGAGATTGTGCATAAGACCTGTGGTGATCAGGCATAAGACCTGTGGAGATAGTGCATTAAGACCTGTGGAGATCGTGCATAAGACCTTTGGTGATCAGGCATAAGACCTGTGGAGATCGTGCATAAGACCTGTGGAGATCGTGCATAAGACCTGTGGAGATAGTGCATAAGACCTTTGGTGATCAGGCATAAGACCTGTGGAGATCGTGCATAATTCCTGTGGAGATAGTGCATAAGACCTTTGGTGATCAGGCATAAGACCTGTGGAGATCGTGCATAAGACCTGTGGAGATCGTGCATAAGACCTGTGGAGATTGTGCATAAGACCTGTGGAGATCGTGCATAAGACCTGTGGAGATCGTGCATAAGACCTGTGGAGATCGTGCATTAGACCTGTGGAGTCATGCATAAGACCTGTGGAGATCGTGCATAAGACCTGTGGAGTCATGCATAAGACCTGTGGAGATCGTGCATAAGACCTGTGGAGATCGTGCATAAGACCTGTGGAGATCGTGCATAAGACCTGTGGAGATCGTGCATAAGACCTGTGGAGATCGTGCATAAGACCTGCGGTGATCCTGCATAAGACCTGCGGTGATCGTGCATTAGACCTGTGGAGTCATGCATAAGACCTGTGGAGATCGTGCATAAGACCTGTGGAGATCGTGCATAAGACCTGTGGAGATCGTGCATAAGACCTGTGGAGATCGTGCATAAGACCTGTGGAGATCGTGCATAAGACCTGTGGAGATCGTGCAATAGACCTGTGGAGATCGTGCAATAGACCTGTGGTGATCGTGCATAAGACCTGTGGAGATCGTGCATTAGACCTGTGGAGTCATGCATAAGACCTGTGGAGATCGTGCATTAGACCTGTGGTGATGGTGCATTAGACCTGTGGTGATGGTGCATAAGACCTGTGGTGACGGTGCATTAGACCTGTGGTGACGGTGCATTAGACCTGTGGTGACGGTGCATTAGACCTGTGGTGATCGTGCATAAGACCTGTGGAGATTGTGCAGAAGACCTGTGGAGATCGGGCCTAGAAATCAAGTGAAAAGTGGTCAAATCGGATGTGTTTGACATCCCAACCGATGTGCGGTCTTGTGTGCACGTCCAATCTATGACTCTGATCCCTTCCCGGCAGCGGGGAACGGAGTCACATGCGATGCATCACATGTCAAAACACTGCATGTGATACATTTCGGTCCAGGAGGCTCCCGGGTGGCTCAAGGGGTATCAGAATAGGTTGGCCAATCCCGGGATCGAGATCGGCAGGATCCAGGAATTTGGCCCCAAAACTGCCAGGATTTCAATCCCGGGATTGGAGTTTCTAATACCAGGATTTTGGCATTAGAATGTACAATTCCCGATCTCCAGTGTGGAGGTCAGAACGGCACCCCCACACCGCTTTCTGCAGCACCATTGCGCCGCCGCACACCCAAGCTGCACCCTGGCAGCTTTTGGGGTTGTTTTTTTTTTTAATTAGGAAGATTGAGCATTTTTCATTTCTGAATTCCTTGATTGAAAAAATACCCTGGGATTGTCATCCCTAGATCAGATGGCCATACACTGCTGCAGCAATGTATGGCCACCTTTTAGATCATATGACCCACTGTAATAAATCAGAATTTGGGGAATAAAAAGAAACAAAGCATAGTGTGCACTGTTGTAGTGTGCTTATCTGTCCATAGACAATTCTCAGGTAAGTATATGCATCTAGCCTTAAAAATGCGCCACATGAATCCCTTCACACTTCTGTATAAAGCATAGGCTAAGCATTACCCCTAATGTTGCAGAACAACCCCCAATAGTCCAGGCATAAATGTATCATAGTCCAGTGAAGGCCAGTTGGAGTTTGGTCCCCCCTAAAAAAAAAGAAAAAGGGCTCCAGCTAGGTCAAGGTCAAGATTCAGCCATCTGCAGCATGCAACATCATCGTTCACCAGTGGCTGCCATCTCCCAGCATGCAGCGGGTGCACCGTGATTGTGATATTGTTTGGATGATCTATGTAACGCTACAATTTCAGTCACGTCTTAGCTAAATCAGGTTATGATGTTTGCTTTTGCATTTTATCAATAACTATGAACTTGTAAAGCCTACAGAATAAGAGCAGATGTCCATAGCTGCTTCCATCATGAAGAAGTGTATTGCAGTTGGTCAGTTGTGGAAAACATGGATTTTTTTTTCCAGGGATAAAGTTTTAATTTACTGTCACTGGAAATTAGAGACAACTGACATCAATGTCTTCCTATTATAGTCTACAAGATGCTGAGAGACGGTCCTTAAACGTCACTGTGGCTGTCAGACAAATCTCAGTAACCTCACAGTTAAATGAGAACACCATATGACTCATTAACCAGACTGCACCGTGGATCTGGATGTGACACATTTTCAAGCAATTTCTCATTGTATTCTAGTATGACTTTATGACACTGTATAAAGGAAATGGGAGAGTAGCGGATTACAGTTGTCATCTGTCCTGTTTCAGTTTACCTTACAGTACAGATATTTTGACAGACGGATAAAGTCCAGGACCTGACTGAGCAGGGAACCGAATCTGGGAATACTCCATGTCACTATAGATGTGACAAGTCCTTAATATGTGTAATCCTACAAACTGGTGGATATTAATCGGGCACTAGACCTGATCACTGGGCCCAGTACCAGGTAAACGCCACCCCGCCACAAACGGCTCCCGCATGCGCACAGCATTCTAATCTGAATCGGGCCCTTTGTCCGGAATGGGACCATGATAATGGAATGTGGCGGTTTCCTGCTCTATACAAATTGATTTTAAAACAGGTTAAAATATCCAGTTATGTTAAGAATAATGAGTGTTCCAAACGAGAACACTGTCTACAGATCTGCAGTAGTTTAAACTATGGGAAACTTTTATATCTAATTATTGCCTCCAAAAATAGAAGCACTTTTATTGGTACTTGTTTCCTAGCACGGCCACAATCTTGTGGATCGTGTACCTTTAAGTTAAGGTACACGATCCACACGATGGACCCGATTTCCTTTGAAATCAGGTCCATTTTGCCGGCTAAGGCACAATATCGGGGGCATCGCGTCGGTCGGGACCTTTAACATTGGTCCCGACGCGACCGACGCGATGCCCCCGATTTTTCCATAGGCTTCAATGTTAAAAAATATTTTAACATTGAAATCGTGAGGATCGTGTCGGGAAAGGTAAAATATCGGGGGCATCGCATCGGTCGGGACCATTAACATTGGTCCCGACGCGACCGACGCGATGCCCCCGATTTTTCCATAGGCTTCAATGTTAAAATATTTTTTAACATTAAAATCGTGAGAAAATGTGAAAAATGTGAAATGGGCCAATATGACCCATTTCACATTATAGATGTCCCCGTCGTCACCCCACGATAGACGCCAACCCGAAGCGTGGCGAGCGCAGCGGTGCGCGTCCTCCGACCTTTTCATTCCCCTACTATCCACGTCGGCGTGGAGTTGAGAATAGAATAGTGTGGCGAGCGCAGCGAGCCACCAAGCCCGAAGCGTGGCGAGCGCAGCGAGCCCCGCGAGGGGACGCGTATAACTTCACAGGTATACGCGTCCCCTCGCGGAGCTCGCGGAGCTCGCCACGCTTCGGGCTCGCTGCGCTCGCCACACTATTCTATTCTCAACTCCACGCCGACGTGGATAGTAAGGGAATGAAAAGGTCGGAGGACGCGCACCGCCGCCCCTCGCGGGCTCGCTGCGCTCGCCACGCTTCGGGTTGGCGTCTATCGTGGGGTGGGGTTTACGCCGTTAAATTTGGGGGGGTTGGGAATATTTTACATTGAATCCAATGTAAAATCGGGTCCCAGGGACCCGATTTACATTTCATTCAATCAAAAAATCGGGTCGGTCGCGTCGATCGCATCGCATGCGACCAAATCGCATGCGATGCGATCGACGCGATTTTTCCGACACGACCACCCCGATGTAAATCGGTGTGGCCGTGCTAGGAAACAAGTACCCTTTTATTTAAAAGGGGAAAGGCCAATTTTAGATGTTCTCTTACTTTATAGCTGGAGAATGTGTTACTAATACAAACTCGGGTTTATATCTATTTGGACTATTTCTTAACAAGAGAATAACATTTTACTTTAGATTTAATAATGACGTTTTGCAGTCTTTTATTAAAATGTATTTTAAAATAGTTTTATCTTTACTTTTGTCGTTTAGACTTCCAGACAAAGGGCCTTATTTTGGTTCATTCTTTCTGACAAAATCCTTCTTAGATAAGCAAAACCATGTGCACTGCAGGGGGGGGCAGATGTAACATGTGCAGAGAGAATTAGATTTGGGTGAGTAATTTTGTTTCTGTGCAGGGTAAATACTGGCTGCTTTATTTTTACACTGCAATATAGATCTCACTTTGAAGTAAAACCCCACCCAAATCTAATTCTCTCTGCACAAGTTACATCTGCCCCACCTGCAGTGCACATGGTTTTGCCCATCTAAGAAGGATTTTGTCTCAAAGAATGAACCAAAATAAGGCCCAAAATGTTTGAATAAATCAAGTAGAATTTCTAGCACTCTATATAATACCTATTTTATGTGCACTGTATGGTATATCTCCTATATATTTGGCTACATCTGTCACTCAAAGTGGGTGTCTGTGTCTATAACGCTCTGTTCCTGGACTTTCCTCTTAATGTGTGATTGCCTTCATCTGTGCTGAACACCTTTCTGAGAAATTAACCTGTTTAAAACAGGTGATGGCAATCATATATTAAGGGGAAGTCTAGAAACAGAGCATTGTGTCCCTCCTGGAGAGGGTCATGTTGGGAGGTATGTGACAGAGAACCAGCCCAGTGAGCCCACAGACAGTGCCAGACACCCACTGCCTTCCCATGTTGCCCAGCACTGCTACTCCACAGCCACCAGGTGAGCGCCCCCCTCCCGCGATTTGCGGCAAAACCTCCCCCCCACGCGCCCCCTCCCGAGATTCGCGGCAAAACCACCCGCGACCCCCCCTACCGCGATTCGCAGCAAGAACCCCCCCACGACCCCTCCCGCAATTCACGGCATAACCACCACCCCGCAACCCCCCCCTCCCGCGAATCGCGGCAAACCCTCCCCCGTGACCCCCCCCCCCCCGATTCGCGGAAAAAACACCCCCACCGCGACCTCCCTCCCGCGATTCGCGGCAAAAAGAACCCCCCCGCGACCCCCCCTTGCACGATTGGTGGCACCCCCCCTGCGACCCCCCTCCCGCGATTCGCGGCACCCCCCCCCCCTAAATTCGCAGCAGCCCCAGGATTAAATGGCACATGCAAAACACTGACATGGCTATGGTCGACAATGAAAAAGGTTGACATGAGTTTTTGAAGATTTATTTTTAATTTTTTTAATTTTTTCATATTCATTGTCATGTGTCGACATGGACACCAATGAAGTGGCACACTTATGTCAACATTTACATGTGTTGACCTTTCTGTGTTGATTTTTTCTTATGGCGATTCGCGTCACACCCCCCCGCAACCCCCCCTCCCGCGATTCGCGGCACCCCCCATGACCCCCCACCTCCCGCAATTCGCGGCAACCCCCCACCGGAACCCCTGTGAACCCCGCCCTCCCGCGATTCGCGGCACCCACCCCCGCGACCCCCCCTCCCGCGACCCCCCCTCCCGCAATTCGCGGCATCCCCCCGTGATTCGCGGCAGCTCCAGAATTAAATTGCACATGGAAAACACTGACATGGCTATGGTCGACAATGAAAAAGGTTGACATGAGTTTTTGAAGTTTTTTTTTTCATTTTTTGAATGTTTTCATATTCATGTGTCGACATGGACACCAATGAAGTGCCACACTTATGTCAACATTTACATGTGTTGACCTTTCTGTGTTGATTTTTTCTTGTGGCGATTCGCGTCACACACCCCCCCCACCCACCCCCCCCCCCGCAACCCCCACTCCCGCGATTCACGGCACACACACACACCCCCGCGATTCTCGGCACCCCACCCCGTGACCCCCCCTCCCGTGATTCACGGCACACCCCCCGCGACCCCCCCTACCATGATTCGCCGCAACCCCCGCCCCCGTAACCCCCCTCCCGCGATTTGCGGCAACCCACCCCGCGACCCCCCTCCCGCGATTCTCTGCAATCCCTCCCCTCCCGCGATTCGCAGCATCCACCCCCCCACAACCCCCCCTCCTGCAATTCGCGGCACCCTCCGCGACCCCCCCTCCTGCAATTCGCGGCACCCTCCGCGACCCCCCCTCCCGCGATTCGCGGACACCTAAGTTGCAATACAGGGCATCTTTCATACAATTCTAACCATATTTCTCATATACAAACGTTCACAAATTAAGGGGGCGCAGCCCCTTACGACGGTGTGAAGAGCGCCCGTAGGGCGCGATGAATCACCTAGTCTATATAGTAAATGGCTAATGTCTTTCCCATCCAGGACCGTCTTAACAATACTGTCCGCCCTGGGCAAAGCATTGCACTGCCGTCCCTACACACCCATTCACAACAACCAATTACAAAGACAAATCATAACCTGTCTCTCTTGCAGTCCCGCCCCCTTCTCCATATGCTTCCGTACAGTGACTTGCGGTCAGCACCCTGATTCAGCATGCTGACAGCCATTCACTGTCTGGCTGCAGGCTGGCTTTGGCTCAAACACCTCTAAAATAGTGGGATCCTGGGTAGCTGGAGCAGGGATACACACCCCAACTTACCCACTGCTAGAGACACAGGACCTAGTACTGCAGAAGATGAGGGCTCCTCACTGATAACGGGGTAAGAATGGGCAGCAACTTTTGAAAATAACTGTGGCATAGAATATATGCATTTATTTCATGGTACTGAAAGCCTCGGGTGGCTTAAGAGAGGAGAGAGCTGGTGTGCAGGGTTTGTGTGGGCTCCCTCCTCTTTGCCAGAGATGTTTACCAAAGTATCCTGCGCATTGAAAGTCTCTGGGAACATGGTGCCCACTGCTTGTTCCTGAGGATTTCTTAATTGTGTATGGGCAAATCACTGAGAAACTAGCCCAGGGGCCCATGTGGACCGAACACACTGTACCCATCAGTAGCGGACCTTGTCGTTTGTAGGCACAGGTGCAAAAATGATGATTAAGACCGCTCTTACAACCCAACTCAAGTTCACAATATGCAACATGGCAGTGGCTGGCAGGGAGCGGAAGAGGGGGGCAGTGTCAGGCAGGGGGAGGCAGAGTGTGTCAGAGAGAAAAAGTGGGTGACAGGGAAAGACAGTGGGTGACAGGTACAAGCACAATGTCCTGCACAGTGTGGATAACAGGGGACATGTACCTTGGTGGTGGCATGAACACAGTGGCCCTTGTTCTGTCTGATCGACCCTCCACCCCTTGACTTCCCTCAGTTTGGCACTCGGACGGACATACTCTGACATTGCCAATTACACTGGTTGTGAGCTGCTTTCAGTTAACAGACAGAAGTGAATCAGAAAAAAATGATACAGCTGTTAATTAGAGGAATCATGTGACTGTGATCATCAGCACTCATAGGTGGCAGGACTCTTCTATCATTAAAAAACCCTAGGTCATCCCTGGCTCTCTATGATAAGGGACAGGTCCCTCAGGCAGTGGGCCCACCCTGCTCTCTGCACTGGCCCATTTATTCAGCATTGCTCAAAATGGTCTGCAGTAGGGCCAGGGTATAACTCATTGCTGATTTCGGCAGCAGTGGGACCCTTAGTACTTAGGGGCCTGGTGCAATGCACCTGCTGCACCAACCATAGATATTGGCATTGCCCTTAGACTAAAAGTTTCTTAATGAAAAATGTATCAAAGATTGTAAAAATAACTTCTGTAGTAGTGGACAAGGTTGCTCTTCTGGATATATATAAAGTTATTGTGCATTGAGATAATTACCACTCCTGTTCCAGTGTGCCAAATGTTGTGCCAAATAAATGAGGCATAGAGAGGTGGCCACACGGGTATAAGATCTCTTAATGACGGCTCTCGGCTGGTTAACACTACACCCTGCCTGATCCAGTGTCCAACTAGTGATTCCTACAGATGGTCAGAGTATAGATACTGCTACCAGATTGTGCTTACGCGTTTCTCCATCTGTAGTAATCGATGGATTCCTCAAAGAGCTGTCTTATTAATGGGACTCTCTGATGTCTATTTACTAACAAAAAAATTATCTGCATAATCTTAGAGATTTCATCATTCTTTTCATCTACATCTGACTAACCTTAGTGGCAGAAATTCTATACCAATATTATATCAATAATCTTCAAACCTAGCTCTATCTACCTAAAAGCGTTACTGGCCAATAGAATCCTTTAGAACAGGCATTGCCAAACTATGGCCCTCCAGCTGTTGTAAAACTACAAGTCCCATCATACCTTGCCACAGTTTTGCTATTAGGGAATGCTAAAGCTATGGCACGGCATGCTGGGATGTGTAGTTTCACAGCAGCTGGAGGGCCATAGTTTGGCCATGCCTGCTTTAGAATGTAAGCTCTCACGAGCAGGGTCCTCTTCCCTCATGTGCTTCTTCTACTTTTAATTGAATTATCTTCTACTTCATACTATCTTTAATGGCATTAAATCACCACGGCTTTCTGCCACCCTGATACTTATTTCATTGCTGTATGCTGATGCAGCTAAGTTTACATACCCTGTACTTGTCCTATTTTGTCTTGAACTGTATCTCCCTGTTTTAATTATTTTTTTATGTACTCTGTAGTTGGGCTGTGGATCCCTTGTGGCGCCATATACAGTGGCGTAACTATTTTTTGCTGAAATTTTGCCCCCCCCCCCCTTAAAATAAAGTCCGCCTCCAACCTTACTTACCGCTGGAACTGCCGCCGCCGCCGGACCCGCAGATCTATTTATCTCTTGTCTGCGGTCCCGGGTGGCTCTCCTCCTGTAAGGTTCTCCTCCTGGCAGGCTTAATGAAAATGACCCACAAAAAATGTCTGCCCCCTAACAGCAGACCATTTTTGAGGATGCTAGAGGAGGGTGATGCCTCCTCTAGCATCCTCAAAAATGTCTGCTGTAAGGGAGCGGCCATTTTGTGAGGGTCATTTTCATTAACAAGCCTGCCAGGAGGAGAACCGCCCGGGACCGCAGACAAGAGATGCTTGGTTAGGGCCAGTGTTCTCACAAGAGAACACTGGCCCTGACAGAATACTCAGCACACATCGCTGGCACATCGTTTAGCAAAATCTCCCATTGTGTCAGCCCCATTAGACCCAGTTGTGCCGAGAGAGGGGAGGGGTACTAATTACCTGGGCCCAGGTCTGATGGAGGGGCCTAGTCCTGTTACCTGGCAGTAGCAGCTGCAGCAACTCTTCTAAACCCAACAAATGCTGCTGCTGTATGATGAGCTGCAGTCTGGTTATAGGGGTGCTTAAAGTACTATATATTTTTTTGTATTTTATGCATAACCACGCCTCCCACAATTAGGCCACCCCCCTGAAAAGTACCTGGGCCCAGCCAGGGTCTCTGCTGCCCTGCTTAGACCTTGGGCTTCTAATGTCAGGATATATCATTTAAGTCCAGAAGACTTGGCAGTTTCTCCAAACAGTAAGCATCAAACTTCCGGTGGGCGTTTCTCCGAGGAGGACGCGTTTTTACAAAGCTCCCAGGCCGTGGCTCTGTAATCGGCCGAAAATAACACAGGGAGGCCTGTGAAACACCTCCACAGCTGGGATAGGCGTCGGCAAGAGTCCCCTGCTGGGACCGGCTACCGACAACCCCCTTCCACCGGAGTCCCGCTCCATCATCTTGGGAGCACGGAACGCGGCCGCCATCTTACCTCGCGGCCTAGTCCAGCGAGTTCCTCCCCGGCACATCCATCGACTGGGGCAGACTGCGCCCTGCTGACCGCAGGTCAGAAGACCATCGACGGAGGGAGCCGCGGCCGCAGTCGCGCCCCGCTGTACATCCACCGGCGGCTGGCGACGGGGGGGTCCGCCGCGGCCTGCCCACCTCCCCAGCTATCGGGCACCTGGGGGCCGATGTCACCCACACGCAGGACGGCGTCGAGAGAGCGGCGCGTGGGGTGGGCTCCTGCGGTACTTCCTGACCACCCTGCCTGCATCCCACCAGTGGCTGGATATCTGCTGGACCCCTGCGCTGTGGCATTACATCAAGGACCTAACTGAACCTCTCCCTTGGGCTCCGGCTCACACACAGCAGCCCGAGGGCTCACTGTGATCCTGCAATCCCTATTGAAACCTGAAGCTGACACTTGCCCTGAACTACCCCAGACATTGGGGAACCACATTGCACAACAAACAGTGAGTACTGCACCTCTCACCCCAGTGGGGGCACAGCACCCAACTACCAGCGCATAGTGCCATAGATGCCGCCCAGTGCCCATATACACCCGACCTGTCTGACGCATACTATTGGATCACCTCATCGGGCCCAGTAAATTGTGGACTGTGAGCCTACCATCCCCCCGGGCTGGTCTCGGGGAGCAGAGTAGCTTATTGCCCCGGAACCCTGCACATCCAGAGCCTAGACTACCCCAGACATTGGGGACCCATACAGTACAATTAACAGCGAGCGCTGCGCCTCTCACCCCAGTGGCGACGCAGCACCCCACTAGCCGAGCTGAGTGTCATGACCATTGCCAAGCGCCCAAACACACCCTCGACTTGTTTGATATAGCGCACACGCTGTACCATCCCATCGGGCTCAGCGGCGGGCGGACGGTGGGCCTGCCCGTGGGACCAGCCGCCTACCACTCCCCGGACTGGCCCTGGGAAGCAAAGCCACCTAAATCTCCTGGAACCTCTCCCATTCAGGGTCTAAACGCCAGGAACTTACCTCAGCTATACCCCTCCGTCTGATCACACCTCCAGGTGTTGACCAAGAGACAGGCCACAACCCACTTGGGACATACCTTCCCGTCTGTTCCACTACCATCAACAGAGCCATGGACAGCATTTAATCCCACTTGCTTTTATCTTTCACACAACTGCCTCGCCTCTGCTGCAGCCCCGGAGTCTATTGTTGACCTAAGTTGAGAGAACTCACGCCCCACCACACCGGCTACACAGACAATCCTCTCCCTGCCTATCATCCCCCTACAGGTCTGCCTACCCACTGTGACATAGGGAAAGCGGCCTGTCACATAGCGGGATCGCCGCGGTCAGCGGATGGACTGCTGTTGAGGGGACGGCCGGATCATAATTGCTTTGTTGTGTGCTTTGTATCGCAGGAGAAGAATACCTCAGCTGTTGTCCCGTTCCCCAAAGCCTAACGGAAAACAGATGGGAACATAGACTTTGAACGACAAATGTTACTTGTTTTATATATGCACTAGATAAATATCATAGCGTGTCTCTCCACGATCTGACCACCACCCACATATATTTCTGCCCTACAGGTTATGCACAGATTCTTTGAACCTTACCCCTCTTACGTCATGACGAAGGGAAAGTCACAGGGGACAAAAAACACCCCACCTAGCGCCGCCCCCCCGTAGTGTCCCCCCCGCCTCATCCTCTCCCCCTCCAATGCCATGCCTCTCCCAATTAGTCTCCCAGACACCAGTCCCATCCGCATCATTGGTCGCAACGTCGGCCGCAGACGCGGCGAAAGAAATGCTGTTAATACTTAAACCGGCAATGGACCAACAGTTTGCCGAGTTCAAAAACACATTAACCTCAGTAGTAGCCCAACTAGATTCTAATACTAAGAGAATTGTCTCCCTGGAACAGAGGGTCAGCGACAGCGACGACAGCTTGGTGTCACTACAAACCTCTGTAGAGAATCATAACACCACAATAAAATCCCTTATGGATAAAATTGACGACCTGGAGAACAGGAGCCGTCGGAGCAATCTGCGGTTCCTGGGAATTCCGGAGTCAATAACAGGCCAACCCTTGCTACACTACCTCCAGTCCGATCTGTCACACGCACTGGGGCTGGCAGACTCGGGAGCGATACTGATCGAGAGGGCACACAGACTGGGTCCAGAAAGGGCCCAGGCTGGCGACCGCCCTAGACCTGTCATTGCAAAATACCTGAATTACCGAGATAAAGAGGCGGTTCTTAGAGCCTATCGTAGGGCGGGTTCAGTCTCTGTGGCAGGCAGAAGGATCCTGATTTTCCAGGATTTTTCGGCAGCCGTGTCCCAGAGACGTAGAGAGTTCTCACCAATTTGTAAAACCCTCTTTGAGCGACGGTGCCAGTTCACCCTGTTATTTCCAGCAAAGCTCAAAGTAACTGTGAATGGGACCACCCATTTCTTTGATAATCCACAACAAGCCAGATCTTTCGTATCTTCCTTGGCTGTGTCTGAAAACTCTCCTCCTCACTCCCCGATTGGGGAGGGTTGATCGTTCTCTAAGTTCCCTATGACAAAGCGGTCTGTACAAAAATAGAGAGACCCCAAAACAATGGGGAGACACGCGGCACCAGTTAGTTATAGCACTCCTTTGAGTTACAATAGACGTTCACTGGGTTGAATATGTTTACTTCCCTAACGTTCACTGGTTTGAACAAATTTTTCCTGTCATTCCTAATTCAATGTTTTGTTCTTCAATTGAGCACAGCAACTAATCAGGACTCCTGTGTGCCTGTTGCCACAGGCGGTCTTTACATAAAGTTGGAAAAATATGAAAATGATAAGGATTGGAGCAAAATTAAATGTAAAGTTACTGTTACAAGATTACTGATCTTAACATTGTTGAATTCTTTTATCAAGGTAGGACGCGGATGGAGGGTCTGCGGGACATCACGAGTGGGAGTCCCTGGAGGCTGGGCTGGGGACCTCTGCAAACTATTCACAGAAATCCCTGCATCTCATCGTAACAAGACAGGTATTGGCTAATGCCCATGGCGCAACACACTACATCCAAACAACAAACATATGACAAACTACACATAGTCTCATGGAACGTCCACGGCTTAAATTCCCCTATAAAAAGGAAAAGAATATCGACACACCTAAAACGCCTCTCTCCTGACATCGCATTTATGCAGGAGACACATTGGGCATCATCACAGAATATGTCTCTGAGAGACAGATGGATTGGTGAATGCATTTCAGCCCCATTCACCTCTAAATCTCGAGGTGTGGCGATCCTCTTTCACAAAAGACTGAGGTACACCATTACAGACACGCTAAAAGACGAAGACGGTAGGTTTCTACTATTAGACCTTTTAATAAATGATATACCATACACACTGCTCAACATATACGCCCCAACCACCCCAAATACCGACTTCTTCCAAGCACTTTCTAACTTATTGCTGCAACGCACTATGCATCACCTGGTAGTGGGGGGCGACTTTAATATTGTAGCAGATCCCTCCTTAGACCGCTCACACCAAACCATACCATCCTCCGCTAGTGGAGACAAGGGACTTCACTTACTACAGCATCTGCACAACCTCCACGACGCATGGAGAATACTGAATCCCAATGATAAAACATACACTTTCCACTCTCACGTACACCACACATTCTCCAGAATTGACTACCTTCTATTTTCTAACTCCTTATTCTCCAAAATAGCCTCGACACACATACACGACATTCTGATCTCAGATCACGCCCCTATTTCTACACATCTCTGGTCAACGGCTCCCGCACCATCGACTAGATTCTGGAGATTCCCAACGGCACTGCATAAATCGGAACAGTTCACTCAATTCCTTCACAACAAATGGCAAGAATACACAGATGATAACATAGAACACTGGGACGACCCGGTATTATTCTGGGCTACATCCAAAGCAGTCATTAGAGGGCATATCCTCGCATACCAGTCCAGGAAACGGAAAGAGTATAGGGAAAAATATTCCTCCTTACACCATTCTGTAACTGAGACATTCAAATCTTATGTAGCACACCCCTCAGACACTACATTTCAAAACTATAAACAACAACGCCAGCTCTTGGAAAGTTTCCTTTTAGCTGAGGCAAAGAAACAAGTTGGCTTCACAAATAATAGATATTATAGATGGGGCAACAAGGCGGGCCGCTTACTGGCCAACATGACAAAAGGCTACAAAACCAAAACCTACATCAAAACCATTAGAGATCCCGCACACACTAGACACTTACACTCAACACAGGAGATATTATCCAAATTTCACTCATATTTCACTGCCCTTTATAAAGCCCCTACAACAGACGGTCACCTAGGAGACCGCTTATTAAAGGAGGCCAAACTGCCCACACTAAGCACAGACCAGCGCACATTCCTCAATAGGGACATCGAGGAGATAGAAGTCTCCACTGTGATATCCCAACTCCCTAATGGAAAGTCACCAGGCCCGGATGGCTACACAGGGGAATACTACAAAATATTAAAACCACATATAGTCCCCCTTCTCACACAACTCTTCAGGAAAATTCACAAAGACCAGGCTCCTTTTCCCAATTTCACAGAATCTCACACAATCCTCCTATCCAAACCAGACAGGGACCCAGAACTGTTGTCCTCCTACAGACCAATAACTTTACTTAACCAGGATTTAAAAATCCTCTCCAAAATCATGGCCAATCGCCTTCAACTAATACTTCCCTCTTTGCTGACCCCTAACCAACTAGGCTTTACACATGACAGATATTCCGTGAAAGGAGTGCGAACCGCCCTGGCAGCAGTAATACGGACCGCTCAATTCCCCTTAAGATCTCCGCCGATGCTTCTCGGCCTTGATGCCGAGAAAGCATTCGACACAGTTTCTTGGACGCACCTTAGAAAAATCTTCAGCATAAGAGAATTCGGGGAGGAATTTCTTAGATTTTTCGAATATCTGTATACTACCCCTAGTACTTCAATAATTATCAATGGAGAGAGAGGCTCACCTATAAAGATAGCACGGGGAACCAGACAGGGTTGTCCCCACTCCTTTTCAATCTTGCGCTAGATCCCCTCCTGCGTCTTCTCCAAGCTTGGCCTACCTTCCGAGGTATACCCATGGGACCACAGGAGACCAAGGTGATGGCTTTTGCAGATGACCTGCTCCTGTATATCTCTAACCCCGAAACCACCCTTACACCCATTCTTAAAAAAATAGAAGAATATGGTTCATTCTCTGGACTCTCCATAAACCAAGACAAATCCCAGGGACTCTATTTGGGCCCTCAAACAAGGCCGGATTGGGCGAGAGGAAGCCAAATTAAATGGGCCTCAAGGGCAATAAAATATCTGGGCATCTACATACCTAAAAACATGCAAGCCCTATATAGACTCAATATAACTAAAACAATAAAATCGGCATTAGACGAACTAGATAATTGGAAACATTTAATGTTATCCTATCTGGGCCGCATTCATCTATTAAAAATGATAACATTTCCAAAAATTCTATACCCCTTACAAATGCTACCACTATTACTATCCACCACGGATGAGAAACAAATAAATAGGGTATTCCGAGAGTTTATATGGCAGAACAAACGACCAAGGATAAGCTTGGTGAAGCTACAGCAACCTGTAACCAACGGAGGCACAAATCTTCCTAACTTCCGCATATACAACCAAGCATGCATCCTTAGGTACATCAGAGATTGGATACACAACACCTCTAACCATACAGACACGGTCATAGATCAATCCTTCTCACCTCAGTTACATCTACTATCGTTTCTACACTGCCACAAACAAGAGATACCATCCCCGATAGCCCAAAATCCCCTTTTGTTAACAACATGGAAGGTCTGGCACTTCACAAGACATAAACATAACCTAAACAGTCACCACTCCCTATTTCTACCACTGACAGCGAATCCTGAATTCCAAAACGGTCAGGCACTTCAACCCTTCCAATCATGGAAGGACAAAGGGATTACACACGTAAAAGCCCTCGTAAATGAAGCCGCTTCAGCCCCCCTAAAGGTTCACGAAATAGCAGAAAAATACACACTTCCCCGCATGCAGGCCTTAGCCTTGTATCAAGCTCAACACTACGCGAGCTCAGTTCTCAGACACCTCTCATCCACTTACAAGACCAACGCCTTAGACACGCTTTTATTTAGACCAACCTCAGGAAGAAAAGCCATTTCAACTTACTACCAACTATTACACACCCCCATTGCTCTAGACACTATACGAACAGGTATGTCTACATGGACGCAAATCTTCCCTCAATACTCAATGAAACACCTATTGAGATCGTTTCACTACTCCTGGAAGACATTACCCTCTTCCATGTATAGGGAAATGACCTACAACATATACCATAATGGATACCTCTCCCCACACAGACGTTGCGCCATGGGCATTGCAGAGACCGACACATGCCCGAAATGTGGCTGCTCGGGAGCAACATTCAAACATTGCATGTGGGATTGTCCGCTCATACACCGTTTTTGGAGACAGGTGCAGGGGTTCTCTGTAACTTATCTACTTAATAGCCTTCCCTTGACGGCAGAGTGGGCTCTACTAGGAGCGTTCCCTCCCAACACACCGATACTGCCAGACAGCAAAAAGATGATGTTGATAATCTCGGCTGTTGCCCGCAAATGTATCCTACACCAGTGGATACATGCGGACCCTCCATCCGTCCAGCTATTCAGGGCTAAACTTTTCCATGTCTTCCATATGGAATGGATAGAGACATCCCTCCAGAAGGAAGAACGTACAGAGAGCTTCTTCCAATTATGGGAGGGTTTTATTGATTCCTTATCAAATAATCTTAAAATACAAATCGACAGATGTTTTAGATCAACACAGTGGTACGAAACTCGAAATCTCTTGGGAAATGCTCCTCTGGACCTACCTACAGGCCAATAGCCACCCTGAACTCAGGGGGCCTCCAGACTGTGTCCACACACATAGCTATTGCCTGTGTAAGAAAGAACTAAATAAGGGAAAAAAAAAAAAATCGTAAAGCACAATACTATAACCTGATTTACATCATATCCTTTTCTTTGTTGTAACAAACGCAAACATGTTTACTGAATGTAATACTTTAATGCTCAATCCTGAATAAAAATATTTTGAAAAAAAAAAAACAGTAAGCATCAATCCTTCAGCATGAAGCAGCTGAAATAAGTTATTTGAAAGCTTATTCCTACTTTGCCTGCTGCATAAGAAGGATCAGCATCAGATATTCTGGCCTTAGTGGCCTATTTATGTATGTTAATTTAAATCATATTCTGCTTATTGCAGCAATAGAAAGTCACTTATAAATGCAATTAGATATAGGGCAGTATTCAATGAGCATTTTGGCGATGTGCAGCGAATCCTGTTTAGGATTCGCTGCACATTCGCCACTGCTCGCTGCGTTCCGGAGCCTCGCCGGCTCCAGTATTCAACGAGTCAGGGGCTCGCTGCCCCTGACTGGCGATACCGCAGGGAGCCCGAGGACGGCGGCAGGCAGGGAGATGGAAGTCTGCCTGCCAACCCCAGAACGTTTGTGGGGGGGAGGTGGGCTCCCCGGGTGCCAGGCAGCACAGGCTGCCCCCCGGGGGTGCCAGCAGGGGACCGGGTATATTCACTACACCCGATCATGCATATGTAATGATCGGGTGCAGTGAATATATGAATATCTAATGAGCGGCTCGGCTCCGGCCCCCTGCTGGCTGGTCTGTGTAAAAAAAAATATATATATATATTTGTTTTAAAATTAAATATATATTCATGTGCTTACAGCACATGAATAAAAATAGCATGCCCCTCCTCAGAATAAAATTCCTGATTTTTTGACACCAAATGTAAAAAACAAAACACTTTATTTTAAAAGTTCACATTCCACTTCACCATAAAAAGATAGCGATTGCTACTCGGTGAATCATGGCGAAAAAAACCTTGAAATGTATTCGCCATCTGGTCATTGAATAGAATAGAAAAACATGGCGAATAAGCCTCATTGAATACCGCCCAGTGTCTGAGCAGTTGAGCCATACTTGGCCGTAGTGCTAGCTGAGAAGATTTGCGGTGGGCTGGCGTATATTTTTTTACACTACAATTTATATTTCAGCTTGCACACACCCCACCCAAATGTAAAAGTGCCTATACACTCCTGCAATGTCTTGCAGCAGTGTACGTACACCGATACACTGCGAGCCGCCCGGGACCTTCCCGGCGGCAGGGACACATGTGATCCATCACAATTCACCACCAGGAGGAAGGTCCCAGAACAGGCAGCCGGTCCGGCCACCTGCTCGGGTCTGATGAGCACGGGACCACGCATCTGTCAGGGACAGCCGATTTGGTCCGATTTAACGGCTCAGTGTATGGGGGCCTTAACTGTCTCCGCACATGTTACATCTGCTCCACCTGCAGTGCACACGGTTTTGTCTATTAAAGAAGGAGTTTACTTTTGCAAATCGACCAGAATCACCCCCATACTTCAGACAATGTGCAACTGCAGTATTATGGCAAATTATTTGCTGAAATAAACGAAATTGAGCACAACAGTCACCTCTCCCATTGTGATGTTACTGGCTGGAAATCTGTTGTTAGTGGTACGGCTGATGAAGGGGAGAGGGAGTTGACTCTATAAGTTGTGACTTAAGTTTAGGTTTAGAACAGGTGAGGACTGCTTGTACATTACTAGTCTGAGGTTTAATCTGTCCTCATCCCACAATGTACCCCAAATTCTTGGCTTCCACCATACCAACGGCACATTTCTCAGGGTTGACAGTAGACCTGTTTGCCTGTGGAGACTTTAAAAGGGCCTCTGGTAGGTGTGATTCCCAATCAGATCTGAAAATAACAATTTTGTCAAAATCTGCAGCTGCGTATTCCCTGTGGGGCCGCAGCAAATTATTCATAGCTCTCTGGAAGGTTGCTGGGGCACCATGTAAACCAAATGGAAGCACTTTGTCAAGGGACTCTGTCAGTTACCTTTTGTTAAATCAAAAGCTAAATTTTCTACCAACTCATCAACCCGGGACAGAGGGTATGAATCAAAGCCAGAGACTTGATTTAATTTACGGAAGTCATTACTGAAACTTAAAGCATCCGAAGGATTAGGTACTAAGACATTGGGGTTATTCCACTCGCTGGTATGCCTCTGGTATGCGATGCGGTCTTTATTTAATGACCACACTGGGTGGACTCACAACATCATGTCGGATGATATGTGTCTTTCCCGGAATGGCAGAAAACACGTCTTGATATCACTTCACCAAGTTCACCACTTCCTGTTTCTGTCCAGGTCTAAATGTGACTTCAATGTGCACCTGGAATTCTGGAACCTTTTTAGCTACCAAAGAAGCCTCACTGGCACTTTCCTTCCAAGGTTTTAGCGGGTTTTCATGGTAGATTTGACCTCCCTTCTACCCTCCTGTAGAACCTAGTAATTGACCGGTCCTATTGCCTCTATGATCTCCTAAGGGCACCTTGTGTCCTGGTTTAAAGGACGAGTTGACTGCGGTGACATCATAACTCTGCTCCGAATGCTGTTGAGCCCTTTCCATATGTTTGTTCAAGAGTGGCGCAATGTGCCTTAGACAACTGTACAATTGGAACACAACCTGAACCCCATTTTCGGGGTTTTTACCACATTTTCATATGCAGAAAAGCCCCACCTCCCGGGGCTTTGCTGTGGGGGGTTACGCCAGTTCTAGTTGGCTTAACCCCATAGAAGCCTATGGGCTTCCCTTTGCGCCACCCGCATGCCCCCCACCGATCAGCGCCGCCCCCCCCCCCCCTCACCTGTGTCAGGGCAGCCTCATGCTGTGCTGCCCGGACCAGTGGCCTCCTCCTCCCTGCACCACTTCTGGGTGCAGGGAGGAGGAAATGGAGCCCTGGCAGCTGTTTAAGGGTCCAGGGAGGGAGAGAGGACCCGCTGCACATCGCCGGCCACAACGCAAAGGACAGCTCTTAACGCAAGAGCTGTCCTTTGCGTTAATAATCACATATGTTAGTGCATATGCGATTATTAACAATGCGAATGCCGGCAATGTGCGGCCGCATTTGTTATAGAATCCCGCCCATTGAGTGATCCAGCAACAGATGGACCAGTGCTCCGTGCGGTGCACACCCAGTATGCAGGGTACGGTGTGCAACAAGTAAGCGGGGTTCGGTCCACTCCACACCCAGTATGCTTCCAGTTTCGGAAGTGCATGCACTGTTTGCGAAAATCTGCAGCATATGTCCACATTTGTTCTTGCCCATGACTCAGAATCAGGGCCTATTTACTATAACACTACATTTGTGTTTGCTGACAAATCGGGAAAAGAACCTGTTCACAAGAGCTGATAAACAAGCCTTCATTATAAGTAGGGCACTGGGGACATCCCCTGTAACACAATGCTAGAACTGCAGCCTTGCAGATTTGTTTCCTCCTGGCCTGCTGTGATTTCTGCTCTGCAGCATTTGCTGACTCCTCAGTATTGTCATATATCACTCTGGATGCTCTGCAGTATCTCTGCAGTACAAGCAGGCTTCTGCTATTACCGGCCTCTCCTCTTGTCCTAGGATCCCTACAAGCATAATCGCTGCTCTAAATGTATGGGACTGTATAATTAGAGTATTAACATGTATAGACCTATGCTGATATTATCATTGTTAACCCTTCACTGTGTGCCCCAGGGGATCGCATCGCACCTCCCACAAAATCGCATGTGATCGCATGCGATTTTATAGGGTGTGCGATGCCATTACATTATCTAGACAATAATATGATTGTATGTCATACAAAAACGTTTTACGCCCCCCCCCCCCCCCCCCACACACACTATCCACGCCACCCCGAAGCATGGCGAGTGCAGCAGAACGCGTCCTCCAACTTTTTTCATACCCCCACTATCCACGTCGGCGTGGAGTTGTTTTTATATAGTGTGGCGAGCCCGAAGCGTGGCGAGTGGACGCGGAATACATGTAAAGTAATCTGCGGCCCCTCGCGGGGCTCACTGCGCTCGCCACACTATATAAATTCAACTCCACGCCAACGTGGATAGTGGGGGTATGAAAATGTCGGAGGACTTGTTCCGCCACCCCTCGCAGGGCTCGCTGCGCTCGACACGTTTCTGGTGGCGTGGATAGTGGGGGGGTGTGTAAAACATCATTGTATGTCATACAATGATATTATTGTATAGCTAATGTAATGGCATCGCACAGCCTATAAAATCGCATGCGATTTTGCAGGAGGTGGGATGCGATGCGATCCCTTGGGGCAAACAGAGCAGTGAATAATGACATGAAAAAATCGCATTGCATTGCTTCGCACGGCACTAAAATGGCCCATGCGATGCGATTTCTCTACGTTTGCGTACGTAGAAAATCTGGGCGCCGTGCTAGGAAACAAGTACCGTATATTCTTCTTCTTTCAATACTTTGTTATATGTTTTATTGAAATACAGTGGGTAAACTGGCTTTCTGGACCTGCATAAGCGTTTTTCCTTGTATGTTTTGGACCATCCTGTAACTACTGGACAATTGTACTAAGGTACTGGGTGTTTACTCACCAATCATCCTGGACTTATCCGGAAAGTTTTAGATGTATTGTGTGTGAGTTCTACAAAAACATCATTCACCCACCCTTGGATCCATTGTTTAAGTGTACTAGTGGTTCACATTTTTATCGTCTTGTGGTAATAAAAGTGTTTTTAAAGTGAAAGAAACCCAGATTTGCTTCAAAATTTTTTGCGAATTGTGAGTTACTGGTACGCTTACCTAAAAAGAAACCTTTACATGTGTCCAAACATCTAATTTTAGTGAGTGAAATGTACGTCTAATTAAATGGTTTGGACACTGTGGTGAAGCCTGGTGAAGGTCGTATTATATCACCATAAAAGATACCTTGATGAGCTTTTAGATACACAATCCCATTGTGAGTGTGGTATGTCCCTAATTTTGCTATATGTATTGTAAAGAAGATAAAGAAAATTACAGTCTTACACAGTTTATCCTTCTCTTTGTTTCACATATACGCCATCTGTGAGAACGGGAGAAGGAGAGAGTCCACATACAGACAGCACTGGAATACACCCTTATCCTTTCTTGTTAATTTATCAAACCAAGCCTGTAACTTCACAGGTAGGAGCTGATTGGCCAGTGATAAAAAACAGACATTTTATCACTTCACCAAGCTTAATAAATCTACCCCTCAGTCTCTATATATGAATTGCTGCTATACAGCGGCCATGAACTTTTACTCATTTGAAGTTTGTTTGTATGTAATATGCAGTCCCTAGTCGCATCACATTGCAAATAAGACACATTTTTGGTAAACGAAAAATGATTCCCAACATGAGCGGAGTTTTGTGGGACCTGTCAGCTCGTTTGCAGGTTCCGTAGACTGGGATCGTGCCAGGGCCTACTGTGCATTTGCATGATGCCGCCATTTTCCAGAGACAAAATTTAAACACGCCATTTTGGCAGTGATTTTGGTTGACACGCAAGTCATCTATGTGCCGCCAGCACCCACCCCCGCTCGCACGCCGAATATCCCCGCACGCATGCGGGCTCCCTGTACGGTAGGTGAGCGGGCAGCTGACACCCACTGATGTCAGCTGCCCGCCCACCACAACCGCATCACCGACGCATTTGCCTAGGAAAGCCAGCATTTTCAGGTGGACGCCCATGGACACAGCACCTCTCCGCCGCCCCACGCCCCCGCACTGCTAGGTGCGAAAGGATCAGCTAATAACCATTTAACTGCGCCCGCTCGCAACCAAGCGGCTGCACATGCGCATAAAACTTTATGCACATGCGCAGTCGTGAAACATCGATCCCCGGTGCGAATGCGCATGGGAGCAAATGGAACGAATAAGGTCCTTTGTACGGTCCATAAATAAATCTGTCTGATTGCTTAGAACAATGATGATGAACTGTAGTGATGCACTGTAGGGAATTAATAATTTCAACGTGTTTCCTTATATAGTAACTCATTCATCTAATGTATACATCATAGGGAAGACAGAAGAAAGTCATTGTGCATTATGTGGAATGTGTCCCAGTGTGTGTGGTAACAATGTACTTAGTAATAATCTAAAGACAACATGTACTAAGAAATGCTATATGGGGAGAAGAGATTGCTAGAATGTTGTATTAATACACAGCAACATAAAGGCTCACATCTACGTCTGATGTGCGATGAAGCCGCCCGCTGTCCTCATGTCACTGTGGTGCTAGCACTGCTTCCTGTAAGAGAATTTATGGCTGTTGGAGATGTATCCAGGATGTGTTCTGCATGGGAATCAAGGCGCAGACACTGCATCCCCGCTGCCTGATTTCTTCCTGCTGCTCTGCAGCACAGCTACAGTTATAAACTCTGACTACTAAAGCTCTGCACTATGTAAGCCTATGTATATTACATGCTGAAATATTATCAACAGTCATGGAATCTTACTTCTACAGCACAGGCCTTTAAGCTTCGGGGGCCTATTCATCATATACCTAAAAGATACCATTCTCTGCTTGTAAAATATTTTTAATGTTATTCAATTGTCACAAATAGTGACTATTACATAGCAAAAACTGGAAATAACAAGCAATTGATCACAGTAAATTAGTATAGAAGTAACCAAAATTGCACAGATTTTGCATTGTTTTGAGCTTGAAAAAAGAAAGCAAAAACTCTACACATGGTTAAAGCAGTGTAGACCATACTTGCCGACTTTTGCTGGCTGCCTTCCGGGAGAGGGCAGCCAGCTCTGTTATACAGGGGGGCGGGGCTATCGCCGGGAGCGAAAAGAGGGAGATTGGGGGCGGAACCACAGACGGGCTTTCCTGTTGGGGGGCGTGCCTACAGTGATCGCGTCATTTAAGCCACGCCCCCCCGCCGTGCAATGCCGGTATTTCAGGCATTGCCCGGCGGGGGGCGGGGTTAAAATGATGCGATCGCGTCATTTTACTCATGGACCCCCCTGCCGAGGGGCGGATCGCAGGGGATTTGGGGTTAATGCGGGAGGGTTGCCCCCCTTTCCGGGGGGCCGGGAGGGGGACCCGATTTCCGGGAGGGTAGGCAACCCTGGTGTAGACCCAGGTTATCTATATATATATATATATATATATATATATATATATATATATATATATATATATATATATAAAAGGATAACTATTCCTCACCTCTATGAGGTAAAGAACCGCTAGTGACCACTTGAGTCCACATGACGGGCCAAATTTCTGGTTTGTGTGCTAAAAGATGTCATAACAGAAGGGTAAAGCAATTTTTGGCGGGACATTTATCTTTTTCAAACTTGCTGGATATGTAGAGTGGGACAGAGATTGTAGGTAGGAGCAGATAGGGACCGGGGGTGGGGTGGAGACTGGAGACTAAAGACTGTCACAGCTCAAAGTGAAAGTACATTGCAGAAGCCGTCATTTTTTTGACAGGCTTTGAACTAGTTGTTATCATACTGTAACAGAAAGGGATTTATGTGATACTTGCCTACGCTCCAAGAATGGCCAGGAGGCTACTCAAAATCGAGTGGCCCTCCCAAGCCTCTGGAAAGGTGGGCAAGTCTCCCACAGTCCCCCAGGCTCTCCCTTGGCTGCCCGCTGCAAGTTGGCAGTCTGAGGAGACCCGATGTAGAATTGCGTCATCACGATAATGGAAGTGTGATTGCCACGCTCCCTATTCTGCCTCCTATAGTGAGCCACACTCTATCCCCAATGCTGCTTCAAACCCGCACACCCCGTCCCCTGCTGCGTCATGCTGGCTGCCCTCTCTGGCAACCCTGATTTATGGGATAACATTGCTGTTTGTGATCAATTGCCCGTTCTTCACTATTTTTACCATCTAGTTATATTCCCTGTTTGCGTCAATTGTCCTATATTACAAATATTTTGCCAACCTAATTTGCATGTTTTGACATTGTATTTAGTTTGTATGTTCTATTATGTCAGTCTCCCCGAGCCCATTTACTCATGCTCAATGTGTCATTTTAACATGAAATAAAAAATGTTATGTTTTAAATATACTGTACATACATTAGGATTCCGTGCCCTCCCCCAAACAGACTGTACTTTCCCCAGTGCATGATTAACTAATAGGCTGATTAGGCTGCAGTCTAGGGTGCCAGGGCTGGGGGGGGGGGGGGGGGGGGGGGGTGCCTTGCAGGTGACAGCCGAAGAATAAAATTAAGGCCTAATTTATTCCATGCTTTTTTGCTGTCTCCCGTCCATATGTACTGTGGGGGGTCAATTTCTTAAGGTGACTGCCAAATCGCTGCGCCAATGTAACTTACTGATGGAACCATTACTTTATGTACATTGTGCTACAGCACCAACTTGGCAGCCTAAAGCCTAAAGCCAAGGTCTCCTTCACAAAGCATTAGATCCTAGTGCTAGTGGTATAACCTTCTTTACATGGGCAGTATGAAAGGCGAGTCCCTGAGCAGCCATACACGTGTGTTTAGCAGCATCATGTGTATTAGCCTAGGACACCTGGAACCTTTATTCAGGCCCTGACTCTCTCTTTCGTTTTTTTCTGCAACATTGTTCTCTCTGGGGAGCACCTCCACCCCCTTACTATAGTCACCGGTATACTGCCCCATCAAAATAATACATATCGGTGATCTCACGTGTGCAGAAGTATTTTGTTGCCTTATCCCCTTCCCCTCCCTATAGGATACTTAGGGTAGGTAGCATAAACTTTGGATGACGTCCCGCCCTCTTTCACCTGCATACTAGCAAGTGTGCAGGAACACTTACCGTCGGGGACAGCTCTGCCAATAAGAGCGGTCACCAGTGATGTGAAGATTCCGGGGTTGTGACTCAGGTGTCCTATTGCACATTGATGGTCCTGGGGCCTGCACATGTGTAGACATGACATGGAATTCTGCAAACAGAAGCCGATAGCTCTCTATACGCAGTGCCTTCTGTCGGCATTGCCTATTCTGCTGAAGCTCCGGAATGTTCAGCTTTCCAGAGCTTGTTGTGTGTGGGCTGCTGTACCGAGGGTCACAGACAGGTTAGATATCTGAGAGGCCACCACACTCATTACACTGCATTGCCCCCATGCAGACAGGCTGGCCATGTTTAGGGTCGCACCGGCTGCCATAACACCCCGCCACCCTTTGACCGGACCTCACCCTGAAAATAATCAGTGGTCATCCCTAAAAGTCAGCCGTGGCTCCCATCGCGTCTGCGCAGCGCCCCATTGAGGGGGCGTGTCATGATCCATCCAGAGGACGTGTCTAGTTCCATATATGGAGAGATTGTGAAAAGAGATTGCAAACGTGGCACCTAGAAGCGTGGGTGTGTACTGCTACATCTGAGAAGAATCTTTAAACTTGCCATCGGTAATCCTTATGCCCCGCCACTTTAATAACTTATCTAAACTTAACTAACTTATACTAAAATAAAGAGACAGACACAAGTGCTGGCGTTTCAATATGAATGTCAAATTTATTATTGACAACTATTTATATATATTGATCTTATAAAAGAGGGTGGCGGCCCTAAAGAACGGTCATAGAGAAAAGAAGGGTAAGATGACATCACACCATTCACACAGCGTTGGTGTTCAACTCTCCCACGCAACCCACCCGTGCGGATGGTGCAGCCCATCCCCTGTCCAAGGGGCATGGGCTCGTGGCGTATCATTGAGGGGAGAGCGCACCCCACTATCCTCATATCAGCATTTGAACAAGGACCGTTCTTTACCGCCGCCAAGAAGGATAGAAAAATAGGGAGGGAGGGTGGGGAAATTCGGACCAGAGAGGCAGATCACCTGACCCTCTGGCTATTCCTAACTGCAGTAACTCCTCCCCTGCTCCCTAATTGGCTATTTGCTGCAGCATCATAGCCCCCTTAACAAACACAACTTAAAGTGCAGGCATCTGGGATTCCTTCAGCAGTTTATGGCACCTCTAGCTTAATCAGCCCTCGGTTCTCTTAAACTTGCCATCGGTAATCCTTATGCCCCGCCACTTTAATAACTTATCTAAACTTAACTAACTTATACTAAAATAAAGAGACAGACACAAGTGCTGGCGTTTCAATATGAATGTCAAATTTATTATTGACAACTATTTATATATATTGATCTTATAAAAGAGGGTGGCGGCCCTAAAGAACGGTCATAGAGAAAAGAAGGGTAAGATGACATCACACCATTCACACAGCGTTGGTGTTCAACTCTCCCACGCAACCCACCCGTGCGGATGGTGCAGCCCATCCCCTGTCCAAGGGGCATGGGCTCGTGGCGTATCATTGAGGGGAGAGCGCACCCCACTATCCTCATATCAGCATTTGAACAAGAACCGTTCTTTACCGCCACAAGCCAAGCCTTAGGCTGCAGCACCGCCACCCTAACGCTCAGCACTTCTACCTAACAACCATAACTTCAACTAAAAACCTCTAAACAGGTCGTCCAGGAATATCTCCATTCCTTCGGGACTTAAATGGACACCGTCCGGCCTATACAGGGAACCCCGCTTATAGACGATGGAGTCATGCCTGATGACACCACCGCTATTCGCCAACAGGTATCGCTGCACCGCAGCATTGACCTTTCTCCGTGCGCCATCCAAGCGGGGCCCTGACCTGGCTGTCCTCCAGACCCGCCTGGGGATCATGGAGGACCAGACCAGACGGCAGCAGGGGAGCGTCTGGGCTATAATATGCAGGTCCCTGATAATAATTGACCGCAACTCTAAGGCAGTGCATCGGCCTAGATCGTTTCCGCCCAGGTGCAAAATTAGCACCTCAGGGACTCCAAAGTCCCGCACTGACCGTAGCAATAAGCCCTGCAACGCTCCCCAAAGCATGCCACGCACTCCCAACCATCGAACCATTCGAGCTTTTGCACGCATACCCCCACTCAAACTTTCACACGCTTTTGATGCCCAGTGGACAAACGAGTGTCCCATCACCCACACCGTCTTGACGTCCCTGCGACCTGCAAGATGTAAACAGGTTAGGACGCATGCCATCACATCTCGCCGCTCCCAACAAATCAAACACACTGGAGAGGGAGAGAAGAGAAAGGAACCGTAGCCGACCAGACCTTGAGGCACACTGCACAGAAAACCCCCGGAGTAAACTATCCAGGACGCCATGTCAAATTGTAATTCAGCCGAATTGTGCCCCCGGGGGAAAGTGGACCACCTCAAGACTCCCGCTAAAGTGAGACGAGTACTTATGCGTCCAGTCGGCTACAGTCAGGCAGTTGGACAGATAGACCAGGCCGAATGTATCTGCGGAATGCTGCCGAACGCCATCGACCCAGAGACTGTATCTCTGCGTCGGATTGACCCCCAGCAGCGGCAGATGTGGCCGCCCCAATCCGAAAAGAGTGTTTCCAAACTCCCTCGGATCAAGGCCAAGCGAGACCAGGGCACGCCCCAAAACGTGGCAGAACTGGTATTTGGTCAATAAGGAACCATCCAAGTGCATTAGCCACGCCCCCGGGCAGTCGGGCCGCAACAGGGCGTAGGAATTTGCCATCGCCACTGGGCATATCCCTTCCACCGGGCACGGCTGCAATGACAGCCATTGACCTCTCCCAGCCTGGTCCGTCTTGGAACGCCGGACCCGGCACCAAACCAAGTCGACCTGAATCACCACGTCCTCTATCGACAGAGGCGAAGGCCGCTGCCTTGACGGGGCTACCAGCTCGCCAACCCTGAAAGCTCCGTGGAAAGCCATAGCATATGCTAGGCGAAACAGCTGGACCTCATAATCGGAATGACAGATATCCCTCACCGCTCCCAATAAAGGAGGCAGCAGGGACACGTCTATGGGCCGCCTGCTATCCGGAGCCACAGGGCAAGCGCGGCGCCAGCCCCTCAAGGCTCTAGACACCACGAAAGACCGGCCGGGGTCCGATCTCCCATACAGCGATGAGAAGAACGACACACCGGCCAACAGCCGTCTCACGGCCGACACAGTCTGCCCCCCGGAGTACAAACTCCACACAAAAGCCGTCATGGCATCACTCGGGGCCTTACCTGCTTGGGATGCGGACAGTCTGAATTGTTCCCATTCCAGCCAGCCAGCTTGGTAACAACGCAGCGTCCTGGGGGCAATAGCCCGCACGGCTAGTTCCTCCATGCCTGCCTGATGACCTGCCAAACATAAGGAGGACAGAGCTCACCATTCAATTCGGCCCCTGGCGCCAGGGACCAAAACCTAGCCCAGTCACGTCTGGACAGGGCATCGGCAATCGAGTTGTCCACCCCTGGCACGTGCCTGGCAACAAAATGCAAGTTAATCTGCAAACATTTCAAAACAAGGCGGGCCAACAAACGTACTACCGGCAGCGAAGACGAGCTCTGCTTATTGATGGCCTGCACCACCCCCAGGTTATCACACCAGAAAGTGATGCAGGCATCGAGCAAGCGGTCGCCCCAAAGTTCTAAGGCCACCACTATTGGGAACAGTTCCAGCAGCAGCATGTTCCTGGTGAGCCCTTCCTCCGCCCATTCGTCCGGCCATGTCGCAGCGCACCAGGATCCATGCAGGAACGCGCCGAAACCAATACCCCCCGCGGCATCGGTGTATAGCTGCAAATCCCTACTGTTACTTGCAGGGCTAGGCCACAACAGTACCCCGTTGAATTCGCGCAGGAAAACTTCCCACACTCTAAGGTCTCTCTTGAGCTCTGCGTTCAGGCGTACAAAGAACTGGGGCCTATTGGGGCCGGACATGGCGAGTTCTAGTTTTCGGCAGAAGACCCGGCCCATGGGGATAACCCGGCACGCGAAGTGGAACAGTCCCAGTAGGGACTGGAGCTGGCGCACCCTGAGCTTGCCAGAGGCCAGGGACTGGGAGATCGCCCCCCGCAGCCGTGCAAGCTTATCGGAGGGCAACCTGCAGCACCCGGCCTGCGTGTCAATCTCAATACCCAGGAAAGACAGGCACGTAGTCGGCCCCTCTGTCTTGTCTGCCGCGATGGGGACTCCGAAGTAGCCAAACAGCTGTTGCATTGCGTTCAGGAGAGCCCCGCAACGTGGGGAATCAGCCGGGCCAACGCACAGGAAGTCGTCCAGATAATGGGCGACCCCTGTCTCGCCCGAGCTCTCCGTGACACACCAATGCAGGAAGCTGCTAAAGCATTCGAAGTAGGCGCAGGACACTGAACAGCCCATGGGCAAGCAACGATCCACGTAAAACCCGGAAGGCAGCTTGAACCCCATGAACCGAAAGGAGTCGGGGTGCAGGGGGAGTAATCTAAATGCTGACTCCACGTCCACCCTGGCCAGCAGCGCCCGCTTCCCAAAGCTGCGCACTATCGTCAAAGCCTCTTCAAAGGATTGGCAACTCCGCCGGAATTGCGTCATTCACTGATAGCCCCGGAGGGTGGGATAGGTGTTGTATCAGACGGAACTTGCCCTGCTCTTTCTTGGGCACCACCCCCACCGGGGACAGGACCAAATTCTGAACCGGGGGTTCAGGAAATGGGCCCACCCATCCTCCCTAGGCTTACTTCCTTTGCCACCTTCTCTAGGACTACGTGGGGCATATCGATGGCAGATTTCAGGTTTCTAGGACACCCAGATGCCACCTCTCCACGGATGGGGAGACGGAATCCTTGTGAGAAACCTGTGGCCAGAAACTGTGCCTCCTCCCTGAGGGGGTACCGCTCCAGCCAAGCGGCAGGCGGTCACCCCTCACCGGAGAAGGAGCCTTACTGAGGAGGGGCTGGAGCCGGGGCTGCTCCGGCATTATTCCTGGCAGCCCCGCCTGCTTGCTTGGAGCGCGGGCAGTCCTTGACCGAGTGCCCTCCCCAGCACTTGGAGCATTGATGTTTAAATCTGCAGCGAGCACCCGCCGCGCATCCTGCCCCATTAAAAGCAAAGCATCTCCCAGCTGCCTGCCCTCCACCTGCGCCCCCGCGAAAGGACGAAGGGCCCCTGCGCGGGACCGCCGGCGCTGCCGGGGCCGCGGATGCAGCAGTCGCGGTGGTCGAAGCCGATGGCTTCTTACCCATCCAGACCTCGACATCCTTGGCCCCGAGAGCCATGATCTCGCAACCCGACTGCTTTCGCCGGAATTGCTCATCATAGGCCCGCCATACGCTCTCGCCATCATCCATGTACATGGCATGCATCATGTGAATGTACCTTATCACATTCATATGTTCCTGGGGCCTGGTTTCCAAATAGCAAGCCGCGAACATGAATAGTCCCACTTGCCACCTCTGGTACGTGCAATAAGCAGCCTCCCCTATGCCCCCTCTGCGCTTCGCTGCGCGATAATCTTTCTCATCTTGGGCAGTCATGGTGAAAAAGCTCACGTACTTGCCCTCCCTGATGCGGTCCCTGACGCTACGCCGCAGGCCTCTCAGCACCGCGGTATTTTCGCAATGTACTACCTGTCCCCTGGGGAACAGCGGGGAGCCTGAGTCACCGCTAGAGGACTGGGATCGCCTGCGGCGTCTCCCAGAACGGCGGTGCCTGCGTCTGGACCTATGACCCCCTTCCTCACCGGACGTCACTGATTCGGACCCCGATGACGAGGAGGTATGGAAACGTCTACGCCTGCGCTTTTTGTGTGTGCTAGAGGACCCACCTGGAACAGCTCCTGCTGTGGACGCTCCTGTGGACCCCGAAGGACCGGCCACCTCTGTCGGCCCTGCTGCCTCGACACCCGCCAGCTGTTGCGGTGTCACTGCTGGGCCCGGGACCGCGGAAGGAATGGAACCCGTTGCCGCGGGTGAAAAACCAAGGGCAGCCATCACGTGAGCAGCAGGCCCTCCGTCAGCCATACTACCAGCAGAAGGGATAGCGGGGGGAAGGGACCCCGGTCCTGTCCCGGTGGGTGGTGCCGGCAGCTGACCCGCCTGCGGTGTCAGCATAGCCACTAGCTGTCGCACCACAGCCATGTCAACAGCCGGTGAAGACGTCTGTGCAGGGGGAGGGGCTGGAGCAGCGATGTTAGACTCCACACCCTGTGATGGCCTATGGCCCTGTGGCAACAGGCGGGCCCTGCTGAGCCACCCTCTTCTAGCTCTCTGCAGGGGAGTCATGGGGGGCCCCGCCGGCAGGCGCCGTGGGGTTGCTGGCAGTGGAGCTGTAGCTCCATCAAGCGCTACGCTGGTAATGGCAGGAGCTCCCTGCGCCCCCCTCCCCGCCGGTCTCCTGGATGCTGGGGGAGTGCGAGCACTCTGGGCCTGCTGTGGAACGCTGCGCGCTGCTGTAGCCCGGCGGCCATCTTGCCGCACTGTGGGAGCGCCTATCGCGTGCCCTGCTGAACTCCCGCTCGACCTGGTGCCTCTCCTGGGACCCGCGCTGCCCCCAGGGGAGCCTCCGCTACCCCCGGCGGGCGCACTAACCACCCTGCGCGGTCGCGGCCTAACGCCGCGGGTGACCGCGTCATCAGCCGATGACGCGGCCCCCCTTGCGCCCCGCCGCGCACCCGGTCTCACCGCCGCTCTGCCTCCCCGCCCAGCCGGCTCGCCGCCAGCCGGGGCAGGATCAGAGGGGGAGCCCTGATCCAGGTAACGGGCGGGTGGGTTGCGCGATCTACGTGGGCGCGGCATAACTAGGCCGTACTGCTGAGGAGCACGCTGCAGGGACAGAGAAGGCTGTCAGAACCCCGGAAAAGAGCGAGATAGGGGAGAGAGAGGAGAGAGATATATAAAGAAGAGGAGATGTGAGGATTATGAGGGATATAAGGAAATCAAGCAGAATCAAAGTAGTTGTACAGGAGGGGTTCTGAACACACCTTACAGCCAGGAAATTCGGACCAGAGAGGCAGATCACCTGACCCTCTGGCTATTCCTAACTGCAGTAACTCCTCCCCTGCTCCCTAATTGGCTATTTGCTGCAGCATCATAGCCCCCTTAACAAACACAACTTAAAGTGCAGGCATCTGGGATTCCTTCAGCAGTTTATGGCACCTCTAGCTTAATCAGCCCTCGGTTCTCTTTCTTATGACTTATATCCAAATGTAGATGAGCCCCAAAGCAGTAAGTAAGAGCTACTATACTTGGTAAAGTGCTGGGAAATGGCGCTGATGATTCAATATAAATGTATCTGTCTCTCATTCCTTTTTCCCGAAATATGTAACAGTGTAATGTGGGCTAGGTGACATGAGGGAGATTTCTAGACTAATGAGGGAGAGAGGGAGATTGCTGCCATTTCAGGGAGTCTACTGCAGAATGCAGGAGGGTAGGCAACTAACTGGTATTGTATATTCACAGATAAATACAATCCCAAAATCAAATGCAGTGGGTGTCAAACTGTGGAACCCATTAATTAAAACCATGCAAATGTTTGCCCAAAGTGGGATGTGGATCATGTCATTCAGCACGCATGCCAGGTAACAGGAATTGTCATTGTATGGCCAATGTTTTTAAATGGAAAAGTTTTCAGTAAAACTAGAGCCCACTGCCAGTCTATTGTCCTAAGTGTTTATTCTTGTTAATCTTGCTAGCAGTTATTTAGTTGGCTGTATACAAGATAAGTGTGAACATTAAAACACAATTCTTACCCCCTAATGGTTTAATTTGAACTATTTCCTTTGAATCCCTTGGCTGTAATAGGCTTGAGATGAAACGCAAGGTCCAACAATGGACTTTGAAGTTTTATTTATGTACTCACAATAAGAACAATGAGTGCATTAAGCGTCTAATGCCAGCTCAGACCTGTCCACGCTGCTTGTTTTGTACTAAGCTGTTTCCTCATGCACCATATACCAGGAACATCCACAGCATTCCCTATTGTTTTCTTTATCAAACTTATTTACTGTCATTTATTAAGTTATTTTTACAGAGCCTGATTCTGGGTGGGACGCAATTGTGGATTGAACTTGCGGATTTTGGTATACAGCACATGGGCCCACTGGCATATGCACATGGATGGAGAACATAATTTGCAGGCCAGGCGATTATAAATCGCTTTGCATGCATACGTCTCGCAGTAAGCATGCGCAAGGCCGTCCTGCAATAAAATCCAGCGTCTTTTTTTAATCGCTGGCCATATGCAAGTTGATTGGCCACTGAGTGTCAGTGAAAAAGCAGGCGTGCCCAAGTGTTTTCAGGGAGGGCGTGTGACACCAGCTCCGGCCCCAATCAGCCTGTTTCTATTGAACTGGCGGAGTATGGTCGGGATTCTCTAAAATCCGCAGCCCTCTTCGCCGGGCCACCGCATTTCTAATGACCGCATATTCTCTAAAATATGCGGTCATTAACGCAAGGGACAGCTCTTGCGGTAAGAGCTGTCCCTTGCGATGCGGCGCCGTTGCTGGACTTCCGGGTCTATGACCTGGGAGTCCATCTGCGCATGTGCAGACTGACGCGCCGGCCGCAGGGCATGCTGGGAGGGATCCGTGACGGATCCCTCACACACCGCTGCGGTAAGAAGCCCATAGGCTTCTGCAGGGAACCGCCAGCTTTTGCTGGCGATTCCCTCCGCAGCGGTGACACTGCGGAGGGGGTTAGAGAATACAGAAATGTGGTAAAAACCCCGATAACGGGGTTTTTACCGCATTTCTGTAATAGAGAATCTCGCCCTATGTCCTGGGCTACGTACAGACTGCACACACTACAACAATAATTTGATGGTGATGTTTTTACAGCGGGATTTCACACTGGTTGGACGGCGGCTATCTGATCACAGGTCTCTGCAACTTAGCAGCCCAGCGATCTGGTCTGAATATCCCCTTTAGTTTCAAACATGCCGAAGCACAGAACAGTTCTATCCAGTGCAGTGGTTCTCAAGCTTGGCCCCCAGGACAAGGGTCACATTTCCAGGTCACCCAGCAGGTGTACTGTGTATCACCAAGTGTCCCACTCCCATTTCACAGATCCAGGGGTGACCTTGGAAACGTTTGGGGGTCCTGAGGACTGGGTTTGAGAACCACTGGTCAATGCATGGACATAGATGGGAAGCCAGTTTCAGATGGATATTTTGCACCCAACATTACGTGGGTGCTTGTCCAGATACTAATGATGACAGTCACAGCCAGTGGCGGACTCAGGGGGGGGGGCACCCGGGCACGTGCCCCCCTGTCATTTCATTTTGTAGCTGAGGACCAGGGCTTTCCAACGAGCCCAGCCCCGTGTCTCTAGCCCCCCGGGAACCGGTGATATCGCCTGGCAAAGCTGTAACGTTTTTTCCCCATAGGATAATATAGGACCCGTCAATTCCCACCCCCACCCGGTTCCGACGGCTGCCAGTTCCCGCCCTGGCATCACAGAAGCTTGTGATTGATCTCATTCAATTCCAAATCGCTGGGCCTTCAATATGATACCAGGCTGGTCCATATCGGTCAATCGTTTCCAGAGATATTGCATGTAAACCGATTTTTTTATTTTTGAAATGTAATTTCATGGCTGTTCATGTTCTTTGAGGGCAGATTACTCTGGAACCAAACGTTCCAGTTTCACTGGACCAAAATCATTCAAAGCCCACTCAAAAGTTCTTCAATATGATACTCATGTAAATGGGTCAGTTGCTTCCGAAGATATAGCCGGTTAAATGAGATAACGGGGGGGGGGGTTGTTTTCTCTCCCCCTCACACCAGAAAATGCAGGGACTAGGCTGGTGTAAAAGGGGCCAAACTGGGAATGCATTTTCTGGTGTGAAAGGGGTATTATTTCAAATAGCCGGTACCTGCAGTGCTCTGAATACAGCCAGGCTCTGCCACTGTCAGTGGCTATCACTTCTGCCTGGCGGCAGCTGTCCCCATTTACCGCGAGCATGTATTCCCCCTTGGCAATGAACATGTAATCCCACATGGCAAGAGCATGGAACCTCTGGCAATGAGCATGGAACCCTTGGCAATGAGCATGTAGATAAGCAGCACTTATGTAGCATAATTTTTAATAGGCATTATGGTGTTTGGCATAATACATAATGGACATAATGGCGTGTAACTTAACGTGTAATGGACATTATGGTGTAAATGTTTAATGTGTGCCTTTGGTGGACAATGTCCCTGTTTATGAAGCGTGTTGTGAATTTTGGCTTAATCCGTGTGGCATTATGTGAATTCTGGCTCAATCTGTGTGGCATTATGTGAATTTTGGCTAAATATATGTGGCATTATGTGAATTTTGGCTCAATTCGTGTGGTAGTATGTGAATTTTTTCTCAATCCATGTTGCATTATGTGAATTTTGGCTCAATCCATTTGGCATTATGTGAATTTTGGCTCAATCCGTGTGTTCTTATGTAAATGTTGGCTCAATCCGTGTGGCATTATGTGAATTTTGTCTCAATCTGTGTGGCATTATGTGAATTTTGGCTCAATCCATGTGGCATTATGTGAATTTTGGCTCAATCCATGTGGCATTATGTGAATTTTGGCTCAATCCGTGTGGCATTATGTAAATTTTGGCTCAATCCATGTGGCATTATGTGAATTTTGACACAATCCGTGTGGCATTATGTGAATTTTGGCTCAATCCATTTGGCATTATGTGAATTTTGGCTAAATCCGTGTGGCATTATGTGAATTTTGACACAATCCATGTGCCATTTTTTGAATTTTGACTCAATCCATGTGGAATTATGTGAATTTAGTTTCATTCCATTTGGCATCATGTGTAAGGGGGAAGTATAAAGGGGTCTAGTATTTTGTTGCATAATGTGTAGAAGTTGTATATGGTGTTGTAGACTACACTCAAGGACACACCTCTGTTGAGTGACCACACCCCTTTTCCGGAGCGCGCCTTCGGCGCGCGTACAACTGCATCCTTCACTTTTGTTGCCATGGTGGGCCTGCGTACTTTAAATGCCAGCGCCTATTTTTAATCCCATTCCCACCCTCTCTCTGCCGCTCTCTTAGCATGTACACTGGCACCACTAACACCAACCCTCCCCCACCTAAACCCTCTTTTATCATGGTGCCCCCCCTGTCATTTTATCCTGGATCCGCCCCTGGTCACAGCTCAAGATCGAAAAAAAGTGGGTTAGAGAGAATTCCACACGCAAGCTTAAGGCTGATCATTATATATTATATCCACACATAAGCATAAGCTAGGAAGTAGGCTGGGATGCAAACATATGTCGTAACCCCACACAAACATAGGGGCACGGACAAAGTACACACATATCAGGCCTGGTGGGAATCGAGTGGGAAGACCTCAGTGCTGTGAGGCAACAAGCTCATCTCTGCACCAGCGTGCTGCCCACACTTCTATATTCAACGTATTCCCAGCAGATCACACAATCATTAGGTCACATTAAACACTGTACTGTGCGCTGTAAGTCACTGTGCCATGCTAGAGTGATTAAACGTGACGGGAGGTGCGCCTACAAATAGGGATTCATTGCCTGGACCTTTATATATAAGAAAATAAATTGGGAGGCAGAACGGAAAGGAGGAGGTAGAAAAAGGAAGGGAAATAAAAAGGGAGACAATCCAAATGGAAAAAGAGGAGGGAAAATAAAGGAATCCATAGGAATAAGAATTCTAACGCGAATACTGCACTATTTAATGCCAGAGGATTATTATTATTTTTTTAAATGGAGGGGTCTATATTTTTGAAACCTGGGGGTTTATTTACTAAACTGGGAGTTCCATTTCAGATTGGATGTTGCTATGGGTAACCAATTTGAATCTGCTATCGGAAATAGAACTCCCCTTGTCTAGGAACACAAGCAGCGGTTTCTCAGCAAATTAGTCTGATGCATATGGTACATATTATTATAAAATCGGATTACTCTTTATTCTCTCCCAATCCCCTCTTTCTTTTTTCCCTTTTGTACTCCCCTTTGTCCCCTTATTAAATAATGTATAGAAGAAAAAAAACCTTCAAAACAAATTCTGAAAATAATATTTTATTATAATGGTAAAGTTATACCGGATGCTACCATATATTTCACAATGTGGACTCATACTGGCTAATTAGAATTTGCAAATCGAGTGATTATGGAACAACTTTGCATGCGTATAGTATGCATTGCGCATGCGCAGGGGAAATAGCAGACAGATAATACGAATGGATTGTAAACGCAATATGGCCATAGCTTGACTGACGGGAAGCTGACATTTGGCGGTGGATCCCGACGTTTTCTGGACGTGTCTGAAAAAACATAGGTGTGCTCAGGAACTTTGAGGAGGGTCTGTGATGTCAGGGATGACCATGGCCAAGCTGTCTCAGTCGCAGATTCTCTCACAGATTAGCGACAGGCTTTCTCCTCACAGTCCTCTGTGAATACTCACATTAGAGATCTGTGCTGGATTAGACCCATAAACACATTATGCTATCTGTCTGCACATGGGGCAGGAAGCCACACTGTGGACTGCGCCAACATTCATGTACGCTCTAGCCATCAGTCATTAGGACCACGGCCCTTATTCTGGTTCACTCACAAAAGCTAATTCCTTCTCAAATGCACAAAACCATGTGCACTGCAGGTGGGTCAGATGTTACTTGTGCAGAGAGAGTTAGATTTGGGTGGGGTTTTACTTCAAAGTGAGATCTATATTGCAGTGTAAAAATAAAGCAGTCAGTATTTACCCTGCACAGAAACAAAATAACCCACCCAAATCTAATTCTCTCTGCACATGTTAAATCTGCCCACCCCTGCAGTGCACATGGTTTTGTCCATTTGAGAAGAAATTTGCCTTTGCGAGTGAACCAGAATAAGGGCCCATGTTCCTTGGCGATGCTAACTGATGTCCTCATGAATATAAAATCCTCTCATTCTACAGAGGTAACATAATCATAATACACCATTAAATATTCCGCCCCTTTCTCTGTCCTCTGTTCCATGTGACATAATTGTGCTTTCCTAATTCCAGTTTTGGAATGTTAAGCCAACAGCATAATTTACGGTCACTACAGCTCTGGGCCCAGGGGCAGATAACAGACTGTCCCAGCTCCACTCATTGCCCTCCACTCACAGCCTCTGGTTGTTTATTTTGCATACAGAAAAACCCCATCCTATATCTTTAAGGGGACATTATATTGAATAACATTTTGAAAGGACATAGATGTGTAAATCCTTTTCTTCCTGTATAAACAAAATTATGATTCTTTAAAGCTTCTTTGTTTCAAATCTTTTGCTTGATTATTTAATATAAGGTTCTTTAAATTATAGTATGTAATCATTTCTATGAATTTATATTGTGTAGAGTAGGAATTAATTCATTTGATAGACAAGTATCATTTTCAAGTATTTTTTACCTTGCGGCACACTAAATAAGATTTTAAAATTGCCAAGGCACACCATGAGATCCCCACATGGTAAAACACATTGGCCCCCACATGAAAAACAAACAAAACAAACCTATTGGCCCCCATATAAAAAACAATCAAACTGGTCCCCACAGGTAACAAAAATAAAATACATTGGCCCTTTACATGAAAAGAAGAGACCGGTAAATAATATGTTGAACTGGTGGTGACTGTAAACTTGTTTGGGCATCTCTAGATCTGGGGGCACACTTGAGAGCAGCTCAAGGCACACTAGTGTGACACGGCACAGGGGTTGAAAAACACTGGTCTATGTAATTGCTTGTAATTAAGAAAAACTTTTTACCAATTTAAATATTTACTGTTTCGCAGAGATGAAAATAAAACAGGTTAATATCAGTAGAATTCCCACGGACCACATCGGGCAAACAGTACCAGGAGTTTAGTAACAATACATAATATACCATAAATACAGTTCATAGGTTGGAATGGTGATATTGCTATATTCTTAAACATTGTTATAATTGCACATATTTTTGTAACGCTAAAATATTGTCTTTGTACCACTATAATTGCTGTGCAGTAAATGAACATTTTAACTAGACCTGAACACAATTATCTAATTAATCTAAGTAATTATTCTTTGTCTGTACTTTTGGTTTTGGGATAGAACGCGGTGTAATATAGCAGCTTGTGCCAGAAGTGCCCAAAGGTGTTCTTCATTCCACAAAATCTAATAAAGTATCCATTTGTACTGTACGTATAAGTAAGTGAAGTATAATTAAGGTAAAGCATCTTTTCTTGGATGCCAGAACATCGCTGATCAAGCAGAATATCAGTAGTTGGGTTCTGCTGAGTGTTGCCACATTTATCTGGCTCTCCAGCGCACATCCCTGAGCTGAAAACAGTCACTCCAAGGGGTAATGTACTAAGATGAGAGTTCTATTAAAGATGGGATGTTGCCATAGCAACCAATCAGATTCTACTTATTTATTTCGCAGCTTCTAGAAGAAAATAAATACAATCTGATTGGTTGCTATAGGCGATATCCCATGTTCAATAGAACTCCCATTTTAGTAATTTTACCCCTAACGGTCAGCATTGGCAGCAGCATATGGCATGCCCATAGCAACCATCAGATTCTATCTATTATCTTCTAGAAGGTGCTTAATAAATACGAAGTAGAATCTGATTGGTTGCTAAGGGCAACATCCCATCTTCAGTAGAAACACAGATACAAAAAATATCGGTGCTAAACCCCCCCAAAAAACACCATAACTTATATAAATTATTTATAGCTGTAGACCATATACACTGCTGCGTACATAAACTCTATAAATATATATGTAAAGATACACAGCAGGTTCCAGCAGCATCGATTATAGGAAATTTATTTATTTATTAACAGTTTCTTATATATCGCACACAGATTCCGCAGCGCTGTACAGAGCATAGTTAAACATTCACATCAGTCCCTGCCCCAGTGGAGGTTACAATCTATATTCGCTACCACATGTACACGCACAGGCATTCTAGGGTTAATTTTGTTGGGAGCCAATTAGCCTGCCAGTATATTTTTGGAATGTGGGAGGAAACCGGAGTACCGGAGTAAACCCACGCAAGTACGGGGAGAATATACAAACTCCGCACAGTTAGGGCCATGCTGGGAATTGAACCCATGACCTCAGCGCTGTGAGGCAGTAATTCTAACCATTACACCATCCGTACTGCCAAACCACATAAAACACGCTAGAAACAATGTATAAAAATAAAAAAATATTTATGACACTATAATTCACTGGCCACTGATAAGAATTGTACAATTTTAAACAAAATTCATTAAAATTTAGAAACATAAAAAGTAAATAATTAATCTGACACTATTCACATCCAGAAATTATTATTAAAAGGGTCTCTGCTAATAAGCCAGAATTTTGATGCAACAATATGTCAGTACAAGTCCCAGCAGTTATATATAAGGGTTGTTGTTGTTCACAGTTATATATTTTCCTACTGGGAGGTGGATAACTGATGTTTATAGTCCACTATATGAGAGACATCAACTCTCTGGATTTAGTCTGGCCAAACATAATAAAAAAAAAAAAAAAAAGGGGGGGGGGGGGGAGCAACCTCCCTGTACCTGCAATATATGGGCCGGGTTATATGCTCCTTTTAGCTGTATTCAACAGTCCAGCTTTGTAGATTCTGGGAAACCCGGGCTCCTTATTCTGACAAAGAAAACAATTATCTTGGAATCAATCAGCTGTTTGTAGGTAACAAAGGTAAGTCCTCCTGTATTCCGGAGAAAAAAAAGATTGCTGAATGACGCGTTTCCCTGCTTCCGACGGGACTCAGTGGCTTCCTCAGATATTAAGCTCAATATCTGAGGAAGCCGCTGACATTAGGTCGACACAAGCATTAGGTTGACATGGGCAAGGTCAACAGTAAAAAGGTCGACGTGGTTTTTCACAGTTTTTTTACCCGAATGTCAACACAGTCGACATGGACACAGTTTGAAGTGCACTGCATCCACTCGCATGGCTCACTTTTCTCACAATGCGTTAGGCACAGTCCCTATATAAACTCGGCACACTATTTTATTCTCCCACCATGCCCTAGTGGATGGTAGGGCATGAAATACCTCCTGTCGGCACATGTCGGCTCAAAAAAACTGTGAAAAACCCCATGTCGACCTTTTGACTGTCGACCTAGCCCATGTCAACCTAATGCTTGTGTCGACCTAATGACCTGTCGACCTTGACCCATGTCGACCTAAACCCATGTCAACCTTGCTGCTTGTCGAACTAGTGGTGTCGACCCAATGCTTGTCGACCTAGTTGGTGGAAACCTAATGACCGTATCCCGTAACTGGGAGGCCAACAAATGGGCTGGCCTAATGAAATGTAGAATCCATCCTCTATGCACTCCAGGGTCTTCATAAGCACTGGAAAAAGTGCAAGGGCATCTTCCACAAACAGATAAGACATCCTGGACATGCAATAAAGCTTAGGTGTGGTGGTGGTGGTGGTAGTGGTGGTGGACAGGGCTGCACTTCCATTATTTGTCCACACAGGAATGCAGGACGGTTATGGTGTGTGTTGCCCAGTTGACAAGTACCCACTCCGTCCCCCCACTTGGCATCTGTGGTCATAGGTTGCTTGCCTCTGAAGAAGGATGCCTCTTTTCATCTGTGCTGCATCCTCAATGTTACCTATATCGCCAACGAAGCATGCAGCAGCCTAAATCCCCGTACACACTAGACGATAAAGTGGGGATTGCTAGATGTGTACGAACATTGAGGAATGGACTGTTATCATAGAAAAGCAGTTTTAAGCCTCCTACACACTAACCGACTCCATGCCAACACAATATTGCCGGCGGTGGGGACCCGGTGGGATGCCAAAATTGGCAGGTGTATACAGGGCCGCCTCTACCATGAGGCAGCTTTAGGCAGCTGCCTAGGGCACCAGGATCTGGGGGGGGGGGGGCACCACCAAGTCTGCCTATCAAAAAATCAATGATGTCTATGAGGATCCTTGTTGTACTTAGTGCAGGTGGTGGCTGTGGAACCTCATAAGACTTCACTTCCATATTTTCCTTGGAGCATTTTTCCCTACCTTGCTGCCCCCTCCTCCTTGTACTCTGTTGTGGGTGGCAAAGGGGGGGCTACAGGGAAAGCAGGAGACATATCCACCTTCCCAGGGGGCTGGCGGGACCACCTGATTTTTGGGAGCCTCACTGCCATTCCAGAATGTTAGGCAAGTATGCTTTAAGGGGTTGGAAATTGGGTATCGGTGGCAGTATGGGGGGGCAGTAGGTTGAACTTTTGCCTAGGGTGCTGAAAAGCCTTGCACCGGCCCTGGGTGCATACACACTTGCCGGTGCCATTGGAGAAGGGAGAGATGGGTGAGAAGGGGGGGGGGGGGCAGCAGTGGGAGTGACGTTAATGAGGACCTCCCTTGTCTGAACATGCAGGGTGTATAGAGTGTACACACTAGACCAGAGGTTCCCAAACGGGGTCCTCAAGGCACCCCAATGGTCCAGGTTTTAGATATATCCATGGCCCAGCACAGATGGTTAAATCAGACTGACTGAGTTACTAATTAAGGGGTTTATTCTAGTTCATTCTTTCTGACAAAATCCTTCTTAGATGGACAAAACCATGTGCACTGCAGGGGGGCAGATGTAACATGTGCAGATAGAATTAGATTTGGGTGAGTTATTTTGTTTCTGTGCAGGGAAAATACTGACTGCATGATTTTACACTTCAATATAGATCTCACTTTGAAGAAAAACCCCACCCAAATCTAATTCTCTCTGCACAAGTTACATCTGCCCCACAGCAGTGCACATGGTTTTGTCCATCTAAGAAGGATTTTGTCAGAAAGAATGAACTAGAATAACCCCCTAAGTCACCTGTGGCCAAGCATGGATATACTTAATACCTGGACCGTTGGGGTGCCTTGAGGACCGCATTTGGGAACCTCTGCACTAGACTATATTGTGAACAATATCGCTCACAAAGCCCTTTCTGCCTAGTGTGTATGGGGCTTTACATAAGGTGACCAACTTTTTTACAATGAAAAGGGGACAAATAAATTGAAGAAAAATATGAAAATAAATAGAAACAAGGAGCAAACCTAAATAGACTAGCAGGGTGGGCAGTGGCGGAACTAGCGACTCGTAGGCCCAGGTGCAAGCATTTGCTTTGGTCCCCCAGCAACCCAACTTCTAATCCACGGCGGGAGGGAAATTAATGCGCACCTAAATTTGGGGGGGCAGCCTACAAACCCACTGTCTGCTGCCCCCATCTCTAATATGTTCCCACTGTGCCCTGAGCTGTCTCTTACCTCCGAGACAGGGCCTGGGCTGGGCGTGCTGCTGGAGTCTGGACCCGCAGGGGCTGCTGCTGCAGGCGGGTGTCCGCAGCAGCTCCCACGTGGCTATTATATTATGACCGCATGCAGAATATATGGGTAACACAACAGAACAATACATGAACAGAACAATACATGAACAGAAAAATAACAAAGGACTTTTTTTTCTATATAAAGGTATATATGCCTATTGTATTATCTTTCTATGTATGCACCAGAGCTAGGCATAGGCAAACTAGGCAATTGCCTAGGGCAGTGGTTCCCAAACTGTGTGCCGTGGCTCCCTGGGGTGCCTCAGGACACTTGCAGGGGTGCCCCGGGTTGGTGGTCCAGGACCAATTCAAATTATTTATGGTTAATTATTTATGGGCAAAACCAGTGCTGGTTGCTGCCAATCATAGAATATGTACAAACAGAAGCAAATCCTGCCCTTTAACACATAACTGACCCTTAGGACTGCATATAAACACAATATACTTAATGTTATATGCATTCTAGGTTTTTTTTTTTGTTTTTTTTTGGCCTAGGGGTGCCGTGAAAAAATTCTGATACTGTAGGGTGCCGTGATTCAAAAAAGATTGGGAACCCCTGGCCTAGGGCATTGACCTATGCCTAGGGGCGACTCCTTAGTGGTAATCAGTGGGGGGGGGCATCCGTTTTAAAGAACCGCTGAACTGCCTGCCTGCCGTCCGCGGTACCACCGGAGCATGTCCTGGCTTAGAGATGAGATGAGGGTGCGCCGGGCGAGCTGCCAGTTCTGAGACCTAAGTAAACTCAGCTGTGCTCTGTGTGTGTGCAGCGGCGGCGGCAGCAGTCAGCCTTCCGCCACTGCGGAGTTCTGCAGTGACTCTCGCGAGATGATGATTTCATCATCTCACGAGTCTGTGTCTGCAACAGCTGCTGCAGCAGGTAACTCCTAGCAGGGCCCAGGACGGGAGTCACACCGGATGCAGTGATGTGGGGTCTGCAAGGAGCGCCAGGATGCTGTTGTCGGCTGCACCCCCCACTCCAAACTCCACAAGCAATTGCAGCAAGCTCCGCCCCCTTAGACGCCGCAGCTTCCCATACACAGCCCCAGTCACATGAAGACTTTCAGCTGAGGAACCGCACCACTTCAGACAAGCCACAGCCACAAGACCATGAATAGAAAACAGGGTACATTATGTGTTGCAGTGCCATGTGATTGTTGAATGAAGGATAGAGTTTTTAAAAAAGTGTGGGGGGAGGGGTGCTGTGATGAGACCTTTGCCACACATTCTATCCTATCACCCACCACAATGCCCCACAGACACGACCCTGTCACCCACTACATCTGCCTAGCAAACACTGGGAGGGATGCCCCTTGTGTGGCATCATTTCTGTTTTCTGTCCCAAATGCCACCCCTCTGTGTGACCCCCCTTTGTGTTGTGTCCCATATATTGTCACCCCCTTTCGTCCGGGTCACTATGAACTTGTAATGTGAATACTGGTCACTATGCGCTGTGTAATGTGAATACGGGTCACTTAATGCTGTGTAATGTGACTACGGATCACTAAGTGCTGTGTAATGTGACTATGGGTCACTACGCACTGGTTAATGTGACTATGGGTCACTATGTGGTGTGTAATATTAATATGGGTCAGTAAGTACGGTGTAATGTAAATATGGATCACTATGTGCTGTGTCATGTGACTATGGGTCACTACGCACTGGTTAATGTGACTATGGGTCACTACATGCTGTGTAATATGATGATGGGTCACTACGCGCTGTGTAATATGACTGGGTCACTAAGTGCTGTGTAATGTGAGTGTGGGTTACTACGCGCTGTGTAATGTGACTGTGGGTCACTACGCGCTGTGTAATGTGACTGGATCACTACGCGCTGTGTAATGTGAGTGTGGGTTACTACGCGCTGTGTAATGTGTCTGTGGGTCACTACACGCTGTGTAATGTGAGTGTGGGTCACTACTTGCTGCGTAATGTGACTGTGGGTCACTATGTGCTGCGAATGTGACTGGGTCACTATGTGCTGTGTAATGTGACTATGGATCACTACACGCTGTGTAATGTGAGTGTGGGTCACTACGTGATGTGTAATGTGACTATGGGTCTCTATGTGCTGTGTAATGTGACTATGGGTCTCTATGTGCTGTGTAATGTGACTGTGGGTCACTACATGCTGTGTAATGTGAGTAAGGGTCACAAAGTGTGGTGTAATGTAAATATGGGTCACTAAGTGCTGTGTAATGTGAATATGGGTCACTAAGTCCTGTGTAATGTGAATATGGGTCACTATGCGCTGTGTAATATGAATATGGGTCACTATGCCCTGTGTAATGTGAATGCGGGAATATTATGCTCTGTGTAATGTGAATATGGGTCACTAAGTCCTGTGTAATGTGAATATGGTCACTAAGTGCAGTGTAATGTGAATGTGGGACACTATGTGCTGTGTAATGTGAATGTGGGACACTATGTGCTGTGTAATGTGAATGTGGGACACTACATGCTGTGTAATGTAAATATGGGTCACTACATGCTGTGTAATGTGAATGTGGGATACTATGTGCTGTGTAATGTAAATATGGGTCACTACACACTGTGTAATGAGAATATGGGTCACAGCGTGTAGTGACCCATAATGATATTACGCAGAACATAGTGACCCATATTTACATAAAAAATCACATAGTGGCCCATATTCATATTTCATGTTTTTGGGAGTTCCTGTCTCCAGGAACAATGGTGCCCATGCTGTTTGAGGACACCTCAATCGCCCATGCTTGAATCAGCAGAAAATGGCCACAGCCGCAGCGTACATTTTCCCAGTGATCTTTACCACTGTGCTGCTGGGCAAACAGAGAGGTGAGTAGAATGAAATGGGGGCAGGGTGTTCAGTGTGTGTGGCCCCCTGCACCCAGGGGCCTGTGTGCATCACAAACCTTGCATCTATTATAAATAAGCAAGTGGATGGTGGGTGTTGCTGGCTGCTGATGGCATCTGTGCTGCTGGGTTATATGTGCTTTGCGGGGTGATGGATGCTGAGTCAGAGGTGAAACTAGTGGCAGAGCTAGGGGGCACCAGCCAAAATTTGGCCTAGGGCATTAAAATGGCTAAGGCCGGCTCTGTATACAACAGACATATACAGTAAAATCGGAAAACCCTACAGGGTCAGCCGCCATATCCAGTGGTTGTAACAAAGTGTGAGCTACATAATTATGGCCTCCCTGTCCCCTCCAAGAGATTTGCAGGACAAATGACTCCACAATTATCAAGACATCTCAGTGTTAAGGATAGCACAGAAGAATGATGTAGCCATGAGGCATTCATCCAAGTTTCCCATGTAGCATTATCCATCAGAACACCCACAAGCTATTGATCCTATTTTATTTTGTTTGCTGTAGATACAGTTCCGCTAATGGAAAGTTCAACCTCTAGCCAGGAAGAAGTAGAAACTCATATTGCAGCCGAGATAATATGAGACGAATTTCCTATCTTGTTCTTCAGACCCTTAATTTGGTTATATATGATAAAACTGACCAAGTATTAAACCTGCAGCTATAATATAATACAGTTTTTAGCTTCAACCTTTTACCAGAAGCATCAAGGATGGGCCTTAGGGCAACTGCAACAAGTAATTTACATAATAACCGAATTCCCTGCACCAACCAAACCACTGAGAGACAACAGGGGGCGCGTCAAATGCAGCCCCAGTTCCTTCCTAGTTGTCATTGTTCCCTTTGTTAACTTAAGGTGCCCATACACTAGAGCGACTTCTCTGAGGGGAGATTTCACATGCAATTTCCTTTGAGCAGTTCGTCAGCTTCCCAGCCAAGCTTGCCGGAGGCACACACACATTCTAACCACCCAGCTGTCCTGTGCATAATAGCTACATCAATCAGAAACACAATTAGGGGACTAAGTAAAAACCGGACCTGGACAAGACCCCGGAAAACCGGATCGGATACTACCAGCTCCGGAACGCAGAGTTTGATGTACGGTCCGGCGTTCAGGGGTCTTGTCTGGGTCCGGTTTTTACTCAGTGTCCGGTCAGTGGGTGTCTCGTAAGGGGGGGGGGGTGTGTGTCTTGTCCGGTAAGATACCTATCACAGCTTTCACCAGGGACATGGTGAAGGGGAGATTACAGCCTCCCTGTGTGGTCTGGGCCATTCCGGTTTTTCCTACATGCCCGAACTATACAGGAAGGCTTCTCCCAAGACAGGGCACCTCCGGACAGGACACCACCCTGACCGGACAGTACAAGCTCCGGAATGCAGAGTTTGATGTCCGGTTCGGCAATCCATGGTCTTGTCCGGGTCTGTTTTTTTTGGTAGTACCATCAAAACTTAAACCAGCCCTATGGCAGGTCAAGTTTTTAATGTTGAACATGTCATCATGTGTCGGTGGCTGTGCTGTAGGAGCAACAGTTTTCTGCAGAACACCCACGTCAGGCTAGAAACCTGCTGTAGCCTACCAGGAACATTCACTGAAAATCCTGTGTCTCTGGGTGCTCACACTGATTTTGACACATGATAGGTTCAGGAAGAGTTAAACTACGCTAAGAATATAATCAACATATATCAGTTCATAAAAATAGTGTCAATTTAATATGACATACAATAATTATAGGAAAATAAAATCAAATAGAAGAAGTAAAGAATGAAGAATTAACAATCAATAATGATACACACTCAATGCAATGACATAAGCATACGGAAAGTCACCCTTTTGTCCGCCAGTACTGGGGAAGTTCATTAAAATTTTTGTAGAAGATGTAAGTAGTTTCCAGTAAATGGGAGGTACAGAAGAGGTCTCTTCTGCTTCTTTGTAAATGAAACCGGGTCCTTAAGGAGGTGTCGTGCCTCCAGAAAAGTTGTTGCCACGGTGAGTAGAAGAGATGAATGCCACTATTTCAATGGTGGTGCAGTGGAAAACCTCCGGTGGATATTGATGGGTTGCAGTCACTTAGAAGCAGGGTGGGTGGCTTATCCGATGAAGAGATCAGTCAGTGTGCAGGATCCTACGCATTTCGCCGCTAAATGCAGCTTTTTCAATCCTTGAAGCACTTGGTTGTCCGTGTCGTTATTTATGGTCTGTGTGATTATTTGTGTCCGTGCCAATTACTTTAATTAAGATAGATTAAGGTAAATGTATGTCACAATAAGTAATGGGCACCTTAAAATGGCTGAGGGCTGCATAAGCTTAAGGCCACATAAGAGCCCTGACTTTTGGGTCATATAAAGTTGAAATGAGAGGGAAATTCTAGTTTCAGGCCCAGTGATGGCCTGGTGACAGGCTAGGTAAGCCTATCAGGAGAACAATGGGTGTATACCAGGATAGGGGTATCCCCTTCCTCTTGCCTTTTTGGAAGGCCTCCCGCCCTCCCTGGATTTTTTATTTTGTTTTTAATACAATTTTTTTGTTCCTTTGGTGCGCAATGTTATTTGTTGGCTTTACAGCCAGATTGGCAGGAAGTTGCTACCAGCCAGCGGTCAAAGAAGGGCATAAGTGGTCATTGTGGGTCACCCCCTTTTCGTAGAATGGTGGGTGTGTCCTTCCCATACGGGTGGACATGCGGTGTCCCCATGCGGGAGAGTCCATTTGCTCTGCCAGGTTAAAGGGTGGTGAGTCCCGCACAATGCAGGTTATACAGGTAGGAGGCGGTGGTGAGCCCCTCCTGGAGTCTTTGAGTTTTTTTGTGATCAAGTTGACTGGGCTGGCGTTTGGTAGCGACTTGCTTTCTGGTATCCTGCAATTTAGTTTAAAGTTAGGGAAATCTAGTTTAAATTTCAACCACCAAATTTAGTTAATTTAGTTAACGTGGTCACCAAACAATAAATGATCGTTGACCTTTTAAATGTAGAACTTGGTTGTCCGTGTTGTTATTTATGGTCCGTGTGATTATTTGTGTCCGTGTCAATTACTTTAGTTAAGCTAGATTAAGTAAAGGTAAAGGTATGTCACAATAAGTCATGGGCGCCTTATTGATTTAGGAGTTCATTAAATGATGATTCGGTGTACATAGTTGTTTTTCGGTGCGTTCACCTTCATTGACTATAGGCGTTGGCTGGATCACCCACTCTGGGACACCGATACCCCTGGACGGGTGGGCAGTCAATGTAGAAGGCTGAGCAGATACCTCTTGTTGTTGGGGTAATGTTTGATTGAGAAGGTCAATTGTGGGTGGAGCTTAAATAATTAGCCGTTCTTTCTTGGCCACTATTAATTAATTCATTATAATGAAATTAATTTTCCTAAAGTGCTTTAATAATAAATACAGCTAACACTTTCGGCCACACCTAAGTCTCCGAGTCTTTATTCCAGGTTTAGATAAGTTAGAGGTAAACTGCATACATGAATATGGTCACACACCAGATGCTAGGATAAAAGTGAAACAAAATACAGGACATTGCATATGAATAATTGGCATTATAATCGACAACGTTCAAGTTAGATTTCAGAACTTTATTTTTTTGTAGGTGCTCATCCAGAGGTACAGTAGGGGCATATGAAATGAAAATATCACTGAATAAGGCTAATAAGACAGAGGCGTACTCCGGGTGAATTGTACTTATCTAAAATAGAACGGAAACCATTTATATTTTATTTTTAATTAACTGGTAGCTGGCAGTAAAATGTCATTGTCCAGAAAGGTCACCGTGTATCCTAATGTAATTCTTAAACCTATCCTTGAGTTTCCCTTCGCATCTTAGGATTGCCGTTTCCTCCCTTTTATTGTTCATATAAAGTATGTATCTGAGCTGCTCACAAAACAAACAGAAAGGTTTTGGGCTTCCATCCAGGGACAGCATTCCACTTGGAGACCGGATTCAGTCTCTCTAGTAGAATGATAGACCGTGTCTCCCATAGAACCACCTGCAGCCAGTGCAAAGCTGGACCAGTTCAATGCCAGACCAGTATCTAGGATTAAGGGCCTGGGTTTCCTGTGATAGAAGGTGCAATTTTATAAAGTATTAATACAACAACATTCCTTTTCTGCATGCTTATGGGTGTCTCTAGATATTCCAATTCTGTATGATACTAGTAATTCAGGAAATCAAATATAAATTGGTAAGTGTATGTCCTTACCCGTATGTAATTACCCGTATAGTGTTTTTGACTTATTTGCTGGGACAATTAGCCTCATCCTCCCTGGGTTTCACCTGCCCCATCCCTCAAGGTTCTATACATCTGCAAGCCCCCAAGCACTCGCCCCCACCCACCTCCATATGTGTCTCCAATCTGATGCCTTACCCCATAGTATCTCTCCAGCCTCATGACCCTCCCCATGTGCTTTTGTATCGTCTGAGTTCCTCCTTCTCTAAGGGAGTTTGATGACAGGCAGAGGGTGAGAAGGGGGAAGTTGAAGACCGGGTGAGAGTAACAGCAGTGGGTGACAGCAGTGATTGACAGGGAGAGGGTGACACCTGGAAGTGGGTGACAGGAAGAGGGTCATGACAGGGAGGGACTGACAAAAGTGGCTGACAGTGAGAGTGATAGCAGTGGGTGATAGGTAGATTGTGATTTCAGGGAGAGAGTGACATCAGACAGAGGGTGACAGCAGTGGGTAGCAGGGAGAGGGTGATACCAGGGAGAGGATGACAGGGAGAAGGGGACACCAGGTAGAGAGTGAAAGCAGTGGGTGGCAGAAAGAGGGTAAAGGAGATGGTAACACAAGGGAGAGGGTAACAGCAGTGGGTAACAGGGAGACAGTGACAGTAGTGGTCGACAGAGAGAGGGTGATAGCAGTGGGTGACATTGAGAGTGTTATGCCAGAGAGGGAGAGACAGCAGTGGTCGACAGAGAGAGGGTTATACCAGGGAGAGGGTGACAGCAGTGGATGACATTGAGAGTGTTATGCCAGAGAGGGAGTGACATCAGTGGATGACAGGGAGATTGTGTCTCCAGAGAGAGGGTGCCAGAAAAGATGATAACATTAGGTGACAGAGAGAGGCTAATGCCAGGGTGAGGTTGGCATCAGGCAAAGGGTGAGAATGATGGGTGACAGGGAGAAAGTGACACCAGGGAGAGAATACCAGCAGATGGTGACAGATAGTGGTTGATGCCAGGGAGAGAGTGGCGGATGGCATACAGTACAGTATGACTCATTCTAATGCTGCGCCGACCTCCTCATGTTGTTTAAGTTATAATAATATTTTTTACAAATTCACATAAATAATGTGAGGGGGCACACATTTTCGCCATAAGGCGGGTGCAGCGGGTACGGCCCGCACTCAGGTGTCACCCTCGAAGGGGATGTGTGTTACGATTTTCCTCCCAATTTGTGGCAAACGGGTTCTTCCATCATGACAATGCACCTGCCCACAAAGTGTTAGGCATTTTTAACCAAAAACTATTTGACAATTCACTTCACCCGCCGTATTCACCCAATCTTGTCTCATGCAACCTAATTTTTTATTTCCTCGTATGAAAAGGGACCTTATTGGAAAACACTTTGCTGATATTGAAGAGGTGAAACAAAAACACGGCAAAAGTACTAAAAGGCATCAATGACGATGGGTTTAAAAAATGTTTGAGCAATGGAATAAAATGTTTGGAGAAATGTATTGATTCAATTGGAGATTACTTTGAGGGTGACTGAAGTTTCAAATGTACATACGAGGGTGGATCAATAAGTACCTGTTTTAAGAATCAAGATGAAAAAATGTTTATTTATATTTCAACATAATCTCCTTTCACAGCAATAGAATTTTCCCAATGTCCCTGACATTTCTTTAAACCCTCTAAACAGGGCCGGCACCCAGCAGGTGAGCGGCTTCCCCCCCACCCACAGCAATCTCAGCGGCTGCCGCCGCATCACTGCCCAACGCTGCTGTGGATCGGCTGATGTGGCAGGCACCCGGCAGCTGAGCGGGCTCCCCCCTAACCCCAGCAAACTCAGCGGCTAGCACCGCACCGCTCTCCCCCCCCCCCCCGGAGCGGCCGCATCATCCACCCCCCCGTAACAGCGCGACGGTGGGCGCCGGGGAGACCCCCTCGCCTGGGGTGCTCCGGTGCCTTGCACCGGCCCTGCCTCTAAAAAATATGATTTGTCAAACTCACATGGGCTTCTGTCTCGACGATAACCTCCTCATTTGAGCTGAATTTTTTTTTTCCCCACGAGCCCCATTGTCAGGTTAGGGAACAGAAAGAAGTCGCAGGGAGCCAAGTCGGGCGAGTACAGTGGATACGGCAACAATTCATAGCGCAATTCATGCAATTTAGCTGCAACAATTCCGGATGAGGGAGTTGGTGCGTTGCTGTGGTCAATAAAATTTGATATGGCGTTGTTTGAAAGACGGTAATATAAGTATTGCATATCATTGACTTTGTTTACTCATTATCTACAGTATTATCCTTGTGCCATTCCTCATCTTCTGTACTATCGTATCTTTATTAAAACTGTTTTTTCTTTTATCCAATTGCCGTCCTCCCTTCTGTCATCAAAGCACCTAGCCTCCGTTTCACTCCAGCCGGTGCTACCGGAAACGTGAAACAGGTGAATTAGTGGCTATTCCGTCAATCCACCTGGTTTTCGGCAGGTCGGAACATTTTGATCTGCCAAAAGAAAAACCCAGATAGCATTGAATAGATCGGAACCAATTCCGATCTATTTATGTTGAAAACTGCCGTCTTTTCGGCAAGACAGCAGTTTTGACATGCATTGAATATACCCCAAAATGTTGTCATTTTGATATTTAGGGAGACATTGGGACTGACAGATGGAAAAGGTGTACACGCCCACATGATAGTGGCCACACCCACATCTCCTCTGATGGTCATAATAAGCCCTTGAACATTTTCAGCCTATGGCGCATGTGGTCCTTAATCTGGCCCTGGTGTAACCTCATAAAAAAGGGACCTGAAGTCATTAACAAATGGACATGGTCCATGGACCCGGTTTCCCAATAAGAAATATAGAGATTACATGGATTAGGTCTACCAGCAAGGTAGAAACCATTAGTTAGAGATTTGTGGTTTGCAGAAATAATGTATTTTTGTCACAATTTGCTGCCCTGATAATCAGCCACCAGAGAGAACCTCTGTGCATCCTTATAGGCCTGCTCCTGTATGCATGTGCATGATACATTGTGATGTATTACCACTCAGTAAAGGACTTCCCAGCAGCCTGACTCGCATTCATAAACAGATTCATTTTCCTGTAAGTAGAGAGGAGCAACATCTTCTGTCCAGCACTTTGTTCTGCATTCTGCAGTTGTAGCAGGCTACTTCGGCTTCTTTGCAAAACACTGCAGCATGTATGACTTCCATCTTTGCAACATGTTACAGCATGTATGACTTCCATCTTTGCAGCACGCTACTGCATGTATGTCTTCCATCTTTGCAGCACACTATTGCATGTATGTCTTCCATCTTTGCAGCACACTACTGCATGTATGACTTTCATCTTTGCAGCACACTACTGCATGTATGACTTCCATCTTTGCAGCACACTACTGCATGTATGACTTCCATCTTTGCAGCACACTACTGCATGTGTGACTTCCATCTTTGCAGCACACTACTGCATGTATGACTTCCATCTTTGCAGCACACTACTGCATGTATGACTTCCATCTTTGCAGCACGCTACTGCATGTATGAATTCCATCTTTGCAGCACGCTACTGCATGTGTGACTTCCATCTTTGCAGCACACTACTGCATGTATGACTTCCATCTTTGCAGCACACTACTGCATGTATGACTTCCATCTCTGCAGCACGCTACTGCATGTATGACTTCCATCTCTGCAGCACGCTACTGCATGTATGACTTCCATCTTTGCAGCACGCTACTGCATGTATGAATTCCATCTTTGCAGCACGCTACTGCATGTGTGACTTCCATCTTTGCAGCACACTACTGCATGTATGACTTCCATCTTTGCAGCACGCTACTGCATGTATGACTTCCATCTTTGCAGCACGCTACTGCATGTATGACTTCCATCTTTGCAGCACGCTACTGCATGTATGACTTCCATCTTTGCAGCGCGCTACTGCATGTATGACTTCCATCTCTGCAGCGCGCTACTGCATGTATGACTTCCATCTTTGCAGCGCGCTACTGCATGTATGACTTCCATCTCTGCAGCGCGCTACTGCATGTATGACTTCCATCTTTGCAGCACGCTACTGCATGTATGACTTCCATCTTTGCAGCATGTATGACTTCCATCTCTTTGCAGCATGCTGCATCATGTATTTATTGAGAAAGGGGACCACATAGAGGGAGAGTGCATGGCATTTGCACCAATGATCCCATAGGATGGAGCCGCAGAGTGACATACTGCACCAGGCATGTTTACTGAAGTGAGCATGTTGCAGCGCGCTGCAAAGCAACAACGTAAGAGGACACATCTGCACGTGGAAAGGCTGACCGCAAAACAGTGGAACTTCTTTTTTTTGTGCGCAAGGAACATTAATATAAATATGGTATATCTGGGCCTCTGTTCTTCTCACCCTTCTGTTGTGATCAGACATTTGTATTACATATGTCTTGTCTATCAAACATGATGTTCCATGACCCCACGCATGTGCATGTCGCCAATCAGCTTCATTCAGGCAAGTCACCATCTTAAGTTTCCTCTGTTCTCTTCAGGTCGGCCCTTAGAACAGGATCTGGACGTTTGCCAACCTAACACTGAACCTTTTCATTAGGTGCCCGTCTCCTCTTGCTATTCCTCACCAGACTCTGCACAAGCCCAGGAAGTGTCTTTGTGCTGGATTAGCCGGCTCCTGCTCTGTCACAGCCATAAGAGTCACTGGTGTCCCATCCATCACCGGTGCAGCTATGATTCGCTTGTCACCGGTCACCTGACCCAGGCTCAGGAACACTGCTCCGATTGTAACCAGCCTAGGAACATTACTGATCCTAGTGGGCCTTCTAAGTTTTCTTATACTCTGAAATGCTGAGACTATAGAACACTCTTCATCTCTCTCAACTCTGTGTCACCTTCCCAACTGCTAGTTGTCATGCTTAGGATCAGGAGTTAAAATATAGTTGCTCATTCCTAGTTTGTCCACTTTTCACAGTAAAACAAACTGATTTAGCATTGCTTTATTTAGACTCGTCAGACGGTATAATTAGTGCACATACCTTACACAAGATCTCATTATCTCACGTATTGATTATTGTGGTTTTCTCCGCGCTGGTCTTACCAAGAATAGACTCTTACCTCTACAATGCATCCTGAATGCAGCTGTGAGGCTGATTTTACTTGGTAGATGTTTATCATCTGTGAACCCAATCTGTCATTGCCTCCATTGGTTGCCTGTATTCTACCGTATTCAGTCTAACATACTAATACTTACGTACTGACTAGGCCATTAATCAAATGGCACCAAATTACATATCTTCTATTATCTCAGAATATCTCCAAGCCCGACCTCTCTGCTTCTGTACAATGGGGGTTATTCTAGTTCACTCTTTCTGACAAAATCCTTCTTAGATGGACAAAACCATGTGCACTGCAGGTGGGGCAGATGTTACTTGTGCAGAGAGAATTAGAGTTGGGTGAGTTATTTTGTTTCTCTGCAGGGTAAATACTGGCTGCTTTATTTTGACACTACAATATAGATCTCACTTTGAAGTAAAACCCCACCCAAATCTAACTCTCTCTGCACAAGTAACATCTGCCCCACCTGCAGTGCACATGGATTTGTCCATTTGAGAAGGAATTTGCCTTTGCGAGTGAACTAGAATAAGGGTCCTAGTTTCACGGAGATTATAGGTGGAGTAGAATTTTGCACACCGCACCATTGAGGGGGCGTGTCATGCTCCACCCAGAAGGTGTGTCTAGTTCCAGAGATTGTGAAAAGTGATTTTGATTTTGGCACCTAGAAGCGTGGGTGGGTACTGCTACATCTGAGAGGATTTTTTTATAATGACTTATATCCAAATGTAGATGAGCCCCAAAGCAGTTAGTATGAGCTGATATGTTTCAGGGATTGTTCATCAATTGTGTTTTTGCACATGGTTCCATATAAATGGCCACAAGACATGCATGTAGCATAGGGATCATTGTGTTTTTGTTAGAGGCCGCATTAGCGGCGCTTGCCCGACACAGCCGAGTCCTGCAGCACTGGTCCCGGCCGTTGCTAAGAAGCCGGGACGACGCGTCACTGCCGGTCCCGAACTTCCGGTCCGGGACGGCGTCACGGCAACAGTTACTAGACGCTCAGCACGTCTCTCCCTGCCAGCAGCACCTCTTCCCCAGTGGTTGCCTAGGCAACGAGGAAGCCAGACAGCAGCAGAAAGGTAATTAGCCAGTACACCTGTGGCAGCATGCAGCTGCTCTCTGTTACTAATCAGGGGTGGACACACAGGATGCAGCCGTTATAAGGGATTAATTTGGGATGCCGGTTATAGAAGTGTTTGGAGACTGCTCTGATCTTGCTGTTATATCCGGTACTGCTGGTTAACATCTTGATACCTGAATCCCTGGAAGCTACCTCCTGGCTGCGCATTCCCTTCTCCCCTGCAAGCAAGTACCATCTAGCTTTTTTTATACTGTTTATTGGCAGGGAGTTTAGCAGACATTCATAGGTAGCTGTGTGAGGTCAGCTTCTCAGTTTGGGCCTGTGCTTAGGCCGTGGCTTTAGGCCACACAGTTCAGTGTATGTTTATACCTTAGTTATTACTATTTATCCGTGTCTCTATAGTCTGCGTTAGCATTTATTGTTGTTGTCATTGCACCTTCCTTGTCTAAGTCTTGCTCACTTTGTCATTGTTCAGTGCTCTGTCTCAGCCTGAGTTTATGTATCCTTGTCCTCGCTTCTTTTACCCCTTCTTGTCTCTAAATCCTGTTGTTTAGTTATTTTCTGTAGGCAGTGTAGTTCCATGCTTGCTGCTCCCTACCAGTAGCTGCCCGGGGCCCTTAAGTCTACACTGCCACTTGCTGACGTAAGACCAGGCGGCATACAAGTACCGGTAGACGTTTACAGTCTTATGGGAAAAGGGCTGTTATTGGCAAGAAGGCTCGCTTGTGCGCTCTGTGCACTTAGACCTGGGTGGCTACCCAGAAGACGTCCAGAGGCCCCTCGGCTGAAGACCTGCAGTCCAGTATCCATAGTGGTCCTGCCCTTTCATCTGTTCCGTCACTCTCCAGGTGTTCCCAAGGAAAACCCTGCTAGGGTTCACCAACACTCCCTGGTGAGTGTAACAGTTTTATCACCAATGCTAGGAAATGGTGCTGATGATTCAATATAAATGTATCCATCTCTTATTCCTTTTTTTCCCCCCAAAAATGTAACAGCTGCTTAATGTGGGCTAGGTGACGTGAGGGAGATTGCTAGATTCAGGGAGTCTCCTGCAGAATGCAGGAGGGTAGGTAACTAGGTGTATCAATGCTTGTTTCCCTAGAATGTAAGCTTGTGAGCAGCGCCTTCCTGCCTCTATGTCTGTTATAACCCAGTTCTGTCCCATCACTGTTTCCAATTGTAAAGCACATTACATGGCGTTAAGTTTCCTCACTTCCAACTTTGGAGAACTCTTTTCAATATCTCATCACTGAGGGCAGGGCTGGCAACAGAAATCTTGGGGCCCGTTACCGAGCTTTTTTGGATCCCATCCTCTAATACTAAAAAGTACAGGATATTCCAATGGTGTGGGAAGGGTGCAAGGAGGAACTCACCCAACAACGGAGGGGCTGTTGGCAGCTGAAGCAGTGCCTTAGCGGCAGTTGTGGGAGGGCTAGACACCATCACACCTGCTGGTAACACACACGCACCTTCTCGTGCTGCACAGTCCGCCTGTTCTTGGATATGTGTGGTCCCACTGCCGCGCTCGGCCGCCTACAGGCTGTGCTTCGCCACCGGGCTGCAGTACAGACGGCTGACCAAACGGCCAGGGTGCACGCGCGCAGTACAGACGGTGGCACAGCACATCCTGTAGGCGGCTGAGTGCAGCAGAGGGACACAGGCAGATGGCTGTGGCATTGCACAGATGGCTACATCACTGCTGCCACAGCCCGCAGCCAAGCTCTGCTTCTGGGGGCCCTCAGAATTATTGGGGCCCATAACAGTTTTCCCCCTAGACCCCCCCCCCCCCCCCCTGCTGCCGGACATGACTGAGGGTCACAGCTACAAGTGCAGCACCTTCTGGCTGACACCCTGGATATGGTGGTGAGCTTTCCAACTTTAAGCCATACCTCCCAACATGGCCCTCTCCAGGAGGGACACAATGTTCTGTTCCTGCACTTCCCTCTGAATGTATGATTGCAGTCACCTGTGTTGAGCAGGTTAACTGATAAGAAAGGTGCTTTACCACAGGTGATGGCAGTCACACATTAAGAGGCGAAGTCCAGGAAAAGAGCATTGTGTCCCTCCTGGAGAGGGTCATGTTGGGACTGGGAGGAATGTTTAAGCTCTCATTTAGAATTGAACATACTTTAATTTGCAGGGCTTCTCGGTACACTATGCAAAACTTCAACCTACTACCCTTCAACCAATACAGTTTCATTGAAAACCCAACACAGCCAAAATTTGGGATTTTGATGCTGATATTAATACCCCTTTCAGACTGCAATGCCGGGTCGCACACGGATTAGGACATGGGTCTGTCCCAGGAGCAACCCGGCATTTGCAGTCTGTAAGCTTCCTGTCTGACCCGGCTTATTGCCTGGTCACTGACATCAGTATAGGTCATGAAAAAGAGCGCTAATGATGCTGTATATGTATTACATAAATATTGAAATGGATGTTACTGATTAATAATATGCTTACAAAATATGGCACTACATAAATAACGAGTGGTACCTGTAAAGAAAGAACTTTGTTAAATTAATGTTTACACCCTTTTGGGGAAAATATATGGTACTTGTGTACAATCACGGCTCCCACGATGTGCATCGAATACGTAAAAATCGCATCGCATGCGATCTGATGTGATGCGATGTAATTTTTCACTGAAATTATGGACATGACTTGAAATCATGTAAAATGCACCCCAAATGTCATTTTTCACACTGTACCACCCCCACTATCAACGCCAACCCGAAGCATGGCGAGTGCAGCGGTACGCGTCCTACGACCTTTTCATACCCCCACTATCCACGTCGGCGTGGAGTTGAGACTAAAAAGTGTGGCGAGCGCAGCGAGCCACCGAGCCCTAAGCGTGGCGAGCGAACGCGGATACCTGTGAAGCCTGCGAGGGGACACGGATACCTGTGAAGGTATCCGTGTCCCCTCGCTGCGCTCACCACACTTTCTATTCTCAACTCCACGCCGACGTGGATAGTGGGGGTATGAAAAAGGTTGTAGGACACGTACCGCTGCGCTCGCCACGCTTCAGGTTGGCGTTGATAGTGGGGGTGGTACAGTGTGAAAAATGACATTTGGGGTGCATTTCACATGATTTCAAGTCATGTCCTTAATTTCAGTGAAAAATGACATCGCATCGCATCAGATCGCATGCGATTTTTTTTTTTTTTTTTTACCAAAAATTATTAAAAACATGGTAAAATCGAGGGAAATCTCACTGCAAATGAAATACTTTCCCAAGCTTTTATACCAAATCCAGGTCTTGCCACTTTTAATCACTAAATCCGATATCCTTACTATAACTAAACTGTTCCGAACCTTCATCTGGAACAAGGGAAGAGCAAGAATCGGAATGATTAAACTGACACAACCCAAATGGAATGGCGGGATTAATTTCCCAGACATATCAATATATAATCAAGCGGCGATATTCAGATACTGTACCTCAAAGACTGGCTACTTACCAACCAAACTTATGTGAACACAGCCCTGGAACAACACTTTCTACCTCACACTTCACTAACTGCATTCCTGCACTTAGAAGACAGAGACATCCCCCCGGAAATACACCTGAACCCTCTTCTAATGTCTGTCCGCAAGTTATGGCTTACCCTGCGCCACTCTTTCCACTTGAACCCACACCATACGATACACCTACCCTTTGTATGAAACCCCCAATTTCATGACGGTAATGCCCCACACCTCTTCACAAGTTGGAGAACTGCAGGACTACAAAGAGTTGGACAGTTGACAGACTCTCACACTCATAAACCACTTAACTTTTCAGAAGCCTCTAAGAACTATCCAATAATAACCGCACTTAACTTAAATTTTATTCAAGCCCAATCGTACGCAGACAAAATCTCTAAACTCATCCCAGAAAGAGACTGGAACAACGATTTTGACAACGTGCTCCTAGCTCCCCCATTACCTAAAAAAGCGATCTCCACTTACTACAAATTCCTCTGAAAGACCATAGATTACTCATCGCAAAAAACAGGCCTCAACCAATGGCTAGAACACTTCCCCTCCCTTACATCGGACACCTTGCTAAAAACCCTGGAGACCTCAATCACGATATTCCCAATGGCCAAATTTACGGAAATGTATCTAAACATCTTCCATAGTTCATACATCTCTCACGAGGGTTCCAAATGCAAATACTAGAATCCCCAAAATGCCCCAAATGTCACCACCCCCAAGCAGACCTATACCATTGTTTTTGGGCTTGCCCACAGGTTAAGAGATTTTGGACAGAGGTTCGTGACTTTTCCAATGAATACCTGGTAAATTTCACCCCGCTCACCCCGGAGTGGGCCATATTTGGCATCCTTCCGGAAGAGACTAGAGCCCCTAAACCCATTAAAAAATTAATGCTAGCAATCTCATCCGCTGCCCGCAAAACTATCCTACAAGTGTGGATCCAAAATTCCCCTCCAGCCTTGGCAATGTTCAGAGATAAACTGTTTTTTTTTTCCACATGGATTGGTTGGAGGACTCCCTCCAAAAGGACTCGCGTACAAAACAGTTCTTTGCCACTTGGAACCGTTATATGTAAACCCTACCCACATCAACTAAACAAACTCTCCACCAATGCTTCCAAAATACCCGCTGGTACGAAGAACAGAGATTACTCAACAACCCCCCGCTAGTCCTGGATTAATCTATTAACTCTTTTTGTTACGACTACGGTCTTGAACTCATGCTACAAAAATGGGAAATTCTATTGTTACTATGTAACCCCTCTCTGTATACTTGAATCTTTGATATATGACTCTCATGCCTGAAAACACAAATGCATTCTGTATTGTTTTGATGCTTTGACTCAATAAAAAAGTTTTGAAAAAAACAAAAAACATGGTAAAATCGCATCGCATGCCACTACATATGGCATGCGATGGGAGCTGTGAAGGTACACAAGTACCAAATATATTTTTAAGAACAATTGCTCAGTGTAATACACGGTACGGAGCTTACATAGGGTTAGATATGGGCAGCCACCACACTGAGCAAATTGTACTTAAAAATATCTTTACCCCAAAGGGTGTGACTTAGTGATATGGGGGGCGTGACCTAGTGATATGCGGGCATGGCCTATTTTCAATGAGGTCACGCCCCAATGGGGCGGATTGGCTAACTTACATAGCCATGGTTACCCATTACCATCCTTGAGTAGGAGAATCCTCTCAAAAGGGACAAGTAGGCCCCATAAATCGATGAGACGGCGATGTGCAGTCTTTTGCTAAGAGATCTGACAAGATTTATGTTGCATCTCCTGGTGATAGGGAAGAGCGGGGCTGTGTCACTATGGTTATGGCCCCTACACATGGAGCGATGTGTGTGCTTATTTTCTAAGCAATCTAGTCAAATTAAGTCAGATCACTTAGAAAATGACTTAGGTCCCATTTGTTTGACAAAACATCCTTTTAAAGGTGTATTTTAAAATGAGCTTTTTGCTACTTTGTAATTAACAACAAGAAAAATTGTATCCATTAAATGATAAAGGTTTGTTTTAAATTGAAATCAAACTTTCTTTTTATTATTTGCTTTCATAACAAATGTAATAAACCCCCATGACACTAGTTAGATTTACAGTCGGTGTTTCTGTATTTGAGACCTGTTACTGGGGGCAACAGAGTCAGATGTACAGTTTGGTAACATGTTTCTTATTTGTGTTAATACATCATCTGTAAGTGTGAACTCTTTCTAATACATACATTTTTAGACACATAATCATCCAACTCAGTATAAGCCCTGGCGACAGTCGGGAACTCCCAAAGTTAATGAAATCGGGATGCGATCACTAGGTCTACAAGTATTAGGTCGACACCACTAGGTCGACATGCATGAAGATCGACATGACTGAAGGTCGACATGGGTTAGGTTGGCAGGGTCATTAGGTCGACATGCATCAGATCGACATGGGGATGGTTGACAGTCAAAAGGTCGTTTTTTCACTTTTTTTGGAGCCGACGTGCCGACAGGCGGTATTTCATGCCCTACCATCCACTAGGGAGTGGTGGAAGAATAAAATAGTGTGCCGGAAGCATTGCGATCGCAGCGAGGGGATGCAGTGCTACGTTACAGTGTTCATGTCGACTGTGTTTTGGGACAAAAAAAAAGGTGAAAAACCCTATGTTGACCTCCCCCATGTCGACCTAATGGCCCTGTCGACCTAACCCGTGTTGACATTCAGTCATGTCGACTTTCCTGCTTGTCGACCTAGTTGCTGTCTGTCCAATGATCCATACCCATGGAATCAGTCTGTAATTGTTAAAGACCAATCTTGACGTGTGATAAATGAGATGGATTTTGAAATCATTTTCGGACTGAGAAATTCATAATGATACTACTGTACAGTATATATTCCCATGACTGAGTATAGGAAGAGTTCATTGCACAAGTCTATCGGACCATTCCAGAACGAGCAAGTTGTGCTGCAGTAATTATCTCAGTTGAGCTTCTTGATCTTCAGAATCAACTGTCAGAGCTTCAACTCTCTTCCCTCATCTGATCAATGTCAGGAGATAACTGTCACTGCTGAAACTCTCGCTGATATTCTTCCGGTTGTCCAAAATGAATTGTCCTGGCTGCAGTTATTCTGTTCAGCTCCTGGATCATATGTCAACTGTCATCGCTGCTTCTCTCTCTATTCATGTGCTCAAGGCCAAGGGTCAAATCTAGCTTCAACTTTCCGCGCTCAGCTGCCGAATTCCCTAAGTATTGAAAATGTCACTTAAAAGGGGATTATTTGGCTATTGTAGAGAAGGGGCAGGGCTGAGACCTAGCAAGCAGGATGTGGACCGGTGAAGCTCACGTACAGACTGAAAGGGGGAGCAGTGGGGCAAGCAGCGGGTCCCTGAGCGCTTAGCTAGCGGCGCCGGCGAGTGCTTACCTGGCCGGGCGATGTGATCACAGATATCAGCAGCGCTGCGGGACGGCAGTGCAGTGGCGGACTGGTGGATTTTAGATTTTTAAAATACCTGTCAAATGACTGGCCGTTCTCTGATTGGCTGAGCTCTCAGCCAATCAGAGAACGGCCAGTCATTTGACAGGTATTTTAAAAATCTAATACCCGCCACTGCACTGCCCGTCCTGCAGCGCTGCTTATATCTGTGATCACACCGCCTGGCCAGGTCAGCACTCGCCGGCGCCGCCAGCTAAGCGCTCAGGGACCCGCTGCCCGCCCCACTGCTCCTCCTGATGAGGATCACCGCCTCCCCCTGCCCCTCACCAGACACTACTCACCACCGCTGCTTCCGTCGACATCCAGCGCCGCAGTGCAGCATAGCCCAAAACAAATATGGCCGCCGCATATGTGCATTTAATATATGCATATATGCGGCAGCCATATTTGTTTTGGGAAATGCTGCCGTTTGTGACCAGGCTGGGCTGCGGCCACTTCTAACCAAGGTAAGCAGCCCAGCCAGAGTGAAATCTGGTCTGGCCCACTGGGAAACGCAGTCTATTCTGAATGCCTCACAGTATTGTGTTTAGGCCAACAGGTTTCACCAAAGTAGCTGGAGGACTAAGCTTAGTGACACAAGTGGGCGGCACAAACCCACGGCACATTTAGGAGTGACACTGCAGTGACAGACAGGGTGGCAGTTTTAAAAACTAGGCCCCAAAGAGCACATAATGCAAAGAAAAGAGTTGCAAGATGGATTTGTCCTTGTTAACTCCCACCGACCATTATGTTGTATACATGGAACATGCACACTTTAACAAATCAATAATTTTAGTGACAGGTGGACCCCTGGAAAAAAGCTTGCCAAATTCTCAGAATCATAGCTAGCTACAAACACACCACGTCCATATTTCCTCCCTCATCCTCAATTTCCTCCTTGATCAGGATTTGAAGTAGTCCTGCAGGCCATGTCACTGGCATGACTGACTCCTCTTCTATCCGGGATTCTTGAGTGTTACTCCTACTGCTACAGTCAGGGCCGGCAAATGAAATCTTGGGGCCCTGTACAATAATATTTCTGGGGCCTCCCACCTAATCCCAAATCCACACAACGCTCTTCTGCATGAGCCTTATTTAATCTTTCGCTGCTCCAGAGCCTGCTTTCAGGTGCAGACTTCTCTCGTTCTAAGTCCTGCTGACCTGGCTCCTGCTTCCTGCTGCTGTTGGCCTGTCACTTTCACAAAAGATCACTGAGCACTATGAGCAGGTAGGGCTGGTCATTTGCAGAGTGCAGAACAGATGACATGCGCAGTAAAAGTACAGGGGCCAGAGACTGAGGCCACAGCGGCAGGTACGGCTGGGCCCCTGCGGCCCCAGGCCATGTGCACACACAGAGTAGGCGGCTCTGAGCACCGAACGGCAGGGTGCACACACAGTAGACAGCAGTGGCTCACAGTGAGTCAGTCAGACTCAGCCAGACACAGATGGAGCCCTTCATATCACTGGGGCCCATCACACTTGTCCGTCCGCTCCCCCCCCCCCCCCTGTCACTGGCCCTGGCTGCAGCTGTGAGTCAACTGTCATCCAAAAGAGAAAAACAGAAGACACATTTCTACTACTTTTACTAAGCAATTGACTGTCAAACAGTCTTTTGTGAGGAAGATGAAGTATGACAGCAGTCACCCTGTTGCAAAGTGGATTACTGAGGCCATAACAACTACAGTATGCTGGTGTTAGATGTGCACCCAATTTCCGCCATCAGTGTAGTGGTTAGACAGTTCATGGACGTACTGTGTCCCCGGTACCAAATCCCATCTAGATTCCACTTCACTAGGCAAGCAATTCTCAGTCTGTACAGGCGTACTAAGAAAAGTGTCCTTAGTGTCCTCAAAAATGCAGTGATACCCACTGTCCACATAACTGTGGACAAGTGGAAAAGGGCAAACTAAGGGCTACATGTCTGCAAAAGCCTACTGGGTAGATGTATTGCCTTACTCAGCAACAACAACAACAGCAGCGGCACCAGTAGCTGCATCTCTCAAACACCAACTCGTTCCTAGGCAGGCTGTGCTGTGTATCACCGGTTACCATAAGACGTAAACAACTTAGAACCTTAGAAACTCGGGGACTGTCACAGCCTGGACTTTCTGTGTTCCCGGCACTGACCTGAGTGTGCCAGTGGAGGGTGCAGGGAACCTGAAGCGGGGAGGCTTGAGGTAGCTGGAGCTCATGCACGGAGGGATGGATGAGGATGACCTGCCGGGGACACAGAGGATTGGCTGAAACCTAAAGCAGAGGCGCGGGGTCTAAGCCAACAGCGGTGTTCAATAGTGACCCCCGCAAGGGGATATGGACCTAGCTGCAACTGCCGACCAGGTCGCGGCCCTCTGCCCAGGTTCCTCTGTGGCTTTGGCAGGGTTTGATACTCTGGAGTCACTTAGAGCAATGATGTTTGTGGGGTACTAAAACCATTGATGGTGATTGATGGCACTGAATGCTTGATAGCAACACGGAAGGCACAGAGGAATGTGGGTAGCAGGATGTACACAGTATAGGGGACTGAGTACCGTGGGATGCGGCTTGGGAGCCGTTAGATGGTATTCGATGGTGCGGCCTGGGAGCCGGAGGAGAATACTTGATGCAGCCTGGAAGCCAAAGGAGACTCGAGGATGCGGCCTGGAAGCCGGAGGAGACTCGATGGGGATCACTGGGGCGGCCTGGAAGCCAAGAAGTGACGGGCATGGGAACCCACTGGTATCCGGACGCTGAGGAAGTAACCTGGGCTGCACAGAGAAGGCTGGATCACACCGCAGATGGAACTCGTGGAAGCTTCTGGCAGGAGTGGAATAACCAGGGACGCTGAGGATGTACAGGTAACAGTGGACTCAGGTAACCGGACCTCTGGAGCAAGTGGGGAGTCTTGAAAGGAGCTTGACGCTGGAGAACTCACAGGGGAAACTGACGGAAGGAAGGAGAGTGGAAAGCAGGCTTTTATCCCTCCAGGTAATTAGAGAATCAGACGCAGGCTTGTGGAATTAGCCGCAGCAGCAGCACACAGACCAGGAAGTAAGCTGGAGTTTACCTGGATCATGTGACCTGCAATTTGCAAAGAGAATACACCTGGAGTTCTAGGTGACACAGGGGATGGCTTGGAAGCAGGAGACATCACGCCAGGGGTTGCAGACTGTACCAGCAGTTGATCTGCGGAGCAGATTACACCAGCGTGCCGGTAAGGGGCGCACGCGAGCGGCATGAGAACCGGGGTTCCTGACAGGGACATCATCGCACAATGGCTTAGACTCCCATTTGTGATATCTGAAAATGCCACCAATAATGAGTGAGCATTGCACCAAGACAAATTCCAGCACGCCCCAAGTTTTGCTCACATATTTAATTTGGTGGTGTAGAATTTATTTTAAATGTCAGGGGTGTGCAGGAGATGCTTTTGGTGGCTCCAAAAATTGCTGCCTACTTTTGACATTCAGTGACAAAGACTGGAGCACTGAAGGTGAGTCCGTCCAAAAAGGGGGTGGGGCTATGGTGTGGGTGGGCATGGTCTAGCCTCATAACCCCCATTTTCAGCATTTTCTTAGGCGTGCCGTGTGGTAATTGGGACAGTTGGGAGGTATGGCAAAGTACAAAGTGGGCACCTGAGTCCTTGCACAGTGAGAAACACGACTGTACACCAGAGGAAGGGCTGATACTAACGTTAGCACATAGGGCCTTATTCTAGTTCACTCTTTCTGACAAAATCCTTCTTAGATGGACAAAACCATGTGCACTGCAGGGGGGCAGATGTAAAATGTGCAGAGAGAATTAGATTTGGGTGAGTTATTTTGTTTCTGTGCAGGGTAAATACTGGCTGCTTTATTTTTACACTGCAATATAGATCTCACTTTGAAGTAAAACCCCACCCAAATCTATTTCTCTTTGCACAAGTAACATCTGCCCCACCTGCAGTGCACATGGTTTTGTCCATCTAAGAAGGATTTTGTCAGAAAGAGTGAACTAGAATAAGGCCCTATGTGCTAACGTTAGTATCAGCCCTTCCTCTGGTGTACAGTCGTGTTTCTCACTGTGCAAGGACTCAGGTGCCCACTTTGTACTTTGCCATACCTCCCAACTGTCCCAATTACCACACGGCACGCCTAAGAAAATGCTGAAAATGGGGGTTATGAGGCTAGACCATGCCCACCCACACCATAGCCCCACCCCCTTTTTGGACGGACTCACCTTCAGTGCTCCAGTCTTTGTCACTGAATGTCAAAAGTAGGCAGCAATTTTTGGAGCCACCAAAAGCATCTCCTGCACACCCCTGACATTTAAAATAAGAGTGAACTAGAATAACCCCCATAGTCACACGGCAACTGACCCCAGTGTGGCCGCAGCAATAAAGAATCATACCCATTGGACCTTATTCTTGTTGATTCGCAAGGCTGTGAATGTGCAGCCTAGCGAGTCCACCAGACACCACCCTACAAATGCCGATATGCACACCCACCTTGCACGCTGCATTCGTATGCATGGGCTGCGAATGGATGTTTAACATTAACATCCATTTGCCGACCATCGAATGAGGTGGTATCTAAGGTTGCTCTGAGGTAAGGAAGTGATGTCCGCTGCCTGCCCCCGGCGCTCATGTCACCGGGCGATATCCATGGAAGCGCCCAGCATTTTCATAGGAATGCCCATGAAACGCTTGGCGTGACTGTCACGACCACCATGGCTGCCACCCTGTGTCCCTGTGCTGTGCCTAGCCCTGGGTCCTGCAGCAGCGTGTCTCCCACCCTAGTGCTCACCTCCGCTCCTGGTCCTTGTGCTGGTGGGGTGCAGATGTCCGCATTGTCACCGCGTGGTGACAATGGTGTGCTGTGCTCTGGTGCCATGCAGGACATGGGTGGTGTGAGATGTGAGGCGCCATGTGTGTCCGTTCCTGGATAGGCCTCTGGCTGGAAACACCCGCAGACTGCTCAGCTGCGCACACTCAATGCCGGCTGGGTTCTGTCGCCTCCGCTGGCGGCCGCCATCTTTTCAGTTTCTGCAACCTGTACTGTGCGGCTCCACCCCCGCCTGTCAAGTGGCTGTCCAATAGCCGCACAGTCCACTCCTTAAGTACTGACTGGCCGGACAGACCGGCAGTCAGTACAATGATGTCTATGCCTTAACATCATTGCTCACTCCTGGCTGTCTGTGGTGAATACTACAGTTCCTGCGCCTCTGGTGAAGTTCTACTCTCCTCCTGCCGATCGTCTACTGCATACCTGTATACCACGGAACCTGCTGCCGCCAATACGGACTGGACAAGGTTAGCCCCCCAAAGGGGTATTATCTTCATCCTTATTCCTGACGGTAATTCTCCACGGTTACTTCTGGTTCTGCAGCCACGATCACATTCAGCAAGGACTCTCAGACTTCATCATCCAATCCTCATCCAATCTTTCAATTGTTCTTCCAATCCTTCATCCAATCATCCAATTCTTCATTCAATCATCCAATCCTCAGTCAATCATTCAACCTATTATTCAATCATCTAATTCTTCATTCAATCATCCAACCTTGAAACCAATCATCCAACTCTTCAACCAATCCTCCAATACTTATTTCAATTATCAAGCATCTTCATCTTTTTTAATAGAGAATTGTATTATTGACTTTTATCATTTCACAAACTTCCAGTATATAATCGTGCCATCATTTTCAACCTGTATTACAGTACCTTTAATAAATAAGGTTTATTTTACATCATTGTTTCCATCACTTCTGTCGTTAATGTAACATCCCTATATTAAAGCACCTAGCCTCCGTTATACTTCAGCTGGTGCTTCACGAAAAGTGACAGTGACTATCCGCCACCACCCCATGTCCCCTGGCCACAGCCTTGGGTGCGTGCACCCAGCGAACAGTGTGTTCGATGTGGCTACACGCACCCGGCATATGCTGCGCATGAGCATACGCAAAACATTGCGAATGTATGGTCCTTGCAAACGGACCAGAATAACTCATTGGGGGAAATTTACTAACAAAAAATCATATAAAATAGGCGTATTCGTATCCCAATATAAGCCTATTATATAAATATTCGTATTCTTGGAATTCACTATCCTGAAAATATGTCAATTCATATTCATGCTGGGACTTGGGGTTCTCCAAGTCCCAGTATGCAGGGGAGGCTAGCTGGGACTCATAGTTCCACAGCAGAACCCAATAGATTATTCTATTTTTTACACACACATCAGCCAGGGGTACCGGGGACAGCCCCAGGCTTCAACAAAGGCAGGGTTAGTCCTGGGGGGTCCCCACTTCCCCAGGGTCCCTGCCCGTGCTGGCCGGTCAAGGGGTAATGTTTTGGCCGGGGGGACTTGTATAAAAAGTCTACCCCCCGGTTGTGGCATTACCCTTCTGGATGGTTGTGCCAGGTGCTGGTTCTTGAAATACGGGGGACCCCTAGTCATTTTGTCCCACATATTTTGTGTACCAGGACCGGACCTTGAGCCTGGTGCTGGTTTTAAAAAATACAGGGGACCCCTATTTTATTTGTTCCCTGATTTTTTAAAACCAGGAATGTGCAGGCTGCCAATAAGAATTCGTATTTATGGCCGCTAAATACAAATCCATACGCCATCGGAAAATACGAATCAGTCAAATACGACTTTGTAAATTCCCTTCGGGAATACGAATTTGTATACGGCTATACCAGTCGTATGAATTCATATTCAGAATACGAATACCAAAATTCGTATTTGTATTCTTGGTACACTTCCCCCATCGTCTCTTGTATATATGACACTATGCTATATTTTATACCAGTGGTACCTAAACTTTTGTGAATCAGCCTAGAGAATCAGAATTTTTTTCAAGGCACCCTAAGCCAAAAGTTTCTTACTGACACATTTTGAAAAAAATATATAACGTCATTTGTGTTAATATGTCATTTCTGGGTTAAATGTTGTGGTAAGGGACAGGATTCGCTTCTGTTTGTCCCACATAAATTATTATTGGAAGCCACAAGCACTGGTTTTGCCTATTACTTTGACCATAAATCATTTGTGTTGGTCCTGGACCACCAACCCAGGGCACTCCTGCAAGTGTCCTGAAGCACCCCAGAGTGCCTAGGCACACAGTTTGGGAACCACTGCTTTTATACCAATATCATAATGTACCATTAGCATTTGCTACTAAATACTGTCAGGTGTAAATACACACTCATGTTACTGACATAAATACCTGTTTTCTGTAAGGTCGGCGCACACATGTGTTTGCTTCTATAGTAAATGATGCGTATACAGTGGTCGAAGTGGGCCGGTATGCAATGGTATGACATACCGGCACTTCTTTTCCACTAACCCGGAAGTGCTGTTTATTTTAAATTAATGAACGTGAGCAGAGGCGGCCGTAGTTTCCTAATGCTCCGGATCCCTCTACCGAGCCCTATTGTGCCTCAGGTACAATTCCTGCACCCAAAGAACCTTTCCCGGTTATGCTGACTCACCAGGGAGCGATAGCTGCCGGGGACCCTGCGCAGGGAGAGACTTGCCGGAAAGAAGATGCGGCGCTAGGGAGCGGGACCTGCAGGGAGAGACAAGCTGGCGCCGGGCAGAAGATGTGGAGCTAGGGAGCAGGAGCTGCCGGGTGGAAAGACCCAGCACCAGGTAGAAGATGCGGGACAAGGGATTGGGAGCTGCCGGGACCCTGCTCTGCTGGGAGAGAAGACCCAGCGATGAGAAGTACAGTAGATGCGGCGCCATGGAGCAGTAGCTGCTGGGGACCCTGTGCTGCAGAGAGAGAAAACTCTGCGCCTGCCCTGGATGAAGATGTGACGCCAGGGAACAGTAGCGGCCGAGAAGACAGAGGAGGAAATGACTAGTGCCAGGGGGGAGAGTGCAGCAGACCCAGGAGCAGGCTGATCATGACAGGAGGTACTTCTCTGTCTCCTCCCCCCATCCCTTTCCACCCCCCTCATCCCCACCCCTCTCCTCCCTACTCTCCGCCCTCTTCTGCTCTCCCCCTCTTCTCCTTTCATTCCCCTCCTCTCCTCCCCCCCTCATCTCTTCCCTTCTCTCCTCTCCCCTCTCCTCCATCCTCTCCCTTCCCCCCTCCTCTCCTATCCTCTCTCCTCCCCATTCTCTCCCCTCACCTCCCCTCACCTCATTACCCTCCTCTTCCTCTCCCCATCCTCCCTTGACACCTCCCCCTATACTCTTTTCCACTCATTAACCTCATCCCTCTCCCTTCCTTGCTCTCCCTCCTCCGTTCTCTTGCTCTCCTTCACTTCCCCTCCTCCTCTCCCTGGCTCACCTTCTCCTGCTCTCCCTTCTCTTCTCCTCCACTCCCCCACCACCTCCCCCTCCTTTGCTCCCCCTCCGCACTCACCCTCTCCCCCTTCTCCTCAGCTCCCTCTCCTCCTCTGCTCCCCGTCCGCCTCTCCTCTGCTTCCCTCCTCCTCACCCCCTCTCCCCTGCTCTCCCTTCTCTGCCCCCTCTCCTCCTCACCCCCTCTCCTGCTCTCCCTTCTCCACTCCTCCTTTACTCTGTTTCTGCTCCTCTGCTCCCCCTCCTCCTCCGCTCCCCCGCCTCCACACTTTTTCTCCTCCTCCCCTCCTAAGTTCCCGCTCCTCCTCACCTCCACTCTCTTTCTCCTCTCCCCTCCGCTCCTTTTCCTCGACTTCCCCTCCTCCTCTCCACCACATCCCCTCCTCCTCTTCACCCCTCTCTCTCTCTCTCTCACCACCCTCTATCTCTCTCCTCCCCACCACTTTCCTCACACTTTTCTCTCTCTTAGACTACCAGAGACCCTGCGCTGGAGTACAGGAAGAGAAGACCCAGTGCCGGGAAGATATTGTGGTGCCAGGGAGCAGGAGCTACTGGGGACCCTGCACTGGGGTGCAGGAAGAGAAGACTCTGCGCCGAGGAGATGGAAGTGGAGCACTGGGAAGAGTGAGTGCAGCAGACCCTTGAGCAGGGGAATAAAACACATTGCTTTAGTCACTGCTGATCATGCAGCGAAGATGACAGAGGTACACAGCGCCCACTTGTACTGCTCACTTTTCTCCCTCCTCCTCCTCCACACGTCCGCTCCTCCTCCACACCTCCTTTCCTCCCCCTCCTCCTCCACTTCCACTCTTCCTCTCCCCTCCTCCTCACTCCGTCTCCCTCTCCAGCTCTCCATTCTTTGCTTCGCCTCTCCTCCTCTCCTTCACTTTCCCTCCTCCTCACCTCGTTCCAGCTCTCCTGTATCCTCTCCTCCACTCCTCCTCCTCTCCCTTCTAGCTCCTCCCCCTCCTCTTCTTATATTTCACCCTGTCTCTCTCTCTCTCTCTTACACCCTGTCTCTCCCTCTTTCTCTCACTGACACACTTTCTCTGTCCCTCCTCACCCTGACACCCTTTCTCTCTCCCTCCTTCGCTCCCTGATACCCTCTCTCTATCTATTGCTTATTCACTCTCCCCCTTTCTCTTCCCTGACAGCCTCTCTATCATTCTCTATCTCCCTCTCTCTTTCCCTGACACCCTCTCTAACTCCGTTTCTCCCACTTTCTCTACCTGACAGCCTCTTACTACCTGTCTCTCACCCTTTCTCTCCCTGACACCCTCTCTCTCCCTTTCTCTTCCCTGACTACCTCTCTATATCATTTTTTTCCTCTCTCTATAAATATATATATATATATATATATATATATATCCATGCAGGTCGGACAGCACACTCCTCACAAATATCCAACTGCCAGGGTGCCACAAACCAGAAAGTCCCAAACCGTATTCAGGCGCTTCCACAGAATATCCACATAGAAATAATGGGTGCACTCACCGGACTTCATCCAAAATGCAGGTGTTTATTTACATACCACAGCCGATATTCTCAGGTGCACTGGTGGAGGCAGGAGTAAAGGGGGTCTTGACAAAGGTCTATGCTTAGACCGAAACGTTGACCATGCCCACTGTCACCTGAGAATATCGGCTGTGGTATGTAAATAAACACCTGCATTTTGGATGAAGTCTGGTGAGTGCACCCATTATTTCTATGTGGATATATATATATATATATATATATATATATATATATATATATATATATATATATATATTCACCATGCACCTTGACAAAGGGGGACCTCCCCCGAAACGTTGGTCGTTTTTGACATCAATACAGCACGTTTTCAAAAGACCCCGGAGTGCCAGCCTTTTTCTTGATTCTCTCTCTATATATAAATATATATAATTTTCTCCCTTTCACTCATTGATACCCTTGCCCACGAGGGGTGTGCCTGGCTCTCATCCCCACTGCTGCTGGACCCATGGAAGGCTTGCAAAGTAAATAGCCTGCTTTAGTGCTTCATCCCACAAACGGCCTCTGCATTCTCTCTGCCCTGTATCCCCGCTGTCACTATCTTTAATCCTGTGTCCCTGCTATCACTCTCTCTGTTCATGAATCCCCATTGTCACCCTTTCTGTCCCTGTGTCCCCTGTTGTCACTCTCTCAGTTCCTGTGTCCCCCGCTTTCACTCTCTGTCCATGCATCTCCGCTATCACTCTCTCTCTGTCCCTGCATCCCCGCTGTCACAATCTCTGTCCTTGTGCCCCCACTGCCACTCTCCTGTGTGGAATAATGTGAATTTGGACTTAATCTATGTGAATTTTGGCTTAGTCCGTGTGGCATAATAGGATTGACTCATTCCGTTGTGAATTTTGACATTAAATGTGGCATAATATTTAAGGGGCACTAGTACTAGATAGTATAAGGGGTTCTACTATTGAGTTGTATAATGTGTATAAATGGTATATGTTGTGGTACTCTACACTTAAGGACACGCCCCTTTTGAGTGACCACGCCCCTTTTTCCTGGAGCGTGCGTGCCTTTGGCGCGCATGTAACTACGGCCTTCATTTTTCCATACCCCCACTTCAAAATTTCCACTTCGACCACTGTGCATATACAATGTATTTTGCAAGTGAAAAAGCTCAGAATAGACATCATTTACAACAGTGACACCTGCTGGCAAAAAAAATGTATTACTCAAAACACTACCAACAAAATAATTTCCAGAAAACCATTGGGGTGTTTTACACTTGCCATATATATATGTATATATATATATATATATATATATATATATATATATATATATATAAAATCTCAATTTTAAATATACTACATGTGTATAAATTAGAGATGAGCGGGTTCGGATCCTAGAGATCCGAACCCCCATGAACTTACCTGAAACAAGGCTGGATCCAGGGAGTTCGATGGTCGCCGCCATTTTTCTGAGTTCAAATCGAGGCCGGACATCATCTTCCCGCTGTCGGAGTCTCGCGAGACCTGGGGATATATAGTTCCCGCCGTTCGGCGCCATTTTAAAACAGGCTGGTGATTTCAGACAGCACGGATGTGTCCGTGGTGTCTGCTGAGCTGAGCTGCTGGGGAAACATACTGGGGGGATGAAATGTTGGGGGGGGGGGGTGATTTATGCATAGGGGGCTGCTGCTAGTGCTAATTTTTTTTTTTAAATGACTGCTGTTAGTGCACAGTATAAGTCCAGGGTGCCCGCATGTGTGCTGCGTCAGTCCAGGGTGCCCGCATGTGCATACCTCCCAACTGTCACGATTTTAGAGGGACAGTCCCGATTTTCGGGTACTGTCCCGCTGTCCCACCCGCGGCAGGCATTGTCCCGCTGCGGGGGGTGGCAGTTTGGAGACCCCCCAATCTAGTAGAATAGACACTGTGCGCATGCGCACAGCGTCTATTCTCGTATGAAAATGAGGTCGCGGCTAATTAGCATAAGCCACGCCCTCATTTGCATATGCCCCGCCCCCTTTTCGGGCGCTCGCGCTGTCCCTATTTTCTCCGGCCAGAAGTTGGGAGGTATGCATGTGTGCTGCATCAGTCCAGGGTGCCCACATTTGTACTGTATCCATCCAGGGGTGCCCACATGTGTGCTGTATTTGTCCAGGGGTGCCCACATGTGTGCTGTATTTGTCCGGGGGTGCCCGCATGTGTACTGTATCCATCCAGGGGTGCCCACATGTGTGCTGTATTTGTCCAGGGGTGCCCACATGTGTGCTGTATTTGTCCAGGGGTGCCCACATTTGTGCTGTATCAGTCCAGGGGTGCCCGCATGTGTACTGTATCCATCCAGGGGTGCCCACATGTGTGCTGTATTTGACCAGGGGTGCCCACATATGTACTGTATCCATCCAGGGGTGCCCACATGTGTGCTGTATCATTACAGGGGTGCCCGCATGTGTGCCGTATAAGTCTATGGGTGCCCCCTTGTGTCCTGTATCAGTCCAGGGGTGCCCACATGTGTGCCATATAATTCCATGGGTGCCCCCATGTGTCCTGTATCAGTCCTGGGGTGCCCGCATGTGTGCCATATAATTCCAGGGGTGCCCCATGTATCCCATATCAGACCAGGGGCGCTGCCCTTTTTTTTTTATAAAAATAAAAATAAGGTGTTTTGTTTTTTTTACTGCTAGGGCTGTTAAATGCGCTGTAGTCCAGGGGTGAGCCAAGAGTGGTGTATAATTCATGGGGTGTTGCTAAGTAAGGTGTGCTGCTCTTTTTTATAATTAAAAGAATACAAATTTTTATTTTTACTGCAGGAATTTGTCTGCTGTATAATTCCATGCCTGCCGCCATGTGTGCCGTATCAGTCCAGAGTTGCCGCCATCTGTGCCGTATAATTCCATGTGTGCTGTATCAGGTCAGGGGTGCCACCATCTGTGCCGTATAATTCCTGGGGTAAGCCAAGTCTGCCGTATAGTTCATGGGCAGGGGCGGATTGGCCTGCCGGGAAACCGGATATTTTCCTGGTGGGCCGGCTCATTTAAGTTAATATGAGACCGCTCACCCTCCCTTGCTGGGCCGCGGACCGCCATCTATGCGGTTAGCCCTGCAGCAGTATTCCCACTTCAAAGATGGCCACAGCCCGGCTTGCCCAAACTTAAAATGGCAGCAGGAGGCTGGTGAGCATGCGCGGCCGCACACAGGTGCTCCCGCGGCACTCTGGTGAAGGCTGCACTGCGTGTCACCGTTCCACGTGATCGCACCAGGAAGTGTCTCCCGGCTGCAGCAGTCGCAGGAAGCAGAAAGAGCAGTAGCCTGGCAGGGACTGAGGCTGAGCCGGGGCTTAGAGGCTGCTGCTGCTCACCGTGCATGACGCTGCCAACAGAGGGGAACAGAGATGGAGCACATCAGGACCACCAAGGTAATGTGGTCTGGACAGAGCTACCCTGTGGCAGCATCTAAGCAGTGGCTGAGCTAAGCATCAGCTGTTTGTGCATAGCAGAGCATGTCCTGCTCTGGAGGTAACAAATGGCAGTGCATCCCACCCATGGCCAGCTTGCATGGAGACTGATCTGAATTCTTATACCCGGGGTTATTGCAGCATACAGGATGCCATTGTATTTATTGCAGACCAGTGTCGTCAGTGTAATCATCATCTGTCAATACACTGTTTCCTAGGGGTTTATTCTAGTTCATTCTTTCTGACAAAATCCTTCTTAGATGGACAAAACCATGTGCACTGCAGGGGGGCAGATGTAACATGTGCAGAGAGAATTCGATTTGGGTGAGTTATTTTGTTTCTGTGCAGGGAAAATACTGATTGCATGATTTTACACTTCAATATAGATCTCACTTTGAAGAAAAACCCCACCCAAATCTAATTCTCTCTGCACAAGTTACATCTGCCCCACCCGCAGTGCACATGGTTTTGTCCATCTAAGAAGGATTTTGTCAGAAAGAATGGACTAGAATAACCCCCCTAGTGTTATGTTACCAGCCCTGTCCCATGCATGCACTCTGGCTGCAATACAGGGCTGATTCAGAGATTGTCTTCATGGGAATTAGGGGGCAATTCTCTATTGCAGAAATGCGGTAAAAACCCCGTTACCAGGGTTTTTACCACATTTCTGTATGCTCTACTGCTCCTCCGCAGTGGCAGCGCTGCGGAGGGAATCGCCAAAAGCTGGCGATTCCCTGCAGAAGCCTATGGGCTTCTTACGGCCGCACTGTGTAAGAGATCCGTCACGGTGGGGTGCACCAGGGTCCCTTCCCTGCCGCCACCAGGCGCTCAGGTGGGGTGCTCCTGGTCCCTTCCCGGCCGCCGCCGGACCTTTGTGGGATGTCCATTTCTGCTGGACTTGATGGTAGCTCAGTATGTTTATGCTCCCATCTCCTCCACAAAGTCCTCCGCACCCTGCATCCCCCCCTCCCACCTAGCTTCCTCTGCCACCTTCGACCCTCCTCCCACCCTGCTTACTCCGCCACCTTCTTTCCTCCTCTCACCCTGTTTCCTCTGCCACCTTCTCCCCAGCATCTATTCTGCAGCCTGATGGGCTGGGGACATAGCCAGTAGCTCAGAGAGCCGCTAGCCATGCCCCCACAGTGGCAAACATGGGGTGTGACCTTGCTGAAATAGATCACGCCCCCATACCGATAGGCCACACCCCCAAAAACCGGGCGCGCCTTAGGCGCGCAATAGGTCCCTTTTTTAAATACGCCCGATGTTGGGAGGCATGCATATAAATTTTGGGGAGACCCCCCCATTAGGGCTGCTTCAAGATATTTCCCGGGCTGGTTTTAATCCCCAATCCGCCCCTGACTTGGAAGAATAGAGATCTAAAAACCAAACTGTCACAGAATGAAATGAAGTGGATTTTTATGTTAAACACACTTGTTCCCAATGGTCATAACTCTGATTTTGAGCTCAAATGTTTTTTACAAGATTAAATTAAAAAGCTCATGATGTACAGTAGATGCTTTTATCATTATTACACTTTTTTTACTGTATTTCTTAATTCATTTGTATTTATTATACAGGTTGAGTATCCCTTATCCAAAATGCTCGGGACCAGGAGAATTTTGGATAACGGATTATTCCGTATTTCGGAATATTTTAATATTTCAATGATGTTTTTTGAAGTATCATGCATTTATGCTGTATAAACACATAAAATATACACATATATATTTTATTACCACATAAAATACACACAAATATATTTTATTTGTTCAAAAAACAAGGTTTCAAAACATGAAACAAAATTTGTGTACTATCTCAGATACTGAATTTGAATGGCAAGCAATCATTTTCTTGTACATATATAGTGCCAATTACATATCATGTCCCCAGTGATGCTGTTACAGATGTCCTCATTGAGTTTTTATCAAAAAAAAAATTCTTCACTTTCTGGAATGTATGGTTTTCGGAATAATTCGGATAACGGATATTCGGATACGGGATACTCGACCTGTATATTCTTCTCTCTTCACATGTATTCCTGATATTGTCCCATCTGATGAATATGGATTGTTATTGGGGGTGGCGCTCCCGGGAAACAGGGATGGACAATTCCGGAGTACTAAGTATGGCACAGAAAGGTATTTAGAGGAGCAGCCGTTCCGCATAAACACCTCCAGAAATACAGATAAATGGTTTGCCCTCATCTGTGCCTTACTGGTTATTGTTGGAGAGGAAGAATAATGAAGAAATTAAATTGTCGCCGAAATTAACAAAACCGGAAGCGGAAGTGCGCGATCGGGAGGTGGAATGCAACCGGAAGTGCCGGGTAGACCGCACGGCACTTCCGGACCTCAAAAATAGCGGTAACATGATTGGTCCACTACCCAGGAAATCGGTACGAAAGGAGAATAGGGACCATTTCATTTCAAACCCAGCTTTAAAAAAGAGACATTGAGGTCTCCAAAATGCGTTGCTGCTACATCTATGCCTCTGGACTACTGAAAATTCTGCACCTTGGCACTAGAACACTTTTACTGGACGCACTTTACTTGGATGCACGTGCACTTCTCTGCCTGTGACTTCACCTACCTAAGCCGACTGCGGTGGTGACTTGTCCACCAGGCATAGTCCACCGCAGTACGTCTACATGGTGAGATACCTTGATGTTTATCATTGATTATATGCAGGATCAGAGCACATCATCCAAGTAGTGTTTGTATTCACCAAGTACCTTTTTCTGCTTTTTTGCATGCATTTTTATGTTCAAATAAATGTTGTCTTTTCACAAATACCAGTGTGAACATCTTTTAAGAAGGTTGCGCCACACTATTCATTATATCATATGTTTGTCCATTGGGGGACGGTGTACCCCCTTTTATGTTATAATGGGTAGCACCCTCTTAATCAATTGCGTTCTCCATTCCACCACTACTGTTCATATCCATAGGAATTAGGGAAATGTCATGGAGTGCATCTTTAACTCTCCAAATGCAAAATGTACTTCAATCTGACATCTAATATTGCAGTGTAAAAATAAAGCAGCCAGTATTTATCCTGCACAGAAACAAAATAACGCACCCAAATCTAACTCTCTCTGCCCATGTTACATCTGCCCCACCTGCAGTGCACATGGTTTTGTCCATTAGAGAGAGATTTAGCTTTTGCAAGTGAACCAGAATCATCCCCATGGTTCGCTGATAGCAATTCTCCCCCACAAAGAATAATCTACCCGGAAATCCCAGACTACAGTTAATTCCCAATTTAATTACCTCCAAATATCTCCTCACATTTTTAATATAAGCATACCGTACAATCTAGGTGCATAGAAACCCTTGCTTTGATTTATTGGGTGTGGATTGTATTGTCGACCACACTTAGGTCGACGGTCATTAGGTCGACACCGTTGGGTCGACAGTTGGGAAGGTCGACAAGTGTCTAGGTTGACATAGGTGAAGGTCGACAGGTGGCAAGGTCGACATGTGACAATGTCGACATGGGTTTAGGTCGAAACAGCGTTTGGTCGACATAGGTTAGGTCGACAGGCCGGAAGGTCGACATGGGTTTTTTTGCAGTTTTTTTTACCCGAATGTTGGCACAGTCGACATGGAAACAGTTGGATGTAAACCGCAGCCCCTCGCATCGCTCACTTTGCTCGCGATGCTTCAGGCACACTATTTTATTCTCCCACCATGCCCTAGTGGATGGTAGGGCATGAAATACCGCCTCTTTAAACACAGGTCAGTCCACACAGTCTCGAGCGCTCTCCCCCCTGCAGCTGCTGGAAATGGCCCCCCATTGTTAACGTCACCCCACGATGAACGCCAGGGGCGGCGGTACGCGTCCTCCGACCTTTTCATACCCCCACTATCCACGTCGGGGTGGAGTTGATTTCATATAGTGTGGCAAGCGCAACGAGCCACCGAGCCCGAAGTGTGGCAAGCGTAGCGAGCCCCGGATGGGGACGCGCATTACTTCACAGGTATTACGCGTCCACTCGCGGGGCTCAGTGGCTCGCTGCGCTTGCCGCACTATATAAAATCAACTCCACGCTGACGTGGATAGTGGGGGTATGAAAAGGTCGGAGGTTATTTCAATAAACTTATCATAGTTATCCAGCTACCTCGGTGCAACCTTTTGCCCTAAAAACAATATTGTAAGGTGTGAGCTGTTCAGAATAGACTGGAAATGAGTGGAAATGAATGTTATTGAGGTTAATATAGCGTAGGAGCAAAAAATAAATACCAAAATTCTGCGATTTTAGCAGTTTTTATGCTTTTTTAACAAAAAATCAGAACCCAAAACCCAAAAAATTCAAACACAAAACACTTAGGAGGTATTTTGCCAAAACCCATTAGAACCCAAAACCTCAAGGTAATCAGAACCCAAAACCCGAAAAGTGGCCGGTGCACATCCCTAATAGGAATTAGGCTGCACCAGTGGACTATATATATAATATAATTAATTAATTATTAATATATAATATAATATTACAGGCACAGCACAGCACCAGAGGTAGGCCCCAGCACAGAGGAGACAGTAGTACCACAGGTACACAGTTAGACTGTTCTCCTAAGCAGAGAGGAGAACAGAGTACACAGCAGCACTGAGGGAGACAGCCCCAGCGAATAAAATAATTAATTACAGCACAGCACACCAGAGGTAGACCGCACAGAGGAGACAGTAGTACTACAAGTACACAGTTAGACTACACAGCAGCACTGAGAGACAGCACCAGCGATTGAAAAATATTGCGCTCAAGTTCAAGGTCAAGCTCAAGTTTAAGCCCCAGCAGCAGCACCAACACACCCTCTCCCAACCCACTACTTGACTGGAGTGAAGATGGCGGGCGCAGCAGCCGCTTTTAAAGCCTCGCAAAATCCGGCGCCGGGAGATGACGTTCTGACCACGCGGATGGACCCGAGTCAGGCGGGAATCTCCGAGCGCTGCTCGGAATCGGGCTCGGAATGATGACGTCCGTGGGGGCTCGGATCTCCGGAATCCGAGTCTGCACATCTCTAATAGGAATGCACAGTAACTTTATAATAATGAACTTTCATTATGTTTGTTTAACACATACCGTATGGTTGCTAATTTGAAATCTGAAAAATATAATAAAATTGAAATGGAAAGTAGGAAAACAAATCAAAAATAAGACGTGCTCTAGTCTATTAAAAATATATAGTATAGTATAACTCTTTTGCTGGCCTGACCATTATGCCAGGTATGCAGCTGCATAAAGCACCACACTGAGGAGGGCACTGTTGTTCCACAGTCCGACATGCATCTTCTGATGTGCCACTCTGCATTGGAGCTGCTTGAGAAGCCGTTGACCGGTCTGTGATGCAAAAAACACATACTTTAATGACAGGTAATTTTTAATTAAAAAAAAAATTAGCTAAAGGTGCATAAGAATTGTGCTTTACTGGGACTTGACTAAGTCCCATGAGACTTTGCACAAGAGGTCAGAGGCTGAGAGGCTTGTGCTGAGCTCTGATTGGTGGAGCTCATCACATGCTTCTTAGGACCATGTAGGACAGAAGCAGCAGCCTCATCATGGGAAGGTTTTTAATTAGAGGCAATGCTGAGTCGTAAGGTTTCCTACAGAGCAAGGTACAAAGGGACAAACAAAAGCGTTTCATGTGGTGTATACTGTATATATATATATTTGGTACTTGTGTATTTTGGCGGCGCCCCCGATTTCCATTGCGCAATGTTTTAATCGCATGCCATGCACCCGATGGCATGCGATGCGACGCGATTTTTGCCCCCTATACGATGAAAGATTGTATAAGCACCCTAAAGGGTGCATTTAAGCACCGTAACGCCCCCCCACTATAAACGTGAACCCGAAGCGTGGCGAGCGCAGTGAGCCCGCAAGGGGCGGCGGTACGCGTCCTCCAAGCTTTTCATACCCCCCCTATCCACGTCGGCGTGGAGTTGAAAATAGAAAGTGTGGCGAGCGCAGTGAGCCACCGAGCCCGAAGCGTGGCGAGGGGACGCGGATACCTTCACAGGTAACGGAGTCCCCTCGCGGCCTTTACAGGTATCCGCATCCCTCGCGGATCACCACATTTTCTATTCTCAACTACACGCCGACGTGGATAGTGGGGGTATGAAAAGGTCGGAGGACGCGTACCGCCGACCCTCGCGGGCTCGCTGCGCTCGCCACGCTTCGGGTTCACGTTTATAGTGGGGGGGGGGGTGTCGGGGGGGTGCATTTAACATTGTTTAATCGCATCGCATTGTATGCCATATACAATGTCATACAATTTTAAAATTGTATGGCATTGTACAATATCGCGTCGCATCGCATACCATCGTATGCCTTATGGTATGCGATGCGATGGGCGCCGCCAAACTACACAAGTACCATATTTTTTTTTTCTCCCCCCTTTGGTCCTTTAACCTGAGCCCCTTATGGGCACTTCCCTATTTTTCCCTATTCTTTCTGACCACATATATTATGGGTACAACTCTCTGATAATCCAAATGCCCTGACTAGCCTGCTTACCCATGGGGTTTACATGTACTCTCCCACCATTTTTGGGGTTTACATGTACTCTCTTAGTGCAATGTTCCTACCTTTGCTTTATAACGTCCTTACATTTGAACTTGCATCCTAGATTATTGGAACTGGTCCCTGACATCTCTTATATATTTAGCCAGATCTGTCACTCAACCCCTGTGGAGAACGTTCCTGTGTAGAACAGTTTCATGTGTCTAACGTTCCACCCCCTTGACATCACCTCCCCCCGCCCAGCCAGGGCTACAGTACACGCCCACCATCCACCATTACTCCACAGCCACCATCCACCATTACTCCTGCACATCCCTACCCTCTGCCAGGACCCCCGCGACCCCCCTCCCGCGATTCGCGGGACCCCCCGCGACCCCCCCTCCCGCGAATCGCGGGACCCCCGCGACCCTCTCCCGCGATTCGCGGGACCCCCCCTCCCGCGATTCGCGGGACCCCCGCGACCCCCCCCTCCCGCGATTCGCGGGACCCCCGCGACCCCCCCTCCCGCGATTCGCGGGACCCCCGCGACCCCCCCCTCCCGCGATTCGCGGAACCCCCGTGACCCCCCCTCCCGCGATTCGCGGGACCCCGCACCCCCCTCCCGCGATTCACGGGACCCCCGCTTTCCCCCCTCCCGCGAGTCGCGGGACCCCCGCGACCCCCCCTCCCGTGATTCGCGGGACCCCCGCGACCCCCCCCTCCCGCGATTCGCGGGACCCCCGCGACCACCCCCTCCCGCGATTCGCTGGACCTCCGCGACCACCCCCTCCCGTGAAACGCGGGACCCCCGCTACCCTCCCGCGAATCGCGCGACCCCTCCCTCCCGCGAGCCCCCTCCCGCGATTCGCAGGACCCCTGCATCCTCCCCTCCCGCGATTCGCGGGACCCCTGCGACCCCCCCTCCCGGCATTAAAAGGGCCTCCCGCGACCCCCCCTCCCGCGATTCACGGCACCCCCCCCCCTACTGCGATTTGCGACCCCCCCTCCCGCAATTCGCGCCGCCCCCTCCCGCGATTCACGGAACCCCCCGTAGCGCCCCCCTCCCGCGATTTGCGTGCCCCCTCGGCACTTCTCGCGATTTGCGACCGCCCCCTAATTCACACATTCGGGGACCCCACCTCCCGCGATTCATGCCCCCCTCACGCAATTCACCGCACCCCCACACCCCTCTTGCTGCGATTCGCAACCCCCCCACGACCCCCCACGACCCCCCCCTCCCGCGATTCACGAAACCCCCCGTAGCGCCCCCCTCCCGCGATTTGCGGGCCCCCTCGGCACCTCTCGCGATTTGCGACCGCCCCGTAATTCACACATTCGGGGACCCCCCCTCCCGCGATTCATGCCCCCCCCACGCAATTCACGGCACCCCCCTTCCTGCGATTCGGAACCCCCCACGACCCCCCCTCCCGCGATTCATGCCCCCTCCCTTGATTCACGGACCACCGCACCACCCCCCTGCGCCCACCCTCCCTTGATTCACGCCCCCCTCATGCAATTCACGGCAACCCCCCACACCCCCCCCTCCTGCGATTCGCAGCCCCCCCATGACCCCCCGCCTCCTGCGATTCATGACCCCTCCCGTGATTCACGGACCCCCGCACCACCCCCCCTTGACTCACGGCACCCCACGCGCCCCTCCCGCAATTCACGTACCTCCGAAACCCCCCCTCCCGCAATTCACTAACCCCGACAACCCCCCTCCCGCAATTTGCGGACCCCCCTTCCCACGATTTAAGCCCCCCCGCGCCCCCGCCCACGATTTGCGGACCCCGCCCCCTCCTGCTAACCGCGGATCCCCACACACCACCCCCCCTCCCGCAATTTGCAGACCCCCCTGACCCCCTTCCGGCAATTCCACCCCCCAGCGGACCACCGCGGCCCCCGCTCCCGCATTTCACGTACCCCCGTGACAATGGGGGATCCTGTACCACCACAAGCAGGTACCGCCCCTAGGTGGGAAATCCGGCCCTGGCTGCCGCACTGCAGGTTTCCCCACTGCCCTCTGCACCAGCGCCACAACTTTTATCAATGTCTTGCCCACATACCACTATTATACAGCCTCCTGCTCTCATGCACGCTCACTCCCTCCCAGTGGGAGGAGACGCTCACCCACTGCCGGGAGCTGCATACTGTCCCCCACCCTCCTCCAGTTCTAGGGATGCCCATCGACCATCAATGATTTTCAAATAATCGATGGTTTATGGCCGATGTTGAATACTTTTGCCATCAATGTGGGAGGACACTGCCCTGCCTCCTGTTCTCCTGCCCTGTAACTTCCGCCAGTGGAGACCTGCTCACCCTATGTTGCCCACATTCCCCTATCATGCTTTACCACCCAGCCTCCTGATCTCATGCACCCTAACTCCCACCCACCCAGTCGGAGGAGACACCGACTCCTGTATTTCTGTGCTGCCACGCTGGACCCTCACCCACTGGCAGAAGCTGCACAGTGTCCACCACCCTCTTTAGTCCCCCGTATGCCCACACACCCCTATCACTACCCAGCTTCCTGCTCTCCTGAACCGTAACTTCCACCACTGGGTATTGGCTGACGCTGTGTTGCCCACATACCCCTATTATGCCTCATATCCCAGCCTCCTGCTTTCATGCACCCTAACTCCCACCCAGTAGGAGGAGACACTGACTCAGGGCCACCGTCCGGTACTCCTGTGCTGCCACGCTGGACCCTCACCCACTGCCAGAAGCTGCAATACAGGCATCTTTCATACAATTCTAACCATATTTCTCACAATACAAATGTTCACAAATTAAGGGGCGTAGCCCCTTACGCCGGTGTGAAGAGCGCCCGTAGGGCGCGATGAATCACCTAGTTATACATATGTATGATCTACATGCAAGGCTTTGCTGCTAACATTACCACTTGCTTGTATCTGCTATTTTAGCGACTGTATGGTCTGTAAGTTTATACGGCCTTTACTCTCTGTTCTAACAGTGTAATATTCTCGGGGGGCGTGGCTTGGCTGGCACCGAGAGCGGTTGTGGGGACTGTGAGCTCCGCAACTATCCCGTATAAAATCCTGTCCCCGGGCCTGCAGAAGCTTTGTCTGCACCCCAGCTGTCTTCAGAGCTGCTCCTGGATCTCTTGGGCTGCCCGTGACTATCCTGGTCTACTCGGGGAGTGCTGGCTGACTGACTCGGCCTGTTGCGCCTCGTGATTCCTCTCCAGCTGCGAGCGCCATTTTGGATCCCCCAGCTGCCTTGGCTGAACAGAGGAGTCCCCAGACTTGCGGTCTCCGAAATCCGGCGGCGTGTTTGCCCCTGCCTGGGTGGTTCGGCGGGAGAGGGGTGCCTGGAAGCACTCTGGGGAGTAGCGGAAAGAGCGGTGACTGTCTTCACGGAGGCGGGCCCCTCGGCCGCACGGAGTGAACGGCGCTGCCTCGCCTGCTTGTCTCCTGGATGGCGGTAACTACAAAGACCTGTCCCTGAGTTGGGCTCAGCAGGTACGAAAGGCTGTATGCTTTCTGGAGCCTGCGGGGATAGTACAATATATACTGCGCACCATCTGCCTTTGCCTGGGAGCAACTACAGTCAGATACCCTGCTACTGTCAGTATCCTTTCAATGTTAGGTGGTGTGCTAGCCACCACCATACTGTGAAATACCAAGACTCTACTTGTCCACCGTTAAACTGATAAATTGGCTGCGTACACTATTGGCGCAGTTATGGAAGCCTATCTACAACAAATCCTCCAGGCTATATCTGCCTCGGCTGATAGACTGGCTGGCAGACTGGATGATGTTCGGGAGTTAACCCATTCCATTTCTCATGTCCCAGAAAAATATCCTCATGTAGCTGAAGAAATTCTGCATCAAGATCCTGATTATGCAACCCCTATGACTCCTTCATTTACCCACAACCTGGAGATATCCTCGAAGTTGGATCCTGATGGCTTTGAGGGCATGTGGTACCATATGAAAATCCGTATTGACCTGACTATGTCGCACCAAAAATTTCTCATTCCTTTCCTGTTGGCAACTGTACGGTACTTCAGTTTGATAACTGACTATTCTCCAGGTAATCCTGCGATTCCCCAAGGGATGAGATACGGGTCCTTTATTATTCCACGGCCCATTCACGGCACCGAGAACTGGCCGGACTAGACCCTGCGATATAATACCCTGGGCTGCCCACTTCATGTTTTATTCTATTCTATTACTTTTCCAATAGAACATTGTTATATATATATATATCCTGTCTTTATCTCATTGTTGCCGCAAGAACCATATAACTGCTACACCCGTGGATATTATATGTAAATTTAAATGTCTCCTATGTATGTGCTGGCTTTCCTCTATCCTAGCTTAAGATCCTTCTTCTTTTGCCCTGATTATTCATCCGATATAATATTCTGTTGGTGAGGGGGGGAGGGGGAGGGAGGGGGGGGGGAGTGGGGGGAGTGGTAATAAATGGTAGTCAGTAGTATAGTTAGTTGTGGGGGGGTACAGTTAGGTTCTGGGCTCCAGGTACACCTCAGTTGGGGTTGGGTAGTACAGAGTGGGGGGTTTTGAGGGAGGGTTGTTTTGGTCGCTAGGGGGGTGGGTTGCTTTGGCTTGGGGTTTAAGGGTTGGTTCCTTCACTAAGGACCTACTTGTATTTTTTTTGTTTGTTTGTTTGTTTGTGTGTGCTATGGGTTGTGGACGCTACAGTATATTTATTTTATCTGTTTTTTAACATTTCTACCTGATGCGATATGGAAAACTTTACTTTCTCTATACAGTATAAGCATTCCTGTTTTACCCTAATACACATATGCCCGACTGGCGCCGTCGGGTATGTCTGATTCAATGTATGCAGCCAATGCCCTTTACATCCTGTTACGAACACGTATGGAATAATCTGCCTACTAATGTATGATATATCCTCTCGCTCAATGTCATATGTATGCTGTAGTGCCTGCCCATCGAGGTATGGGTTATTATTTGTATTTTGCAAAAAATCAATAAAAAATTATTGAATTAAAAAAAAAAACAGTGTAATATTCTCCCTTGCAGTTTGTAATAACAAGAGGGAGAGAGTCCCCCTTGTCTTAAGTGTCCCAGGCCCCCTGAAGGCTTAATCCGCCCATGCTGCACATATACGCGGTTAGCCTGCTGACTGGACTGCCCCGCTGGCACTGCGGTCTGTAGCCCATAGGCTACCTCCATCTCAGAATTACGGTAGCCCCAGGACCCACTGCATTGCTGCCCAATGTTGATACATTCATATCCTTCATAGTAGCCTATTGGGTAGCGGCTGGCGGCGGTGCAGGAGGGATCGCAGCAGGGACTCATTAACATCCTGGTGATACTTTATATTTGCGGCTAACCCCCGTAAAAGGAGTGGTTTCCAGGAGTTTGCCGCAAATATTATATAATAAATGGGCCCTATATAACACAGGGAAAATTCATATAGTAGACAAGGCAGCCAATACCATCATCCTATTCCTGCACTGGTGAATAATAAAAACCGCCACAGCTTGGAAATGTGCATATACTTCCTGTCTTTAATAATAAAAAACAAAACGGAAAAAAAAGAAAAGTTTGCGATAAATATATGAGTGTGGGAATTTTTGTGTACAAGGAAGCATCACATCGAGACACACAAGGGTTTGGTAAAGGTTGCAAAAATATACATCTTTAAAATGACTGTTGATTTGGATATTCTTGGTGTTATCTGTGTTGCCTGAGCCCATTGTAGGCCATCACTGACTTGAGTGGGCTGCGAAGTGTTTTTCAGCATTGCGAATTGTCTGGTTGTAGGAAGATGCTCTGGTTTCATTCTCTCCCATTCTGACACTAGTTTATGTGTGGGGCGCCAGCTATATTATGGAACACACTCCAGACCTCTTCTCCCCGCTGCCATTCATGTATTTCCCAGTACTTTTCCTGTTTGGGTCATTCAGCTCAGTAAACAGTCCAGTCTCGATGATCTCCTGCTGCCAGCTAATTGGCACAGCGCCAGTGGCAAACCTTTTGAAGAACACGGCGTCTTTGTCATCAAACTCAATCCCTCGGATCTCAGAGAAGTCAGCTATATCGGCAATGTCTTTGGCATAGACCACAGACGGGTCTGGTACAAATGGTGGGTCCACCATTCCTGCCTCCAGTCTATTAAAGTTTATGGATTTGAAGAATGAATGTTTTCGTGGGTCATCGTCATTGGTCCTGCGAGAAAAGATGACAGGTCAGGGTTAAAAACAAATGTATCCTGGTCCTTAAGTTGATTCCGGCACCTGTTATTGTACTCTGCAAGGTACTATTAAGTTCTTGCACATTTTTCCTGCCATTTCCTTCTGGTGCACTCATCCAGATATACTTCCCTTCAGAAAAATCCCATAGACACCCAATTGCCACTTCCTGCTCATCTTTTTCCTCTCCAGCATCCAGCTTCCCTTCTCTAAACTATAGCACTTAAATGATATATGTCTTTGCCCACAGTAGGCATGGGCAAGATGCCAACAACGGTATCCCGACTTAATGACAGGAGACCACAACCGGAATCCTGACTACCCCATCTCTGCAAAGGCAGCATTGAAATGGTTTGGGTAGCAGTGCACTCCGGCATCAGGCTATAATGTGTTGTTGTTTTTTTAAACAATATAAATGAAAACATAAAGCATCCAGCATATAAAAGGCTGGTGAGAGAGGGACTAGCGCTCAGGGGCAAATGCAGGATTTTTAGGAAAAGCTTTCCAAATATTTGAATCTATAATATGCAGTATATGAGGATGCACATGAGGAGAGATGGAGACATGAAGAGAGAAGGGTGATGTGGAGAAACATGGAGAGGGGGGCATGAAACGAGAGATGGGGTAGAGTAAGAGATGGACAGAGAAACCTAGAAAGGGAGGGAAAGGGGAGAGAGATGCAGAAAAAGAGAGGGATACAGAAAGAGAGAGATACAGAAAGAGGAGAGAGATGTACAGAAAGGAGAGAGAGAGAGAGAGAGGTACAGAGAGAGAGAGAGAGACATGGAGACAGAGAATATACATTAATCTCTGAACATGAGGTGCACAGGTCAGAGAACAGTTACCTGGGGCAGCTCACCACAACGACGCTCGCCACAATGCTGGCTTCTATTCTCCCTCTATGGGGGTCGTGGACCCCTACGGAGAATAACCCCTGTCAGTAGGGATCCCAACTGTGTGGCATTTAAACATTCGGGATTTTGATGTGTCATCCGGCACTAATGCAGCTTTGCAGGAAAACGGCCTGCAGTGCACATAAGAACAAGAGACTGTGTTCTATGTCAGAGTAAATGGGATTACATTAACATGTGGTAGCGAATGTACTGGCTGATTGTGGAAATAATGCCGTATGCATCTGAAATGCAAGTTACCTAAACTGTTCATTTTTGTTTTTCACATAAGTTATTACAAAATTAACCTTGGCACTAGTTGGGAACTAGATCGCCCTCTGCTGGGGGATATAATATACTTGGTTTTCAGCTTGTATGTACAGTAAAGATGGGTACACACTGAGCCATATGCCGTCTGGATGGGCAGATCTGACTGGCATATTGCCTTTATCGCTCGTGTGTACTGGCAATATGCACATCACACCATACCGATATCGCTAGCGGAACCATGCATGCCTAAGAAGGATGGATTGCTGTTTTCGCCGTTCTTCATTAACCCTTTAAGTGCCAACATCTCTGTGAGAGATGTTACAAATATCGGCTAAAAATGCCAGCGTCGCTCACATTTGTTATATAAATTCAAATAAGAAATGTAAAAAAAAAAAAAAAAGATTATATTACCTATATAAAGGTAAATATTCCCGGTCATTATGATGAATACAAATGTTGGCTTGGCAATTTTCACACCAATTTTGACAAATTCCCTTGGCACTCAATGGGTTAACATCAACCCAGTGTGTACACAATCCGGGAGGATGGGAATTAACATACAGAATCAGCTTGAATAGTAAGGATAACGTATAGTATAGGCCATTTGGGATGGTGCAATCTACAAATACATTTACTAAAATGGGAGTTCTATTGAAGATGAGATATTGCCCCTAGCAACCAATCCGTTTCTATCTATGATCTTCTAGAAATTGGGAAATAAATAAGAATTATATATAGAAAATGTATTGCTGTGGGCAACATCCCATCTTCAGAGGTGCTGTAATGCCCACTGCAATATCGCTGCCACTGTTATTGTCAGTTCTCCTACATATCCGCTCACCATTGTGTGTTGTGTTTTAAATGTTTAATACCATTTTGAAGTAAAGTTAACACAAATGCTGAACGTCATTTTCCAGTTATATATAAGTGACGCACAAAAATTTAAATTTCCTTCCAAAGTTGCACAAACAAAATCTTTTGCCGCACACAGCCTTCGTAAAATTAGAGGGAACATTGCCACCCGGTACTTGCAAATTAGAAATAGAGCAGCCAGGGTGGGCAGTGGTCATCCTGTCATCTCGAGAACATTGCACCCTGGGTGATGACATCACTGCCATGGCTACGGCAGTGGCGTAACTACATTTTGGGCGCCCCCCCACCGTTAAAGGGAGGGCGCCCAGCCACTCACCCGCCGCTCCCCCAGGTAGCCGTCAATGCAGGTGCCCGCCTGAGCACTACCCCTGCCGAGGTCTCCACACCGGTCAGCGCGGACATACCGGGAGCGTGGCATCACTATGTGGCGGTCCTCGGTGCATACAGCGCGACACCCACCCGGACACACGCAGCTCTATGCACCGCGTCTTACTCCCGTCCTGTTGCTGCTGCTTATTATTGATATGGCTTATTATTACCACCAGTGTTTACACTCCAATAATATGGCGCCGGCGCTACGGCATCTGGAGACATCCGCAGACTGCGTATTCCACACTCCGTGTTACTCCCATTGAAGTGTATGGGGACGCTGCCCTGATGGCGCACTATTACTGAGCCCACACCGTGTACCGAGGCGGCTGGGGGGACGGACGCTGCGGGGGACGGACGCTGCGGGGGACACAGAGGCGGCAATTACTTACAGCTGAGCCAGGCAGGGGGAGCCGGGAGCTGTCACAGTCAGTACGGAAGAAAAAAAAAAAAAGCCCATACAATGAATGGGCAGCCTGTGATTGGCTGAGCGCTCTCTCAGCCAGTCAGCAATTGGCTGAGAGAGCGCTCAGCAGCCAATCACAGGCTGCCCATTCATTGTATGGGCTTTTTTTTTTCTTCTTCAGTACAGACAGCTCCCGGCTCCCACTGCCCGGCTCAGCTGTAAGCAATTGCCGCAGCTGTGTCCCCCGCAGCGTCCGTCCCCCCAGCCGCCTCGCAGCGTCCCCCCCACCTGCACAGGTAAAGACTGGGGATGGTGCGGCGGGCGGCGGGGTATAACGTCGCCCGCACATGCATAGCGCCCCCCCGCGGTCGCGGGGGCTGCGGTGCTATAGTTACGCCCCTGGGCTACGGGCCTGATTATACCACTCAACCTTACATCAGGACACCTTTTGCTGCAGACAGTATACTGTATGGAATACTACTAAAAATGTCTGCCTCAGAGGAGACCGTTGTTAAGTATGCTAGAGGAGGCGGCAGTGGCCATTTTTGTAGGAACATTTAATAGTCCAGTGAAGGAGGCAGGCAGGCAGCAGTGAAGGAGGCAGGCAGAGACCGCAGCTCAGCAGCGCGGGGGGAAGGGCGGGTAGGTAGACCCCTGGCAATGAGCAGGTACTGTGGCATAATTAGTAAGGGGCAGTATTACCGTGTGGGGTATAATATGGTGACAAGGGCATTACTGTGGGGGCATAATATGGCACAGGGGCATAACTGTGTGGGGCATAATATGGTGCAAGGGGCATTATGGTGCGAGGCATAATATAATGCAAAGGGAATTACTGTGTAGGGCATAATATGGGGTAAGAGGGCAAAAGTAGGTTGTAGGGGTTATCTCTGATCGCACATGTCTCCTGCACTAAATCAAGCATATACTACAACTATACCCAACGTAATAGACTAGTTATGTGGGGAGATCCTCACCTGCTGCCCAATCGGTTCTGAGGTTTCTTGGCTAGAAATAGTTTACATATTTCTTTTGACTCAGCTGTGAATTTTGGATGGTTGAATACGACCTCTTCCTCCAATGTCCTGCGCTTCACATCATCCTTTGTCAGTTTATCCTTTGGGTCTTTGAATGGTGTATGGCCCGCAACCATCTCATATATACTGCAGCCCATTGCAAACCAGTCGACGGGGTAGGAATAATTCTCGTTCTCATTCAGGATCTCTGGTGCCATGTAACCATTAGTTCCTGCCTGCGGCACACACAGAAGAAGACAGCAGTTAGACCAGGCCTCCAGACGTCATGCTACTGAGTTACTATATATTACAATATAGACAGACACTGGCCCTTATTCAGATCTGATCGCAGTACAAATTTGTTCTCAAAATGGGCAAAACCATGTGCATTGCAGGTGGGGCAGATGTAACATGTGCAGAGAGAGAGTTAAATTTGAGTGGGGTGTGTTGAAACTGAAATCTAAATTGCAGTGTAAAAATAATGGAGCCAGTATTTACCCTGCACAGAAACAAAATAACTCCCCCAAATCTAACTCTCTCTGCACATGTTACATCTGCCCCACCAGCAGTGTACATGGTTTTGTCCATTTTGAGAACAAATTTGTACTGCGATCAGATCTGAATAAGGGCCAATGTTCATGATTACGGTTTCCAACAAACTACACTGCATGATCAATTTTGACATTAGGTTCCGTAAAAGTCAGTCGTTCAATATTTAGCAAAATGCCTTAGCTTGAAATAAATAGCTTTTTAACGTAGCGATTTAGGGGCATTTTCTGAGAGCTCTCACTAGATTGCTTAGACAATTCCCCTACATTGTCCTTGTGTAGGGGCCATAACGAGAGCAATACACCAATTGTAGCCAGGCACAGGGCCAGATATGTGCCTAGGCCCGTGAGGCACCGGCCTCAGGGCGGCACCAATTAAGGGCGGCAGACAGGCTGACATTCTGTTAAATAGCAGCATGGCACAGAGGGTGGGCAGCGGTGAGTGACGAGCACCGCCGCCTCAGACATGAATTATCATATGTCAGCGGCAGCGCCGCTCGTCACCCGCCCACCCACTCTGCCATGCACATTACATCACCGCTTAGTGGCTGGGTCCGATGGTCACCCTGCGCGTCCAGAAATGGCTCAGGCTCACTGCTGCCGGCGCCCGCCCATTGGCTACTCTACACACACACAGTCTATTGGCTGCTGTGTATCCAGCTGAGCTGAGTGGCGCGCAGATCCTCCCTGCATCTGAGGCTCAGTTAGTGTCACAGTGTGAGAGAGACTGACGGAGACACTGTGCTAATCACTGGACTAATAAGTGCCTCCCTTCCTCCGGGTCCTCCGTACAGTGAGCAGTCCAGAGTGCTTAAAAAAATATTGAAGTGGGCTACACTCAGTTAAATTTTAATGAAATATATAAATAACAATGTATATACATATAAGATTACATTAAATTAGGGGGGGGGGGGGCACAAAAATGTTGTGCCTAGGGGCGGCCTGACCCCTAAATTCGCCCCTGGCCAGGCAGCTACAAATCCATACACAACTGATTTTCCCACTCTGTGCAAGTAAGAGAGTCTGACCCTTCCAAAAGTCTGCAACAGAATCAGGCTGATCGAGGCTGCCAGTGACATCACAGACCCTCTCTGAAACCACCTAACCATGGGCCTTTTTCAGATCTGATCGCAGTACAAATTTGTTTAGAAAATGGGCAAAACCATGTGCACTGCAGGTGTGGCAGATGTAACATGTATAGAGAGAGTTACATTTGTGTGAGTTATTTTGTTTCTGTGCAGGGTAAATACTGGCTGCATTCTTTTTACACTGCAATTTAGATTTCAGTTTCAGCACACCCCACCAAAATGTAACTCTCTCTATACATGTTACATCTGCCCCACCTGCAGTGCACATGGTTTTGCCCATTTTCCAAACAAATTTGTACTGAGCTCAGATCTAAATAAGGCCCCATGTCCAGTTACCATCCCCAAACACCGGCTTATCGTCAGTCAAGTTGCAAGGGGATTGCGGAAAGTGTCATTGTTTGCTACTGGCGCATGCACGCTACAAGCCGTACATATGTGCAGTTGTTCGATAATCGTTCATCTTGCGGATTTGCACAACAGCAATCAATCAGGTCTCAATAACCCCCAGGTTCTGCAACCTTGGACACAGTACAGCTGAAGATGTCCGATGGTCAATAGTCTGCAGCTGTTTGGTGATGGGTGGATGCATCCAGCTGTGGAACAACTCGTGGCGCACAGCATACAAACATACAGCATGGGGAAACTAAAGCCGACACGTACCATTTCATAAATAATTGTAATGAATTAATCATATGCTATAAAGCAGGGTGTACTCAAACTAGTTTGCTCTGGGACACTGTGGGGGTTATTTTGGTTCACTCTTTCTGACAAATTCCTTCTTAGAAGTACAAAACCATGTGCACTGCGGGTGGGGCAGGTGTTACTTGTGCAGAGAGAATTAGATTTGGGTGGGGTTTTACTTCAAAGTGAGATCTATATTGCAGTGTAAAAATAAAGCAGTCAGTATTTTCCCTGCACAGAAACAAAACAACTAAGTGTGTAGGTTTAGGGAGAAGGGGAGGTGGGAGGGTGAGAATATAACCGCACTGATTGGTGGTAGATATCCACTGTGTAGAATATCAAATTAGTTAGTAGGATCTTATGAAAACTGACATAAACCTTAGTTTTAAGGTGTATAGGTCCTGTGCACTATTAGGGAATCCCTCTGAGTGCTTGGTTTTAGGACTGTCAGTGGTGCACCCCAGAGTATATACGTAGTATTATGGGGGTTTCCAAGAGAGGAAAAGAGAAAAAAGAAACTCTGGGTGGGGGCACCCTTAAATCATAGATCTATGTATACAAAAACCTGTATTTAAAAGTTAATTGCTTTAATAGGTATGCTCTAAAATGGTGGTGTACCTTGTCCTTGAATATCAATATTAAAAATAATGCGCATAGAAAATATATGGATAATAAAAGGGGGGGCTGGTATTGCCTTCGGCAGGAAAAAGCAGCAGGTCCAAAGGCAAATTATTTCCTTTAAGAATCATGCCTGATACTTGCAAACAATATATGCAATTAGCCGCACTGCTACCTAAACAGCTGATAGGGGTTAAACAATTGCCGCAATGGACATAGTCTACAAACCCGCTGTCAGCCATTGGACACTGACTCTGGTACAGCGATGCCAATCACGGAGAATCCATTTCTGATTGGCCGCACAGCGTATTAATACCCTGGCATACAGCAGGAGAGACACACCTCCCGTGACCAAGCGCAAGAGAAACGTACGTCGGGACCTCCCCGGTACACGTGGTGCACCACGTGACCGGGCTTCTCAGGCAGGGAACAGACGCCAAGCGGGGACGCCAGCACGCCAGCACGCATCCACAAGACCCTGACACATACAAGCCGGCAGTGAGGTAACCGCTGGACTCGTCCAGCGGATACATTTGTTTCCATCTTACCAACACTTGTATCAGTATCCTCTGTCTATTGTATTGCGAGCAACTCCTTGCTTATTCCAAAGCAGTAATTATACATAGGAGACTTACTGCTGAAGGGCGGCCCCTGCTTCCTGGCTGAATAAAAGCACCTGTCTTAATTTTTATATAAAATTGTGACCCATGATTATATTCCCACTACCTTCTTTACCACAATATTGGTAGGAACGGGGAAATATGAGGATCACACTGTGACAAGCTGCTTTTTCCTGCCGAAGGCAATACCAGCCCCCCCTTTTATTATCCATATATTTTCTATGCGCATTATTTTTAATATTGATATTCAAGGACAAGGTACACCACCATTTTAGAGCATACCTATTAAAGCAATTAACTTTTAAATACAGGTTTTTGTATACATAGATCTATGATTTAAGGGTGCCCCCACCCAGAGTTTCTTTTTTCTCTTTTCCTCTCTTGGAAACCCCCATAACAGAAACAAAACAACTCACCCAAATCTAATTCTCTCTGCACATGTTACATCTGCCTCCCTGCAGTGCACATGGTTTTGTCCATCTAAGAAGGAATTTGTCAGAAAGAGTGAACCAAAATAACCCCCTGTGTGACAATGAACATTATCAGCTAGCTACCACAGAACCACACATGTGTGGTCAGCAGACTGCGCATGCACTATAGCACTGTTATAGTGAAATGACTTCTAATGTAATCACTTGATTTCTGACACACCCCAGGATGAGTTCCTTTTGGAGCCCCTGACCAGCATGTGATTTTAATACCCCATGTATCGATCTATAGATACACAAGGCGGAGAAACGCGTTTTTGAGCTCCATTGCTGCATCATCCGTCCATACATATTTCCAGCCGGGTCACATTCACAGTGGACAGCAGATATCCAGTTATCCTACTGGTAAAGGAGGAAAAGTGACGTGCCACCCACAGAATTACACCTGCTTAAGGAGGCATCTCCATCCACAAACCACTGCTGGAGAACACTGACTGTGACATGGACTGGTAACTATACAAAGGATTACAAATTACAAACAAAGAAATAACTATCATGCCATAATATCTCAAGCCTGCCAAATTGCCTCAAACACCCAGCCAGCTATATATGTTACTTGTTGTCTGTCATGTATGTGGATTTTATGTATTATTCAATGTTGATATGTTGAAGTGCACTTCATATTAATATGTATCATATTATTTAAATAAATACAATTTAATATTCTAACAATTGTGTATATTAATATTGCGAAAAATAAGGCAGAACTGCGCTTCTTAAAGTGACAGCGTCCCATATTCTAGGATTAAGTCACTCCCTGTTTGTTTTCTCCCACTAGTAAGAGGCCACACATCCTCTTCAGTAAAGAAGCAGCAGCCTTGCCTTATTCCTAAACTGTGTTATATATCACCTGGTACAGTACCCACCGCGCTCCTAGGTGCCCCTAGGGACACACTTCTCTCCTGCTCCTATGATCCTGTTCCAGTCTCGGCAAGCATAGAACAGCATAGCCTCGGCAAGCATAGAACAAGCAGCCTCACTGCATGCATAGAACAGCGCTGCTATGTACCTTCCAACGCTGCTCAGTGTGTGCCAGAATGAAGACAGGGTAAACGGCTTGGGGACTATGCAAGTCGCTGAAGCCGTTCACAAAGGGGACCTGCACATGCGCATAAAAGAACATGCGCAGTCCCCTAACCATCAGAAGGTGGTGAATATATATATATATATGAAGTGGGAGGTGAGAATGGCACAGGGCTGGTATTAGAGGAAGAACCAGCCCACAGTAACTAGAACATAGTTGCCTACCTTCCTGCATTCTGCAGGAGACTCCCTGAAATAGCAGCAATCTCCCTCATTAGTCTAGGAATCTCCCTCATTTCACCTAGCCCACATTACACTGTTACATTTTTTGGGAAAAGAGGAATGAGAGATAGATACATTTACAATAAATCATCAGCGCCATTTCCCAGCACTTTACCAAGTATAGTATCTATTACTAACTGCTTTGGGGCTCATCTACATTTGTATATAAGTAATTTTAAAAGATTCCCCTCAGATGTAGCAGTACACACCCACGCTTCTAAGTGCCACGCACCCAATCTCTTTTCACAATCTCGCCATATATGGAACTAGACAAGCCCTTTGGGTGGAGCATGACCCCCTCAGTTGGGCACTGTGCAAAATTCTATTACCAACTACAATCTCCCTGAAACTCATTTTCAAAAGTAGGCAAGTATGAACTAGAAACCTACAGTAGGCATTATAGCTGAGTGAAGGGGGAAGTAGGTTCTGGGCTGTGGAGTGGGGGAGGTGGAGCAACCAGATAGTGTATTACCTGACACTAAGGGGGATATTTAATCTCCGTCGAGCATCTCCCGTGGGGGAGATGCTCGACGGGCCCTATTCAATGCTGTCTTCCCCGACAGCATTGAACAGGGTTTCCTGGCAGAACGAGCCCGACATCTCTAGCTGTCGGGCTTGTTCTGCCGAGAACAGCCGGGAAGTGACGAGCTGCCGGCTGCATCTCGTCACTTCCCGGCCGCAACTCGCGGCCACGCCCCCTTTTCGCTCCCCGGCAGGCGGGACATTGAATCCCGCCTGCGTGTTCTCGGTCGAGCTGACCGAGAACGGGACTGGGTCACGACGGGCGAGCAAGCTCGCCTGCCGTGACCTGAAGATTGAATATCCCCCTAACTGTAGATGGCGTCCACACTGTGCCCAGTACATTGATTAGTATTTCCCATATATCTGGGGAGGGGGGTGAGCTGCCCCCTTGCCTCCCCCCCCCCCCCCCCTGTTTCAGCACCGACTGTGCCGGTTATGCCCTACTGTACCAGTAACAAGGTACTCATTTGAGTAATGAATTACAGAGGAGGTAATAGCTGTGACTGTTATATAGAAGCATGGCAGCAGCAATCAGTGCAGTCACACGGTCAGGAACCACAGGTGCAGTATAAAATAGTATAAACTGGAAGCGTCCTAATAATGTTTGACACGACTGGGTTATAACTGACAAGGGACTTGAAAGGTTTTGTTTTCCAAGCGTAATGTCAGATGAATTAGTAAACCTTCCAGGGAAAGGCTATTACTGGAAGCAGGACACTAGAGGGTTCAATACTTGGCAATCAATTGGGTTTAAATCAGGGTTGCCGACCCTCCCGAAATTTCCGGGAGTCTCCCGAAAATCGGGGCTCCCTCCCGGCCCCCCGGAAGGGTGGGCAACCCTCCCGGATTCAGGGGGGACCCCCGCTGTCCCCCGGATCGCGGCATTAAAATGCCGCAATCCCCGGGTTTCAGAGGAGGGGGCGGGGCTAAAATGACACAATCGCGTAATTTTAGCCCCGCCCCCTCCATGGAGATCACTGAATTCCTTGGTTTTACAGCATGGGGGCGGGGCTTAGTGATGTCACGATTAAGCCCCGCCCCCTGAGCGGCTACTGAATCTCTCCTCTCCGGGCTTCTCCCGGAGAGGAGAATAACAAAGTCGGCAACCCTGGTTTAAATGAGGATGTGACTTCTGATTGTGCCAATGTTTCTGACATTTCTGCAGTTAAACTAATTGTCCAATACAACTTTATATTGCATAATGTATAATGTGTCCATTCCTCTATACATGATACCACAGGACAGACATTTATCACAACCAAAATACAATATACTGTATATTAGACATGGGGCCGTAACTAGGTGGGTGCTTGAGGTGCCACCATGCAGAGTGTAGGGCCCGGTGGGTGGCACCAATTCTGCCCTACACATGTAGCTTTGAGTGTGCTATTGTATCTGTGTTTTGCAAAGGTTATTGGGTTTAAGGCCATGGTTCCCAAACTGTGTGCCATAGCACCTTGGGGTGCCTTGGATTTGTAAAGGGTGCCTTGGATTGGTAGTCCAGGACTAATTCAAATATTTATGATCAATTTAATAGGCAAATTCATAGATGGTGGTTGCCAATCTTGGCCCTCACCACATAACTGAATGTAAGGATGATATCTAAAACACAATTTAGTTCATTTACTATTTTTATACATTTCTCAATTAGAAACTATCAGCCTAAGTTGCCGTGAAAAAATAAATACAGTATGGGCAGCACAAATAAGGTAATGGTTAGCATTACTGAGGTGAAGTCATGGGTTCTTTTCCCTACATGGCCCTAACTGTGCGGAGTTTGTATATTCTCTCCATACTTGCGTGGGTTTCCTCCAGGTACTCCGTTTTCCTCCCACAATCCAAACATATTAAAAAAGGAATCAGGCGCAGACCATAGAAATTATGTCATGAGCAGATGTGGGAATATATAACCCACTAACGTCTTCATAGATAAGTTCATCTTTAATGTTCATTTTGTATGTGCCATATTCTGTGTCCAATTACATTCAGACTTATTAGTTAATAGATCTCCAGCAGCTCCCAATAGCCAAACATATACTGGTAGGTCAATTGGCTCCCAACACAATTAACCCTGGAATGAATGTGTTTGCGTGTATATGAGGTAGGCAATATAGATTTTAAGCTCCACTGGGGCAGGGACTGATGTGACTGTTCAAGTATTCTCTGTAAAGCGCTGCGCTATATATATATACATAACTACTACAAACTTTTCGGTACTTGTTTCCTAGCACGGCCACAATCTTATGGATCGTGTACCTTTAAGTTAAGGTACACGATCCATACGATGGACCCGATTTCCTTTGAAATCAGGTCCATTTTGCCGGCTAGGACACAATATTGGGGGCATTGCGTCGGTCAGGACCATTAACATTGGTCCCGACGCGACCGACGCGATGCCCCCGATATTTCCATAGGCTTCAATGTTAAAAAATATTTTAACATTGAAATCTTGTCGGGAAAGGTAAAATATCGGGGGCATCGCGTCGGTCGGGACCATTAACATTGGTCCCGACGCGATGCCCCCGATTTTTCCATAGGCTTCAATGTTAAAATATTTTTTAACATTGAAATCGTGAAAAAATGTGAAAAATGTGAAATGGGCCAATATGACCCATTTCACATTATAGAGCCCGAAGCGTGGCGAGGGGACGCGTATAACTTCACAGGTATACGCGTCCCCTCGCGGGGCTCGCTACGCTCGCCACGCTTCGGGCTCGGTGGCTCGCTGCGCTCGCCACACTATTCTATTCTCAACTCCACGCCGACGTGGATAGTAGGGGAATGAAATGGTCGGAGGACGCGCACCGCCGCCCCTCGCGGGCTCGCTGCGCTCGCCACGCTTCGGGTTGGCGTCTATCGTGGGGTGGGGTGTACGATGTTAAATTTGGGGGGGTTGGGAATATTTTACATTGAATCCAATGTAAAATCGGGTCCCAGGGACCCGATTTACATTTCATTCAATCAAAAAATCGGGTCTAAAATCGGTCGGTCGCGTCGATCGCATTGCATGCGACCAAATCGCATGCGATCGACCCGATTTTTCCGACACGGCCACCCCGATGTAAATCGGGGTGGCCGTGCTAGGAAACAAGTACCAACTTTTCTATTGCTGGGCTCTTCTATGACGCATTCATGGACGCGTATGGTTTTCTATAATGGGTGCATGGTACCTGGTCCCCTGAGCCCAGGGAGGGCCCATACCACACCCATGTTTTAATACTCACCTTTCCAGTGTCCTCCATCGGGCGCTGCATCCGCGACAAAAATCAATGACAAAATGGCTGCCAAGTATGCGAACTTGTGAAGAAACTCTTGTTTCTAGGTTGTAGTACTAAGTCTCAGCTAGGTAACGCATCTCATTATAAGTAGCTGGGGTGTACCCCTCAATATATTCAGTATCATGTGTATGCATGCAAACCTGAAGGCCAAGACTCCTTCAGTCTGGATTGGCACCTCTCCCACCTGTATGGACCTAGCATTTGTAGACTGAACAGTTTTCATAGCATGGCCACAGGTAAGGTCATTATGCATTTAGAATGGCATGGGGCGCTTCTGACTGCTCTGTCTGGACCGCTATGGAGCATGTGCATTAATACAACTCTCTTTTTGGTTTTTATTTATGTAACACGTTCACACATGTCACTCTCTGAACATTTCTAACATTGAGCAGCTACTTTCACTTACTTAGCTGTTCTTTATTTGTGTGGCGCACTGGGGTGGTTTGCAGTAAACCACTGTATTGTTTGGGAACTACCCGATGAGGTTATCTTGATGGGTTTGGTGGGTAGGCTCATAATATTGGCCAATTGTATGCTAAAAACCTTGTCTATGATGTATAATTATTAAATTGTAATCAGCAGCGTTTCCTACCTGGAAGGAGGAGGGGGGCTGCCGCTGGTCTCTGCCTTGGAAAATGATTCAGTCAGTAAGGAGGTATTCAATCCCTGCCGCTATTTCCGATGGGGGAAATACTGTAGCGGCAGGCGCCTATTTAATGCTGTCTTGCCCGACAGCATTGAATAGGCAGATGTAACCAATATCTCTGAATTCTATTATTATGTATTGTTCAAGATTGGTTACTAATACTACTCAGTGAGCTGGGGGAACTATGTCTTGTTTTACTTACTCAGTATTAACCCCTCCCTTGCATGCATCTGAATGGTATTACTGAACTAATTGAGCTTCTACCACTATCCATATGTATGGTCTTGGAGTAGGACAGGAGAGGGGAGGGGCATTATATAGTAGGTGGAGGTGCCCACACACTAGAAAGATCTGCGATCATAAGATGTGTGCATAAATTAGCCTTCAAATCTTTTGTCCGATCTGGACAAAAGATTTCAGGCAAGCGCACATCTTTACCAAAGATTTTTCTTAAGATCCTGTGTGCGTTCCTATGGATCTTTTGTTAAATCTTCTGATCTTTTGTGCAGCACGTAAGATCAGAAGATTTAGCAAAAGATCCACGGGAGCGAGCATCGGCCGATTTTCGACCGATTTATCGAAAATCGGCCAATCGGCCCAAAAATCGTTCTAGTGTGTGGGCACCTTAAAGGTATATATCGGCCGATGTTTACCGATAATCGGTCGAAAATCGGCCGATATCGGTCCGATGCGCGCTCCCGTGGATCTTTATCTGAATCTTCTGATCTTATGTGCGGCACGAAAGATCAGAAGATTTAACAAAAGATCCATAGGAACGCACACGGGATCTTAAGAAAAATCTTTGGTAAAGATGTGCGCTCGCCTGAAATCTTTTGTCCAGGACAGACAAAAGATTTCAAGGCTAATTTATGCGCACATCTTATGATCTCAGATATTTCTAGTGTGTGGGCACCTTAACATAAGTGGAACTGGAAACACAAACTAGGCTTCCAATCTACTGTGCTGGTGTGACTGACAACGCAAACCATTGTATGTGCATAGGCTTAAGATACTAAGAAAATTTGGTAGACATGATATAATAAGAGATGTATTGCTCCAATGTGCGCCGTGCACAGAGCTAGCAGCAAAGTATGCCTGGGAAATATTTATAGTAACAGAGCCTGTAACATGCAATTATTTATTGTTATGTTGTGAATCAGCGAATCAGAATCTACCACTATATCTAAGCAAGTGTACTGTAATCCTAAACACTGGTTGGCTGATGGTATTTCATGGTAATATTTACCTTAATGCAGGGGTTCCCAAACTTTTTTGAATCACGGCGGCCTAGAGTATCAAAATATTTTTCACAGCACCCCTAGGCCAAAGTTTCTTTATAGAGAAATTCAGAAAAATATATTAAATGAAACAAGTTATGCTTATATGTCATCCTTAAGTACAGTTATGGTGTAAGGAACATGATTCACTTCTTTGTATCCATAGATTACTAGTAAGCCCGCTCGAAGCAAATGCTTCGAAAGCTAGTCTGCTACCTTGTGATTGCCTCTGTGTTTGTGCATGTGTGAAAGATAAACCGATGTAGTTTAATTTGCTGCCAACAGATGGCAGGGTTTCGGAGACACACAGTCAGACATTAGAGATATATATAGATGATTGAAAGTCACAAGAACTGGTTTGCCTGTTACACTGACCAGAAATAATTGGAACTGGTCCTGGACCACCAACCCAGGCCACCCCTGCAAGTACTCCGAGGCACCCCGGGGGGCCACGGCACACAGTTTGGGAACCACTGCCTTAAAGGTATCATGGCTGATATTAATTCATTATTGTAAATAAAGACTAATTTATTCCTGACATATTAAATCATGGCTGATATTAATTCATTATTGTATATAAAGACTAATTTTATGCTACGTATTTTTTTTATAATTCTTTTCTCCACGGTCCATTACACGTTTCTTGTAACAGAATCCAGTACACCTATACTAAGGAACGTTCAAACATTTAGCCATCATGGGCATATAGCCATAATTACTGGTGCTACCTCTTTCTGCTTTCCTAGTGAACATTTGGACAGCTGGATCCATAAAACCACAATAGGTTGTGGAGAGCATATTTATGGAGGCGGCTCCAAAGTCTGGAGAGTGTGGGAGATGTGGATGAGCTTGTTATGAGGGAGGCTTCATTTGTACAATTGAAAATAATGACATGGCGGCATATATAATAATGGATGTGGTATGGCTTGCTGACAATCAGTATGATGACAGTCCTCAGGCCGGAGCAGCGGCCACACACAAACAGGAGGTGTGGCTAATTTAAAGGGCTAGGCCTTGTGGGAGTCACAGTTTTGTCAGTCCGTGGGCGTGTCCAGCATCCCCAGAGCAGCTACCTGAACCTGGAGATGGGACTTTCTGTAGTGTCATCTATCTATCTGTGACAGCACCCCATTCCTGTCACTGCAGATGAGCCAGCACTTTGGTATTACCCCCTCTGAGGGTGACACGTAGGCAGGGGCTGCACTCCCTACACTGGGGCTTGAGATGACACTGCCTTGGAGGTCTAGTGGCTTCTTACCTTTTCACAGTAGCAGTGGCAACTCCAGCATCATGTTCCAAGACCTGACACTTCTGTGGCACACTTCCAATGATGCAGAGTTTTGGAGAGTCGCCAAACCCTAGCCCCTCCCCCCCCCATCCCACTTGTAGCATCTCCCCCTCTCCCTCTCTCCACAGTCTAACCTTAACCTTAACCATCGGCATCATGAAACTGTCAACATTTCACATGGTGACATTTTGGGTGTTGACATTGTAAACCTGTAAAACAGTTTGAGGATTTCGACCAAGTTCTTGTCAACAGTTTGAATCACGTTGATGTTCCGATTGTGGAGTTGGCCTTGTGAATATCTACATGGTCACTTATGGTACTGCCAGAACCCATAGGGATGGATACTAAAATCACTGAGTCTTGGGTGAGGTCATGGCGGGAGGGGTATGAGTTCCATTGTCATTGCCGATGTTGCAATGGTAATTTCCCTCCTTCACCCCTACCTTGACTACCTAGTCTCATTACCACTTCTATCGGATCTACATGCAACTCAATATGGTTCTGATAAGGCTCACACAACCTTTCATGCAAGAAGTCTGCACCACTAGGCATGTGGTCAGCAAACCAACCCAAACATGAATAGGTAAATGTACATATTACTGAAGAGGGAGTGTCCATGTTCTATCAAATAGCTGGTATCATTGCATTTATATATAAGCATGATAGGCCTATGCCAATGGCCCCATTTGTAACAGGGCATGCAAAGAAATTCTGAACACCCTATATAGTTCATGCATTACACAGAGTGTGCAAACATAGGGCCGTATTCAATGCGGCCGGCAAGGGGGTTATTATATGGCAGGGAATGCAGAAAACAACCGTTTAACCCCCGCAACGGGCGCTCACCATTTTCTACATTCCGGGGGAATCCTCGCTCTCAGATAACGGTGAGGATTCCCCCAAACAGCGAGGCTCGCAGCTAATGCAGGGAGTCCGCTACATTTAGCCGCAAGCCTCGCTGTTTTAGCAGCCGCACACACTGTGTCCCCATCTCTACAAAAACCTAGCGAGGTGGAAACGACGTGTGCAGGGGGTCAGCTAAATACTGACTCTGCGAGCTGTGACAGCGAGCAGTCAGCACTGTTCGCTGCCATAGCTCGCAAAAGTCATTGAATACACCCCATAGGCGCTGTTTCAATAAGATCAGACTGTATCAGAAATGTGGAGGAAAAGTGATGGGTGTTTCTGGGCAATGACTGGTATACTGGTCTCTTCAGTGGGTATGTTACGGGAGTGTCCTGGAAGCATTCACAAGGATAGGAGTATAGACTCTAAAAGTGTGTGTCTCAGTCCTTGCACATGCATGGACAAGTGAAGGAGCTGGTGGCCTCATTTCCATAAACCCGCAGATAGGTGACCGCCAGACTCAGAATCTGTGGCGCAACAACCTCTGTGGCAGAATGTCCATTCTAATATAGATAATGTGGCAATCATCCCATAAATAGTATCACCCGGCAGTAACGTATGTATAGCAACACCGAGGCTAAGTGCCTAGCATATTATGTAAACTGGCAGCTAAGTAGTTCTCAAATGGTTAATTGGTAAAATCTGCTTACCATCTGCCATTAAAATTAAATAGCCACATAAGGTCCTTAGCAAAGGCCAAATTATCCTAAGGCCAAATCCCCAGGAATTAAGGCTTGCTCTTATACAGTAACTCAAGGTAACGTAGCTCAGTGGCCTCTCCTCCTCTGCCACGTTATGTCAGAAGTCAGTGAGAGGCTTGTTACCTACCCGACTTGTGATGTGTTTTCCTTCTACTACTTTAACGGCAAGTCCCAAGTCAGAGAGACGGCAGTTGCCATTGTCATCTAGCAGAACGTTCTCGGGCTTCATGTCTCGGTAGAGAATCTTTAGAGAGTGAAGGTGCAAGATCCCACAGCAGATCTGAGCTGAGTAAAATATCACCCTACTCATCTCCAAACCTTTATCTCCAATATTATAGATATGGAACTTGAGGTCACCTCCATTCATGAGGGTCATCGCTAGGCACAGGTGGGTTTTAGTCTCGTATGCGTAGGCCAGCGACACTATGAAGGGGCTATGAACCATTTCTAAGATCTCCTTCTCCAGCAAAGCCATTTTCTCCCCATTCTTCTTCTTAAGTCGTTTCTTGTCCAGCTTTTTGCAAGCATACATCTGACCTGTGTTCTTCACTTGGATGGCACACACCTGTAATCAACAATAAGAGTGTTAGTTCTGTCAATAATAGGTGAAATCTAAACTGCACTGTAAGCGGCCTAAATGAGAGGTAAATATGGAGAAGACAGTACACGACCCTCTTGAGTACAAAGAGATGTAAAGACCCTTAACCTTAATAATATGCTCTCTATAAGTGGATGAGATGCGATCATTTGGTCTACAGCATGATGGTCGACAGTCATTAAGTCAACACCTAGGTCGACATAGGAAAAGGTCGTTAGTTTGACAGGTCATTAGTTCGACAATGTCTAGGTCGACAGTCAAAAGGTCGACATGGGGTTTTTCACAGTTTTTTTGAGCCGACATGTGCCGACAGGCGGTATTTCATGCCCTACCATCCACTAGGGCGTGGTGGGAGAATAAAATAGTGTGCCGAGTGCAGTGAGGCACCGTGCCCAACGCATCGCGAGCGCAGCGAGTGATGCGAGGGGATGAGGTGCACTTGAAACTGTGTCAATGTTGACTGTGTTGACATTCAAGTAAAAAACGGTGAAAAAACCCCATGTCGACCTTTTGACTGTCGACACACACATTGTCAAACTAATGACCTGTCGAACTAACGACCTGTCAAACTAATGACCTTTCGACCTAGAAACATGTCGACCTTTTCCCATGTTGACCTTTTCCCATGTTGACCTAATGGTGTCGACCTAATGACTGTCAACCATCATGCTGTAGACCAAATGATCCCAACCCAAGTGGATAATCTGGGGGATGGGGGTTGGGGGGATGGGGATAGTAGAAGAGCAGGTATAGTGGAATTAAGAATAAAAATAAAAGGAATAGAGCAAACAAGGAAAAACTGAGATAGAATGAAAATGAATAAATAATAAAAACAAAAACAAAAAATAAAAATAAATAAAAATAAATATAAAAATAAAAATAAAAATAAAATTAAAAATAAAAATAAATAAAAAATAAATAAAATTAAAGTAAAACGTGCATAATTGTTTACACTCTTTTGTATATTTTGAGGGAGCGACAGTCCAGTTTTTTGTATAGTGCTTGCCTGATGTCCCTCTAATGGCTCCAACGCGTTTCACATCTGCACAATTCTTTCGGGGTCCGGCACCCGAAAGAATTGTGCAGATGTGAAACGCGTTGGTGCCATTAGAGGGACATCAGGACAGAAAGAAGGACATTTGCCACCCGCTCTAGCTACTGCCGCAAGTCACGAACAGAAGCCGGAGAATCGGGTGACGTCACCTCCCGCCCGCAGCACACGGAAGACGCTGCACAGCAGAAACGCTGCCGTCTTCTCCTGTAGAACAGGTCAGATTGCTAGGGCAAGCTAGCACTATACAAAAAACTGGACTGTCGCTCCCTCAAAATATACAAAAGAGTGTAAACAATTATGCACGTTTTACTTTAATTTTATTTATTTTTTATTTATTTTTAATTTTATTTTTATTTTATTTTTATTATTATTTTTATATTTATTTTTATTTTTATATTTATTTTTATTTATTTTTATTTTTATTTTTTTATTTTGTTTTGTTTTTATTATTTATTCATTTTCATTCTATCTCAGTTTTTCCTTGTTTGCTCTATTCCTTTTATTTTTATTCTTAATTCCACTATACCTGTTCTTCTACTATCCCCATCCCCCCAACCCCCATCCCCCAGACCTTCCAACAAGCGCCTAAATATCCCTTTTGCTTTTAGCAAAATACCCCACATACTATAGATAAATCCTATTTGGGCTGCTCCAACACCAAGCGCAGTATCGTTTGGGGAATCCCCAAAATTTCCAAGTGGATAATACTTCCCTCATTTATTTTATTTATTAACAGTTTCTTATATAGCGCAGCATATTCCGTTGCAGTTTACAAAAGGAGACAGTGATACAACAAACAGTGTATTTACAGACAGTCAATAGGTAGGAGGGCCCTGCTCGCAAGCTTACAATCTAGTAGGTAGCCTATTTATAGAGTGTCTGTTATTGAGGTTAAGGGTCATTTCTTTAATTCAACTTTAATTCAATTAGTTCAACCGAGTCCTGCCCTATCTCATAAATTACATAATTAATTACATAAATTACATAGTTGAATACCTATAGAGGGCTTTAGGGCATTTTTAAACATTGGGGTTTATTTACTAAGATGGGAGTTTTATTTCAGATGGGTTGTTGCTATATGGCAACCAATCAGCACCATTTTTTTATTTATGTAGCACCTTCTAGACGATATTAGATAGAATCTGACTGTTTGCCCATAGCAACATCTCATCTAAATAGAACTCCTATCTTAGCAAATAAACCCCATTGGATATATATATATATATATATATATATATGTAGGAGAGTCCGCACTCGAGATTGATTGTTAACATAGGGGGTGCTCCAACAGATCTCCTTCATGGATGGATACCAGGTTGCCTACAGGTTGGATACGATACTTGTTATGTATGCTGTTATTTTCCTGATGACGATCCTTTGATCGAAACGTCACGTCACGTCGGATGTACTTGCTTGACATGAATAAATTATCTCTGCTGATTTAAGACCTTGGTGAGTGCCCATTTTTCCATATCTTTATATATATATATATATATATATATATATATCCTTAGTCTAAATGCAGGAGACATATGACACAGGTTACTGGTTCAGGTCATTGCCTTATATCTGTTGAAAAAACTTTTCTTTGTTTTTTTTCCCTGCTGGTAAAAAATATTTTCCGTGTGTATTAAAGATCATCACTAAGTGGAGATACCATTTAAAGTTCAACCTAAAAACCTGTATTGTAGGGTTTGGAATGTTTTCCCCCTGATGAAGTCGTTTATGATGAAACGCGTCGGTTGCCATTCCATCTTGGATTAACTGAACTAAATGAATCCTATGTCTGATGAATGAAATAAAATTGTAGTATTTTTTAAATGGTCTACCATTAAATTGTGTTAAAGGTGATGGACACTATTGAGCGCACTCCATAAGTATTTTCTATCTAGCTTTTCTTTTTCTCCACTAACAGGGAGGAAATTTAGAGTGCAGCTACCATTTATGTAGCGCAAACAAAAGTCTATTTTTTGCGTTAAAAAAAATGATATATATATAAAAAATAAAAATATATATATATATACACACATACTGAAAATATATACATACATACATATATATACATACATACATACACACACACACACACACACACACACACAATAAATACCTGGGGGGGCACACACTAGTATTATAAGAAGTAACACTTCTTGAAACCATATAACACTTGTATAGGATCATGTATTTACATGAAAAATGTTTAGAAAAGTCCTGATACACAAACTTCATGAGGGAAAATCAGGGCTGAAAGGAGTCTCTTTATAAGACCATGGATTAATGGCCTGATGAATTGAAGTGGTCTCTATAAAGTCCAATGATTAATTAGTAGAATGCCAGAACTTGTTTACCAATTCTGTACCGGTTCTAGAAATAAACCTTCATACCAATGAAAACACCCAGTAAAAAGGCCGATGGCCACTCATTATTAAATATTTGAATTTTATTTTTTAAGCATGAATATTCACACAATAGTACAGGAGAGTGCATACATAGTATTATTTTTTTCAGATGCTGTTAGGTGGGGTCTACATAAGGCTGATCTTTCCAACCTCTTGTCCCACCCCACAAACATAGTGTAAACTCACAACAGTGTATACCGACAGGGATGGAACATCCAGAATATTCAAACTACGCATTTCGTCTCACTGGGAGACTTCATCAGATGTGTAACATACAATGTACAATGTATCTTACTGTAACCTCATGCATATGCAAAACATTAATTAATAATGTATCAAAATGGTGTCCAACCAAACATGCGATTAATTGATGATGTATCAATGGTATCCAATTGGAAGCCTTCTGTGCTCATCTGCCTGTTGCCACAGCAGACTGCCCTACTGTGTGACCATAGCGTTACTCACAAGGCTGATGAGTGACCAATGTGTGTCCAATGATTGCATCTTCAAACAAAAGTGGTGTATCTCAGACTTCTCCAATGGGCATCGTAATACAAATCCCAACAGCTGTGACATTTGCATATTTTCGCACAACTGCTGGGTACTAAGTCGCCTCTTAGTGCATATTAGAGCATTTTATAAAAACTGGGGGTCTGTGGGCAAGTAAGGAAATTTTGTCACAAGTTAGAAGCATGTGATACACATTTGGAACATGTGAGGGGCTTGGAAATGGGTGCTGCGGGAGTGTTTAGTTAATTTTGGGGTTATCTTTTCATACTATTGCACTAAAGCAGGGGTGGGGAACCTTTTTTCTACTGAGGGCCATTTGGAAAATTTGAAAACCCTTCGGGGGCCATATAAAAATTATCAATAATCGGCATATACGCGTGGGCATTATACACAGGGCAGCGGCATATACATGTGGGCATTATACACAGGGCAGCAGCATATACATGTGGGCATTATACACACTGGCAGCGGCATATACATGTGGGCATTATACACACTGGCAGCGGCATATACATGTGGGCATTATACACAGGGCACCGGCATATACATGTGGGCATAATACACAAGGGCAGCGGCATATACATGTAGGCATTATACACAGGGCACCGGCATATACATGTGGGCATAATACACAAGGGCAGCGGCATATACATGTGGGCATTATACACACTGGCAGCGAAATATACATGTGGGCATTATACACAGGGCACCGGCATATACATGTGGGCATTATACACACTGGCAGCGGCATATACATGTGGGCATTATACACACTGGCAGCGGCATATACATGTGGGCATTATACACAGGGCACCGGCATATACATGTGGGCATAATACACAAGGGCAGCGGCATATACATGTGGGCATTATACACACGGGCAGCGGCATATACTTGTGGGCATTATACACACGGGCAGCGACATAAAAATTGACAGTGTGGAGGAAGGGGGGTGTCACCCCCAAACAGGTTAATGTGATTATGTCTGATTATGAGAATCAGACATAATCACATTAACCTGTTTGGGGGTGAATCCAGGGGTAAATGACAACCCCTGGATGTGTCAGTCACTGGGGAAGGGAGGGTGAGAGAAGCAGCATTGGCGGGCGCATCTTCTGCATATCTCCCCCGCCACCCACCCGTCTATATTATCGATTAATCAGCTGCCCGCCATCCCGCCCGCCTATATTACTGATGTACTGTATCAGCCGCCCGCCCGCCTATATTACTGAGGTATCAGCCGCCCGCCCTCCTATATTACATACCAGGCGCCGGGGATGGCTGCTGCTGCTGCCGCCGGGGAGATGTGTAGAAGACGCGCCCTCCAATCACAGTGGCTGTGGAGGGGATGCGCCGGCAGTGATTGGCGGGCTCGTCTTCTGCACATCTCCTCGGCGGCAGCAGCAGCAGCCATCCCCGGCGGCTGGTATGAAATGTAGGCGGCCGGGCGGATGATACTTCTGTAGTATTGGCAGGTGGGCGGCTGTAATATAGGCAGGCGGGCGGGCCGGACAAACTGGGTGCGGGGGCCGTATCCGGCCCGCGGGCCGGAGGTTCCCCACCCCTGCACTAAAGGGTAATGAGCTTGATTCATAGGTGTAACTAATGCTGCTGCAAATGTGATTTTGGCTCAGAGAAAGTGAGAAAATAAGAATATTCTCGTGGGAATTGGAGAATAAGTTTAGGGCAACATTTACCAAAATGGTACACTACAAAATGTTTGCGCTATAACATCACGCGCTGCAAGAACTGTTCGAGTAATACTTTGACACAATATTAGATAGCTGGGGGCATATTCATCAAGATCAATATACCTCTATAGTGGCCCAACTACATTGTAATCCAATTTGCCGCGAGATGTGATGTTGGGCACGGAATACTACTGGAGCAATTCAAGCTTGCTCCTGTGTGAGGACAGATGCTCTGCAAAACAGCTGTCCCCGTAATTCCTTGATTCTGAGGCTAATTACTAGCTCCAGAACTTTGTACGGCATAGATTGTGCCAGGTGGTGCGCTGTGTAGTGAGGGGTGGTTCAAATGGATCACTCTTTGCAACTTGGTGCTTCATCCAATACGAAGGAATAGGGTTCGCGGAACCAATGCCATCTGAGGAACTTGTTGGTCCCCAGTTTCAGTTTGGGGGGGGGGGGTGTTTGGTTGATAATTAAGGGGCCGCATTGGGTTCCTATTAGCAAAATGGCCAGTTACTAAAAACATGTGGAAACTAGCATTTACACCTGTAATGGGCCCAAATCTGATGATGAATGGGCCCCTTGGAGGTAGTTTTATTAGCAAGCATACAATATTTAATATACATTATGTGTCTCTTTGAAAGTCAATTCCTTTCTGAATTCCCTGTCACTCTGAGATTCTCTCATCCTGATACATTAATGTCTGGATGACTTCCACACTCACACAGATGTCACGTTGCCTATAGCAACTACAGAGATTCTTGCTATCATTTTATAGAATGTACAAGAATAAAGGATGGCAAGTCTCTAATTGTTTGCTATGGGGAACTTCTCTACATGCACACTTTACAAGGTCTGATTAGGGTTGGCCATTGGTGTGTTTGCCATTGATGGGGAAATGACACGTCACCAGCAATTGTTGCAAACTATGCAATGATGACCATCATGGCTTTAATAGCCAATGATCATCCCTGTTCTTTCATTGACTGGCCTGTGGGCAAATCAGAAACTGGGGAAGGGCTTTGTGGGAGTCAGTAGGGAGAGCTATGCTACATGTCCCGTCACTTTACTGTCTGATGGGGTTTGAGAACCCATGATCTATACTGAATGCAGCAGCTAGACTGATCCTCCTTGCAAAATGTCTTTCTGCTGCTGGAAGTGGGCAAAAGGAGGGGTTGTTTATATGATCCACAGCTATAATGTCGGCATTCAGTGGCGTAACTATGGAGGGTGCAGGGGATGCAGCTGCTATGGGGCCCGGGCCCTTGGGGGGGCCCCATAGCACAGCAGGCATCCCCTGCACCCTTTTTCCTTATGCTCGCTTGGCAGTGTCGGTGGTGCCGTCTCTGCCCCCTCCCCCCCCCCGCTAGCGATGATGCGCTGCTACATAATGAAGGGAAGGTGGTGGTCCGGCTGTATCAGCCTTCCCCCCTCTCCCTGCTTTGATGCTGCCGGGGACTGACGTCACTATCTAGTGACCAGCCCCAGCGTGAAACACGCTGTGATGCTTGCCTGCTCTGTGTGGGACACCCAGGCCCTGGGAAACAGGAGACACGGAGCTGTCAGTGCAGGAAGACTCGGCACTGACAGCATCAATTGTACTGGTAAGAGGGGGAGGGAGGGAGGTACAGGGCAGCCTGAACTGTGGGTCGGAGGGGAGAGGATGTGTGAATAGAAGAAAAAAAAAAAGCGATGCAGGTGTCCCCTGCTCTCTCTCTCTCTCTCTCTCTCTCTCTCTCTCTCTCTCTCTCTCTCTCTCTCTCTCTCTCTCTCTCTCTCTCTGTCTCTCTCTGTCTGTCTGTCTGTCTCTGTCTCTGTATGTCCCCCCTCTCTCTCTCTCTCTCTATGTCTCTGTGTCTCTGTCTGTCTCTCTGTCTGTCTCTGTCTGTCTGTCTCTGTCTGTCTGTCTCTCTCTGTCTCTCTCTGTCTGTGTGTCTCTCTGTCTGTCTCTCTCTGTCTGTGTGTCTCTCTGTCTGTCTCTCTCTGTCTGTCTCTCTCTGTCTGTCTCTCTCTGTCTGTGTCTCTCTGTCTGTGTCTCTGTCTGTCTGTCTCTCTCTGTCTGTCTCTCTCTGTCTGTGTCTCTCTGTCTGTGTCTCTCTCTGTCTGTCTCTCTCTGTTTGTCTCTCTGTATGTCTCTCTGTCTCTGTATGTCTCTCTGTCTCTGTATGTCTCTCTGTCTGTCTGTCTCTCTCTCTCTGTCTCTCTCTTTGTCTGTCTCTCTGTCTGTCTGTCTCTCTCTCTGTATGTCTCTCGGTCTCTGTATGTCTCTCTGTATGTGTCTCTCTCTGTCTCTCTTTCTCTGTATGTCTCTCTCTCTCTGTCTCCCCATGTATGTCTCTCTCTGTATGTCTCTCTCGCTCTGTCTGTCTCTCTCTCGCTCTGTCTCTCTCCACCTCCTCTCATTTACTCCCTCCCCACCATGTCTCTCCTTTTTTTTCTCCCTCTCTTCTGCTACAACCTCCCCTTTACACCCTTCCATATAATCTCTCTCTCTCCCTCCCCCCCACACACCTGTCACCCTCTTCTCCTGTGGCGGGGGGCCCTTTAAAAAATTTGCTATGGGGCCCAGAAGGAAGTAGTTACGCCTCTGTCGGCATTCATTAGGTCGACATGTTAACATTGACATGCTCATAATGTCAACATTCAACATGTCGGTAGTAATGTCATGTTGGCTATGTCTTTTGCTTGTCATTATATCCCTAACCCTAATGGAAATGTCTGCATTATGACAATGTCAAAATTTGTAGGTAACATTAATGATGATGACATTTTAATCTTGTTGAAATTTTAAGCAAAGATACACAAGCATTCCTTCTTTTGCTCCTCCATATTCTTTTCCTTCAAATGTAGCTGGGTCCTAGTGAATGTTTATTTTAGTTTTGGTGACTTCCACTGCTCTAGTTATTGTCGTTTGTTTTTTTGTACTACACACTGTGGTTTGTGAACAATCTTTACACTCATATTTGTTTTGTGATTACAGTTTTTCACTACCATTTTTTCAAAGCCCCCATTCCCTGCATCTCCTAATTTTAAGGGCTGGCCAAGCTGATCTTTGAGATCTACCAACAGTTCTCATTTTCCAGAGCACCTAGCTGGAGCACAGGTGTAGTCATTACTAACTCATACCTCCAAACATGACCCTCTCCAGGAGGGACAGAATGATCTGCTCCTGGACTTCACTCATAATTTGTGATTACCATCACCTGTGGTGAAACTTCTTTCTTATTAGTTACCCTGTTTAACAAAGGTGAGGGTAATCATACAGTAACAGGAAGTATAATGAAAGAGAGGCTTGGTTTCTAAAAGAGGAAAAGGAAAATGGCCGCAACATGAAATCTATTGGAGGATAAAAACGAGGCTTGGAAGTAAAATTAAAATGGCCACCGCAATCTATAAATAAGAGCCGCGAGAACGAGGCTTGAGCCGCAAATGCGGAAGTTCGCGGATGGAAATCCCCGGGAACGGCGGCAGTATAAAAGACAGTGGCAGACACTAAAAGGGATCCAGCTAAGGAAGCCGCCGAGTTACTTTCAGGCGGAGAAACGCGTTTTGGAGCCCTTATACTGCCCGGTTATTGCCAGTCCGGTACTGCCATCCCTATATCTGGAAACAGTCCCTTCACAAGAGCCGCATATAGTATGGACACCAGCACCTGGAGCTTGTCCCCTTGCTAAGGGTCGACTTTACCTCAAGGAGGAAATCTACCATATGCTCTGATAAAGGAAACAGGTCCACTATCTTTTCAATAAGGTGCTCTGCACTTAATGAATGGGACTGGTAACTATGGATATCAATGCCTCTGAATACTAAGCAAATATTAACTATTTAAGCCTCAGTATATATTTATTTATTATTTATTACCAGTTATTTATATAGCGCACACATATTCCGCAGCGCTTTACAGAGAATATTTGTCCATTCACATCAGTCCCTGCCCCTGTGGAGCTTACAATCTATATTCCCTACCACATAAACAAAAAAATACAGGGTAGTTGCGCTAAACTATGGTGTGCAGTTGAATTAAGAATAACATTTGTTTAATATAGACATTATTAAAAAGAACAATTCATGGCTTAAAAAACATGTAAAATATGTATGATAATAAACAGAAAAAATTGATTGCTGCAGTTATTTGTGCACGTATTAATGAATTTAGTAGTCACCTTACATTCGAGTGTGTCCAAATCTTTTTGGGGGCCCAAAAAGATGTATAAAGACCTTTAGTAGGTGGATGTTGGAAATATAATTGTAGCCCTCAAATGTACTTTCTCCAACCTGGGTGGTAAAGATGGAGTTTCCTCCACAGGGCTAAGTATTGCTGGAACTGGAGGCTGGTGGATCTTTGTGCTGGCAAATTAGAGAGGTGGCGTTCCTCCACAAGATTTGTTTGAGCCTTTATGACGATCCTGCAGTCAGGGGCTATGAAATTTAAGCAATTTGTAACTCTACTAGTTCACATGGCACCTGAGGACACACTTTGGAATGAATGTGTGGTAGCAGCAATCCTGGTGTACCAATGGCCAACGCGTTTCGCTGCTCCTGCAGCTTTTTCAGATACCCAGGTATCTGTCTTCTTTCTTTATTCCCTACCACATGCAATCGCACATGCACACATTCTAGGGTTAATTTGTTGGGAGCCAATTAGCCTACCAGTATATCTTTGGATTGTGGGAGGAAACCGGAGTACCCGGAGTAAACCCACGCAAGCACGGGGAGAATATACAAACTCCGCACAGTTAGGGCCATGGTGGGAGTCAAACCCAAGACCTCAGTGCTGTGAGGCAGTAATGCTAACCATTATACCATCCATGCTGCATCAGAACATTATCATATTCTGCCTTAATTTTATGTGTTAAATGTTGTATGTCTTGTGTGTCTATTTTTAATAAGTGCACTATATATATAATATGTATTAATTATATATATTTTATTAAAAAATTATAATTTTCTATCATATTGTTATGATAGCGGTGTAGGCTTATAGCCAAACACCGCCCCGTAGTATTGTTCTAAGTACAGAGGTATACAATACCTCTGATAGGGGGCTGAGCTTACACAAAGTATATTAATAAACCACCACCAGTGTCACACCAGCGCTTCTGTGCCACTTTTCAAGTCACTTTGCTTTTTCCTATCTCATACAAGACATTACTAAATCCCTTATCCATGCACTCATTATATCCCGCATTGATTATTGCAATAGTCTTCTAACTGGTCTTCCCAATAAAAATAATAAATAAAAATACAGAAAGAATTTTGCAAAACGGAGATTTTTTTGTGATGGAGAGTGGTAAAAATGGAAGAGATAAGGTCAACCAGATGGTTGCTAAATTTATTATTGGGGGTGCTGTTTGGAATTAAATGGAAGAAGGAGGATAAAAAGTGTAGTAATGAGTCAAGGATAGGAAATAAAAAATAATAATAGTAATAATAAAATAATAAAAATAAAAATAAAAATAAATAAAATAAGAATATAAAAGTAAAAAAATAATAACAAGATTAAAGAAAAATAACTGGGCTGAAATTAACGGTACTGATAAACCAAATAGAGTAGAATGAGAATAAATGAAAGAGATATAAATGCAGTAAGAAAGAAATAAATAAATAATAAAATAATAAAATTGAAAGAAATAGACGGACAAACAAAAAACACTTATTGCGGCATGTTTACAATCCTTTGGTTGAGAAGGTAAGGGGGGAGCAGTCCAGTATCTCTAACTCACCCTAACTAGTCCTGCCTGGGGTCCGTTTTGGTGGACGCTCCGGGCGGCAGCGGGCGGTAGCAGACGGCACGGGTCCTGCGCTGTCAATTGCCGGCTTCTGTCATAAAGCTTGTAGCGTGCGGCAGAGCGGCGGCTTGTGGCGGCTGTCAGACTTGGCTTGCTGCTGGTTCTGCTGGGTCTTCTGGTCCCTCCTAGAAACACATCCAACGCGTTTCACATCGGGTAGATGCTTTGTCAAGGATGACTGTGTTTGTGGCTTGATGCTTTTTATAGCATAAAAACTTTATTAGTAAAACGGAAGTGCCCAGAATAGCTTTGGCTTAATTCGGAGGCAACCTCATGGCTCTTTTTTTTCTTTTTTTTCCAAAGGTGATTTAAAATCTTTTCATGCGCAATAGTTGACAAACAGTCACAAACAAAATACAGAAAAAATACACAGAAAAAATACACTGAACATAGATAGTGGTGAAGAGAAAAGGATATAAAATGAATACATATAAGAGAGGTTTAGGATGAAAATAAGGCAAAATAAAATAAATAATAATAAAAATAAATATATATAAAATATAAAATAAATGAAAATAATAAAAGTAACAAAACAAAAACAAAAACAAAAATCAAAATAAATAAGGATAATAATAATAATAAAAATAATAGAAAACAAAAAAATAAATAAATAAATAAGAGAATAAAATAAAACAAAAAGAAAAAGAAAAATAGAAGAGGAAGAAGGTGTGCGGGAAGTTTATCTGCAGGGGGATTCTTTTCATAGAAATGCTTTGAGCTCAATGTCAATGTTTAGACCCTTTGGCTCAAGGGTGTCCAGGAGATAGATCCATTTTGTTTCTGTCCTTTTTAGGGTGGATACCATATCCTCTCCTCTCCAATGTGGGGTTATGTTCTGGATTCCCATAAAGGTGAGGCCTCTCGGATCTTTGTTGTGTCTTTCAAGAAAATGGGCAGAGACACTATGGGTTTTTAGTCCTCTTTTGATATTATAAATATGCTCTGTGATTCTTGTTTTTAATTTCCTCTTGGTCTGCCCAACATATTGCTGGCCACATGGGCATTCTAAAAGATAGATTGCTCCTTCTGTGTTGCAGGAGAGCTGGTCATTTATTTGAAAGACTTTTTTGTTCTGGTTTGATGAGAATTCTTTGATTGGTTTTGTGCTTGTTTGTTGGTTTTTACATCCTGTGCATTTGGTGCATTGGAAAAAACCTTTTGTTGTTTTTTTCTTCTTGTTTTCTGTTGGAAGGTAGCTGCTCGTTAGTGCTTTTTTTAGATTATTTGCCTTCCGATATACAACTTTGGGTTTATTTGTCAAAGTTCCTTTTAGTTGTTCGTCTAGCATTAATATATGCCAGTGTTTACGTAGCATTTCTTCAATGGTTCTGTGATTGCTATTGTATTTTGTGATGAATGTCAATGGCATCTCCTTTGTCTTTTTTGGGTTGTAACTGATTAGTTCGTCTCGCTTCAAGTCTCTTGTATTCTTTATTTGCGTTTGTAGGAAGTTTTGCTTGTATCCTTTTTGAAGGAACTTTTTTTCCATGTCTTTGCTTTGATGTTCGAATACTTCATCTTCTGTACAGTTACGCCTTAGTCGACGAAATTGTCCTCCTGGGATGTTACTTATCCATTGTTGATGGTGGTTGCTATTGTGTGCCAGCATATTGTTCCCATTAACAGTTTTTATGTGTGTTCTGGTTTGAATCTTTTTGTTTTTTATGTAGATTTCTAAATCTAAAAAGACAACCATGTCTTTACTGTCCACCGTTGTGAATTCAAGGTTAAGTGAGTTGTTGTTCATATGTAGTTTGAATTCTTCTAGTTCTTCTGGTGATCCTTCCCATATGAAGAAGAGGTCATCTATATACCGTTTCCAGCAATGGATTTTCTCCAGGTATATGTTGTTCTTCCAGATGGCCGTATCTTCCCATCTTGACACAAACAAATTCGCATAACTCGGTGCGAAGGAAGTTCCCATTGCGGTCCCCTGGTCCTGGTTAAAAAATGCCCCATTGTACCAGAAATAATTATGTCTGAGAATGAAATCGATATTTTCCTACAAGCTTTATAAACCTCATCAATAAAATAGAAAAAAATAAACAAGAAGGAGAGAAGAAATCCAGAAAAAGAAACTACACAGAAGAAATAGAAAGTGAGGAAGAATATGAAGAGGATGATGATGAGGATAATGCTTTTTTAGCGGCAGTCTGGGAAAACGAGGCACCACCAGACTATGTAAAATCTGCACAAAAGAGACGAAGGAACAATCCATAAAAACCATGAGGGGAAAAAGAGGAGGAAAGAAAAAAAGAAAGAAAAAAGAAACATCTGAACCCTTAGAAGACCAATCAGAGACAGTGTTCAATCTAAGCAAGAGAAACCTCACCACAGAAGAACAAAAGGTCCTGAAAAAAGGACTAAAGTTCGCACCACATTCAAAAATAGACAAATTCGAACTGTATATAGATACACAAAAATTCGTACGCAAATTGTGCATCAAGAAATTCTTCTCAAATAAAAAAGAAAAAGAGACCAATGAGGAAGAGACGCAATTTGAACACACAGATTTTAAACCGACCTCGTCCTTCTTCCCAAGTCATATCAAAGGACCGCACATTGCGACATTCCAAAAGTTGATAGAAGATGAAATCTCAAACATCGACGAGAAACAGAGAATACAATACAACTTTTCGAAAGAGGAACAAAAAGCTCTAAAAACACTAAAACAAGACCGCACGATAGTAATCAAACCGGCGGACAAAGGTGGAGGAGTGGTGATTCAAGATAAGGAGAATTATGAAAAGGAAGCAGAGAAATTACTTTTCGATGTGAACACATACAGAAAACTAGATCAAGATCCCACAGCCAACTACCAGCGCCTCCTATATCAACAATTACAAGAGGGACTAGAAACAGGTATCATTACTAAAAAAGAATTTGATTACATTTACATAGAACATCCAAAGATCCCAACATTCTATCACCTGCCAAAGATTCACAAAAATCAAGAAAACCCACCTGGACGCCCAATAGTTTCAGGAATTGGATCAACAACATCCAACCTGTCAAAATATATTGACTTTTTCCTCCAACCCCTGGTCAAAAAACAAAAAAGTTTCCTGAAGGACACCACAAGCATCCTGCAGACTCTGAATACAATTGAATGGAAAGAGACTTACACCCTCTGTACAAGTGACATAAAATCATTGTACACAGTAATAAACCACGACGCAGGATGTGAAGCAACACGTCACTACCTAACTGAACAAACCACCATTTCCAATAGACAAATCAATTTCATCATGGAAAATATCGATTTCATTCTCAGACATAATTATTTCTGGTACAATGGGGCATTTTTTAACCAGGACCAGGGGACCGCAATGGGAACTTCCTTCGCACCGAGTTATGCGAATTTGTTTGTGTCAAGATGGGAAGATACGGCCATCTGGAAGAACAACATATACCTGGAGAAAATCCATTGCTGGAAACGGTATATAGATGACCTCTTCTTCATATGGGAAGGATCACCAGAAGAACTAGAAGAATTCAAACTACATATGAACAACAACTCACTTAACCTTGAATTCACAACGGTGGACAGTAAAGACATGGTTGTCTTTTTAGATTTAGAAATCTACATAAAAAACAAAAAGATTCAAACCAGAACACACATAAAAACTGTTAATGGGAACAATATGCTGGCACACAATAGCAACCACCATCAACAATGGATAAGTAACATCCCAGGAGGACAATTTCGTCGACTAAGGCGTAACTGTACAGAAGATGAAGTATTCGAACATCAAAGCAAAGACATGGAAAAAAAGTTCCTTCAAAAAGGATACAAGCAAAACTTCCTACAAACGCAAATAAAGAATACAAGAGACTTGAAGCGAGACGAACTAATCAGTTACAACCCAAAAAAGACAAAGGAGATGCCATTGACATTCATCACAAAATACAATAGCAATCACAGAACCATTGAAGAAATGCTACGTAAACACTGGCATATATTAATGCTAGACGAACAACTAAAAGGAACTTTGACAAATAAACCCAAAGTTGTATATCGGAAGGCAAATAATCTAAAAAAAGCACTAACGAGCAGCTACCTTCCAACAGAAAACAAGAAGAAAAAAACAACAAAAGGTTTTTTCCAATGCACCAAATGCACAGGATGTAAAAACCAACAAACAAGCACAAAACCAATCAAAGAATTCTCATCAAACCAGAACAAAAAAGTCTTTCAAATAAATGACCAGCTCTCCTGCAACACAGAAGGAGCAATCTATCTTTTAGAATGCCCATGTGGCCAGCAATATGTTGGGCAGACCAAGAGGAAATTAAAAACAAGAATCACAGAGCATATTTATAATATCAAAAGAGGACTAAAAACCCATAGTGTCTCTGCCCATTTTCTTGAAAGACACAACAAAGATCCGAGAGGCCTCACCTTTATGGGAATCCAGAACATAACCCCACATTGGAGAGGAGAGGATATGGTATCCACCCTAAAAAGGACAGAAACAAAATGGATCTATCTCCTGGACACCCTTGAGCCAAAGGGTCTAAACATTGACATTGAGCTCAAAGCATTTCTATGAAAAGAATCCCCCTGCAGATAAACTTCCCGCACACCTTCTTCCTCTTCTATTTTTCTTTTTCTTTTTGTTTTATTTTATTCTCTTATTTATTTATTTATTTTTTTGTTTTCTATTATTTTTATTATTATTATTATCCTTATTTATTTTGATTTTTGTTTTTGTTTTTGTTTTGTTACTTTTATTATTTTCATTTATTTTATATTTTATTTATATTTATTTTTATTATTATTTATTTTATTTTGCCTTATTTTCATCCTAAACCTCTCTTATATGTATTCATTTTATATCCTTTTCTCTTCACCACTATCTATGTTCAGTGTATTTTTTCTGTGTATTTTTTCTGTATTTTGTTTGTGACTGTTTGTCAACTATTGCGCATGAAAAGATTTTAAATCACCTTTGGAAAAAAAAGAAAAAAAAGAGCCATGAGGTTGCCTCCGAATTAAGCCAAAGCTATTCTGGGCACTTCCGTTTTACTAATAAAGTTTTTATGCTATAAAAAGCATCAAGCCACAAACACAGTCATCCTTGACAAAGCATCTACCCGATGTGAAACGCGTTGGATGTGTTTCTAGGAGGGACCAGAAGACCCAGCAGAACCAGCAGCAAGCCAAGTCTGACAGCCGCCACAAGCCGCCGCTCTGCCGCACGCTACAAGCTTTATGACAGAAGCCGGCAATTGACAGCGCAGGACCCGTGCCGTCTGCTACCGCCCGCTGCCGCCCGGAGCGTCCACCAAAACGGACCCCAGGCAGGACTAGTTAGGGTGAGTTAGAGATACTGGACTGCTCCCCCCTTACCTTCTCAACCAAAGGATTGTAAACATGCCGCAATAAGTGTTTTTTGTTTGTCCGTCTATTTCTTTCAATTTTATTATTTTATTATTTATTTATTTCTTTCTTACTGCATTTATATCTCTTTCATTTATTCTCATTCTACTCTATTTGGTTTATCAGTACCGTTAATTTCAGCCCAGTTATTTTTCTTTAATCTTGTTATTATTTTTTTACTTTTATATTCTTATTTTATTTATTTTTATTTTTATTTTTATTATTTTATTATTACTATTATTATTTTTTATTTCCTATCCTTGACTCATTACTACACTTTTTATCCTCCTTCTTCCATTTAATTCCAAACAGCACCCCCAATAATAAATTTAGCAACCATCTGGTTGACCTTATCTCTTCCATTTTTACCACTCTCCATCACAAAAAAATCTCCGTTTTGCAAAATTCTTTCTGTATTTTTATTTATTATTTTTTACAAGCGCCCGATATATCCTGCTTTCTAGCAACCCCCACAGTTATCTACCGTATTGGGCCGCTCAAACACAGCGCAGACCAGTTTGTGGATTCATATCCAAAAAACCCCATATCTGGTCTTCCCAATAACAGACTCTCACCACTCTAATTGCTGCTAGAATGATCTATCTAGCAAGACGCTCAACGTCTGCTGATCCGCCCTGTCAGTCCCTTCATTGACTGCCTTTATCTTACCGTATTCAATATAAAACACTTCTACTCGCATATACAGCTATTAACCATACTGCACCTGCATATATCTCTTTACTTATCACAAAATATCTCCCATCTCGACCACTCTGCTCTGCACTATTACAAGAATTTCAGTGGGCTGCTCCCATCCTATGGAATGCCCTTCCACGCACAATAAGACTCTCCAATAGCCTCCAAACTTTCAAGTGTTCCTTGAAAACTCACCTCTTCGGGCAAGCCTATCATATTTAAGTTCTACACGCATAACCTTTTGAGGCACTTATGTATTATATAGCTTCCCTTCTGGACTTGTAACTCGGTGTGACTGCTATGCTATCCCTGGTGCCTGTCCTTGTGTTTCCCTCCTATCTCCCTATAGATTGTAAGCTTGCAGCAGGGCTCTCCTACCTCAGGGTCTGTCTGTTGTTACCCAGTTTGTTTTATCACTGTCTACTATTGTAAAGCGCAACGGAATCTGCTTTATAAGAAACTGTAAATAAATAAATAAATAAATAAATAATGGATTAAAGCCTATATTCTTCAGCAATGCAGTGTCACCCAGTGGCTAGAGCAAACCCAATTTTGAAAATATTATATTATATCGCGAGATAGACCGAATGTTTGCATAAGGATTTGGATGGATATGGAACTGCAATATTACATGGTCATCCAATATGCCCATCCTATGGTCCTCACCATACCACATGCACTCGACAGCCTGCACTCCCCCACTCACTGCTCGTATGGTCCATTATAATAAAATGGCCTGTTTGTCTCCATCATATTCCCTAGTCAACCTGCAATGGGGAAACCCAACATTCCTTTTCAGTCTCTCTCCAACATGTCAGCAAGTTAGTCTAAAGTTGGCTTCTTACTCCTGAAACCTTTCCTGAGATCTGGGATCTTCCTTCCATACAAGGACTTTTCCTGGGTTCACTGGAGAGCAGTTCCACCAGTACCTAAAGATCAGACCCTTTTTGCATTTGATGGAATCATGCCTTTGATGAAGAACTGTCCCCAAAAGGTTACAGTTACACAGTAGTTAAGGCTGAATAAAGACTTCTGTCCATCGAATTGAAACTTTGGTTAGAGGGTATGGCCTATTTGTTATATCCCTACATATAAACTGTGTATTCTGATTTAATTTTGGACAACTTCTTATTGGTTGTACCCCTGGATGTTTTTAACCAATAGATGTTTGTCCAACCTTATTTTAAATTATTGTTTTAAATTATTATTTATTATTATTTATTGTGTCTGCCGACACCACCTCTCCAGGAAGAGAGTTCCATAATTTACCTGCCCTGAACGTAAAAAAGTTTTTCCATCTAAGGTATCATAGCTACTCGCAGATGCCAGTGTTAATGTCAGATCACCGAGCCAGTGTTAATTTCATCAGGGATTTTCAATTTAGTTTTAGTCTGTCACTTTCCTAAAATTTGACGAAATTAAGTGTCACATTTTAGGCAATTTTTTTTATTTTGTCTTAGTCAAGTTTTAGTCAGTGGATTTTGACGAACATTTTTGTCTTTATTTTAGTAATTGATTTAGCCATAGCTTTGCAGTTTATTGATACTTTAATGGATTTCTATCATTCATCATTTTTATCATTTCATCATTCATTTATTATGCATAATTTGTATACCTTTCACTATGTGTTTAGTAATATATGTATCAAACAAGTAAAACAAAAATGCTATTTCCTTTACAGCAGGTCATTTATGTTGTGCAAATATCAATTCAAGTATACAATTGTTTTGTTTTTTTTTTTAATCAAAAAATGTAATTTAAATAATTAAAGAAAAATAAAACCTGCCTGATACAAGTAAGTAGTAGTACAGTACTAGTCTACTGCTAAATAAAACAAAGCTATAAGGATGCATACTGTATTATAATATATAGCTATTTAGATAAAGTTAACTAATTAGCTAGCTACATAAACTGACTGATTCAAATGACAAAGAGTTGTTGTGCAAGTAAGTAATCTAGGGCCAGAGAGGATGGGTAAAACGGTATAAAATACAGCAAAATATAGTATTATGCATTAAAGAATCCAAAAAAATCAATCACTTGAAAACTGTGGTGTCCTGATGAAAATGATACAGCATTTTCGTCTAGTCAATTTTAGTCATGACAACATGGACGAATATTTAGTCAACATTTTCGTTATTAAAAAATTCCTATTTTTGTTATCGTTACATTGTAGTCACAGAAAAAAAATATTCGTCGACAAATAGTTTTAGTCCTAATTTTCATCGCCGCACAGACAGGAAGAAAGACCGCCCTGTGTAAATCTACAAATGAATTGTAAAATATTGCAGATCACTATCCACCCGCAATACATACGCAATTTAATCACCATCTAATGAATTTTACAGCCTGCGCAAATGTAAATCTGACCCTATAGGACATCTGCGACAGAGACTGATCGAGGACAGTGCTGACATCACAAACTTCCTTAAAATGCCTGGGCACACATGATTATTTTGGCCACTCCCTTAAAATGCCAGTTGCCACCCTCAAACGCTGGTTTCTTATCGACCTCAGGCCATATTGCAATTACTAACCATTTACAATGTCTGTCGATATTCACCCTCGCACACTTCGCTCCGTACTTATGTGCAGTCATTCGATAATCGATCCATCTGTGGATCAACTCTGAATCAGGCCCTAAATGTGTATCCGGCCTTGGAGAACATTTAAAGGTGTTATCTCCATTAAAGAAACTGCTTACAAATTGCTTTATTAATGACATTATGGGGGTGATTCACTAGTGATTAGTGTGGCCAATCCCGGGATCGGCGGGATCCCGAGATTTGGAATAAAAAAGTCCGGGATTTCAATCCCGGGATTGGAGAATCCAATCCCGGGATTTCGGGATTAGACTGCGCATGCGCAGTCTAATGCCGGGCAGCGTTTGAGCACTCGCTCAGACGCTGCCAGGCTGTTCCCGTAAAATGACCCGGCGTGCGGCCTGCGTAGCGTGACAGTAGAGGTCACGCTGCGCAGGCCACACGTCACCAGTGACCGCCCACCTACCCGCCGGCCTGCCCGCCTCTTCTCAGCCTGCCCGCCTCTTCTCCGCCGCCCGCCTGCACGCCAGCCTGCCTCCGCCCACCTGCCTGCTGTCTTCGATGGAGGTGCACTTGCCGGGAGGCACCGTGCACCTCCAAACCCACTCCCGGCCGCCCGCTCCCTTATGTAAGTAGATGTGCGGGTCGGCCAGGGTGGGTCCAATGCTAATAATGGGCTTTTTGGTTTGGATGCCAATCCCGGGATTGAGCATTTTTCCATCCCGGGATTGAAAAAATGCCCCGGAATTGGCATCCCTACTATCGGGCCAAATTTGGCCCCGTTCCAATGGTGGGGGTGTGCACATACGCATATTTGTGCATTCGCAGACCCCCTGTGCAAACGCCATCCAGCCAGTATCACACTCGCCGAAGCGTTTGCACGGGTAGGGGAGCTGATTTAATGAGCCATTCACAGTTTCACGATACAGACACCGGCCTGAAGCAAGGAAACGTACAGCGTTTAATGGGCTCCCCCATGAAAACAGTGGGTGTTCCCCTGGGAATGCAGGCGGGCTGATGCCTGCTCGGGGCAGGCTGCTGACGTCACATGATGTCAGTGCCCACTCCCTCTTCGCCAAAGAGTCAGCGCCAGCCCCCTCTTCGCCAAAGAGTCAGCGCCAGCCCCCTCTTCGACAAAGAGTCAGCGCCAGCCCCCTCTTCGACAAAGAGTCAGCGTCAGCCCCCTCTTCGACAAAGAGTCAGCGCCAGCCCCCTCTTCGCCAAAGAGTCAGCGTCAGCCCCCTCTTCGGCAGACTCCAAGTAGTAGTAGTAGTACGTTTATTTATAAGGCGCCTTTCCAAGGAAATAAAAGTAAGTTTAGACTGACTTTTATTACCGAAGGGGAGAGAAATTATTTGGTGGTGTGTGTGTGGGAGGACAGGCATTCGTCTGAGTGGCGTTTATGGGTTCGTTAGACAGCGAATGTCCGCTGCTTAGCTGGCCTTGTCCCAGCTCAACTACATGGTATCTATCCTGATCCCTCGGAGGATTTGCTTAAAGCTCCAATTGTTTTTCTTCCAGATTCTTAAGGACAAATTTACTACCATTCAAGCTTGAACACACATGTACGAATCAATGCTCCAACGGCCAAACTAGCTGGGACTTTCCATGGGCACCACTACAAATGAAAATGTACCACAATTAATTTCTACATAGCTGCCGTATATCTGCTCAACATGCACTTTTCAAACAGAACAGCTTCTGGGCCGTGTGTTTGGGGAAGCATGCACGGAACAGGCAAATCTGGGCAGTGCTTCTTTGTGTAAAACTTATAGAAAGGGTTTAATATTTTTCTTTTTTTGAAACTGTGTGGGATGCCCCCATTTAAGCATAACCAGCCCAGGGCACTTTGAGTGGGTGCCAGTTCTAAAAATACAATGGAAAAATGGTGTAGGATTCTCCTAAATTTAAAGAACCAACACCAGCCTCCTGGACTGGTCATAGGGCCTGATTCAGAGTTAATCGCTGATCAGCGACTTCACAATCCAACAACTGCGTGGTAGCCGTATGGCACAGGCGTGGCCGCAAATAGTGATTAAATTAAATTCCTGACCTCTGTGAACTTGCAGTTTGATTGACAGGAAGCTGGAGGTTCTGGATGTGGTGGAAAAACTGCAGGCGCATCCAGGCTTTTGAGGAGGGTCTATGATGTCAGCGATGACCTGTCTCAGTCGCAGAGTTGTGGAAGGGTCAGACTTAATCCCATTTCCACTGGAAAAATCATTTGATGGTTCATGAACTGCGACATGATTTGTGGGTGGATAGCGAATAGCGATCCATTCACAATTCAGCAATGAGGGTCTTCTCTTTAAGGCTGGTTTGCGACTTCTCAGATATACGATCAGGTCTAAATCAGGCCCATGGTCGCAAAAACACACTGGAAAAAGGATGTAGGGGTCATTGCCAGGAAGTTCATGCCACAGATAGGGGACATATTTATACTGGTCCCTGCGGCAGTAGCATTAATCCCCAGGTAGTCAGCCCTGTCCGGGGTATCCTGTGGGAGTGGGGATCCCCCGATAAAGGGGTTTCCTCTCCAGGCCACCCAAGGGGCAGGTCTAAAGTATTTAGCGTAATATTTCTTTTACTGGAGGGACTACAGGTACCAGTGGGTCCTTAATGCTTAGCATGCTGGTACTTGTGGTTCTCCAAGTACCAGCATGCAGGGGCGGGCTGGCTGGACCCTTTAGTTCCACCAGTAAAACATATTATGAACTTTTTTTTTTTTTACACTTGACTGCTATGAACTTGCCACCCACAGCCGCAGGGAGGTGGGCATAGTACCGAGCTTCAGCCCTGACTCTTGGGTGGCCGTGAGGGGTCTTTTATTGGGTAGGGCTTTTTTCTAGGGAGTCCCCATTCCCCCAGGGGACCCCAGCCAGGACTGACTAGTTTGGGCGGAGGGTAATACTACAGCTGCAGGGACCAGTATATAAACATGTCCCCTGGTTGTGGCATGTGGTACTTCCCTGGGCAGTGGAGCCTAGGGAAAAAACACGTCCTTCTCCCCTACCCCATATGTTTGGAACTAGGACCGGTCCAAGAGTCCGATGCTGGTTCTTTAAATACAGGAAAACCCTTTATTTTTAGAACCAGTACCAGCTCAAAGAGACGGAGGCTGGTTATGCTTAGTAGGGGGAACCCCACACGGCATGCTGTCCTGAAGTCAACAGTGTCTAGGTCGGCAGTCAAAAGGTCAACCACTATTGGTCGACAGCCAAAAGGTCGACACATGAAAAAGGTCAACATGCATTAGGTCGCAATGAAAAACTCTTGGCATGGAAAAATGTCAACATGATTTCATGATTTTTTAAAATTTCAACCCACTTGTTAATAATTTACCTTCCCTGTGGGTATAGAGGGAGAATATAATAGGGTGACGAGAGCAGCTTGGCATCCTGCCTGAAGCACACAGTACACTTATACAGTGTCTATGTCGACATAGATACCCAAAATTGTTAAAAATACCCATCCAAACATTACGAATCCGGAAAACACAGGAGCAAATACAACTGTGTACGTTCATAACTAGCCATGTTTAAACTTGGCTGAAACACGAATACAGGTTGAGTATCCCCTATCCGAAATGCTCGGGACCACGAGCATTCCGGATAGGGGAATTTTTCGTTTTTTGGAATACATTTTTTTTGCCATACTTACCTGTCCCCTGATGGTGTCCGGTGGTCCCTCGGCGTCCACGCAGTCCCCGGGCGTCCACAGCAGGCCTCCGGCATCTTCTCTGGGTCTCCAGCGGTCCCATGAATGCATTGCGCGGGTGTGCGCAATGCATTCCTGGGACCGCTGGAGACCATGGAGAAGATGCCGGAGGCCTGCTGTGGACGCCCTGGGACTTGGTAAGTATGAAAAGAGGGTTAGGGGGAAGAAAAATAAAAAATTATTCGAATGATTCCGAAAACCACGGTTTTTGGAATAATTCGGATAATGGATGCCCGGATACAGGATACTCGACCTGTAATAGTAAAGCTAACCCTTAGTCCAGTGGTTCCCAAACTTTTTTGAATCCTGGCACCCTAAAGTATCTGAATTTTTTTTCATGGCACCCCAAGGACAAAAGAAGTTAGGTTCAATTATGTGGGGAGGGACAGAATTTACGGTACTTGTGTAATATCTGGGCGCCCGATTAGTGGCATACAATTCATGCGATGCAATTTTTCATTGTAAAGACCCGATTTTTAATTGTATAGTCACCCATGGGTGATTTCCTACCCCCACTATCCAACTACGTATGGATTTTATATAGTGTGTCGAGCGGAGCGAGCCCGAAGCGTGGCGAGCGGACGCAGAATACATGTAAAGTAATTCGCGTCCGCTCGCCACGCTTCCGGCTCGGTGGCTCGCTGCGCTCGCCACACTATATAAAATCCTCTCCATGCATAGTTGGATAGTGGGGGTATGAAATCACCCATGGGTGACTATACAATTAAAAATTGGGTCTTTACAATGAAAAATCGCATCGCATTCCTTAAGTAATGGCATTCAATGAAAAAATCGGGCGCCCAGATAATACACAAGTACCGAATTTGCTTCTGTTTGTAGACATAATTATGACTAGCAGCCACCAGCACTGGTTTTGTCTGTTACATGGGCAACATGGACCGTGTAATGGTTAGCATTACTGCCTTACAGCCCTGGGGTCATGGGTTCTATCCCCACCTTTGCCGTAACTGTGCGGAGTATGTGTGCAGGGCAGTACGGATGGTGTAATGGTTAGCATTGCTGCCTCACAGCACTGAGGTCATGGGTTTGATGCCCACCATGGCCCTAACTGTACAGAGTTAGTATATTCTCCCCGTACTTGCGTGGGTTTCCTCCGGGTACTCCGGTTTTCTCCCACACTCCAAATATATTGGCTTCCAACAAAATTAACTCTATAATGAATGCGTGTGCGTGTACATGTGGTAGAGACTGATGTGACCATTGAAATATTCTATGTAAAGCGCTGCGGATTGTGTGTGCACTATATAATTACTGGTAATTAATAAATAAAGCCAGCTAACTTCCTTTAACCCCTTGAGTGGTGGGTTTTGCTGGGGCAGGACAAACCTACCAGGGCAGGTTTGTCCTGCCCCAACAAAACCCACCACAGAAATGATGAAAATCCTACACTTTCCAATCCCGTTCATCTATTGAAGAGGCAAATTGAAGATTTCCAACAAGATTTCCACAATCCTGGCTGAGCAGAGAAATAGGGCAATCCATTGTCTATATATAGACCCCAAAAGTGTCCAACGCAATGCTGAGCTTTTTCTTGCCTCAATGGCAAGGCACACCTGGATTGTCTATCAGAAGACACGGTACTTGTGTAGTATCACGGCTCCCACGATGGGCATCGTATAGGAAAAATCGCATCGCATGCCATCACATGCGATCCGATGCGATGCCATTTTTCACAGAAATAATTGACATGTGTTAAAATCATGTTAAATGCACCCCAAAGGGCATTTGTTACTGTACCACCCCCACTATGAACGCAAACCCGAAGCGTGGCGAGCGCAGCAAGGCCGCGAGGGGCGGCGGTACGCGTCCTACTACCTTTTCATACCCCCACTATCCACGTCGGCGTGGAGTTGAGAATAGAAAGTGTGGCGAGCGCAGCGAGCCACCGCGCCCGAAGCGTGGCGAGCGCACGCGAATACCTGTAAAGCCCGCGAGGGGACGTGGATACCTGTAAAGGTATCCGCGTCGCCTCGCCACGCTTCGGGCTCGGTGGCTCACTACGCTCGCCACACTTTCTATTCTCAACTCCACGCCGATGTGGATAGTGGGGGTATAAAAAGGTCGCAGGACGCGTACCGCCGCCGCTCGCCACGCTTCGGGTTGGCGTTCATACATATGGCATGCGATGGCATGCAATGGGAGCCGTGATAGTATACAAGTACCGAAGACACTTGGGAGGACTTTGCCCAGGTAAACCATTCATGATCCCCAGGGATAACAAGCGATTGAGGCTTTCTTGTTGGAGATTATAGGAAGTGTTTTTTTTTTACCTTAGCCTACTGTATATAAGCAACTTCCTGTGGCCTCAGACCTTTTGGCAGCCAAATATCCAGGAATTACTAGGAATAACACTTGAGTGTGAGGTGGTCTTATGCAGAAACTGAATGATTACATTCATGCTGGAATTATTTGGAGCCATACAAGCAGAGATAGCCAGCCCTAATGGAAATGAGGTTGGCTGTGGAGAACATTGTTCGAGTGCATCCAGAAAGTATTCACAGCGATTCACTTTTTCCACATTTTGTTTTTACAGCCTTATTCCAATATGGAATCATATCTTTTTTTCCCTCAAAATTCTACACACAATACCCCATGATGACAATGTGTAGAAAGGTTTTTGGAGATTATTGCAAATTTCATAAAAACAAAAATATAAGACATCACCTGTACATACACTGTAATTCACAGTCTTTGCTCAATACTTTATTGATGCACCTTTGGCAGCAATTACCACTTCAAGTCTTTTTGAATATGATGCCACAAGCTTGGCACACCTATCTTTGGGCAGTTTTGCCCATTCCCCTATGCAGCACCTCTCAAGCTCCATCAAGTTGGATGGGGAGTGTCAGTGCACAGCCAATTTCAGATCTTTCCAGAGATGTTCAATCCGATTAAAGTCTGGGTTCTGGCTGGACCACGTAAGGACATTTACAGAGTTGTCCTGAAGCCACTTTTTTGATATCTTGGCTGTGTTCTTAGGGTTGTTATCCTGATGAAATATGAACCGGCCCAAGGCTGAGTTCAAGGGGTGTATTATGACCTTCCGACAGTCAGGATTCCAATGATCATTAGACCAACATCAGAATCCTGACTGCCGGAACTCTGAACGGGGGCGAGCGATACGAAGTCCCTTGGAATCTCGCTGGATTCGCCACACTGCGGGTTTGGTGGCTCACCACAGGATCTTTTCTCCCTCTATGGGGGTCGTGGACCCCCACGAGATAGAATAGCCCCTGTAAGTAAGTAGGGATCCTGGCTGTCAGGCTTATAACAATCAAAATTCCGGCGGTGGTCTACTGAACATCGGAATCCCGACTGTAGGGAGGCCATCTGGCAACCAAGGTCAAGAGTGCTCTAGAGCAGGTTTTTATCCAGAATGTCTCTGTACATTTCTGCATTAATATTTCCCTGTATCCTGACGTATCCCAGTTCCTGCCGCTGAAAAACATCCCCACAGCATGATGCTGCCACCTCCATGCTTCACTGTAGGGATGGTATTTTTCTGGATATGAGCGGTGCCTGGTTTCCTCCAAACGGGACATCTGGCATTCACGACAAAGAGTTCAATCTTTGTCTCATCAGGCCAGAGAATTTAGTCTTTTAGATGTATTTTAGCAAACTCCAGGTGGGCTGCCATGTGCTTCTTACTAAGGAGTGGCTTCTGACTGGCCACTCTACCACACAGGTCAGTCAGAAGAGATTGTTGCAGAGATGATTGTCCTTCTGGAAGGTTCTCCTCTCTCCACAGAGGAATGCTGTAGCTCTAACAGAGTGACCATCGGGTTCTTGGTCATATCCCTGAATAGGGCCCTTCTCCCCAGATCGCTCAGGTTAGACTGGCGGCCAGCTCTAAGGAGAGTCCTGGTGGTTCTGAACTTCTTCCATTTACGGATGACGGAGGCCATTGTGCTTATTGGGACCTTCAAGCAGCAGATATTTTTCTGTTCCCTTCCTCAGATTTGTACCTTGAGACAATCCTGTCTCGGAGGTCTACAGACAATTCCTTTGACTTCATGCTTGGTTTGTGCTCTGACATGCACTGTCAAGTGTGGGACCTTATATAGACAGGTGTGTGCCGTTCCAAATCATGTCCAATCAACTGAATTTACCACAGATGGATGCCAATTAAGCTGTAGGAACATCTCAAGGATGATCAGTGGAAGCAGAATGCACCTTAATTCAATTTTGAGCTTCTTGGCAAAGGCAGTGAATACTTATGTACATGTGATTTCTTAGTATTTTTATTTTTAATAAATTGCAAAAATATCCAAAACTTTTTTTCACGTTGTCATTATGGGCTTATTATTGTGAGTAGAATTTTGAGGGATAAATGTATATATTCCATTTAGGAATAAGGCTGTAACATAAAAAAATGTGGAAAAAGTGAAGTGCTGTGAATACTTTCCAAATGCACTGTATACAACCAGAGTAGAAAGAGAAGTGGGTACATTAGAGTCTCTAGTAGGGATGTTCTGAGCCAGAAGCCGGGGGGTATGCGCATGCGCGGTTAGCACTGACCCCTGCCAACCCCGCTGACCGAACTGCCCCAGCGGCAGTGCGATCCATAGTCCATAGGCTACCGCCATATCAGAATGGCGGTAGCCCAGGGATGCGAAGTGCTGCTGCCCGATGTTGATACATCGGGCAGCTGCGCATCCCCATAGAAACCTATGGGGGGTGCGGCCGGCGGCAATGCAGGAGGGATTGCAGCAGGGATCAGCGATTCCTGTTTCGGTCCCTTCTACATACATTTGGGTGATACATAATATTTAAGGCTAACCTCCGAAAACAAGCCACAAATATTGACTGATAAATGGGCCCCTAAGTGACACCAAAATTTTGAATGGTAGTTTATATGAAAGATATAGTTTACGGGCATATCAGATTAGCCCTGATTGTGGCTGTGATTTTATAGGTGAAAGTCTCACCAAGATGTGACTTTAAAGATACTTGGGAGAGACCCCACTGGCAAAACTGAGAGCAGGGCCGGCGCTACCTGCTCAGCAGAGGATGAACAGCAGGGAGTAGAGGCACTCCCCCTGCTCTACTGTCCTCTGTAGCTGTCAGCTGCCGCTGTGCCTGTCACACTGCATGACAGGCAGTGGCGCGGGCAGCACAAACCTCCCTCTTGGCTCCTAATAACCTGGTCAGCGTAGGGACTGAAAAGGGTTGTGGCTTCAGGGATGGAGGGGGTGGGGCTACAAGGGACAAGAGCTACTAATGTCGGCAACTGGTGTGGGCATATGTATTGGCAGCGCTACTACTGGTGTGGGCGTTATGTATAAGCAGAGTTACTACTGTTGGCAACTGGTGTGAGTATTATGTATAAGCAGCACATAATGTGTAATAGGCATTACGGTGTGCTGTATATCGTGTAAGGGGCATCATGATGTATAATGGGCATTACTGTGTGGTATAATGTGTAATGTAGCATTATGTGTTCTGGGCATTACGATGTTATTGGTACTTTTATATGGCCACGCCAGTTCCCCATGAAGTCACAGTACTAAATTTTTGCCGTGCGCCTCCGCCGTGCACTTTCCCTGCTTTGACTGTGGTGGTGGGGCAGTCACCAATTCCCTTTCTGGCACAGGGCACATAATAGCTACTTACGGCACTAGTGTTGTGCAAGGCGAATAAGATTGTGCTACTGTGTGGTGTTATTTGGAATGGGGTAATTTTGTGTGGCCATGCCCCTTCCTTGTAAGACCACACGTCTTTGTTTCGGTGTGCGCTGTCCCTTTGTAAAGTATGGGAGGGCGCCAAACACCCTAGCACCGGCCCTGACTAAGAGAGAAGTTCATATATTTGTGCAAACAGGTTCTAATGATGTGTAATAAAAAGTCATTTGTGGTGAAGAATGCCATATGTTGTTTTAATTAGGGATATGTTTGGTTAGAGTATGGTAGATTAGTCTAAGCTTGGACGGAAGATAGGCCACTACCATAAAGGCAAGTGAACCGTAAACAGGCAAATTATTATTATAGCTTATTTATATGGCGCCACAAGGTTTCCGCAGGACCTAAAAATACATAAATGAGCAAAAACAAGAAAACAACTACTTACAGTACCAGGCAATTTAGCACAAGTACATGGTAAATAAAGCTAGTTGCATTAGGGGAGAGGACACTGAAATAAATATTAGGGTGGCAGAGACCTAGGGTTAGGTGCTGTTGAAAGGAGTAAAAAAGAAAAAAATCTATGAGAGGAAAAAGCACAGAAGGAAAAAGGGACCTGCCTGTGAGAGCTTACAGTCTAAAGGGTAGGGGCAGGCAGACAGAAGTGACACAGCAGGGGTAAAAGTGAGCATAAATAGAAGGTCCGGATGAGGGATGGCTGGATTTAATGAAAAAGTGGGTCTTGTTTAAAGTTTTGTGAGGTGGACAGTATGATAGGGCGGGGTAGAAAATTCCAGAGATGAAGAGAACAATGGGCCAATATTGGTGGCAGGAATGGGAGGAAGTAACCAGTTGGCAGGAGAGTGCCTTTATGGAGTGAAGAGGGCGGTTGAAGTAGATATTGGAAGTTGAATTAGCTCACCTAAAGAAAACGTAAAAAGGAAAGGAAAAGTAGAGGATCAAGAGCAAAGTCTTTGGGGACACCTAAGGGTGTATTCAATGATTTTTGCTAGCTGTGACAGCGAGCAAGGTCAGTATTCATCTTACCCCCTGCACATGCCGTTTTCCCCCTCGCTAGGTTTTTGTAGCGAAGGGGAAATGGTGTGTGCAGCCACTAAAACAGCGAGGCTCGCAGCTCACTTATTACTGTTATTATATTATGTCCTCTCCTGCTCATGCTCCTCATATAATTTTTATAATGTTTTTTGATATACTTATCTTAATTATCATCATACATGTGCCAATTGGTTTGATCATTGTTTTATTCAGAAGGGTATATAAACCCTACAGTACCCACACCATGAACACCTTGATAAAGCCAGAGACCTGGCGAAACGCGTTGGTGGACCAGAGGAATACCCACATCCAGTTCCCAAACATCATTGCATTCCATTTTCTGGATCCGGACCAGTTTCCTCCTTGTTTGCAGTCCTATTTGTGACCACCGGCAACCATCAGGTGCCCCTCCATCTGGGGCCTCCATTTGCCCGAATCAGGATACGGGTGTTACACCAGGAGAGTGCTACTCCATAAAAATCCTGTCCCATAACCACACTGGACACATTGGATACAAATTCACAGCTTTTCATTTTGGAGACAACATAGGAACAGACCAATCGATACATGGTTTCTACTGAATACGGTACCGTATGAACTGGACTACACTTCTATTCCTCTTCTTTTAACCCCCCCCCCCCCCTCTCCCCTTCATTTGGGGAAGAAAGGGAGCTTTGACTTTTTATGTTTTTTAATAAATATTTCATATTTTTTTCACCCAATTGGCACTACATGTTATTTCTGTAGAATTGTTGTTATTTAGCGCAGTGTACCCCTGTGTTTTCTTTGTATTCTAACAGGGGCTGAAAACCCCCTTCTCCACACTGCAACTTGGCAGAGCACCTCTTATCCATTGCACCCCCTACACCAGTGGCTAACTTGTTACCCACTACCTTTCTCAATGAGGCGGGCTCCCTGCATTAGCCACGAGCCTCACTCGGCATGGGTGTTAAACGGTGAGGATTGCTTGTTTTTGGCCATCCCCACCATTTAACCCCTTCGCCGGCCGCATTGAATACGGCCCCTACTGTTAGTGCAAATGCAGGGGAGGAGGAGTCATGAGAGTAGATAGAAACCTTTCAGTGGTTGGAGATTTAGGAGAATAGCCAGGAGAGAGCAGCATCATGCAAACCAAGGGAGTAAAGGATTTGGAGAAGGTGATCGACAGTGTAAAAAGCAGCAGAGGTCAAGCAGCAGTGGCCCTTAGATTTGGCTGCATGGAGGTCATTGCAGACTCGTGAGGACAGTTTCAGTGGAGTGGAGAGGACGAAAGCCACACTAAAATGGGTCAAGCAGGGAGTGGAAGGAAAGAAAGGAAGTAAGGTGGTTATAGACAATACACTGAAGGATGTACAGTTACTAAGCTCCTGAGCAACTCATCTGGTTACAAACATACAGTGGTCTGTTTTTAAGAAGAAATTCCAGTATTTTACTAAGCTCTAGGATTTGCAGTGCAGTGCTTACAGGATTTGTGTTTTAGGATGATGAGCACATTCGTGATTGGCAACTTAGATTGCCGGCAGCCGAACACTGCCGAACATGAAGCATGCACATATCTGTGCAGTGCTTCTGTGTGCAAAAGTTAAATTTCAAAAACACAGAATGGGGTCCCCCCTCCTAAGCGCTGGTTCTAAAAATGCAGGTGAAAAATTAAACAATAGGGGAACCCTATACAAAGTGCCAGCACCAGGCTCATGCACCAGTCCTGGTTCTAAAAATATGGGGAGGGGGAAAGAATGTACGAGTCCTCTGTATTTTCTTAAGCCAGCAATGGGATCCACTAGCCAGTAAGGCAATGCCACAGCCGGGGGACACGTTTATACCTGTTCTGCGGTTTTAGCATTAACCCCCAATGATTCATCCTTGGCCATGGTCCCTGGGAGAGTGAGTAACCCCCCTTCAGGGAACCCTACAACCAGGGCTGAAGACCAGAGCCATGTCCAGCACCCCTGAGATGTGGGTGCAGAGTTCATAGCGTTAATATTGTGTTTTACCTGTGACATGCCGGTATTATTACATTTTATTTATAAAGGCGCCACAAGTAATTTGCAGCGTCATGCATAGGGGCGATTCAGACCTGCTTGGTCAGTTCTCTGGGCTTACCCTCGCGAACGCAGGAGTGCCTCTACCTGCTTGTGGTGGGCGGCTGATGTCACATGACATCAGTGCCCGCCCCGAATTCGGCGGGAAGTGTACCCTAGAAAAGTCAGTCCAGCCTGACGTTTCTTTACGAACAGTAGGAAAATCATTCGATGATGAGCGACCATCAAATGATTTATCCTTCTTGCGGCCGCATGCGAGTGGATGTGTAAGTGTACACATCCACTCGCATGCTGCTGTGGGGATTCGCTCGGCAGGGGGGCAGACATTCGCCAGGGTGGCGTTTACCTGCTTGAATATAGTGAATATACGCAACCTAGCGAACAGGTCTGAATCGGGCCCATAGTGCACATATAAGTAACAATAAGCAGCCCAATTCTCAGTACACATTGCAGCTGGGATGTAGAGAAGCAGAGGAGCCGTCTGCATTCTACCAGGGGTAGAGATGAATGAACACAAGTGAGAAGCGATGCGGGTATAGATGGTAGGTGAGTAAGAGAGCTGTAATTGAAATGCAAGAAGAGTGCCGTGAGAACAGGAGGGAAGAGGACCCTGCTCCAAGGAGCTTACAGTCTAGAGGGAGGGGGGAGACAGACCTGGGGACATGAGGTGGAGAACCACAAGTACCAGCATGAAGAGCATTAAAGGGGCCGCTAGTACCTGTAGTTCTGCCTTATGCACATACATCTGACACATATTTAAGCAAATCCCTCGTAGCCCATTAGTTCTCTTATCTAATACTATCCGTAGGGTACCTGTAAAATAAACGAAAAAAAACAAAACCATAATAACCTAAACCAGTGTAGATAGGTTCTCAACATTCCAAATAGGCATCCAGGTGTTAACAAAAAAACATCGCAAGTGGTTTGACACATATTAAGCTTTGTGGTTTGTAGTAACCTGCAGGTTCCCACATATACACTTCTATGGGGATATTGTGTGCATAGAAGCGTATGGCTCCACTTGAGTGACAGCTAGGCGGAATTTGGCCAACTAGGATAACGCTATTACGTTGCACTTCCATAATGGCTGATGGGTCTCCAAGTAACAGACATGGAGGCCCTTCATTTAGGGAAAATAATCCATGTGTATAGATGGATTCTTTTCAGTTCACTTAGTTCAGGACTTGTGGTTTTTTTTTTTAACTGCTGGATGCCTACTTGGAATGAAGAGGATCAATATCCACTGGACTATATGAGTATGTTACTGATATCCTATGGATTCTACTGGAGAAGAGGACTGAAGGGCTAGAAGGATGAAGGTGAGTATGTGTGAGTGTGCATAAGTGTGTAATAAAACTTTACTGTTATACTTTGTTCATCTGAATGATCTGTGCATGCTTCTCCAAACATGCCAGCCGAAAGATATTCTATTTGAAAATTGTATTTTGAGCCTAATACAAAACATGGGAGTATTTGTAAAAATTAATCTTCGCAAATTTCTGTCGAGTTTGACCGATGGTCTATTGATTTGTACATGTGTGTTCTACCATGATATTAGTTCGGATTTGACAAAAAACTCTGCTGTGCTTTATAAATGACCAAGATGATGGCAGAGAATGCACTCTCGAATCAACACAAATGAGAGTAAATTTACCCCAAGGAGTTAGGTTCAAATAAGAAAGTGTCTGGAATTCTGGGTATGACAGTCTTTTAACAATGGGAAAAAGAAGACACCTAATGGGGTATACACACAGGCTGATTTCAGGGATTTTTCTAAGCAATCTGGCTAGATCGCTTAGAACTTAAGCACATATCGCCCTGTGTATACCCCCCCCCCCCCCCCGACGACAGCCATGTACGGTCTGGCGCATCACCAGAGAACACTGTTCCACAGAGATCGCTCAGCACACATCGCTGGTGCATACCATGTGTGCTGAGCGATCTGTGCTAAGCTAGATCACTTAGCAAGAGGCATCCATCGCCCATGTGTACAGGGCTTAAATTGTAGATACCTATTGGACATTAATCCGATATTGGTTTAGGAATATTTAATTTACACATACATCTTAGGTTAAAATACATTCTTTTATGTCAACATGCTGCATGTCCATGTTTCGACAGTGTTGACGTTCTCATGTCAACCTTATGCGGGTCAACATGAGAACTGTCGACCTAACATACCCCGCCAATCTCCAATTTTTGTATTTCTAATCATATGTTCAAGTTGCAGAGTTCTAATTTGATGTAATAAATGTGAAGAAGTAACTGACCGGTTGCTATGGGCAACGCCTCCACCGCTAAAAATGAGCAGTTTAGTAAATATACAGCATAGTGAACAACAGAACATGCTGGAAATTATGGTTTATTGTCAAGCAGCCGATCTTGGATGGTCAGATTGTTGCCCCTTCATCTGTATGTAGAGTTGCAGGTTGTCATCTTCCTTTGTTCATTTAGGTATATGTGTTACCCTTTCAGTGATAAAAAGCCAGATGTATCAGGTTTCAAAAAGTAATAAAATGGAGAGTGATAAACGGTCAGACAATCAGCTCCTAACTGCCATGTTACAGGATGGCTTTGAAAAATGACAGGTAGGTGCTGATTGGCTGGTTGTTTATCACTCCAATTTATCACTTTTTGAAGATTGATGGATCTGGCCAAAACGCTGAAAAAATTGCATCGCCTGTTCACTAACATATATGTAATATGGGGGAATTAATTTGTTGTCAGCCTAAAGGTGCCCATACACTTGCCCGATTTGGGCCAATATATCGGCCCAAATTGGATGTATTTGACATTCCCTCTAACCTGATGCGCGGTCTTGTGCGCATCAGGTCAGGGTGGGGAGGTCGGACGGGCTGCACATTAAATCTGTCAGATTTACCCAACAGTAGCACATTGTGGGTGATTTGTAGCATCCTTGATGTGTCGGTCCTATCCACAGCTGCTTCACCGCTGGCACTCAGGTATGTGCAGCAGCGGGGTCCAGGCAGCGTGGATCCAGGCAGTGTCGGCTGGGAGCTTGTAGCGCTATTTGCCGGGTGGCAGAGCTGGAAGTGCTGTTGAATTTGAAAACATACTTTGAAAAGATAGACTGGACGGTGATTGGCTGAGAGAACTCAGCCAATCAGCATCCACTCGATCTTTTCAAAGTACAGTATGTTTTCAAATACAGCAGTGCTTCCCACCCCTCCACCTGGCAAATAACGCAACAAGCTTCCAGCCGCCACTCCCCGGATCTCCGCTGCCTGGACGCCCCTCTCCCAACCCTGCTGACCTCCCCCCACCAACGCAGCAGCTCCCCAGGATCGCATGCGATTTATTGCATATAAAAATGGCACATCAAGTGCCAAATCGCAAACGAGCCTCCCAGGGAGCTGCCAGGGGCTCTCAAGGGCAAACTGGCTAAGGACAAGTAGGACTAGTGTATGGGGACCTTTAATCTTGACAGGCCAGTATAATTGCGTTACCTTTTCGCCTTAGTCATTCCTGGCAGAAATGCTCATTTACACAGCAGGGAGTCTGCACTGTATACAGCGGATTACAGGGAATTAGCAAATGAATTGGGGGAATGTGAGGTCTTCATTAACTGCACTGATGCCCAGTAAACCCAGATCATTCACCTTTTGGCTCTATACAAGCCCATCTACTCATAGAACACATAAATCTACAAAGGACCGGATTACTATAGGCAGCAAGAGGATGGAATAGATTAGTGAATGATCATAAATACATAGATTATTTCCGAACAAGGCTCAATACAAATCCTTCCTCACATGGATAATGCCATTGATACCAATTGTCAAACACATTCACAAGGCAGAAAGATAGAGAGAAGTCAACATGTTATGGCAGAGTCTGAGCCAACTTTGCTATTAGAACAGTCTGGAGCACAGCTGAACTTGACATATGTGACAGGCAGAGCTGGAGAACATACAGTACATGCATGCAATGAGAGATTTGTGATTTGTTTAAGAAGGCTCAATCCAGATATGGTAGCCAAAGGGATCTTCTGCCATAGTTGCCTGTCGAATCAATGAGAGTCACAGCGAAGAGAGGAGCATGTGAGATATGTACACATGTGTATACTGGCACACTGTAGGAGGAGGGTTGGGATCATTTGGTCTACAGCATGATGGTCAACAGTCATTAGGTCGACACCATTAGGTCGACATGGGAAACGGTCGACATGGCTCTAAGTCAAAAGGTCATTAGTTCAACAATGTCTAGGTCGACAGTCAAAAGGTCGACATAGGGTTTTTCACTGGTTTTTTTTACCTGAATGTCCACACCGTCGACATGGACACAGTTTAAAGTGCACCGCTGCGCTTGCTATGCGTTGGGCACGGTGCCTCACTGCGCTCGGCACACTATTTTATTCTCCACCATGCCCTAGTGGATGGTAGGGCATGAAATACCGCCTGTCGGCACATGTCGGCTCAAAAAACAGTGAAAAACCCCATGTCGACCTTTTGACTGTCGACTTAGACCCAAGTCGACCGAATGGTGTCGCCTAATGACTGTCGACCATCATGCTGTAGACCAAATGACCGCATCCCGTAGGAGGGATGATAGTATTGTAAATAAGAATGTGCATTCAGTTATTGGTATTAGCCTATGTGGAAACCATATACAACCAATGTATCCACAATCAGAGAGGACGTGGTGCCCACTACTCAATATTTCAGAAAGACCTCACCCGTCTCCAGTGTTCATTTTTACAAGGGTTTTTAATGTAGTGTTATGTTGGGTAGACACCAGACCAATTTGGGCTCAATTCCCCCAATTTTGACACATCTTACAACCGTTTGTATGTAAAAAGAGCAGAATTGTACCGGTTTTCAATACGATTCCGATCCAATGCGCGCCCCCGCCGGTCGTAGGGTCGGTTTGGAGATTTTACCTGCTGCGCTAAAGATCCCTCAATCCGACTCCAATCGAATGAGGATATGATGCACATCGTGTGTGTTTTTGAACATAATACCATTGTGTGACCCTAGTCCTGCCCATTATTTACATTTCGAAGGGCAATCTGCAAGATGGTCCCATGATGTACTTTGCAAACACATGAAGCATCGGATCCTACTATCTAAGACCATCGAGATCGGATCAGATTGAGATCGTTTCACACAAATACACCATTTTTACACATCGTGGGCCGGGGACTGCCCAGGAGCTCCCGGGAAGTTCAAGGGAAATTGTTTTACAATTGTTGCATGATCTTGGTCATTCTGGTATGAACCTTACATTAGTCACTTACTTAAAATTGTAGTTGGTTTAGGGACATATCCGATAACCTGTGGTAATGTACTGCGGCTGATGGATTTGTCAGGACCTAAACTATTAGCCCTGATGCCAACTCTTTTCCCCCCGATGACGACACTAATCGGGGATGGGCAAGTGAAACTAAATCCTCAATAACTAAGAATTTTTTTCTGCCATAAATACATAGGTCCATGGCTTTACGTGGATCCCATATATTTGAGTGAAATGGGTACTTTTTCTTGCGAAAAAGGACTCTAATTGGATAGCTCACTAATAGTATCAACCATGGTATCCGGAACCTGTCCCAAAGCATGATGAGCCATGCGTGGGGATGCAGTTCACAAAAGGTGCATACACACAGGCATTTATCGCTGGCAATATGGTCGCTAATATTGCCAGCGATTGGAGTGTGCACCGGTGATAAATCGCCGGGTGCGCGCTCCCATTTTTAGCCCCCTTATGATCGCTGGTCGCAGGAGCTTGCTCCTGCGAACAGCTGATTCCCTCTGCGGCTCCCCCGGCAGAGGTTACCTTTCATCAGCGACCATCTCTGGTCGCTGATGAAAAGGAGACACTGAGCAATGTATTGCTGAGCAATATATCTCCCCCGTGTGTACACAGCTTAAGTGGAGGTCCAGGTGCTCATGTGTCCACATGGACGCCCCCAAAAAAAGTGAAAAACTTATGTCAACCTTTTTCGTCGATCTTTTGTCAAAGTAGATCTTTTGCTGTCAACCTAGACATTGGGGCAGATGTAAGAAGCAGGGAAAGAGGAGGATAAGTGAGCCAGTGGAGACATTACCCATAACCAATCAGCAATGAAATAACACCTATAAATTGCATACTATAAAATTATACAGAGCAGCTAATTGGTTGCCACTTCTCCTCTGGCTCACTTCTCCTCCCTTATCCCTGCTTCATACATCTGTGAGCTATAACATACCCCTTTAACTATAAATTTAATAATCTAGGCCAGGGGCAGCCAACTCCAGTCCTCGAGAGCTACCAACAGTTAACGTTTTTCATGTCTCCTCACAGAATCACAAGTGAAGGATTTAGCTCCACCTGTGGATCTTTTAAACTGTCAGTCGGTAATGAGTGCACCTGTGTACCTGCGAGGTGAGCTGGAAAATGTGAACTGTTGGTAGCTCTGGAGACTGGAGTTAGCTACCCCTGATCTAGGCTTAGTAGGCTGATAATGTATAACACACCTAGGGGGGTATTTAATGTCAAATCATAACCTCCCACATTCCCCCCAAAAATAGGTGAAAAACTCACGTACTGACCAGGATCAACCTTGTGCATATTGACCTATTATACCACACCCATAATGTTTGCTTGCAATGCAGATTACTGCCTCACAACACAGAGGTTCACAGTTCCCACCATGGTCCTGTGTAGAATCTGTATAATCTAACTACACAACGTGCAGAGGTTCCCTCAGAATAAACTGGATTCTTCCCACAGTCCAATAGTATACGGTCCGGTTCATTAGCTTCTGTCAAAAATAAACCCTATTGTGGGGGTACATGCGCATGCTAGGTGGCCCAAGTGGTTTTTTACCTGGCGTTAAAATTGTATGGGGTCTAATTACTAAGCCTTGAATATAGGTGAAGTGGATGGATAAAGTACCAACCCAGCAGCTCCTGTCATGGCACAGCCTGTACCATGGCAGTTAGGAGCAGATTGTCTGGTATTTTATATTCATCCAAGGCTCTGTATATAGACCCCCATGTTTCTATAAAAGTGACTGATGACAAGCCTTTTGGTTAATTTATCACAGAAATATTTATCATCTTGAAAAATAAAATATAAAAGCTGTAATATTTAATTTCTAATTATACTAATGCCATTAATATTGCAGCAGCGCTAACAGCTGTATATGGCTTTGGTCAAGAATGTTTTGTTTTGTGCCAGAACGGTTTTGATAGGCCCAAATCCACGACACTCTTTTAGCAACAAAGCTCTGTACAGGGACATTCGACTCTCTGGGCTACAATAAGCAAAGGCCTGGTTCTGTTTATAAAATATGCCGTTGCCAGATATGCAGGCTGAGCTTCCAGCTCTGATTGGGCACAATCAGTGCATTTTGGCGATGATGACTATGCAGGTTATTACAATGTTGTACAAGATGTCTGACCACATTTTGGCACTCCCCTGTGGCAGCCCCTTGCGTGTTAGCCGCAGCACCAACGAAAGGCTCATACAGCTATCTAGCATATGGAGATGACACTGGGGATAGTGTATAACACACCATTAGGATTAGAGAGCTCTTTTCTACTATACATCAAGCATATAAGCCAGTGGTTCCCACATGTTTTTGGAATCACAGCTCCCTAGAGTATCAGAATTTTGTTCACAGCACCCGTAGGCCAAATGTTTTATTGTGAAATTTAGAAAAAGAAAATGAACATATGTTTAGATGTCATCCTTAGGTTCCGTTATCTGGTGAGAGACAGGATTCACTTTTGTTTATCCTTATATTTTATTATTGGCAACCGCAAGCACCGGTTTTGCCACTTACATTGACCATAGATAATTTGAACTGGTCCTGGACCATCAAATGAGGCACCACAGGGTGCCACGGCACACATTCCCCAAACCACTGATATATGCAAATTATTTGCCCATTGCGCATGTTGTAGTATATGCACTGTCTCCCTGCACAGTTGACAGCATTCACAGGATACTGTGGTTGGTATCAAAGATTAAAAAAAAATAATAATAATTTTTAAATTTTGACAAACTTTGTAAATTAGTGGTAGAGATTGCCATCGGAAGGCTTAACCTTGATGGTGTAAAATTGAGCTGTAAGGAAACCATAAATAGTTTCCCCCAGCAATCAAATTCCCAGCTTTTCTATTTACTGGGCTGCAGACCAATAAAAGCATGGGGGCAGAGCCATATTCAGGGTCTAGGCAGCTTGTAGAAAAAAAGAAATAATACCAACAGTCCAGATATTAGGAATATCCCTCCTAGTGCACAGATGATATAGGTCAGGGCCGGCTCAAGCTTAATGTGTTTGGTAAGCGAATACAGATTTTGGCACCCCTCACTGTTGATATTGTGGGTGGAGCTACAGTGGGGCAGATGTATTAACCAGCGTTAAGTGCAAAAATGCACTTAACGCTGGTTAACTGGGGGGGGGATTACGTCTGTCCTAATGTATTACTAGCGCACCTAACGTGCGCTAGTGACAGCCCGCCGAGTTACGCTCGGCGGGGCTGTCCCCTGCAATCCCCCCCAGGGATTAACGGCCGGGGTGATTTATTAACAGCCTTCAAGGCGTTAATTCGCCCCGGCCGCTTCGCCAGCTCAGGGCTAGCGTTGTCCTATCCCCCACTATGGGGACAACCCTAGCCCTGCGTCTGGCTTGGGCTGCACTGGAGATCTCGCGGTTTTAGCGAGATCTCGCGCATGCCCAGTAAGCCGGGCAGGGGGGGCGACGGCGACTGCGCATGTGCGGGGCGGCGAGGGAGCCGATAAGGAGAGCCGTTAACGCTGGGGATAACGGCTCTCCTTATCGGCTTTGGGGGGGTTAATACATCTGCCTATAACGTTTGCCCGCTTCTCCACGTTATGCTGGAGAAGCGGGACTCGTTATTCTCAAAACGTTATAGGCAGATTAGTACATCTGCCCCAGTATGAGCTGGGCAACAATGAGTGCATAACCCAATAATAAAAAAAAAAACAGTTTGGGCTGTGAGTATGTGTATTATTATAACACGTCACTCTACCATAATATATCAAATTATACAAATACAGAAATATACATTAGGAAAGAAAACTACTGTAAATTCAGAATAAAAAAAAACCTCTATGCTCAACAGATCAGAAAAGCATATTACATATATAGTGGTTGAAGTGGAAATTTTGAAGTGGGCGTATGGAAAAGTGAAGACTGTAGTTATAAGTGCTCTGGAAAGGGGGGTGTGGCCTCTCAAAAGGGTGTGTATCCTTGAATGTAGTGTGCCAAACCATTTACCCTTTATACACATTACGCAACACAATAGTAGACCCCTTTATACTAGATGTCAAAATTTACATTATGCCACACGTAATGAGCCAATCTTCACACTATGCCACACAGAAGGAGACAAAATCCACGTTATGCCACACGGAATGAGCCAAAAGCCACGTTACGCCACATGGAATGAGCTAAAATTAAGGGACAGGTAGAGTGACAGCGGAGACAGTGACCGAGGGGACGCGATGACCGTGACCATGGGATGAAAGTGACAGTGGGGACTCAAGCACCGAAGAGAGTGCACAGGCCTTTAAACAGAGGCATTTAATCATGGAATGACGACGTATCAGTGCTGTGCTTCAATGTTTAAACCTTCTGTAGGAGTGGAAAAATTCAATCTATATGTCCAACGAGAATTAGTATTATCGATAAATTACCTTGATCCCAAAAAATATGTTATTTCCTTCAAAAGTCGAATGCACTAAACATTTATAGGTACGTGCAAAGGTCATTTCTGGGCTGAAGAACTATTTACATTTGAAGCCTACAAGGGCTAAAGCGGTGGCGGGAGGATAAAGGAAAACCGGGCCACCCAGTGGGGATGCGGCAGCAGGAGGAGGGAAGCCGGGCCACCCGGCAAGGATCCAGCGGCAGCATGAGGAAAGCCAGGCGAGGCCACAATGCTCAAACCACACGCACAGCGGGGCACACAGCCAGATCTCTCAGCAGGTGACCAGATAGTGCTCCCCCGCTTGTCAGTACTGTTAATAGCTAGACCACCCCTCCCCTCCTCTATCATGCAGTCTCTGTGGGGGCCTCAAAGGCAGAGCTGCACATGCATGCGGGATGACATACCCATGTGGTGCAGGATCACATGCCACTCAGAGCTTACAGTCCAGCAGCAGCCAATCAGGAACCACCCCTACCTTATTGGCTGCAAGACCACAAGCTCCAATTAGTTTGCAGGCGGCATGCATTTCAAATACCAGCAGCGCTGTTGGAATCAGCGGCTTCCCGGCGTCTTCTTCATTGTGGTGTCTCACTCGGCCACGTATCTGGTGTAACGGTCGGGCTGGGCCTGGGTACAATCAAACTGACTGCGGTACTAATTAAGTCACCTATGATTTAAAACCTGGACTGTATGGGGTGCCTTGAGGACCGCATTTGGAACCACTATTTTAGACCACAGATGGCAGGAAACCATCTGGCTCTACCCATCGATGGAAAACTATTCATTGACTGGAATGCCGTAAAGAACAGGTGGATCACCGATGACTGTTTGAAGCTATACAGGTTAGGAGGGTAGTGGGGTGCAGCACAGGAGAAATAGATATGGTTACCAATATTTTTGTGCATATATCAGCTAATGTGTGATGTACTGTACACTCATACAACCCCATGTCATCTGTACATGCAGTAAATCCGGACAATATAAGCAGTGACAGAATGCTCCTGGATGTGGCCACGGATTCATATAATTTGTTAAATATTTCACGGTGTATAGTTATATAGTTTGTCCAAGGGAAATCATTAGCGGTATCTTATTGTTTGCATTGTTGGCTAATGTGTACCCAATTTAAGTACAGAGGACATGGTTGAGGATTCAAATGACTATGTCTGTCCATGAGATGGAGGGGAGATGTATCGAACATTGGAGAGAGATAAAGTGGAGTGTGCCATGTATGCAGAAACATTAAATGCAGCGACTGTTGTAGCTGCCACAGGCCATTAAATACCCTTTGGTAGTTTGCTGATCCTCTTGGTGCAGATATTTATGAAAGCGGAGGATATACAGTATTCTCTAGAAAATCCATAGAACCAGGAAGACGAGTGAGAATGAAATACTGTAGAACCAGAAAGAAAAGGCTGGTGCTCTGGAAAACACTGCTGGAGAATAGCAATGACAATCCCAGCTCCCGTCACTGAGAAGGAGCCAGCCTTGCTGACAACAAGTCCAGAATCTTTGGGGATGCTAGGCCACACCCCTCTGTATCAGCACCACAGGGTTCTATGAGGCCACGTTGCTTTCCGAAAGTCACGAAAGGAGGCACAATGGGCCTCAACCGGTGTCATTGACCCTGGTGCTGCCACAGACTACACGGGATGCCGTGTTTCATCCAAAGATTCTTGGGTCTAGAATTACTAGCCTTAGCAAACCAATCAAATTGTGGCTATCATTCTCTAGAATGTAATTGAGAACTGGTAGCTAGGTGATTGATTGCTATAGGCAAATACCTCAACTTTTTATTTTAGCTATTAAATCCAGCCCTTGATATAGATGTAGGCCATACTCCAGAACACGTATCCAATTTGGCCACATATATAGAATGGTAAATGGGGTCAGATCAGGATGCTCAAGTGAAGTGCAGATCATCGTCATCCTTTAGTGCTAACAATAAGGAACAATTTCTTGGCCAAATATCCTCTCCCTGTACTGTATGTGCTGTAATATACAAAGGGCACTTCATAGTATTTGTCACCCGAGGAATAAATAGATTCCGGGTGTTTTAGAACTTGTGTTGAGCAGTGTACAGACACACGGGATGCATGTTTTCCACAAAAGGACCATGTTGATGTCACAGACATTCACCTTCGTGTTATGCATCCTGCGTCTCATCGTCAGTAACTGGCAGCACTTTAAAAACTTGGTAGATATTACCCATAAATGAGGTCTCAAAATAGGGATTTCTGTCTACTAGCTAGTGTCACAATGATGGAATACAGGTTAACTTTAGGCAAAAACTCAGTTTGATGAAATATAGTTATTCTATAGATTGTACTTATTATAAAAAATAAAATGATCAATGAACATAATAATCCAAATTGTATTTATATTAACAATGAATTTACCAGTTCTAACATGGCCTTTTAGAAAGCCAGTTCAGGATATTCAACATCTCACCCTCCAGATCCTGTGGCACTACAGATATCAGAATGCCCTGCTAGTAGAGTATGATAAAACTGTAGCATGGCACGCTGGGAAGTGTCAGTGCCCTGCAGATTGAGGACTGCCTAGAATACTCGCGAGTCAGCTTGGATAGTGTGCTCAGCCTAACCACTGCTTCTGACACCTTTCTCCAATAACTGACAAATACTGATACATGTTTCATCACATTTAAAGTGGTCTCATAACTGACATACTTGTGCAGGTGTTATATACTGTAGTATGTGTGTGTGTGTGTGTGTGTGTGTGTGTGTGTCTGTCTATATAAACATGCATACACCCACAAAAGGTTGTTTCCCATATCAGAAATTCCCAGGGACCAACATATTTAGGATTTTTACTTACTTTGGAAAATATACGGAGATATCTTGGTGATAAGACCCAAGTCTAGTAATGCCTTCATGTATCATATGCCCATTATTTTACACAATTTTAACACCTTTTATGCATGACACAAAGTTTGTGTGCGCTAAAGCATCAGAAAGCGAAAAGGTATCATGGCCTCAGTCATGCTCATTAAATGTTGTATTTCAGAATGTGTGTGTGTGTGTGTGTGTGTGTAAGTACACACAAATATACATAAACATGCCCATTTACCCAACACACAATCTTAACCCAATAAACAAACAAAAAAAAAACACACACACCCCAAAAGGATGGAGCAGGTGTAATTCTGAAAGGAGTATGAAGGATAAATCAATGTCCTCTGGGAAACTCACATATATTGTATATGAGGTCAGCAACCAAGACAAACCAAATCGTAAAGGTTAAGTGAAAGCAGAACGGTCACCACCACTGCCTACGTAACTATGGCACTCCTAGAAAGGGGCCAAATCAGATACAATTCAAGCTTATAGTGGAGACATCCCAAGCCTGTACATCACACCCTAGTGTGGAGGCTGCACTGTACACACAATGTAATTGAGCAGTCACTGACCCAAAATGGTTCTCTTTTTCCTCATTAATAATGATTAGCTAAGCCTTCTGGGTAACATTTGCAGGTAAGAAACCCATCACCTGTATGGGGTTTTTCTGCTATAAGCAGTACTGGACTTCCCCATTCGCTACCACAATGTGCCCCAATTATACATTGCTGGATACCCCCCACCCACTGCTACTTGTCTAAACATATTTTGCCTTTGATCCAAACAATATCAAAAATCAACATAAAATATATATATGTATATATAAAATATATATTGTAGCATAGCTTAGTGTGTTGTTCGAATATTCCTTTTTTTTTTTTGTGTTTTGTGTCTGAAAGGCACTTATATGTCCACGATACCAGTGTCACTGGGGTATTGTATTTCTACAGACGCTCAAGTTATTTCATGTCTTAATTAGATCCATTTGATTTTTTTTCCCACTTTTCACTCATGCACGGACATAGTAACTAAAAGGTTTGCTGCTCTGCTTTGAAGATGTCAGATCAAAGGTCCTCACATTAAAGAGGACGGTGTAGATTCAATGGGACCAATACATAGTGCAATCTCTCTTACTGACCGGTCTGCCAAACTAGTGAGGTCAATCCAGATCTCACGTCTATCCGTGACTAAAAGCACAAACCTAGTACTGGCGGTTCATTACTTCCAAGAATAAGATTTTCTGCATGGAGTTTAAGCATAATGCATTAATTATATTTAATTAATACAATTATAAAGTGTAACATTCATTTATTTTTTTTAAATCCCTCTTCCAGCTAGATCTGTCTATTTTAACAAGGTCACCTACCTCTCCAAAGCCTCCTTTTCCCAGCACCCTGAACTCATAGAAGTATTTGTGGTTGATTGGTTGTCTCTCAAAGGCTTTCCACTGGAGGAACCGGTCATAGAACTCACTGTTCTGGTAGTCCTGGAAAGGGGTATTCCTGAGGTAAGCATTGGTTTCCTCCTTGGCAAGCTCAATCAGTGGCAGGACATTATTGCCTTGTGCCTGTCGGATTTGCTTGGAAAGATCAGCGCTCAGGAAAGGAAGGCAATCCCCAGACTCTTCTTTGAACCTCTTGCTCAACAAATTCTGTAATAATTGCTCCTTAGGTGAGCCCTCCTCAAGTTCCCAGTCAGCCACTTCATTCAGGAAACTTTGAGCCAGCAGGAATTCTGGCACTGTGCATAGAAAGTCTTTAAACAGTTGCCGGCCAATTGGTTGATCCACGCATATGCTCTGATAGTCCAGAGGAATGGTGTCTTTTATTTCCTTGCGACAAATGTCCGTGGGAGGCAGCGCCAGACTCTTACGCCTTTTTTGCAGCTCTTTCAAGTCTCCCTCACTGCTTTTCCTGGCCTGCAGGTAAGCAGTGTTGGCGATCAGATTATCTAGTCCTCCCATGTCACACATGGCTGCTGCCTCCTGGACTTAGCTAGCAAGAGAGGAACACTCTGCCGGGACAGAGGTCACAGGATGGATGACTTCCACCTCTCTCTCTCTTCGTGTGACTCTCTTCCTCCTCGGGAACTGTGACACAGGGCCCAGCAACTGAATTAGCATTAAATACCACTAAGGGATTTTCATTAAGACCCTTTCCCTGTACCATTTGTGGAAAGTGACTAGTAAGAGGTTTCTCTGCGGTAAGGAGCTTTTGGCTTTCTATCTATAGCTGCTGATTACATACAGCAGTGAGCGTTGCAGCCGGCAGAAGGAGAACAAGGTAACAGCAGCTAGTTCTGCCTGAATCAAGATGTAAAGATATTAGACAATAAAGGACCGTATGCCTTCTTATGGAAGAAGTACACTACATTTAAGAATATTATATCAAATTGGAAACTCAACAAATAACGTAAAATGTTGATTAGCTCATACACAATAATGACACAGACATCTATCTAAAATAAAAACGGTCTATCTTGTTATTGGTTCTGCAGAAAAATATCATTCTACAATGGTCCTGGTTCAGAAGCTTGCGCAGGGTATAAACTAATGACTCACCCAATGATCGTCTCGCCATTATGCTAGGGCCTATCAAGAAGCTGCAACTAAGTTACATCCCAACGCACCTGCATTTTAATAGCCTACCCAAAAAGCAGCCTTATTGTCGCTTACTTTGCAAACACATTTTCTGGGTGTGCACTAAAGTTAATTAATCGCAACCAGTCTCTGGTGCATGCACAGCGGCATAGAAATAAAAGGACTCCGCTGCATGCACTTCTGAATCAGGCCGAATGTCAGCACTAACAGACAGTGTCCTGCCTTGCAGACCCTCATCTCTCTGCAAGTACCGTACCATTTACAAGAAAGACACCTGGACATTTCATTCGGCTAAGTATATTGGTTCAGGCTCATACATGTACCATAAGATTCGTTTGCATGCTTTACTGAAGCATTCGTACAGCACCGTGTGTAAAACAGGTTTCTTCTGTAAAGTAAGTAGAATCTTCAACAGGATGATTCTTCCCTCCTTTTTCTACTGACATAACAACAGATAGAGCATCACAATAAAACTTATTGGTACAGCTAATCTACAGCTGGACAAAACAAACAGCCCTGGATGTGGTGCCCAATTGCATCCACCTAGTGGACTAGACCCTTGCTGATACAGTAAACCAGTGTCAAAGCTTTAATGGTATCAATTCCAAAAAGTTGGATTACTTTGTATCCTGGGGAGTTACTAGACAGTTATATTGGTAAACGCAATACAAGCTGCAGTGGCTTCTGTGACCAGTTGTCACTATCTGCAGATCTTCAGCACAGGAAATCATCATCATCTGTAGAGATCAGAATACCAGTATAGAGCCACACCATACATGTAATGGGCTGGTAAAGGGGTTCTAGGTGCCATAGCTATTTATGAGGAGTTAGGAACAGGAGACATTTTTACTGCACCAAAACTTCAGGGCCAGTTGCGTACGGGCCAAATATTTGCAGCCCAATCATTCATGCAGTAGAATAGTCTATCACCAATCAGGCTGCCGCTCATTTTGCACAGAGGAATAACATCTACATGTCCGAGCATCGGAATGGTTAATAAAATGCATGCAAAAACACGACAAGTGAAACCCAAAGCAGAGGCAATACAAAAAGCTCATTTCATTTTATTCCACACCCAAAGAGGTCTGTATCGGCATGTAGATACACCAGGACATTATTTGTCTTTATTATTTTATATACGAGTCAAACTCTTCTTTTGGTAATGGACTCGGACAGAGAGAACAATGTGAACAGTCACTGTACCCATGATCAGGGCTATTCATGTGGATCTCTAATGACTCTCCGTCACATGCACCAGAGTTACACAAACAAGCAGCTGGCTCTGGGCAACAGGCATCTGAATCACAAGCTTGCACCCCAGAGCGAGGGCAGCGCTGTGCAGCAGGGATTATTTGCCTATTCTCTGCACCACCCAGTCCTGTTGGCATAATGGGCACCGGTTGTTCTGCTTCACCCACAGGGACATACAGCAGTTGTGAAACGAGTGATTACATTCTCCCCAAACCACTGTAAGAGAGGAGAGTACAATGTTTGCATTAACATAGATATAATGACCAAGGAGAAATCAGTGAGGTGGGGCCTGGGGGTTATACTGAGATTTCCCAAACTTAGGACCTCATTTAGGTCTGGGTTGTAAAAGCTCCCATTGGGGAAAGATACGCATTTTCTGTACTGTGGGCCCGATTCTGGTTCACTTGCAAAAGCAAACTCTCTCTAACATATAAACCCATGTGCACTGCAGGGGAGGGGGGGGGGGGGGGCAAATATAACATGTGCAGAGAGTTTTGGGTGTTATTTCCTTTCTGTGCAGGGTAAATACTGGCTGTTTTATTTTTAAACTGGAATATAGATATCAGTTTGAAGTACACACCCCACCAAAATGTAATTGTCTGCACATGTAACATCTGCCCCACCTGCAGTGCACATGGTTTTGTCCATTAGAGAGAGAGAATTTGCTTTTGCAAGTGAACCAGAATCAGGAACAATCTTCGTTTCTGATTCAGAGTGTAATAGACCGACAATGGGAATCAGACAAAACACCAGTGTTAGGCCGGTTTCACACACTCCGGCTCCTGCCGGACGGTGAAATCCCGCACGGCCAGGGAGCCATGCCGCACACATTAGTTGTGAATGGACACTATTGTGTCCATTCACACGGGACGGCCACGGCCCGGCCGCACGGTTGCAGCCGGATCCTGCCACTGGAAGGGACGGCTGCCGGGCTGTGGCCATCCCCTCCATGATAAACTACTGTGTGCGGCACGGCTCCCTGGCCGTGCGGGGTTTCACCGTCCGGCAGGAGCCGGAGTGTGTGAAACCGGCCTTAGGTGGGTATACTGGGAAGGGTATTTGAAGGGGCAATCTCATAGATTGCTCTGCAAAAAAGTCTGAAGACAAGAATCCTAGTAGAGTAGGTGTGATTGGTGATCTCTGACACAAAGCCAAGTTTTGCAGGCAAGCTATTACTAGGACACAGTATACACGGTGTGCTCTTTTAAGAGATTTACCCACCAATGATAATTCCTTCTTAAGAGACCAAAGAGATTAAAAGTAAAGACTTGGCTAATCCTGGCAGTCCCTGACCCCATTGCCCTGCTGCTTGTCATATACTGCGGCTCCAGGAAGAAAACACTGCCAGCTGCACCACCAGTGTGTTATACAATACAGTGAGTGCTACGAGGCTTCTTCTTTGCTGTGTACTTATTGCTGCCATGTACAGTTATTCTGTTACATTCACAAAGGGAGAATTCAGTTGTTACCATTCATCTTTTATCTCCCCCCCCCCCCCCCCCCCAAAAAAAAAAAAACAGGCTATTATCGCAATTCAATACCAGAAGGGGTGAAAATGTCCATTTTGTGCAAACACTCACGGATCCAGGATAAATTCCCGAATCCATGCGGTTTTGCGATTTCAGATGTATTATATAACTTAGGGGGCGATTCATGATCCCTCAGTGCAATCTGAATTTGGCCCCGAAGGACGGGGTGTGCAAACCTACGTAACCGAATGGCTTCGGTGAGTTACATACTCGCTGGGCCGTTCGCTGCGAGGAGGAAGGGCTGGATATGGCTGCGTTTAATGGTGATGTGCCCGAACCCCCTCTACGGAAGACTCCAATGGAAACAAGAGTCCGTTTCGATTTATTTCTGAAGGGGAGAGAAGGAATTTGATAGTCGCTGACTTATTCTGCATGCGAGGGGAGGTGTTCGCATACATCCCCTCGCATGTTACCGCGGAGGTGGGCATTCGGACGGACGGCGTTAAGCAGCGGGTGACTGCTGTTTTGCAAGTGGTACTGAATTAGGCCCCTAGTTAGGTCATAAACACATATGTGACTACAAAAAGTCTCCGTCAGAGGGATTAGGAGAAGCACTGCTATACACCTAATGAGAACGGAAGCACCAAGGGCAGTACGCAGAGAGGGTGATTTTTTATGTTATTTTGTATATTTTACAGGTAGGAGACCAACTAAAAACCTGCCGGCATGAGACGGGTATGTAACGTGTGTGCATGTTACTACCACAGTACATGCCAAATATGAATTCATTTGATTAAAACCACTGGGATCTGTTCTGCTTTAGTGGAAAGCTGATAAGCAGAGTAACTCACCTACACAGTCCTCCTGCTTGTTCTCAGCTTGGCAGCGCAGGCACGCGTCTGGAAATAGAAACACAAATACCATTTAACATACATTTACAGTACCGCCGGGGAGCAGAGCGCCACCAAATGTCACAACTTTATATTAACTGAATCTTGACACAAAGTCGCACACTAATGCATTTTACATATATTAAACGGAGAAAAAAAAATTGTATTTAATTTTTTTTAAGAAGGGCATGGATTCAACTAAATATACAGGTTTGTTGTTTCATTTTTCATGTTGTGTGGAATCTTGGATTTCGTAAACGTGTACTGGAAGGGTAATAGATCCTGAATTCCTATGGAAAGGGAGTTTACAATGTAAAATTACCTGGTACAAAGGGGGGGGAGTATAAGTGAATTGGTGAGGATGGAAGTGTGTGTTATAGTGGGGTGGGGGCCCCCTTCCGCAGCTCAACCTAACCTCTCCCAACCCAGCGGCCTAGGAGTAAGGTCACCAAGTAGGGTTACACAAGCGCACATTATGCCACACAGTAAAATTCATATGACACACAATGGGGCAGATGTACGAAGCAGCGTTAAGTGTCATATGACACACAAAAAGGGGCAGACTAGATGGGCCAAGTGGTTCTTATCTGCCGTCAAATTCTATGTTTCTATGTGCTTAAGTAGCACTTAACGCTAGTAAATGGACTTTTTTACGTGTTTTGGCAATGTATGAAAGGGGCTTCTAACGTCCCCATGAGGCAGCCCTGAACTTAACGTTCAGGCGCTGTCCTCCTGCTTGGAGTTATAAGCTTTAATGTCGCAGGTAATGTATTATTGCCTTCCCCGACGTTAAGCCAGATTTTTCTCTTCGCCAGCCTCAGGTGTTTTTTTTTTTAAGTCCTCCCCCCCCCCGGAGAGCTGGAGACGCGGCGGGAGAGTGGTGAGAAATCAAAAGACCGGGCGGCTGATGATTGGCTGAGAGCTCAGCCAATCAGCGGTCGCCCGGTCTTTTGTATAGCGGGACGCAGCGGGAGAGTTGTGAGAATTCATATTCAAAAGACCGGACGGCTGATTGGCTGAGAGCTCAGCCAATCAGCGGTCGCCCGGTCTTTTGTATAGCGGGACGCAGCGGGAGAGTTGTGAGAATTCATATTCAAAAGACCGGGCGGCTGATGATTGGCTGAGCTCTCAGAACCAGAACAAAAAAAAAAAAAAATTAGAAGGGGGGGGACTGGAGCAGAGCAGGCGGCGGCGCCAGCATGCTGATAGGAGAGGCAGGTGTCAGCATGCCGGCGGTATCGGAGGGGGGGGGGAGGTAAGAGCTTAAAACAAATAAAAACCTGGGGGGGGAAAGGGTGGGGGGGGGGGGGGGGAGGTGCAGGGAAGCCAGCATCGGCACCATGCTGTCTACTGAAGCCGGTGTCAGCATGCTGATGGCATCGGAGGTGAGCTGGAAAAACAGAAAAAAAAAGACAAGCAGACATGCACATTAAAGAAAGAAGAAGACGATAAACTACGAACAAAGCCCATTAAAGACAAGAGGTGAGTTAACGATTAATGTTACTATTTAGCGACAGCTTCATACATTAGGGTGAAATCTGTCCCTGCTCCTGAGCGTTATGCCAGGAGAAGTGGGAAACGTTCGATTTCACACGTTATGGGGAGATTGATACATCTGCCCCAATGCCCCTAGTTCATATTGTGACACATTTTAGTGCCCCCAGTTCAGGGGATGTAACACAATGCCCATCAGTTTATTTTAGACATTACATTGAGAAGGTCCCCTGCTTTTCTCTCTCTATACCACATCTGTACGCAGAGGATACACAAATCTACCTATCCTCCCCAGACTTCTCACCATCTGCACTGGTTACTGAATTCCTTTCTACCGTTTCATCTTGGATGTCCTCTCGCCACCTCAAACTTTACATTAAAACAGAATTCATTATTTTTCTACCAACAAATAGGTGTAAATAAACAAACAAACTGCTGTTGATCACTTTTCAGAACTTGACAATCAATCGTACCCCACAAGCTCACTGCCTAGGTGTCATACTTGAATCTAAAGTGTCCTTGGTTCTCGACATTTAATCTGTCTCAAAATACTGTTCCATACATCTAAAAAAAACATATCTTTCACAAGATACTGGCTAAAACGCTAATCCGTGCATTCATTAGGGCAATCAATGTTTCTGCGCTGGCAGTCTATGCTGATGGGCATCTATCTGAGAAATTGTTGTGCTGATCAGACGGCCATTAGCCTTTATCACGGTAAAACCACTCTAAGTTGCCACATAGGTACATACACTTTTGGACTTTGATCGCCCAAACAACAGAATTTCACACATCTCCAGAGGCTGTAAAAAAAAGTGTGTGTGTGTGTGTTGAAGACAATGGTTGTCTGATAGGAGCAAAAATGTAATAGCTCCGATAGACGCCATCACTATAGTTGGCCAGCAGGGGGCATGCGGAAGAAGTGATTTCCAACCTTATTATATCCAAAATTACTTATTGGTCTTACCAAAAAGAGACGCTCACCACTACAATCAATCCTTAATGCTGCTGCAAGACTAATCTTCCTTGCATTTGGAGACGTTCATCATCTGCGGGGTAATTCAGTCCATTGTTTACCTGTAGTCTTCCGTATTCAATATAAAATTATTTCATTGTGTATGAGTAAAAGTAACTAAACTGCACCAACATACAACTCTTTGCTTATCTCCAAACCCAACATCTTCACTGGATCTACTTCTCTCATCCAAACACATTAATCGCTCCTATTCACGATTGCAAGGTTTTTTTTGTCGGGCTGCACCCACTCCGTGGAATACCCTCTCACTGCAATAAGACCCCTCTGGTCTCCAAATGTTCCCTGAAAATTCACCTCTTCAGACAAGCTTATCAAATTCCAGAACCACCGACAAAATCTTCATAAACTTTCCAATCCAATTACATCCTCACAAACATACCCCTTACAAATTGTCTCTTTTCTCATATTCCCATCTCCAAGCAAACATTGCTGGGCAGCCAGATCATAGGGCCCACTAAGAACTTCCGCAATATGGTGCCAACATTGCTGGGTGGCCAGATCATAGGGCCCACTAAGAACTGCCGCAATATGGTGCCAACATTGCTGGGTGGCCAGATCATAGGGCCCACTAAGAACTGCCGCAATATGGTGCCAACATTGCTGGGTGCCCAGATCATACAGCCCACTAAGAACTGCCGCAATATAGTGCCAACAATGCTGGGTGCCCAGATCATACAGCCCACTAAGAGCTGCCGCAATATGGTGCCAACAATGCTGGGCGGCCAGATCATAAAGCCAACTAAGAACTGCCGCAATATGGTGCCAACATTATTGCTGGGCGGCCAGATCATACAGCCCACTAAGAACTGCCGCAATATGGTGCCAACATTATTGCTGGGCGGCCAGATCATACAGCCCACTAAGAACTGCCGCAATATGGTGCCAACATTATTGCTGGGCGGCCAGATCATACAGCCCACTAAGAACTGCCGCAATATGGTGCCAACATTATTGCTGGGCGGCCAGATCATAGAGCCCACTAAGAACTGCCGCAATATGGTGCCAACATTATTGCTGGGCGGCCAGATCATACAGCCCACTAAGAGCTGCCGCAATATGGTGCCAACATTATTGCTGGGCGGCCAGATCATAGAGCCCACTAAGAACTGCCGCAATATGGTGCCAACATTATTGCTGGGCGGCCAGATCATACAGCCCACTAAGAGCTGCCGCAATATGGTCGACCATTGTGCAATAGATAACAAATATATGTACAATGAACAGGAAGTGGGGGGGGGGGGGGGGGGGGGCAGCAGTGGGTGATGTACAGTATGCTTCCTTGCATGAAAGCCTGCTAGGCCAATGGCCAGATGAGTTATTTTTGTCATTACAATTAAAGCAGTTTTAGTTTGTAATTGGGGGGGGGGGGGGGGCAGAGGTAAGTAAATTGTAGTGTTGGAGAGGGTTGTCGTTGCATTGGCAGTCAGGAGGCCCTAACATGAGAGGGCAGTGACATGATGAAGGAGCCATCTATGTTTTACCTAGGGGCAGTCTGATCTCTAAATTTGCCCATGGGTGTAGAGAAAAAAAATGACAGTAAATAAGGGGGGGGGGGGGGGGCAATATACAGGGAATGCTAAGAGAGGGGTGTACAGTGAGTATGGAGGGCAGCAATGTACAGCAAAAAGGAGAGGGGGGGTCATGTACAGTGAACAGGAGAGGGGGGGTCATTTACAGTGAACAGGAGAGGGGGGGGGTCATGCACAGCGAACAGGAGGGGGGGGTCGGTCATGTACAGTGAACAGGAAGGGGGGGGTCGGTCATGTACAGTGAACAGGAGGGGGGGGGGGGAGTCGGTCATGTACAGTGAACAGGAGGGGGGGGGTCGGTCATGTACAGTGAACAGGAGGGGGGGGGGGTCGGTCATGTACAGTGAACAGGAGGGGGGGGGAGTCGGTCATGTACAGTGAACAGGAGAGGGGGGGTCGGTCATGTACAGTGAACAGGAGGGGGGGTCTGTCATGTACAGTGAACAGGAGGGGGGGGGTCGGTCATGTACAGAGTGAACAACAGGGGGGGGGGTGGTCATGTACAGTGAACAGGAGGGGGGGTCATGTACAGTAAACAGGAGGGGGGGGTCATGCACAGTAAACAGGAGGGGGGGGGGGTCATGCCCAGTAAACAGAAGGGGGGGGTCATCATGCCCAGTGAGTAGGAGAAGCGGGGTCATGCCCAGTGAGTAGGAGAAGCGGGGTCATGCCCAGTGAGTAGGAGATGGCGGGTCATGTACAGTGAGTAGATGGGGGTCATGTACAGTGAGTAGGAGATGGGGGGTCATGTACAGTGAGGAGATGGGGGGTCATGTACAGTGAGTAGGAGATGGGGGGGGGTCATGTACAGTGAGTAGGAGATGTGGGGTCATGTACAGTGAGGAGAGGTGGGGGTCATGTACACTACAGTTAATAGGAGATGGGGGGTCATGTACAGTGAGTAGGAGATGGGGGGTCATGTACAGTGAGTAGGAGATGGGGGGTCATGTACAGTGAGGAGAGGTGGGGGTCATGTACAGTGAATAGGAAAGGAGGGGGTGTCATGTACAGTGAATGGGAGGGGGTAGGGTGGCACAGGGCAGTGTTAGGCATAACGTATATAGATAGTAGAGCACACAGGCATAATAGCTAGCAGCGTTCTCTATGCAGTGCAGCGCACCATGTCACTGCACAAGGACACCACTAGAGCGCACAGTGGGCCGGGTGCCCGGTTACGCCGCGGTTATCGCTGTGAATCCTCTCTCACCCATGACCTGCACCCGGCAGATTGCGCACGTATCGCACTCTACGTCCCAGCTCCACATTGCCACCGCATTCCATTTCTTCAGTGCAAACATTTTGCTCCTGCTTCTACCCGGCCCGGGGAGCTCCGCCCGTCGACCGGCCATACTGATACAAGGCGGGACGTGACTGCACCAATGGAGCAGGGAGTCCGTAAAGGGGACCAATCAACGGCTAGCAAATGAGAGAAACGCCCAATTAAATAACGCGTTTGTGTAAGCATCCAATCACAGCAATAGGTCGCTACAGCGTCTAGAAGCAGGAGCAGTAACGATGAGCCTCCAGCAGGGGGAGCGCTCACCATTCTTTCTCGTTCGCGCACAGGCAGCAGCCCGGGCCCCTCCCTTCTACACAGCCTCACTCCCTCCTGTACAGCCTCACTCCCTCCTGTACAGCAGCCCTCCCTCCTGTACAGCAGCCCTCCCTCCTGTACAGCAGCCTCAGTCTCAACCCTGTACTATTCTTACTAGTTAAATAGACCACACATATAAATTGTGAATTACGTTACATACAATTTATATTTCATTTACCATACAGTAGTACAATTTAAACATGCTTGGGGTAGGCATATTGATATCCTTACAAAAAAATAAGGATCAAATATGGTTTGAGGTAACATGTTTAAAAAAGGGGCAGACTAGCTGGGCCAAGCGGTGGTTATCTGCTGTCAAATTCTATGTTTCTATGTTGGTACATATTGCTACACTATATGGAACTTTAAATTGTGAGAACATTTTTATTTTTAAAAGTGGTCTCATAATATCCCATAATCACATATTTCTCTCTTTTTTGCCTGTATTTTTTACTTTCGGATGTATTTGTTTGTTATGAGACTAAAAGAATTAGATTTTTATAATTTGTTTTATATTTAAATAGCACAAAACAGCAATTTAAAACATTGTTAAAGCTCTGTTATTACTGTTAGCATATGCATATATGTATACTGTATATATATATATATATATATATATATATATATATATATATATATATATATATATATATATATATATATGAGCAATAAGCCCTGCACACCGTGCCAAAAATTGCAACACGTCCGGTGCTAGTGATCCCAGGGAACCAGGAGAAATATCTAGCAGTTGCGGCCAGCACTCAGACTGTTTCTCACAGCTCTCCTATACTCAAACACTCAGTGACCATCTTCATCCACATACCCATCTCCATCATTGGCCTCAAGCCTCTAGTTGTATGTTAATTGAGTCCTCACTACTTATAATTAAGCTGTAATGTGTATTGATCTGTGGCGCTCTTTATTTGTACTCTATTTTTGTTATTTATTCAATGTTATGCCAAGCTTTGTCTCCCTGTATTGTTCCTTTGTACGGCGCTGCAAAACACTTGTGGCGCCTTTATAAATAAAATTATAATAATAACAACCCATGACCTCAGCGCTGTGAAGCAGTAATGCTAACCATTACGCGTCCCCCGCGAGGGGACGCGTAATACCTGTGAAGTTATGCGCGTCCCTTCACGGGGCTCGCTGCGCTCACCACGCTTCGGGCTCGTTGGCTCGCTGCGCTCGCCACACTTTATAAATCAACTCCTTGCCGACGTGGATAGTGGGGGTATGAAAAGGTCGGAGGACGCGTACCGCCGCCCCTCGCGGGGTCGCTGCGCTCGCCACGCTTCGGGTTGGCGTTCATAGTGGGGTGGCGTTAACAATGGGGGGCCATTTCACCCATGGGGGGGTATGCAATTAAAATTGATGTTTCTGGGGCTTTTTACATTGGGACCAATATAAAAATGGGTCTCAGGGACCATTTTACATTGATTCCAATGTAAAAATCGCGTCAATCACGTCGATCACATCGCATGCGATTTGGTTGCATGCGATGCGATCGACGCAATTTTTTTAGGTCCCGATGCTTAAGATAAAAATCGCTAATATTTTATTCATTATATATTGTTGTTCCAGTAGGTACTAAAGTACAGCGCACTCCAATACCCTGTTTTCTTTGCATTGATTTTATTCGTCTCTCACTAACAGGAGGGACCAATTGGAGTTCCTGAAAAATGTTTTATTAGCGCAAAACAGAGACCACAACCATCTGTTATCTATAATATAAATATATGTATTTTTGTAAGGACTTTTTGCAGCAAAAATTATGTGTCCAATTGTATATGGGGGAGTGAATAGTGGGTACTCTTTACCCAGGGTCTTGCAACCCCACCTCCCCTGCTACACTAGCCTCTCTATCCCCAGCACACACTGTACCAGCCTCTCTCTATGGGCGCGATCACACCCTGCCTCCCGCCGGATTATACACCAGGGAACCCTGCGCCGTGCTTGACCGCATGAGAGACATTTTTTTAAAAGGACAAAGTCTGGTCACGCCTCCCCCATTGGCCACACCTGAATTTTACCGATCCCCAGCAGAACTGTCATCACCCTTGACTGCGTACCAATGGTGCCACCCCCTCTGCGTCAGCACTGGTCACACACCTCTAGTTATTGTAACGTGTAGTGAATTTGTGAGATATTACATGCATGCCGGGGGTTATTTAGACCTAACTGCTCTGATAAATTGTAGAGCCATGTGATCAGGTAGCCGCTGCTAGCTGGATGGACGAATAGCTGCACATCCATTGGTCAGCTGTACACTAATCACATGATTGCTCCAGTGTGTGCAGTCTGTGTGTAGCCCAGGACTTACTCTGTGGCTGCGGCTGATCGGGACTGGTCTGACATCACACGCCTTCCCCTAAAATGCCTGGGTACGCCTGCATGACACTCCCAGTAAATGGCTGGTTACCACTCTCAAACGCTGGCTTCATGTCAATCAATTTGCATACGGTCAGCCCAAAAAAAGTCGATCAATTATCGCCCGGTCTGTGAATTTGCAGCAATGCGATCAGATTTGAATTAGGCCCAGTGTTATTCTTGCATGTATGCACATATTAGATGCATGCGCCTCTGTATTTCTCTATGTGCAGATTTTGTTTCATCGTAAGCTGGGTACACATTAGATGATATGCCCTATGAACGATATCATTAACAATTTCCCCTGAACTCCCCAGACCTCCAGCAGTGAAAACTGATAAGCCCCATAAACACTACACAGCAGGGTATCGGCCAGTGGCATCAAGGGGGGGGGGGGGGGTACTTATTACTTGGGCCCGGGTCTGATAGAGGGTTTTGTGCCTCCCTCCCCTGCTGCAGAGAACCGGACAGTGCGGCCTCTCTCCCCAGCTCAGCACACACTGCTCAGTGCCGCGCCCCCTCCCTGAGACCTGTCGGTAACCCTGGTATCGGAATACACACTTGCCAATGTGTTGGCAAGTTGGGGGGAGCAGGGTATGCTCATGGATAGAATGAAAAAATGACATGGATGTGACACTACCCCTAGCACTGGGACACAGCAACCATTCTTTTTGTGTTATCTCATCCACTAGGTAGCAAGATGGTTGACTCACCCGGTAAATTTTATGGTTGGAATATATAACCCATAGAAGTTATTACCCAAAATGTCTGCACCAACCATACTTGCCTACTCTCTCAGATTGGCCAGCAGGCTCACAAAAATCAGGTGGTGCTCTTAGTGTGAGCAGGTCTTTCGTCCAGTTGCCACCTGTCGCAGACCCCCGCATCTGCGCACAACCCTGTTGTGATTTCTCCTGCCCCACAATGCAGAGATTATTGTGAATCCACGATGATGCAAATTTGTTGACACCCCCTGCTCTGGCCCCCTACCCAGCATCACCACCCTCCGCCACACCCCAAATATTGTGCTTTCGAGGTTTAGTAAATTGTTTCTGTGCTTTATCAATTCAATATAATTCTAATGCCTTTGTGCCGAGTTTTTGATGTATGCAAAGTGACTTGGAGTCCTATGGGTGAAAACGCTATATAAATAAAATTATAATTATGATTATTATTATTATTATTATTATTATTATTATTATTCATATTAAACTTCCATTGTATGTAAAAATGTCACTTTTAAAGTCAAATTCCAATAATAATTGATTTTAATAAGGGCATGTTTAATTATCTGTATGAGTCACAGTAGGTTCTCCTGTGAGTTATCACTGTGGACAGCTAAGCCTCCCTTACACTATGTGACTTTTCTGAGGGGAGAAGTCGCATACAGAATTACATATGATATATTGTATACAGGCCATTTGCATATGATATATAGCATATGTGTTCCCATTCCCTGCTGCCGGGAGGCTGTCCTAGTCGGAGGTCAGACACGCAGTAGGTCCGATCTTCAACACCTACTGCAGGTGCACAGGTGCATTCATTACTCAGTGACACATTTTAAAAGATCCACAGGTGGAGCTAATAATTTCACTTGTGATTCTGTGAGGAGACCTGCAAAACATGCACTGTGTGGGGTCCTGAGGACCGAGTTTGAGAGCCTGTGCACTTGTTTATGCCCAGCATTAGACCTTGAGGGGATACGGACACTAGGTCTACAAGCATTAGGTAGAGAAGCATTAGATCGACACCACTAGGGTGACATGACTGAAGGTCGACATGGGGTTAAGTCGACAGAGTCATTAGGTTACACACACATTAGGTTGACATGGGGAAGGTCGGCAGTTAAAAGGTCGACATGGGGTTTTTCACTTTCTTTTTGAGCCGACATGTGATAGGCGATATTTCATGCCCTACCACCTACTAGGGCGTGGCAGGAGAATAAAATAGTGTGCCGAGCTAGGCACCGGGCTCAAAGCATGGCGAGCGCAATGAGCCATGTGAGGGGAGGAGGTGCGCACTTTTAGTATCCATGTCGACTTTCAGGTAAAAAAAGTGAAAAACCCCATGTTGACCTTTTGACTGTCAACCTTCCCGATGTCAATCTAACGCTTGCGTCAACCTAATGACCCTGTCGATCTAACCCCATGTCGACCTTCAGTAATGTCGACCTAGTTGTTTATTATCCACTTTGACGGCCAGATGTACAGTACTAAGCTTTCAAAAGTGATACAATAAAGAGAGATAACTGCCCAACCAATCCGCTGCTAACTGACATTGTTCAAACCCAGCCTGAACCATGGCAGTTAGGGGCTGAATGGCTGGAACTTTATCACTCCCCATTTTATCCCCTTTGAAGGTTTAGCACATCTCAATGTTCCCCAAAGTAATGATTTAAATACTATTAACTCACTGCATTGTCTATCACTGCTCCTCCCATATAATTTACTTTACCCTCCCTAGAATGTTACTCCCCAGCAAACATCATATCGCTCACTCTGGAGAGTGGAAAGACCTGATGCTATAATACTAGCTGCTCCTGACACTGTGGCATCTGTCATGGGATTATGCACTAAGAACGAGCATGTTGGCTGGATATACCCCACAGCCCTCCTCTGCATATATGGATTTTTTACCTACATGAGACCGTCTGAACCATTCTTGACTCCTTATCTAACAGGACCTGTACACAATCTAACACTAGAACAGGTATGACTAGCTAAAGCTATCTAAGCACACACAGCTTGCTGGTAACAGGCTCTTTCAGTCTGGCCGACAGATGTTTGTGACTAACGGACTATCTGTATATAATAGGCTATTTATTCATCAAATGAATTAACACATACAAATCTATTATAGGCAATGGACAATTACACAAAGATTCACAGTTAAGACTATTACAAGGGACACATTTGGACTTCTTATTCTAAGCAGACAATATAACATTACCCACAATTCTTTGTTGTTATTATGTTTTCTTACCAACAGTTGTAGCTGGGTAGAAATAAGCACTTCCTGCTGTTGTTAGATAATTGTTAGTAAGCGTATGTGTGCTATGATCCGTATGCATGTGCACAGTGGCGTAACTTGAAATTTTGCGCCCCCCTGCCAAAAAAGTCTCTGGCGCCACCCCCCCCCCCCCCCCATACACACACATTCCTGACTGGCTGCTGGGCTCACTTGGCAGCGCGAGATTTGAAATAGCCGACTAATAGGAGCAGAAAGGTCCGCGGCTATGTCTCCAGTTCTTGTCTCCCGCTGGAGAATCTCCTCTTACCTAGCCAGCGCTGCGGGTTAGCAGGAGCCGACGAGCAGGAGCAGAAGAAAGGTCTGCGGCTATGTCCGCGGCTATTTCTCCAGTGTCCTGTCTCCCGCTGGACCATCTCCTCTTACCTAGCCAGCGCTGCGGGTAGGAGCAGGACTGTCAGCGCTGTGGATGGGAACAGGATGTCCACGCTGCAGATGGGAGCAGACTGTCAGCGCTGCTGCCAGTGGGAGCCTCCGCCTCCTCTTTAACTGCACTGGTCATTCCTGCATGGCAGCTCGGGTATATTCAGCTGCGCCCCGCAGACCCCTGGCTCCTCCAAGCAATGGCGGGGGCTGCCACACCGTAGTTACGCCACTGCATGTGCAGTCATTCAAAAATTGCCCACTTTGCGAAATTGCAGGAAGGCGATCAGGTCTGAATAACCCCCATCTCCAGGTATTTAGTAAAATGGCAGAGTGTAATCATTTAAAGTGTAAGAAAAGGCTGCAGCATCCTCAGAGTGCAGGGTAGTGGTGTGTCTGTGTGGGCGAGTCTGGGTGGTGCATCTGGGCCCCCGGGCCAACACCACACATCCTGCACCCATTTTTTGCATACTCACCTCTCGGGACTCCCACGTTGGCAGAGGTAACTGTCCTTAATATTAGTGGCAAAATGGTGCTGCCGCTATTTTTGCAGGAGATCTGGCATACACAATATGGTGTTTCCCCTCTAGTGCTCAGACCGGGGCCGCTGACAGGGGGGTGCTGTGGATAACGCTGCTCCGGGCCCCGGCCACTGGAAGGGCCCGGGCAGCTAATTTTGCCCACCACACCCCCGCTTCCCTGACTGCCTCCGCTGCGCTGCCTGCTTCTTCAATGCAGGATGCCGGCAGCCAATCAAAATGTAGCACCGGCTTTTGAGCCAATCAGAGCTTGCGTACCGTTAGCCAATCAGAGCAGCTGCCAGTACACAAGCTTTGATTAGCTCACCAGCCGGAGCTGCATTTTAATTGGCCGCCGGCGTTCTGCATTGAAGAAGCCTGTGCTTTGGGACCTGCAGCTGGAGTCAGACGGTAAGTGAAGGGATGATGGGGGGGGGGGAATGGGGAGGGGGGAGAGATGGGGGGCCCAGACTGGAAATCAGTCCCAGGCACCAAAATTCCTAGTGGCAGCCCTGGCTCAGACTATTGTGATGCCGGCAACAGAGGACGGTGCCCCAACGGTAGAAGCTGCACACAATCCTTCTCTTCTGTAAATACGCTCATGGTGCAGGGATATATATCCCCTGTATAATGTGTCACAGTCACCGTTATACCTGAGCTAAATATACATTTCAAGTTAATTTCCAATGTATAATCATCTAGTTTATTATAGTGATGCTATAGAATAGCTGTTGTCATACAGACCCTATTGGAAATTTGTAACTCTCATTCCTCCACTTGCACTGTAGTCAGTGTACAGTAGTTGTAGGAGGGATGAGGGGATTAAAGGGTTAAACCATCACGATTGCTAAATTCTCCCAACAATTTCCTTAATTACGTAACCCAAATCCGCTGCGCATGCAAATCACACCATTCAGGTCTATCTAGTTTTATATTCTTCACTTGGCCTAATTCACAGATGACACAAATGATTATTCCATTGGGTTTAAAACTTTTATGAATTGCTGCACCTACTCATATATGTATATGTGTGTGTATGTGGTGTGTGTGCATGAGAACAGCCTAGCAGCCCCGGCTTGTAGATTGCTAGGGCAGACCAAGATTATGGGCCTTATTTTGGTTCATTCTTTCTGACAAAATCCTTCTTAGATGGACAAAACCATGTGCACTGCAGGTGGGGCAGATGTAACATGTGCAGAGAGAATTAGATTTGGGTGGGGTTTTACTTCAAAGTGAGATCTATATTGCAGTGTAAAAATAAAGCAGTCAGTATTTTCCCTGCACAGAAACAAAATTACTCACCCAAATCTAATTCTCTCTGCGCATGTTATATCTGCCCCCCCTGCAGTGCACATGGTTTTGTCCATCTAAGAAGGATTTTGTCAGAAAGAATGAACCAAAATAAGGCCCTATATCTGGAATGGCCCGCCTCAGGTGTAGTGTGAAAAGTGGTCTTCAGCAATAACATGGGATTTTTTTGGAGGTGAATCCTCTGGGTGTCAGCAGGGAATTTCTTGGGTTGTATGTCTGTAGTGGTATAACCCACATTATTGTTGCAGGTACCTTCTCTGAACTGTACAGGAGAATTTGCAATAAAAGTGAGGTTTTGCGCATGCAAAGTGGAGCTGGCCTGGAGGAGAAACACAACGCATCCGCACTAGGCTGAGGTGCTATGTGATCTGTCGGGGAAAGCTAGAAGGGAGAGTATTCGCTCCGGCTGACAAGATGAGAACAGTTAACCCATCTCGTAGGTGTACTGTACATTCCTGCTCCACTTCTATAATGATCTGCGCCACAGTCAGTGATTGCAAAATATGCACTATAGGCCATTTACAACTGAGCAGGTCAGCCCCCCCCCCCCAACCAATCACTGTCAGCTGCCTCTCTTCATCCAATTGCAATCTCAGACCTCCCTGGACTGTTGTATCATTATGCCCGACCCAAAGAATGGGAAGTTCTCGCAATTTGTGGGCCAGCCAGTAGGAGGCTTGGTTAAATTATGTGGTTTATGTATATATATATATATACACATCGGGACTGCTACACGCTGTGGCTGCCACATGCGTGCAGCGCTCATGCGGTGACAGGCTGGCCACACACTGGCATACCTTAATCTGCACCATCAGTCACTCTCCCAAAAACCCACACCGCGGCAACGTAAAGGGGTACCCAAATTCCTTATATTGGTCTGAGCTGCGGGACGCCGCACTCAGATAGAGACTTCCTGCATTTGCTATTTCATCTACCAAACTTTTGGGACATTGACTTTGAGGAAGGGGACCACCCTGCACACCCCCATTCAAATACCATCTAGACAGGTTACTGTTGCAGACTAACCTTTTTGTGTAACCACCTTCAATTTTTATATTTTTTATTTCTCAGTAAAGCATTGTTACATTGTACCACTGTGTCACACATAATTTATGCCTTAATCATTTATACACCAGGACCGAGCTCAGCACAAACCCTCTTTTTTCTCTATAAGTATCAATACCAGTATAGTTTGAGTCAGACTGTACTAAGTGCTTTGCAGCTAGCCCGTCCAACAGTCACTCAGTGCGCAGGTACATCCCCAGTATCTATGTGGTTTATGTATTTTTATTGCCTCATTCAGACCTGATCGCACGGCTGTGAATTTGCAGCGATTATCGAGATACTGCTCATGGCCGTTTTGCGATGAAAGCCTGCTACTTTTTTTTTTTTAATTCCTGGCCATTTGCAAGGGGATTGACAGACAGGGCTGGATTAAGGTGGTGGTGGGGGCACAGGGAGCCAGTACCCCTGGGCCCCCTCTATCTAGGAGCCCCCTGTAGTTGGCATGTATATATATATATATATATATATATTTAAAGGTTTTGTGCATGGGAGTGGGGTATTGCTGCAGCTTCACCTATGTGACAATGATTAATAGTGCTGAGCATCGGGAGTCAAGGAACACTGACTGTACAAGTGTGCAGTGCACTACTGGGAATTGACTAAGTCCCATGAGACTTTGCACAAGAGGTTAGAAGCTTAGAGGGTTGTGCTGAGCTCTGCTTAGTGGAGCTCATCACCTGCTTTTCAGGCCCATAGAGGACAGCAGCAGAGGCCTCATAATGGGAGGGTTTTTAATCAGACACAGCACTGACCCTGTAAGGTCTCCTACAGAGTAAGGTACAGAGGGTCAAACACAGACTTTTCATGTGGTTTTATATATATATATATATATATATATATATATTTTTTTTTTTTTTTTTTTATTATTAATCCCTCCCTCTGCAGTTACCCATTGACCAAGTTTATACTGCATTTACTCTGTGTTTTGACAGTGTAATATTCTACCATGCAGTTTGCAGGCAGTAATGACAAGTGGGAGGGGGCCCACCGGAGGCTTAATCCGGCCCTGTTGACAGGAAGCCTCTCTGTTGATGCCTTTTCAATGTTTTTATACTCATTCTACCCGCTTAAGCGGGCAGGATGTGGGAAAGCCACATGGTTCTCCAGGGCTGTGGGAGATAACACTATACATCATGAGTTTCCTGCAGCTTCTGGGACAGTAGGCAAGTTTGCTGTTGATATACTGAATAGATTGGATCCGGTTAATAGACTTACTGGGGTAAATTTACTAAGATGTTGAAGATATGCCCATAGCAACCAGTCAGCTTCTGTAAGATAATTGATAGAATTTGTTTGGTTGCTATGGGCAGGGCAGCCGCGAGGAATGCCGGGCCTCTGTAAAATTTTGGGGGCGTGGCCTAAGTGTGGGGGTGTGGGCACCTGCGGGGCCCCTCCAGCAAGCCTGGGCCTGAGTAATTAGTACCCCCCCCCCCCCCTCTCGGCTGAACTGGCTATGGGCAACATCCCATCTTCAATAGAACATACATTTTAGTAAATGTAACCCCCCAGTGTCTAGATCAGGCATGTCCAAACTATGGCCCTCAAGCTGTTGTGAAAATACAAGTCCCATCATGCCTTGCCACAGTTTTGCTATTAGGGAATGCTAAAACTATGGCAAGGCATGCTGGGATGTGTAGTTTCACCACAACTGGAGGGCCACAGTTTGGAAATGCCTGGTCTAGATAGACAATCAATAAGTCAACATGCAATGTGTCAACAGGGTCAAAAGGTCCACGTGAAAAACACTTGACAAGGTGAAAACATGAGTTTTGATGAGTTTAAAACTAGTTATAATATTGCCTATCTACTAATGAGAATTAATCAGAATTATTAGGAGTGAAAAAGTGTGTGTGAAAGTTCTTGATGTACCATATTTCACTCACACCTTATATTATAGCAAAGATGATTTATCTAGTTTGAGGTGTAACTTTTAATATTTATGTCCCCAACCAGGGTCCCATATCTGGCCACAACTTATTATATTTATTTACAGTTTCTTATATAGCGCAGCATATTCCGTTGCGCTTTACAATTGGAAACAACAGTGATTAAACAAACTGGGTAGATACATGGAGGTAGGAGGGCCCTGCTCGCAAGCTTACAATCTATAGGGATAATAGGAGGGATACATAAGGATAGAATTCACATCTTTAGTAAATTTACCCCATTGTGTGCGTGGAAGGACATTCCATAAGGTGGGTGCTGTCCGACACAAATCCTGCAAGTGTAAGTGGGAGCGAGTAATGAGTGTGGATAAGAGACACAGGTCTTGTGCAGAGCGGAGAGGTCGGGTGGGGATATATTTTGGGATAAGCGAAGAGATAGAGAAGAGAAGTCGATGTAGTCAGAGTGATGGCTTTGTATGTAAGTAGAAGTATTTTATATTGAATGCGGTAACATACAGGCAACCAATGGAGGGACTGACAGAGCGGATCAGCAGATGATGAACGTCTAGCCAGGAAGATCAGCCTCGCAGCTGCATTCAAAATGGGGGGGAAAAGAGGGTTTTTGAGCAACACTGAGAGAATCACAAATACAAAGTTAATTGAACAATTTATTGTGTACACAAATGACATGCCGGTCCAGAACCAAGGTGATGAGATGGCTCACTCATACCAACATCAAAAAGCTGGGTAATATTCCAGAACTATTTTTCTCTTCCCACTTCAAGTTTTGTGATGAACCATAATGTACCAATAAGTGATTGGAGATCTTAAAGGCCTCATTGGAGACCAGACTCCTTGCGGAGTAAATCTCCCCCCCTCCACAAATATGCAGGATTAATATGTTGCAACATTGACGTATTTTATTGATTATATTCAATTTTTTTTATCTTGTTTGTCATTTGTGTACACAATAAATTGTTCAATTAACTTTGTATTTGTGATTCTCTCAGTGAAACCCAGCGCTGCTCAAAACCCCTCTTTTTTCCCCCCACTTTTGTTGATTCCAGAGGGCTCCCACAATCCCCTCTAGAGCAGCAACATAAAGACAGCGCCTATAGATACATATTGTACCCCTTTTTTTTTTAGAATGCATTCAAAATGGATTGTAGTGGTGAGAGTCTTTTCTTAGGAAGACCGGTAAGGAGGCTATTGCAATAGTCAATGTGTGATATAATGAGAGCATGGATTAGAGTTTTTGCATCGTCTCATGTAAGGTACGGACAAATTTTGGATGTGTTTTTAGATGTATGTAACATGATTTAGAGACAGATTGAATGTAAAGAATGAAGGACAGTTCAGAGTCGAGGATGACCCCTAGGCAGTGAGCTTGTGGAGTAGGATTAATTGTTGTGTTCTCAACAGTGATAGAGATATCAGGTTGGTAACCAGTGTTCCCTCTAAGCTGTGCGCGCGCACACACCTTGACGAGCATGCGCACAGACATTACAACTGAGCGCACAAAGCAGCAGTGGTCCCTTTTTGCAATTGTGGACTCAATTAATGTGTGTTTCACCCATTAACTACATTGTGTACTGTATTTTGAATGTTTAAATGTTTAATATCATTTTGAAGTAAAGTTAACACAAATGCTGAACGTCATTTTCCAGTTATATATAAGTGACGCATTAAAATGTAAATTTCATTCCAAAGTTGCACAGCCAAAATCTTTAGCCGCACACAGCCTTCGTAAAATTAGAGGGAACATTGTTGGTAACTACTCCTGGCTGGTGGGAATATAATTAATTCTGTTTTGGAAATGTGGAGTTTAAGGTGGCGAGATGACATCCAAGATGAAATGGCAGAAAGACATTCAGAGACATGGAGCAATACTGATGGTGACAATTCCGTGGAGGATAGATAGATTTGAGTATCATCAGCGTACAGATGATACTGAAATCCAAAAGAGTTGATCAGATTCCCAAGTGAGGAGGTATAGATTGAGAAAAGCAGAGGACCTAAGACTGAGCCTTGTGGTGCTCCAACGGACAGAGGTAGTGAGGAGGAGGTAGACAAAAAAACAATATGGTATTTTTTGCGCTAATGATCAGATGCAGCAGGTTTATGACATATAGGAAGGTCCACCAACCCTCCAAAACATATGACAACAGTAGATGGGGGGGATATGTCAATAGTCCAGCGCTTCTGGAATTCTGGACTTACACTCAAATGTAAAGGAAGTCCTCAAATAGTGTCTTTCTTATTGAAGGGAAAATTCAGACCAGCCGATGGAACTTCAACAAAATTAGAGACCTCGATATTCACACACACTTCCTGACTCAGTTTCTCAAGTAGTCTAGGAAGAGATAAACAATCGTGCGACACCTTTTTTCAAAGGGGGGAACAATTTATTGGTACACTCACATTTTCCAGATAAAAACAAGCATAAAGTCACCAGCCGGTGACAATTGATGGGGAGGTTACACCCAGAACTGTTCCTCTACCAATGGAAAAAAGGGTTCCGGAAACCTTTCATCGAAGTAGAAAAGCAGCAAAGGTATAGGGATTTACCAGACCTCCAGTTCGCATATACAGGGGTGATTCATCCAGCCACGGGAACACCAGCTTAATGCATTTCAGACCTTAGGGTCCTTCATCAGAAGCATGGTCTTTCCCGTGGCTGGCATGGTTTAAATAGCAAAGAACGGCGCGAAACGGAGCAGTTACGCTCCGCTACGCCTATCCCGGAAGCGGAAGTGACCGGGATTCGTTTAGTAATGGAACGCACGCCTTTTGCGTTCCATTCTATCTCTATGTGACGGATGTCCGGAGCGTCACTTCCGGCATCCGTCTGCGTGACGTCAGGACTGGACACGCAGCTCATGCGTTCCACCTGATCATTGTTTGCGCTTCATTCACCGGAATGACACTTCCTGTTCTGGGATAAATATATTGCACATTGCCCATTCCTACAGACATGTAAAAACAGAAAACTGTGGTACAAAATTCTTCTGTTCTTGACGGATTCCTGGTATCTTTTTGTCAATATCAGCGTCCTTCATTTTGATAGAGTTTTTTTCAAAATGTAAATAGTCCCGTGTTTAACGTCCATATATGAAAAAACACAGAACAAAAAACAGACTGTCAGCAGGGTACATATGTGCAATCATCATAATAAAAAATATAAAAAAGTTATAAAGAGAGTGTAAAATGACATTTAAAAGCAAGTACTAGTTAAAATGACAATTATAAAAACCATTTAAGTTCAAAGTCACTATTCATTTGGCACCAAAGTATTGAGTTTAAAAATCCATTTCATCTCGGACTGTGCAAGGCGGGTTTCAATATTCTTATTTCGCCAAGTGGGAACAATTACTACAAAGGATGTATTACAAAAAATCAACAACATGAGTTGGGAATCTGGTTATTTTTTAGTGAGTGGTGACGTGTCAACCTTGTACACCATCATTAACCCAACAAAAGGAGTAATAGCCGTACGGTTCTTTCTAGATAAAACATCAATGTCTGAAAAATTGAAAAATTTCATCATAGAAAGCATAACTTTTATTTTAGAAAACAATTTCTTCTATTTTAATGGCAGCTTTTATCTTCAGGTGGTTGGTACTGCAATGGGGACCAGATTTACACGGGACTATTTACATTTTGAAAAAAACTCTATCAAAATGAAGGACGCTGATATTGACAAAAAGATACCAGGAATCCGTCAAGAACAGAAGAATTTTGTACCACAGTTTTCTGTTTTTACATGTCTGTAGGAATGGGCAATGTGCAATATATTTATCCCAGAACAGGAAGTGTCATTCCGGTGAATGAAGCGCAAACAATGATCAGGTGGAACGCATGAGCTGCGTGTCCAGTCCTGACGTCGCGCAGACGGATGCCGGAAGTGACGCTCCGGACATCCGTCACATAGAGATAGAATGGAACGCAAAAGGCGTGCGTTCCATTACTAAACGAATCCCGGTCACTTCCGCTTCCGGGATAGGCGTAGCGGAGCGTAACTGCTCCGTTTCGCGCCGTTCTTTGCTATTTAAACCATGCCAGCCACGGGAAAGACCATGCTTCTGATGAAGGACCCTAAGGTCTGAAATGCATTAAGCTGGTGTTCCCGTGGCTGGATGAATCACCCCTGTATATGCGAACTGGAGGTCTGGTAAATCCCTATACCTTTGCTGCTTTTCTACTTCGATGAAAGGTTTCCGGAACCCTTTTTTCCATTGGTAGAGGAACAGTTCTGGGTGTAACCTCCCCATCAATTGTCACCGGCTGGTGACTTTATGCTTGTTTTTATCTGGAAAATGTGAGTGTACCAATAAATTGTTCCCCCCTTTGAAAAAAGGTGTCGCACGATTGTTTATCTCTTCCTAGACTACTTGAGAAACTGAGTCAGGAAGTGTGTGTGAATATCGAGGTCTCTAATTTTGTTGAAGTTCCATCGGCTGGTCTGAATTTTCCCTTCAATAAGAAAGACACTATTTGAGGACTTCCTTTACATTTGAGTGTAAGTCCAGAATTCCAGAAGCGCTGGACTATTGACATATCCCCCCCATCTACTGAGGAGGAGGTAGAGTCAGAACTTTATTAGGTGTGGTAGCAAGTTGGTCAGGGTAGTGGGTAGCATGAGGGTAAGTTGACCACACATCTTGATGAGAAAGGTCTTCTGAGGTTCCGCACTAAATACAAAGTTTTTTCAGTGCTGTATTTTCAGATGAGCTCCTCAGTTCCTCCCATTAATCACATTACATGAAAATATATTCAGACAACAATTGGTGCTACTGTCACATTTATTACTTCACAACACTGTAAGCACCGGCATAATCATGATGAATATATGCGTGATGGCATAAGAGTTACTTTTCCACTGGTTACGTATTTCTAGTTTTCGGAACAGGTCCTCAAAGATTATTACAGTGAATGCTGGCAGCAGATCACATTGCTTACATCTAAGCCGGACAGGTCCTATCGGTGAGTCTATGAATTTTCCTACTGCTGATATATGTCCCATCCATGTATCCTTTCTGCAGGTGACAAACTCTGTCTTCCCGGTATGGACATACAGTTATCTGGTGATTCTCTTCCCAGTATTCATGCTCACAGACTATTTAAGATACAAACCAGTCATAATCCTACAGGGTCTGAGCTATGTCATTGCATGGGTTCTGTTACTTTTTGCCCGTGGCGTGCCTGCCATGCAAGGTGTGGAGTTTGTCTACGGCTTGGTCACTGCCACTGAGATCGCCTATTTTTCCTACATCTATAGCGTGGTTGACACGGAACATTACCAGAAGGTCACAAGCTTCTGCCGGAGCATAACTTTGGTGGGTTTCACTGTTGCCTCTGTGCTTGGCCAACTCCTGGTCTCCTTGGCTGGGATATCTTACTTCTATCTCAATGTGATAACGTTGGCATCTGTCTCAGTTGCTTTTGTGTCATCGTGGTTGTTTCCCATGCCAAACAAGAGCATGTTTTTCCACAAAAAGGTGAAGGGAGACCCTGCTGAAATTTCATCTGAAGACCCCAAATCCCCCAGTAATGACCCAGATGTGCAATGTACAGAACAGCAAAGTGCAGCAACCAGAGACGGGACTGACAAGAAAACGAATTTCTGCCATGTGTTGTGGCTCTTGTGCAAAGACCTGCGGGTTTGTTACTCTTCATCACAGCTCATTTACTGGTCTCTGTGGTGGGCACTTGCTACAGCCGGGTACAACCAGGTTGTAAATTATGTCCAGGTTTTGTGGGAACACATAGAACCTTCACAGAACTACACAATATATAATGGAGGTGTGGAAGCCGTGTCTACGTTTCTGGGTGAGCGGTTTATATTCATTTTATAGTTTAGAGAAATTAACAATTTATTCCTTTACATTTTCCTGCATAAGGGGCTAATTCAGCATGGGTCAATAATGTGAGAATTCGCAGTGGAGCGTGAGGAGAAAGCGTTGCCCAAAACAGAAAGAGAAGATGCCCCTTGCGAAATTGTGAGAGAATTGCGAATAGATCGCTTATCACAATCCAGTCACAAATCTATATGCAATCCCTGAACCATTGATTCTTTTTGCAGTCTGTGAGTAAGTCTGAGGATTCCACGAACCTGTGACTGTGACAGGCTGGCAGTGGTCAGTGCGGACATCACAGACCCTCCTAAAAAAAAAAGGCATGGGCACACCTGTTTTTTCAGAAACACCCAGAAAATGGCAGGTTTCCACCCACAAACACTGACTTCCTATCAGCCAAGCTCCAGTCATATTGCGTTTACAATCTCACGCATGCACAATACAGACGGTACAGTTGTTCAATAAATGCTCGATTTAAGAATTCTGATTAGCAATCTATGCTGAATTACTCCCTTATTTCACAATTTCAGATTTGCAGAGAGCATTCCAGGTCTTGGTACTAGTGCCTGTTCCGATAGGGATACGCCCTTTGGGTCACCACCAAGTAGGTCGACATCACTAGGTCGACATGCAGCTTGGTCAACATGACTTTAGGTCGACATGGGTTAGGTCAACAGGGTCATTAGGTCGACATGGTTTTTTTTTATTGTTTTTTGAGCCGACAAGGTGACAGGCCTTATTTCTTGCCTTGCCATCCACTTGGGCATGGTGGGAGAATAAAATAGAGTGCACCATCTTACCTCTATGCCCATGTTATAAAGGTACCATCTTACGTATTTCACCATGATACAGGTTGAGTATCCCTTATCCAAATAATTATGAAAACCATAGTCTCCAAAATGTACTTTTATTTTTTTGCTAAAAACCTACTGGGGACATCTGTAAGTGACACTACTGGGAAAATAACATGTAACTGGCACTAAATATGTGCAAGGACATGATTGCTTGGCATTCACATTCAGTACATGAGATAGGACACAATTTTTTTTAAAACCTTGTTTCATGCACAAATAAAAGATATGTGTGTGTATTTCATGTGTCTGATGTACTTATAAATCATAAATGCAAGATACCTCAAGATAGCTCTTTCAAACATAAAAATATTCCAAAATACGGAATAATCAGTTATCCAAAATTCTTCTGGTCCCAAACATTTTGGATAAGGGATACGCAACCTGTATAAGGTACACACTTACCTATATCTCCATGTTCTAACATACCAGCTTACTTACTCTATTTCCCCATGATATAAGGTACAACATACCAGCTTACCTATATCCCCATGTTATAATATACCAGTTTACCTATATCCCCATATCATAACATACCAGCGTACCTATTTCCCATGTTATAACATACCAGTTTACCTATTCCCTCATGTTAGAAGATACCAGCTTATCTATAGCTCAATATCATAACATACCATACCAGCTTATCTATTTTCCCATAGAAACAGAATATGGCAGAAATTTGGCCCATCTAGTCTGCTACTTTTTAACTATATAGTTACCTCAAACCCCATTCAACCCTTATTTATTTGTAAGGATATCCTTATGTCTATCCAATGCATGGTTAAACTTTTCTACTGTCTTAGCCTCAACCACCTCTAATGGGAGGCTATTCCACTTGTCCACTACCCTCTGTGAAGCCATTTCTCCTCAGATTTCCCCTGAACCTCCCCCCAGTGTCAGTGCATGTCCTTGTGTTCTAATACTTCCCATAACATCAAAAATGTCTCCCTCCTGGACCACGTTATAATCTTTGATATAATTAAAAGTTTCTATACGGTCTAAACTTTCCCTTCTCTGCTCTAAACTATACAATATACTATACAGCTTTTTAGTCTTTCCTGGTACGTTTTGTGATGTAGGCCATGCACCATTTTAGTTGCCCTTCTTTGTACAGTCTCTAATGTATTTATATCCTTCTGGAGATATGGCCTCCAGAACTGAACACAGTACTCTAGATGAAGTCGTAACAATGACCTATACATTGGCATAAATACTTCTGTCTTTCTGCTGCCAATTCCTCTCCCTATGCAAATAAGAATTTGACTTGCCTTCTTCATTGCTTTGTTACATTGCCTACCTGCCTTTAAATCCCCTGAAATAGTGACACCTAGGTTCTTTTTCTCCTCAGTAGTTTCCCATGTTATAACATATCAGCTTACCTATATCCCTATGTTATAAAGGTACCAGCTTTCCTATATCCCCCATGTTTTAACACACCAGCTCCTGATTTCCACAAGTAAGGTACCAGCTTTTCCCATTTGATAACTTATTTCATTATCTATTAAGTTTTATCAAAATAATTTCGATCATCAGTGTTCTTAGTGCTAGAGTGCACTTACATTTGTGATGTGGGGGAAATTTCCTGTACCGATTAGTGGAGAGGACCATGGAGGGCAGCAAAAGTGGAGAGCTGGGCGCTGCCTGAGCATGGATGGCACTTCTGCAGTTCGGCAACATCCTGCAGTGGTTATCCCTGCTTACCTCATCGCCCTTGATCAAAACCATGGATCCAAGGAATATGTGTCACTTCAGGGGTCCTGAGTGACCATCTCGGTGCATGAGGCACGTTTCCCCCCATCTCGCCCGAGATGCAGCCTTGATGCTAGGGATGTTAGAGACCCATCTGATGGGATCCTCCTTGATGTGTAGGATGGCCATACATTTTTGGGCAAACATGAAATAACCTCACTTACACCCCATGTTCATTGTCGAGTTTATCATCAGTATTGTTATGGGTAAATTTAATAAAGCTTCTATAAATAAAAAGTTGTGATGTCACCCAACCAATCAGATTTGGTAGTTCATTGTAGATAGATAGGGCAATATCTTCACTTTTAGAAGATTAAGTAAATTTACCCCATAAAGTGTGCACCTGCATATTCTTTTCCCTGTATGGTCCTACAAGTTCCCTGAAGGGTAGCACCTCTTATTATATTTAACATTCCCCCACTTCCTATTTCTCCATGTTATAACTCAGTGGTTCCCAAGCCTGGTCCTCAAGTACCCCCAACAGTGCACGTTTTCCAGTTCACCCAGCAGGTGCACTCATTATTCAGACACATTCTAAAAGATCCACAGGTGTAGCTAATTATGTCCCTTGTGATTCTGTTAGGAGACCTGCAAAACATGCACTGTTGGGGGGTACTTGAGGACCAGGGTTGGGAACCACTGTTATAAGGGTAGCAGCTTTACTCTGTCCTCCCCTTATAAGATACCAACTTACTTATATCCTCATGTTATAAGGTGCCAGTTTACCTATATGCTTGTGTAATAAGGTTCCAGCTCACCCATGTTATAGGATACCAGCTTACCTGTCCGCTTGATATTATAACTGTTGGTGGGCTGCTTAGTAACACAGAGCACATTATTATGTTGCTGCAGGCGCTCTCTCCTCTCTATCAGTTGGCTATGTGAAAGTGAATTGGGAGGTATCTGGAGAACTAGCACTCGCCATCTTCTCAGCCGTCAATGCTGGTGCTCTGTTTCTAATGGATTATAGCTTCAACATCTGGATGTGCTATGCTGGGTACCTTATATTTAAAGCCTCCTATATGCTTCTCATCACTATCGCCACGTGAGTATGGCCCTTGTAGACTTGTATGGACCTTGTTAGTGGTGTTTTGCGTAACTGCCTCCGGGCAGTGCAGGCCACACGCTGTTGCTGTGATATAGTGCAGGCCTGGTCAACCTGTGGATCTCCAACTGTTGTAAAACTACACATCCCAGCATTCCCTGCCACAGGTTGGCCATGCATGATGTAGTGAGAGAAGTTGTGCGCAAGTGTATCCTGTCCAGGTAAAGGAAGATAGCGGCCACCCCATGGAATCACATCTACATGTCGCCATACATTGCCAGGTGCTTGTGCAGCTGGGAGACCGCACACTGCGTGTTTAGATGTATGAGGTGGGCACTGCCTTACCCTGTGCAAGAGGTTCTATACACACACCAACGCTATAGTTATTATGCTCACTTCCATTTCATGTGCTGCCCAATCAAACCACCTGCCCCACTTCTAGGGCACGAGGGACCTATCTTATAGTGCATGGTGTTGTCATGTCCTAGATTCTGAAGGTGACATTTGTAGCAGACAAATTAGTTATACCTTAGTATAATCATGCAGAATTACAAGAATCCGGATGACGGTATATCAATACAGTGGCTATCAATGCCAATAATACATAGTAGATCAGGCTGAAAAAAGACTTGCGTCCATCGAGTTCAACCTACGTTTTAATAGCTTATCCCTTGTAAAAGACAGAATATGATTCTTATTGGTACCCTTGGATGTTTTTATCCAATAAATGCTTGTCCAACCTTATTTTGAACATATTTATTGTATCTGCCGACACCACCTCTCCAGGAAGAGAGTTCCAAAGTTCGACTGCTCTGACCGTAAAGAAATTTTGGTACTTATGTACTAACTGGGCTGCCGATTTTGAAATCAGGTCCATCGCATGTGATGCGATTGAATCCTATGGAAAAATCGGGTCCATGTTAAAATGGACTGAGTCTATTTTAACATGGAATTCAATGGGAAAAGGGGTCCTTTTCATACCCCTACTATCCAAGTGGGCATGGAGTTGGATATAAACCTGTGGCTAGCGTAGCGAGCCACCGAGCCCGAAGCATGGCGAGCCCCGCGAGGGGACACAGAATACCGTTCGCTCGCCACGCTTTGGGCTCGGTGGCTCGCTACGCTCGCCACAGGTTTATATCCAACTCCATGCCCACTTGGATAGTAGGGGTATGAAAAGGACCCCTTTTCCCATTGAATTCCATGTTAAAATAGACTCAGTCCATTTTAACATTGAATCCTATGAAAAAAATCGGGTCATCGCATTGCATCGCATATGATTGTATGCCTTAAGTTAAGGCATACAATCAAATAATCAGCAGCCCAGAAAATACATAAGTACGGAATTTTTTTCTTTTGAGGGAACAAAATTTTCTTTCCTCTAATCTAAATTCGTGCCCTCGCGTCCTAGATTCCTTTCTTGCAGTAAAAAGGGTGCTTGAGATTTCCTTATATTGGCCCCTGATATATTTGTACATGTTGAGCATGTCCCCCCTTAAACGTCTCTTCTCTAGTGTAAATAGTCCCAGCTTTCTTAATCTCTCCTCGTAGCTTAAATTCTCCATTCCCCTAATAAGCTTTGTTGCTCTTCTTTGGGTTTTTTCCAATTCTATGATGTCCTTTTTATAGTGTGGGGCCCAGAACTGTACTCCATATTCAAGGTGAGGTCTAACCAATGCCTTGTACAGTGGCATAATCACTTTTGTGTCCCTAGTTTCCATACCCCTTTTAATACATGCTAGAATTCTGTTGGCCTTTTTTGTTGCAATGTGACATTGAACACTGCACCCCATCTTGTTATCTATATGCACTCCTAGATCCTTTTCAAGTGCTGAAGTACCTACTGCCTCCCCACTTAGGTTGTAACTAGCACACTGGTTACGTCTCCCGAGATGCATAACCTTACATTTATCCACATTGAACCTCATCTTCCACTTTTTAGCCCTCTCATCTAGCTTGTTACGATAATATTGAAGTAAGTTCACATCCTCTGTTGATTTAATATCTCTACTCAGTTTTTTTTGTCATCAGCAAAGATGGATACATTGCTGAGAATCCCCATCCCGATATCATTAATATATATGTTAAACAAGATGGGCCCCAGTACCGAACCCTGTGGCACTCCACTTAGTACTGGTATCATAGTTGATACGGCACTGTTCACAACCACTCTTTGTTCTCTATTACACAGCCAGTTCCCTACCCATCTACAGATATTTGCCCCTAATCCCAGGTCCTCCATTTTATTTATCAACCTCATGTGTGGTACTGTATCAAAAGCTTTTGCAAAATCAAGGAAGGCTACATCTACTGCATTTCCATTATCAAGGTTTTTGCTGACATCCTCATAGAAGCCTAGTAAATTTGTCTGGCAGGAACGATTTTTCACAAATCCATGTTGGTTAATACTAAGTAAACTATGAAGGTCTAAATATTCCAGGATACCATCCCTTAAAATATTTTACCCACTTTTGATGTTAAGCTCACAGGCCTGTCATTTGCAGCGTCATCCCTTTTACCTTTTTTGAATATTGGCACTACCTCTGCTATTCTCCAAATTCAATATAGAGGGGTCGCTAGTTCCTCCCTTAATTCCATTAGTACCCTAGGATGTATCCCATCTGGCCCTGGTGTTTTGTTAGTTTTTATTTTGCTGAGCCTCAAGATTATATAATCGGTCGAGAGATCCATATTGAGATCCAGCTTGTTTGTCCCAGTTGTGGTATCTGTGCTTTCCACTATCTGCTCTCCCCTAGTAAACACTGATGAGAAGAACCCATTTAACAGTTCCACTTTTCCTTTATCCTCTGCAAAACTTTTTTTTTAAATTCAATAATTTTTATTGATTTTGCATATAGAATTTAAACAAGACAACACACAAAAAAGAAAAAACAACACATCAGTATACAGGTGGTACACGTCCAAATACAAGCGTAGTACAGTGCAGGCATATACAGAAACGAGAAGCCGTTGTAAGATATAGATAGCAAATCCTGTATAGGTTTTACCAGTAGAAATACCCGAAGGCGCCATTCGGGTATGTGTTTGATATAAAGGAGTATGAATCTTACAATAAATGAAATGTACTACCCCACCTAGTACATATTAAAAACAGGATATCCATTCATCCATTCAGGCTGTGATCAGAATATATTGTTGATACTGATGTGACAACCAAAAACTAAAATAAAAATAAACCCCTTTCAAAAGCAAACCTCCCAATAACCCCCCACCCTGTATGACCTAACCCCAACCCAGGTATACTTGGATCCCTTAACACTACTACCCCCCTTCTACTGAACTAACTATATCCCCCCACCCACCCTTAGTTCTGTAATAGGGAATAAATTAGCGGCTGTTAGCTATCAGCTAACCTATGCCTAACAAAAAACTAATTTACCCCTACCTCCCACCCATCCCACAAAAGGATAGCAATAGGATGGACTATCTTGGGTAGCGGACAAATGATATCAAAGTGTTTTGGACACATTATTTAAGGATAATATCCATCGTATCAGACTGGAGCAGTAGAACAATTACATGAACAACCCCCCCCCTCCCCCCCCCTTACGGGATAATACAAGTAGACAGGAGGAATAGAAATAAAGAGACTGGTCTGGACAAAATGTTGCTCAGGCCGGGCCCTCCGTCTCCGAAATGACATATGGACATCAGTAGCCGGGAAGTCAGTCTAATAATAGAAACATTAAAGAGCATTATTTTTAATCCGGCCAAGTGTCATAGCTTCTCATACGTAGCAGCATAGCAATAGTATGGCCCTTTCTCATATAGTAGAAAACATGAAAACATACATCACATATAATGACCAGCCCATGTGCAATTGGTGGAGTCATCAGAAATAATACAGCAGCATTCAAGGGGAGTGCAACCGTAACAGAGCATTCAGAAGAGTACCAGCATTCAGGAGTAAGTCCAGGATATGCATATAACAATTTTAGAAACCATGGGGCTTCCTTTAGGAGCAAATGAGGAATATTCATGCAGACCAAATCCATGAGTGAGCATATAGCTGAAGGATTTGAAGTATCTCCAGAATCCAGGTCCGTTTGAGAGCACTCGTCCAGGGTATAAGCGGGTATGACATCTGTAGGGGTCAAAGCATTGTGGCCCTGGGGCAAATCTTCCTCATCTCCCACATCACATTTAGCAGGAGAGCAGAAGGCGGAGAGAATATCCCCTTGTACAGCAGTGAGCTTACTAAGAAGCCTATCAGCAGAAGTATGCACAGCTTGTAGGAGTAAGTGAATAGAGGCTTCCATATCCATAAACAATGTAGACAGAGCAGGAACTCTGGATAATACAGGATAGAGAAGGCTGCCGTGAGGGATCTCTAGCTATGGACGGGGGTGGCTAGCACACCCCACTTTTTGCAGAGGTGACTGGCAGCTATAGGATTTGTTGTCCACAATGCCTCTAAGCCTGTATTATATGGTCTCACTCACCCCAGCGAGAAATTGAACGATGATATGGCATAGGAGGAGACACAGGATGGAAGCCACTGACAATAGTGGCAATAGTGTGCAGATCGCAGTGGCCAACACAGTAGATCGCTGCAGAGGCAAACGCAGGTTTAATAGCAGAGTGAATACACAAAACATCAGATATCAGCCGTAGATGCAGTATGACAGCCCTCCATGTAGTCAGAGATCCAGGAACAGAGTCCGCACCTGGATCCTCCCCAGCCGCGAACACGCCGGCAACTCCTGGGCAAGATGGCGGCTGAGCGGGAGACCTGGGGATCCGCAGGGTAGCTGTGATGTGAACGAAGGAGGGGGGTCGCCGTCGATCACCGGCAGCGTCCTTCGGAAGCTTCTGCTGGACGAGTGTCTGGGTGGCCGTCGCACACACTGATGCGGCAGATAGATGCAGGGCGGCCAGTCACGCGGCGCGGTTCTGTCCCGGCCTCAAGCTCCACTCCACCAAGGCTCTAAGTCAGGATCCTGCGGACTTCTCAAAAGTGCTTCAGAATATGCACCCCACCATCCTACAACAGCAGGCAGGTTGTACACGTCCCGGGGGGTAGGTTAGCAGGATATTAAGCAGGATTTCTTGGAGGAGCTCAGCACAGTATGTGCTACTCCATTGCCGTCGTAGCTCCGCCAACCCTCTGCAAAACTTTTACCATTGATATCGGTTAATGGGCCTATGTTCTCTTTAATTATTCACTTACTGTTTATGTACTTGAAAAACTTATGGGGGTTAGTTTTGCTTTCATTGGCTATGCGTTCTTCATTTTCCCTTTTAGCTACTTTGATTACTTCTTTACAAGTTTTGTCTGTTTCTTTATACTTAATGAATGCCTCCTCATTTACGTTATTTTTATAGAATTTAAACGCTTTTGTTTTATTGTTGATCGCTGTCCTTACTTTTTTGTCCAACCATGGTGGCTTTTTTTTTGTTGAATTTACCCTTATTGACTAATGGAGGTACAATGACGCTTAGTGGTGAACCATATAATTAGGAAGACATCACATGATGCAGCAAATCATGCCACCTTGTGGTGAGGAATGAGTCCACAATGATGTGAGTTGCATAATCACACCTTGCCGCTCATCATTTCCCTATTCACCATGTCCCACCAGGATCACCAAACGAGACTCAAAAAGTAAAAGACATGTTTTTGTTGTTGTTGCCAATATCAGTTTAACTTTTTTTTCTTTTTAAAAGATACATCTCACAATATCCCTCCAACTCTAACACTTCTAATGATCTCCAAAATGCAGAGGACTGATTTATTTAAGGAGGTGAAATGCTTAAAGACTACCAAATGCAGGAGGGTCAAATTTCTTCCCAAACCCCCTATAGCAGCGGTTCCCAACCTTTTTTCTCTCCCGTAGCGATCGATTAGGAGTACCCCCTCCTCTCGATTTGAAATATCCACAGCACTTCCAAGTGGATGAGTAGTGTGCGGTCAGGAATTGGTTCCCTCTGTCTGGCCGCTGGCAGTGTACGGTCATCTGGGTTCCCAGTAACACCTGTAGGATTAATGCCCGTGCTTTCTCCACCCATGTCAGTGCAGGGCAGATGAATGCTGATGTCTGAGGACAGAGTGGGTAGCTCCCAGTTGATTGATTGTTGGGCAAAAGCACAAGGAGACGCTGATGATGCTGCAGAACCAGAAGTGAAGCAGCGCGATTCATCTCCATGGTAAAAGGAGACTTCTTCCACCATTACCAATATTACTTTAATAGTACCCCCAACCGGTCTGCAGTGTTGTATCCCAGGTTGGGAACCACTGCTCTAGAGCCATAAGAATCTTGCTTAGAAAAATAAATCATTGGATCCTTCTTTGCAAAAGCTACAGTGGACCTCTTTACATCCCCAACCCTGGAACTAAAAAAGCGTAATATAAAGCAAGGTTCTTGACTTCACTTTTTCTGCAAGGTTAGTGTTTGCCCCTTTATCCCCAAGGCTGGCCAAAGGTTCATCTCAAGGATCAAAGTCTTCAGCTCTACCACAATGAGAGAACCTTGCTATGATTGGACAAAGAATAGCCCATAGAGCAGGGGTGGGGAACCTTTTTTGTGCCAAGGGCCGTTTGTATGGGGAAAAAATCCTTTGTGGGCCATACGTAAAATTTCTTACAAATTGTCCTACTGCACCCATCCCACTCCCCCGGTGGCTGCTGCTGAATAGGACTGACAGTCTCCGGCTGCTGTTGATTAAGAGGAATCTCTCGAACTTCCAACCTCCTGGAATGCCCCTGTACTTGACTCCTGGCAAAGCCGCCAGGCGGGTGGGCAGGGCCTGAGATTTCCCACCCCTGCCATAGAGGGTCACACCCAAAAATCTTAGCAAAGCATGTCCACAACTAAAATAGTGTGGAAAAATGATACAAAGTAATTAGAATGCTTTCAAAAATAGAAGAATTAATAACTATTTTTTTATCAATTCACAAATGCAAATACCAATGCAATTATCAATACCCCATTATTACACCCCTAGGTATCACCCACTCATATCACTTTAACAGATGTCACAATGGCTATAGATAGGAGTCCGCTTTAGATGAGTATTTGCAGCTTTGTGCACTCTCTATGAACCAGCAAAGGTTGCTTGAGTGAAGGACAGGGCAACTACTCTGAGAAAATTATCTGGCTGACAGGCTCATAGGTGCGCAGCCTCACCGGGAATCTTCCCAGTAAGACTTATGGCCTGCCCAAAACCACGATTATGGTAAAACAGCTTGCCACAATCATTAACAAACACAACTTAAGAGAAGAAAGGCAATGGGGAGGGGCAGTAAAACAGATGGCTGTTGGTAGTGAACATTCTTAAAAACCTACTAAACAGGCTTTGACAGTGATAGCCAAAAACAATGCGAGGAAATGGATCTGTAGCCCTCATTCTGGTTCATTCGCAAAGGCAAATCCCTTCTCAAATGGACAAAACCATGTGTACTGCAGGGGGGGGGGGGGGCAGATGTAACTTATGCAGAGAGAATTAGATCTAGGCGAGTTATTTTGCTTCTGTGCAGGGAAAATACTGACTGCTTTATTTTTACACTGCAATATAGATCTCACTTTGAAGTATTATCCCACCCAAATCTAATTATCTCTGAACATTACATCTGCCCCACCTGCAGTGCACATGGTTTTGTCCATTTTGAGAAAGAATATGCCTTTGCGAGTGAACCAGAATAAGGGCCTGTGTACACACTTTCATCCTATTGCTTTGCAATAATCTTAATGTTGCCTTCAGTATTTAGAAGCGTTACAGTATGCAAAAAATACAGTATAGTTCTATAGCAGGGGTCTTCAACCTTTAAGACAGCGTGGGCCACCTAAAAAAATCCAGTGAAGCCCGAGGGCCACTAAACTCTACTGCGGTATTTTGGACAGCCCCATAGAATCACAGCTCTCCTATAACGTCAGCACAGTCCTTCATAGATAGTTGGCACAGCCGCCCATACTCAGCACATAAGCCCCCCACACACACATACCCCAATAGTCATCAGCAGCCAATTAGGGTTCCAGTGCAAACAGTAAAATATGTGCCCCATCCCCATATATAATTTGATATTGAATAAATTGCACGCGCCGTTGGCGCGCTCCCAAAAGGGGTGTGGCCTAATTATAAGGGGCGTGGTCTAATTATAAACAGTGTAATCTTGCAGGAAAACAATTACCTGACACCTCTTTTGCAACCTGCATGACCAGACATTGGTTACCGCAGGAATGGTCATTGTCCTCACACGCTTAAGTTGACTGAAGGCTGCACAGTGACATATAAACATGAAGGCCCACACAGTGAACTAGTATGCCTCACAGATCAAACCCAAACAATGAAAGGCTACTTAAATCAATATACACTGTTACACTGTTTATCCGTAATGCCCATTACACATTGTGCATCACACCATAGTGTCCATTAGACATTTTGCCACACACCGTAATACCTGTTGTACATTGTCATACACCGTAATGCCCATTACACATTATGCCACACACCATGATGTCCATTACACATTAATCCACACAAAATTATGCCCATTGCACATTATGCCCCACACTGATGCCCATTATGCAACAGACCATAATGCCAGCAGTACTCCTGCTTATACATATGATGCTCCAGCAGTGCCCCTCACCCAATGCCCCAGCAGTGCCCCCACACAATACCCCAGAAGTGCCCCTCACACACAATGCCCCAGCAGTGCCCCTCACACACAATATCCTCAGTAATGCCCCACACACAATGCCCCCAGTAATGGCTGCAGCTTTGCCAGGTCCCCTGATCCTGCCAGCTGTACCTCCTCATCCTGCAGCTTTGCCGGGTCACCTGCTTCCACCATCCATGCCTCCTCCTGCAGTTTTGCCGGGTCCCCTCCGCCAGCTGTGCCTCCTCCTCCTGCAGTTCCGGCGCCGGGTCTCCTCCTCCCGCAGCTTCGCCGGGTCCCAACTCCCCAGCTCCCACCAGACGCGCTGCCTCCTCCTCCCTCAGCCGCGCTGGATCCACTCCTCTGCCCTGCCTGCAGCCAATGAAAATCGGGTAGGCGGCACCCGGGGGGACTCCATTACGCTGCCTCCCTCGGCAGCGTTTTCTTTTACTTCAAAAAAAAAATTCCTGTGCATGGCGGGCAGGGGGCCACTGAGATCAGCTCCGCGGGCCACTCGTGGCCCGCGGGCCATGGGTTGAAGACTCCTGTTCTATAGGATCGCATGATCAATATGTTGTACTGTATCCAGTATGGAAGCTTAGGAATAGGTTACTACGTATGTTATAGGTTGTTAAAGCTTTGGGAAATAAAATTATCAAAATTATCATTTTACTGGCTTTTTATTTTCTGTTAATGACAGACTGCTTGGGTTGTGCTCGCTCGCTCTCAACAAGGTTTGATACTGATTTCTATTTAACAAATTTACCATATAGGTTCCAGATTGCTGTGAACCTGAGCATGGAACGCTACGCTCTAATATTTGGCATGAACACCTTTGTTGCACTGGTTCTTCAGACGATCCTAACCATCATCGTAGTGGACAACCGCGGCCTAGGCTTGGACATCGTCACTCAGGTAAGAACTGTACATCTGTATATGTAGGGGCCACTATCAGGTTTCTGGCAGATGGCGACGTGGACATTCTGGCGGACGGCGTAGGGTGGCAGATGGCGATAGTTGCGATGGGAGTCGCTCAGATGAGAGCGGCCCCATCTGTATGTATAGGAGATTTATGTATTGATTTTAAACTTATCAAATGCACAGTAATTGTGTGTTAGAATGTACAGCAATGCCCCAAGTATCTGTACCCTGCTGATGTCGTGCTACTGTGTGCTCTCATAAACGGTCTCGTCTAATCCGTGAAACATTGGCCTATTTATAACAACAACCTACTGCAGACCCGCTCGCAGATTCTACATCCAATCCTCACCACACACTTGTCTAGTCTTCCGTAGACCTCCAACCTACGTCTGCTGAAACATTACCATCGCCTGCAGATGGAGGGGAATTTATTAATGAGATATGTAATTGTGGTGACTAAGAATTAACATAATCTGCAATGGGGACAGGGTTCTAATCTAGTTATTGAACCCCGAATCCCAATTTAATTACATATACTTTTTACATTTTATAGCTAATGTAAAAGTATATGTAGAGTAGAATAATAACTCCTCATGTGATATATCCATTTTTTTCCTCAGTTCTTGGTCTACGGAAGTTACTATGCAGTCATTTCAGGGATTTTCTTTGTGAGGAGCCTGTATATCCTGATATCACTGCGCTGCAGGCGGCATGAGAACCACCCGGACAGAGACATAAAGGAGGAGACTCATCTATAGTGACTATTGACATATACACACACACACACACACACACACACACACACTGCACTGGATGTAGGCAGATTTTTTTTTTACTTTGAGCTATTTATAGATTTATACTAAAATAGCATCCCTGTTGGGCGCACCAGGGGTTCCCAAAACAGTTAACACCATGTGTTAATCACACATTAATTAAAATGGTCTCCATACAAGGTAGTCCTACGAACATTACAGGTCTCCAGAGAATCCATGCATTTTAACAATTCAATTGCAGAACCCGTCCTGCACATGCGGAGAATGGGTCCTGAACATCAGGAAACCGCGCAAAGGATTGCATAGTTCATTCCTGCTGAATTAGGCCCAAAGCCTCCAAGATGGGGACTGCGACATACAGCACTAATCAGCCTTTTACAGGAGATTTCTGTGAAATGATTACTAATATTGTAAAGCATCTCACTGGATCAACAATATATCTTCTCTTGCCCGTTTTATATATAAAACGTTGTTTATATATAGAAAAATGAACTGTATTATTCCCACATGCAGATACGTTTTTTTTGTTTGGGTCCCGCACTGGATTCTCCACTATGATGATTTTAAATACATCAATTTTAGAGTGGAGTTAACAATTAGGATAATTAAGATCGAATCCAGATCCAGTATCAATTCTTTATCCTCCCAAAAAAATCACAATTCAATAGTTTATAGCAGGGGTGGGGAACCTCCGGCCCGCGGGCCGGATAGGGCCCCCGCACCCAGTATGTCCGGCCCGCCCGCCTATATTACAGAGGTATCATCCGCCCGCCTATATTTCATACCAGCCGCCGGGGATGGCTGCTGCTGCCGCCGGGGAGACGTGCATAAGATGCGCACGCCAATCACTGCCGGCGCATCCCCTCCACAGCCACTGTGATTGGCGGGCGCGTCTTCTACACATCTCCCCGGCGGCAGCAGCAGCCTTCCCCGGCGCCTGGTATGTAATATAGGAGGGCGGGCGGCTGATAATACATCAGTAATATAGGCGGGCGGCTGATACATCAGTAATATAGGCGGGCGGACGGGCGGGCAGCTGAATAATCAGTAATATAGCCGGGCGGGTGGCGGGGGAGATATGCAGAAGATGCGCCCGCCAATGCTGCTTCTCTCACCCTCCCTTCCCCAGTGACTGACCCATCCAGGGGTTGTCATTTACCCCTGGATTCACCCCCAAACAGGTTAATGTGATTATGTCTGATTCTCATAATCAGACATAATCACATTAACCTGTTTGGGGGTGACACCCCCCCTTCCTCCACACTGTCACTTTTTATGGTGTCTCTGCCCACATGTATATGCCGCTGCCCGTGTGTATAATGCCCACATGTATATGCTGCTGCCCGTGTGTATAATGCCCACATGTATATGCCGCTGCCCGCGTGTATAATGCCCACATGTATATGCCGCTGCCCGTGTGTATAATGCCCACATGTATATGCCGCTGCCCTGTGTATAATGCCCACATGTATATGCCGCTGCCCTGTGTATAATGCCCACATGTATATGCCGCTGCCCGTGTGTATAATGCCCACATGTATATGCCGCTGCCCGTGTGTATAATGCCCACATGTATATGCCGCTGCCCGTGTGTATAATGCCCACATGTATATGCCGCTGCCCTGTGTATAATGCCCACATGTATATGCCGCTGCCCGTGTGTATAATGCCCACATGTATATGCCGCTGCCCGTGTGTATAATGCCCACATGTATATGCCGCTGCCCGTGTGTATAATGCCCACATGTATATGCCGCTGCCCGTGTGTATAATGCTCACATGTATATGCCGATAATTGATAATTTTTATATGGCCCCCGAAGGGTTTTCCAAATGGCCCTCAGTAGAAAAAAGGTTCCCCACCCCTAGTTTATAGGCTGGAGGTGCTCCCCGGAGTCAGAAATAAATGTATTCAAACATGAAGAAAAAGAAGACTGATTGTGGGTGCACTCCCACATGCAATAAACCCAATGCACGGAGGGAAATCACACGACAAATGAAGCTGCACATCTGCCGTTTTTCTAATATTTTAATATTTTTCACCTGCAAACGGTAGCAAAACATTATTAGATTTATTATGCAGACATAAGTCTTCAGGATGGAGATTGTAGGCCTATGGAAATGGCTAGCTTTATCGGGCAAAATAAGTCTGTGGGTTTCCTCATTTTAATGAATAAAACTTGTACATACTTTCTTATTTAACATTTAAATTTCCAAGCCAGATTGCTAAAATTCTGAAAGTGTTTTTTTTTTTTTGAGCAGGGCGGACACTTTGAGCCCCTTGATTTCTGCTCCCCCACATAGCATAAAGTGTTACGAGTTAGAAATACTGATATGAATAATTACCTAGTCCCTAAGAAAAATATATATATACAGTACTGCAGCGTAAATGAATATGGAATCTGCAATAACTTACCAAATTTTATATACCTTCAGTTACCCTTCGGTTGCCCAAAAAGTTTGCCAACACACTGCACTGCAATATTTTGCTAACAAGCCTCTAGGCAACCAAGGGGGTCGAATGAAAAAAAAAAAAAAAAAAAAAAAAAAAGGCTTCCCAATTGCACATATTACCTTGTTTTTGTTCCTTTTTTTGTTTAAATACAAAAAAAATAGAATTGCAGGCTCCAAAAGAACTCCCTGTGTTTAAAGCTTACGCTGGTTAAACAAACAAGACAAACAGTGCAAGAGGCAGTACATGTACGGTGATGCCTGGTAAGCTCCTGTGTTAGTCTAAGGCTATAAGAAAGGATTCGTTGACGAACTTCCTGCAGGAAACTGCCCAGAAGGTGCCCCGGCCTGCAAGAAGAGAGAAGCAGTGTAACTGTGGTAGCCTTGGAAACGAAAAAGAGGTTTCACATTGCAAAAAAAGAATTTAGAAAATCTAGAATATTTATTAACTGCAGTTTATGGGGCAAATCTACGAATATGGGAGCTATAATGAAGATGGGATGTTGCCCATAGCAACCAGATTCTACTACTTATCTATTTAACATTGGCTAGAACAGGACTGGCCGCAAGGTCAATCACGGAACTCCCATGGGCAAATTGCGATTAAGTGCCATACACATAGCTGCTGAAGCTACTGATAAAACAGAGACTTCAGTGTTCCCAGGGATGCAGTGCATGAGTGACGTCACCCTTGCACCGCAAGCGATGAGCGCCTGTTAGGACCTGTTTGAGCTAGCCGGAAGGCTCAGTCAGCGGCACCCGGAGCGCTCAGTGGCAGCAGGGAGGATCAGCAGCAGTGGGAAGTTAGACCCAAGCGTCGGGGATACAGAAAGATATTTTACAGTAAGCTTGCCAAGTGCAATGCATGTGGGGGGAGGGGTTTCTTTCTCCACAGTTTTTTTTTTTTTTTTTATATATGGTGCTATGCAACTTACATTTGCAAAGAGACCCTCTTTCCTCTCCCACAGCATAAAATAATTTTGTAGTCATTCCATGTGGCATAATGTATAAGGGGCGTATTGCACTGGGAGGGGAATATATTGCACGGGTTGAGATGCCGGTAGATCACTGGTAATGGTATAAAAGTAGATTGCAGATTACAAAAGTCCAGCCACCCATGGTCTAGAAGATAATAGAATCTGATTGGTCGGTACAGACATTCCCATCTTCAATAGAACTCTCACCTTAGTAAATTTACCTCTATATTGTCCATCCTATACCTTTGTTAACATTTACCATGTATAGTAATGTACTTTGGGGCATGTTTTATGTCCTTTCACACTGTAATTAGTGGGCAGAGTATAAGCTGTGCACAGAACCCAGAGCTTAATGGGTCTGAGTGACCGCCATCCCTGCTGTGCCTTTGCCCCCTCCCCAAGGCCGGTGGCTTAATGAGCAGAAGCAGCATGGAGATTCATCTATACACAAAAGGGATCCAAGCAGTGACCATTTTATCGAAGAAAGTATAAGAATAAACATCTGACAAGAGCAGGAATAATCGAAGTAGCAGTGGCTGGCCGGTGAGAGAAAATACTACCGGGATGGCCCACAGTAAATGCACCTAATGTGGCGTCAACAAGTCTCTTTTTGAAAAGGTAATTTATAAAAATGTTGTATTACTGTTCCGCCGAGATAGGAAGGCAATATAGGTTTTACAGCATTTGCTCTCATGCAAACCTGGTGCGGGTCGCTGGTTCTCTATACAAAGCTTATTTCTGAATAGGTGTTCCAAGCTTTGAGCCTTATTCACAGATCAATGTGTTAGGCGTAGGGTGATATATAGACACTAATTATGAGCACATTGACTTGTGATTGCTCTTATTAGTCGCATTAATCTTTGAGCCTTTGTAACTTAAAAGAGCCAACTGGAAAGTTGACATGACGGTCATGCCCGGTGTAAGCGCAGACCACCTCCTACTCGTAGAAGCCTTACACGTTCATTGTATGTGTGGTCATCATACAGTTACTTACCATGAATGGATTGCTAGAGACGGCAGGAGCTGCAACCTGCCCAAATGGAGTAACCACTGACTTCCCTGGTCCAAACACACCAAAACCAGCTCCTTCAAGAGAAAAAGAAATCCATAAATGAGATTACAGTTACTGAATTCCCATTGAAACTATTGTAAAAAAAAAAAAACACACCTATATAAAGTAAATATAAACTAAAATAGACTTTAACTTGTTGAATATACAGTACCTTGTATATTACCATTGGGCTGCTGTGAGTACGCCGTCTGTTGGGGGAAGGCCATCTGAGGGGGGAATGCAGGCTGATGGAAATTGCCACTAAAGCTGGTAGGAAGACTGTACTGTGCCGATGTCCCAAACCCTGCGGGCATGCTTAAGGAGGCTGTGCCAAAAGATGCTGTGCCAGAGGAAACAGAAAAGATACACTAAGAAATAAGGTGGTATGAGAGCAGCAGTGATCCAGACCATATCCGTGTGTCACTACAAGAGGCTATAATGTACTGGTCGCAGGAAAACTTTACACGTTAAAATAATACAAAATGCGGCATATTTAATCAGCAATGAAGAGAATCCACTGCAACTCTCCATGAATGTCATTGGTGTGCATAAAACCCCTTGGGATCATCTGAGGTAAAGGTGGCCTAATTACAACAGTGAGGACACAAGCTGTCAGCTGTTTCAATGATCTAGATGGAAATGTAAGATCACCAGATGCGTTGGCTTAATGAGAACACATTTGATGTGTGATGTATGTAGCAGTGATAAGGAAGAAGTGAGCCAGAGGAGAAGTGGCCCAGGCAACCAATCAGCACTGAAGTAACTCTTATAATTTGCATAATATAACATTATGCAGAGCAGCTGATTGGTTGCCATGGGCCACTTCTCCTCTGGCTCACTTCTCCTCCCTTATCACTGCTTCATACATCTACCCCCTAAATGTGTTATCATGAAGCCAACGCATATGGTAATCTTACAATTCCATCTAGATCATTCAAACTGGGCAGACAGATTGTGTATGGCTCATCTGTAAGAAGTACTGTATCATCTAACTATTGCGATTGCAACCGGTAAGCAATGGGGAAGAAATCTGTATTCAATTAATGATCTCATTTTTACTAGTTTGGACAGATAAAGTGAGGACCCTGATCGCTGGGTACAGACATTTTCTGTTGGGTGACCAGGCTGAATCATATTGTATATCCCAGCCTGTGTATTGTATGAGTCTCACCATGTCTGACAAGCTGCCCAATGCCTGTTTCCCAGGAATACAACTGATCAAAAGATTGTAGACTAAAAAAACATGTGTGTTTGGAGATTCTTGTGGCATCAGCAATTGTATAGAGATGTACATAAGGGATGAATTCAGTTAGCTGCAGCACTCCTGCGGCTTGTAGCCTCAGACTTTAACATTGCAGCTATTCAATTACAGAACAAATAAAGATGGGGGTGACTGCACTAAAAAAAAAAAAAAAAGCTTTGTGACAACATAATTAACCCACAATTTTATGTAAGCTAATATAAATGTAATATTAAATATAAAACAATTATACAGCAAATTATTTGCCGTATTTGACCATATCTTCAGTTTGGCTGGGGTCCGGGTGCTGAAAGATATCTTTAAATGATTTTGTTCAGCGTTTCACCCACGGATCGTTCATTTTGCGGTACATATATGCGTATAGTGTGTACGGGGCATATCTGAACCGCCATCGGACATTGTTACAAGCCTGCAGTAAGTACAGCGGCTAACTGTGTAAAACATGCACAAATGTGGAAGGGATAGAAGCATCCTTAGGAAAACTGTAGATAAAGTCGTTCAACACTACAAAAACAAATCTTTTACAGAAGAGCAGAATGTATTTAGCTATAGTTTTCCTATTGCAGTAACTCACACAGTACAAACAAATAAAACCACTTTGAAAAAAACAGGTCTCTTAATAAGCATCCTTCGGTGGGGATGCAGTTACAATCCCGGCGTTCAGAATCCCGACCGCTGAAATGCCGACATCCCTCCGTGGGTGTCCACGACACCCCTGGAGGGAGAATAAATTAGTGTGCCGAGCGTAGCGAGGCACCGGGCCCGCTGCGTGGCGAGCGCAGCGAGTCCGCAAGGGGGGGCGATCCACGTCCCCCCCTTGTCGGCATTTTGGCTGTCGGGATTCTGAACGCCGGGATCCCGACCACCGGGATTCAATACTGAATCCCTTCGGAGAACTAAGAATATTCTACAAAAGAAGGCAGACACATGCTCAGATGTACAGCAGAGACGGAATACCCACACAGAACCACAAGATAAAAGATGAAACATGAATTCTTTATAAAGCCATGCAGCTATCACCTGCGTTTGCTATCTGGCTTGTGTATGGAAATGTTGGAAGTGTCCTCCGAAAAAATACTGAAACAATGTAGAACAAATTAATATCCCTCCACTAAACACTAGCCTATCCCACAGCACAGAAGCAGCCACACTAGCCTATCCCACAGCACAGAAGCGGCCATACTAGCCTATCCCACAGCACAGCCTCATGTGTCGCGTGCCCAGGGTGCGACTAGCTGCAGCCCCATGTATTTCTATGGCAAGTGCACATTAGAATTTTGGGCACACTAATCGCTCCTGCTTTGCTGCATATCGGGCGCATCGTGTGGCCACAGATGTATAACGTGGTCAAATGCACTCAGGCAACTCAAACCCATATCACCTGCTAATGGTTCTTATGCACAATCATTCACCAGAGAACGGTGTACACAGAGTCAGCAAGTGTGACTGGGCTGTTGGTGATGAAATATTGTCACTACGGGCCTTCTGCAGCAGTGTATGAGTATCTTTGAGTGTATGTAATGTAATGTGAGTGTGTGTGTGTACACATGAGTTTCTAAATGTGTGTGACACCAGGTGTGATTGTAAGCATGCCCTTCCCCAGAACCGGCTGCTGGGAGAACTACATCTACATCCCGTGTCCAGTCAGAAGATAGCGGTTAGACCCAAAGAGAGTTTGTATAATTTGTTTGTTTTTAATGCATTGGATACTGTGGGTATCAGGAGAATGCATACCCGCCAAATTCAGAGTTGGATGCAAGGTAAGCAATATATTTTCAGTTTGCTAATCCTCGCGCTCAATTTAATTCCTTTGTAGAGGCTATAACTGTACAGAACAGTTGGAAAGAGGAAAAGTGCCAGGACCAGCTATTGATCATATTGTGCGATTCCCCACAGCGATATTTTCCCCAGACCAGGTTGGTTAGCGCAATTTTGGTATTAACTGCAGGCTCTGCACTGAAGGAGATGGAGAGCTCTCCAGATGTGTTAATACAGATGACATTGTGTATAGTGCATATAGTTAGTTACTTTTTTAACATGGTTACTTTGTGTGATATGCAAAATAACAGCTATCATTGCACCTTCCCTATTGGGTCTTTCCTGTGATATCTGGGGGCTCACAAGTGGCCGGGATACTATATCATTCTAACAATAAAATCAAACGGGAAGGAAAACCATTGCACTTTAGTAAATAAGTACAGAAACATGTCCTATAACAAGAATATTTTTACACATCAATTAACAGGTTCATACTTCAATCAAATTCAAATAGACAGCAAGTGTCCCTTTAAATACTAGTAGTTGTAGCGGTCTTAATGCCCTCCATTAAGCATGGAGGCCTAATTTAAAATGACTGAAGTACTAATTATGTCATCTGTGCTCAAATGTGGATAACCTCGAAACCTGGATGGATGGGGGTGGGGTGAGCGAGGACAGTGTTTGGGAAACACTGTACTAAGTGATAAAACAAGAACAAACAGGTCAAACATTCTTTAACAGTTACATATTAAAAAAAAAAAAAAATACTGGGGATACTATTAGCAGTCTAGTCAGACAAAGTTAGGGACAAATTACTCACAGACATCCATTGCTCCCGCGGCTGTTGGTAGTCTACCCTGGTGGAATGGGTGAAATGGTGCGCTCTGGTACTCCACATCTGTGGGGTGTCCATCACGGATTCCTGATTGAGAATACAGTCACTAATACATTATAAAGCAGGCATCTCTGAAGCAGAATAACAAAGCCCGAATCTAATTGTGATTATGAAGGTAAGCAAATGTTCACGACTAATTACAAGAGCTGGGAACTCAACTTTTATGTAAGATACCCCCAAAAAACTGGTATAATATGAAGTTGGAAACTGCATTTAATTGACAGTACTGGATGAGCCTCAGAGAACACAGTGGCTTAGCACCGTGGAAGATCCTTAACAATAATAAGGACCTCCACTAGTATAAAGTGATACTTGTTTGAGAACTCTAGAAGCTTCCTATATAAGCGACTTACTACTGTATATTCTATACTCACAATTTAAAATAAATTACAATTTTAACTATTACTTAACTGGCATCTTCTGAGGCCTGCCTATAATTAAGGTGGTGTTGATTCCAACATGAACTTGTAGTAGTATCACAAATGGGAAGGTCAGAGAACACTCCCTTACATGATGCTAAGTAGGGGGATCTTTTGAACTCCACCTGTAATGTAACATTCAGTTTTTGGACAGTGGCAGAAGTCAAAAGTATGCACCCATACCTGGAGGAGCTCGTCCATTTGTCTGGAAAGGGTTAACAGGAGCAGAGACAAACGGGTTTGTGGAAGTAGGACCTGAAAGGTAAATAGGATTGAACATGACAACGTGCCAGCAAGTGAGCAGCCTGGCACATCTCTTACACAATGTGACATTATTCTACACCATAGAGGCATAATATGCACAATAGACATTATGGGTTACGGGCTGAAGATGCCGTAGTGATGGAACAACAGATGTTGGGGACACACAAGATATTGGGTATAGTCACAGTCAATTCCACACAACACGTCAACCAAGACACAGCACCTTACTTACCTCCAAAAGTTCCTGTGACTGAGGCATGTGTCTGATGTGCGTGCGCTGATGGGACAGCAGGCGGCCTTCCAAACACATTGCTGTAAGAGAAGTGTCGCCAGTCAGGTGTGATATACAGTGTAAGAACATGAGGAGACTGTTATATAACTGGGAAAAGCTTGATAGGACATATTCTGTAACTCAGAAGAGGGAATGAATCCATTAACCTTCCATGACCAGTAACACACGAGCAATCTAAACGCAACACAAGGGTTGTATAGAATGAGCTTTCTTGGATTTTAATTTAGTGACAAATGTCACTGCTTCATTAAAGACTAAAATATTTCTTGTTCTAGAACCTTATAAGGACAGAATTACAAACAGTATCTAGAAACATTTTCAATCTTTAACTCCTCATCATGTATATATGAGGGAATTATAATTCTAAGGAGAGGAGACGAGGTATAGCGCAGCACGGACGGTGTAATGGTTAGCATTACTGCCTCCCAGCACTGAGGTCGTGGGTTCGATTCCCACCATGGCTCTAACTGTGCGGAGTTTGTATATTCTTCCCGTGCTTGCGTGGGTTTACTCTGGGTACTCTGGTTTCCTCCCACAAAAATATACTGGTAGGCCAATTGGCTCCCAACAAAATGAACCCTAGAATGCCTGTGTTTACAGAGAGTATTTGAACATTCACATCAGTCCCTGCAAAGCGCTGCGGAATATGTGTACGCTAGGCTTCTGGTGGCACACTTGAAAACGGCTCACGGCACATTAGTGGGCCATGGCACTGTGATAGAAAAACGCTGCGTTACTGTGATGAAAGAATAACTATGTCGCAGAGTAGCTACTCCCTGTACTAATCCTCAACCAGTGGGTGAAGCTACACATTTATCTAAATCACTTACTTATCTGTTGAGGCTGGAACTGGTCCTGACGTACCAGACACTGACGCACTGTTATAGCTGCTGGCCTGACCACTGCCACCTAGGAAAGAAACTGTGTAAGAGAACACTGTATGCACAGGCTTAATACAGTAACACAAAAAGCAATTCATTTCTTACATGGAGCACATTGTGTTAACGCATGTAACAGAAATTCTATATGAAAGTAGTAGTTGTATTATGCAGAAGATGTGGTCTGTCTTCCTAACTAGACAAACAATGCGACAGAGGAAAAAACAAATAACACATATAAAGAACAATACTGCAGGGGTAGTAACATAAATCCAAAGTGCAGCAGGGGTCATATCAAAGTAAATCCAGAGAAATCCGAAATAATCATAACTCTGCAATCTGGTTACATAATAAGGGGATAAACGTACTATGGACATCTTCCTACTCCCTTATCTATCACTAAAGAGCATTTCTAGATTATCTCAAACTTGTACAGAATCTACAACAATGTTTAACAAAAAAGAAAGACTAGGTAACCTGACAGCTAGGGATGCCAATCCTGGGGCATTTTTTCAATCCCGGGATTGAAAAATGCTCAATCCCGGGATTGGCATCCCTACCTGTGCTGTGCTGCATATTTGTGGATACCCACCCCCACACCGGCCGACCCGCTCATTTACTTACATTAGCGGGCGGCCGGCCGGGAGTGGGTTCGGAGGTGCACGGTGCCTCCAGGCTTGTGCACCTCCTTCTTAGCAGGCAGAGCAGGCTGGAACGAAGAGGCAGGGCAGGCCGGAAAGGAGGCGGGCGGGCGCGCGTGCGGAGGAGACGAGAGGGGGCGGGCACAGGAGAAGGCTGCGCAGCGTGACCTCTACTGTCACGCTACGCTGGCCGCACGCAGGTCAGGATTCGGGAGCCGGGCAGCGTCTGAGCGAGTGCTCAGACGCTGCCCGGCATTAGACTGCGCATGCGCAGTCTAATCCCGAAATCCCGGGATTGGATATTCCAATCCCGGGATTGAAATCCCGCACTTTTTGAGGCCAAATCCCGGGATCCCGCCGATCCCGGGATTGGCCACCCTACTGACAGCTGAAACCAAATTCAAGTCATCAATGTTGTTCTTTCTGAGCCCAGAAGAGGGAGCCAGTGCTCCGTAATCTGATCACTATGCCTGGATGATACTTTTAGCCTGATCCCTTCCTTGGTACGGGATCATTGGATAGACAGCAACTAGGTCTACAAGCATTAGATCGACACCACTAGGTCGACACTCAGGGAGGTCGACAGGGTCATTAGGTCACCATTCAAAAAGGTCGACGTGGGGTTTTTCAAGGTTTTTTGTCCCGAACGTCAACACAGACAACATGTACACTGAAACATAGCGCCATGCTTCGGGCATGGTGCCTCGCGACGCTCAGCAACCTATTTTATTCTCCCACCACGACCTAGTGAATGTTAGGGCATGAAATTCCGCCTGTTGGCACATGTTTGTTCCAAAAAAACACATGTCGACCTTTTGACTGTCGACATTTCCCATGTCGACCTAATGCCTGTGTCGACTTAATAACCCTGTCGACTCATGTGGATAGTCCTGCATGTCCACCTAGTGATTGTATCCCCCTCCCTTAATGGTCTGCTGTGCTGCGAAGGTCCATACAGATTGGGCAATGTTGCCCAGCGTGTATGGACAGCAATAATGTACAATTTTCCCCCTTGGCCAGCGATTTTACAGGGGATGGAGGACTTTCCATAGCAGGGCGCTATTATTATTGTTTAATTTTATGGAAAGCAATCCAGCCCGCTGCTCATCTGCTGGTAATACCAGCAGATGAGCAGCAGTGGCCGGTGATGATGCGGGAGTGTGCATCAGTGCTCCATTAACACTGGGCAGATTTGGGGATGAGAGCAACTCAAATGGAAAAACGGAGCTTCTTTTAGCTCAAAATCGCCTAGTGTGTATGGGCCTGAACACTCCCAAAATGAGAGCTGCCCACCATTATCGGATGTTTTTTTCAAGGCCATCGAAGTTGAGATAGTGGTAGCCTATTGTGTGGGCAGCAAGAAAATAACAAGGGGCCACATGCACTAAGCTTCACAACTCAGCTCCTGCATCACATTTTTCAAACACAGTCTGTGACATGTCAGGTAGGAGCTGATTGGCTGTTTGTTTATCACTCGCCATTGTATCACTTCTGACGCTTAGTACATCTGGCCCAAGGTATCTGTGGTGCTGATTTTAGTATAGATAAAATAAACTATGCATAAGCACCTTAAATATGGATAAACACCCAGTTCGCAGGACTTTGCCTATTCAATGAGCAACCTCCTTAGTCAACTCGATTTCACCATCTGTACAGACAGATAATGCTTGCACCTTTTCATATAAAAGGTGCAAGCATATCTTGGACAAAATCTGATAGACAATTACCAATTTAATAGAGAAGACAAATGAAACAAATGTAAGTTGTTAGCGCTGAAAACGTTAGGTTATTAAAAAAAGAAAAAATATTGCCAAATAAAAAAACCTTAAAAAAAAAATATTTGGATTCTTGCAACATTTTTCACAGCTCAACAGCTTCCTTTTAGCCAGCTGAGTTATTAAACCTGTTGCAAGAATGTATTTAATTAGTCTTATCTATTAAATACACTCAAGTCAGAGATCACCTCTTGCTTCTCTCTAGCAGGCGTGGGGAACCTTTGGCCCTCTAGCGGTTAAACTACACATCCCTGCTTGCCCTGCTACAGTTTTGCTGTTTGGTCATGCTATAACTGTAGCAGGGCATGCTGGGATGTGTAGTTCAACAATAGCTGGAGGGCCGAAGGTTCCCTATCCCTGCCCTAGAGGAATCTCAAATAAAGGAAAGCCCTCCTGCACCCTCATGTTCATTTGTTTTTAAATATATATATATTTTTTTTTATAGTTTCATTTATTCTAAGCCACTATTTACAAGAGAACCCATGTCTGTGAAGTCGTTACAGAGCGTATCCTCTTTCTAGCACCTTTTCGGAACACGGGCCAAATACCATGATATGCAATAGGTGATCTGCTAAGAAATCATATGAGGTGTGAGCAAGGATGAAGGTGCAAACAGAGAGAACACACCATGTGCTAAAAGCCAGGGTGGCGGTGTAAAGAACATGCACTCGCATATATAGATATATATATTTGTATTTCTCTCTCTTCTTACATTGTGCACTACTGAAGATATTGTCTAGGTCAGCAAGAGCTGCATATTTATCTGCTGAAGTCTGGCTGGGATTACTAACAGCAGCAGTTTTACTGGCTCCAGTTGAATTGAAGGCTCCAAAGTCGGCGCTGGAGGACTTGGGAAAGTTGTCAAATTGAGCAAAGTTTGCATTAGCGTTTGTACCTAAAAAATAAAAAGGAACTCTTGAAAAAGTCAGGAAAAAAAAAATCAAATACTCCCTCAAATAACATGACGGGTGGTGACGCTTTGCGTTCAATCAATTCAACACTGAAGCATTAAAATGTGATGTGTAATATTCAGACAGGTCTAGAATGTAGTCTACTGTATTAAAGCGCTTTACAGTCAGCATTGTTACAGTCACAGTTTCCCTTATGGGACTAGGTGCTATTAAACCACAAGAATTGACTCATAGTACATGATTAATCAACACTCAAATGCTCTATATAGAAAAGCTTAAAAGGTAAGTGTACTGGTGCAAATCCTGCCCATTAGTGATAGTGTAAAACCTTTTCACTGACAAAGGCCACTAAGAAATTTGAGAGGTCAGCGGAACATTTATGAAAACTGATGCACAAGATGAACATGTGCTGTAACCGACAGCAACCAGATCCTAACGGTCTTTTCTAGACGTTTATTAAAAAAGGCAAAAAACGGTTTGGTAGAAATGGTTATATAGAGCTAAAAATAGGTTTCATAAATGCTCCTGTAGGTGCTGGGGACAACCTGTAAACCATCCACAAACATGGGGTACATCTAGTCTACAGACTACAGTCGAAAGCTACACACACCAAGTACAAATGAAACATCAGCAGATGTCCCCCTCTCAGGAACAGGAGAACTTACGGTAGGTTGCCTGCGGACAGAAAGCAGACGTAAAGTCGCCAACACTACAGCTGGTTGAGAGCGTTCTGAACGCTGAGTGGCCGTGAAAAGGGTGAGAGGGTGAGGTGGAAAAGAAAAACAAAAGGTTGCAGAGAAAAAATAATCAAGACACAAGGTTTAAAGAAATGGAAAAAAAACAGCAAAACTTAGACAAAACTGGAAAGAAAAGTGCATGCAGTAGACCAGTAGAAAGTTGCAGACCACTAACTTGCTGCGTGCTCCAATGGAGTATGATACATAAAGGGACTTCCTAAGGCTGAATAGTAGCAAATATGTAATATTGAAGACCGTTTCCTAGCAGGGGTAAAAGGACCACAACAATAATACTTCTTTCAGGACCAATCACGACCAAGATCTCCTAAAGAAGAACATGTTGGTAGTGGTCTAGTCTTGCAGTGCTTTGTGCACTTCTCCATTAGAGTCTGCTATTGTACAAAGGCTGTAGGAAGAAGTGAGATCCCTGCTGGATGACGGGTCATAAGAATGTTTAAAATCTACCATTACCCAAGAGGCAAACAGGTATTGGAACCGTAATATAGCTTAACCCTTTGAGTGCCAAGTGACGTTGTCTAACTTGGTGTGAAAATTGGCAAGCCAACATTTTTATTCATCATAATGATCTGACATAGGAAACAATCTTTTTTTTTACATGTTTTACTTGAATTGATATAACAAATGTGAGCGATGCTGGCATCTTTAGTGTGCATCTTGCTCATCTCTCACAGAGATGTTGGCATTTTTAGCAGATATTTTGCGCATCTTACAGACGTTGGCACTGAAAGGGTTAAAGAAAAAAAATTGCTATCCCACTAAATATAGAAAGATGTCCTATCTTACTGAGACAGGCTAAGATAATATTCTATTGGCAGCACATACATCATTCTGAGCTCAGCTACAGCACAAACACCAATATTCACAGGCAACATACATATACAAATATACATAGATTACTAACATTTCATCCCTTTACCTAGATGCTTGTCATTTTCACAGGGCATTTGTTGTCTGATCAGAATACTGCAATTTCATGCTGAAAATGGCAACGTCTGCAGCAAATACAGATGTGTCCCACTACAGTTTTGCTGCGTATATCAGCGTTCTGTAGCGGTACCAATGGATAGTTTGCACTTCCATAAGAATCAGTGGGTTGGCGGAAGCCTGCGCATGCTGGCCCTATTGAAGTGAATAAAAAGCATATGCCCCGCTAGGCAACAACCAAAAATTACATCTCTGGCAACAACCTAAAAGGGCACATCTGTATCAATGTGTGTGTAAGCATAATACTACCTACAATAAGCTCTAGAAGCAGAGATTATTGTGCTTCTGCCTCCAAAGTATATCATATTTAGGAAGGTACATTGTGTAAAAGGTGAAATCAGTTATTATAATGTATGGAGCGAATGACGGCCATTCTGGCCTAAATGATCAAACATGCTCATACTAAGTTAGCCAATGTCAAGCGTTGGTGCTCCCCGAGGTTAAAAACCAACTGACCAAACCAAGAGCTGGATTATGGTTAAAGAAAAAGTAGCAGACATCGTTTTGGCAAAGACAGGGCCTTGAAAACAGTACATCTCACTCCTCTCTATAATATATTAATATAAGGAATAATCTGGGTCAGTCTGTGATCTAGATACAGTATTTCAGACTACATTTTCCTTCAAGCTTTAAATATTGTATTTCCCCATGACACACAATACTACACTGCTAGAAAATAACATTAAAGAACAGTGCAATGTAATGAAGCAAACCGTGCAATATGCGATTTTCATTTTCGTACGCTACAGCCTTTTAATTGTGTGTTCTAGGGGCAAGGTAGGTTCCCTGTAGGCCTGGCCCAGTATATTAAAAATACATCATAATGTTTAGTAAATACTCAGATTTACATGGGACTTATCATGGTATCACTGAAAAAACAACGGTTTAACTTAATGATGTTTTCTTATATTTTAATGACATTCGGAGATAAATTGGATGCATAAACATACAGATCCCTACTCTGAAGGCCAGACAATAATATTTACACAAAAAATAAATCATAAAATATAAAAAGTTTATGTAATGCATGCTTGTAACGCCAACTTTTGTTTACTAACTTATGCTTAAATTAAAAACAAATATGTGCACAAAGGGGTGTGGATCGTATTGTCGACCCGACTTAGGTCGACAGTCATTAGGTCAACAGGCAACTAGGTCGACAGGTCGCCATGGGGTTTTCACTGTTTTTTTTGGCCTGAATGTCGACACAGACGACATGGACACAGTTGGAAGTGAACCTTGCCCTAGTGGATGGTAGGGCATTAAATGCTGCTTGTCGGCTCAAAAAAACAGTGAAAAAAACCCATGTCGACCTCGCAACCTGTCGACCTAACGCATTTGTCAACCTAAAAAAATGTCAACCTTGTCCCATGTCAACCTTGTTGCCTGTCGAACCAATGGTGTCGACCTAAGTCGGGTCGACAATACGACCGTATCTCGCACAAAGGTATAAAAAGTTTGGGCTATAAGAGATTATATGCACATAATAATATAACCTAAAACATTAAAAATAGTGTAATATATCGCATTATTCATGTACATAGCAAAACAGACGAAAAGTCATCTAAAACAGGAAGTATACAAAAGCGAAGAGGCACAGAAATGGATATGAGCAGCGTGCTTTCAGCGGTGCTTCTCCTATGTAAGCTGCAGTACAGAGGCAAAACTACCTGTATTTAAGGGCTGGGTGGGTGCCTGGCTTGATTGGGGGAACGCTCCGAAACTACCCGAGCTATTAGACTGTCCGAATGCGTCAAAGTTTGCAAAATCTGCATGGGTAGAATTGTGAGCTGTAAAATGTATCAGAAAAGGAGAAAACAAAAAGAAAAAAAAGTAACATAATGATGTTAATGAAGATGGGCAACGTAATACTAAAAGTCACACACACACATACACAAATGTCAAATAAAACAATGAATGAATGGCTTGATTAGGTTGCTAAATCCTTTTGGGTAAAAGGTCCATGATGATGCGGGAGCGCGCAGCAGCGCTCACCACCGGGGCATACACACTGGGCGGCTTTCAGCTGAATGCCGCTCAAACAGGCCGTTTTGAGCGGCTTTCGGGTCAAAGTCGCTCAGTGTGTATGGGCCTTAACTGTACTTTTCTATAAATAATTATGGTTTTAAAAAGTATAAGAGATGTCAACCCAAGTTATTTACTAGCAAACATGGGACCAGTGACACTTGGCAGATAGTCTTATAATAGCCAATTAACCTCAGAGAATTATGCAATTCTGATCTTTGAACACATACATATAAAGAGGAGTTTAACGACCAGCTTCCAATTTTACCCACCATTAAAGACAGGAGAATCACACAGAATGCAGTCACTTATCAAGTGTTCCAAATAGTGAAATCTGACCAATGCAAACACCCACAAGAGAAGTCATTTCGCCACAATAAAAAAAGAAAGATCCCTAAAAGTAGATAATCATGTAACAGGGTAACCCTGCCTCTACGTAATATTCAGGATTTGAGAAACCAACTGCTGCGGTCAGTGGTACAGAACTGAATAAATGAATGTGTGTATGGAATCAAAAGTGCCTTAAAGAGAAATAAGGATAGGTTAAACATACACAAAATAAAAAAAGAGATGGAAAATTTGAAGATGAAGCCAAGTGTTCTATCCTATTTAGTCTCCTAGATATAGATATTGCTATATAGTCAAAATCGAATAGAAATCAAATAGAAAATCGCACATTGTAAGCCGCATTTTACCCCAATTCGTGCTTCCGTTTAGTCTAAATCGAATAAAAACATAACCTGTGCAGGCAAGACTATATAGTTCAAAGGTAGAATGTTACAAGTCTAAAGTATACAGTGAAAATTGAATGTGCACACTGCCACCAGAGTTGCAAGTTATCCAAAAACAATTATAAAATGGGCAGCTGGACATAGGGTTATGCTCCAAAATATACAATTTTCTATAACTTCAGGACTGAGTGCCAATCTGAAGCAATGCAGCTAAATTTGGGTTCAGGAATGCCAATCAAACCATTACAGAACCTTCCACCTCGGCTAAGCTTTCCTGAGGGTGTGCGAGGACCCTGGTATATGCAGTGACGCATCATTTAAAGTAACTCTTACACCCATCCTCACACATCCCTCTAGCCCCAGAGTGCCCACAGCCATTACAGTGGTATCACTTATCCACTAGTCTCAATTAAGCATCACCTAAACATGTATAAGTCAGGACAGATAGTGGAGAGGAAAAAAAACATCTGTAAGTGCATCTTACTGGGACACATTACATTATTACATCATTACATCATGAGGAACTAGCAGGCCAAGAAAGGAGAAAGTGCAAATGATTATAGATAATGGAATATGCGTAAGGGTGAGTCAGAAATATTATACGTCTATAAGGATCCAAATAGAAGTGTAGAGAAATAAGAGGTGATTAAAGATAACCCACATATAGAATGGCTCTCACATAGCAACTGCTAGGCAACCCGGACAAACTGACACCACCTCCCAATCACGATGAATTATGCAACACTTTCTTACATTATTAAAGCTGTATCTTGACCTAAAAGGAGAATGCAACAATGCATCTATAATATCTATAGAACTTCAAATGTTTGTGATACATTGGGCAGTATTTAACTCTTTTTGCAAACTGTGACTGACTGCTCGCTGTCACAGCTCGCATAGTCCGTATTCAACTGACCGCCTTGCACACGCTGGGTTTTTACAGCGACGGCCCCCAAAACGGTGAGGCTCGCAGCTAAATGCAGCAGGCTCCCTGCATTAGCAACGAACCCCGCCGTTTGAGGGAATCCTCGCTGTCGGATTCACCCGGAACGTTGAATATGGTGAGCAGCCGGCGCGGGGGTTAAACGGCCAGAGTCGCTTGTTTTTGTCGACCCCCCCCCTTTCACGCCCTCGCGACGGCCGCATTGAACACGACCCATTAAGTTTATCTTAGGGTAAACATTAGCAGCTTACATGTGTCCTCATTATTGTGCATCAATATGAAGGCTGCAGCTGACAGTGGTGTTAGTTTCTGTCTATCCTCACTCTATTACAACACAAAGGCACGTATATGGTTTACTTTTGTGCCTTGTTCCTGTTTTCTGACTGGATTGCAAGTAGAAAACTGCAAACATTGTTCTTGCATGGAAAAAGTCAAACAAAACGGCTTGGTCTGCTGTAAGTGCAGCACCTGAAGGTGCCTTAGCTGTACTGTAATAGTATTTCAGGCAGTTCATACCATTCTGATAATCAGCAATATAAAGCAGGCTCCTACCTGTGTGACTGTTAAAATTTGCGAAATTGGCGAAGTTAGCCGTGGTAGCTGGCTGGGGCGCAGGAGTAGCAAAGATGTCTGCTCCAAGGTCACTCAGCAAGTCAAACTGTTTCTTCTCCTGAAGATGATGATGATGATGCTGCTGCTGGGGCACCTGGTTGCGAGCTACGACAGGAGACTGGAAACGAGTACTTTGTTAGCTAGACAAGAAACTCTCTCACGCATTGTACGTGTGGTCGTTGCTTCAGGTACTTTGCAAGGCCTCGCCACTTGCACCACAGTTATATTTTATACAGGAAGCTTCAAGACCCACAAGCATTATGCAGGTGAATTGCTATTTATAAAGATGAAAGCTGGCCAGAAAGAAAGGCTGCAGTCCCCTGATGTTATGAAGCTGCTATGCTATATGCTTTAGTGGTCAGCCACACTGCGCACAAGCATATACAACAATGTTTGTATGGCGTGGTTACAGAGTTCAAGACAAATTTAGGGGACAATCCTATTAGATCGGGCACACTTTACAGCAGATGGAATTCACCTACAGGTGCTCGCACCTCCATAGGGATGCAAGCAATTTTAAGCAAATTCTGCCCAGCAGATAGGGTTAATTCAGGTGCCGTTGCCGGCGTTTAAACAGCACCCAAATGGCACCTTGCACCCTTTTGCAGCCAATAGGATCGACTCCTTACCCTTAATAGACAACTTGACATTGGTGAGACTTAAGCTGGGCACACACACTATACAATGTGCAAACAATATGATATCATCAATTACTTCCCTTGAACTCCCAGTTAATCAATATAGTGTGTACACACTCTGCAATCTTGCAAAAGACCTAAATATGTATGATCAGGAGTATGCGGTCAATGGTTATATTCTCAGATTGAGCCGATTGTATGGAGGAAAGAGGATGTTATTTCCAACCCGCAGGATCGCGCATACAGGGTGTACACACTATACAATGTGAATGATTTATCCATAAAATCACATAGTGTGAACCCAGCTTAACTGCACCACTCTTCACACATCATTATGACAATTCCAGAATAATACATTGTGAGTACTTGTACAGATGTTATATTAAATAGCACATAATAGGTCAAATCGAATCTCTTATTCTTTTCTAAACCATTAGTCAAATATATGGGCACATCTTCTAAAAACATACTTACCTACTTTTCAAGTGTACTCTCCAGGAGAAGTCTGGAGAGGACAAGCTGATGGGGAAAGGCCGGAGCAATTGTGGGCAGGGCCTAAATGACAATTAACATAGAATGGAGTCACTAGGTACATTCCCTCTGAAGATTCTGGTCACTAGTGAAGTGGGGGAGAACACTAAGTGAGCAGAATGCGGGAGAAGTGCCGACTCTTCCTGGGGACTACCCAAATATCCCTGCACAATTTGGGACAGTAGTCAAGTATGGCTTAAAACAACTTAGTTTCCCAAATGCAAGGGTGAAATGGAGTATAAACCATAGACTACAAGGAAACAAAGTACATTAACATGGAGCGGTCATTAATGTTTAGATAAACACCTTCACAAAATTCTATTTTAAAAATTGTGTAAGTATAACATTTGCTTAATCTCAACTAATAAAGGGGTCAACAGAGATTGGGGTGAGTGGGATGACAAGGTCCAGCCTCTTTAAAAACCTAAATCCTGGTACATACTTTGCAGATTGAATAAAGGCTCTGAATGCCAGGGCTATTTGATTTGACCACAATGTGCGTATTCTTCAATAGTTCGGGAGGTCAGTAATCAGCATTCTAAATGTATTTGTACCATCAATAACTAGCTCACTTCTCCTGTCATTTGGGGCACTGCACATTGTAGGTTGTGTCACATCATACTTAATCATTGGTTTATATTGGTTTTTTGTTCTTTTCTTTTTGGTACAATCTAAAATATAAATAAAAAATGTACTCAAATAATAATAAAAAAAAAAAAAACAGCAACATCCAGTAAGTCTTTTCTCCATCATGCATATGTTAAATACACTATCCATACACCGAAGATCGAGCACCAACGTACTGTAAAGCTGGGTACACACTGAGCAATTCCCGTGGAGAATGCTGCGAGAGAATGATATCGGTCAGAGAGGTCACCAGCCCCCGCTCCGTACATGCAGTCTCTGGACGATATTGTCAGATTAGGCTGCATGTACAGACGATAGGGGAGGTTTGTGAACAACTGGACGATATGCACACATTAGAGTCTTTATTGTTGACGAAATATCGACCAGTGTGGGCACAGCTTATGGTCCGCAGAAGACATTTTTACCTTAGATATCAATTACTTCTATTACAATGTACTTCATGTATGTGCAATGTATTGTGAACCAAACTTACAGCGAGGTGGTAAACTATCATTGCTTTAGATGCTGTATGTGCAAACATGTGCAATACAGTGGATGCTAGCGTTGCACAATTGTAGGATTAACCACCCCTGTCATGCTTCCTTATGTGATGCTATAAAACAGTGCGAGCACATATCACTGTTCCGTATCTCTCCGCTTCTTTGTAGGAGGGGAACCATGTAAAAAGGGACACCCGGAACATTATAATGATATATGCCTCCCAACTCTCTAGGAGAGTCAGGGAATTTGCATCTACAGTAGCACCCTGACTACAAAAACATAGTGCATAACACTATGGTTATTGTTAAGCTCTTCTGTCTTGAGGATCCACGTAATGCAGAGCTCATTGCCGCGCATAAATCACCACCTCTAATGTACCAGTTCCCTTGAGGGGACCTGACTTCCAGCAGGCATGTAGAAACAGCAGTAATTAGATGGTTCGCTCATTATGGCTGTACTTGTGGAAGAAATTACGGTCAGCATACATCATCTGGAGACGTGCGACCATGAAAACGGTCACCACTTTTTGAACAAGCCTTTTCCGGTTCTGTGTGGCAACTATGGGGATATGGAGGAAGAGTACTGAGGAGAAAGAAGAGTCGGAGCAAAAGGTCACAAAGTGAAGAATGAGCTGGCAGGAAAAACAAGAGGAAGTATTCATTCACCACCCCCAATTATGTATCAGCAGCGAGTACAGGAAAATAATCTACAGAACAGGGAAATGCATTTGGAAAACAGTAACTGACTCAGCATGTCACAACTGGGAATCAATGCAAATTAAAAAGCTGGAAAAGAATAGGACAGAGACCATCAGCATGTTTTGCTGGAGCCCGATAGCAATTTTTACTATGAATTATACTAGTGCTGGATCTCTATTTCAAAATGGAATACATTATTTTCCCTCAATTCTGCACACAATACCCCAAAATGCTAAAACATGAAAAAAGTTTTTGGGAAATTTTTGCCAATTTATTAAAATATAAAAATCACATGTACATAAAGTATTCACAGCCTTTGCCAGGAAGCTCAAAATTGAGCTCAGGTGCATCAAGTTTCCACTGATCATCCTTGAGAAGACCGACAGCTTAATCGGAATGGTAAATTCAGTTGAATGGACACGATTTGGAAAGACACACACCTGTCTATATAAAGGTCCCACACGAGCACAAACCAAGCATGAAATCAAAGGAATTGTCTGTAGACCTCCGAGGATTGTTTTGAGGCACAAATTTGAGGAAGGGTACAGAAAAATATCTGCTGCTTTGAAGGTCCCAATGTGCACGGTGGCCTCCATCATCCGTAAATAGAAGAATTTCAGAACCACCAGGACTCTTCCTAGAGTTGGCCGGGCCGTCTAACCTGAGCGATCGGGGGAGAAGGGCCCTAGTCAGAGAGGTGAGCAAGAACCCAATGGTCACTCTGTCAGAGCTACAGCATTCCTCTGTGGAGGGAGGAGAACCTTCCAGAAGGACAACTATTTCTGCAGCAATCCACCCATCAGGCCTATATGGTAGAGTGGCCAGACGGAGGCCACTCTTTAGTTAAAAAAAAAAAAAAAAGCACTTGGCAGCCCGCCTGGAGTTTGCCAACATGCACCTGAAGGACTCTCAGATCATGAGAAACTAAATTATCTGGTCTGATGAGACAAAGTTTGAACTCTTTGGTGTGAATACCAGGTGTCACGTTTGGAGGAAACCAGGCACCGCTCATCACCAGGCCAATACCATCCCTACAGTGAAGCATGGTGGTGGCAGCATCAAGCTGCTCCAGATCACTCTTGACCTCATGGTTCATCTTTCAGCAGGACAATAACCCTTAGCACACAGCCAAGATGTCAAAGGAGTGGCTTCAGGACAACACTGTGAATGTCCTTGAGTGGCATCCTATTGAACATCTCTGGAGAGATCTGAAAATGACTGTGCATTGATGCTCTTATCTCACCTGATGGAGCTTGAGAGGTGCTGCAAAGAGGAATGGGCAAAACTGCCTAAAGATAGGTATGACAAGTTTGTGGCCATCATATTCAAGACTTGAGGCTGTGATTGCTGCCAAAGGTGCATCAACAAAGTATTGAGCAAAAAAATTTCTAAGGGAAAATTTATTTTATTCCACTCTGAAATAATGCTGTAACAATGTGGAAAAAGTGAAGCGCTGTTATTTATGTATGCACTGTATGCAGTGATGCTTCCCAATAGAGGACATTGGTAAAGAGGATGTAATTGCAAGGGTGTTCCTCCCATGCTTAGCCCACAACCTATTAGTGCTACCAACAGTGATTAGCCAGAATCTGGTTATCACCAGCAGACAACTCACATGCTTGTGGGTTTCCTGCTATATTGGAATCCAGCACATACGGTCTAGAGCAGCGGTTGGTTTAGGACTTGGAGGGACGGGGATTCCCCTTTTTTGAATTACTTATGCACAATATAAACCACAGTGGAATATAAAATCAAGCATTATTTTCCCAAGGAAACAGAAAGGCTTAATTAGTTGAAAGCGGCTGGTTCTGTAGCTGGACTCTTGCTTGTGCTGCACAGTGCAGCGCAACATTTCCCCCCCTCCCTTTGCTCTGTGAGATACATTTGATTTGCACAGTTCCTGGCCGGGCAGCTATGCTATCCAAGGAAATTTTCTTTGGGAAAATAGGAAGTACACGACCAGCAGTGGAAGTAGATATCCAAGGCAATTCAGATACTTAACGGCATCTTTTTGGCACAGTGCTGGCAGACAGCAAAGCTTTGATTTTTAATTTCTTTAATCCTGATTTAAAGAACGCTAACAGAAAGCCAGACAGCGGTGTGCAAGAGACTGACCCTGCACACTCCTATGCCAAAACATTTTAAGTCACTGGAAGAGCTGCCAGTATGTAAACAGAAAGGAGACCTCTTCCAAAGTACTAATTCACTGGCATTATAACCCCTGACAGGGAACCACGTGGAACGCCACCATAATAGCAAGTTCTGCACCATTCGGAGCACAGGTGTAGAACCAAACCAATATCAAATTGACCAATTTCGCTGAATACCATCACTTTGTTGTTTCTTTGGTTTCACAACACTAGCCATAAACACACAGGGGTAAATCGAAGAGATGGGATTTCTATTGAAGACGGGATGTTGATATAGGCAACCAATCAGTTTCTTTTATCTTCTAGAAGGTGATAAAAATTTTTTGAATCTGATAGGTTGCTAGGGACAACATACCATCTTCAGTATAACTCCCATTTTAGAAAATGTATCCCACAAACTATCTATGGGGGGACAAAAAGAACAAGCATTCTTCCACAGTGCTGCTAAACTAAATCAAATGGAGAAGACTGTATATATTGAAAGCAATGCATGCCTGTTGCATTTACGTGGCAGTGGAGAACCTACATTAGGATCTATTGGGAACCCAAAATATCCACTAGCCAACGTCTACGTTGCAAATACCAAATTGCTCATCATGTGGCAGTGCCTAGAATTATACAGGTTTTATTTATTTTTTGTGTGCAATGTAATAGTTATTTGCATATGAAAAACCAAAGCAAATCATGATTTTAACTGCTTTACAGTGATGAATGTAATTAAAATATTAAGGGAATAGTGTTCACAAAAGAAAAGTGGGTACTTAAGTAATATCTGGACTCCCGTTTTTCTTATGAGACCACATCCCCTCGCCACGCTTCGGGCACGGTGGCTCGCTGCGCTCGCCACACTATATAAAATCAACATGCGTAGTTGGATAGTAGGGGTATGAAAAAATGGGGTGCATTTAACATGGGAGCCCAGATAAAAAGTACTGAAAAGTGTAATAGTGTGCAACCTTAGAGCCACCAATCCAGGGGCACTGCACCCCAAACCCATGTTAACCCCAATCTGGGTCCTATAATTAACTAGTATAGCGCCACATGTAATTAATATTTTAAATTACATTCATTACCTTTGTGTAACTTTTTGTACATAGCTCTGGCTTCTCAACACTTACTAACCCTTTCGTTTTTTTCACTGGTGTGCTGCTCTGAGCTTATTATCTTATGCTGATTTATTGGGGTGCCACACCCCGCACCTACCTACATATAGCAATTGGGACCCCCAATACTCAGATAATCGTTCCACCTATGGCTTGAGGGCTTACCCATGTATTTACACATATATGTAACCAAAATCTCTGAATCCTACTACCATGTGGTTTTTAAATATGTTTACGGATATCAGTCAGTATGCTGGGGAAACCATTTGGTTTTTCTTACCCCTCCCTTTTATGCACCCGAGTGAGATCACTAAACGAATTGAGCGTCTTCCAGTATATATTACCATACAGATCAGTATTCCGAATATCGTTTGTGGTTTCACTTTCAATATGCATGGAGTGCACAAACTACCAATGTCGCAATATGCTAACTATATATGGACAAGAGCATGCAGCTCCTCTTACAAATACAATTTTGGTTTGCCGTCACATGCTCACCTGGCTAGGGGTCCCCTTGTTTAGCTGTAGAGAGGGTGCAGACTCCCCCAGAAGAGTTTTCAATGGTTTGACTTCTGGTGTACTACTAGCGCTACTTGCGGAAGATCCAGATATAGAGGCATGTACAGAGGCCACCACCCTGGCTTGTTCTGGTGGAACATACCTAGTGAAAGGCAGCACAAAGGAGCAGGAAAAAAAACAAGTGTGATTTTAGAGTAAGAGCTGCTGTCCCAAACACACCCATATTTAGCCGCACCGCCTGATTTAGCTTCCAATCTCCTCACATAGGAGACTGACCTATAGACACCTGTAGCCATGCTCGGAACCAGATGTGGGCCTATCAGACAACCACCACTGCACATGCCGATGATGGTGGTCATCTCTCAGACAGATGAACAGGATAAGGTTCCTTTTGATTTTAATACGATTCAACATGCCAATCACTTTGGGAGCGTATAAAATTAAATCTAAAAGTAGCCAACGGTTGCCAAATTATATACATCGATAAACATTTTACATGAATAACGTTACAGATGCACTTTAATAAAAACAAACACTTAGTAGTATTTTCCTTAACTTTGAAATATGCTTTTAAATGGGAAAACCATAACTTTATGCTTTGACATGATGGTGAAATATAATACATAAATGAATTACCATCGCTTCTTCTCATATTTTTCTTGAAGGAATTCTTTCACTTTCTGTGGATCTCTAAAATCTGGGATTGCAGATGACCTATCATCAAATAAACCTAGCCAAATCTGTTTGCAAACCTAAAACAATAAAATAAGAAGTTACTTACATAAATAGTAGCCACATACATTATTCATATTACTAAAGTGATACAAGGTAAAACGTCCTCTGTCCAAGCAGTAGTCTTTCACTACGAAAAAGCTGCACAATTATAATTGCTTTCACATTGCAAACCTGAGTCCAACCCGGATCAGACCCTTTCATTCTTAACTTTTGACCTAGGTTATTCTGGGGTTTGCCCTTTTCACACTGAACTCAGGGTCAGTCATGTAAACAAAATGGATGTTATTAAAAATTGACTTTTTATGGCTCACAAAGATGAACTGTCAAGAGGAAAAATGGAGAGGGTTGGATACCGCAGGATTGAAGGATCTTGGTGATGATTTTGTACATCATAGCATCTTTGATAGTGCTTACAATTTGCCTGCATATCTCAGCTTCCATGCTGATTCTCCACAGCTCCTTCACCTCCTCATCACTCCAACTGGCAAGGTTCACGCTAGGCTGTTTTAGCAGGGCGCCGTGCCCTACCTGGTTTTTAAAGGGCGAAATGCATCCTTGCCATTTTGCGGCGCCCTGCTAAAACAACCCAGCCCACCCGTCCTTGATGCGGGCTTCCGGAGCTCTAGGGAGAAGCCCAGCACCCACGCAGGTGCCAGGCAAGCCCCCAACATAGACTTCAGCGGGCCGGCCTGTCCACATTTGTGACATCATCAGGCCCACCCCATTCAAAGTACCCCTTGTCCTCCAGCACCCTGCCCGCCCTCCTGTGATGCTGGAGGGAACACTAAACTGGTCATGGCAATTAACACTGCTGAACTTCTAAAATGCTACTCTTTTAATGTCTCCAGTGCGCTGCCTGTGTGGCCAGGGCTCTGGCTGCTGACATCATCAAGGGAGACACAGGAACAACCAATCAATATCTTTTGCCCGGGTTAAATAATCTGGATCAGAACCTCATGCTGCCCATCGACCCAAGTCCGACTCATATTTAACCCTGCTTTAATCCCAGATCAAAATGCCGTGCTGCTAGACCCAAGTTATTTCACTTTGGTCATTTTGGCGATGCGAAAGGGGTATTACAGTTACTAGGACTGTAAACAAGCAGATTTACTACAGTCCTATGACTTAACTCTGAGCACACACACACCAACAACTCCAGGATCATGTACAACTATATTTCATGTTTACATAGGTTACACTTGCCTCTGTTCATCTTTAAACTCATAACTGTTTTAGGTCTTCAGGTGCATGCACTGTATTGTGTAGCTGTATTGTGTAGAAGAAATGGCTGTCACACATGCTGGGGTTCAGCCGCACAGTGGTATTGTATATCACTTAACAATAGCCTTCCATATCAAAGCACAGGTTGGCCTATTTAATTAATGAGCCTTGTAGAGCACCTGTGTTCAGCAGTAATCAGACGTCTAGGATATCAGATTCAAGGAGAAAGTCTCCGGTGTGTATACTGACAAACAGAAAACCCGCTAGATCTTATTCTCCTGCTCCTGCTACAGCTGTATATGAGAGCTTCTGCGACCTATCCATCAGCAGGAGGACCCTTCATCTCTGCTGGGGAATACTTTGTACCAAAGAACCGGGAGTCAATAAACTCATCATGGATGGTGTAAATATTGCAAACTAGTGTCAACCATGAATATATGTATGTGTGTGTGTGCGTATGTGTGTGTGCGTATGTATGTGTGCGTATGTATGTGTGTGGGAAAAATTAAGTAAATGTATAGAAATAAACGGATTGACAGTGGAAATCTGTCACTTTACCCATTACAAATTCCTTTGTAGTCGCAAGGGCCTCTCCCAGACAAGAATAATGTAAAAAAAATAAAGTGAAATTAAATAGTTAATTGGGTGCATATTTTTAAAAGCACTGAAAAAGGCATTAAGTGCGAAGGCAGAAAACGTTAAGGTCTATAGGCGGATCACTGACAAAGGACCTGCTGGTCCAATCAGCAAATCCCAGTATTTATTTTCCTGTTATTAGCCTTGAAAAAAATCCTACTGCACTCTCAGCAAAAGCTAAATCGAAGCAACTAACAGAACAGAGGTGCATGTGAACCAATCATTTCCAGCGGCACAGCAGTCACGCTCACTGATACTACTGGGGGTTGTGACACTTCCTTGCACATTTCTATATGGGGAGGGTTTAAAAAAAGTGCTAATGTATAGAAATGGGAAAGCTGGATTGCACGTAGCTACAGAGCAGTGTAACTGGTAGTAGCAGGGTGGATACAGCAGCGTGATTTCCTGTCCTGCTGTCAGCCCTTCCTGCACAAATAACCTAGCCAAAGCAAGGTCAGCTGATCTGAAGCTTTGAAGGTGTCTCATATAAAGGGAAGAGACATTTACTTATAGGCTTCTAGAAACCTACTGGAGATGGACCACTGTATAAATACAATTATTATTATATAGCGCCAACATACTATATAGTTGCGCGTTACAATTGAAACTACATATGGGAACAGGGACACATCACACAAAGATTGTATACAAAAAGATAAAAAAAAAATGCAGATAACGTCACAAAGATTCACTAATACCACTTTCACATCGCAGACCCGTTTTAAAAACCGGTATTTTAAACCGGTAATTAAAACGGGTCAGAGCCTTAATAGTGGCCAGATTACCGTTTTAAATGCAGGTTTCAGTGTCATTCACATTGCAGTTGAAACGTTTCATTCTGAACACGTTTCAAGGCAGAGTGTGACCATTGCCTGTCATTATGTGACCTACGGATACCTGTGCTGGGCAGGGCCGGTGCTAAGCACCGGAGCGCCCTAGGCGGGGGGGGGCTCCCCGGCGCTCACCTGCTCCATGGGCAGTATCTCCACGGGTGGCGGGGGGATGTGCGATGTGGCGGCGGCGGCAGCAGGGGGGGGAGGAGAGTGTACACTCACCTCCTTTTGCTGCCGGTGGCCGTGCTGCTGCTGCCGCTGAGTATCTTCACGGGGGGGCGGGGGGAGGATGTGCGATTCGGCAGCAGCGCGGAGGGGAGGAAGAGTGTCACAGTCTGAGTGCTGTTGCTGCTGCTGTCAGACTATCACTCGTCCCTTCTTATTTACATCAACTTGCTGCCGCCGCCCCCACCGTGCACTGTAATAGCATCACTGCCGCCGCTGCCTGTCAGGCTGGGCGGCTGGGGAAGAGCGACCTAGAGCCGGGCTGCTGCCTGTAATCCCCACCCTGCATGGATGCGCCGCCGCACGGTTAGCCCCTGTACCAATGCACAGCGTCCGTGCGGCCATGTAAGCGGCTCCTGTGCGGTACTCGCCGTGTGACAGTGCCTGACAGTCACGCAGCGGCCGCTGCCATCGTCCCCGCAGCGCTGCCCTTGTGTTCATCCCTGGTACAAAGCCGCATTCCCCGCCGCACGCTTCCCGATGCCGAGGAGATGCAGAGCCGGAAGATGGTAGAGATGAAGCCGGGGGGCACCGTGCTGGGGAGCGGGGAGAGCGCACTGGCCCTGTCCGCCCGGCAGCACTGCGAGCTCATCCAGAACATGATCGACATCTCCATGTCCAACCTGCGGGGGCTCCGCACGCAGTGTGCCGCCTCTAACGACCTCACGCAGCAGGAGATCCGGACCCTGGAGGTGGGTAATAATGGGCAGCAGCTGCCTCCCTGCCGCTCCCTGTCCTGTGACTATAGAGAGAGGGTGCAGCAGTAATGCCCCGCAGCGGGGCTAGTAGTGGGAACTGTACTGGGATGTGCTTGTGTTGTTTGCCTGAAATACCGTTTCAGACAAACTGTACACATTCACATTGCAGAAAAAACGGCAAGGAACCGTGTAGGACTCTGCTTTTTACACGGTTCGAAATGCCAGTTAACTTAAAACGGTAAATTGCCTGTGGTGCATTCACAGTGCACCCTTAAACGTTTTAAAAAGGGAAAAAAACGGCAATATACCGTTTTAAAAGTGCGATGTGAAAGGGGTATAAACTTGGAACACAAAGCAAACAGATGCCAGCTTTTAGCTATATCTAATAACTAATAAGACAATGTATTCACTTCCACCAAAGTGACATCAATTCTTCAATAGACCGTCCCTAGTAAGCATCGTTGAATGGCAGGATTCTTACATAGTTACATAGTGTTAAGGCTGAATAAAGACTTGTGTCCATCAAATTCAACGTAGGTTATTAACCCCTTCCTGACAGAGCCCTTTTTTTCAACTCTGACATGTATCACTTAAGTGGGGATAACTTTTTTTTGCTTTTACTTATCCCAGTGATTTTGAGATTGTTTTCTCGTGACACATTGTACTTCAAGTTAGTGGTAAATTTGGGTCGATACAGTCTGTGTTTTTTTGTGAAAAATACCAAAATGTCGTAAAAAAATGGAAAATTTAGCAATTTTCAAAATGTTAAATTCTGCTTGTGAGACAAATAATCATACCACTCAAAATAGTTAATAACTAACATAGACCATATGTCTACTTTATGTTTCCATCATTATTTCAGCCTCCTTTTAATTTTTTTGGACACTAGGAGGCTTAAAATATGAATAGCAAATTCTCAAATTTTCAAGAAAATTTCAAACACTGATTTTTTTAGGGACCAGTTCAGTTCTGATGTGACTTTGAGGGACTTGTATGTGAGACACCCCCATAAATGATGCCATTTCAAAAACTGCACCCCTCACAGTATTCAAAACCGCATTTTGAAAGTTTGTTAACCCTTTAGGTGTTTCACAGGAATTAAAACAAAGTGTAGGTGAAATTTCAAAATTTCATTTTTTTTGCAGATTTGCAATTTTAATACATTTTTCTAAGGAACACAGTAGATTTTACTAGAGAAATGTGACTAAAAATTGATTCCCCCAATTCTTTTGTTTTCATAAATATCCTATATGTGGCCCTAGTGTGCACGTTGACCAAGCCACAGGCTTCATAATAGAAGGAGCACCTACTTGATTTTGGAGCCTCCTTTTTATGAGATTATTTTTTAGGCACCATGTAGGTTTCTAGGCACCATAAGATGCTAAAAGTTAGGAACCCCCCCACAAGTGACCCCATTTTGCAAACTACACCCCTCAGGGAATTCATCTAGGGGTATAGTGTACATTTCAAACCCCCAGGGGTTTCACCAATTGTGGTACAACTGGGCAGTGAAAATGAAAAATTACATTTTTTTACACAAAAATGCAGTTCTGGCTCCAAATTTTTCATTTTCACAAGGAATGAAGGAGACAAAGCACCCCAAAATCTGTGCCCCAATTTCTCCTGAGTACGACAATGCCTCATGTGTGACCAAAAAATGGCAGGACTCAGAAGGGAAGGAGTGATATTTGGATTTTGCAGCACAGATTCTGGTGGAATGTTGGTGGGTGCTATGTCGCATTAGCAAGACCCCCGAAGCACCAATACAGTGGAACCCCCCCCCACAAGTGACCCCATTTTGCAAACTACACCCCTCAGGGAATTCATCTAGGGGTATAGTGTACATTTCAAACCCCCAGGGGTTTCACCAATTTTGATACAACTGGGCTGTGCAAATGAAAAATTACATTTTTTACACAAAAATGCAGTTCTGGCTCAAAATTTTTCATTTTCACAAGGAATGAAGGAGACAAAGCACCCCAAAATCTGTGCCCCAATTTCTCCCGAGTATGGCAATGCCTCATATGTGACCAAAAAATACCAGTTGGGTGCATGGCAGGACTCAGAAGGGAAGGAGTGATTTTTGGATTTTGCAGCTCAGATTCTGGTGGAATGAATGGTGGGTGCTATGTGGCATTAGCAAGACCCCCGAAGCACGGTGAAATGATGAACCTAATAATCCATAGATGTGTGGTATATTTTAAAACACTCCTTTATACATAGGCCGGGTTTGTCGGGGCAAGTTTCACAGTGGAAAATAGTATCCTTTCTTATTCCCTTTTTATAGCAAACTTTGCACCTTTTTTGTGTCCTGCCCTTTCTTGCAGTGGAGGGGATTTCGTTAGGAAAATGCTGCCCTGGTACAATACGGGGGCCAGTTCCCAAATATTAGGCCCTTTATGACTTCCTCTTGAAAGTGCATAAATGTCCCCCTCTGGCTGGTAGAACGGAATAGCACGTAAGCGTTATACAGTGCCATCTGGATGATATACACGGCCAGCTTCTTGTTCCAGATTTTTGTTTTCCGCAGGGGACTGTACGGCTTCAGTACCTGATCTGAAAGATCCACTCTGCCCATGTACTTATTGTAATCTAGGATACAATTAGGTTTTGAGGTGTGGGTACTGGTACCTCGTACAGGGATGGAGGTGGTACTGTATCCATGAATTGTTGTCAGTATAAGGACATCCCTCTTGTCCTTATATTTGACCAACAACATATTTTCGGTGGATTGTGCCCTGCTTTCACCCCTTCTCAGTACTTGGGCAATGTGCGTTTTTGGGAGGCCTCTTTGGTTCTTGCGCACAGTACCGCAAGCTGCTGTACCTCTTGAACCAAGGGCCTTAAACAGGGGGATGCTAGTGTAAAAGTTATCCACATAGAGGTGATAACCTTTATCCAGGAAGGGGTGCACTAAATCCCAGACAATTTTTCCACTAACACCTACGAGGGAGGGGGGGCATTCTGGCGGTTCAATTCTTGAATCCTTCCCTTCATATACCCTAAACCTGTGGGTGTACCCTGAGGTGCTTTCACAGAGTTTATACATTTTTATGCCATACCTTGCCCTCTTACTGGGAAGATACTGGCGGAATTTAACCCTTCCTTTAAAATGTATAAGGGACTCGTCGATACAAATAAATATTTCAGGGATGTACATCTCTGCAAATTTGGCACTGAAATGATCAATGACCGGCCTGACTTTGAATAGCCGGTCAAAGGTGGGATCATCTCTGGGTGGGCACTGTGCATTATCGGTGTAATGTAAAAATTTATGGATTGTCTCAAAACGAGTCCGAGTCATGGCCATACGGTAAAATGGGGTGCTGTACAGAACATCTGTACTCCAATATTGCCTAATTTCTGGCTTTTTTACTATGCCCATATGTAACACCAGACCCCAAAACGTCATCATCTCTACTGCATCTACAGGGGTCCACCTAGCAAATGATGACGTGGGGTTTTGAGCAATAAACTGCTGGGCATATAAATTACTTTGGTCCACCATTAAATTTATAAAATCATCAGAGAAAAATAATTTGAAAAAGTCAATTTCTCCGAGACCTGTTGAATCAAATTGGATTCCTGGGATGGCCCAAAACTCAGGAACCTTGGGCTCAAAATTGTCTGGTGGTGGGGTCCATACGGGATCAATCATTTGGGGGGGGGGGGGGGGTCTCAGCTGCTCTACGGGGGCGTCTTTGAGGGGGTCCCTCATCACTAGAGGAGGAAGAGGAGCTTAAGACGAATCCTTCAAATTCCCCGCTTGCATCACTGGCTGTGTCAGAGGCAAGCATGGCATATGCCTCCTCCGCTGAATACATTCTTCTGGATGATTGGGATGACATTTGGGATGACATTTGGGATGACATTTTTATTTTTGTGTTTCTGTAAGTGTAATGTTTCAACACGTGTATAGTGTAGTGTACAAACTTTATTTCAACACGGGGGGTATGTAGTGTGTATGTAGTGCAGAAAAAAAAATACTTAATACAGGAATTTGATCCCAATAAAAAAAAAAAAAAATTGAAGGGGTTAAAAAAAAAAAAAAGTCCTGCGCCAAAAATTGAGCACAGATGTTGGTCAGTAACGTCCGTCACTGAACAGCGCTCAAAGGCAACAGGACACCCACAAAAGCAACGTAGGTGTAAAAACAATAAAAAAAAAAAAAAAAACCACAGCACTCTCCAAAAAAAAAAAAAAAATTAAAAAAAACTGCAGAAAAAAAATTATATCAACCCTGTGCCAAAAATGCTGTTCAGTGATGTACTTCACTGATCAGCGGCCACAGGACACCCACAAAAGCAACGTGGGTGTAATAAACCACAGCACTCTCCAAAAAAAAAAAACAATTTAAAAAAACTGCAGAAAAAAAATGATATCAACCCTGTGCCAAAAATGCTGTTCAGTGATGTACTTCACTGATCAGCGGCCACAGGACACCCACAAAAGCAACGTGGGTGTAAAAACAAAACCCCACTGCACTCTCCAAAAAAAAAAAAAAAAAACTGCAGATCAGTGATGCAGTGATGCAACACTGATTAGCAGTGAGGGGCAGCAGGCACACAACTGTGGGTGCAACCTGACAGGGTATATATACAAAAAAAAAAACCTGGACCCCCAAAAAGTTGCTGATCGGTTAATTAATTTAAACTGATCAGCACAAAAGGGGGGGCAGCAGTCAGTTGCACAGGCAGCACAACCTTTGGTGCAACTGACAGGTATATATATATATATATATATAAAAAAAAGTTGCTGATCAGCACAGATATACTGATCAGAACAAAAGGGGTGCAGCAGACACAAAATATAGCACTCTCTGTCACTCTGTCACTCTCTGTCACTCTATGACACTGCAGCAGCAGCACACAGGAAGTCACAAGATCCAGGAAGCATCCAGCTGCTGGCAGCACGCTACCAGCGGTGATCAGGTAAGTATCAGGCAAGGATCAGATATGTATATCACGACAGATTGGTCGGTGACCGCTCTGCACGCAATTCCAGACCGGAATGGCGTCTGCAGCGCAGTCACCGTTAGTTTAAATGACGCGCCTTGGCTGTGATTGGTCCGTCGGTCCGACGGACCAATCACAGCCTTGGGGGCAGGTGGGGTGAGGTGTGGTCATCAACGGTGACCCCCTCATGCCCCCTCACACCCGACGGTGTTTGACACCTGTGTTACCGAGCGTCTGATTCGCCGGTAACACAGGAAAACGCTGCGACTGGCTGTTCACATTGAACAGCCAATCACAGCGATCGCCGACGGGGGGGGGGGGGGGGCATCGCCGCCCCCCCTGGGCATGCAGGGACATGTCTGCTGTCAGGGACAGAAGACATGTTTAAACTGTCCCCGCGTCTATAGACGCGGGGACAGTTTAAAGTCATGACGTATATATACACGTCATGTGTCGGGAAGTACATCCCGGCCATGACGTATATATACGTCAAATGTCGGGAAGGGGTTAAAGTGCATGATCTATTTGCTTCATCCCTTATATAAACTGAAATCGAATTTCATTATATACAGATTTTGATTGTTATTTGGGGTGTGGTATAACACCCCGACAGTCGGGATTCCGACAGTCATTAGCCCAACGCCGGAATCCTGACTGGCCGGACTCAGACAGCGGGGGGAGCGCAACTAAGCCCCTTGTAGGCAGAGTGACGCACTGCGTTCGCCACCTATTTTATTCTCCCTCTATGGAGGTTGTGGACCCCCAGGAGGGAGAATACCCACTGCCCGTGTGTCAGGCTTTTAGCAGTCGGGATTCCGACGTCGGGTAATGACGGTCGGTGAGTTTTTTCCTTATTGACTTTGGGTATATATTTAGCCCTTAGTGTTTCAAGCGAATGTTTTAAGGCTTCTGCATTTTTCCCCTCAATTATCCCTTTCCCACTCGATTTATTTTATAGATTCCCTGAATAAATCAGAGTTCGCTTTCCTAAACTTCAGTATTTTAGAAGGTTCCATATGTTGATGTTTATGAAAAAAGATTTCCAGTGAGACCATGTTGTAGTCACTGCTTCCCAGGTGTTCTATTACTTTGGTATTTGATATTAGATCTATATTATTTGTTCATACTAAATCCAATAATGCCCCTTTACGAGTCGGGGTTTCAACAGATTGTGTTATAAAATGATCCTTAAGTAGGTTTAGGAATCCCCCACTTTTTGCTGATGTCTGGAAAGTTAAAATCCCCCATAATTAATACCTGCCCCTGATCTGCCGACTTCATGATTTGGTCTAAAAACTTTTTGCTACACTTGACTTGGAGTAGCGGGGATGCCCCATGTAAAATTATTAAATTACCTTTGAATAAAGAGGTGACAGGTCTACCCTAACTAGGAATATACTCTACAGCTTGCTGGGAATACAACCACATGCAGACCTACTGTAAATGTTGCATCAGCTGAATGACAGGGACATATATAGCACAAAAGATCTCTAGGCATTTGATTAAAGTAATAAAGGCCCACATGATACAAGCCAGGGCCAATCGTAGCTCATGATGCAAACAGAAAAGCCGCATGCAGCATTTTTTAAGGCGTTGCAACACACCTCCTCTGCACAGTGCGTTAGCACAGCATATCATGTGTAACACAATCAGGATAGTAATTACAAATTATAAAAGCCCCCTCAGCAAATTATTAAACCACATGTCTCTCTCCCTCCCCCCCCCCCCTGCATGCATATTTTTCTTAGACCTATACAGCTCTAGAACACTCCATAGTGCTTTACATTAGGGAACTACATCTGTAGTAAGTCTTAAAGGAAATAGCGCCTTACAAAAAGTAGAAATATTTACGGGCATTAGGCAATATCCTTATTATCAGAGTTCCACTGGAAAAAGAAGGGGGTGTAAGTGTGGCTGACAGGGTGTGGATGATAGTGTGCAACAGTGTGGATGATAGTGTGTAACAGTGTGGATGACAGGGTGTGGATGATAGGCACACATCTTAATAAGCTATGTCCCGCACTTCAATGCCAAGTGTCATAGAGATCATCCAATCACACCAATTATTGCAGCCCCATTGCAATACAGTGTAGGCTGATGCTATACAGCAGGAGTACTGTGGGGATAGTGGATACACTTACATCATTGCCATGCTTCTGAAGGAATTCTATTTCTTGCTGTGTAAATGTGGTCATGGAAATAGACTTCACTCTATGGGGTGGGTTCAAACCGCGCCTGAAAGAGGTAAAAAGATAAACAGATTATATTTGACATAGTAACACAACAAAGGAGGTTAAAAAAAGAAACATAGCATACTTGTCCTGCAGTCTGGCCTTTTACAGAGGAGAGCGGATAAACCCAACACAGAAATGTGCAGTAGTATATGCCATTAGTACCGTGTGCCTGGTATCTAATATCCATGGCACATGCCGTGACGTACATCGTTTTCTCCGGGAAACGTAATACAAGACCTACAGAACTCCTGGCTTACATGCACACTGGCAGATAGGATTTCCCTGTAGAATTACTGGTACATAGTGTTGGAAGCATGTGGTAAGCTAACTGCTTATGTAGCAGATGTTGTGGAGAGCTGAACGATACCCATGGCAGCTGGCACAGTCTTCACATAGGATGCGTGGTGACACTGTAGGGCTGGCATTACAATTCTGCATTTAACACGTTTAATGGATTTAAAGCACATGTAAATGGATGCCAAAATGACAGTCAGCGTATGAAATGTGACCACACATACTGTCATTTACCCATTCCAGTGGCCCGCATCACCCCAGCTGGGAATCTATAGTCCAACAGCTGAACATGGTATATACAGTGAGTGGCAGACAAGAAGCGGTCACAAATGCATTACCACAACAGTTTGTCTTGGGATCAATTCAAATCGATGCGCAGTGAATAGCGCCGGGAGGGAGCTCCTGCAGCTATTCTAACCAGCACGCCTCTAAAAATAGTGGATTTCTTCTCACGCCCCTCATGAGGTGCGAGCAGAAATTCGACAAAACTAGGGTGGCGACATGGTTTTAAGCCCTAGGGCAGCACAAACAGCATCGCAGCGGGGCACTTAGGAGTAGATTTATTAAGCTCGGTGAAGTGATAAAGTGTCTGGTCCTGATCATCGGCCAATCAGTTCCTACCTGTCATTTTTCAAAACAAGCCTGAAACTTCACAGTTAGGAGCTGATTGGACGATGATAAGGTAGCCACATTATCACTTCACCAAGCTTAATAAATCTGCCCCCCAATTCGGAAAAAACTTGTGACTAAACACAGAGAGTACCACAAGTGCATTGTATCTCACTAGCAAAGAACAATTTACACAGAAAGAGAGAGCGCACTATATGATCTATGCATAATTTTAATAAATTTATGGACACACATTAAAAAATTACATTAATAAAACACAATTCATGAATAATATCAATTAAATAAAAAAATATATACCAATTTTATATCACACCTTTTTATGTTTTTTAGATCCCCAAAGTCATATAATAATGTACCGGTATATAGTATAAGTCTCCAAAGCTCTTGCCCACTTGAGTCCTGTGTATTATTGGAGTTAGTGGGGAGCTGCCGATAATGTTATATCACACTAGATGCTGCCACTATGTAACAGTACCACTATGTTCCATGCAGAAAACATTACCAGCAGCCTTTGGTCTCATCCTATCATGTGTCTATAAACCCACGGTACCCATTCTAACAAAATCAAGTGCACAACAATTACATTCTAAAACAATGGGTAACAATTAGGTTGAAGTCACAGTCACACACACAAGTCCGTAAAATGTGAGAGCAGAGCTGCCAATACCAACAGACTTCCCACCGTCACACCTCAGATGTGCCAGGTACCCCTCCTAGAGTTTTGTGAGGACTGGGTTTGAGAAACACTGACTTACAGGAATTTTCTGTTCTGAAAAATACACTACATTTCATCTGCCATACTAGCAAGTTGATAACTGCACCAGGTACCTATCACTGGATGTGACGGAGGTCAATGAGAGTTTCCCATCTGCTCAGTGCAAGGTACATTACTCGCTTACTATATAAAGCCAGAGGAGTGATAAGAAAGGCATGGTGGCAGACAGCGTAATACAGAGTAACTGAAAGACAAGTCTTTGCAGGGACTTCAAAACTATCCTCTTCTACATTGTGATAAAGAGGCCTATTTAATTATTAACAAATTCATCTATAGTGCAACAAATGATGTATCACTATACAGTAGGATAAAACAAAACTGGGTAATAAACAGAGGCAGGAAGGCCGTGCTCACAAGCTTTCAATCTATAGGCATTGATACACAAGAATAGGTGTATTGCATATTGATTGGTCTACTGCATTATGGTCCATCAGATTACAGGAGCACTGCGTGATATGGACACAGCAATGTTGGTCAGGGGTCAGGAGGATGTGAAAGGAAAAATATGTGAGCTACCTATATTAATATAGCAGAATGGGTATGGTATTTAAGGACATGGCTTACACCAGTCCTCCTTCATTACTGTATTAATGACATTAGACCTACGCAACCTGCCTGGCTAACAGGATTAGAGGTGTAGTCAATCTACCGCTGCTATTCCTGATGGGGAAATAGAGGCAGGGTCCTGTTCAATGCTGTCATTCCCAACAGCATTGGACAGGGATCTCAGCAGAAGGGACCCGACTTTAGAAGTAGTCGAGCACGTTCTTGTGAGAACGGCCGTGGATTGTCGAGCTCCCAACTGCAGCTCGACAATCCACTGCCGTATCTTGCGTCCACGCCCCCTTTTCGGCGTAGGGCAGGCAAGACGTTGAATCCGGCCTGCCGATTCTTCGTCAAGCCAGCCGAGAACGGGACAGGGTCGCGGCTGTCGGGCCAGCCCAACAGTCTTGACCCGGGATTGAATATCCCCCTCTGTCTAACCTACTAGGTACTTAGGCAATGATTTTTTAATTTTTTGCAGTCCTCTAGGGACTGAAGAGTATACATCATTTCGAGCCAGTGGAATTTGTGGAGACCCTCACACCAGTTATAATGAGACTAAAAAAGGAATGTTTTCTTTGTGGGTGAACCATGATGAATTGAGGCAGAAAAGCAATGGGGTCGATCCTATTAATTGTAAAGGGTGCGAGGTGCCGTTGACATGGCATTTAAGAACTGGCAATGGCACCAGATCTTGCACCCTTCACCCCTATAGGGCAGCAAGCACTTTTCTGCAAATTCGATCTGCTGTAAATTGTGGCTGGTGCCGCAATGCTATGCACCCACAAATTCATTGCGGCTCATAGGATCGACTCCAATGACTACATCTGCTGTTACAAATACATTTTGTACACAGATCACAATCAAATGGGATTTTCAATCTGGTATACCTACACTAATAGTAGATCTCATGCATGAAAATGTCCAAAACCAGTGCGTAACAAAAAACTAGGCACCTCCCTGCTGGGAAAGTTCGGTATCCCCCCCACGAAAGGAAAGTCTCACCTCTCCATCTGATGCTACCTGGTCTATAGCCAGGACCTGAAGATCTACCTCTCTCTGATTTTGGCACTATTCCAGCTACCATGAAAAAATTACCGGTAAATCCTTTTCTCGGAGTCCATATGGGATATTGGGGATTCATCTTAACGTATGGGAGAAGAGAGGTATCCGCAGGAGACAGGCACATAGAAGCTCTTTCACTGGGTGTACTGGCTCCTCCCCTCTACTTCCTCCCACAAGACCAGTTTAAGAAAATGTGCCCTCAGAAAATGGTGCTCACTGTGAAGCTCCACAGTTTTCATTCAGTTTCATTTCTTTATTATTTTGGGTTTGCTGTTTGGGCTTATACAGCATTCCTGCATCATGGGAAACCAGGGGAAGGGTTCAATTGCCGACCTCTTTAGGTACCGAATTGACCCTGCTGCAGGACCACTGTCCTTAGAGGGTGTTTGCCACCGCGGTCGCTTAGATGTCAGCGTAGCTCACCGCCAGCATGCCGCACACACCCCTGGTTCAGCCCAAAGACATCAGTGGTGAGTAGAACACGGGGTTCCCTCAGTGGGTACCCCGGTATGCGGTACGGCAAGATGGCGGCGGTGGCGATCGCGGTGTCCCTGCACAGGGACTGCGCAGCCCTGCCACAGACTGGAATTAGGTGCTGCCACTGTACCCCAAATTCAGTTCACCGCATTAGGGCTATTTATGCCTATTTTCCAGTGTAAATATATGTGTACCCCCTTACTCAGAGCGGGACCTGACCTCTGAGGGCGCCAAACTAACAGCTTCATGCTTCTCCCGGAGCTCTGTAATTGCCATTATTCACCTCCTACGGATACCTCTCTTCTCCCATACGTTAAGATAAATCCCCAATATCCCATATGGATGATAGAGAAACATTCCATGCAAAATGGTCATCGCCTCACAGCAGAGAGTCATTAAGGTTGCTAGAGGAGGCCACCACTTCCTCTAGAATCCTCAATAACTGTGTGCTGTGACTGGGCGGTCATTTTGTGAGGGATTTTTTTTTTTAATGTCTGCAGAAGCAGCGCTGGAACCGCAGCCAAGTAGATTTGCAGGACCCCCAGCAGCGGAGCAGCAGTAGCCCCTGCAGATCTAAGGTGCGCACACATACCCAGTGTCTCCAAGCCACCATAGGGTCTGCAGGAAGCTACTGTTATGCCACTGTCAAAAACAGAAAAATACTCAAGGTTTTCAGGTTGGGCAAACTATCAGCAATGTGGTAATCTATAGTATAAAGCGCTACCATGTACACAAAATCGTATGTAGCAGAATATTTATTATTAAAGCAGGAATATTATTCTTTATACTTGTTTTATGCATTATATCATTGGAACATTTCACAATGAAATGAATAAGGTTTGAATGGTGCCAGCAGCTGTATGACAACAACAAGGCGTTAGAGTGTGCTGACAGAGCCAGGTTGTGTCCCAATGGGATAAAATGGTAGGTGTCTCACACAATTATCTGCTGACTGCACAGCAAGCACTGGCAGATACGGACACAGAATTACACAGCAGATAACAGACACTTGGCCAACCCAGCCTGTCCATTTTCACCATCTGTTGTACACGTCAAGCTCCATCTGAATGTGCACTACTCAGAATTATTTTATTTGTTTTTATCAATTCCGCCCACTGCTTTTCTGGTTCTTGCCAGCTGGACATAAGGCCATTTCTCTTTTCAAAGTAGATGAAACTGCTCTACAACAGATTACACATACAACTGAACCTAAATGACCAGATATATTCCGGTTTGTGCTGTTTATTGAAAACTGACAATATCAGCTGAAGGAGAGGGCCATGAATACTCCAAGGTGCCAGTATAAAGGTGACAAAGCAATGTACAGACGGGCAGTCGTTACAGCTTTTATGATGAAATGTAAAGTATATTCACCCCAAAAAGCAACAACATCACAGTCAAGTTTGACTATACATAGTGCGTTTTTTATCTCAATCAAAAAGTGAAATGTTATTTTGAGTGGAACTAGCCAAGAGATGTATATATCTGTGTTCTCTTCATACCCTGCCCATGACTAAGCCACAAAGCCTCTCTTAACACTGGGCAGAAACACTGTAAATACCCCTTGCACCTTCACATGCAAGCTTCCCATTCAGCTCCGGATCGCAATAGTAGTAATAGTCTATTGTTTAGGACAGTGGTTCCCAAACTGTGTGCCGTGGCTCCCTGGGGTGCCTTGGAACACTTGCAGGGGTGCCCTGGGCTGGTGGTCCAGGACCAATTCAAATTAATTATGGTTAATTATTTATGTGAAAAACCAGTGTTGATGGCTGCCAATAATAAAATATGTACACACAGAAGCAAATCCTGTCTTTAACACATAACTAACCCTGGGAATCGCATATAAACCCAATCTAATACATTTTTGTGCGGTCTAGGGGTGCCGTGAAAAAATGTTGATACCCTTAGGGTGCCGTGATTCAAAAAAGATTGGGAACCACTGGTTTAGGATGTCCCTTAATTCCACCCAAAACAAATGTTTCTAGCTTTGGTAGGACCAGTCATTTGATAAATAGGCCTCTTCTGCTCTAGGTATGTAACTAGCATCATACTTAAAAGGTAGTAGATATGTAGAGGTGTATTCCTACAGTCTATGGAACACTTTAGAATATTGGCAATGTTGTGACAAAACATCAGTGTGACAACCGCCCAGGCAGCACAAAGTGTACACGTCGCATTCTGACAGCTTCAGTCACCTTATTCATGTGTAGGTGAGTGCTGTCAGATTAGGAATTTACCCTCAAATTCAAAGGCGCAGTTTGTTTGTAGTCAAGTTATCTTTGTTTTCAAATCAGAGAGCACTTTACATGTGGCTCAGGTGAGACGCTGTTTCCTAAATACTCCTATGAAATCCAAAGCCTATAAACAGAACAAAAAGGACCTTGGATTTTACAGCAGGTGCGGAGAAGAAGCACTAGACTGGTCGTGAGGAATACATCTATCCATCACATATAAAAGTTAAAAGAAAAGCAGCTCATATTTATGTCACAAGATTAAATGACTGTCAATGTTTGGTCCAAAGTTGATGTGTTAAGATCTAGCGAGAACAGGAGATCCCCTCGTACATATTATGCTCCGGTTTCCATATTTCAATTGTAAACTCATAAAAAAATTTTGAATGTTGTACAAAAATTCAGTGAGTTTTCCATAAAACTAAACCCGCAATAGTAATCAAGTGTGGGAAATTTTTCATCATTTAAAATAAAACTTAAGTGGTGTATGGAAATGTTTTCCCAGCATGCTGCCAAAATACATTACCCCTAATAGGTAAGTAAAAAGAGAGGAGTCCGAGAGAGGAGCTGAGCATGGCATACACATTGCACCACAATCGCCTACATTACACAATCATGTTCACACACATGTAGAACTGCTACATGTGGGAATTTGCAAGGTGATTTAAAGGTGTGTCATTACACTAATGGAAACCATCAGCAGGAACTGGAGAGCTCAGTGGTCTGCAACTAGAACAGCAAACAACCAACTTCCCGGTTCCTCTGAGATATGATAGGATCTGCTCTTTTGAGAGTTTACATAACAAATGTGATATTAGTGGTTTGTCTCCTGGAACCTGTGCTGCCTGCAATAATTGCAAGAGTGTGTTTTGTTTTCTTCTCTCAACAAGTTTTATCGCCTGCAATGCTTATTTTCGGCTATAAACTTCAGACAAGTCTCGTGAGACAAACCGCACCCCTGTAAAATTCCTAAGTATGATCTGTCGGAAATGAAGTGAAATCTGACGAAGAACGCTGTGGTGATACACTTGTACACAGAGAAACTAATTTTGGTTAGTGAATATAAGGCTGGTCAATGCAGAGTGATCCCATATAACAATACGGCATCTTCTACACTCAGACCCTAGCAAGAACCATAATTTAAGCCACTTACACGCTAAACAACATTTTTAACTAATTTGCTGACCATCTGTTATGACAAATTCCTAAAAATCATTTAGTGTGTATGCACTGTATCACCGCAACTTTCTGGAGACATCCTGTACATCGGTACATGAAACGCCACAATAAAAAATGATGCTAACAATCCCATGCAGTGTCTCTGTGCTACCAATGAAGAATGAATCCACTATTTAAAATTAGGTATAAATCCAACAATTTCATTGTGTTGAATGACTCCGGTATATTGTTTGGTCATTTGCAAAATTGCTCAGTGTGCGCAGAATTGATAGATCGGGAGTTCCAGGGAAATGTTGAACAACATTGTGTTTGCAGGTCATCTAGCGGAGTCTGAGATCTGGTTGTACTTTGAGGGATGTGCAGTTGGGATAATTACGAGCAGCCTCATTGGCACCAGCCTCAACATTTGAGTTGAGTGGCATGTACCAGTTTATGCTTTGATTTTTTTACTTTAACATTTAGACTATTTTAAACTATAACATTATATGGTATCACCATTGTTTAACCCTTTGAGTGCCAAGATCTCTGTGAGGTTAAAAATATACGTTAAAAGTGCCAGCGTCGCTCCCATTTGTTACATAAATTGAAATAAAAAAATCCCATATATGCCTTGGTTCTGCGTACACTTTTCTCACACAGTGCACATGGCTGCCTCGGCTGCTATGTTTGTGGATTAGATACAAAAAAATGACATGGTTCTGATGGTTATAGTATGGCCCTACATAATTAAGGCTATTGCATGTCTATTGCATAACAACATGAAAAAGCAGTTAATTTGACAAGTTAGATTATTGCTTTTTTTGTAAAAAAAAATAAAAAAAAAAAATTATGCAAGCTCTTAGTTTGGAGTTGAGGGGAATTTCCTTTACAAGATAGAGGACTTGGCTTGTCCCATAACTGGTTATATTGTTTTGGTTATAATACGGCAAAAAAAAAAAAAAACCTGTTCCACCTTAAAAAAAAAAAATAAGCCTAGTTAGGTACTTTGATAGAACATCAATCTTTTAAAAAGAAATAAACTTCCTCTGTTAAAGTTTTAAAAACCTCATGTTAAAGCTTGCATAAATGTCTTGTAAGTGACAGTGGAATGGCCCAGTAGACAGTAGAATGCTGCAACCACTCCATTTTGTTTCATTTCATTCCGCCCAGGGTCATCATACGTAGTGCGCCCTTCACGACTGACGCGCTTAGTACCTTTTGAGGAAGGAATATATAACCAGTAGAATGTACTACCTAAAATGACTGCACCAACCCTGCATTAGGTTTCCTGTGCTCCCTAGGTCTTTGGTTTTATTCCTGTGTGGTTTTCTACAATGTACTATGCTTTTGACATCTGTGAAATGCTGTAAAAAAAAGCGCCATAAAAAAAAATATTATTATGTTTTCAGTAACAACGGCCATTTTTGGTTTAGTCCTTGTTGTATACAAATCAGTCATGCAAGATGAAGCACACAGTGATCAGGCCAATCACGGTCGCTTTACCACTGTGCACCAATCAGCATAGTGTACCCATTTTCAACACTATGATCAGACCTGATCACAGGGCAAATTTGTTCTCAAAATGGGCAAAACCATGTGCATTGCAGATGGAGCAGATGTAACATGTGTAGAGACAGTTAGATTTGGGTAGGGTGTGTTCAAACTGAAATCTAAACTGCAGTGTAAGAATAAAGCAGCCAGTATTTACCCTGTACAGAAACAAAATTACTCATCCAAATCTAAATCTCTCTGCACATCTTACATCTGCCCCACCTGCATGGTTTTGCCCATTTTGAGAACAAATTTGTCCTGCGATCAGGTCTGAATTAGGCACTATTGCAAAGGCCATTTTTCACTTCGTAAAACTGAAATTTGCCTTTTTAGCCAACATAAAACCTTGTCACAAACCAGAAGGAACACAGGCACAAAATAATAATAATGAAACATGTCAGTAGCAGGTATTGGCCGTCCTAGGTGACTTGGGCTGGAATCTGCGTGGCAGTACAGCCCCTTGTCTCCCTGCTTTACCAGGGATGATCAGCACAAGCAGGAAAATATGTGCTGGGGAGGCCTGCCAGCAGCTCCACACAGAGAAATCTGCCAGGAAATCACGCACACTCCTAAACCACATCAAGCACACTGAGAGCTGCAGAAACACTGCAGCGTAATACCAGCAAAAAACAGAAGGGTTAAAAACACAGGTACATAAACGTTCCTACTACACCAAGTTCTGCATGATGCCATCTTGCTAGCCGTCACATCTGTATTTATGGCATATAAAGTCCCGATATATTTAGAAACTAAAATGTGTGATTTTATCAGATTACCCCAAAAACGTGACAGTAATAAAATGCAAAATACCATGATGGCTAATTGTTGGCAGCATCTAAATCCAGGTAAATGTGGCATGCACCTCTTTCCACCGAGCCCCTTAAGCGGCAAAGTGGTGGTCTCCCAAGTGGACTGGCGTGGACTGCCAAGTGTGGCATTTTGCATGTGGAAGCTGTTACTCGTTCAAAAGAGTTCTCATTGTAAGTGAGACAGGCGTATGTATCCTTAGGCTGCAACAACCAATCAGGGAGATAGAGGGAAGTGGCCAAATGAACAGTTCGGTACATTCACTCATATGAAGAAAAAAAAATGGAGCAAAGGAAACGAAGATCAACCAGTCAGGAATGATGGTATTAAAAAGTATGATCTGAAGCATGTGGCATCATCTGTAAATCACTGAGGGCACTGTGATGGCATGGGCTTGTCGCATGGCAGCCAGTGGCACTAGGTCACTAGTGTATTGATGACGTGACAGAGCAGTCAGATGAATTCTAAGATATATATATATATATATATATATATATATATATATATATATATATATATATATATATATATATATATATATATATATATATATATATATATATATATATATATATATATATATATATAGTTTAATGTAATAGCCTCTGAGATCCGGAACTTGGGAGAGTATTTTATTTAGCCCCTGACCTCAACCCAAATCGAACATACATTTCACTTGTTGCGGGCAAAAATAAAGGCGGAAAGACATACATACGCAAATAATAACTGAAGACAGGCAAAGGATAACAGCAGAGGAAATAGCATACATTGGGTACTTATTGGGGTTATTCAATGTAAGGCCACGACTGTCAGGCTGGCCTGACAGCCGTGACCCTGTCCCGTTGTTGGCCGGCTTGGGTGTGATCTTGCAGGCGGGATTCAATGTCCCGCCTGCCGAGCGGAGAGAAGAGGGCGTGGCCGCGAGAAGCAGAACGTGCCTGACTGCTTGTGTCGGGCACGTTCTGCAGAGATCGCTGTTCAATGCGGTCAGGGAAGACAGCATTCAATAGGGCCCCGCCACCATTTCCTCCGTCGGGAATGGCGGTGGGAGATTGAATAACCCCCATTGTCTGCAAATTATTCCCCAAAAAATGATTAAACCTTAACATTATGAATATGTTAATTTTTCCAATAACATTTGAAGCCCTGAAAACAGGGAGAGTGTATAAAAATGGCTGCAATTCCTAAACATTCAAAGTGTGCCCAATTTTAAATCCATTGCAACGGCGTACAGAGCCGAAATGAGGAAAAGTGTGTCGGTGTCCAAATATACTGGGACCTAACCGATGACTGATGAGAATTTGGGACACCCACACTTTCTTCTACAAATAAATAGGAATACTAAAAACAAAACCACCAATATGTCCTTGGGTGTAACCTATGTCATGCCTGTGGATTTTGGTCCTAATATTTATACTAGACTTTCCATGAACGACTGCCAATGAATAGGAGAGACTGAAGTGTACAGATGCCAGGCACAATTATTTAAAACATCTGCAGGACGATACATGCTGTCTATCTCCTTGACAAGTGGGACAGAGTATGTGGCCTCTAGGCACAGAAACAGGTATATACAAAATGCAGGTGTCCCCGAGGTATGTTAGAAACACATCATTCTCAAAGAACATCTAATAGGGAAAAAAAAACTACTGAAATTATTAGAATTCCTGTAAGTCTCGTACAGTACTGGGAGGATTTCTAAAAAACTATGTAAAGCTAACTATGAAAGGTGCCAATCACAGCAAGTTATTTCTATAGCGCACACATATTCCACAGTACTTTGCAAGGAATATTAGCTATGCACATCGTTTATGGTAGAGATATTCGACAGTGAAGATTTTGACACCTAAGGATGGTCGACATACACTAGTGTCAACATTGTCAGAAGGTTGACACAAGCAAAAGGTTGACATGAACATGGGCATCAGAGGTAAAGATCGACACACGTTTTTTCCCTTATTTGTGTGTCTATGCCGCCCTTGGCACATTATAGTCTAACTCTATGCCCACTTGGATCGTGAAGTAAGTACAAGTCATTACAAAAAAAAAAAATCATGAAAAACTTATGGCAGTTTTCTTGCGTCGACCATGTTCATGTCAACATTTTGTCAATGATGGCCTAGGGTATGTCGAACATTCTTAGGTGTCAACCTTCTCACTGTGTAGACCATTAGTGGTCAACATAGGGAATGTGGACCTGTTGACCAGATACGACTCAAATCAGTCGCTGCCCCAGAGGAGATTACAATCTACATACCATATGTACACACACACACACACACACACACACACACACACCCACACACAATAGAGATAGAAATTGTTGTAACCAATTAAACTAGAAGTATATATTCGCAGTGAGGGAGGAAACCAGAGTACCCAGAGGAAACAGATGCAAGCGAGGGAAGAAAGCACAAACTTTACACAGCTGGGTCGTGTTGGGAATCAAAAGACCAAGACCTCAATTGTAATGCATTAATGGTAACCATACACCATACGTTCTCTGTAGGGACACAGATTACAAGCAGACATTTACAAACACATGCACTCAGTCGTTACTATTTTTAGGTGTGCCTGTTCATTATAGCAGGATATCAAGTATAAGTCAATAATGTGCAACAGATCAATGTTTAGTGATGTGGGTAGCAGAAAGGGCTGATCACCTGGGATTTTTACAGTGTACAGAGAAGTGTGCGCAAAACATAAAGGCATCCGATGCAGTGTGGTTCCATAGTCAAAAACACTTAAGAAACAGAAAAAATGTGAGTGGGAAATGGCAATACTGGTTCAAGCTGAAAGGAAGGTATCATAACCTAAATAACCATGCAGTACAACAGCAGTATGACGAGAGCATCTCCAAAGCACAGCATGTCGCACCTTGAAGTGGATAGCATGCACCAGCAAAAGGCCACATTAGGGTCCACTACTCCTAGCACAGAACAGGAACAGACTACAGGCTCATGAATCCTGGGAATATCTGTGAAACCTGACCTGGTTGGACAAGTCTCTATTTGAGCTGGGACAAGGACATGGTAAAGTCACAGTTTGCCATTAACAGACTAGTTTTCTGCATTTAAAAAGGCCTCCAATAACCACACCTACAGTAGCACTCGGTGGAGGTGAAGATCTGAAGCAACTGTGTGATGCTATCATGTCACCATGGGACCAGAGTCTAATGCTGTGTACACACGGGGGAGATATATTGCTCAGCCATATATTGCTGAGCAATATATGGCTGAGCAATATATTGCTCAGTTTCTACTTTACATCAGCGACCAGAGATGGTCGCTGATGAAAAAGAAACTGCCCGGGGGAGCCCGGCAGTGGTAATCAGCTGGTCGCAGGAGCATGTTCCTGCGACCAGCGATCACCACAGGGGCAAAAACGGGAGCGCGCATCCGGCGATATATCGCCGGTGCTCACTCCCATTGCGGGCAATATGGTCGCTCAGCGACCATATTTCCTGCGATTTTGCACAAAATCGCCCCTGTGTGTACGCACCTTAAGGAATGTTTCCAGCTCCATGTTGAATCCATTTTTAGAACAATTAAGGCTGCTCTGACTGAGAAGATTAAACAGATATTATAGTGTTCTGCAAGTGGATAAAACGTCATGGCATCTAACGGATAAGAAAGAGCAAAAGTTACCAACTCAGAGCAACAATGTGACTTACCATTAGGTAAACATTAACAGATCATTGACATGCAGAAATAAATGGAATGTGTTTGCAACTTGTTATACAGCAAAAGGGAAAACTGGTTCTTCAAGTGAATGCAAGAAGCATGCCGTGTTCTACAGATCAATCTAGATCTGTACAGATCAATCTAGATCTGTACAGATCATCCCTCTATACCCTGATACAGCTCTCGTACAATCTAATCTGTGAAAACTATGTGGAATATATTAAATAATGAGAAATTCTTTGTAACAGGTGAGTGGCTGAAGCATAAAGTAGGTGTTCTTGGCATTCAACATCGCACTTTATGGAGCTCTCTGCATCCTGCCACCAGTCTGCTCACTGGCGGGTCTCATGGGCAACTGGTACGTGCCTCCTCTTCAAGAGCCACCCTGGACTACAGAGGAACTCCTGACAGGGGTACAGCAGTCCCATAAAAAGTAGTAGACAGCCTTGAAGTGGCCACCACTTGGGAATTGTCCAGATCGATCTGTAGCTCCTCCCACTATACCTGGCTAAACCCTGTGCTAGATCCTGCCAGGTTTCCATTTTTATAGCCCCTAGATTTTCCTTCTAGCCATTCATCATAAAATACTGGTTAGTCTTAAGTTAATGGCCTGCTGAAGTGATGCTGCTACACCCTCTACTCCCTGCGAAAACCTCCTCTGTAGTCTGTTCCCTTTGACATTTTTTTCCTCTCCCCATATTGTGCCTTCAAGCCACCATGCCCTCAATAGCTTCTAAGAAACCCAAAGCTTTATAAAAAGAGTGGTACTTATGTAGTATCTGGGCGTCCGATTTAGAAATCGGATCGGATCGCATCGCATGCGACCAAATCGTATGCGATGCGATGGTCAAGATTTTTCCATAGGATTCAATGTTAAAATAACATTTTGGTACTTATGTAGTATCTGGGCTGCCGATTTCTAAATCGGGTACATCGCATCGCATCGCATGCGACCATCGGATGCGATGCGATGACCCGATTTTTCCATAGGAATCAATGTTAAAATGGACTGAGTCCATTTTAACATGGAATTCAATGGGAAAAAGGGGTCCTTTTCATACCCCTACTATCCAAGTGGGCATGGAGTTGGATATAAACCTGTGGCGAGCGTAGCGAGCCACCGAGCCCGAAGCGTGGCGAGCGTAGCGAGCCCCGCGAGGGGACACAGAATACCGTCCCCTCGCGGGGCTCGCTTCGCTCGCCACGCTTCGGGCTCGGTGGCTCGCTGCGCTCGCCACAGGTTTATATCCAACTCCATGCCCACTTGGATAGTAGGGGTATGAAAAGGACCCCTTTTTCCCATTGAATTCCATGTTAAAATGGACTCAGTCCATTTTAACATTGATTCCTATGGAAAAATCGGGTCATCGCATCCGATGGTCGCATGCGATGCGATGCGATGCGATATCGCATCGCATCGCATCTGATTGTATGCCTTAACTTAAGGCATACAATCAAAAAATCGGCAGCCCAGATACTACATAAGTACCAACATTTTAACATAGAATTCAATGGGAAAAAGGGGTCCTTTTCCTTTCCCCACTATCCAAGTGGGCATGGAGTTGGATATAAACCTGTGGCGAGCGTAGCGAGCCACCGAGCCCGAAGCGTGGCGAGCGTAGCGAGCCCCGCGAGGGGACACAGAATACTTTTTAAGAAATATGCGTTCGCTCGCCTCGCTGCGCTCGCCACGCTATATAAAATCAACTCTATGCCCACTTGGATAGTGGGGAAATGAACAGGACCTTCTTAACATTGAATCCTATGCAAAATCGCATCGAATCGCATCGCATCTGATTGTATGCCTTAAGGTAAGGCATACAATCACAAAATCGGCAGCCCAGATACTACATAAGTACCAAAAGAGTAATATCCTTAATAGACATTTAGTTCATCCAGGTGGTCAACCCCTGCCTTCATTAGGGATTTCCTAAGGGACTTCTATTTGCCTCTTTTTAAGCCCTCAGTAGTTGATGCCCTTAATTCTCCCTGATATGGAACAAAGATACAACAAGCAATTGTATCACTTAACAAATGTAAAGGCCCTGAGACCGAAGGCTACTCTTGCAATGCTTATATTTGAGTTCATCCCAATACTGATGGACATGTCTGAAGCAGGGTCTTTGATCTGCTCCTTTCCTGAAACTCAGATATTTAAAATCTATACAATCACATCCCCTTATATTTAGCATATTACTATAATTAAAAACACCTCTAAATAGTTCTCCCCACTTAATGTACCTTTGGCTTTGCACCCCGGGCTGAAAACCTCTAACAAATATGGTTAGCAGTTTCCAGTATCTTGGCAATCTCATTCCAGGAGAGAGAAGACCTTACTGACTGTAATTATTAACTTTTAGGTAAATTACTCACTTTTACTAAAGACTGGATGAACTGCGAGGTCTTAAGGCTGGTTTCCATTGCATTAAGATGGAGATTCCCTTAAGCTCTATCTGCTAGAGGATTTAACAGATTTTACTCGGTCATGAATGCATTTGTTTGGAGGGACAAGAAGGTTTGCCAAGCCAGGAAATATCTATCTTGAAGTCTGCTGGGTGATTAGCCATTCCAAATTTGGAACCCTATCAAACAGCTTGTCTGTTAGCTCAGCTGAACAAAGGCTTTATACCTGGAATCTTGAAGCCTTGGGGTCATCTTGCATTTACCATGCCCATCCCATTCCCAGCACAAGGCCTGTGGTTACCGGGTCCTGACAGATACCACAATCCCCATACGCCTCAAAGCTTGGGACTAACTCCTCTTTATAGTGTCCCCTTTCCCCACTACTTAACCTAACGGTACTTGTTTCCTAGCACGGCCACACCGATTTACATCGGGGTGGTCGTGTCGGAAAAATCGGGTCGATCGCATCGCAAGCGATTTGGTCGCATGCGATGGACGCGACCGACCGATTTTCGACCCGATTTTTTCATTGAATGAAATGTAAATCGGGTCCCTGGGACCCGATTTTACATTGTATTCAATGTAAAATATTCCCAACCCCCCCAAATTTAACGTCGTACACCCCACCCCACGATAGATGCGAACCCGAAGCGTGGCGAGCGCAGCGAACCCGAAGCGTGGCGAGCGCAGCGAGCCCGCGAGGGGCGGCGGTGCGCGTCCTCCGACCTTTTCATTCCCCTACTATCCACGTCGGCGTGGAGTTGAGAATAGAATAGTGTGGCGAGCGCAGCGAGCCACCGAGCCCGAAGCTTGGCGAGCGCAGCGAGCCCCGCGAGGGGACGCGTATACCTGTGAAGTTATACGCGTCCGCTCGCCACGCTTCGGGCTCGGTGGCTTGCTGCGCTCGCCACACTATTCTATTCTCAACTCCACACCGACGTGGATAGTAGGGGAATGAAAAGGTCGGAGGACGCGCACCGCCGCCGCTCGCCACGCTTCGGGTTGGCGTCTATCGTGGGGTGACGACGGGGACATCTATAATGTGAAATGGGTCATATTGGCCCATTTCACCTTTTTTACATTTTTTCACGATTTCAATGTTAAAAAATATTTTAACATTGAAGCCTATGGAAAAAATCGGGGGCATCGCGTCGGGACCAATGTTAATGGTCCCGACCGACGCGATGCCCCCGATATTTTACCTTTCCCGACACGATTTCAATGTTAAAATATTTTTTAACATTGAAGCCTATGGGGAAATCGGGGGCATCGCGTCGGTCGCGTCGGGACCAATGTTAATGGTCCCGACCGACGCGATGCCCCCGATATTGTGTCCTAGCCGGCAAAATGGACCTGATTTCAAAGGAAATCGGGTCCATCTTATGGATCGTGTACCTTAACTTAAAGGTACACGATCCATAAGATTGTGGCCGTGCTAGGAAACAAGTACCAACCTAACTATTTCTGGACTAATTTTTTTGGGATTCCCTACTTTTCTTTAAATACAGGACGATGATGCAATTATGCCATTTATACAACCGCAAACCTACTTCAGCCTTCCCACCCTAAGCACCACTACACATTTCAGCAGATATGTCACTGGTTTCAGTCCTTTTCCCCTTTGGTTATTGGTCTTCATTATCCTCCCTTCCTCTGAATGGGCCTTTCTCAGTCTGCTCCTGAAGGTCTAAGTAGCACAATCTTCTAAATTCTAAACAAGTTCACTCGTGTCTCCCTATTAACATTAAATAGCATGAAGTTATCCAGGTTACACTTGACAACTGGCAGGGAAAAGATTATCCTTTGTTTGGTGCAAATGTTGGACACATTCTTCATATTTTTTAGACTTGCCCGGGGATTTGGCACTTTTGGAAAGAAATTAAATCTTGCTTTCCCAACTTATAATCCTCTCTCATGCCTCAACCCCTCTTCTCCCTCATCACCCACATCCTAATTGCTGCAAAAGCTACTACTGTATTGCTGAAATGTGGAAGCCACAGCCTTTTTCACTGGTTGCAGAAGTTCACAGAAACAAGGAAACAATTCTTACACAACTACTCCCTTTCCCCACTTATGAACTGGTTCAGGTAGCATGAGTTTCTTACGGATAGGCCAGGGAAAGGTCTCTTTAACGGTTAGGCAAGTGCTTAGATGGTCTTGCACTACACTTCTGGTTTGCTTTATCCTGACAAAAGCTAGTTCAACCTTAAGTCCTTTTTTAAACAGTTTAGTCTCTTATATGTAAACTATTGTACAGCTTTCATTGACTGTGTGTGGGATTTGCGCATCACAGCTGCTGGATTTGAGTTTCGCTTTCCTCACCATCTTTTGTTTTCTGTATCCCTCCTGTTATATAATTTCCTGGACACCATGTAACCAATGTACTTTAAAGTTACAGCTCATGGAGATTTCAGTGAGAGATAATGGCTAATGTTTGTACACCAGTTAATCATTCATGTCTCTCCGATCCATGCCTCATCAGTAGAGGCACAGAACAACCAATAGGACCACTACATGTGGCTGATGATGCTTCTGCTGTACAATATTTGCATGTACCTTCTTCACCACCAGCTACAATCGCCATAGCGCATATGAGCAGAGCCATTTTAATTTAGAAAAAAAGTCATTGTTACTCAATAGGATTATGATCTGCCCGAGTTATGGGTATACTTATGAAAGACCGGTAGTGGGGATGGTGGAGTTCAGAATACAGACACTGGCTTCCCAATGGGCGCAATCCAGATACAGGGTAAATCAGTATACTTCCCTTCCCCCTGCACCACAGCCCTCTTTTGCTGCAGCCTAACCCCTGTACCCCGTTGCCTAAACCCAACTCCCTTAGAGCCTATGCCCCTCAACACTAGTGCCTAAACACAACTCCTTCCCTAACCTGCCCCACAAAAATACATTTTCAGTGCGGATTCCAGAGCCAGTCTCCTGGCGGTAGTCGGGATGCTGGAGTCTATATTGTGAATGCTGGCATCACCGCAGAATAATCCCATATTATGGTAGTGCTTTATGAATAAAGGCTGATCATTTTGCCTAATCCACAAATTCATTTTCTTCATCTGAATTTGGTTGTGCACATCACGATATTTCATTAGCCTATACTGCACTCTTGTTTTTTTTAATCAATGTTTCTTGTTGTAAAGTGACTTCACTGATCATTTTGTATAACTCTTTGCAGCCATCATGCAGAAAGCTGTAACGTGGAACACATGAAAAGACTTCCAGGTCGCTATATAACTTTTGGGAATTATTATTACAAAAGGGAAAAATGAATGGACTGCATACAATGAGGTGATCCTTGCAATTTTCCCTTACGCCTTTCCTTGGCCAGAAGAAGAACCAGTCTGAGGTCTAGGGGGTGAAGAGTGGGCAGGGCTCTCCATTAACAGTGCACTCTGAAGCATGGAAGCGTTTGATCCCCGTCTCCTTACATAATACAATCGCTGTATTTAGGAGATCAGAATAAAATGTATTTTCTTTCTTTAAAGCATAGGGTAGTTATGCAGAAAAGAAATACAGCATTTCACAGCAATCATGTTTTAGTGCCGTATTCCTCTTAGTAATAAGAGTGTACCTTAGTCATTTTCAGATAAACCCCCCCCCCCCTAAAACTGGAAACTTCAACAGAACAAAACAATAAAATAGGATAACTGGCTAGAAATGGAGGTTACTTACATAATACAATTTCTTTGTGCGACTGATAAGTTCTAAGAGAGAACTAAACCTTTATCAGCAATCTTGTGAATGAACCACTGCTACCATTGTAGTTCACACAAAAATGTTTTACCAAAAAGAACCAATTTAGGCTTTCCAAGAACAATCAATTCTTTCATTATCCAAAGCAAGATTCTCATCTAGGCTTTCTTATTGCGTTCTCAGGAAATGCCGAATTTACAGCCAAACACATACTGCAAACCTTATTTGTGAGGGAAAACAAACACTGACTCAATGTGTATTGTTAAGAAATAATAGTCCTCAGAACACAAATTAGAAAAATCAACAATCATCCCAAAGTTTTGTGAGGAATTAGAGCCACTCAATGGCTAATTAGCACTTGGTCTTTTCAGGTTACATTACAAAATGTGGAATGGCAGAAAATGGGACTACTAGCAGACTCATGGGAAAATACAGGGACAGAAGACACTACGGCCAAAGCCAGTATAGTTTGGGGCAAGGCATTAAAGGGTCTTCTTCTATCCAGCACTCAATGATTGTGAGAAGCTTTAGTAGTGCCAACAACCCGAATACAATCTGTAAAATGTGTTTTAAAGCTTGGAGGGGGAGGTCAATATTTGGTGGCCATCTTGGTAGAGGCAGGACATAGTCACCACTGTCGCACAGGGTGGGTAGGATTTAGTGTTCATTCTAGCACCCGCTATATTTGAAAACCCATGCAGTTCCTCTTCCCTGCCTGGGGTGTCACTGTCTGCTGTGGTGTTTCTAGCACAGGTCTGGTTTGCATATCAGTGATGATATACAGACCACACTGTGCTAGAAGCACTACACCAGACAGCGACACCCCAGGCAGGGAAGAGGAACTACATGGCTTTTTAAATATGGCGGGTCCTAGAATGAACACTAGGATTGCTCACCCTTGAGGACCAAATTCAAATAGAATGTTTGCAATTGCTTTGTGGACCACTACAGCTACAGTGTTGTACATTTCAATAGGGGCTAACATAATAGAGATTCAGGAGCCAGAACAATCTGTTAACCACAACAGAAAGGATTCCTACAATTACAGGTGATGTGACATAAGCACATATTTGCAACATATAGTAGATGCAACACTACAGGATTTTCAGTGCAGGTCTATGAGAGGAAAAACTGGAAACAGAATATGCACATTGCATATCACTGAATTTGCCCCCTAAGGCCCATACACACTGGGCGATTTTGAACTGAAAGCAGCTCACTTTCAGCTCAAACGCCGCCAAGTGTGTATGGCCAGGCAATGAGCGGTGATCGCTGATGCACGCCCCTGCATCATCGCCGGCTGCCGCCACTCATCAGCCGTCTACCACCAGGAAAATTGCTTTGACGGGGGAAAATCACTCAGTGTGTATGTACTGAGATTTTCCACATTATTGCTGTGTATACACGCTGGGCAAAAACACCCAGTGTATGCACCTCTAGCAGCAATATCAGGCACAATGGCTCCTGGAATTTATCCAGCCTTGCACTACAGTACTGAAACACTGTTCATTAAGAACAGATTAAGTAGAGTTTCAGCAATTATTTCAGCTAGATTTCTATTAATAATGTCTCCATTATACTCATAATCCTGCTATTCATAAGGAAAAATTATCAACAAAACAGATGTATGTTTAGCCATACACATGCCTTGTACATGTATTTTCCCTCCTCTCTTCTGCCACACACAGCTACTACTAACCCTAATGTGTAATGAACTATACTGGAAATTATCTAGAGATATAGATATATAATGATTTGAAAAGATACTTTATATTCTAGCCCTGAAGTGTTTAAATTATGACAGACATTTATGAAAATGGGTTCAAAAGAAGACTGCCATCATTCACATCTGAGTAGTTGCCATGGCCACCACTGTCGCTAGTAGAACAAATCAGCACTGTTCTTATTAGCTGAGCTAAAAAAACCTGGCCTGTCTGCTGCATTATCTGGCAAAGACTAATAAGGGAATACTGAAGATGCCATAACATGGTGCAATCATTGCATTGCGTTGTGGATGCGATCGCATTGCATACGATTTGCAAGCAATGCGATCTGATTCAAAGCTAGTTCAAAAAGTATGTGCAGCACATACTTTTTGAACTGGGTGATGGGATGTGTGCGGGAGCGTGCATCGCACCCGCAAAAGGCACCGTGTATGGGCACCTTAAGTTGAAAAGTGTGGCTTTTAGATTAGGTCACAGGGCTAAATGTCCCCCTCCTCCCAAAAATAAAAGACCACTAAAATGAACTTTTCAGCCAGCTGAACTAGCATCAGTATTCACCACAGGAAAAAATCCACTAAACTGTGGATTAACCAATTTATTTATTTTTTAGCCCAATCACTTTAGATGGGGCGTGGTATGCAATTGTTTGGGGTGCATTGTTTTATCACACTGATCGCGCCCTGCAGTGCCAGGTTTAGCCACATAAATTGTACACCGAACAACGGAGACATCCCTGTGAAATGCTCTGCCTACCACTGTGTTTTAACACATGTTTCAACGCAGTTTTCATCCACTGTGCTTTTACCAAGACAGGCTTTTGTACTGTTACAGCACATTAACCATCAAGAAAGAAGAACTGCCGATTTCTAACTGGGCAGGAATGACCCCATAAGAACTCATGCAACCAAATTTCATGCAGTTACAGGGGCTGTAAGGCAGATTTATACAAGCAGTTAAATACAACAAATTGAGCAGAGTGTAAATAACGGTTTAAAAAGAAAAAACTAAAACTATTGCTAAAACAATAAAAGTCTTACACTAATAAAATGGACAGTAATTTGGACTTCACATTGGTTTCAGTGCAGGGCATGCAATACCCACAGTTCAAAATAAACCATGTAAGTGAATAAACCGGTTGCATTTCACATAGGTTTCAGAGTACCTATGATTGTCAGGTATGCAATATTTTGTAGTAAGAACCAGGTACTTCCTCATCTTTGTGGCCACTGCTTATGCTATGGAACTTATGTACTGGGACCACGCCACCAAGTATTACCTTTAGTAAAGTTGTGGCGAGCGAAGCGAACCACCGAGCCCGCGAGGGGACAATGGTGCTGCTAAGCATCATTGCCTAGCGGTTAAGTAGCGGCTAACTGGTGTAGCGGCGGCCGCAAAGATGAGAAAGTACGTAGAACCATATCTGTTTGGTACCCAGGAAAGTAACAAACTTAAAAAGAGAAAGTTGAATCACTTCAGAGAAATGTTTTAACAGTAAATTCTTATTAAGCCGTATACACACAGTGAGAATTTTGGCTAGATGCACAAGAGAGTTTGGCCAAATGCACAAGAGTTTGACTCAAGGCCCCCATACACTATGCGATTTGGTACCAATAAATCGGGTGAAACCGGCCCAGGAAGCATGTGTATGACATCCGATCCTTTTGTGCGGTCCCATGCACATGGGATCGGAGGTCAGACGGGCTGCATGTTCGATAAACTGCACATTTAGCCGTCAGCTGGCACACACCTATATGCAAAGCAGGGAGCGCCGATCAGGAGAGGCACTCTCCCCGCTCTGCATTCCCAGGAGTATTTAAAAAAAACTGTAATAACTACAAAACGAATGGGTGGCCGCTGAATGGGTGGCTCATCCAGCAGCCACGCATTCATTGGAGATGAGAGCATCTCCTAGTGGCAGCTTCTGTATCACAGTGACCCAGGTTACCAGGTTACAAAGCCCCTGGACTCGGGAGCATCTCACGTAGGAAAGCCGGGATTCGGGATTGAAAAATGCTCGATCTTGGGAATGGCTTCCCTAAATAAATAAAAAATGCCCCTCATGTTTACATACATGTGGCCAGGAGCCCAATGGGTGGCTGGGCATGGTGATGTTGCCGGTTGCTGGGTGGATAGACGGGGTTGTCGCGATCCGGGTGCGTTGCCGGGGTCGCAGAGAGCAGGGTGGGTAGGCGGGGTCTCCGGGAGCCGGGAAGATGGGGCTAGGACAGTGTAGGTCAAGGCGGCTTAGGCTGTCTGTGCGCCTGTGTGGCCTATGACCTCCTCACGCTGCGCAGGGCCGCACTGCCAGGTACAGGGGAAGCCTGGCAGCGTCTGAGCAGAAGCTCAGACGCTGCCCGGAATTAGACTGCACATACACAGTCTAATCCCGAAATCAGGATTGAAATCCCGGTGTTTTGGGGGCCAAAGCCCGGGATGATTGGCCACCCTAATCTCGGGTCCAACCCAGGTAGTTACCCGGGTTAGTTGACCCAGGATATTTTTGCTAGTGGAAAAGGGGTAGAAGTCTGACCCTTCAACAACTCTCTGAAAGTCCTGATTATTATTATTTACAGTTTGTTATATAGTGCAGCAGATTCCGTTGCACCTTACAATTGTAGACAGTGATAAAAAAAATTGGGTAACAAGCTTGCAATTTATAGGGACATAGGAGGGAAACACCCTTGGAGGTAAGAGGGCCCTGCTGCAAATTTACAATCTTCAGGATTATAATATTAGGGTGCGAAAACAGCATAAATAAATATCCTCCGGAAAACATTTTACTGCAGTGACCACCCCATTCTTCAGCAATATGCCAGTTCCCAGCATGCCATGCACATACAGTCCCCAACTATACTCCAATTCCCTGCATGCCAGGCACATCCATTCATTTAGCTATACCCCAATGCCCAGCATGCCAGCAACATTCATTCCCCAGATATACCCCAGTGGCCAGCAAGCCAGACACATTCATTCAGCAGCTATACTCCAATCCCCAGCATTCCAGGAACATTCATTCACCAGCTATACGCCAATCCCCAGCAAGCCAGACACATTCATTCCCCAGCTATACCCCATTGCACAGCAAGCCAGACACATTCATTCCCCAGCTATACCCCACTCCCCAGCAAGCCAGGCACATTCATTCCCCAGCTATACCCCACTGCCCAGCAAGCCAGACACATTCATTCCCCAGCTATACCCCATTGCACAGCAAGCCAGATACATTCATTCCCCAGCTATACCCCACTCCCCAGCAAGCCAGGCACATTCATTCCCCAGCTATACCCCACTGCCCAGCAAGCCAGGCACATTCATTCAGCAGCTATACCCCAATGCCCAGCATGCCAGGTGCATTCATTCCCTAGCTATACCCCAATTCCCAGCATGCCAGAAACATTCATTTCACAGATAGATCTCAGTGCCCAGCATGCCAGGCACATTCATTCCCCAGCTATACCCCAATGCCCAGCATGCCAGGCACATTCATTCCCTAGCTATACCTCAAAGCCCAGCATGTCAGGAACATACATTCCTCAGCTATACCTCAATGCCCAGGATGCCAGGCATATTCATTCCTCATATATCCCTTAATGTCCAGGATGACAGGCACACCCATTATTGATAATTACCCTAATACCCATCATGCCAGGCACATCCATTCCTTTAGCTATACCCCAATGACCACAACGCCAGGCACAACCATTCCCCAGCTCGACTCTTCTGCCCAGTGTGCTAGGCACATCTATTTCTCGGCATTAACAGCAATGCCCAGCATGCCAGGCATATCCATTCTCAGCATCATCAGTAATGCCCAGAAAGGCTGGCACATGGATTCCTCCGCATTAGCAGCAATGCCCAGCATGACAGGCACATCTATTCCTTCAGCTATACCCATATGTCCAGCATGTCATGCACCTCTACTCCTCAGCATTAGCAGCAATGCCCAGGGACACCCAGCACAAGCCTCTAGAATAAACACCTTGTGCCATTATCCACCTATGAAGCCCTATGCAGAGGTGACATCGCTCCTGCAGAGGCAATGTGGCCCCGGTACTCACAGGATGCCGGAGCAGGACGTGCAGACGAAGGCCCCCGCCGTCATGTTGGCGTAGGTCGGGCCGCGCTGGTCGCAGTCGAAGCACTTGCGGTTGTGGGGGAGGCTGGTCATCTCCCGCAGCAGCTTCAGGTGCTTCTCCTCCTGCTTCCGCTTGGCGCTGGCCGCCATGGTGAAGCACCGGGCGGGGGTGACACACCGGGAGACACCGGGCGGCACCTAGCGAGTACAGTCAGGGGCCAGTGACGTGTTCCAGGGGCGGGGACGGGAGTGACGTTCCCGGAGGCGGGGTTTGCTGACGTCAGGTGGTCGGTGTATGGTATGGGCGAGTCGGCCAGACACAGGGCTCCTATAGCCGGGGAGAGGGAGGTGGGGTCATTCGTGCAGCTACTGCGGTGTCACGGGGAGACAGGGGCGGAGCACAGGGAAGGAGCCGGAAGTAACGCAATACGTTTCCGGATTCTTTCACTAGTTACCTAGCAACGGAAGCGAGCTGATCTGAGGCGTCTGTGTGGAGTGCGGACATGTCAGCCTCTCCCCATTCCATGTGTGAGGCAACAACGCAGAGCCTCTCCCCATCCGTGTGAGGCCCAAAACCATGTGCGAGGAAGCAGCCACAGCGCAGAGATTCCCCTTTTCCTTATGTGAAGCACCTGCACAGAGCCTCTCCTCTTTCCATGTGTGAGGCACCAGCACAGAGCCTCTCCCCTTGCCATGCGTGAGGCATCAGCACAGAGCCTCTCCACATACCACATGTGTGAGGCATCAGCACAGAGCATCTCTGCTTTCCATGTGTGAGGCACCAGCACAGAGCATCTCCTCTTGCCATTTGTGAGACAGCAGCACAGAGCCTCTCCTCTTGCCATGTGTGAGGCACCAGCACAGAGCCTCTCCTCTTGCCATGTGTGAGGCACCAGCACAGAGCCTCTCCCCTTGCCATGTGTGAGGCACCAGCACAGAGCCTCTCCCCTTGCCATGTGTGAGGCACCAGCACAGAGCCTCTCCCCTTGCCATGTGTGAGGCACCAGCACAGAGCCTCTCCCCTTGCCATGTGTGAGGCACCAGCACAGAGCCTCTCCCCTTGCCATGTGTGAGCTCTCCCCTTGCCATGTGTGAGGCACCAGCACAGAGCCTCTCCTCTTGCCATTTGTGAGGCACCAGCACAGAGCCTCTCCTCTTGCCATTTGTGAGGCACCAGCACAGAGCCTCTCCTCTTGCCATGTGTGAGGCACCAGCACAGAGCCTCTCCCCTTGCCATGTGTGAGGCACCAGCACAGAGCCTCTCCCCTTGCCATGTGTGAGGCACCAGCACAGAGCCTCTCCTCTTGCCATGTGTGAGACAGCAGAGCCGAAAGTTTTCCCTTGCCATGTGTGAGGCACCAACGCAGATCTCTTCCCTTTTCCATCTGTGAGACTCCAACTTCGGGCCGTTGCCCGAGACAAGGTCGTTAGATTGACATATCTAAGGTTGACATACATTGGGTTGATCACTGAAGGTCGACAGGACTTAGGTCAACAGAGACAAAAGGTTGACATGGGCTTTTCACTTTTATTTTGAGCTGACGGGCAGTATTTCATGCCCTACCATCCACTAGGGCATGGAGGGAGAATAGAATAGTGTGCCGACTCCCGAGTGTAGTGATGGGATGCGGTGCAGTGATACATTGTCCATATCGACTATGTCAACATTTTTGTGAAAAACTCATGTTGACCTTCCCAATGTCGCCCTAGTGCATGTCAACCTTTAGTGGTTGACCCTATGTATTTCATGTTAAATAAGAGCGCTAAAGTAACAAAATAATAAAAATAAATAAAAATAGAATAATGAGTGAATACCTGTAAAAATGAATTGGGTTAGTAAATGTTTACACTCCTTTTTGACCCAATGTATGTTTACCTTCATTTGGTCTACCTAATGACCCATATCCCTTTGCCTTTTCTGTGTGTAAGGCACCAGTGTAAAGCTTATTCCTGCCATGTTTAGGGCACCAAGGCAAAGGTGCTCCCCTGTCCATGTGTGAGGTACCAGCGCAGTCTTTCCATGTGTGAGGCACCAGCACAGAACCTCTGCCCTTTCCACACATAAGGCACAAATATAGAGATGTTTCTTGTCCCATGAGTGAGGCTACAACAAGGTACTGGTGTATTAGGCATACTCCTAGGGGAGCCCTTACTGGGGATATTCAACTAATGGCCGTGTAGCTTTCTCACTCATTGGTAGAGTGATTTTTTTTTTTTGTTAATAATTATTTTCTCTTTCGTCCATCCTGGTGACAGCTTAACCATGGGATGTAGTCGAGTCCAGAGCCAAGGCACCTATGCTATGTCTTTAAGAGGCAGGCTCCTCCCCTGCTGCATCCATTTCACTTCAGTTTCGTTTAGGTGCCCACAGGAGTGCGCACATATGCTATGTGGTGTGTGATGCAGCCAGATTAGAGTTAGTTAGGATTTTTTATTTTAGTAATTTCACTTAGCTAGCAGCAGGCTTAGGGCAGTATTCAATGCGAAAAATTCTCCGTGTTTTATGGAGAATTTTTGCTTTTTTCGCCCTGGACGGAGCATTTTGCTCCCCAAAAGTGAACCACCCTATTCAATGTGAAATATTCGCCGTCTTTCTAAGTGATTTTCGCCGTCTCTCTCTGTGTAGAAATTCTCCATCTTCTGATGGAGAGCTGGAATGTGAACTTTTAATCTAAAAGGTTTTTTTTTTTATTTTGGTGTCAAAAAATCAGTTTTTTTTTTCTGTGAAGGGGCATGTTATTTTTATTCATGTGCTTATAGCACATGAATAAATATTTAATAAAAAAAAATATTTTTTAAAATTTTTTTTTTTTTTTTTTTTTTTTTTTTTACACAGTGCAGCCAGCAGGGGGCCGGAGCGCTCGAGCCGCTCATTAGATATTCATATATTCACTGCACCCGATAGTTAATATGCACGTTTGGGTGCAGTGAATACTGGGTCCCCCGCTGGCTATAGGGGGGGGGGGGGGCAGCCTGTGCTGCCTGGGTCCCGGGGGGGCCCCCTACACTCCACATATGTTCTGGGGCATCCAGGGAGACTTTAATCTCCCTGGATGCCACCGTCCCACGGCTACCTGTCAGCTCCCTGCCGCGGACGCTCGTCCGCTGCAGGGGTTAAGACTCGCCGCGAGTGGCGGCGAGTCTTAAATATGTTGAATAGTGGGAGCAGGAGGCTCCGGAACACGGCGAGTGCATGGCGAGAGAAAAAATCTCTCGCCATGCACAGAGAATTTTCTACATTGAATACTGCCCATAGTGTTAGGATTGTTAGGAAACCTCTATACACTGTTATTTAGCGGTACATGGGCTGACAGAAGCGCTGTCCTGTGAGCTGGTGAGAACACTACTTATTCCAAGCTCAGCGCTATGACCTCCCTGTTTTTTTTACAAGGAAAGGTCTCCTGCACCCTGGGGGGACACTTCACCTGCTCCCTATTAGAAGGAGGTCTCAGGTGGAAATACAATGACAGGAAGGTGTAAATCTGCTGTTGCTGAAGGATGGGCATCTGCCATGTTGGTTGACTGCAGGTTTTGTGGAGTTAAATTAACGTGAGCAGTTGGACCAGGGAATTGGTGATTTGCCTGCAAAGCTGTTCATAGTGGGGCTCAGGTACTGAGGGCAGAGCAGTCTGAACCTGCGTGGGCGGCAGCCCTGGGCAGATCCGTGGCACTTATGGCCTTATTCTGGTTCAAAGGCCATAAATTCCTTCTAAAATGGACAAAACCATGTGCACTGCAGGTGGGGCAGAAGTAGCATGTGCATAGAGAATTAGATTTGGGTGAGTTATTTTGTTTCTGTGCAGGGAAAATACTGACTGCTTTATTTCTACACTGCAATATATATCTCACTTTTAAGAAAAACCCCACCCAAATCTAATTCTATTTGCACATGTTACATCTGCCCCACCTGCAGTGCATATGGTTTCTGGAGTGAACCAAAATAAGGCCCTTAGTGCAGGCTCTGAACAGACAAAAAGATGAGCTTAGCAGTCCTAGACTACTTCCATCATCTCAGACTACTCTGAGCACCCCTCCACTCTCACAAGGGGATCCGGCCTTGATAAAGGGTATGCAGCACACATCACAGGGTGTGCATAAAATGATCTCAGTTGTTGAGGACCCCTGACACCCAGAGCACCAGGCGCCCCTTACTGTCTTAGACTCTTCTTCGACCAGATTTGGATGAGGAGGAAGAAGGGGAATTTTCTGAGGAAAATATTTGGGGGCAGAAGGAGGATATTGATACCTCTACACCTGGAGTGGAGGATTTAATTATGGCAGTTCGCCAGACATTAGATATTGCTGATGTGTACCCAGTTCAGCCGGAGAGATTTTTCAAATGGCAGCGCAAGACTGGCGTGACTTGCCAGACCAGACCAGAGTTTGTCTGGTTTAATAGGTGAGGCTTGGAAAATGCTGGATAAAAGAGTTACTCTGTATCCCGTGCGTGAGGATCACATAAAGTTGTGGGAAAAGTCCCCATAGTGGATGCACCAGTGGCCGGTCTGTTGAAGGCTACGGCCCTCGCTATACAGTGTGGGGGAGGGGGCGGCATTTAAGGACCCTGTTGATAAAAAGATAGAGGGCTGCCTTAAAGCCACCTGTAAAGGGATGGAGTTTGTGTTACGACCCCTGATTGCTTCCACTTGGGTCTCAAAGGCTATGATTGTATTGGCAGATGCATTGTGTGCTGAACTTCAGCGTGATACAGAAATGTTTGCTTTGGATAAGAATTTGGAGTGTGCAGCAGAATATATATGTAGGGTCGGACAGGAAGGCGCAATAATGGCGTCCAAGGTGTCAGCCACCACTGTCGCTGCTAGAAAAGCCGGTACTTGTGTAGTTTCACGGCGCTGTGTGTCTGAGTCCCCTTGCGGGGCTCACTTCGCTCGCCCACGCTGCGGGCTCGGTGGCTTGCCACGCCGTGAAACTACACAAGTACCAAAAAGCCTTATGGCTCAAGGCTTGGGAAGCAGATAGTGAATCAAAAAAGTTACTGGAGGCCTTAGCTTTAAATGTGAATTCCTTTTTGGTTCAGAGTTGGAGTCTGTGATTAGACAGGCTACGGGAGGAAAGATTACCTTCCTTCCTGTACCGGCAGCAAAGCAAGGTCTCTCAGTGTATAGGGCCTTTAGTTCCTCCTTTCGGCTTTCCTTTCAGGGGGGGGGGGGGGTGTATCAGAGTGGGGGGGTCGACTCCTGCAATTTCGGACCAGCTGGCTACAGTTGAGGCAGGACTCTTGGGTACAGAATGTAATTTTGGAAGATTACATTATAAATCTCAGGGGTGGCCCCCGAGGCATTTTCTTCAAACTACTTTGACACAGGAAGCCCGTATGAAGCAAGCCCTTTGGGGTGGTGGCATCTCTCACTCAGAACAGAGTGGTGATCCCAGTGCCACTGAGAGAACGAAAGAAGGGATTCTATTCCGTTCGGTTTTTGGTCCCCAAACCAGACGGCTCTTTCATGCCTATTCTGATCTGAACTCCCTAAACAAACATTTATGGGTGGATCACTTTAGGATGGAGTCCAGTGGCGGAACTGCCGGAGGCAATGGAGTCATCTGCCGCCGGGCGTCTGCTCCAGAGGGGGCACATATCTTCCATTGCCTCTGGCTCCGCTGTGCACACACCCCACACAGAGTGCCCTTTCCTCCCTCCCGGAGAAGAGGAGCAGGAGGGACCCATCTGCAGCGCCGGCTATTAACTCTGATGCGGGGAGGGGGGGTCGGGGCAGCACACAGTACTCTGCAGTGCACTACTGGGAAAAACATCCCAGGAGGCACTGCAGTGGGGTCAGAGGAGCATGTGCTGAGCTCTGATTGGAGGAGAGCACAGCACATGCTGCTCTGTGGACGATCAGCAGCAGGAGACTGCCCAGCCCACGGCACAGCACACATACAACTTCCAATGCAGCTTCCAGCAGCCAGGCTAGCACCCAGGCACAGGAGCCCCGCACACTACTGTTAGCAGATACCACCAGCCAGGAGATCCTCCCCTATCACTTCCCCTGCCTATGGCTCACAGGTCAGATTACACAATAACAGAGCTTATAAAATGCAGGGTAGGAGCAGGGAGTGGGTTACAGCCAGAAACAGATAACCTGCTACTCTTCTGCAGCCTTAGCCTAACCTATCCCCTAACCTTTCCCCTCCTGCAGTCTCACCCTAACCTCCCTCCCACAGCCTTACCCTATTCTCTCTTCCAACACCCCCATGCTGCAGGCTTACCCTATCCTCTCCCCTCCTGCAGCCTTAAGGGCATACACATGGGGAGATTTCAGACCCTTTTCTAAGGGATCTGACTAGATCCCTTAGAAAAGGAGCACAGATTGCTCCATGTGTTTGCCCTGCAGCGATGGCGATGCTTGGTCCTGCGTGTCGCTATCGCCCGAAAGGAAAGCGAGTGCTTGCACTATCTGACCTAGATCGTGTGGGGCTTTGCCTATAAAAACAATAAGCAAAATCCTCCACGGCCGCTCAGCACAGCTCTTATCATTTTTTATACTAAAGCCGCTGCCTCACTGCTCGCTCTATCTATCTACAGGACAGGGGGCATGAAAATGTATCTTGCCTCCGGGCGATTAGGACAAACTTACGCCACTGATGGAGTCTCTATGGTCTGTTCTATAAAACATGGAGCTGGGAGAATTTTTGGCTTCCATCGACATTCTGGACGTGTATTTACACATTCCTATTTGGCAGGAGCATCAGTCTCTACTACTATCACTTCATCATCAGTTCCAGGCCCTCCCCTTTGGTCTGGCAACTGCGGCCAGAGTGCTTACAAAAATTATGGCAGCAGCACTCAAATTATGGCAACAGACTGCAAGGAATAGTAATTATTCCATATTAGACGACCTTCTTTTCAAGGTGGAGTCAGAGGAGTTACTGCAGGAGCATCTAAGATTGGCAATACAGTTCTTGCAGGATCACGGATGGATCCTGAACTTCAAAAAGTCACAGTTGATGCCGACATGGAAGCTGCAATTTCTGGGAGTGATATTGGACACTCATTTACATTGGGTATTTCTGCTGGAGGACAAAGCAAAGGGTATACGTCAGCTAGTCGAGATCTACTGATCTAAAGTTAATTTCGTGGAAACTTGCTTCGGGTAGGAGAGTCTCGGAGTTGGGGGCTTTACCTTGAAAAACTCCTTTCCTTGTGTTTCATGATGACAGGGTCGTGCTGCGTACGGTCCCAAAGTTGCTGCCTATAGTAGTGTCAGAATTTCAATTAAATCAGGAGATTGTGCTCCCAGGGTTTTGTCCTCCTGAGGAGGCTAGAAATAGAAACAGGCTATCACGATGTGGTTTGCACTTTGCGCATATATCTGGACAGAGTCTTTTCGCAAGACAGATGCGTTACTGGTACTTTATGATGTGCATAAGAAAGGTTGGCTGGCTTCCAAACAAACCATTGCTAGATAGTTGAGGTCGGTGATTGCTTTTGCTTATACAGAAGTTGATTGACCAGTTCCGGCTAGGCTTAATGCCCATACCATGGGCTGTGCATCACAGGATTCGACGGAGCAGTTATGTAGCGCTGCCACCAGGTCCTCTGTTTACACATTAACAAAATATTACCATTTACATGAGTTCGCATAGGAGGATGCTTCATTTGGGCGAGCAGTCTTCCGGGCTGCGCACCTGAGCATACCCTCCCAAAGGACCGGCTCTTGAACGTCCCATGGTTAAGCTGTGTCACCAGGATGGACGAAAGAGAAAGGGATTTTTGTAAGAACCCACCGTTCAGATCCCTTTCTCTGAGTACATTCCGGTGACACAGCGATCCCTCCCTTTTACACTCAGTAAGTTTTTTATTTTTTTTATATACCTCTTCATGTTGCTATACGTTTCATGTGATATGGTTTTTCGTGCATAGTAATGTATTCAGGCGCTGTGCTGAGTAATGTATCCTAGTGGGCTTTTGAAGGTTAACTGAAGTCTTCTGGGATGCAGCAGGGGAGGAGCCTGCCTCTTAAAGACATAGCATAGGTGCCTTGGCTCCTCTGGACCTGATTACATCCCATGGTTAAGGTGTGTCACCAGGATGGACTCAGAGAAAGCGATCCGAATGGTAAGTTTTAACAAAAATCCATTTATTTTTTCACTTATACAGTATAGATCACACAACACTGTACAGCAGTGTTTTTCAACCACTGTGCCATGGCACACTAGTGTGCCTTGAGCTGTTCTCAAGTGTGCCCCCAGATCTAGAGATGCCCAAAGCCACCACCAGTTCAACTGTTATTTACTGGTCTCTTATTTTCAAGTAAAGGGCCAATGTATTATTATTTTTGTTACCTGTGGGGACCAGTGTGATTTTTTTTTTTTTATATGGGGGCCAATAGGTTTGTTTTTTCTCCTGTGGGGGACAATGTGTTTTGCCCTGCGGGGATCTCATGGTGTGCCTTGGCAATTTTAAAATCTTATTTAGTGTGCCGTGATAAAGCCAATTCTTGGCGAAACGCGTTGGTGAACTAAGAGGGTGCTCTTAACCAGTTTTTGGACCTTTGCCATTTACTATTGCTTTGATCCGGACCAGTCTCCTTGTTTATTATCCTGTAACATCACGGATATCTATTGGGAACTTACAAAGAACCCACCCAGGATTTAACCCGAACGGAGGACATCTATTCTAAGAGGAGATTAACACTCCACATCTATTCCTACCGCGGGTGACTCTGGACACTTGGTCACCACATGACCCAGCTACTTACAAGGAGACACCATAGGAACGGACCTACCTATCAGTGGCTACATAAATACGGTACCGTATCTACTGGACAATTTCTAATACCCCTCTATTAATTTTACCTGGCGGATTTATACATTTATATCTTTATGTCATACCCCATGTTCTTATACATGTTTTTTAAATAAATATATCACTTTTATATTCCATTGGCACACATTGTTTATTACTCCCCCATTTTATAGCGCAGTGTACCCCCCTGTTTTTCTCTGTATTCTATAGGAGGTTGACTACCCCCTACCCACACTGCAGCTTGGCGAAGCACCCCGTGTCTCTTGCGCCCCCTACACGAGGCGGTAACTCTACCCCCTCTCCCCCCAGCTAGGTATATCAGATGTCTGCTGACACAAAGTAATTATGTGTTTGAACATTTACATTAAGAGCCAACAAATTAGTCCTCTTCCATCTAGCATAGCATTCTGAGATGGTGATAGCCCATTGTAGCCTATGGACTACTGATCACACTGCAGTCAGGTGCAGACCACTGGGCTCAGCACATCGCAGGGAAGAGATCCTTTTGGATCGATCATGCGACTTATCGAATGCACCGTTCGATAAAAAAAATTGGCATGATCGAATGCGATCGCGTCAAATCGCGTTAAAAAACAACCAGATTATTGAACAGATCTGGAAAAATTTCAATAGAGGGTTGGCCTATCTGGGGAGATATACAAACAGGCAGCCATTTTAACTCCCTGCACTCCTGTTTGCTTTGTGACTAGAGAGGTTTGGTTTATACCTGCTGCTCGTTCCACATTGCTAACTACTGTGCACTGCTTTGTTCTGCCTGGCATTACAAAGTGCTTCTATCCTGTCATGTGCACAGGGTGGGTGGAAGAGGAGGGGCCAGGAAGTGACCAGAACTCTTCAAGAATCGCACGTCGCGGTTTAAAAAAATTGCATGCGCACAAAACAGCATTTGACCACACATACAATTCGAGAAATATTATCTGCTGCACATAAGACCGTGAGACGCGACATTCGAGCGGCGTGCCCGTGCATCTCGTCAAATGGAACACATTTTGTGCATACAAGCATTCGATTTCTCGGCCAGATGAGGTCGAAATAGAAGGATTGTATACAATATCTCACAAGTGTATGGGCAGCATAACACTCTCTGCATATGTTGCATCAGCCCCACCTGCCGTGCATATGGTTTCGTCCATTAGACGGTGATTGTGCTTTTCCGAGTGAATAGAATAACCCCCATTGTTTGGATGTTAATGGTTTGCTGTTTGTTAGAAAGAAAATTCCATGTTTTCAAAGTGGCATTAATACAAATCTGGAAAGAATTTCATGGACATACTTTTTTTCCCTTATGTCTAAAAGGTGTGTGCCTACTCAAGAGTCGGGTGTGGTGCAGAAACACATGCTGGTTATTGTGGTACCACGCCTGCTGGACCAGCAAAGCTGTTTGCTGTTCAGTCTGTTGGAAGCGGACTACGTTATTACGAAAGAATTTGATTATGTGAATTAAGTTCTAGCTCTGTGTGAGAGTTTTTTGGTATTTGGAAGAAAATCAAATGCTTTAAAAAATGTGTGTCTTAAAGAAGAAGTGGGCTAAAGAGGAAAAATGCAGGAGGAATTATAGAGGGCCTTATTCAGAGGTGCACATTCACGCTCAATTTAATGGATCTGTGAAAATATGCTAATACTGCTGTGTCTGGGGTCACAACAAGGGTGTTGGGCACACTCGGGTGTTACCCGGAGACTGGTGACACCAAAACGCCTACTACTACTCAGTGACAGGAGCCACTTGTCGCACTGTAACATTATGCTGCAGCTGCAAACAGGCAGCCTCCAGAGGCATTGGGAATGGGCTGTAAAGCCACACCCTCCCCACAAGGCCATGCCCCTTTCTATGTTCCGGGGATGGCGAGGTTTGACATTAATGCAGCAAGCCCGCTGCATATTTATTTATTTATTTATTTTATTAACAGTTTCTTATATACTGTAGCGCACACACATTCCGCAGCACTGTACAGAGAATATTTGAATACTCACATCAGTCCCTGCCCCAGTGGAGCTTACAATCTATATTCCCTACCACATTTCCACGCACACACAGACATTTTAGGGTTAATTTTGTTGGGAGCCAAATAATCTACCAGTATATTTTGGGGGGGGGGGGGGGATTGTGGGAGGATACCGGAGTACCCGGAGGAAACCCACCTAAGTACGGGGAGAATATACAAACTCCTCAGAGCCATGGTGGGAATGGAACTCATGACCTCAGTGCTGTAAGGCAGTAATGCTAACCATTACACCATCTGTACTGCCCCATATAGTGACAGTCGCCATTTTGAAAGCTGCACTCACCATTTCCACCGCACTGAAAAAAAAACAAAAAAAACAGCAAGGTGGAACAGCGAGTGAAGGTCAGTTGAATGTGTCAGCCCCGTAATCTGTGACGGCGAGCTATCAGCACTGCTCGCCATCACAGCTTGCCAAATGGCATTGAATATACCCCACAGACTGCACACAAGCTCTCTCCTCTCTTAATACACCCTGTCCACCGGCTACATCTCATATCTGGTGCTTACATATAAAAGATGCTGGCTGGGACATGCCCTGAAAACATTGAAGACACACCTACATTTGACAAGCCACCACCCATTACCTCCCAAAAATAGCCGCTAACTATCACTTCTACCTATCAGTTCGATGTGCTCCTCAGCCGTTTGCAGACCAAGTAGTGACACCTTCTGCCGCACAGCCAGAGGAGACTGCTGCTGCACAAAGTTTCTTTGAGAAATAGAAAACAAAATATTAAATTAAGCAAATTGTATTTATATGTCATCCTTAGGTCAGTTATGTGGTGAGGGACAAGGTTTGATCCTATTTGTCTACATAGTTTATGACTGTAAGTCACAAGTTGATCACATCATTTGAATTGGTCCTGGACCTCCAACCGAGGGCACCTCTGCAAGTGCCCTGAGACACACCAGTGGGTGCTACGGCACACAGTTTGGGAACCACTGCCCCAGCACATAGCTGACAGAGAGATGCTGCAGCACTGACAAGTAAGAGGAAGGAGGAGGAGCGGTGTGTATGCAGCCTCCTCTGTTTGAGCCCCCTCCTCTCTCCTGGCAGCAGACTTGCACTCTGCACATGCCCGGTAGAGTCTGAGCTCTAGAGGGATCAGGCTCTACTGCACATGTGTAGAGCTCCGAAAAAATGGCGCAGCAGGCAGAGTTGCTGCCTTCATCACGGGACCCCGGAGGGGTAAGTATTAAACAATGGGTGCAGTGTGCGCAGTGTGGGTCCCACTGGGACTCAGGGGCCCGTGTGCACTGCACACATTCTAAATATGCCACTGTACTAGGGACAATGGAAGCATTTTCTACCAGCTACCAGGGATGTGTGTGTATTGGGAAGTGGATGTTCCCAAGTTCACCAGGAGTGGCAGGAGGTCATACTAGAAGGCCAGGTCTGAACCATGCTTGACTCAGACGAAATCTGCACATGTGCTGGATCTGTACTGTGTATATGTAAAATATGTCTGCAGGGGCTGGGCTATTCATCACTAGGCATGTTGACATGGTAATTGGGTCCACGAGGAGGCTTAATTATTGTTTATTTGTTTCGTTTAACTCTGCCCCCTCCATGAGGACCCCAGTCTCCTTAAAATCTCCTCATCCGGGTCACTTCACTAAAGGTGCCCACACACTAGAACGATTTTCGTCCGATGTTTACCGATAATCGGTAAAAATCGGCCGATTTTGGTCCGGTGCGCGCTCCCGTGGATCTTTAGCTGAATCTTCTGATCTTACGTGCTGCACAAAAGATCAGAAGATTTAACAAAAGATCCATAGGAACGCACACGGGATCTTAAGAAAAATCTTTGGTAAAGATGTGCGCTTGCCTGAAATCTTTTGCCCAGAATGGAAAAAAGATTTTAAGGATAATTTATGCGCACATCTTACAATCGCAGATCTTTCTAGTGTGTGGGTACCTTAAGAAGTGAAGGTGCAGAGGGTGGCTAGTTCTATATAATACAATCATCATTGTATTTGAGACAAGGATCACAAACACAGGGTCTCAGACCACAACTTTGTTGTTTGTTCTCAACAGGAGGTCACAGCATAGCAGGTTAAATCCATATGCAGTTGGTATTACAGGCAGTAGCATACAGGCTTAGTTCTTAGCATAGCAGACTCTTGAAAGGCTCCCATGGTCCCTAGTCTAACCAGCACAGCCCTCTGCCTATCACTTGGGTAGATTTTCCACCATCAAGAGCAAGGTGACTCTGCCCTAGAAACCCTTATATCAGGAAATCCCAGGTGCTGCTGATTACACCTTGGATTGCTGCTTCCAAAACCTAGTCTAGATCCTCCACATTACTTTCATGTGGGGAATGCTGACTCTGCCACATATTGTTCTAATAATTTTTATAGTCAAAACTCACTAAATTTGCAGTGCCGTGCTTTCTATAATGCCCCCATGAAACATCGGATACATCTTGTATGTGTGTGTAAATGTGGCTCCGATGCTAGCCAGTGCCTTCCCAGCCATTGACCTCACCGCACTGGTACAAATAGTCACTAAAATTGGCTCCAGTGTATGTTTTTGTGTACTTGGTGAAATTTGATTATAAGCTCCACTGAAGCATGGAATTACATTACGAAATTCAGTTATTATTTTTTAACCTGATGGAAGGAAATCATGTTTGCAGTGTAATGCCTCCACACAGTGAAGTATGGAGTTTATGTCATGTTTACTTTAATATTATAGCTACTTTAATATTGTACAAAATTAGGGACATATACTTACCTTGACCAGATGACAAGCCTGTAGGGGATTCAGTTAGAGCGGTCGGAATGACACTTTCTCCCTCTATAGGTGTCCACGACACCCACAGAGGGAAAATAAATTAGAGTGCCGAGCGTAGCAAGGCACCGGGCCCGCTGCGTGGCGAGCGCAGCGACCCGCAAGGGGGGGGGGGGGGGGGCTCCACGTTCCCCCTTGTCGGGATTTCGGCGGTCGGGATTCCAGTGTCAGGATTTTGACCACTGGGATTCCGACCGCCGGGATTTCGTACCAATCCCGCCTGTAGGCAGCCCCAGCCCCTTCATTTATACATGGAATTGGTTGTGGGGCGCCTGTATTTTGGCTAGTGATACACATGCGCAATATTCATTTAGCGCATGCACATTACGTATGCAGGGACATAATTGAAACAAATGGACCGGGGCGACACTTGTCAATTAGCTGCTATTCAGAGGAGAGTGTTTGTAACAATGCAGGGATACGCATTCATTTAGATTTTTAAAGACAGGCGGAATCCTGACACGGAAGCCTTTTCCACGAAGGACCAAAGGGCCCATTTACCAGGACTGCCATCAGAAAGTGTGTGTGTGTGTTGATTGGTGGGTGGCGGGACTGGCAAAATAGGCAATTCCCCTTTCCCCTTCCGGGGGTTGCCTTGTGAGACCTCTATATATATATATATACTAGGTGATTCATCGCGCCCTACGGGCGCTCTTCACACCGGCGTAAGGGGCTACGCCCCTTAATTTGTGAACATTTGTATTGTGAGAAATATGGTTAGAATTGTATGAAAGATGCCCTATATTGCAGCTTCTGGCAGTGGGTGAGGGTCCAGCGTGGCAGCACAGGAGTACCGGACGGTGGCCCTGAGTCAGTGTCTCCTCCTACTGGGTGGGAGTTAGGGTGCATGAGAGCAGGAGGCTGGGATATGAGGCATGATAGGGGTATGTGGGCAACACAGCATCAGTGATTACCCAGTGGTGGAAGTTACGGTTCAGGAGAGCAGGAAGCTGGGTAATGATAGGGGTGTGTGGGCATACGGGGGACTAAAGAGGGTGGTGGACACTGTGCAGCTTCTGCCAGTGGGTGAGGGTCCAGCGTGGCAGCACAGAAATACAGGAGTCAGTGTCTCCTCCGACTGGGTGGGAGTTAGGGTGCATGAGAGCAGGAGGCTGGGCGGTAAAGCATGATAGGGGAATGTGGGCAACACAGGGTGAGCGGGTCTCCACTGGCGGAAGTTACGGGACAGGAGGCAGGGCAGTGTCCTCCCACATTGATGGCAAAAGTATTCAACATCGGCCATAAACCATCGATTATTTGAAAATCATTGATGGTCGATGGGCATCCCTAGAACTGGAGGAGGGTGGGGGACAGTATGCAGCTCCCGGCAGTGGGTGAGCGTCTCCTCCCACTGGGAGGGAGCTAGCGTGCATGAGAGCAGGAGGCTGTATAATAGTGGTATGTGGGCAAGACATTGATAAAAGTTGTGGCGCTGGTGCAGAGGGCAGTGGGGAAACCTGCAGTGCGGCAGCCAGGGCCGGATTTCCCACCTAGGGGCGGTACCTGCTTGTGGTGGTACAGGATCCCCCATTGTCACGGGGGTACGTGAAATGCGGGGGCCGCGGTGGTCCGCTGGGGGGTGGAATTGCCGGAAGGGGGTCTGGGGGGTCTGCAAATTGCGGGAGGGGGGGTGGTGTGTGGGGATCCGCGGTTAGCGGGAGGGAGCGGGGGTCCGCAAATTGTGGACAGGGGCGCTGGGGGGCTTGAATCGTGGGAAGGGGGGTCCGCAAATTGCGGGAGGGGGGTTGCGGAGGTCCGTGAATTGCGGGAGGGGCGCGTGGGGTGCCGTGAGTCAAGGGGGGGTGGTGCGGGGGTCCGTGAATCACGGGAGGGGTCATGAATCGCAGGAGGGGGTGGTCGTGGGGGGGCTGTGAATCGCAGGAAGGCGGGTGTGGGGGGTTGCCGTAAATTGCATGAGGGGAGGCGTGAGTCAAGGGAGGGTGGGCGCAGGGGGGTGGTGCGGGGGTCCGTGAATCGCGGGAGGGGGCATGAATCACGGGAGGGGGGGGTCGTGGGGGTTTCCGAATCGCAGGAAGGGGGGTATGGGGTGTGCCGTGAATTGCGTGAGGGGGGCATGATTCGCGGGAGGGGGGGTCCCCGAATGTGTGAATTACGGGGCGGTGGCAAATCGCGAAAGGTGCCGAGGGGGCCCGCAAATCGCGGGAGGGGGGCGCTACGGGGGGTTTCGTGAATCGCGGGAGGGGGGGTCGTGGGGGGTTGCGAATCGCAGGAAGGGGGTGTGGGGGGTGCCGTGAATTGCGTGAGGGGGGCATGAATCGCGGGAGGTGGGGTCCCCGAATGTGTGAATTAGGGGGCGGTCGCAAATCGCGAGAAGTGCCGAGGGGGCCCGCAAATCGCGGGAAGGGGGCGCTACGGGGGGTTCCGTGAATCGCGGGAGGGGGCGGCGCGAATTGCGGGAGGGGGGTCGCAAATCACAGTAGGGGGGGGTGCCGTGAATCGCGGGAGGGGGGGTCGCGGGGGGCCCTTTTAATGCCGGGAGGGGGGGTCGCAGGGGTCCGGCGAATCGCGGGAGGGGAGGATGCAGGGGTCCTGCGAATCGCGGGAGGGGGCTCGCGGGAGGGAGGGGTCGCTGGGGTCCCGCGATTTGCGGGAGGGTCGCGGGGGTCCCGCGTTTCGCGGGAGGGGGTGGTCGCGGAGGTCCAGCGAATCGCGGGAGGGGGTGGTCGGGTCTGGGACGGATATTAGACAGCACTTACATCGACAGCCATTACATCGACACCATTAGTTCGACAGCTCAATAGGTCGACATGGTTTTAGGTTGACATGTCATTAGGTCGACAGCTCATTAGGTCGACATGTTTTTAGGTCGACACTGCCATTAGGTCGACAGAGTCTATGTCGCCAGTCAAAAGGTCGACATGGGTTTTTTCACTGTTTTTTTGGCCGAAATGTCGACACAGTCGACATGGACACAGTTAGAAGTGTACCGCAGCCGCTCGCTATGCTTCGGGCACGGTGCCTCGCTACGCTCGGCACACTATTTTATTCTCCCACCACGCCCTAGTGGATAGTAGGGCATGAAATACCGCCTGTCGGCACATGTCGGCTCAATAAACAGTGAAAAAACCCATGTCGACCTTTTGACTGTCGACATAGACACTGTCGACCTAATGGCAGTGTCGACCTAAAAACATGTCGACCTAATGAGCTGTCGACCTAATGAGCTGTCGACATAATGACATGTCGACCTAATGGTATGTTGACCTAAAACCATGTCGACCTATTGAGCTGTCGAACTAATGGTGTCGATGTAATGGCTGTCGATGTAAGTGCTGTCTAACAATAGTCCGGATACCGGGGTGGTCGCGGGGGTCCCGCGTATAGCGGGAGGGGGGTCCGCGGGGGTCCCGCGAATCGCGGGAGGGGGGGTCGCCGGGGTCCCGCGACTCGCGGGAGGGTGGAAAGCGGGGGTCCCGCGAATCGCGGGAGGGGGGGTGCGGGGTCCTGCGAATGGCGGGAGGGGGGGTCACGGGGGTCCCGTGAATCGCGGGAGGGGGGGTCGCGTGGGTCCCGCGAATCGCGGGAGGGGGGGTCGCGGGGGTCCCGCGAATCGCGGGAGGGGGGGGGGCGCGGGGGTCCCGCGATTCGCGGGAGGGGGGGCGCGGGGGTCCCGCGATTCGCGGGAGGGGGGGTCGCGGGGGGGTCCCGCAAATTGCGGAGGGGGGGACGCGGGGGACCCGCGACTCGCGGGAGGGTGGAAAGCGGGGGTCCCGCGAATCGCGGGAGGGGGGGTGCGGGGTCCCGCGAATGGCGGGAGGGGGGGTCACGAGGGTCCCGTGAATCGCGGGAGGGGGGGTCGCGTGGGTCCCGCGAATCGCGGGAGGGGGGGTCGCGGGGGTCCCGCAAATCGCGGGAGGGGGGGGCGCGAGGGTCCCGCGATTCGCGGGAGGGGGGGTCGCGGGGGGTCCCGCGAATCGCGGGAGGGGGGGTCGTGGGGGGGTCCCGCAAATCGCGGAGGGGGGGACGCGGGGGGTCCCGCGAATCGCGGGAGGGGGGTCGCGGGGGTCCTGGCAGAGGGTAGGGATGTGCAGGAGTAATGGTGGATGGTGGCTGTGGAGTAATGGTGGATGGTGGGCGTGTACTGTAGCCCTGGCTGGTCGCGGGGGGCCCTTTTAATGCCGGGAGGGGGGGTCGCAGGGGTCCGGCGAATCGCGGGAGGGGAGGATGCAGGGGTCCTGCGAATCGCGGGAGGGGGCTCGCGGGAGGGAGGGGTCGCTGGGGTCCCGCGATTTGCGGGAGGGTCGCGGGGGTCCCGCGTTTCGCGGGAGGGGGTGGTCGCGGAGGTCCAGCGAATCGCGGGAGGGGGTGGTCGGGTCTGGGACGGATATTAGACAGCACTTACATCGACAGCCATTACATCGACACCATTAGTTCGACAGCTCAATAGGTCGACATGGTTTTAGGTCGACATTCCATTAGGTTGACATGTCATTAGGTCGACAGCTCATTAGGTCGACAGCTCATTAGGTCGACATGTTTTTAGATCGACACTGCCATTAGGTCGACAGAGTCTATGTCGCCAGTCAAAAGGTCGACATGGGTTTTTTCACTGTTTTTTTGGCCGAAATGTCGACACAGTCGACATGGACACAGTTAGAAGTGTACCGCAGCCGCTCGCTATGCTTCGGGCACGGTGCCTCGCTGCGCTCGGCACACTATTTTATTCTCCCACCACGCCCTAGTGGATAGTAGGGCATGAAATACCGCCTGTCGGCACATGTCGGCTCAATAAACAGTGAAAAAACCCATGTCGACCTTTTGACTGTCGACATAGACACTGTCGACCTAATGGCAGTGTCGACCTAAAAACATGTCGACCTAATGAGCTGTCGACATAATGACATGTCGACCTAATGGTATGTTGACCTAAAACCATGTCGACCTATTGAGCTGTCGAACTAATGGTGTCGATGTAATGGCTGTCGATGTAAGTGCTGTCTAACAATAGTCCGGATACCGGGGTGGTCGCGGGGGTCCCGCGAATAGCGGGAGGGGGGGTCCGCGGGGGTCCCGCGAATCGCGGGAGGGGGGGTCGCGGGGGTCCTGCGACTCGCGGGAGGGTGGAAAGCGGGGGTCCCGCGAATCGCGGGAGGGGGGGTGCGGGGTCCTGCGAATGGCGGGAGGGGGGGTCACGGGGGTCCCGTGAATCGCGGGAGGGGGGTCGCGTGGGTCCCGCAAATCGCGGGAGGGGGGGTCGCGGGGGTCCCGCGAATCGCGGGAGGGGGGGGGCGCGGGGGTCCCGCGATTCGCGGGAGGGGGGGGCGCGGGGGTCCCGCGATTCGCGGGAGGGGGGGTCGCGGGGGGTCCCGCGAATCGCGGGAGGGGGGGTCGCGGGGGGGTCCCGCAAATCGCGGAGGGGGGGACGCGGGGGACCCGCGACTCGCGGGAGGGTGGAAAGCGGGGGTCCCGCGAATCGCGGGAGGGGGGGTGCGGGGTCCCGCGAATGGCGGGAGGGGGGGTCACGGGGGTCCCGCGAATCGCGGGAGGGGGGGTCGCGTGGGTCCCGCGAATCGCGGGAGGGGGGGCCGCGGGGGTCCCGCAAATCGCGGGAGGGGGGGGGCGCGGGGGTCCCGCGATTCGCGGGAGGGGGGGTCGCGGGGGGTCCCGCGAATCGCGGGAGGGGGGGGTCGTGGGGGGGGGTCCCGCGAATCGCGGGAGGGGGGTCGCGGGGGTCCTGGCAGAGGGTAGGGATGTGCAGGAGTAATGGTGGATGGTGGCTGTGGAGTAATGGTGGATGGTGGGCGTGTACTGTAGCCCTGGCTGGGCGGGGGGAGGTGATGTCAAGGGGGTGGAACGTCATACACATGAAAGTGAAACTGTTCTACACAGGAACGTTCTCCACAGGGGTTGAGTGACAGATCTGGCTAAATATATAAGAGATATATATATATATATATATATATATATATTAACTTTGTTTACGACAAATTATACTTGATAGACTCCAGCATACCTCCCAACAGTCCCATTTTTTGCAGGACCGTCCCAGTTTTTTTGGGGACGGTTCCGCGACCTGCCCGGGGCCGGCAGTGTCCCACAGCGGGGGGGCATCTGGGAGTCCCCCCAGCTTGAAGTATTGAACCTGTGCGCATGCGCACAGCCTCTATTCAGCAGCGAAGAGGATGAAATATGGCTCATTTGCGTAGGCCACACCCTCATTTACATAGGTCACACACCTTTGTTCCGCCTCACAAGTGTCCCTCTTTAACTGCTGCACAAGTTGGGAGGTATGGACACCAGTTCTGGGCCACCTTTCTGTCTGAGCCCAGGACTGTAGTCTCTGCAGAACACCCGCTCCAAGTGGAGCTTGTCCCTACAACCTGCTGTGCCGATGGGGTCTGCGAATACGCGGTTAGAGGCGACACCCTGCTGCATACCTCCCAACTTTTGAAGTTGGGAGGTTGGGACGCTCGCGTGGCGTAGCTGCACGTGCTCCCGAAAAGGGGGCGTGGTCTCGAGAAAATGTGGAGTGGCCTCAAGGGGTGACGCGAACTCCGGCCACGCCCCGTTTTCGCCGCTCGTCGGCGCTGAATAGACGCTGTGTGCATGCGCACAGCGTCTATACTCGGCAAGCTGGGGGGGCTCCCAACTGTCCCCCCCACCACGGGACAATGGCGGCCCCGGGCGGGACGCGGCAGGGGCGGATTGGCCTGCCGGGAAACCGGGCATTTTCCCGGTGGGCCGGCCCAAAATAGACATAAAGAGGCTGCTCACTACCCTGGCTGGGCCGCGGACCGCACGGCCGTCATCTTTGCAGCTAGCGGCCGCGGCCGCAGCAGTTTTCCCAAAACAAATATGGCCGCAGCCAGCAACAGCTCTCTTACTGCAGATGGCCGCGGGAGCAGCTGCGTGCGACGCACATGCGCACCAGCCCTCCCGCGGTTCTGTCACTGTGCATGTGCACCACTGTGTACCTGCGTGAAGGGAGGCGCCTGCCATGAGATGCGCCCTCCCTGCTGTCCATCCCCGCTGCTGTACTCAGGCAGAGCTGAGCTCCCTCCTAGCTCCGTCCCAACCCCCTTTGATGTCAGCCGATCTAAAGGGGCGGAGCTACACGAGTTGAAGTGGGCGGAGCTACACGAGTTGAAGGGGGCGGAGCTACACGGGGAGCACAGGCAATGAAAGCATTTGAAAGAATTGATCCACTGCCAGCCAGTTTTTAAGGTAAATAAAATGTTGGTGCTGGCATTATGCAGCACTAGTCATGTCGGGCATTATGCAGTGTCACTACTGTCGGCAACTCGTGTGGGCGTTATGCAGTGTCACTACTGTCGGCAACTCGTGTGGGCATTATGCGGTGTCACTACTGTCGGCAACTCGTGTGGGCATTATGCAGTGTCACTACTGTCGGCAACTCGTGTGGGCATTATGCGGTGTCACTACTGTCGGCAACTCGTGTGGGCATTATGCGGCGTCACTACTGTCGGCAACTGGTGTGGGAATTATGCGGTGTCACTACTGTCGGCAACTGGTGTGGGCATTATGCGATGTCACTACTGTCGGCAACTGGTGTGGGCATTATGCGGTGTCACTACTGTCGGCAACTGGTGTGGGAATTATGCGGTGTCACTACTGTCGGCAACTCGTGTGGGCATTATGCAATGTCACTACTGTCGGCAACTGGTGTGGGCATTATGCGGTGTCACTACTGTCGGCAACTGCTGTGGGTATTATGCGGCGTCACTACTGTCGGCAACTGGTGTGGGCATTATGCGGCGTAGCTACTGTCGGCAACTGCTGTGGGAATTATGCGGCGTCACTACTGTCGGCAACTGGTGAGGGCATTATGCTGTGTCACAACTGTCAGCAACTGGTGAGGGCATTATGCTGTGTCACTACTGTCAGCAACTGGTGCGGGCATTACACAGCGCCACTACTGTCGGCAACTGGTGCGGGTGTTATCCAGGGCTAGTACTGTCAGCAACCGATGAGGGTATTAAGCAGCGCTACTACTGTCGGCAACTGGTGAGGGAATTATGCGGTGTCACTACTGTCAGCAACTGGTGTGGGCCTTATGCAGCGCTACTACTGTTGGCAAATGGTGCAGGCGTTACACAGTGCTATTACTGTCGGCAATTGGTGCGGGCATTACGCAGCGCCACTACTGTCGGCAACTGTTCTTGTCTTACACACACACACATATCTATCTATCTATCTATCTATCTAACTGGTGTGGGAATTATGTGGCGTCACTACTGTCGGCAACTGGTGTGGGAATTATGCAGCGTCACTACTGTCGGCAACTCGTGTAGGCATTATGCAGTGTCACTACTGTCGGCAACTCGTGTGGGCATTATGCGGTGTCACTACTGTCAGCAACTGGTGTGGGAATTATGCGGTGCCACTACTGTCGACAACTGGTGTGGGAATTATGCGGTGTCACTAATGTCGGCAACTGGTGTGGGAATTATGCGGTGTCACTACTGTCGGCAACTGCTGTGGGTATTATGCGGTGTCACTACTGTCGGCAACTGGTGTGGGCATTATGCGGCGTCACTACTGTCGGCAACTGCTGTGGGAATTATGCGGCGTCACTACTGTCAGCAACTGGTGAGGGCATTATGTGGCGTCACTACTGTCGGCAACTGGTGAGGGCATTATGCGGCGTCACTACTGTCGGCAACTGGTGTGGGCATTATGCGGCGTAGCTACTGTCGGCAACTGCTGTGGGAATTATGCGGCGTCACTACTGTCGGCAACTGGTGAGGGCATTATGCTGTGTCACAACTGTCAGCAACTGGTGAGGGCATTATGCTGTGTCACTACTGTCAGCAACTGGTGCGGGCATTACACAGCGCCACTACTGTCGGCAACTGGTGCGGGTGTTACCCAGGGCTAGTACTGTCAGCAACCGATGAGGGTATTAAGCAGCGCTACTACTGTCGGCAACTGGTGAGGGAATTATGCGGTGTCACTACTGTCAGCAACTGGTGTGGGCCTTATGCAGTGCTACTACTGTTGGCAAATGGTGCAGGCGTTACACAGTGCTATTACTGTCGGCAATCGGTGCGGGCATTACGCAGCGCCACTACTGTCGGCAACTGTTCTTGTCTTAAACACACACACATATCTATCTATCTATCTATCTAACTGGTGTGGGAATTATGTGGCGTCACTACTGTCGGCAACTGGTGTGGGAATTATGCAGCGTCACTACTGTCGGCAACTCGTGTAGGCATTATGCAGTGTCACTACTGTCGGCAACTCGTGTGGGCATTATGCGGTGTCACTACTGTCAGCAACTGGTGTGGGAATTATGCGGTGCCACTACTGTCGACAACTGGTGTGGGAATTATGCGGTGTCACTAATGTCGGCAACTGGTGTGGGAATTATGCGGTGTCACTACTGTCGGCAACTGCTGTGGGTATTATGCGGTGTCACTACTGTCGGCAACTGGTGTGGGCATTATGCGGCGTCACTACTGTCGGCAACTGCTGTGGGAATTATGCGGCGTCACTACTGTCGGCAACTGGTGAGGGCATTATGTGGCGTCACTACTGTCGGCAACTGGTGAGGGCATTATGCGGCGTCACTACTGTCGGCAACTGGTGTGGGCATTAGGCGGCGTAGCTACTGTCGGCAACTGGTGTGGGAATTATGCGGCGTCACTACTGTCGGCAACTGGTGAGGGCATTATGCTGTGTCACAACTGTCAGCAACTGGTGAGGGCATTATGCTGTGTCACTACTGTCAGCAACTGGTGCGGGCATTACACAGCGCCACTACTGTCGGCAACTGGTGCGGGTGTTACCCAGGGCTAGTACTGTCAGCAACCGATGAGGGTATTAAGCAGCGCTACTACTGTCGGCAACTGGTGAGGGAATTATGCGGTGTCACTACTGTCAGCAACTGGTGTGGGCCTTATGCAGCGCTACTACTGTTGGCAAATGGTGCAGGCGTTACACAGTGCTATTACTGTCGGCAATTGGTGCGGGCATTACGCAGCGCCACTACTGTCGGCAACTGTTCTTGTCTTACACACACACATATCTATCTATCTATCTATCTATCTATCTATCTATCTATCTATCTATCTATCTATCTATCTATCTATCTATACATACTATTTTTTTTAGAGCCAAACATATGACCAGGTTAAAGCTTTGCTCTAATATATATGTATGGGGAGGTTACGTAATGAGAATGCATATATATATATATATATATATCCAACGTGGTAACCAAACGATCCAGAGACCCCAGGATACAGACCGGCACTGCAGCAATTTTCAAATAATCATTTATTCAGCTCAACGTTTCGGGTGTTGAGCCCCGTTTTCAAGAGCAACACATACGCTCTGTGTTGCGTTTGTGTTGCTCTTGAAAACGGGGCTCAACCCCCGAAACGTTGAGCTGAATAAATGATTATTTGAAAATTGCTGCAGTGTCGGTCTGTATCCTGGGGTCTCTGGATCGTTTGGTTACCACGTTGGCTATTTGTCCCTTGGCAGGGCACGCAGTCTACCATTGACTTTCTGTGTACTGAATGCCGGACCGAACATATATATATATATATATATATATATATATATTCATGAACTAAAACCCCATTATTTATTTATTGATTATTTGATTGTTAAGGTGAGTTAGTTTGTTGTAGTGAGTGCTGGTCCCCCTGTGTTTGTATTTACTAGAGTGTGTGGTCACAGGCCACCGCACCCCACTCTGGGATGTGGGTGCTGTTTGCACCCCATTCCTAGGAATGGCGAGTGTGTTGGTACTTCTGTATATATATATATATATATATATATATATATATATATATTCCACGAACTGCGGCATTCCAGTCTGATTGAAGTCTCCAATTGGTCTTGTCTCCAGTCTGAATGAACCAAATCATGGTTTTGATGCACCATGATTTGAGTCTTCATTTGAACACTTCAATCAGACCGCAGTGCCGCAGTCCGTAGATTATATATATGTGTGAGCCGTTGTGACACCAACAAGTCTATTATAACTGTGTTATGCTTTCCTTGGGGTTATAGGGGGTCAGCTATTCACAGCATGGGCGTGTTATCGGAGTGATATGGGCAAGTTGCTGATAGTGGTTGCATACAGAGAAGCTGATTTGCTCGCATTGGAGGCTATACTGAGATGGCTCATCTGCACCAAGGATAGGGCTGGTGAAAGTTTCAATAATGCAGCCAATGGTGGCAGCGTAGCAGCATTAGCATAGTGGCCCTTATTCAGATCTGTGCGGCCGGATCCGCATACGGTGCTCCGGCCGCACAAACCAATCCCCGCCCACAATACGGATCGCCACGGCCGTCCGTACACGGACGGCTGGTGATCCGCATGAAAATGGTGGGGCGTACGCCTCCACCATGGTGGGAGCTGCCCCCTGCATTCGATGGTCTGCGACCATCGAAGGCAGGGCCGCACGCCCCACCAGCTCCCGCAAGCTGAGACCACACGGACAATCGTCCGTGTGAAAGCTTGTATGGGGGCGGAGAACTGACATCTGGCGATGTCAGCTTTCCGCCCCCATCACTGGCGTCATAGCCTCATTACCATGCATACGCCCCGCGTTTGCATGGGAACGCCCATGAAACGCGGGGCGTATGCATAGGGAAATGAGGGTATGAAGCCCCTCACGCCCCTATACGCCCCCTTTGCGGCGTAGAAACTTTATGTGCGGCGATTTCGCCTGCACATGCGCAGATTGACCTCTGCGCATGTGCAGAGTGAAAACATCGGCGGTACGGCCGCACGCGGGCCGTACCGCTCAGTTCAGAATAAGGGCCAAAGTCGCATACGCAACTGCATCAAAAAATACAAGGAAGACCACAATTGCATGCAACTCTGAATCAGATTCTATTAGTAGGGATCCGCCCCCTCTTGACAGACTCCACCCCCTCAGCAGACCACGCCCCCAGGGCTGCTTCCATAAATTTCCCGGGCTGGTTTTACATCCCAATCCGCCCCTGGGACGCGGGAACGTCCCCGAATATCGGGACGTTCCCGCGGTAAGCGTGACAGTTGGGAGGTATGCTGCTGACCGTACTGCTCCCTACCGCCATCTCAGAATGACGGTAGCTGTAGGAGTGGATGTGATGCTGCCAATTATTTATACAGAAACCTATAGAGGAGGCAGCTGCTGGCGAGGCAGGAGGGATCGCAGCAGGTAACGGAGATTCCTGCTGTTGTCCGTGGTACATACAGGCAGGTACTTAATATTTGTAGCAAACCCCCGAAAACGGGTATTTTTAGTGAATTCGCAACAAATATTCAAAGGTAAATGTGCCCCTAAGTATTCACTGGGACAGCAATTTTTTTTACAACAGCTGTCCCAACATACAGTATCTTACAAAGTGATTTATGGTGCTATTTTCCCCTGCAAATTGCTAAGAATTATAATAAATATGCCACTTAATGCTAAATTTTTCTTTTCTTTCCCAAAGTAAGGGACAGTAGGTGGCTATGATGAATGATGAGATGGTTAAATCATCAGCATTCTCTGTATGTGCACAGGTCATCTCCATCACATTACAGGAAGCTCCGAATGTGGTCTTACTCACTGGAAAATCAGACGTTTGCAAAGAGAATTGTTACCTTCCTGAGAGATAACAGAATTACACTTTGGCATTTGTTGCAGTGCTAGAATAATACAGATGGACCTATTCTATCAGACATTGCAAAACAACATGTACTTTGTGTGATGTGCTTCCTGCAGGACATAGAACTCCAGCAGATCATTTTAATTTCATAACTGATTAACCAGAACCTGCAGGGAAATGTAAAATGTAAGTCATTTCTCATGGAGTCATTCACGGTCAGCACTAAGATTTCCATAATGCAATTGTTATGCGGACTTAAAAAGTGGACTAAATGCATATAAGGAAACACAGACTATGTATATATTCAGACTCAATGAAAGTAATATATGCACATACCTCTGAATGTGCTAAACACTTTGAGGCTTATGCTGTTTTAGGTTAACAGCTATTTACATAGACAAACATTTTGTACGTACATTTGTATTGTACCTCTGTATGTAGCAGAGGCACAACTCTGGGAGGCAATGGAGTCACCTGCCGCTGGGCTCCTGCTCCCAAGGGGCACCTCTCCTCCCCTGCGAGTTTGAATCAGTTAATTGAAAGCCATCAATCTCACTTCTGTGACCGACTCCCCTTCCTAACATAATTTTTGCAAGTGTCACCCTGTACTAGAACCCATTACATGTCTTACTGGAGACAGACACCTTACTGACTGAGCTATTGGTGTATACCACTATAGGTCGACATGCATCAAGGTCCATTACCCCAAGCTCACTAATACTGAAATCCTGCAAGCCTACTCTATCCCGCATAAATACAGGTGCCAGTGTCATGTCTCCAGTCCAGCAGTCCCAGACCTGGTTCCTTACCCATGTCCAGGTCACTGTGTTCCAAGGTGGAAGGTGGGTGGCTGGTTGCTCTGTGTCTGCTGGCTCCCTGCATGCTGCTGGTGCTGACATCCGACTCTGGAAGTCAGCATGTAACCCCTGGCAGAGCATGTACTGTAACTCCATGACGAGTGTGTTAACCCCTGGCAAAGCATGTAACCCATGGCAAAACATGTAAATCCATGGCAACTAGCATGTTAATCCCTGGCAGAGCAGGTTTATACCATGGCAGAGCATGTTAACCCCTGGTAGAGCATGTTAACCTATGGCAGAGCATGCAACCCCTGGCAGAGCAGGTTAATCCCATGGCAAAGAGCATGTTAACCCCTGACAGAGAATGGTAACCCTTGGCAGAGCATGTAACTCCAGGCAGAGCATGTAACTCTTGGCAGAGCATGTACTGTAACTCCATGACAACGAGCGTGTTAACCCCTGGCAAAGCATGTAACCCCTGGCAGAGAATGTAAATCCATGGCAACGAGCATGTTAAACCCTGGCAGAGCATATAACCCCTGGCAGAGCAGGCTAATCCCATGGCAAATAGCATGTTAACCCCTGACAGAGCATGTTACTCCAGGCAGAGCATGTAAACCCATGGCAATGCGCATGTTAACCCCTGCAGATCATGTAACCCCTAGCAGAGCAGGTTAATGCCATGGCAAAGAGCATGTTAACCCCTGGCAGAGCATGTTAATCCCATGGCAAAGAGCATGTTAACCCCTGGCAGAGCATGTAAACCCATGGCAATGAGCATGTTAATCCCTGGTAGAGCATGTAACCCCTAGCAGAGCAGGTTAATCCCATGGCAAAGAGCATGTTAACCCCTGGCAGAGCATGTTAATCCCATGGTCAAGAGCATGTTAACCCCTGGCAGAGAATGTTAACCCTTGGCAGAGCATGTAACTCCAGGCAGAGCATGTAAACCCATGGCAATGAGCATGTTAATCCCTGGTAGACCATGTTAACCCCTGATATCAAGCATGAAACCCATAGCAACGAGCAATTAGGTAAGCAGAATATACACTATGTGGCATAATATGTGTGGTATTATATGTAATAGACATTACAGTGTGTGGCATAATATGCAATGAGCATTACGGTGTGTGGAATAATGTGTAATGGGCATTATGGCATGTGGTAAAATATGTAATAGGTATTACGGTGTATGGCATAATGTGTACTGGCCACTATGGTGTGTGGCATAACATGTAATGAGCATTATGGCATGTGGTATAATATGGAATGGGTGTGTGACATGTGTAATAGGCATTATGGTGTAAATTTTTGTCCCTGAATCCACCTTGGAAGCAGTGGCGTAACAAGGGTCCGCAGAGTGAGCTCCGTCCATGGGGGCCCCAGGAAGTTGTTGTACTGGGGCCCAGGATTTCTCTTGGCAGCCCTGGGTAAAACACTGGGGGGTAGGCAGGTACAGGGCTCTCTAGGCACTTACCAATCTGTGGGTTGATGAGTTGCAGGGTGTCTGCGGCAAGGCAGGCAGAAGGGAAATCCAGGATGGAATAACCTGCTGCAAAGCGCGATGGCTGCACAGCTGGAGGCACAGAGGAGTGTCATGGTGATCATACCTGCGCAGGAGGGTGAGGAAGGCCTAGCACTCCTTCTACTCATGGTGCGGCTGCTGGAGGAGGGAGGTACTGGTCTGCTGTGCGGCATATGGGGGGACAGAGCAGCACAAATCTCCACCATAGGGAGGGACAGGGCGGCTCAGATCTCCGCCATTGGGAGGGACAGGGCAGCTCAGATCTCCAGCGTCTGAGCGAGAGGGTGGCTCAGAGTGATTGACAGAAGGTCTGAACCAACCCCCCTTCTGTACACATTTCAGGAGCACATAGTTCTGCTTTATTCCAATACTGCATAAGGCCCAGTGGCAAACGCAGTATATTCCAAATGTAATCCAAAATCTCCAACTCTGTAGTGCATTGGAGTAAGTACAGGAGTCTGGGGGAATGGTAACAGCCCCAAAAATGTGTCTTTTCATACACAGGATAATGTATGGAATACAGTATTAATATTTAACAGTACAGACGGTCTATAGTATAGGCCAGGGGTTCCCAAACTTTTTGAATCATGGCACCCTGAAACATCATAAATTTTGTTTGCGGCTCCCCTAGGCTAAAGATTTCTCATTGAGAAAGTCAGAAACAAACATTAAGTTAAATAAATTGTGTTTATATCTCATCCTTGGGATCAGTTTCGTGGTAATGGACGGTATTCACTTCTGTTTGTCCACAATTTAACTATTATAATGGACATAAATAGCTTGAATTGGTCCTGGACCACCAAACCAGGGCACCCCTGCAAGTCCCTCAAGCAGGGGCGGATTGGCCCACCGGGAAACCGGGACATTTCCCGGTGGGCCGGACTATATAACATTCGTATTGGGCTGGCCAGGCCACTCTCCTACCCTGGCTGGGCCGCGGTTTTGCCCTAATCCAAAATGGCGGCGGCCGGGCTGCTGCGGAAGCCCGGCCGCGCGAAGCCCCTCCCATGGTGCTTTGCGGAGCTCGTGAGTGTCTGCTCACGGCTCCGCCTTCTAATCCCCGCACACCGCTCCTTTCTACCCGCAGCCGCTGCCTGCGTCTATCACACTGTGTGACAGAGCGGCGCTGGCAGCAGCAGCGTCGACCCCCGCCCGCCCTCCTTCCCAGTAGGAATGGAGAGAGGAGCCAGCCCTACAGCGAGACACAACAGGCAGCACACAGGTACGGTATGTCATGTGTGCTGGGAGGGGTGTTAAAATCTTCTTGGGGGGGGGGGGGGGGCACTCACTGTAGTTGCCGCAGGAACCCAGTGGCCACCCAGCACTGCAACCAATCACTCACATTTCAAAAGCCGCATGTCCTCCTGCTGCCCCATGCCACAATGAGTAAGTCCAGTGTCATGCTAATACTGTCACCCGCTCTCAACACTCCCCTGCCGTGCAGACGCTGCTCACCTACTATGCTGGGCATTGGAACAGCTTTTCCAGCCACCTGGGCAACCAGCACAAAATGCCCCCTTGGCAACCAGCATGCATACACAACCCCCTCTGTGGCAACCAGCATGTAACCCCTGCAACAAGCATTTAGGTAAGCAGCACTTATGTGAAATAATGTGTACTGGGCATAACGGCGGGTGCTATAATGTGTACTGGGCATAACGGCAGGTGCTATAATGTGTACTGGGCATAACGGCAGGTGCTATAATGTGTACTGGGCATAACGGCGGGTGCTGTAATGTGTACTGGGCATAACGGCGGGTGCTGTAATGTGTACTGGGTATAACGGCGGGTGCTATAATGTGTACTGGGAATAACGGCGTGTGCTATAATGTGTACTGGGCAAAACGGCGGGTGCTGTAATGTGTACTGGGTATAACGGCGGGTGCTATAATGTGTACTGGGCATAACGGCAGGTGCATTAATGTGTACTGGTCATAACGGCGGGTGCTATAATGTGTACTGGGAATAACGGCGGGTGCTGTAATGTGTACTGGGCATAACGGCGGGTGCTGTAATGTGTACTGGGAATAACGGAGGGTGCTATAATGTGTACTGGGAATAACGGCGGGTGCTATAATGTGTACTAGGAATAACGGCGGGTGCTATAATGTGTACTGGGAATAACGGCGGGTGCTGTAATGTGTACTGGGCATAACGGCGGGTGCTATAATGTGTACTGGGAATAACGGAGGGTGCTATAATGTGTACTGGGAATAACGGCGGGTGCTATAATGTGTACTAGGAATAACGGCGGGTGCTATAATGTGTACTGGGAATAACGGCGGGTGCTGTAATGTGTACTGGGAATAACGGAGGGTGCTATAATGTGTACTGGGCATAACGGCGGGTGCTATAATGTGTACTGGGCATAACGGCGGGTGCTGTAATGTGTACTGGGCATAACGGCAGGTGCATTAATGTGTACTGGGCATAACGGCGGGTGCATTAATGTGTACTGGTCATAACGGCGGGTGCTGTAATGTGTACTGGGCATAACGGCGGGTGCATTAATGTGTACTGGTCATAACGGCGGGTGCATTAATGTGTACTGGGCATAACGGCGGGTGCTGTAATGTGTACTGGGCATAACTGCGGGTGCTGTAATGTGTACTGGGAATAACGGAGGGTGCTATAATGTGTACTGGGCATAACGGCTGGTGCTATAATGTGTACTGGGCATAACGGCGGGTGCTATAATGTGTACTGGGCATAACGGCTGGTGCTATAATGTGTACTGGGCATAACGGCGGGTGCTATAATGTTTACTGGGCATAACGGCGGGTGCTATAATGTTTACTGGGCATAACGGTGCTATAATGTGTACTGGGCATAACGGCGGGTGCTATATTGTGTACTGGGCATAACGGCGGGTGCTATAATGTGTACTGGGCATAACGGCGGGTGCTATAATGTGTACTGGGCATAACGGCGGGTGCTATAATGTTTACTGGGCATAACGGCGGGTGCTATAATGTTTACTGGGCATAACGGTGCTATAATGTGTACTGGGCATAACGGCGGGTGCTATATTGTGTACTGGGCATAACGGCGGGTGCTATAATGTGTACTGGGCATAACGGCGGGTGCTATAATGTGTACTGGGCATAACGGCGGGTGCTATAATGTGTACTGGGCATAACGGCGGGTGCTATATTGTGTATTGGGCATAACGGTGGGTGCTATAATGTGTACTGGGCATAACGGTGGGTGCTTTAATGTGTACTGGGCATAACGGTGGGTGCTTTAATGTGTACTGGGCATAATGGTGTGTGCTATAATGTGTACTGGGGCATTACAGTGTGTGGTGTAATGTGAATTGGTATTATTATATGGCCTCACCCCTTCCGCACAAAGCCATGTCCTAAATTTTTGGTGCGCGCCTTAGGCACGCACTGTCCCTGTTTTCAGGATTATGTATTTTCTAGTTTTGTATGTATTCTGCTTTATATGAGTGGGCCAATGCACACTCCCCCCCCCCCAGGACCCCCATGTGTCATGCTGTGGGAAGGAGAGAGGAGGCTTTATTCCAATGGGACCCAGAAAAGGTCGGGTAGGACCCCAATTTTTCTATCTGAGGGGTCCCATGGACCCACTATTTTTGGGGGGTTTTCACGAACATTGTGTGTGTGGCATAATATGTAATGGGCATTATGATGTGTGATATATGTAATGGGCATTATGGCATGTAGCCTAATGTGTAATGGGCATTATGATATGTAATATAATATGTAATGGATGTTACGGTGTGTGTGGCATAATGCCTAATGGGCATTTTGGCATGTGGCATAATGTCTTAATGGGCATTACGGTTTGTGGTATAATGTGTAGCATAATGTGTAGTAGCTCTCAGTTCAGAAGTGAGACTGTCTGCAGGAGGCAGCCATTATATGGGACTTCTTGCCACCAATACTCCCACCATCCATACCTGCTCCACATAACTACTAGTGCTTGAGGAGGTGTGGACCCCAGAAATATCATGTATGAGGCCCCAAGATTTCTGTTGCCGGCCCTGCTGACTAATGGGGGCTATGATGCTACTACTGTCAGTGTACACTGTGCTTCCAAAGCAGCAGAACTTACCAGCCCAGCTACATACAGGTGGCAAGCACTGTACATGAGGTAATGACAGCTTATTTGCCCTACAGTATCAGAATGTGTACGTCTGGAGGTATCCAGAGCCAGAGTGCGATGACATGAGGTAAATCCGGTCCAGTGCATCTCCCTAACAAGAACGCTCCTTTCATCCAGAAGAAGGCCAGGTTAGTAGCTAGTACACACCACCATGAAGCCGAACCTTATCCATATAAACACACCAGTAGCGTAACTCTATCTATACACACACACACGTAGCCTAACCCTATCGATACACACACAGGTATCCTAACCCTATCTATACACACACACACACACACACACACCTAGCCTAACCCTATCTATACACACACACATAGCCTAACCCTATTGATACACACACACAGGTATCCTAACCCTATCTATACACACACCCACACATAGCCTAACCCTATCTATACACATACACACCTAGCCTAACCCTATCTATTCACACACACACAGACACACATGTAGCCTAACCCTATCTATACACACACCCATAGCCTAACCCTATCTATACACATACACACCTAGCCTAACCCTATCTATTCACACACACACACACACACACACACACGTAGCCTAACCCTATCTATACACACACACACATAGCCTAACCCTATTGATATACACACACACACACACACACAGGTATCCTAACCCTATCTATACACACACCCACACACACATAGCCTAACTCTATCTATACACATACACACCTAGCCTAACCCTATATATTCACACACACACACACACACACACAGACACACATGTAGCCTAACCCTATCTATACACACACCCATAGCCTAACCCTATCTATACACATACACACCTAGCCTAACCCTATCTATTCACACACACACGTAGCCTAATCCTATCTATACACACACACATAGCCTAACCCTATTGATACACACACACAGGTATCCTAACCCTATCTATACACACACCCACACACACATAGCCTAACCCTATCTATACACATACACACCTAGCCTAACCCTATCTATACACATACACACCTAGCCTAACCCTATCTATTCACACACACACGTAGCCTAACCCTATCTATACACACACACATAGCCTAACCCTATTGATACACACACACGGGTATCCTAACCCTATCTATACACACACCCACACACACATAGCCTAACCCTATCTATACACACACCCATAGCCTAACCCTATCTATACACATACACACCTAGCCTAACCCTATCTATTCACACACACACACACACGTAGCCTAACCCTATCTATACACACACCCATAGCCTAACCCTATCTATACACATACACACCTAGCCTAACCCTATCTATTCACACACACACACACACACACACACGTAACCTAACCCTATCTATACACACACACCCATAGCCTAACCATACTTTCCTACCTGACCCTCTCCATGAAGGACACAATGCTCTGTTCCTGAACTTCCCTGGTAATGTAGGATTGTCATCACCTGTGGTGAAACACCTTTTTTTATCAATTAACTAGCTCACCACAGGTGATGGCAATCCTACATTACCAGGGAATTCCAGGAACAGAGCATTTTCTCCCTGAAGGAGAGGGTCAGGTAGGCAAGTATGAGTCTAACCCTATCTATACACACACAGTCAGTCAGTCCTCAGGGCCCACACAGTGCAGGTTTTCCAGGTCTCCTCACAGAATCAAGTGAAATAATTAGCTCCACCTATGGATCTTTTAAAAATGTGTCAGTCAGTAATGAGTGCACCTGTCAGGTGATCTGCAAAAGTGAACTGTTTGGGGTCCTGAGGACAGAGTTTGAGAACCATTGGCCTAACCCTATCCATTCACCCTTCCCTCCCAAAGTCTAAAGCCCCGTACACTCGGGGGAGATATATTACTCAGCCATATATTGCTAGCAATATATAGCTGAGCAATATATTGCTCAGTTTCTCCTTTTCATCAGCGACCAGAGATGGTCGCTGATGAAAAGGAACCTCAGCCGGCGGTGCTGCAGAGGTAATCAGCTGGTCGCCGGAGCTTGAGAAAACGTGAGCGCGCACCCAGCGATTTATCGCCGGGGCACACTCCCATCACTGGCAATATGGTCGCCAGCGACCATATTTCCAGCGATTTCAGCCCCTATCGCCCCCGTGTGTACACAGCTTAACCCTAATCTTTCAAACACCCTGATATGCAGCATAGCTGTGGTGGGGAAATCTGGTGAGGGGGCGTGGTCAGCCCGGATGGGAAGGAGTGATATGAGGCGGGAGTAGCCCCGCCCCCTTGGCTTAGCACGCCCCCTCGCTAGATCCCACCCCCATTAGGGCTGCTTTGAGCAATTTCCCGGGCTGGTTTAAAATCCCAATCCGCCCCTGCCCTCAAGGCACCCCAGGGTGCTACGGCACACAGTTTGATAACCACTGGTATAGGCTGTCTTATTTAAATAAGATAAGTGATCAGGAAAAGGTTAAACATAATAAGTAAATACACAAACATAATAGAACCAGTAATGCACTCTCTTAGCTCACAATCTCCCACTTCATGGTAAGGCTCCTGTTTTTTCCTCCTGGCAGCTGCTCTCTGGTCCTTTGCGATGTTTGAGTTCAGATCCACACATACAGTAAATGTGGTAGAAGAAGCTGGTACACTGATCATGTGCAGCAGCTCTGCTCTGTCCCTTACACTGCATGATGTGGTGGCAGCTCTATTGATCATATTATATACCAGTGCTATTGTCATAATTTCAAGGCACTTGCCAAGAGGATGGGGGTTTCTGCGCAACCAGAAATCCCCCCTGCATTTGCCTATGAGGCATATAACACTGTTAACAAAAAAGTTCAAGGAGACTTTATACGCAACAAGTTATTACCCAAATGTACACTAAATCAAAGTCACCCAATTGCAGATCAATTCAAATAGAGTCTAATTTAATTAATTACAGTCTAAATATATTTAAACAGTCATAACATGTGCAGCTCCTCTGTAATCAAGGCACAATAAAAATGTCCGATAATAACTTGTTGCAGCCTAAGAACCACACCCAGGTGTCACCCTCCGATGGGTGACACTAAAATGACGACTCCTCCGCAGTGACAAGGACCTGGGTGCTGCACTGTGATATTATCATGCAGCTCCTGTCACTGAAATGGAGCAGTAGTGTAGGCAGACGAATCTCCAGGGTACTTGCTAATTCCAAGTGAGCTAAAGACTTTTCATACCTGGGGAGAGGAGCAAGGCCGAGGGCCTTGCAGTTTCACTATCCATGCCACCACTGGTTGCATTTAGTAACCCGTGTGGGTCCGTTTGGGTACCTTCTTCTGACCTTGCTCCTCCCCCTGTCCTGCCATGTCACGTAGCAGGTCCTTTAGCCCACTTGGAAATAGACCTAGCCAAATCTCCAGAGGCAGCCCAACATTTCCAGGAGTGCTCGGCACCTTTGAGTGATGAAAATAGGATCCAGCCTAGAGGTCATGCTCTTGACCCCATTGGTGCCCCTGGATAAACTAACAACCAATCAGCTCCCCTGTCATTTTTTCAAATACAGCCTGTAGACTCCATTTCATCTTTCTCTGAGCTTTGATAATTTTCCTCTATCATAATACAGATTTACAGTGACAGCAAAGTTATGAGCTACATCTAAAAGTGCAATTATATTTGAGCCAATAAAATGGTGCAATAGAACTAGACAGAGTAGATGATGCAACAGATAAAATATATATTAAAGTGTATATCAGAAATTCCAGGGAAATAGCATGTAATAAAACTTCGCTCATTTTTATCTCTGTTTTACTGGAAAAATCTGCTTGTTACAGCTGCTCCATTCACATTCGCTTCCTCTTTACTTGTCTCACATAGACCAAAAAGAAATACATGATCTAGCGTACTATTGTTTTTAAACCAGGGGTTTATCTATGGCAGGAATTTGTGAGTTGGACAATTTGGTCCCCACCCCTGACCGTTTCCTCAGCGGGCCACAAGTGCTGACGATGCATGCCTGTCCAGAGGCTGAATGATGTTACAGAGAGCATTCCAGGCACACCGCAGAGAGTTGGGGGGAAGCAGAGGAGACCGTATACTTCAAATGAGATTCCTGATGGATATTGCAACAACATTATGTTTAATATCCTCTCCAACTTCTATGGATGAGGGCAACTAGCTCTAGTAACCTCTTCCCCAAATGACATCGCTGATCACAGGTACAGAATTTAGGCACACAACATAAACCAGAGAATATACAGGGTGACTTTTAATCTGCACAATATTAGTGTATGACACGTTATTACTTTTATTTTATTATTGCTAAAGCAAATGTGTGTATGTAACTGCCATGCATGGGTCATGCACAGGCCAAAGATTTAGGAAGCACCTTTATTTGTGAAGTCAGGTTCTGAAACAACAATGCATAAATTGTCAAAGCTAAAAATGTAATGCTACCCATACACTTATGCAATCGGATTCGATGCAACATCGAAAGTGTGATGTCCATCGAATCCGATCGCATCTTGTGGTGCAAAAAGTGCCCCCTTTCAGCACCCGATGTCGCATGCCATCTTGAGATGGCTGGAAGAGGGCAGGGCCAGTGCCAGACAAGGGGGGGGGGGGGGAGGGTATTCGGCTGCTCCACACAGGGGGAGTCCAGGTATTGCGGCAGCAGACCAGCTGCTCCACACGTTGGGAGGGGTGCCGGCGCTCACCTGGGGGGGGGGGGGTATTCGACCGCTCCACACGGGGGGGGGGGGGGGGGGTGTCCGGGTATTGTGGCAGCAGGCCGGCCGCTCCATACAGGGGGGGTGCCAGGTATTGCGGCGGCAGGCCGTTGCGGCGTTCCACGGGGGGAACGGGTGATGCGGCCCTGGCCGCTTAGTCGCTCCGGAGGGGGGGGGGTTTGAGATACGGACACTGCCGCCACTCACCTCCATCCAGGGGGGGGGGACCTGCTCCAAATTGCTGCCCTCCAGTGGCCGGTGCCCTAGGCAAATGCCTAGTGGTGGCGCCGGCCCTGGAAGAGGGTAGGCAGAGGGCGGCAGAGTAGCGTAGAGCTAGCAGGCGGCGGGGTTTAGCGGTGACGGCAGATTTGTTTAAAACACTGGGCAGCCCAGAGAGAGCTCAGCCAATCAGAGAGCTGCCTAGTGTTTTAAACAATTCTGCCGCCACCGCTGACCCCGAGCCACCTACTATCACTACTTCTAGCGCTGCACTACTCCACCACCCTCTGCCCGCCCTCGCCACCAGCGGTTCCTCCGTCCACCTCTCCCAAAACCCTATGCCGGGAAAAGCATTAACCTCCGCCCCCACCCACGGATTGCATTTGAGCAATCGCATGCGGTTAAAAACCACTTGTGACCGCTCCTGCAATTCGATAGATTTTATGTACAGAACTAAAGATCTATTGACGCGACATTTGACGGTGTGCCCACGCTTCACGTTGAATGGTTCTTTAAAAATGCATACAAACGGCCAGATGTGGTCAAAATAAAATGATTGCATGCAATATCTCACAAGTGTATGGGCAGCATTACTCTGTAGACCTAACGACTATAATTTTTTTTTTATAATCGCAGAAACTAATTTTACAATCCTATTTCCTATTGTAAAATAAATGTATGTGATTATAAAAAAATGATAGTCATTAGGTCGTTAAGAGAGAGAATAATTACCAATCAGTTCCTTACTCTCATTTTTTTTTTCATGACAGATATTGGTCATTAGGTCGACATGTATTGGGTTTGACCACTGAAGGTCGACATGGCTTAGGACGACACATGAACTAGGTCGACATGGCTAAGCCCGACAGGGTTGGAAGGTCAACACAAGCATTAGGTCGACAATGGGAAGGTCGACAGTCAAAAGGTCAACATGGGTTTTTCATCCGCTGCCCAGCGTACATGGGGGGTTATTCTAGTTCACTCACAAAGGCACAATCACTCTCTAATGGTCAAAACCATATGCACTGCAGGTGGGGCTGATGTAACATGTGCAGAGAGACTTAAATTTAAATTTCGGTGGGGGGGGGGTGTGGTGCCCCAGAACTGCACACACCCCACACTCCCCTCAGGACACTAGGGGTTACTACATAGTACTATTCCCCACACAGGAGATATGGGGTTAATAATTCCCTGGGACTTCGCGCCACTGGAATGACTGGCAGGCGGATGGAGGAGGGGATTGGCTGAGGAGAGAAGGAGGAGTGAAGGCTGGGAAGGGAAGGACTCACGTGAGAAGGACGGCGTGCAGGGAGAGAAGAGGCGAAGCGTGATGGCGCCTGCCAAACAAAGCGTGTGGTGAAGAGGGAGAGCCCCAGGAAGAGAGGAGAAGGAGAGCGGAGGACGACACCAGCCAGGCAGCGTGGAGAAGCAGCGTCACAGCTGATCCACGGCGACCCCGGTGCTGACCGCGTCACCCGTCAGACGACGCGGCGGAGGAGAAGACCGAGAGGCTGACCGCCCCAGCCGCTTCCCCTATCCAGCGACAGGAGGGCCGGCGGAGTCACGGAGTGGGGCAACGCTGCGCTTGCAGCGCCCCCACTAGTGCGCCCCGGTGAGGAAGATCAGGCCAGCAGAGACGCCAGTGGTGTGGAGAGCCGAGCTGCCGATCGTGACGGGCAGGAGCCTGCAACTGCTTCCTGCCATCAGGTACCCACTCCCAGGCCAGCCTTCCAGCAGCCAGTCCCCAGTGCCGCCACCCCCACTGACCCTGCAGCCACTTAGCCCCAGTGCCGGCACCCCCATACTGGGGGACCCCCTCCTTTGTAACTGCACCACCCGCATCTAAGAAGGGGACCCCGTGCCTAAAGCCCCAACTTTCAGCCAGGAACCTTAGGAGAGAGATCCCAAGGGACCCGGATTCTCTCTGTGGGGTTATTGGTTCTATTCTAAGCTATACGGTGCCCAGCATATTGTCCAGTGGACAGCTCCGTTTAGTGAGGACAGCATCATCTTGTGGCCAATTCTGGAATACCTACCTCCGTCAGTAAGGAAATTCCTGTTTAGGGCCTTATACAGCTGCTTATTTGTTAAAGTTCCCTTCTACCTAAAGGATTTCATCTCTATCGTTATACGGACACTCGTGTGGACTTCACGCCCTCTCCTGTGCACAGGTAGACCGAGACTGGGCTATCCCAAGGGTGACGTCACCTCAATTAGTTAATCATACTGGTATACCGGTTAACCGATTTAGTATTTCAAAAGTATCTCGGTTGTGATTTGGTTATGTATAATGTGAGTTGAATACATGCAAAAGGTAGCCTCCAGTGTTGACGGTACCGTGTCGACTCGTCAACCCCATAGTAGCCTTAAAGCGGGGGTGTTTTACCCCGAGCACTGCCACGGTACCAGGAACACCTGGAAACTGTAGGGTCCTAGTGGGGACGGGCAGATACTGGTTAAGTTATCTATGTCTGATACGTATTGAGATTAACCCTTCAACCATTATTGCAGTCTACTGTTCCCTGTGATAGGTGCTGAGTGTTAGGACAACTGTTTGTCACTGTTACTATTCGCTGAACGTGCCTTAATCCCCGAGTACTGCTGCGCAGCAAGGGTCAGTGGGCACAAGTTGCCTTTATTTCCTAATAAATTTGAGTTGTACCGCAGAACGTTGTCCCCTTTCATTGAGGTGTCCCTCCTCCAGCCACCGGAAGACAGAAGAACGGACGAACCTGAGTCGCCACTGAAGCGGTAAGGTAAGGGGAACCCGTTCCCTTCGTGCACCGGCCACCACATAAAACTTGGCGTCACACCGAACAGGATCCGGGTGCATCAGGAGAGGGACAGCTCGGTGAAAGATGGAGCAGCAACAAGGCGGAGAAGCGGTGCAGCAGGTAAACCCGCAAAACCAAGAACAACAGGACGTCCAAGACACAACACCGGCTGCGACCATAACTCTGCCATACTACTTCGGGGCCCCGTGGCTCCCGACCTATAGTGGAGATGATGACCAGCTACAGAAGACCTCGTTTGCAGACTTCAGGAACAACATCGAATCCACGTTCCGGATGTATAAGCCTAGCGAGCAGCAGAAGGTGGAAATCCTGATGGGACAACTGACGGGGTCGGCACGCAGAGAAGTGGCCTCATGTCCGATGGGAGAGAGAAAAAGTGCGATGGACATGCTGAAGAAAATCTTCACCACGTTCGAAACGATGACAATCCCTGAGCTGAAGATGAAACTGTACGCCCGCAAGCAGCGGCCAAATGACTCCCTACGGGACTACGCCCTGAGTCTGCAGGAGACACTAAAGGCCATCATGGCAGTAGACCCGGAGGAAGTACGAAACGCTGATGAAGCCCTAACGATTCAATTCGTTGAAGGAGCGTCCCAAGAGAACGTTAAGGTTCAACTGCGATTGCTGAAGTCACAGATGCCAGGCAAGACCTTCCGGGACTTTAAGACGGCTGCTTTCGCCATCGTCGGTAACCCCAAGGGAAGGGAGGAAGAGTACCCGGAACTGATTGGCTTCAGAGAAGGGGTGAAACCAACGGGATCCACAGCCAGCGGCACGGAGAAGGTGAAATGGCCCCACGACTTGGCGGTACAGGGTGGCCAACAGCCCGACAGGGACGCGATGCAGACACTCCAAAAATAAATGGAGGGGTTGGCCGTAGGGATGGTAGAGATGCAGAGGGAGATGCGCCGAATGGCGAGCTCGCCAGCACAGAACTATTCGGAGCCAAAATGGAGAGCCGAAAGACAAAGACCGGCCCGAAGTAGGTGGGAACCGCCCCGAGAGTATGACCGGCAGCCTCCCGACCAGTTTGAGGGGCAGGGACGTCCGATGCACTACCGAAGCCAAGAGGCCGGACGCACAGAGAGAGGTTGCGACCAGGACAAAGATTTAAACCCCAACGCCCCGAGGTCAAGGGCCGAGCCTTGGGGAGGACAGGAAGTGTAGGTCCAGCTCCCGGAGATGGGCAGGCTTGCTGCGGCAGACAATACTATATTGATGCAAGCGAGTTACCTGCCACATCGGACCGTTACCCTCCAACCCGCATGAAGAACCAGGGAAGAGTGGTCTGGTTTCATGTACAACGGGGATACGGTTTTATTAATTGCGCTGACGCAGAAAGGGATATCTTCGTCCACTTCACAGCTATCGAGAAGAAAAATGCAAGAGATTCCTATCGAAGTCTCGGGGCCGGAGAGACAGTGGAATTCAACATCATCAAGGGAAGAAAGGGCCTCCGAGCAGCCGATGTCACTGGCCCTGGTGGAGTCCCCGTCAGAGGCACCCAATATGCCACAAGAAGGAAGCGCTGCCGGAATTACCCAAGTCGCCAAAGCCGTCCACGATACTACCCCCCGAAAAATCCACCTCAACTGAATGGTATGTACCCCAAGGGAACAGAAGATGGGAAGACGTCCGGATGTAGCCAAAGGAGTCCTCAGGTTCGAGTGCTGAGCGAGCCAATGAGGGACAAGCTTTCAAGATTCGAAGTGAACCCCAAGCGGGGGCTGAACTCGTACGCAGTCGAACCCATGTCGACAACGGCGGGTAGCTGGACCTCGAAGCTCGGCAGCGTCCGCCCAGGACTGGATCAAAAGCTAGAAGCAGCATCAAAGGATGATGGGGATGAAGAGCCGAATGGTGAAGCGGTCCTCTCGCCTCCGCTGCCCACTGACCCTCTCGAGCTATTGATGATGGTGGGCTGGTCCACTATGCCGCGTCAAGCCCAGTCTAGGCCGCCAGTTGAATCACGCACGCCTCGCGCGGCTGTGGAGGTGACCCCCGAGTCTGAGCTAAGGCGCTCCGAAAGGAGTACTCGGGGTACACTTCCCCGACGGTACCAGGATTAGATAGCTGCCTGTAATCTGTTGTACATATATTGTAACTGTAGAGCATTGTCATTGTACTGTTGCGATTGTAATTTAAGTGTAAAAGGACTATTATTCGCTATGCTGCGATGAACGGGGACACGCATCCTAAAAAGCGAGGGTGAATGTGGTGCCCCAGAACTGCACACACCCCACACTCCCCTCAGGACACAAGGGGTTACTACATAGTACTATTCCCCACACAGGAGATATGGGGTTAATAATTCCCCGGGACTTCGCGCCACTGGAATGACTGGCAGGCGGATGGAGGAGGGGATTGGCTGAGGAGAGAAGGAGGAGTGAAGGCTGGGAAGGGAAGGACTCACGTGAGAAGGACGGCGTGCAGGGAGAGAAGAGGCGAAGCGTGATGGCGCCGGCCAAACGAAGCGTGTGGTGAAGAGGGAGAGCCCCAGGAAGAGAGGAGAAGGAGAGCGGAGGACGACACCAGCCAGGCAGCGTGGAGAAGCAGCATCACAGCTGATCCACGGCGACCCCGGTGCCGACCGCGTCCCCCGTCAGACGACGCGGCGGAGGAGAAGACCCGGAGGCTGACCGCCCCAGCCGCTTCCCCTATCCAGCGACAGGAGGGCCGTTGGAGTCACGGAGTGGGGCAACGCTGCGCTTGCAGCGCCCCCCACTAGTGCGCCCCGGTGAGGAAGATCAGGCCAGCAGAGACGCCAGTGGTGTGGAGAGCCGAGCTGCCGATCGTGACGGGCAGGAGCCTGCAACTGCTTCCTGCCATCAGGTACCCACTCCCAGGCCAGCCTTCCAGCAGCCAGTCCCCAGTGCCGCCACCCCCACTGACCCTGCAGCCACTTAGCCCCAGTGCCGGCACCCCCATACTGGGGGACCCCCTCCTTTGTAACTGCACCACCCGCATCTAAGAAGGGGACCCCGTGCCTAAAGCCCCAACTTTCAGCCAGGAACCTTAGGAGAGAGATCCCAAGGGACCCGGATTCTCTCTGTGGGGTTATTGGTTCTATTCTAAGCTATACGGTGCCCAGCATATTGTCCAGTGGACAGCTCCGTTTAGTGAGGACAGCACCATCTTGTGGCCAATTCTGGAATACCTACCTCCGTCAGTAAGGAAATCCCTGTTTAGGGCCTTATACAGCTGCTTATTTGTTAAAGTTCCCTTCTACCTAAAGGATTTCATCTCTATCGTTATACGGACACTCGTGTGGACTTCACGCCCTCTCCTGTGCACAGGTAGACCGAGACTGGGCTATCCCAAGGGTGACGTCACCTCAATTAGTTAATCATACTGGTATACCGGTTAACCGATTTAGTATTTCAAAAGTATCTCGGTTGTGATTTGGTTATGTATAATGTGAGTTGAATACATGCAAAAGGTAGCCTCCAGTGTTGACGGTACCGTGTCGACTTGTCAACCCCATAGTAGCCTTAAAGCGGGGGTGTTTTACCCCGAGCACTGCCACGGTACCAGGAACACCTGAAAGCTGTAGGGTCCTAGTGGGGACGGGCAGATACTGGTTAAGTTATCTATGTCTGATACGTATTGAGATTAACCCTTCAACCATTATTGCAGTATACTGTTCCCTGTGATAGGTGCTGAGTGTTAGGACAACTGTTTGTCACTGTTACTATTCGCTGAACGTGCCTTAATCCCCGAGTACTGCTGCGCAGCAAGGGTCAGTGGGCACAAGTTGCCTTTATTTCCTAATAAATTTGAGTTGTACCGCAAAATGTTGTCCCCTTTCATTGAGGTGTCCCTCCTCCAGCCACCGGAAGACAGAAGAACGGACAAACCTGAGTCGCCACTGAAGCGGTAAGGTAAGGGGAACCCGTTCCCTTCATGCACCGGCCACCACAGGTGCACTTCAAACTGATATCTATATTGCAGTGTAAAAATAATGCAGCCAGGATTTACCCTGCACAGAAACAAAATTTTCTAACTCTCTCTGCACATGTTACATGCCTTTCAGAGTGAATCTGAATAACCCCCTATGTCATAATGTGAATTGGGGGTACGACAGATGTGTCCTCATGAAACTACCCTTTTATACCAATGTTTCCTCCATTGTGCCACTTTTTCCATAATTAGGGCCGAATTCAGAATGAATCGCTAAGCAGAGACTTTGCAAATTGAGCAGTTAACGTAACGATGGTGTATGCGTATCATTCACACTGTGCATGGAAAACAGCAACTGAAAATACGCATGGTCGTACACGCAACACAGCCGCTGTTTGACTGACAGGAAGCTGGCTTTACTGGTCGGAAACCTGACGTTGTGGTTAGAAAACAGCAGGTGTGCCCAGACAGTTAACATCAAGAGCGTCTCTGATGTCAGCAATGACCACTGCCTGTATAAGTCACAGAATAGAAAACAAAGGGGTTATTCTGGTTGATTTGCAAGGCTGCAAATTCACCCCTGACCATCGATAGGTAAAAATATCGATGGTCATCCATTGCATAGTTTAGCACTATCGATGGCCAGTTGCATTATTGCCATCGATGGCAACCATTGATGGCAATGGCAACAATGGCCATCCCTACAAAAAGCAGCAGAGTGTACCTGCTGGGGACAGGCCTAATTTCCACCAGCCACATGGAGCACAGCCTGAATGTACAGTGTGTCTGGGACTAGGGAGGCGCTGCACTCTAGCTCCCCCTACCTCTGACAGGAGGAAGCTGTCGGTTATCGCACCACAGTCAGTCTGTTCTCTAGAGAGCAGCGGCTGCTTTATACAGGTATATGACAGCTAGGCCGATGGATTGGCAGGCAGGGGTGGTTTCTATAGTTGGATCCCTCCCCCCCCCCCCCCCCCCCCCCCCCCGCCTATGCGGGTGATCTGGTCCTCCCCCCATTACCTGGAAGCAGGAGCTTCTGCAGCTCTGGGACTGTCAAACAGCAGTTTCTCCATCATGACACAGCAGGCTTGCAGGATATCTTCCAGTGACAGCTACTGCACTTCTTATACTCTGTTACATGCTTAAAAATATTGTAAATACATTTAAACTCTTCAGTGTTTTGGAGATATGTTGTGGAGAGATGTGATTTATCAGAGAATCATACCAACTTCCTACATACAAAGGATGGCTATGGTTCCTAATGCCACTAGGGGGAGCAAGTGTCACATCCATGCCGTGCTCACTAGTCTGACCTCTCTGATGCACTCTTCTAATATTGTACACATCAATTACATTGTGAGTAAGCTCTGTCCCTGCCATGTCAGCCCGCAGCCATATTGGAGAAATGTTCATGAAAAATACTCAGATCATGAGCTTTGCATGCGCCATTGACATCGCCACTGGCCACTGCTACCACCACCACCACAGGACCGCATGCCCTGTGTGTGAATTGTGCTTGCGAATGGGTGGAAGAAACCGACGTTTCGGGGCAACAACACCCCGTTTTCAAGGTGTAGAAGTGACGTCACTTCTACACCTTGAAGGCTGGGCTCAATGAGTACCTGTCCCTGGGTTGCTTCCTGTGATCCATGGCCCCCTTTAATTATTGAATGATTGAATTATTGTCTCATCTTGGCTCATTAACTCATGCCCTTTGTCTTTCTCAATTGTGAGCCTCACGTACATTCCTGCCTCATACTACCGCACATACTGTATTATTGTCCATGTCTTTTTGTTTATTTCTCATTTCATTTGCCGCTCATTATTGATTTGCCGCTCATTATTGAATTATTGATTTATTGTTTCATCATTGCTCATTTATCCATGCCCTTTTGTCCCTCTCTCTTACTTCACCAGCAAGCTTCTGTTACATTGATATTACACGCTGCCGCATTATTGCCACTGTATACATTTTTCTTGTACCTGATGTTCCGCTGTATATACTGACAGCATCCAGCCGCACATGGCCGGGTTCGCTCTCAAATTGACTGGCCTGTCTTATGTCATTGTGCAAGATGTACTGTAGTTGTGCTTTAGTTACCTCCGCTGCACATTTGCCATGCCTCTCTTTGACTTATTTCACAGATTTTTCTTTATGCAGGTTACCATAGCAACCCGCTCTGGTTGATGCGGGACGCGCTGTCTATGACATCAGCCCTGCTCACCTGGCCGGGGGAGCATGGGAACTGCAGCACGGGTGTCGGTGCGGGGTAATCTATTTAGGTAAGTGCTTTGTAACCATTCTTTGTACTCTGACGAAGGAATTAAACTTTCCAAAACTGTTAGCACCAGCTGTCACGGTGTCAGCTTCTCATTTCATATCAAGTACCTCCCTATGAGTGTCACCTGCACCGTGAAAATACTTGAGATATATATATATATATATATATATATATATATAGCATCAGTGTTGGGATGATATGTATAATACAAACGCAACATAGAAACATACATGTGTGTGCATTACATATTGCATCAGTGTTGGAGTACACTATGAAGCACCCACAATAGAAAGGGGTCCAGTTATTGGAGGCAGAATGACTAGACCTTAAGGAGAAGGTACTTTTACCAACTACCTACTGCTATATACTATACATAGCATACAGGGCCGCCATCAGGGGGGTGCTTGGGGTACAAATGTCCTGGGCACTGCCTCTCGGAAGAGAGGCCTCGGCCTATCTATCTCAAACTGCTGCCAACCAGTCACTGTTATCAACACCAGGTAGCAGGTCGCTCGCAGCCTGCCAGCACACTGTCCACCCGCCAGCTAGCCTCAGAGACTCCGCCTTCAATAGTAATCAGCGTTGCACACTGCCCGTGCCCCCAGCCTGGGAGACTCCTTCACTTAACTGTGCCGGGACATGGGTCACCTGCTGCCCGGTGCTCAAGCAGCAAGTGGAGCGCGGGATCAACATAGAAAGCCCCCGCGTACAGCACGGTATCCGGACTGATCATAGACTAACTCATGATAGACAGTCATATGGTCCACCAGTAATGGTCGACAGTGAAAAGGTCAACAGGGTCAAAAGGTCAACAGTCAAAATTGGCTTGCCGGCACAGTCTATTTTTTTGTGATGCTGATCCTATGGGGGCACATACCGGCATCGCAAGCTGTAAACACAAAGAGCTATTTGTGCTAATTTTTCTTCCGATTTTGACTATATAGTCAAAATTGGAAGCTCACATTGCACCAGTATGTATGCACCTTGTAGTCTATATAGAAGTCTTCTCAAGAAGTAAAAACAGATATCAGTCATCATGACCCATGACTTTAGATAAAATGCTTGATCATGACTAATTATGGTTGTGGTCCTTGCATATCTAATCACCTAAAGTCCTTAAAACAACTTGTATTCATGTTATTCATTACTGTCACTATATGCCATCTACTATCCACAGGAACACTATATATATATTTTATCTAAAGGCAAATTCACTCTCTAATGGTCAAAACCATGTGCACTGCAGGTGGGGCAGAAGTAACATGTGCAGAGAGAGTTAGATTTGGGTGTTATATTGTTTCTGTGCAGGGTAAATACTGGCTGCTTTATTTTTACACTGCAATGTAGATATCAGTTTGAAGTACAAACCCCACCCAAATCTAAAGGTGCCCATACACTAGTAAGATTTATCTGCAGATCTGGCTGGTTGGAACAAAAACATGGTTATGGATGAGTGACAGTTTGTCAGTTTTCCAGCATTTCCAAGCAAATGGTCAACTGTCATTTGCTCTTATCCATAACCATGTTTTTGTTCCAACCAAACAGATCTGAAGATAAATCTGCGTGTGTATGGCCACCTTTACTCTCTCTGCACCTGCACCCCACCTGAAGTGCATTTGGTTTTGTCCATTAGAGAGTGAATTTGCCTTTGCGCGTGAACCAGAATAACCCCCATTATAAGGAAATAATGGGACTGATTCAAGGGTGGAAACAAAGCCAATGTTTGCATAGTTCAGTTTTTTTTTTGTACGGTGAAAATACTAATTTTACAGGCTGTGTTTAAAAGTTGCACTGTTGTTGCTCCAAGCTTTACAACATCTCTCCCTATGTCTGTGCACAGATGAGATGTGCCCAATTTCTTGTAGTACGTTTTGTTAAAAAAACTCTCTAAAATAGCATGTAAATCCTTCCGTCTAATGGTGACATGCAGCCAATGGGGCAGACGTATTAAGTTTGGTGAAGAGTCAGGGCCGGTGGAAGACTTCTCAGCACCCTAGGCAAAACTTCAACCTACTGCCCCCCCCCCCCCCATACTTCCACCAATACCCACTTTTCAACCCCTTAAGGCATACTTGCCTAACATTCTGGAATGGCAGGAAGGATCCCAAAAACCAGGTGGTCCACCCAGCCACCCGGGAAGGTGGTCAAGTCTCCTGCTTTCCCTGGAGGTCCCCCTTTGCCATCCACAACAGAGTACAAGGAGGAGGGGGGATCAAAGTAGGTAAATATGCCCCTAGGAAAAGTATTGAGGTGAGGTCTTAGAAATTCCACAGCAGCCACCTGCATTAAGTACAACAAGGATCCTCATAGACATCAATGATTTTTTGATAGGCAGACTTGGTGGCGCCCCCCCCCCCCCAGGGCCCCGGCGCCCTAGGCAGTTGCCTAAAGCTGCCTAATGGTAGAGCTGGCCCTGTGAAGAGTTAAAGTGGAGAAAGTAGAAGGCTATAACACACCAGCCAATCAACTCCCAACTGTCATTTTTCAACTTCTTTCTCCCCAGGTCAAGGATCAGCTCCCCCAAATATGGACATACAGCCTGCTGCTTCTCCAGCTACCAGCTCTCATCTTTATTGACCTCTGCAGATACAAACCAGTCATCGTGTGTCAGGGCCTGTGCCAAGTCATCACCTACGGACTACTGTGCTTTGAGTCCAGTTTCCAGGCCATGCAGTGGCTTCAGGTTACATCAGCCATGGTCACTGCATGTGAAGTTGCCATCTTTTCTTATGTATACACTGTGGTGACAGCTGACCAGTATGACAAGGCCTTTATCTGTTGTAGAACATATAACTTGCTGGGATACACCATAGGAGCTCTAGGTGGTCAGCTCATGGGGACATATGGCCACTTCTCCTACTACCACCTGAACATTATTTTCTTGGGAAGTGCATCAATGGCTTTTATCATCGCCATTTTCTTGCTCATGCCCAGCATGAATGTGCCAAGTTCGGAATGTTTAAATGACCAGATCAAGCATAAGTGGGAACGCTGTGCACCGCTGCTGCAAGGTGGTGGTCAGGTTCCTCAAGCAGCAATGGCAGGACATCTGTGAGTGCTGTACTTCCAACACCAGATACTGGTCTATATAGTGGTTACTTGTGACAGTTGGCTCCCACCAAGCGACAGGTGCTTCCCAGGCACTCTGGGAACATCTCATAGCAAACACTGACAGTGTCTTTCTGCTTAGCGGAGATATGGAAACTGTAGCAGCGGTGCTAGGTAAAAAATAGATTACACTTTGTGGGTAATTCTGTGTCTCAATCACCCTAATCTATACCACACCCACATTGACCAGGGAGGGTAAGATCTTAAGCCCCATACACACTAAGCGATTTTAATGACGATATCGCTCATTTTGGCCCGGAGCGATATGGTTCATAATATCTTTCAGGACATATGCTCAATATCGTAATGATACCAGATGATGGGGGGGACTCACAACTGCCCCCCCCCCCCCCAGCCGCGGGCCAATGCTTGCGCCAGGCGGGCTGCAGGAACATCCCCAAAAACTGTGACGTTCCCACGGGCAGTTGGGAGGTATGTTGTCTCACATGTGCATGTAACACAGTGATATATGTCTGGTCACACTCCTATGACTTACACTACCCACTGTATCACCATGTCCTGTGCTATATAACTGATGCATGTCTCACTCCTAACCTAGGATGAACATCGCTGTGACGGTCACTAGGAGCAGATACACTTTTGTGTTTGGGTTGAACTTTGCATCCATTCTCCTGAGAGAACTTGTGACTCATAATAACTGGTCTCAATCTGGGGATCTATGATCAGGTAAGGAACACCCACAATGCATGTACAAACTATTACAGGCATTATTATGTTCTGCAAAAAAAAGTATAAAAATCTAGGTAATGATGGAGAAATCTCTGATTGTCCAGCATTAACTCTTTAACAAAACGGCACAATCTCCCACAACAGCCAGTCTGCAGAGAAAACGCCAACTTCTTGGCTTATCGCTGTAGAATAGGCCCCAGTCTACGTATTACAGATATACTGTATATTATTAAATTATAATCTCTCTACTAAAACCAGAACTTTACATTTCATTATATTGAATTTTCTCTAGTCTTCTTCTTTCAGTTTGTCGCCTGCAATTTATTATAACATACTGACAGTGATTTCCATCAGCATCGCAGTCTGGTCACTGATTGCCAAAAGGTAGAAAAGCAGCAGTCCCCCAATACTTGTGTAGTGATGTGCCCCGGTGCTGGGACTGCGCCCCTGCTCCCAACACCAGAGCAGCAGCAGCAGCAGTGACGGGGCAGAGATGGAGCTGTGTCCTCCACTGGACACAGCTTCCCCTGGCACAGGGATCAACTGTCTGATCCCTGTGCCTTCAGTCTGGGTGGCGAAGCGGCAGCGGGGAGTGACAGAGCGGCAGCGATGGGGAGCTTTTTGGGCACCAATGGAAAATGTCACCCACGGCGTTTAAACACTGCTGACGTTCGGGAACCAAACATGGCTCCTGAATCGGCGGCCAATGGGAGACGTCCACAGCGAGCCTATCAGCGCTCGCCGTGCCATACTCAGCCCCGGCGTCTGACATCAGATGCCGCCAGGAGGTCAGAAGAAGGAAGTCCCCCACCAGCAGAGTGCAGTATCGCTCCGGAAGTAGAAAGAAGAAGACAAAGCTGGAGGAAGAAGATGGCGAAGGCGGCCAGAAGTGTTCCGGTGGCCGCAGAAGAGGCCAGAAGATGCCGGGATTAAGAAAAAAAGATCTCCAGTGTCTTCTGCAAGAGGAGAAGAAGCGGCGCTGCCGCTGGCCAGGATGGGCCAGTGGCAGAAGGATAGATGATGGTGGCTCCTGGAGAGGCCAGTGGGGGTGGCAAGCAAAATAGCTAACAAAGCTCGCCCCCACTGCCTCTCCAAATGACAGGTAGGCGGCCCTTAAGCCACCTACACCACCCCTCCCTAGACCACCGAGGGTTCGGGCACTAGGCCCGTAGGCAGAGTTAGGCCCTTCCGGCCTGCGGGCACTGTTGTCGGGCCCGGGGATATTAAATTGTCGGGCCCCCCTGAGGGGCCCTTCAGGCCCGTAGCCCCCCTGAGGCCCTGCACCAGGCATTAGTCCCGTGGCCCATATAGCCAGGCGCTAGGCGATTGGGCTCATCTAGCCAGGCCCCCAGGCCTGTGCCTCTTACCAGGCCTCCAGCCTGTGCAGCCATTTTAGGCCTCCTGTGGCATGTGCAGTCATTTTAGGCCTCCTCAGGCCAGTCAGCCATTTTAGGGATTGAACCTTCTATTTAGGCATCTTAAGGCCTAACAAATACTTGGACCAAGGGTGATTTTCATCCTCTCCTGAAGGGTCCAGCCTCTGGCAACAGTGGGCTTTGCGGCAGCTCTTCCCAGGGCCAGGATTGAGTAAGGAAAAGGGAACAACTGTTCCCTACATATTGTCGCGAACAGCTATTCGTGGGCAAGGGCGGCTGTAGGTAAAAGTGAGGATAGGTAAGCAGCAAGTAACCTCCCTCTATATACGGGTTCTGTCATCTTATCTTATTGGTTATATGTTTGGTATAGTTAGTGTTGTGTTGACATGTTAGTCAATGGATGTTTAGACGTATTAGTCTTTGGTGTTTAGGCATAGTAGCCCTTAAGGTTTCAAAGTATTAGTTAACTAGCGTTTACATAGTATTGTTGAGGCGAGCGTAGTTTAGTCAGCACTGTGCTAGAAAAGGTTGTAGGACAGGGAGGTTGTGTTTTCATGCTGGACATCTCTCCCTATGTATGTGCACAGATGAGATGTGCCCAATTTCTTGTAGCACATTTTGTAGCACATAAACTCTCTAAAATAGCATGTAAATCCTTCTGTCTAATGGTGACATGCAGCCAATGGGGCAGACCTATTAAGTTTGGTGAAGAGTTAAAGTGGAGAAAAAGTGGAAGGATATAACGCACCAGCCAATCAACTCCCAACTGTCATTTTTCAACTTCTTTCTCCCCATGTCAAGGATCAGCTCCCCCAAATATGGACATACAGCCTGCTGCTTCTCCAGCTACCAGCTCTCGTCTTTATTGACTTATGCCGAAACAAACCATTCATCGTGTGTCAGGGCCTGTGCCAAGTCATCACCTACGGACTACTGTGCTTTGCCTCCAGTTTCCAGGCCATGCAGTGGCTTCAGGTTACATCAGCCATGGTCACTGCATGTGAAGTTGCTATCTTTTCTTATGTATACACTGTGGTGACAGCTGACTGTTGGCGTTTCTGCAATGGAATCTACCAATGATGTATGCAGCGGTCAGCTTCACATAAAAGATGGTCACAGGTGTTACCTTGCAATCAGATAGGATGAGTCTTGTAAAGGTATAACTTCTTTATGTATAACTGAGTAACAGGATCAATATAACATTACATAAGATCAGCATTCAGTGGTATCTTGTTCACACAAGATGTCTGCTACATGTGCTTCTCCATTCCTTCTCTTAAGACAACAACAAACAGGAAACATCAGAGAGATACAGGATTATAACAGCAGACAAACAATACATATGACAGTATATCGCCATCTACTGTCCCTCCAGTGTACATACACATGTATATGCATATGAGTGAAACCCACAGTCTGTTGCACATATTCCAACACTCACCAGTATGACAAGGCCTTTATCTGATGTAGAACATATAACTTGCTGGGATGCACCATAGGAGCTCTGGGTGGTCAGCTCATGGTGACATATGGCCACTTCTCCTACTACCACCTGAACATTATTTTCTTGGGAAGTGCATCAGTGGCTTTTATCATCGCCATTTTCTTGTCCATGCCCAGCATGAATGAGCCAAGTTCGGAATGTTTAAATGACCAGATCAAGCATAAGTGCAGGAACGCTGTGCACTGCTGCTGCAAGGTGGTGGTCAGGTTCCTCAAGCAGCAATGGCAGGACATCTGTGAGTGCTGTACTTCCAACACCAGATACTGGTCTATATGGTGGTGACTTGTGACAGTTGGCTCCCACCAGGCGACAGGTGCTTCCCAGGCACTCTGGGAACATCTCATAGAAAACTCAGACAGCGTCTTTCTGCTTAGCGGAGATATGGAAACGGTAGCAGCGGTGCTAGGTAAAAAATAGATTACACTTTGTGGGTAATTCTGTGTCTCAATCACCCTAATCTATACCACACCCACATTGACCAGGGAGGGTAAGATCTTAAGCCCCATACACACTAAGCGATTTTAATGACGATATCACTCATTTTGGCCTGGAGCGATATGGTTCATAATATCTTTCAGGACATATGCTCAATATCGTTAATGATACCAGATGATGGGGGGGACTCACAACTGCCCCCCCCCCCCCAATGCTTGCGCCGGGCGGGCTGCAGGAACATCCCCAAAAACTGTGACGTTCCCGCGGGCGGTTGGGAGGTATGTTTTCTCACATGTGCATGTAACACAGTGATATATGTCTGGTCACACTCCTATGACTTACACTAGCCACTGTATCACCATGTCCTGTGCTATATAACTGATGCATGTCCCACTCCTAACCTAGGATGAACACATACCTCCCAACTTGTGTCCGGATGAAATAGGGACACTCGCGCGGCGAAGCCGCGCGAGCGTCCGAAAAGGGGCGTATGCAAATGATGGCGCGGCTTATGCTAATTAGCCGCGACCTCATTTTCATACGAGAATAGACGCTGTGCGCATGCGCACAGCGTCTATTCTACTAGATTGGGGGGTCTCCCAACTGCCACCCCCCCGCAGACAATGCCTGCCGCGGGTGGGACAGCGGGACAGGACCCGAAAATCGGGACTGTCCCTCTAAAATCGTGACAGTTGGGAGGTATGTGAACATCGCTGTGACAGTCACTAGGAGCAGATACACTTTTGTGTTTGGGTTGAACTTTGCATCCAATCTGCTGAGAGATCTTGTGACTCATAATAACTGGTCTCAATCTGGGGATCTATGATCAGGTAAGGAACACCCACAATGCATGTACAAACTATTACAGGCATTATTATGTTCTGCAAAAAAAAGTATAAAAATCTAGGTAATGATGGAGAAATCTCTGATTGTCCAGCATTAACTTTTTAACAAAACGGCACAATCTCCCACAACAGCCAGTCTGCAGAGAAAACGCCAACTTCTTGGCTTATCGCTGTATAATAGGCCCCAGTCTACTTATTACAGATATACTGTATATTATTAAATTATAATCTCTCTGCTAAAACCAGAACTTTACATTTCATTATATTGAATTTTCTCTAGTCTTCTTCTTTCATTTTGTCTCCTGCAACTGCTATTATAACATACTGACAGTGATTTCCATCAGCATCACAGTCTGGTCACTGATTGACAAAAGGCAGAAAAGCAGCAGTCCCCCAATACCTGTGTAGTGATGTGCCCCTGTGCTGGGACTGCTCCCCTGCTCCCAACACCGGAGCAGCAGCAGTGACGGGGCAGAGATGGAGCTGTGTCCTCCACTGGACACAGCTTCCCCTGGCACAGGGATCAACTGTCTGATCCCTGTGCCTTCAGTCTGGGTGGCGAAGCGGCAGCGGGGAGTGACAGAGCGGCGGCGATGGGGAGCTTTTTGGGCGCCAATGGAAAATGCCACCCACGGCGTTTAAACACTGCTGACGTTCGGGAGCCAAACATGGCTCCTGAATCGGCGGCCAATGGGAGACGTCCACAGCCAGCTTATCAGCGCTCGCCGTGCCAGAAGGATAGATGATGGAGGCTCCTGGAGAGGCCAGTGGGGGTGGCAAGCAAAATAGCTAACAAAGCTCGCCCCCGCTGCCTCTCCAAATGACAGGTAGGCGGCCCTTAAGCCACATACCCCACCCCTCCCTAGACCACTGAGGGTTCGGGCACTAGGCCCGTAGGCAGAGTCAGGCCCTTCCGGCCTGCGGGCACTGTAGTCGTGCCCGGGGTTATTAAATTGTCGGGCCCCCCTGAGGGGCACTTCAGGCCCGTAGCCCCCCTGAGGCCCTGCACCAGGCATTAGGCCCGTGGCCCATATAGCCAGGCGCTAGGCGATTGGGCTCATCTAGCCAGGCCCCCAGCCCTGTGCCTCTTACCAGGCCTCCAGCCTGTGCAGCCATTTTAGGCCTCCTGTGGCCTGTGCAGTCATTTTAGGCCTCCTCAGGCCAGTCAGCCATTTTAGGGATTGTACCTTCTATTTAGGCATCTTAAGGCCTAACAAATACTTGGACCAAGGGTGATTTTCATCCTCTCCTGAAGGGTCCAGCCTCTGGCAACAGTGGGCTTTGCGGCAGCTCTTCCCAGGGCCAAGATTGAGTAAGGAAAAGGGAACAACTGTTCCCTACATATTGTCACGAACGGCTATTCGTAGGCAAGGGCGGCTCTAGGTAAAAGGAAGGATAGGTAAGCAGTAAGTAACCTCCCTCTATATACGTGTTCTGTCACCTTATTGGTTATATGTTTGGTATAGTTAATGTTGTGTTAACATGTTAGTCAATGGATGTTTAGACATATTAGTCTTTGGTGTTTAGGCATAGTAGCCCTTAAGGTTTCAAAGTATTAGTTACCTAGCGTTTACGTAGTATTGTTGAGGCGAGCGTAGTTTAGTCAGCACTGTGCTAGAAATGGTTGTAGGACTGGGAGGTTGTGTTTTCATGCTGGAGTGAGTACTCTTTACGTTTGTCTGTTTTCCCTTCCCTTGAGGAGGGGACTGCATACGGACGTGTAAGTCCTTTAACTAAATACCTAGGTGTGCGAGTGCCAATAGATGAAACTGGGTTTCCAATGATGACCATTCACTCAGCCGGTGAAGGTTGCGGCCACCCGTAATCCCCCACATTCAACCCGCTGTGCGTTGAACTGTGGAGCCTTCTTAACCCCAATTTTGTTCCTGACAGTACGGGCAAAGAATACCTGGAGGGAAGACCATCGTGTCCAGGTGCTGGAGTTTACCAGGAATGTACTTCATCACGGCCTGAAGGTGAGAGGTTTCGGCGCAGGTAAGTGGTCAGTATACACCTGCACGGCAGCAGGCACCACATTGCTCTGCCACAACAACCCTCTCACACCTGAGTAGGATGTCCATGCTCAGTTAGGCCCTTGCACAAAACTAGGGTCCCTTCCAGTGGGCTGGAAGCTTAAAGGCTTTGATTAAAAATGGTAATTCTTGCACCACTGAGTTACCGTGCTACAAACACCAGAGCAGAGAGCGACGCCCCAGACAGGAATGATGACCTGCATGGGTTTTGAAAGGTACCGGGTGCTAGAATGAACACTAGATCAAGATACCTTAGGTGTTATTTGCTAAAGGGTCTGTTCCTATGTTTTTATGAAAAGGATTGGAAATCACCATGTCTGAGATACCGCATTTTGAATTATTTTAAATAAAAAATAGTTTTTTTATCAACAGTGGTATTTATATAAAAACAATTGTATATTATGAGGAAAATAGCGCACTTTCCATTTTCCTATCATATATATATATATATATATATATATATACTAGGTGATTCATCGCGCCCTACGGGCGCTCTTCACACCGGCGTAAGGGGCTACGCCCCTTAATTTGTGAACATTTGTATTGTGAGAAATATGGTTAGAATTGTATGAAAGATGCCCTGTATTGCAGCTTCTGGCAGTGGGTGAGGGTCCAGCGTGGCAGCACAGGAGTACCGGACGGTGGCCCTGAGTCAGTGTCTCCTCCTACTGGGTGGGAGTTAGGGTGCATGAGAGCAGGAGGCTGGGATATGAGGCATGATAGGGGTATGTGGGCAACACAGCGTCAGCGATTACCCAGTGGTGGAAGTTACGGTTCAGGAGAGCAGGAAGCTGGGTAGTGATAGGGGTGTGTGGGCATACGGGGGACTAAAGAGGGTGGTGGACACTGTGCAGCTTCTGCCAGTGGGTGAGGGTCCAGCGTGGCAGCACAGAAATACAGGAGTCAGTGTCTCCTCCGACTGGGTGGGAGTTAGGGTGCATGAGAGCAGGAGGCTGGGCGGTAAAGCATGATAGGGGAATGTGGGCAACACAGGGTGAGCGGGTCTCCACTGGCGGAAGTTACGGGGCAGGAGAACAGGAGGCAGGGCAGTGTCCTCCCACATTGATGGCAAAAGTATTCAACATCGGCCATAAACCATCGATTATTTGAAAATCATTGATGGTCGATGGGCATCCCTAGAACTGGAGGAGGGTGGGGGACAGTATGCAGCTCCCGGCAGTGGGTGAGCGTCTCCTCCCACTGGGAGGGAGTGAGCGTGCATGAGAGCAGGAGGCTGTATAATAGTGGTATGTGGGCAAGACATTGATAAAAGTTGTGGCGCTGGTGCAGAGGGCAGTGGGGAAACCTGCAGTGCGGCAGCCAGGGCCGAATTTCCCACCTAGGGGCGGTACCTGCTTGTGGTGGAACAGGATCCCCCATTGTCACGGGGGTACGTGTAATGCGGGAGTGGGGGCCACGGTGGTCCGCTGGGGGGTGGAATTGCCGGAAGGGGGTCTGGGGGGTCTGCAAATTGCGGGAGGGGGGGTGGTGTGTGGGGATCCGCGGTTAGCGGGAGGGGGGGGGTCCGCAAATCGTGGGCGGGGGCGCGGGGGGGCTTGAATCGTGGGAAGGGGGGTCCGCAAATTGCGGGAGGGGGGTTGTCGGGGTTAGTAAATTGCGGGAGGGGGGGTTGCGGAGGTCCGTGAATTGCGGGAGGGGCGCGTGGGGTGCCGTGAGTCAAGGGGGGGTGGTGCGGGGGTCCGTGAATCACGGGAGGGGTCATGAATCGCAGGAGGGGGGGGTCGTGGGGGGGCTGCGAATCGCAGGAGGGGGGGTGTGGGGGGTTGCCGTGAATTGCATGAGGGGGGCGTGAATCAAGGGAGGGTGGGCGCAGGGAGGGGCATGAATCGCGGGAGGGGGGGTCGTGGGGGGGTTCCGAATTGCAGGAAGGGGGGTATGGGGGGTGCCGTGAATTGCGTGAGGGGGGCATGAATCGCGGGAGGGGGGGTCCCCGAATGTGTGAATTACGGGGCGGTCGCAAATCGCGAGAGGTGCCGAGGGGGCCCGCAAATCGCGGGAGGGGGGGCGCTACGGGGGGTTTCGTGAATCGCGGGAGGGGGGGTCGTGGGGGGTTGCGAATCGCAGGAAGGGGGTGTGGGGGGTGCCGTGAATTGCGTGAGGGGGGCATGAATTGCGGGAGGTGGGGTCCCCGAATGTGTAAATTAGGGGGCGGTCGCAAATCGCGAGAAGTGCCAAGGGGGCTCGCAAATCGCGGGAGGGGGGCGCTACGGGGGGTTCCGTGAATCGCGGGAGGGGGCGGCGCGAATTGCGGGAGGGGGGTCGCAAATCACAGTAGGGGGGGGTGCCGTGAATCGCGGGAGGGGGGGTCGTGGGGGGCCCTTTTAATGCCGGGAGGGGGGGTCGCAGGGGTCCCGCGAATCGCGGGAGGGGAGGATGCAGGGGTCCTGCGAATCGCGGGAGGGGGCTCGCGGGAGGGAGGGGTCGCTGGGGTCCCGCGATTTTCGGGAGGGTCGCGGGGGTCCCGCGTTTCGCAGGAGGGGGTGGTCGCGGAGGTCCAGCGAATCGCGGGAGGGGGTGGTCGGGTCTGGGACGGATATTAGACAGCACTTACATCGACAGCCATTACATCGACACCATTCGTTCGACAGCTCAATAGGTCGACATGGTTTTAGGTCGACATACCATTAGGTCGACATGTCATTATGTCAACAGCTCATTAGGTCAACAGCTCTCTAGGTCGACAGCTCATTAGGTCGACATGTTTTTAGGTCGACACTGCCATTAGGTCGACAGAGTCTATGGCGACAGTCAAAAGGTCGACATGGGTTTTTTCACTTTTTTTTGGGCCGAAATGTCGACACAGTTGACATGGACACAGTTTGAAGTGTACCGCAGCCGTTTGCTATGATTCGGGCACACTATTTTATTCTCTCACCACGCCCTAGTGGATAGTAGGGCATGAAATACCGCCTGTCGGCACATGTCGGCTCAATAAACAGTGAAAAAACACATGTCGACCTTTTGACTGTCGACATAGACACTGTCGACCTAATGGCAGTGTCGACCTAAAAACATGTCGACCTAATGAGCTGTCGACCTAATGAGCTGTCGACTTAATGAGCTGTCGACATAATGACATGTCGACCTAATAGTATGTCGACCTAAAACCATGTCGACCTATTGAGCTGTCGAACTAATGGTGTCGATGTAATGGCTGTCGATGTAAGTGCTGTCTAACAATAGTCCGGATACCGGGGTGGTCGCGGGGGTCCCGCGAATCGCGGGAGGGGGGGTTCGCGGGGGTCCCGCGAATCACGGGAGGGGGGGTCGCGGGGCTCCCGAGACTCGCGGGAGGGTGGAAAGCGGGGGTCCCGCGAATCGCGGGAGGGGGGGTGCGGGGTCCCGCGAATGGTGGGAGGGGGGGTCACAGGGGTTCCGCAAATCGCGGGAGGGGGGGTCGCGGGGGTCCCGCGAATCGCGGGAGGGGGGTCGCGGGGGTCCCGCGATTCGCGGGAGGGGGGTCGCGGGGGTCCCGCGATTCGTGGGAGGGGGGGTCGCGGGGGTCCCGCGAATCGCGGGAGGGGGGGTCGCGGGGGGGTCCCGCAAATCGCGGGAGGGGGGGGTCGCGGGGGTCCTGGCAGAGGGTAGGGATGTGCAGGAGTAATGGTGGATGGTGGCTGTGGAGTAATGGTGGATGGTGGGCGTGTACTGTAGCCCTGGCTGGGCGGGGGGAGGTGATGTCAAGGGGGTGGAACGTCATACACATGAAAGTGAAACTGTTCTACACAGGAACGTTCTCCACAGGGGTTGAGTGACAGATCTGGCTAAATATATAAGAGATATATATATATATGATAGGATATTTTCTGCCTGACGACGAAGGATTAAAGACTTCGAAACGTTGCAAATTGGTTGAGTCTACCTGTACATTTATTTGCTGAGTGCCACTCCCGCAACCTTTCTCTCTCTCTCTCTCTCTCTCTCTCTCTCTCTCTCTCTCTCTATATATATATATTTATTTATGTATGTATATCTATATTTATATATATATATATATATATATATATATATGAACTTAACTCCGTCCCCAATGTTAGGAAAAGTAAAGGACCAGCGCCATAACTGCGCCAATCCCACCCCATTGTCTGCCCATTTATTCAGGGTTCAAGAATCAGCTGGAGGCAGCACCATAGGTTCCCATTCAACTAAAGGGGTTTCCCCATAGCCAGTGGATACAGAGCCGACTACAGGGTATTCACAATGCCAGCTGCCAGTGTATTAGATTCAAAAACAGAGCAGAGCAGTCCTATACATTATCAACTTAGTGTTCACAAAACAAGAATGTGCATATCACATACGGCATGAGTGACATGTAAAGACAAGGATCCTAAGTTGCGAAGTCGAATCTGAGGGTGTGGTAATACCAAAGCCACTATTGTGCCAGCCTGGTGATACAGTCACAGCTGGTTAAATGTGGCTAGGGTGACAGATTTTTTGACCGCTGTGGGCAGGTATATAATAATAATAATAATTTTATTTATATAGCGCTCTTTCTCCAATAGGACTCAAGGCGCTTAACAGATAGAATGAATGTAATACAGTACAGAAAAGCTTTTCATAAACAACACTTAAGGGACTGAAGGAAACGCTTGAGTAAATAGGAAAGTCTTGAGTCTGTTTTTGAAGCATTCTAGAGTGGGGGTCTCTCGAACTGTGAGGGGAAGTGAGTTCCATAAAGTCAGAGCGGAATGGCTAAAAGCTCAACCCCAAGATGAATTACGGGAGATCCTAGGTACTGCTAAAAGTCCTTCATCTACAGACCGCAGTAATCGGGTGGGACAGTATGGAATCAGAAGGGCTTTGAAACTCAATAGATTGATCTTGAAAATTATTCGCCATTTTATTGGCAGCCTCGTGAAGGGAGTAGAGAAAGGGAGTAATGTGGCTAGAGCGGGTGTCAGTCCAGTTGGGTGGCTGTGCTGCTGTCTTGTCCTTTGATGTTAAGGTCCAATCATAAGGACCTCTGTTTTATCAGGATTTAGTCTCAGCCAACTGGCACTCATCCATTCCTGGAGCTCAGCTAGACAGCCATTTAGGGTTGCTATTGGGTTTACAGTGCCGGGAGCAAAGGACAAGTACAGCTGTGTGTCATCTGCATAGCAGTGGTAGACAAGGCTATGGCGCCTAATTATTTCACCCAGTGGCAGCATGTACACTGCAAAAAGCATGGGGTATAATATAGAACCTTGTGGGACACCGCATGGCAATGGCACGGATGAAGATCAGTTTACTCCAGATGAAACTCTCTGTGACCTGCCAGCAAGAAATGATTTAAACCAGCTTAGTACTGTGCCATCCAGTCCACAGAAATTTTTTAGCCACTCAATCAGAAGCCCATGGTCCACAGTATCAAATGCTGCAGAGAGATCCAGAAGGATTAAGATTGAACAGTCACCTCTGTCTCTTGCCATCAGAGGATCGTTTAGCACATATACCAGGGCTGTTTCAGTGCTAGGTATAGGTGGGACAGAGTTGTCAGTGTATCTGATACAGCAACAACTACATCGCAGTATAGACCAGACTGGGCGCTGCCATGCTGATTAGCCTCTGGTTCCTGTCTGCCCTCTGTCTTACTCTTACTTACTATATTCACCCATTGGTTCCACACGTATAAGCCTGTAACTGAGGAATCTTCAATTGGTTCCACACGTATTTGCTTTGAAATTTGTAGAAGGTGCAATGGAATCCATTCCTAGGTGCCCAAATGTCCGCCTGGTGTTAATGCAATCCAGGTGCCTCAATGACCTTGTATGGTCCACAGTGGGATGACATGCCCCTATCCTCAATAATAGTCCATCAATGAGGTGCTGGTGGAATTAGACTGTTGAACTGTCCAGAGAGTGCGGGCAAAATTGGACTGTGGACTTTGAATGTTCAGAAGGTGGGTATGCTACCCTGGTTCTGAGAGTCTTGAGGGCTGGTCTGGTTCCAATGGCGAGAATAGTTCAAAATTTGCACAAGCTTAGTGAGTTGAAGGGTGCACAGGTGTGATGGGTGGATCCAAAAGGGATAACTTTTAATGCGTTTCACTGCTTACCTGCAGATTTTTTTGAACCTTTGAAAACCACGTCAGCAAATTACAGCTGTTTTACAATTGATTAGTCTCTATGAGATTTTATGTATATTATTATTCATTATATATTATTTTTATCCATTATCAATTAATTTATAAAACTTAAATTGTTTTCATTTTCATTACCGGTGTTTAGCGCTGTCACATATTGTTTTTTTCCTGTATACCTTTTGACTGGGGGATTTACTACTCCTAGTACATTGTAACAGCAGCTTCTTGGCACACCAGCTCAACACAGAGAGCCCTCATTATATCGCTTGATATAAATTTTCTGCTCATGCTCCTTAGTCGCAATGGTGGAGATGCAGTCAATCAGTAGTAGCCAATCAGTCTCCGAACTACAGTTTGGTAAGAGGGCCACATTGGAGTAGGTGTTGGGTCATGTTTGATGTTTTGACCTTAGTTTGGACGCTCCTGTTGTAAATAGTTTATAAAAGACCTGAGGGTAATTCCAGCATGGACATAAATTAACCAAATTATGAATCATTTAAAATGATAGCGCATGGTATAGAGAGTACAGGTAAATGAAGGGAAGACGAAGGCTCGTGCTCCAAACTGGGACACTGAAACACAAACCAATGGAAACGGTAACCACTTGTATGGAGTAAATAGCTTAAACAAACAGTGTTAGGCTGGCTGCACAACTGAGCGATGGCCAATGGTCCCGATGGCTGGGCAGAATTCCCTACGGCCTGGACCATGCCCACCAGGGAGAGTTAATGAAGGATGGAATGATCGCTGTTCCGTCCTTCAATAATATGCACCTGATCGCATGCAATATCTTTCGATTGGCCGTGCAGCACGGCCGACCAGAAGACATAACATGCAACCCGTGAGAGCACGAACTAGCACGTACCCGCTAGACGACATGCATGATTGGTCATGCGGAAATGACAAATCATATACCAAAGATTTATCATTCTAAGGAGTTGGAGGATATCAGATTAAAGTCTCCACAGAGGATCAAAGGGTTGGATAATCTAGGAGTAAGGGAGGCAATGCGTTTTTGAAAAATGTATACGTTGGGGGCGTATATATGGCAAAATACTGTAAGTATGGTTTTGAATGGATCTTGAGAGAAACAACGAGAAACCATCTTTCAGGATCAAGTACATTGTCAATTACTTCATGAGGGATACCACTTTTAATAAGGATAACAATGATATGGGCTTTAGAGGAGAAAGGGCTAGAGCCTAATACCCAGCCACACTAACGTATTGAGTTTCTCAACTTCTGAGAGGACCAAATGGGTTTCCCATAAGAAAGCTAGGTAGATACCTTTCTTGTTTAAGCACATGAGGATTTTTCTTCTCTTCACATGGGAATTGAAACCGCCAACGTTCAACAAACCATTGTTTAAATCTGACATAATCGCATGTGGAGAGTGTAAATACGCATTGTTGTCTGAAAAATGAAAAGGAGGTTATGGAGGAAGAGGGAAGAACATTGAGGGAAAAATACACCACACAGGGGAGACATAGAACAGACAAGGACAGAAACATATAAATTCACCATCACGATATCACTATAGGTTAGAAAAGAATGAGAGAAAATTGTGAGGTACAGTGATATCAAGCTTCTGGCTTAAATTTAAAACTGTAAACAATAAAAAATGAAGACGTAACAAGGATCCGAACAGAATATAATAAACCATGGAGGAGAGCTCTGCAAGACTAACCAAAGTTGTTATGCTGGCCATACATATGCAGTTTGATTGTCAGATCTCGCTGGTGGAAACAAAAACCTGGTGACCTGAATGACAGTTTTCCAGCATTTCAAAGCAAATGGTCAACTGTAATTTGCTCTCATCCATTACCAGGTTTTTGTTCCAACCAGCCAGATCAGACAATAAATCTGTAGTTGTATGGCCAGCTTAACATAAATAAATAGTACAATATGGGGCCGATTCAGGATCGCCCGTAGCGATCCAAATTCAGCCCCTTCCGATGATAGGGATTTGTGCATGCGCATGTGCATACCCCGACAGCCAACGGCTTCTGCGGAGAGGGAGGGTCAGAGGCAGACACTGGACAGGACCAGGGGAATAGCCAATGTTTTATGGGCATCAGCCTGCTAGGGGCGGACAGCTGATGTCACATGACGTCAGCCGCCCGCCCCGCCTTCGTCCTAGCGCACATAAATAGCAGTCAGTTCAGACTGACTTTTATTTGTGAAGGCAGGAGAAATCATTCGATGGTCATCAACCATCGAATGATTTCTCCTGCTAGCGGTTGCATGCGAGGGGATGTGTTCTTGTTACACTGGGGCAGATGTATTAAGCCTGGAGAAGAGATAAACAAGAGATAAAGTGGCAGGAGATAACGCACCAGCCAATCAACTCCCAACTGTCATATTTCAAACACAGCTGATTGGCTGGTGCATTATCTCCTTCCACTTTATCTCTTTGCCAGGCTTAATACATCTGCCCCAATGTTACTGTCGGGATCCCGACTGTCAAAACCCTATACCACACCCAGGTTGCTCAAACTCCTCAAGAAAAAAAGTTAAAAATCAAACCTAAAAAAACAAAACTGCACATGGGTTAAAGTTCATTTAGACAATAAAAAACATTTATTAATACTTTAGAATCAGGGTAAAGAGGAATTACAATGTAATCATATTGTCACAATAAGGCCTTGGTAATTCCACTATGGAATATAAAAAACAATAAAACTAAACACAAAATAACAATAATATAAAACCTAATAGTTCCACAAAAGCATACAGAATTAATAGCGCTTTTATGCAGTAGCAGTATAACAGTGTTATTTGTTAGTATGGGCAAGCGTAGGATTAGCTGAATATATCCATATTAGTTGGCATTTGTAATGAAATCCTGTAATAGCAGATATTATACTGCAAGCTGCTAATTCATAAAAATAATTAGTGAAGTTGTTAGTTCCAATGAAAAAGCATGTAGTTGAACTGATTGTTTAGTTGTTATGTCTGCCCAGACAATATACAAACAGTACCCTGCAGATTGACACAGAGTAATATGTCACATATTTCCCAGTTGCTGGTGCTTAATAACCTTGAAAAAGCAACTTTATCCGTAGTTGGAATTTGATAGATCCTGGAGCTGTGTCCACTGTAAGTAGAAATTGGTGGTTGTGGCCGAAGAGCCCAGCACACAGGGTTAATTGCGGCCACAGCTCTGAAGGGGTTAGCCGTCTGCGCTGCGGCACCATTTTGGACAAGGGCACTTGACATGTTTTTAACTGTATGAGCAGCACTGAGCTGGGACTACACCATATATTTTGTATATTGTATTGAGGAATGCATTCTAAACTTAAAATGCACTTTGCACATTTCTGGAGGAAGGAATTTAGCAGTCTTTGTGACGAGGAAATGGGGGGATGCTAAATAGTCCTTTTGCTAATGTCTGGGGAATGACACAGCACTGCAGGTAGCAGGCTTTGTGTCTGTAGTTCCTGTGTAAAAGTGTTATTAAGGAGCCCAGCACGTAAAAACGGGAGCGGTACATCTGTCAGAACAGAATTAGGTCTACAGTCATTAGGTCGCCCCCGGAAGGTCGACTGGCCCCAAGGTCGACAGGGTTAAAGGTCGACATGGGTCAAGGTTGACATGACTTTCGGGGTCGACCTAATGACTGTCGACCTAAGTCTGATCTGACAGATGACCGTTTCCCGTAAAAACACATATTGTAAATTATATGTGCAGGCACTGAGCTGGGACTACACGTCCCATGCTGCAGTGCTGCAGGGGGATTAAGCCTGTGTAAGACAATGTATAAAGTGTACAATGTATTTAACATGTGGTGTGTGGCTTTGGAGCCTGTGCAGTGCACAGGCTCAGTGTGTACAATGTAACACATGTGTGCTTTAAATTTATTTTAAAGAAAAAGTGCACTTACTGTAGTTGTTATGTCCCAGGGGGAATCCAGAGTCCTGTGTGGGCAACAGGTTTCCCCCCCAGTCTTTATCCCAAAAACTGAATATTTTCCCAGACAGGGAAGGTAGCAGGGAACATTAGCTTTCTACCATCTGAGTGGTTCCCTGGGGCTCCATGGGGCTCTCCGTCGGCAGGCAGAAGACCCGGGCAGGGGATCAGGGCTGCCCATCTCTGGAGCTCACGTCTGGGCTAGAGGTGTTCAGCTGGTCCCCTGACAGGCTCCTGGAAGTAGGTTTTGGAGGGAAACCTTCCCCCTAGCCAGACAGACCGGCACCTGGATGGTACCTGGCCATCCCAGGTGGGCTATGGCTCAGAGGAGTAACCACTCCCCTCTGTCCATAGGGGTCAATACAGAGTGTGCATGTGCCCAATGCATGCTCGTCTCTGGCACTTAAGCTGATTGGTTGGAGACCACAGGGTGGGTTTACCCCCTGTGGTAAAGTGTATTGGAGTTGCATAAAAGGAGGGCTGCTGCCCTGTGTAAAATTGTACTTCTGCCTGACTTCAATACTGTAACATCATCTGTATTCTGTGCCTCCTAGAGAGATCTAGGAGAGGGCTCTTTTAAGAGCTTATATTTGAGCAAATACAACTTCTATTGCCTCAAGACGACCGCTTTCATCTTGCGACCAACAGAATTACTGCACTAATTCCGTTTTCCGGCTGTACTGGGTATAGCGTCCAGCATCTCTGAGTTCCGCTCTGCCAGCTACCGAAGCAGAGGTCTGGTCCATGACCAGTGGGGAACCAACCGACGCCAGTCGGGGTGTGTTAGCAGCGTGTCTACGCACACACTCCAGCAGGTAATACTCAGGTGCCAGTGTTTGGGCCTGAGGAGGTAACGGTGGTTCCAGGCGTCGCCTAAGTAGCAGCCTGGTAGTGGCAGCAATATCCCCTCCCTCTGCGTAGTGGGCAGAGTCAGTAGCAGGCAGTTACTGATGATAACAGGGAATCCCCTATTTGCCAGGTCCCGTAAGACCAGGAACCGCCATCTGCGGACTCGAAGGGCGTAGCCAGAGCGTAAAGGCAGGCGTCCGGTCACAGTGGTCTTTTGTTCATTGGAATCTGAAAAGTGTTGTGAGTACCGACGCATTTCTCCGCCTGCTTTGCGCTATCAGCGGCTTTCTCAAAGAGATGAAGGAAGACAATGTACTGCGATCGATCTGAATAAGGCCCATACTGTATGCCAACATTTATAACGTAGTAGTATACAATAAGTACATTTTTAGAATTATGTTGTATGGTATTAGAATGATGTTATCCAAAATAAGATACTTAAGAACTTGTGGAGGACTTAAGTAATTGAAAAAGCAACAGCATAATTGATGTAATAATTACTGTACTTCCTCATGCATGTGGACTCTAGACCTGCAATTAAATGTAATACATCTAATGCTGTACTTTCCATTATCTGTTAAACTTTAACTGTATCCTTTTTAAGTAGGTCTTGCACCACGCTCTAATAAGTTAGTCTTCAGCAGACATCAAACATGACGTGCACAGAGAGTTGGACGTCTTGCAATGGGTTCTCTCTGCTGTTGCTTACTCTGTTGGCCATCGCGTTCAACCTGACTCCACTCATTGCTGATTATGTAGAAGATGGGAGACTCTTCTATAGCCCTATTTCATGCTATGAGTGGTGGCTTCCAGGAGTGGTCGGTGGAGGGTTACTTGTGAGTATTACTTAGAAGGACTGAAACCTCTTCTAGCAAAGTAAGAGGAAATATGCTTTGACAATGTATGCAATGAAACAGTGTGGTGGTGGTGGTGGTGGTGGGGGACACTATCAAACCCTATAAAGAGGACTAGTTGGGGACATGCCACTTATAACCAATCAGCTTCTAACTGTCATTTTATAGGAGTTATCATAGATATTTATTACAGCTAAAAGCTAATAGGTTGTTGTAGACAACTTCTCTGCTTGCCCACTTTAGAAGTCTGGGAATAATTTGATCATACTTAAATAAGAAATAATTTAGTGGTAAATTTATGAAGGCTTCTATAAATAAAAAGAGGTAATGTTGCTCATAGCCACTAATCCGATTCTGTCTATTTATTACATTTCCTGTCAAGGCAACGTTCTCACCATCTGTGATCTGGGTTACTTCAAATGCAGTCATTATAAATGGCTTAATTCACAATATTATAAATTTTGCTCCATGAAATAAAATTAGCTATCTTCTATAATTAGCTATTCCTATAGAAAATATAAATATAATTAGTTATGTGTTAATGCACATGTGGGGCTGTCAGGATGCGTGTGCTCCAGTACAAGCAGACAGGCGAGAGGTATTCAGGATCCTTCTCCGAAAGGCAAAGGATAGGCTAATATGAACAATCAACATCCTCAGTAGGTATTAACAACCAACCAATATACAAAAAGCTAAGCTTTAAGGAACCTGATTAAATGAACCGTATTCACAGCACCATTGCCAGCTACTGTGTCTGTGAAAGTTAGCAGGGGTGTCGGCTGGCCTCCCAACAGTCGGGTCTCCGACGGCATTACACTGACGTTGGATTCCGACTGACAGGGGCTATTGTCCCTCGTAGAGATCCACGACCCACGTAGAGAGAGAGTAGAATAGGTGGTAAGGGCAGAGAACCCGCAAGGGGCTTTGTTGTGCTCGCCTCGCTGTCTGGGTCCGGGCAGTCGGAATTCCAATGTCGCACTAATGACTGTCGGAATCCCCAACAGTCCCTGTCGGCATGCTATACCATAAACCCATAGCAGATATCTCTAATGCATAGTTGCCCACTGCTTTCCACTTTGCCTGGCATGCCTCTCAATTAAAGTATATTGGTGTTGTTCTAACTAGAGATCGATCCCAACAATACTCAGGCGCTATCAAATTAACCAATAATACTTCAAAATGAATTAAACAACCAGCTTCAAATAAAAATTATGCCTGTGAGGGAATATAAAAATTTAAAAAGACGAACCGATGGCAATATATAGCTATATATATATATATATATATATATATATATATATATATATACACACGTAATATTACTGCGCTGTATACCAATGGTTTTATTATATAAAGTTATATACATTCAAATTAATTTTGTTGGTTATTGATGTATTTAATAAATATATAAAGTAAAATAAATATACAAGTACGATGTCTGTCCATGTCCATCCTGCTATTGGTATTTGTGGTTAATTTTACTCCGCTCCTGACCAAACTTCACTCAGATTTACAGACCATTTTCTTGGTTTGGGAAGTTGGGTATCGTTAAAATAAACTCCCTTGCAATAATTCTATATTTATTGCAAACCTTGCCTATTAAAGTACCTCTCAAATTGGTTTTGGATGTTCAGTCCCTTATTAGAGCCTTTGTTTGGGGATGGGGGGGGGGGGTAGACCACATTTCAAGCTGGATCTGAAGTAATTTCTATTGAATTGACAATTCCTTCCGGGTATTGATGGTAGTCAATCATGATATGCTGTGGGACTGTAAGAGTTGGACAGCTGATTAGTGGGAGCAAGATTGTCTCTTTCACTGAATTACAGGACAAATAGAATTTACCATAGAGAGTACTGGTGCTATTTACAGGTCCATCGCTTTCTCCAATCGCATGGCCCGTTTTTTGGATCCACCACTTTTTGAACACTTGAGTGGTAGTTTGGCTGCTCCATCACATAATATATGTCTGATTTAGAACCTCAAGTCAGTGGATATTTGTGGCTAGTATATTTCTTCCCCATTTTACTGGGGTGTGGGACCTTGAGTTGGGTGAAGAATTGGGTAAAGTTAAATATGGGAAAATATTTATCATCTTGTGGTAGAGACCCAATATAGGCTTGTAAGCTTGTCACAGAAAAAGAAAACCAAATTTTGCAGCGCTGTTAAAAATAAAAACCAATAACTAGTTGGATTGACTTCACAATTTTTATATAATAAAATATTTTTAAAAAGAATAACACAATTTAATAGGCCATATGGCCACACATGTAATACATAGACTGGTAAAAGTGCATGGGTGAAATAAGCAGAACTCGGATAAACTGAATTACTGTCCGTTCCTATAGTGCCTTGGAATAAATGATAGGACCACCTCTGTATTCAGAGTGGGTTATAGTTACCGTCCTCCTTGCTCAATTTGGGCGGAGAATGGATCCTGATGGAATATAAATTTCCCTTAGTACGTCCAAAAGTCCCTTTTTTGAATAGAGAGTCCTTTAGGTAGGAGTGGGGCTTGCCACTTGATGTTAATGGAGCAGGTAAAGGAGGAATATTCAGTCCTTTCAGGCTGGTTCGGGCAGTTGGAAAAGCAAATATGCTGGGGTCAGTAGTCCGCTTCCGCTTCTGGGGTTAGTGTCCATCTGACGCGTTTCGCTCAAAACAAGCTTTTTCAAAGGTGTAATTACACCTTTGAAAAAGCTTGTTTTGAGCGAAACGCGTCAGGTGGACACTAACCCCAGAAGCAGAAGCGGACTACTGACCCCAGCATATTTGCTTTTCCAACTGCCCGAACCAGCCTGAAAGGACCGAATATTCCTCCTTTACCTGCTCCATTAACATCAAGTGGCAAGCCCCACTCCTACCTAAAGGACTCTCTATTCAAAAAAGGGACTTTTGGACGTACTAAGGGAAATTTATATTCCATCAGGATCCATTCTCCCCCCAAATTGAGCAAGGAGGACGGTAACTATAACCCACTCTGAATACAGAGGTGGTCCTATCATTTATTCCAAGGCACTATAGGAACGGACAGTAATTCAGTTTATCCGAGTTCTGCTTATTTCACCCATGCACTTTTACCAGTCTATGTATTACATGTGTGGCCATATGGCCTATTAAATTGTGTTATTCTTTTTAAAAATATTTTATTATATAAAAATTGTGAAGTCAATCCAACTAGTTATTGGTTTTTATTTTTAACAGCGCTGCAAAATTTGGTTTTCTTTTTCTGTGTATATTTTCAGGTCTGACACACCTGATCTTGTTGCAGCTGCTTTTGAGTTAAGCAGGTCACACCTTGCGCCCCCAGGGGACCCCCCACTTGCTTCTATAGCAAGCAAAGGGACCCCTTTCTTTCCATTTTTGTAAGCTTGTCAATCTGATAGCAATGCCCTTTACTAAAACCCTTCTAGACAGAAGTCCTTATCCTTACTGCTACAATCCTGGGGGAATCCATTCCTATGCATCCTCCATTTGGATATTTATTTTCTTGTCCTGACCCATCTGGATATATATTGTGTCATTTGAACAACGCTGCCAAATCCTTTATCCCTGTATGGTGGAGCTTCTCCTATCTTCCAATAGTACTTGATTGGTTTAATAAAATAAACTTTTTAGAGACACCTGGTTCTGATGGATGGACTTTGAGGATTCTAAGCTTTAAAAACCATCATATCTTTTAATCCCCCCCCCGGTGGCTCCAAGGTTCAAATGCATGTTCTGAATTACACCAACACTTGACATCTAATTCGGATTGACTCTTCTCTCACTTCTATGGCTGCGTCTACACATTGCGTTTTAGCAGAATGCAGTTGAACAGGATCCTGTTTAGCTGTATATATATATCTATGGGAATAGAAATACCAGGGACCCAAGGTATTATGAAATGTATTTAAAGATATTCCATGGAAGCTATGAACCATATGTTATTAATTAATGCTGGTGAAGGGGGAGCAGCAGGTGGTACCCAATGTGTAGCATTTATAAGCTTGGTAGCATTGAAAATGTGGCTACAGAGTTTACTCGCAGACTTTGCGATTCCCTTGAGCAGTTTGCAAAGTGTGGATGGGGTCTTTTGGACTGGACAACAAGAAAACCTTGTTAACAAGAATGACAATGACACCCAGTAGGGTGTAATTACAGGACAGTCCCACCAAACAGGTAGCAATGTACCCTTGTGCCCACAGTGTCTCCAACATAAATCAGAGTATATCGGGAAAATACAATGAAGTTATTAGTAGATATCTGTCTATATACTATAGACTATAGACTGTCTATACAAAATGGCTTAGAAGTTTATTTCCGTATACAAACAAGGACGGGGCACAGGGAATGGATGCAAAATGCAGAGAGTGCTCTTTCTATAATAATGCTCAGTATTTGGCAATTTTTAGTACTGTGCAAGGTCCAACAAGGGAAAAATTAGAGTAGGTAAACATTCTTAGGCTGTTTTTGTGCTGGATATTTCCTTATCCCTTAAATGACCATGACCTTATTACAATAAACACATTAATTAAGGTTTATGTGACTATCAATGAGTTGTGGAATTACTGCATATAAACACATCAATCATCAAAGCAATCCCTATCTGGCAGCTACGTAATAATGTTTAATCATAAAACACATAAATATACAGAACAGTCATCATCAATAATACGAGCTCGGATTAGGCCAATATAAAAACAATAACAGAAAAATGGGGAATAAAAAATAATAATACGATGGACCAAATTCCTGGGATGTTGATATAGGTGTAGAAATGATACACACCCTTTTACAGAGTTCAAGTTGGAATGCATTAGATGCTCCTGGTAGCAAAAGTTCCGGAATAATCCCCAGCATGGGGTGGGATAATTACCCTGTCAGATGTATAGAGTCCGTCTGAGTATTAGTAGGCAAGTTGTTCTCGCTGGGCTGTACAACGGAGGGTACTTATATGTTAGTTGGGCTAAGCTATTTGCTTAGTTTTCCGTGTCCCCTCGCGGGGCTCGCTACGCTCCCCAGGCTTCGGGCTCGGTGGCTCACTGCGCTCGCCACACTATATAATATCAACTCCATACCGACATGGATAGTGGGGGTATGAGCGTAGTAACTATAGTGGGCGCCCAACTAACATATAAGTACCCAACGGAGACAGCAGGGTCCTCAACCACTTGGCTTTGGCCTGAGGAAGGTGTGATTCACATACACTGAAATGCGTTTTCACCCCTGTTCTGGACCAGCACCAAAGCCAAATGGTTGTACAATGGCTGCTATCTCTGTTGTACAGCATTCCTTGAGTACCCGTATATGTGTGTTTAGCAGCATTACCAGTGGTGCAAGTAGAATTTTTTTCTTGGTGGTACTGATGGCCTCCACCAAAAATGGGCGTGGTCATGTGTCATGAGGGGGCGTGGCCACACAAAGCTAGAGGAGTGACTAAATGACAATAGTGGCATGGCATCAGGAGACAGGGAATGAGAAAAAGGGAATGACTGGGGGTGGGTTGGCTTTTGCTTGGGGGAGAGCTGAGCAGCTTGTGTTTACAATTGCGGAGCCTGCTCTTCATGCTGTCGGCGCCGCTGATGCCTGTCAGTGTGACAGGGTAAGTCAGCAGTAGCCGGTAGCTGAATACAGCACCAATAATAACGCTGGGTGGGCGGGCTGCAGATGCATTATATTTAGACTTAATCTAAAAATAGAATTGACTGGGTTAAGGGGTAAGTGGTAAGTGGTACTGCGTACCTGCAAGATATTTCTTACAGGTACTCCGTACCACGCCGTACCCCCTAACTTGCAACACTGAGCATTACAAGGAGAGCTACATGTGTATTAGCCTAGGGCACCTGGAACCTTTAATCAGGCCCTGACCAGTGGTCCCAAGATGGCACCCAACGAAGCTCCACCCCCTCTACTCCTATACATCTAGCATGACAGAGCCCCAGGTCTCAGCAGCTCCGTCATTTTGACGAGCTGTTGACTAGTATGATATTAATATACTGTATGCAAGCATGTCCATGTTGGTGTTTACTTTTAATCTGGTTGATGGGGTGCATACAGAAATAGCCGTTAGCCCTGGATGCACACCTACAGTATGTGATTTCTGGGTATTATCAAATACGTATTGTTTTTATCAATTCTTTCTATAGGTTTTACCAGCTGTTTCAATGAGTTTATCAGCCAGGAAGAAAGGTAGCTGCAATTCCAGAGCAGGGGTAAGTAAGTACACCTTAACTGCACATCTATTTGTTGTCAATTAAATTAAAACGAAGGTGTTAGTGTAAATGTAAAAGCAGGAATCGATTGTATAGGATATATTTTTATCCTATATCAGGCATGTCCAAAGTCAGGCCCGGGGGCCAATTGCGGACCGTGCTGTCATTTCAAGCGGCCCGCTTAAAATTAAAAGCTGCAGGTGTCATTGCCAATACAAAAGAGAGATACCAGTAGGCGCCTCTTGCACACAAGTATAAAATTTATTGAATAAACATATCATGCGAACATTATTAGTACTGTACAAATTAATAAACACAGGATATACACAAGAAGTAGATGTGATAAATAATGAAATAAGGTACTAATGGAACAAATTAATACCAATAAAATTAAATTAAATTAAAATACAAATATTGAAAAGTAAAGAAAAATAAATAAATAAAAATAAAAATAAAAATAAAAATAAAAAATATAAAGAATAAAAAATAATAAATAAATAAAAATAAAAATAGATAAATTGAAAAAAGGGGAAGACAAGGGGGGGAAAAAATTTTTTTTTGGAAGAAAAATTGCGCAGATAAATGTAAAAGTATTATTATTAAAAATGCATGTGCAAAATTAGCAACTGTTTAAAGTGCAATATATAGTTACCAGGTCCTGGTTAATTGGTTTCTTTTCATATGCGCATATGAACCAGGAGATGATGTCCCAATTGGGAGATAAGTCACCACCACTTTGTGGGAATGAAGGAAGGCTGTGAAATGACCCAACAGGGTATTTGTAATCCACAAGGGTTATTTTCCAAAGGGTTGTGAGAAATCAGCAGGATAGATGATATAGCGCTGTAGTCGACACTTGTGTCGATGAGGTCGGCAGCTGTAATCTTGTATAACAAACTGGTTACTCTGCAACAGGTTTGGGTCCGAGATCGTAAGCCATGCCAATTGCCCTGCGTGCTGTGTTAGTTGTTAGTACAGCGGCTGTGCCGGCCAGAAAGCCAAACACAAGCCGCTAAACACTGACGCCGGCAAAGGCTGTGTATCGGTCTCCTGCGCTCCACCAGAGACACGGGGCGGCTGTGTGTTTGCAGGGAATTCGGTGTCTGCTGCCGTCTTCCGTTAACTGCCACTGCTGCGCCCGTACGTGATTACCAGGGACCGAGGACGGGTGAATATAGTGAGACTCTGGAATTGAGTATTTACCTCCAGGTCCTCTGGTTCAGATGGCGGCAGCAGGGCTCAGGTCCAAGACGCGTTTCGCCGCACTACGGCAGCTTTTTCAATTGGGGATAAGAGGTGCAGCTATGTGGGCCGGTTTTATACCTTGATTTTGTGCACAGGTGTGTGTGGCCAGTTGTCTATGGCTACACAATTAGCAGCTTCATTACGGTGTTTCACTTTAAAGCTCAGCTGCAGCAATCATTACAGCTTTCCTATTTTGCTGTTTACTGCACAAATAACGATCAGTTCTGTTAGCACATGCTTGCATATATAATATATGCATATAATCACAATAAAAATAAAAATAAAATCGACAGGAGAATATTAGAAAAAATTATTAATAAAAATAAAAATAAAAATAAAGATAAAAAATAGAAATAAAAATAAAAATAAAAATAAAAATAAAAATAAAAATAAAATTAAATAAAAATAACTATAAAGATAATAATGCAAATAATAATAAAAATACAAGTGAATATAAATATAGAGATAAAAATAATAAATCAGTTATAATTCTGCAAGTACAGAATACATTTTGGGACAACACTATATAGTATAGCAAATCCAATTGCTGGTACACATAGGTTTTATAGTGTATACAGACATTTCCAGGGGCAGGCATTGCATTTCTCATTATATTTCGATGTGTCTTTAAGATACACACTTCAAATATTTGTTCATATCCTGATTTTAGAAAAGTCACACTGACTCTCGCTGTCATTGCCAATACACAGCAGCAGAGACAGCGTTGTCCCCAGCTGCAGCAGCCGCAGGCTCCGGGCTGCATGTGAGATCTCGCGATAATAGCTGGATCCGGCCTTCCCCTGAGGAGCTGTCCAGAGGAGAGACAGCACATCAGCACTAGGTTCATGTGTTGCGTTGCTGTAGCAGGGATCACCAGAAGGGGGAGATTTCACATCCTTGCTCCAGATGACAAGCTGTTAATACATCTTGTCAGTGCTGCTACTGCTTCGCATGGGTAAAGAGGTGAAGCTGGAAGCATTATACCCAGACTGTACGTGCAGGTATAATTCATCTACCTGAAGTTAAGAAGCTGGAGCCAGGAGATTGCCACATAGGCAAGGAGCCTAGAGGGGAGGAAGACTGGATCTCTATTCAACATCAGCCAGGACTAGGACAGAATGCACTACTGCCAGGCATGCAGGTGAAGCTGACTGTGGGTCGCATTAATAAGCAGGTGGGCGGCACTGCAGGACTCCAGAGTGCATACAAAAGAGGGAGAGTGGGTAACAAATAAATAATAGGCATTATTTAATCAGAGTCCTTACTCTACAAATAGTACTTGTTGGTTAATGCAGTAGAGGTATACACATATAATTCTGTCTACACACATAAGCAACTATGTACATATATGCTGCAACAATAGAACTATGTGTATTAATAATCTGTCCCAAGGTGAGAGCTCTGGGAGTCTCTAAGAGTCAGTGGGGTTATCAAAGTAAAGGTGGCTAATGTATCGTGTCCAGGTGGCTAATGTACCGTGTCCAGGTGGCTAATGTACCGTGTCCAGGTGGCTAATGTACCATGTCCAGGTGGCTTGATGAAGTCTGTACTATTGGCGAGTGCGGATGATGATTCTGGGGAGCCAGCATCCAACATCCCCCAAGGTCCAAAAACATGCCCTTCTGTCGATCTTGTGCTCACCTCATTGAGAGCGGTAGCTAATGGAGTAGGTGCTGTGTCTTTGTCCTGTAGAGACGGTTGATGAGCTGTATACAAGCCACCCGCTGTACAGCCAATTGCTTCTTTGGAAGCAGCAACTTCCGCATAATTGCAGTCAAAGTGTCGGTATGTATACCGCTGTATGCCGACACACTTCAAGCATTGTCTCCACCTAATTCCCCTTTTTTTATTTATTCACATAAAAGCCGGTATTATGCTTGGCACTGTATCATAGTACATCACAGTTGTAAATACTTTTGATATAAGTCACTTTGGGGCAGATTTATTGAGCATAATAAAATTCAAAAGTTTCTGGTGACAACGCACCAGCCAATCAGCTCCTGTCCTTGACAAAGCTGGCGTTAGTCTAGGGAAACGCGTTGGTGGTGCTGTTTTGGCTATCCTGATCCAGAGAGAACGTGGGAACATACACCTGCTTATTCTTCTGACCACGGGTCCCCAAATAAGTGGAATTCTTCGGCTAAATACCTGTCATCTTGGATACAGAGTGCCACGAGGTTGTAGTCAGGCTCACTACATCAGCCACTCCCTCGGTGGGCACACAGGACAATCCAATGCTGCAGTTACAGGACTCCATCCAATTGGGACCAGTGCATTGTGGACAGTGCACAGGACATACTCCCACCCCGATTGGGGTTCATCAACCCACGTGAGATCTGATCACTGAGCTATTGATATATATTATCTTTTAACTGATTCCCCCCAATGTATACATTTTTATTCAATTGATTCACTAATTTTTATCTGAGCGCTGCTTCCCCTTGTGTTTTTCTTTTTGAAGTTCTTCATGGGGATTGACCCTCCCACCTCCAGCAACTGCTTCTATTTAAGAAAACTCAGCATCAGCACTCCCGGGGGACAACATTTTGGTGTTGGCCCCATATTGCACTCTTTTTTTAAACAAAGTCTGTAACATGGCAGTTAGGAGCTGATTGGCTGGTGCCTTATCACGGACACTTTATCACTTCCCGAGACTCTTTGTTTTCTGTGATATTAATACAGTATCTTTTATTTATAAGTCCCAAGTGGTCCACAGCGCCATACATAAGGCACACATTCGAACAATGGTTCCTAACTCCGGACCTCAAGTACCGCAAACAGCTCACTTTTTCAGGTCACCTGTGGATTTTTAAAATGTGACAGTTGGTGATGCACAGTGCACCGGCTGGGTGACTTGGAAAATCTGAACTGTTAGGGATACTTGAGGACCTGGCAAGGGATGCAAATAGTTTTAGCGTCTCCACAATGAAAACAGCACCTATATACCCCCCCCACACACACACACACACACACACACACACACACACACACATACACACAGTTTTCAGTTTTTGCTCAATATGTTCAAAAGTGCTCACAGCCTTATGGGGCTTTAAAAAGTGCCACTGTTGCCGCGCTGACTCTTCGGTGCGAGATATGCACAACCGTTTGATCTACTAGTGTCCATGCACCATATGTTACATAGTTACATAGTAGATAAGGCTGAATAAAGACTTGCGTCCATCTAGTTCAACCTACGTTTTAATAGCTTATCCCTTGTAAAAGACAGAATATGGTTCTTATTAGTACCCCTGGATATTTTTATCCAATAAATGCTTGTCCAACCTTATTTTGAACGTATTTATTGTATCTGCCAACACCACCTCTCCAGGAAGAGAGTTCCAAAGTTTGACTGCTCTGACCGTAAAGAAATTTTTTCTTTTGAGGGAACGAAATTTTCTTTCCTCTAAATTCGTGCCCTCGTGTCCTAGTTTCCTTTCTTGCAGTAAAAAGAGTGCTTGAGAGTTCCTTATATTGGCCCCTGATATATTTGTAAATATATTTGTAAATGTTGAGCATGTCCCCCCTTAAACGTCTCTTCTCTAGTGTAAATAGTCCTAGCTTGCTTAATCTCTCGTCATAGCTTAAATTCTCCATTCCCCTAATAAGCTTTGTTGCTCTTCTTTGGGTTTTTTCCAATTCCATGATGTCCTTTTTATAGTGTGGGGCAACTGAGCCACTCCGAGAGGTGCATTGTGCCATCTTTTCACTTACATTTTGCATCTTATTCACATTGCAGATGCAGCAGAAAGCAGAACACCACACATGGGGTTTATTCTGATTTCATTGTCCCCCGATGGTTTTTTTTTTCTGCGCATGCGCATTATGATTTATGCACATGTGCAGGCTCCCTTGGCGAACTAACTCTGTGACTTGTATAGTCACCGGCTCATTCGCACGGAGCAGTGTGGGCAGGGGGCATGGGGTGGTGGGCCCTGGTCGCGCCCAGCGTTTCATGGGATTACGGCCAGGGCGAGGAGTACCGGAGGCGGGGGGCTGACGTCACATGATGTCAGCCACCCTCCCTGTCTTCGTTACGCTGCCCGAAAATATAAGTCAGCCTCCACTGACTTATATGTGCGAAGGCTGGAGAAATCATTCAATGGTCGGTGAGCATTGAATGATTCTCCTGCTGCGGGCACAGGCGAGGGGATGTGTGTTTATGACACATCCCCTCACATGGTTGCAAGGGGATACAGCGACGGCGGGGGGGGGGGGGGGGGGCGACTCTGCGGGGCAGGTCCTCTGGGACTTGGTAAACTGCGAGCTTCGTAGCTTACCGAGTCAACCACAATCAGGGCCACAGTGTACCAAAGGCACTGGGCTGTGAGTTCGAAGCACAAAAGAACTTGGTGTGAGATAAAGCCACAGTCACTGGATCATAGCACTTCCTATACCGATTCCAGAGCACATGCCATTGATCAGTGCAAGGGAGCCATGTAGTTCTATTGCTCCCAGTGGTTTTATTTATGTGAATAGGATGCGCATTTTGAGCTAATAAGTTACTTGGGGCCAGATGCACTAAGCTTCAAAAGTGATAAAATGGAGAATGATAAACCAATCAGCTCCTACCTGACATTTTTCAAACACAGTCTGTGACATGGCAGCTAGGAGCTGATTGGTTGGTGGTTTATCACTCTCCATTTGATCACTTTTGAAGTTTAGTGCACCTGGCCCAAGGTGTGGCTGAGTCACATGGTACTATTGTAAAGCGCAACGGAATCTGCTGCGCTATATAAGAAACTGCAAATAAATAAATAAATAGTACACCAAGAGGGGCTACTGGAGCCCAGTGTAAGATCACACGGTACTTATGTAATATCTGGGCTCCCGTTTTTCTTATGAGACCGCGTCCCCTCGCGGGGCTCGCTGCGCTCCCCACGCTTCGGGCACGGTGGCTCGCTGCGCTCGCCACACTATATAAAATCAACTCCATGCGTAGTTGGATAGTAGGGGTATGAAAAAATGGGGTGCATTTAACATAGGAGCCCAGATAATACATAAGCACCGATCACACATCTGTACTTCAGCAATAAATTGTGTACATGCACTAACATATGTGGTCTGTGTCCCGCAGATGCTGTCCTCCTCCCTGTTGAGTGTTGTCGCTATTATCGGAGGGGCTTATTGCACTGTGATAGCCATCTTTGCTATCAGTAAAGGACCTCTGATTTGTGAGAAGGGGAGTAAAAGCTTGGAACAGTGCGATTATACACTGGGTAACCTCAGGTAAATGTATGATCCATCCCCCTCCGGCAGCCCCTCAGAGTGGTTGTCTGGTGGGTTTATGCCATTTACACAACAAACACATTTTCCATCATGTAAAAAGTAAGAGAAGGTATTTAGCACCGTAGCTTATAATGATGCATGTCTGAGTACAAGTGCTTGGTGTCATATTCTCTGAGCTTATTCTAATGTTTCTGTAAATATTGTAATTGAATGCTGTAGTTATGTACGCAGACATGGGCCTCTGAGGGGCCTCCCTATACCATATCCCTCAACATTGGTGGCAGTGGAGGAGGGAAATCAGTGCGCGGCGAAGGCGCGCCTGAAATTAGGGAGCATGACCGCCCGGTCAGGGGACGTGGCCAAGTACGTGGTGTACCCGCAAGGCAACACATAACCCAGCATTTACCGCCAATTACCCTGCATTTCAAACGCCAGTTTATTTGGCCGCCACCGTCAGACCCCCTTCACACAGGAGAGCAAATTTCTGGGTCTAAAATTCAGACCCGGAGATTTCTCTATTATCCGGATCTTAAACTCCGGGTCTCCGACCCTGGTCATTTGCAAGGTCGGAGACCCGGAGTTTAAGATCCGGATTGACCCTTTCACACAGATAAAGGACCAGTGTATTTAATGAAATTCCCGGGTGGAACTGCTTCACCTGGGAATTTCATTTTCTGTTTGAAAGGGGGTATTCGTCATCATAGTTACAGTATAATAAATTGCGTACTAAACATTGATTAACCCTTGAGCGCCAAGTGAATTTGTCAAAATAGGCCTGAAAATTGGCAAACATTTTTATTCATCATAATGATCTGGAATATTTACCTTATATATATGAAATATCTTTTTTTTACACATATTTTATTTTAATTTATATAACAAATGTTTTTAGCGTATATTTTGCACATCGCTCACAAAGATGTTGTCACTCAAAGGGTAAAATTACTATTTTTATTTTTATTTCAATGGGTTTATTTACTAAGAACCTTAGTTAACACTCAATGGGGGAACCAGTTAGGTGCGAGCAGCTTGCACCCATGAGCGATTGCGGGACGCTGTACAACTGTAGTATCTGGCCTTATAAAATATACACCACTCCATGGAGTAGCGAGCACTTTGAGCAAATCAGGATGCAGATCTTCAGGGGCGAAGGGCCCGCAGTTGAACTCCCTTATTGGTTGCCATTGTTGGGGTTGCACTTAATTGGATTCCTGCAATATTGTTCTACCCCTCTAATTCTGGTGCTCCTCCGGAAGAAAACCCTGCTCCTGATGGATTTCTCCTGCTGACTGGAAGGCTGATTATGCTAGCACTGGGATACAGCTATCTGGTCATGCGCAGACATTAGATTGCCAATGCCATCCTGTAAATGGATAGATTTTCATTGTCAGAATCCAATTAACCTGCCAGTATATTTTGATGTGGGGAAAAAACCCCACATGAATGTGGTGAGCATCTAATGTCATGTTAGGCATCTGTAGAGATACAGCACTTGATTAATGAAGTGGAGGTTATAGGACACAATGAAATATACTCAAACAATAATTGACATTGCACCAATACTTATATTCCTTTAACATAGTTCAGAGTATGTGGTTAGTGTGTTGGTGTGTGCTCTTACCCATGGAACTGTGGGCCTTATTCTAGTTCACTCTTTCTGACAAAATCCTTCTTATGGTGCCCATAGACAGTCCGTTCCCGGACCGTCCGTTCTGTACTATGAGATGCGCGCTCCCGCGCATCTCATCGTACGGTACAAAAAAGTATGTGCTGCACATACTTTTTGTACTAGGTACACATCGCATCGGATCACAGTGCATGCACAAGGCATGCACTAGGGATGCGATCCGATGCGATGCGTGCTAATTAAGTGCCGAACGGATCCGTTAAATGGACCGTGTATGGGCACCTTTAGATGGACAAAACCATGTGCACTGCAGGTGGGGCAGATGTAACATGTGCAGAGAGAATTAGATTTGGGTGGGGTTTTTCTTCAAAGTGAGATCTATATTGCAGTGTACAAATAAAGCAGTCAGTATTTTCCTTGCACAGAAACAAAATAACTCCTTGCACAGAAACAAAATAACTCACTGACCGTTACTGGTGTTACTGACCAAACTGACCGATTACTTAATCACAGTCATGATTACTGAGCATCACAGCCTGAGGTTGTTCCGTCATAATATTTATCCATCCAGATAAACTAATAGCAAGTATCACCGGGTTTATTTAAAAAAATATCTTGTATGAAAATATTACTGTTAAATGGCTACATGTCATTGATAAAGCCTCATAAAGAGGATGTGAAGGTGATGCCCATAGCAATCAATGGGGCTGATTGGTTGGTGCATTATAGCCACTTTATAACCACTGTTCCAGGCTTAATACATTTGCCCCAATTTGTGATACCCAAAACTCACCTAGAGGTTTCACTTCAGTACAAGAACAAAGAAAAAGTGAAAGATAACTGGTTAAGTTAATATACACACACACATGAACAGCATACATTACATATACATATTAAAGACAACATGTAGACGATATATGAAGATGTACATGACTATCTATTAAACTGATCATTTACAACTGTCTTCATCTTCCTCAGCAACTTCCAAAGCCTGAATTTTGACCTACAGTGGTTCTTGAATGGTAGTTGCTTACCAACATCAAGTAACGTCAATATGACACCGCGGGGGATTGTGCAGGAGAGGGTAGCAGATTTCGAACTGGATTTGGAAATCAATGAGATCACGCAGAAGATCATCCACCTCACAGTGTTTGTGGCTTTGTCCGTCATTGGACTTTTAGAAGCCATAGCTGCTCTTAGTCAGATAGTGGCTGGTCTGTTTGGATTCCTCTGTGGAACCTCCAAAAAGGATGATTACGATTAATACGTAGATTATATCAACTATTCATGCAAACAAATAAAATGCAAGATTCACAGTTATTGGCTAAAATGTAAAATTGTTCAGATATATTATGTTCCCTTTAAATACAACATATTTTGTGAATTTTCTTTAATTGGTCTGAATGTGTCAGTTTGAGCAACAAACCAAAAAATTTCATCATTCTCAGTGGCTACAGTGGTGGTTACGAGGTTGCACAATCAAAAAGGGGGCAGGACTTCAAGAAAGAGGTGTGGCCTCACATTAAGCCCATTTACTTTAGTCAGGGTGCATGGCTTCATTGAGAAGCCCCCCATTACAGCACTCCATGAGCTTGTCCAGCAGGTGCAGTCTAATCCCAAAAAATCCCGGGATTGGATACTCTAATCCTGGGATTTAAATCTCAGACATTTGAGGGTCAAATCCCGGGATACTGCCGATCCCGATCCTGGGATTGGCCACCCTACCGAGAAGGAGACAGCGTTTTGGTGTCACCCTCTGGAAGGGTGATTCCCGGGTTCCTTTCGTAGCCTTTGCTTGGCTACACTGGTGATAGGTACAGTAGTTGTCTGTGGTTTTAGGGATTACAGACTGTTTCCTATCAAAAAGTCCCCTCACAGTAACTGGGTGCTAAAATAGTCTCCACACAGAGAATGTATGATAGGTAATAGGGCAACATAATTGTTTTTAAACATTTTCTTTACATGAGATATAAGAGAAATGCTTATGATGCAGGATCTCTGTGATTCCTCACTGGCTTTGTTCCCCAGAGGAGATCAGCAGCCAAAGACAATGTTTATTGCTGAGGGACTTTTTGAACTCCATATATAGTTGTCAGTTCCTTTAGGACTAGCTTCACTAGGTCACTGAGCTGCTACCTGGGTGATATATAAGAGTGAGACTAGCAGCACATGTAGCCTTTCCTCTAGCTGAGCTATGTTTAGCTATGGTCAGATGAAACTGTAGTGATCTATAGCCACATACACAGCACAGTATATACAGCGGTAATAAAAATAGACACAAATGCTAAGAAAGCTGGGCAAATACATGTTACTAATGCTGCTTTCAGACCGCAAAACTGGCTTTGACCCTGTATTTGGAAACGTTTCCAAAAACGGGTCTGCCAGGTAAAACCCCTTTCACACCGCATCTCTTAAACGGTATATTACCGTTTAAGTGCGGTTTTTTTTACACTGGCAGACCCGTTTTTTGGAAACTTTCCAAAAACAGGGTCAAAGCCAGTCTTCAGCGCGTGCCGCCCCCGCCCCCCCTTCCCCGGGGGTTAACACCCCCAAATCCCCCCCACCCGAGGGCTAACAACCCCCCCCCCGTGCAGCCGGTACCTCCGTTGCGTGATCCGGCACTGCAGTTGGTCGGGGAAGCACTTATGAAAAAAAGTGTGTTTCAGAAAATGGCTGCCCCATACGAAAGACAGTTTTTTAAAACAGGTTTTCCTATGGGGCAGCCATTTTCTGAAAGACGCTTTTTTTTCATAAGTGCTTCCCCGACCATACTTCACTGCCGGGATCCACAACGAAGGTACCGGCTGCACGGCGGGTGTCGACACACGCGCCGCGTGGGGGGGTGTCGACACATGCGCGGGGGGGGCGACACGCACGGGGGGGGGCGGCTCCAGTGCTGAGAATATTTAATGAGTGCTCATTAAATATTCGCTGCTCTGAATTTAGGAACCAGCTCATTGGCTGGGTCCTAAATACCGTTTCAGACCCGATTTTGATGCAAAAATACCGGGTCTGAAACGGGTAGGACCCTCCATTTTAACCGTTTTACAAAATCGGCTTTTGTAAAACGGTTAAGGGGCACCTTTCAGACCGCACAAATGACCGTTTTAAAACGGTAAAAAAACGGCAATATACCGTTTACAAAGTGCGGTCTGAAAGGGGCATAATATGTGTGAGCTATGTCAATGAGACTACATTCTGTACCCATCAGTTTCTGTTGTACCTTTGCACTTTTTCTACATAGATCCAATAGGGAAAAATGACACTTGAAACAAGGGTTATGGGTCAAAGGGTCGACAGACCTAAGGTCGACATGCCTCAAGGTAGACACATCTGAAGGTCAACATGGGATTAGGTCGGCATGGGCTAGGTCGACATGGGGTTTTTCATGTTTTTATCCCGAATGTCAACACAGTCAACATGGACACTAAAAAAGCATGGCTCGCTACGCTCGGCACATTATTTTATTCTCCCACCATGCAATAGTGGATGATGGGGCATGAAACACCGCCTGTTGGCACACATCAGCTCCAAAAAACGTGAAAAAACCCAGTTTGACCTTTTGACTGTTGCCCTAGCCCATGTCAACGTGATACATGTGTCGACCTTACCCCATGTCGACATTCAGGTATGTCGACCTTGATGCATGTTGACCTCCCACTTGTCAACCTAGTGAGCATATCCCTGGAACAAGACCCAGCTGGATGTCACCTCTCAGGATCCATTTATAAATGAAGTAAAACTGAACAGAAAAAAGCGTATAAATGAAATGAATGAAGCAGGTGGCTATGAGGTAGGCACAGGTTGGACAGGCAAGTGACAGTTCCCACAAACATGAAGCAAATGCCTCAATATGGAAGCAAGACTAGCGGATGACAACGGAGAGTGCACCTGAACATGGCCTTGTCCAGCAAATATGCTCACTGAAAAGCAATGCAATGGTTCTCAAGTGCGCCTTAGTTAGGCCAAAACATTTGTCTGTACAGATGTACTGTAGTATTACATTTGTATGCAAACTTCAACTGTATACACACACCTGGACAATTTTACAAAAGACTCAACAATATCATCACCATGCACACAATATTAAGTGCACACGTCATTTTAATCACACAATATATATATATATATATATATATATATATATATATATATATATATATATATATATAAATATATAATTCACAAGGATCATAAGCAATTAATCACTTCAGATAAAGTCTTCCAAGGATTGATTGTCCAACCTATTGTGTAGTATACACACTACTATTTGTACACAATATTGTACATCCTATCTTCCATGCAGCAGCCCAGATCACTTAACACAGGTTTCAGGCCGTGTCACGGTGGCTTGAAACCTTTCACACCACTGGCTGGACCCAGAATATTGCTGGGCTTATCACTGCTGGCAGATTCTAGAGCACATATAGTCATCCGATGGTCTGCACATGTGTAAACCCTGAATGTGACTGGCCGCAGCGAGTTACTCACTCGCTGGACCGTTCGCATCGGGGAGGGAGTGATGGTGGCGGCGCTGGGCCATGGGCAATTCCTGCCGGGGGCGGGCGGCTAATGTCACATGAGGTCAGTCGCCTGCCCTGTCAAAGGTATCATACCTTTGATAAAGCTGCTGTAGCAGGGAAACGCGTCAGCAGTGCTGCTGCTCTTTCTGCCACCTCCACCACTTTGGATTGTAGTCTGGACCAGCCCAGTAGAGGATCCCATTGTTCCTTTTCAACAAACATCACTGCACACCATTTCAAACTTCATCACCCAGGTACCTGAGGTTCTCCATCTAACTGTCCTAGATCAACTCCAGTGGATTGCGGTTATTTGTGCCATCTTGGGCCGACCACGTGGATACCAGGACATTTCAACAACTAACATATATGGAGCGGTAACTATGTTTTCCTCTAGATAAACCTGGGCTTACTAGGAACGGACTCTCCTATTGCTGCTATAGTGTGGAATTGGGCGTTTATTATTAATTATATTTTATACATACCTATTATGTTTATTGTATTTATGTGTTCATGTGCTTGTTTTTTATTTAAGTAAACAATTTTTGTAAAGATCATCCAGTTCTCTTTTCAAATTATTTTTAGCGCTGCTACCACCTTTGTGTTTCTGTTTTCATACCTATACAGGAGTAACTAACCTGTTACATCACAGCTTCTGGAAACCCACACCTACCAAGCGCCCCCTAGACCCCTCCCCTATCCTGGACGGGTTCGACATTTTTTCTTTGCAAAACAAGAGCTATAAGCATTACTTTCAACCCATCCATTCCTTCCTACAGGTGCCAGTCTCATTCAATTATTTGCTTTATTTAATTTAGATTGTTTGGTGTTTGTCAATCTTTGAAAAGCTTTATAAGCTTTATAAGCTGTTTTTTTTAATCTTTATTACTCCTTGGCTGTTGTTTTTTCTCTCCAATTCACAAATGCTTTTACTACCTTTTATCTGTATTGATTATACCAGCCACTTCATCTATAAAACGTTGCACACAATAAATCCAGGGTGGTTGAATTCCCGGGTCACTGGACTTTGCTTAACCATGTTATAGCCCAAGTTTTTGCAGCACTGTGAAAAGGATATATGTAATAACCTCTAGGCGCTGCTTATTTATATAGCACACATATATTCTGCAGCGCTTTAGAGAATAATTTGAAGACTCACATCAGTCCCTGCCCCAGTGGAGCTTGTACAAGCACACACAGACATTGTAGGGTTAATTTTGCTGATAGTCAATTAGCCTACCAGTATATTTTTGGATTGTGGGAGGAAACTGGAGTACCCAGAGGAAACCCACGCAAGCACGGGGAGAATATACAAACTCCACACAGTTAGGGTCATGGTGGGAATTGAACCCATGACCTCAGTGCTGAGGCAGTAATGCTAACCATTACACCATATGTACTGCCCACATTGTTTAATTCCTTCTAAACATAAGTCTTCCAATATATGATATGAGTTGTTATAGGCTAATACTTATAATCAAAAAAAATAAAATAATTGGACTTCTTTCGTCTGCCCATTAGTTTTTGAATGGTATGGAGATGAACACTTGAGTTTAACTTATAAAGCTGAACATAGAGATCTTCAAAACATGGCGACAACTAAACATCTGACAATGGTCAGATACCGCTGACAATGGTCAGATACCGCTGAAGACCATTGAGCTTAAAAATTGTAGAGCTAAATAGTTTTGCTAAAACTGGAGCTGATGTTAGAGCTTTAAAAGAAAAAATAAGCTGCCATTTATGCGCAATCTACCTCTAAAGCCCTGCACAGCCGGGGGCAGTGGCTGATGTCACGGGCCGCTATGCGGCACCTTTTGAATATAAGGCTGGCGTCTGCTGGGAACAGACACTGGTTCTAGTTTTGTTGCAGCCATTGGTCAGTGCAGAGTTTTCCTGGTTCCCAGGCCCTTCAGCCCAGAGGTCCTTGTGCCTGTCAGCATTTCCCAGTATTTCAGCTTGTTCCTGGTTCCTTGTTTCCAGCAGCAGTCTGTCAGCCTGCTTACCCCTGGACTTCCTGTGAATTTCCATCATCCCGATAAGTTAGGGGTTGCATACAGTTATTATCTTTCTGGTTTCATCTTGTGTATTGTTGCATCCCTGCTATTGTTATTCTCTTAATTACGTTTCCATCTTGTGTATTGTTACACCTGGTATTTTGTATTTAGTGTGTCATATTTTAAGCATTGTTGCTTCCCCGGAGACTCTGGGGGTACCCCATCCTGTGTGGGTCCTTTACTAGCAATCCTCTTGCACTCTCCCTGCCTCGACAGACCCGTTGTCTCATGTAAGGCCTGGAAGCATCGAGATTGGATCCGTCGTAACCAGCTCCTTCAAACACGGCTGTTAAAGGTGAAGCCTAGCACCACACATGTCCGCCGACCACAGGTAGAGGCAATAGAGTTTAGGGTTCAGGTTTGGCGGTGCCTCCCAGAGTCCTAACAGGAACATTTATGTTTGATTGTCTAATCAGAATCAGGGTGGAGATAAACACGTTAAAGTAGTCAAAAGGCTTCTTGAGCTGCAGGTGTCCAGTGTACTGGATTTGCCCCTTTAAGAGGCAAGGCTCTAATGAACTTAAGATAATAATTGGCGAAGCCAAGGAAATGCTTTATTGCTCTTAAGATGGTTGGCTGAGTACAATTAACGATTTCTTTACTGTTCACAGGGTCCATCTCCAGCCCTGTTCCTGAGATAACTTATATGGGACCTCAAAACACATTTCTTGAGTTTACAATACAGGTGATTCTTACATAATTGAACCAGTACCTTCATGACCACTTGCATATGAGATTACAAATCAGTGGAGAAGTTTAGGATATCATTAAGATATACCACAACGGCTTTATATGGAAGATTTAAATTACAAAATGCTGGAAAACAGCCGATAAGACTGAAGGTCATTACTGAGTGTTGACAGTGGTTTTCCATTCATTTCCTTGGCTGCTAAAGATCAAATAAATCTAATTTGGTAAAAATAGTGGATCCTTTAACTAGGTTGTACAGTTCCACAATAAGTGAAACTGTATATATGGCTAATATATATATATATATATGTTCTTAATGATCCATCCTTCTTAACAAATAAACTTGCTCTGGCAGGGGGGAAGAAGGAATAAACAATTTGTCAAGGTTTTACATTATATATTCCATCATAGCTTAAGTTTCAGGGATAAAAAGTGGGTAAGTCCAATCTGTCAGTGACATTTTCCCAGGGATAAATTTTTTTGGGACAATCCCACTCCCCATGTGGAGGAATGGAGTAGGCACCCTGCTTACTGAAAACATTGGAAAAGGATGAATACAGGTGTGGTACTTGAGGACTGTTTGACAGAGAGTTACCACACATTAGAGACATGCCTGGTAAACCATTTTCTCCTCCATGATTTTATTTTGAAGTCCAATCTATTTGAGGGTTGTGCTTAAACAACTATGGTAACCCAATAACTATTTAATGTGAGGATTGAGGAATAACTTCAAATTCTAACTTTCCACTGTGCAAAGTTCCAGTCTGAACACAGAGGGGAAAAGTCAGTTGAAAGACCTGACCATTACGAATTCGACTTTTGTTGCAGTCCGTTAGAAAAATTGAGCGCTCCAGGGCTTGGACAAGAAGGTTATATTTTTGAAATGCTGCTTGTGAAATAAAGTTAACTGCAGCTTCAGAATCCAGAAGAGCCTTTACCTCTTTAGATCCCAAGGATGTTTCCAATTTCACAAAAATTACAGACTCCAGACTCCCACAATCAATCTTCTCCCATTACAGATTAGGAGGCGTTTAAAGGCTGAAGGAGACAGGAAGACACCAGATGATTAGAGTCACCACAATACATGCATAAATTCTCCTGGTGTCGAACAAGCTCTATTAATCTGCGTAGGCTCCTCTGTGGGGACAGGAGCCGGAGGACTTAACATTGAAAAGACCAGAACCTTGGTCATTCACTGCATCCTATCTCAGCCTGGCATTCTCTGAACTTTATTACACAAGGATATCAAGTCGTTGAGATTGGTGGGTAAATCTTTTGTAGCCAAATCATTAAGGTCACCCAATCTAGAGCTGCCCCGTAAGGAGGGATACAATATACACAAGTCAAGCTTTGGCAGTTTGGAAGTTGGCTTCTTGTAATGTAAAGTGTACACAACACTGGTTTAGGAAACCCCAACACAATTAAGAATTCCTTTCAAATGTATTAGGAGTAGGTGTCTGTAAATGGGAGGCTGGGTAAGGAAGAGATGGAGGGGTCACTTGTGCTGGCATTGGAATGGACTGTGGAGGGGTGATGGTTCTTGGTTGAACTTCTTGGTGTAAAGTTAAGTTCTGTAAACACTGGGCCAGCTGACATAGAGAAGCCTCCAATTCCTCCAAAAGGGCACAAAATACTCTGGAGAAGCTCTGCAGTTTGTCTGTTCACTGTTTGGATACACCACTATCAAGCACAGGGGTGTGGATTGATTCCAAGAAGGTTCAGAAATGACTATGGACTTGACTAATTCTGGATGAGACCTGCCATCTCCTAACTTCCTTCCCACACAGTGCCACGCCCCACTTCACCGCCTGCCGCCTTAAACATGTGGCTGCCTTAACGGAGATCTGCCGCATCGCATAGATAGGTAAGTAAAGCACCAGAAGATTGCTACGGTGGTGATCAGTGAGCCCAAGTTCAATGGATACACCTTGATATGTGTAAAACCCTGCATATGGTCATACGCAGACAACATGTACATACTGTATCAACATGTACTTAGTGAACTGAATCTGGAGAGTTCAGAAACAGCTGTTATGTCCCAGCTCTGACACAGAGTTCATAAAGGGAGTTCCTACTCAGCCATAAGTGCTCAGGCATGTATGCAGCAGTTACTGATTTATGGCCTTTTTATGGGCAGTCCTTCTGCCTGCTCGCAGAATAAGCCCATGGACGCCTGTTTTCTGTAAATCCAAATGTCTTCCGCAGGGTCACTCTGGCAGCTTCCTCTTCGGCAGCCATGATGGTCTCCCCCAGGGCCTTCAGCAGTCAGAGTCTTATCACTTTAAAAACAAAACCAAGGCAACACATTTTGCAGGTTATCTGTTGACAGTCAGTATACATATGTGAATACCTCGGAAATTATTGAAAGCATAACATTCCAATACATTTATCTACATTAAAGGAACACACAAGTAATTGTAATCTAATCCCATGATGGGGCCGAGGGGTAGATGTATGATACAGCGGTATGGAGGAGAGATGTTATCAGTGCACATCATGTGTAGTGATAACCACTTCTCCTCGATGTAGGACTGCAGTAATTACCAGAACAGGAATCCACAAGGCGAAACACAATGGCCCCCACAGGGAAAAAAACAAAAAACCTATTTGCCCCCATATAAAAAACAAATCAGACTGATCCCCACAGGTAACAAAATAAAATACACTGGCCCGTTACATGAAAAGAAGAGACCAGTAAATAACAGCTGAACTAGTGGTGGCGGCTGTAAACTGGTGTGGGCATCTCTAGATCTGGGGGCATACTCGACTGTCAGGGAGCCGTCCGGTACCCCTTGAGAACAGCCCAAGGCACACTAGTGGGCCACTGCACAGTGATTGAAAAACTCTGTATTAATCCAGTTTGCCTAACAATTGTCTGTTTTCCAGTGTATTCCAAACATTCTCATTTGCTCCTATACTTACCAGACTTTTGTTCCCACCAGATATATTGGACAGGTACCCAGTTTACGGTGCACCACGCAATAAGGAATTATAGTCCCAATTAAGCAATAATAAATACTGACCAGATTTAAAAAAATGTTTGATGAGGAAAGGGACAGAGGGATGGGATATGATAGGTGCACATGGGGAGGTAAGAGTCAAGGAAAAGACCTGCATATATTACTGATGACACATGGAGGTAAGTGAACGAGGAGAATAAAGGACAAATGAGAGCAAGGATATATGTGACGGATGAGTAACTGAGGGTTATCTGAAGCCTTCCATGAGAGCACAGCTAAGCAGTACCACTCAAGGCCATTGTGTGCCGTGTAGAGCATTATCATTTTTTTGTTGCTGAAATGTTCACTCTCAAGGTGCCCCATACACGCTGTGTTTATACTGTGCGATGTGCACTCCCACGGGCATCCCATCACATAGTTCAAAAAGGATTTGCTGCACATATCTTTTTGAACTAGTTTACTATTGTCACTGTCTACTATTGTAAAGCGCAACGGAATCTGCTGCGCTATATAAGAAACTGTATATAAATAAACTAGTTCCCGAATGCATCGCATGCAATGCGATCTAGGCCAAAACGCATGCGATAATCGTGTGTACACAGTGCGATTTTTGCTAGTGGACAATTTTGACTAGATGCACTATGTCCATGTTCACTATGTTAGTCTGTGATATAATCAAATTGGCCTTGCCTGCACACTCTGTTTTGCTACGAGATACTGAATTAGTGGGGCTGCGCATCAGAACTAGCTGCATGTTTATCACGGTGCGATTTTGGCTAACCCTCCAGGGCCCAGTCCTTCCCAAACTTTTTCGAATCACAGCACCCTAGAGTATCCGAATTTGTTCACAGCACCTATAGGCCAAATGTTTAATGAGAACTTCAGAATAAAAAAATGGAATAGATTGCGTTTATACAGTATGGCATCCTTAGAGGTCCAGTTATGTGATGAGGAATAGGATTCACTTGTTTATCCACTTATTTTACAATTGAAAGTCACAAGCACTTATTTTCCTTGTTACATTGACCATAAATAATTTGAAAAAGCTTTTGCACATATTCCCAAAGAGAAAAGAAGTAAACTAGATCCAAAATACATACAATGCAAAAGCTTTACTCCCGGAGACACGGAGATGACTGACACTTGGCTTTATCCCGGACCAGGCCTCTCGTAGCATTTTACCTTTAACAGCTACTTTAGGCCACTTTTCTATAATTGTCACTTCTCAGCTCCCTTTGGTCATAGGTTAATGTTTCACTGGACCGTTTTTGGGGGTGGATCAGTGCCCACTGTGATCCTGTACGCATGCAACATGTCTCCAGCATCTTTGTTGCGGCAAACATTCAGAGTCTGTATTTCCCAGATGTGTGATGCTGCTGTAAATGTGGGCAGCTGCGAAGGCTCGGGTGGGAGTCTCTATACAAATCCTGGGCTTCTATATTACAATAGTTTTACATATCCTTTAAGTCAGATATTGCATCAGCAGCAACATTAGCATACAAATATGAATCATATATGCTTAGGTAAGAATATAGGGCACATGGTCTGTCTCTAACAGCACCAACTTATTAGTAATGTAAAAATCAAGAACGAAGCCAAAACCATCTCTACTGTAGCGAGTCAACCAGAACTGTACTGTCACTGTTTTACTTGTTCCTATTCTGGCTGTTGCACAGTGATCCAAATGAATTCCTAGTATATGCAAGTATACTTGGCCAAATAAAGTGGATTCTGAAGTGCTGCATTATGCTACTATGGCGTGGAGTATCCCCGCTACCAGGGGCACAGTGCATACACACAGCTAGGGATCAGGTTGATGGTACCAGGACCCATCTTCCTACCCCAAGCTGCATGTGTGCATTACGCCCATGTCTGCGGGGCCACCCAACGCCATAGTAGCAGAATGCACCCCATCTGTTGGTATTTTGAATTGATGTTGCACTTGGTTTATATTGCGATAGTTCTGCTGCAGTATGATATATTGCATTTCAGCGTCATCGCAAGCTGTATTGCACCCCCTGAAAGCATTGTCACGTCAAAAACGCATCTACAGTATCATAGTACTGTACATCAGTTTTGCATCCAAAATTAACATTTAAAAAGATACATTACTGTAAAGTTTATGGGTGTGGTATAGGGTTCCAACAGTCATTATCCCGACAGGCCGGACCCAGACAGCATGGTGAGCACAACAAAGCCCGTTGCAGGCTCGCTGCGGGCACGGTGGCTTGCTATGCTCGCCACCTATTCTATTCTCCCTCTATGGGAGTCGTGGACTCATGCTCCATTCTACTACTATGTTGTTGAGTGTCCCGCTATCAGGGGCACAATGCACACATGCTGCTAGGGACAGGTTGATGGTACCGGGAACCATCTTCCTACCCCAAGCTGCATGTGTGCATTGCACCCATGTCTGCAGGCCACTCAATGCCATAGTGGCAGAATACACCACATCCATTGTTATATTGTTTGCTAAAGTGAATGTTTTGAAACAAAAAAAAACTACATTTTTCTACAAGATGCAGGTTAAATAAAACAATTTGTTAAAATGACAAGCAATGTGTGGTGTCATTTTCTTACCTTGCAATACTTGTACTGAAGCACCTAGATCAGTGATTTCCAACCTTTTTTCCTTGCGGCACACTAAATAAGATTTGAAAATTGCCAAGGCACACCATGAGATCCCCACAGTGCAAAACACATTGGCCCCTACAGGAAAAAAAAAAACCTTATGGCCCCCATATAAAAAACAAAAATACATTGGCCCTTTACATGAAAAGAAGAGGCCAGTAAATAACAGTTGAACTGGTGGTGGCTGTAAACTGGTTTGGGCATCTCTAGATCTGGGGGCACATTTGAGAACAGCTCAAGGCACACTAGTGTGCCACGGTACAGTGGGTAAAAAACACTGACCTAGATAATAGCCTTGCAGGTTTCAAAGTTTATGTGTCCCAAAGCCTGGGCAGGTATGTGTGTCCCAAACTGGAGGTCCTGAAACAACTGCCCAGTAGCCAGGTACCGCAGGGTAGCCACAAGCCTCTCCTGAGCAGATAGAAAACAGCCATCTATGATCTATCGAAAGGTGAGCTTCATGGGAAATCGAACACAATTGCACAAATGTATGGCTAGCAATACTGTTTTATCCACATGTGGACGCCATCTTCAATTACCATATAGGTATATATATGTCCAACTGCCCACAGACCTTTATCCCCTTGATAAAGTCTTTTGAATAAGACAAAACACATTGGAGATATCCTGGACCTCTATTATGGGCAGATATGCTCTTTGTTTATTTCTTGCATGTTTATATAGTACCTGCATATTTTTTTTTTTAAATAAAACTGTTTGCACAGACTATTACAAAATATATTTTTTAAACGTTTGGGTTATTGGACTTTTACCACTTGACTGACTGCTGACCACAAAAAAATAAAATAAAAAAATCACGTTGATGGAAATGCCTAATTAATTTTTGTACGTTTAGTCAATAGTAGGCGCTTGGTAACATTACATTTAATACTAAATCCTTTTTACCCAATCGGTAAAACCATGCACAACTCTCCCTTCTGTAATAAAAACAAATCAAACAGTTTCTTTATTTTATTTGTCTTCTGTACAGTTACATAGTCTTTGTTGTTTAATTCTATAGTTCATAAGCCGGACATAAAAAAAGCATTTCATAAAAGAAAAAGCACACAAGAGATAAATAAATTATAAAATAATTCTACAGAATCCTTCCGGAACTCCATATCCGCACTAATCCATGGTCCATGGAGTGCAACGCTGCACCAAGTGGAACCACACTCCTACCCCACACCAATCCAGGGCCCGCTGGGGGGCACTATGTGTTGACAATTGCTAAGAGAAAACAACATCTACAATGTTCTCCTTATGATGGACACTTCCAAATTTTTAATCTGGGTTTTGTCATATATTTAAAATTATTTCACAAATGAACATACTCTTAACGATACTACTTCTATAATAAAGCACTAAAAATAATTTTGTAACCAAGCCTCTAAATTTATCTCTGCACACCGGAAATATTGGAGAACCCCATCCATACTCATTGTATATGACCTAGCTTTGGGTGTGGGATGCTGCAACAGCTATTAATTATACAGGAAGAAAGTGTTGGAGAAGAGCTTCCAAACTCTACTCTTCACAACTGAATAGGGACATATGCCAGCCTATAGCATTTTTGGGATACAGCCTGAAACTTGCGCTACTGTGGTTTGAGACACAGTGGTCATTAGACTATTGTTTCAGCATAGCTGCTTTGAACTGGGCCTCAGACCTGATCAATACACCATGTCAATTCTCAGAAGCAAAGCTGAAAGTACCATATTTGGTTAGTCAATAAATAGGGCCCTTGTTCTCCTGCAACGAGATCAATAAAACACTCACAACTGGTAAAGTCCAAGGACAGGTTTGAGAATGACTGCTGTAATTAGCGCCACCATCCGTACACTACCCTGGGTACTTGGAGTTTCAGGTCATCCAACGGATATAAAAACACAACACAATTGAATCCTATCCTGATATTCACACACGGAAGGACGAGGTGCAACACTGGGACAACACATTGCACAAACATTTTTTTTAAATAATACATATAGAATTCTGTTTTATACATATGACTTCCTCTGAAAAATTATACATTTTTAGTAAGTGTGCAACTGGAATGCAACCACCCAAGCGTCCATCCCACCAAGTGGGTTGGGGAGTTAAATTGGCTGTGATAGGACCTTGTATTATTTTCCCCTTACACCATAGTGGTAATACGGCTGCAATTAGATTTGATACAAGCAGCAGAGTTGGGAAATATGTACAGGATCCCACACTTAATAATGACAGCTTCTATTGTATCTCATTATCTCAGCACTCTAATGCTTTGTAGTTACCTCCACCCTTTCCCACTAACGTATCATGGAAATATCGAGGACAAGTTCATATGATTCGTACAGGTAAGGAATAATTCGTGCACGCCACAGTTGGGAAAAAGAAAGTAAGCCTTGTTCTGAGAGACAGCACAGATTCTATAGGAGCAGGTGGTGAATGAAAATACACATTTTACTTTATGCCAATCACAGCCAGGAATGACTGCACTGTCCCGGCTGGGGGAAGAGAAGAGAAAAACCAGGGACATTGATGCAGAGTTCTCATCACCGAGAGATCACTTGCTGGCTGCAGATTTGTGCTGTGGACCCAGGTTTCCACCAATTGACGGCTGTGTTGTAAGGTTTGGTGGGTCTTAGTGTAAAGTCTCTGTACAGTCCCTCAAGGGGACGTGTGTGGGTTCCTTAACGTCTGAACCAGAACCAGCTGTTAAGTAGCCAGAAGGCCACAGTGATGGAGTACAAGACCATCTCTCGCTTTACACGCTCCTTGTTCTCCTCTTCCAGGAGGAGGAGACGTCTGTTCAGCTTGATTATCTGTGAATTCAGACAGTCAATTGTCACAGCATTAAAACATCAGATGGAAACGTAAACGGTATTCCTTGTTTAACAGATCTTATAGAGCACAGGTTCTCAAAGTCGGTCCTCAGGACCCCACACAGTGCATGATTTGCAGGTCACCACACAGAATCACAAGTGAAATAATTAGCTTCACCTGTGGATCTTTTAAAATGTGTCAATGTCTAAGGAACGCGCCTGCCGGGTGATCTGGAAAACATGAACGGTGTGGGGTTCTGAGGACCGACTTTGAGAACCCCTGTAATAGAGCGATTATTATTGGTACAATTTCACAAACATTATAAAGCCACAATCCCAGGTAGGATAAAATTGGGACTTTGCGGTGACTTGCCTTAGGTCAATGGTAAATAGCTCAAACCCTATTGGTTGACATGGACAGTTGGTCGACACAAGAAAAAAGGTTGAGTTTTTCACAATTATTTTGCTTATGTGAACTTTTTCATATTTCAGAAATGTAGTCCACGTGGATTGTAAACGGTACAGTGTGCCAAGCGCAGTGGTAGCAGAGCGAGCATGGCAAATGGAGAGCCATGTGATTGGACATGTTACACTAACTGGGGGTCCATGTCCTGTAATGTACAAATTGACAAAAGTGTGAAAATCTCATGTAGACCTTTTCACGTGTCGACCATTTCTGTGTCAGCCCTTTGCACATCAACCTTTTGGGGTTGAACTAGACACTGTCGACCCTATGATATTCATATTGCAGTCTCCTAATAATTTGTCCATGAATGCTGGGCTTGTGCAACTCTGTGGAAAGACCACGAACTGAGTAATATCATGAAGGTTATGGCCTGTAATTGGCACCGCTTACACTATGCAGTCATGAAAATATGGGGGCCAGAAATAACCCCCAGCTATAAGGTGGGCAGGAACAACTAGGACACATGCGTAAGACTCATCTACTAAAAACAAAGCTGAAGATTCCAATATAAAGAGTTAAATGTTTGTAGCAAATACTGTCAGGGTGCCTGCTGCATCAGTCTTTAAATATAATTATGTTTCCATTAGATAAATCATATTGCAAAGCCTTAAAAAGGGGCGTAATATGGGGGGTTATTCTGATTCACTCGGAAAGGCACAATCACTCTCTAATGGACAAAACCATATGCACTGCAGGTGGGGCAGATGTAACATGTGCAGAGAGTTAGATTTGGGTGTTTTATTGTTTCTGTGCAGGGTAAATACCGGCTGCTTTATTTTTACACTGCAATATAGATATCAGTTTGAAGTTCAAACCCCACCCAAATCTAATTCTCTCTGCTCAAGAAACATCGACCCCACCTGCAGTGCACATGGTTTTGTCCATTAGAGAGTGATTGTGCCTTTTCCGAGTGAATCAGAATAACCCCCATTGTGCTGAGGTCACAGCTCACTTCCAACTCAAACTAAACAGTTCCCGAGGAACACTTGAAAAGTTCCCACCATACAGGCTGATTTATTTTTAAAACAAGGAATCCAGATCCCAAACCGGTGTACAAAAGATAAGCAGGTTATACAAGACAGTTGGACATGAGAGGGTTGGAATGTACCTGTCGTCTTAGTGAAGCTGCATCCACTAAATTTAAGTCATCCGGCGTTCCATCCATAGTGGAGTCGAGTGTTGAAACGGCATACCTAGGGGAGAGACAACATGCATATATAGAACTGATAACATCTGCAGATAGAACGGATCACTCCGGAACCCTTACAGCTGAATACTTTGTAATGTCCACTAACAAAAGGTTTACAACTAAAAATGTGTAACTGATTAACCCTGTGAGTACCTAGTGAATTTGTCAAAATAGGTGTCAAAATTGGCAAGCAAACATTTGCATTCACCATAATGACCTGTAATGTTAACCTTATATAGGAAGTATCATTTTCTCTTTTTTCACACACAAAATATTTACATTTGAATTTATATAACAAATATGAATGACTGCCATTTTTAGGGGGTATTTTCTCAGAGATGCTGCCACTCAAAGGGTTAAGGAGGTATTCACATTGTTGATCTAATGGCTTCAGCTGAAAGCAGAAGAGAAGCGTCACTATAGAATTCGGTCTCGGCTGCCATGCGTAACGCCAGCGAGTTCCTAGGATAATGTGCTGCATTAGGATTCCTTAAAACACAGCCCTGTGCACCATATTCAGACATGATCTCATTGGATCATAGGATCTTCCAGCACGGCGTATCTCACATGCCCTCTGTCAAACTAGCAGCGAGATTTTGTGCAAGCTTTGTTTCTGTCACCCTCCCCATACATTGTGGGTTTTGTAAGTGCCAAGATTACAGTTATCCCATATAGAGGTTCTAGGACTATAAAGTCCGGCCCGGCATTTGGAACACGGATCCAAGCCAGGTCGGATCCGGGATTTTGCCGCACACAGGCATCCATTCTCCTCGTCCCTACCACCGCTGCTGTCTGCACAGTACAGTACACAGTGGCGGAGGCTGTGTGCACGGGTTGGGATCATTTGGTCTACATGATGGTCGACAGTCATTAGGTCAACATGGGAAAAGGATAAAGTTCATTAGGTCGACAGGTCATTAGTTCGACAATGTCTAGGTCGACACTCAAAAGGTCGACATGTGTCAGGCACATTATTTTATTCTCCCGCCACGCCCTAGTGGATGTCGGCTCAAAAAAAAAAGTGAAAAAACCCATGTCGAACTAATGACCTGTCGAACTAATGACCTTCCGACCTAGAACCATGTCAACCTTTTCCCATGTCGACCTAATGGTGTCAACCTTATGACTGTCGACCATCATGCTGTAGACCAAATGACCGCATCTCTTGTGTGCCCCCCCCCTCCCCCACCACGTACTACCTGCGAATGCTGCGGTCCGGAGGTTGGGCCCAGCGTACCAGTTTACACTGCCCTCTACCCAGGTCCCGTGTAAATGTACACGGGTTAACCCCTTTTACACCGCCGCTGACCCGGGTTTTTGCGGCGGTGTAAAAGGGGTATTCATTTATGATTGCCGTCACCTGTTCTGAAACACCTTCATCATTAACTAGTTTAGTACATGTGCAGTCAATCTTAACCACTACCTGAAGGCAGGGGTCAGGTTGGAGAGTCTGGAAACATAGTAGGGTTCATTGTAGCCAGATAACCACATCTGGAGTTCGGCTATGGTTTATAATTATACCATAATCTTGTTATCATACCCTTGGCAGGGAGGATTATGGTGGGTTCCAGGGTTTACTCAAGTGTGTCTTAGCAAATTGTGTCCATAGTTATCTTGTTTATTTTGTATTTGTAATTATTAAAATAACTTTACAGGGACTTTGTTTTTCTTTAAGCATTGAATATTTTGTATTAATCAATGGAAAGAACTCCAAAACACATCCACTCTGAGGGAGCACGTGCGAGATCTCACTACTAACGCAAGATCTCCTGCACAGCCTGGAGACAGCACACAACATAGCCAGGAACATCACTGTCCCTGCTGTGGAGATAGGGCAACGACACCTGCAGCTGTTGAAATCAATAGCTGCAGGAGTTGGAATTAAGATGTATTAAGCCTTAACAAGATAAATGCAAGGGTGATAAGGAGAGATAAACGTCCAGCCAATCAGCTCCTTACTGACTTATTTCAAACACAGCCTGTAACAGTCTTGTTAAGGCTTAATACATCTGCCTCAGTAAGTGCTACTGACCGTCCATACATTGCCCCTGCATATCGCCTCTCAGATAGGCAGCACGATAGAGGCGTATTTCCCCATCATTTACGGCACACCGCCCAACCATCTATGGAGGAAAACCGGTATCAGTGCATGTAACTTACGCTGCTACCACTTCTTCCCCCATAATGAAGATTAACACATCCCTCTGTTCTACAGTGATTTCTCAAACCGCAGTGATTTTGGAAGCTATACTGATTGCGGATCTAACTTGGGGCGAGATGTACTAAAGGGAAAATGCGGTAAAACCCCCGTTTTACCGCATTTTCCTATGTACTAAAACCCGTTCGCCATGTCACCGCAGGGCAGGGTATCGCCACCTTTGGGTGGCGATACCCTATAGAAGCCTATGGGCTTCTTTTCGCCGCCCGCCGCGTCGCCGCAACCCCGCCGCCTCGCCGACCCCCCCTTTCCCCCCTCCCTTGGGCTTACCTTCTTGCAGGTCCTCCTGGACCCCGGAAGGTAAGCCCTTCCTCCCCCTAGCAACGCAGCCGGACGTCCTTCCAGCTGCAGGGGGAGGAGGAAGCGCCGGGGACAGCTTGCTTAGCTGTCCCCGGCGTGGATGCTGCAGAAGCCGGCTGGGAGGTGACGGAGACCCCCCCGCAGACCACAGTACAGGTATCGCGGGGGGCCTCCGTCACTGCATCGCGATGCCAGCCGCATATGTTAGTACATATGCGGCGGCATCGCGGCGGGGGGGGCGCGAAGGGCGGCGATGTATTTTAATACATCCCGCCCTTGGTCTGCTACTGATTTACCCCATTCCAAACAGTCAGAGAATATGCCTACTCTGTTATTTACTAATAGCATTGTTATCCAGGTGTGAATGACATATATCCCTCCTCCAAGGCTTTCTCCTTTAGTATACCACATTAAAACCAAGCCTGCTTCTTTACATCTCAGCCTTCAAAAGTGTGGTTCTTTCCAGGACCATTCAGTATGAAAGCACAAACCCGGGTTTCTATGTACTTAGCCTTGGGTAGAACAAAAATAGCAACTAGGCCCTAATCTTTAAAACACAGCCTGTACCATGGCTGATAGGAGCTGATTGATTGGTATTTTATCTATATCCACTTTTTCTCTCTCTATTGTTTAGTAAATAGACCTCAAAATGTCAGAAAATCCGTATAACAAAGGAGGGGAAAAATAAATAAAAAAGTATCCAGTCTGGGTCGCAGCGCCTCAGCTGCTAGAAAAATAAAACAATAGTGGCAAGACGTGGAGAAAATTAGACAGAAATACAAATACACTTGGCAGCTCGACAAGAGACACAGAGAGCGAGCACATCACTCAATGCATGGCTAGCCATGGAGTCCCCAGCTGCAAGACAAACCCGCCAGTCAGCCAATGCTGTACAGTCTGCAGCCTCAAAAACCATGGCGTCTCCAGCAGAAACCAAAATTGGACAATCTGATAATATTCAAGAACTGCAGTTTTGATTCAAGCCATGGCGAGAATTTATCCACAGTATGAGGAGATGCACCCTGAGGTAATTATTGGGAACGTGTCCAGGCAATGCATGCATGGCAGGGCTAAGATATGGGGGCAGAGAAAAGTGCAAATTACACTTACGATAATTTTGTTTCTTAAGAACCACTGAATGGCAGCCTTTACTCTGGGTTACTTCCCAGCTCCACACAGGTGTAGACCCCGCCCACCTTGGGTATATACAGCCTCCTCCCCCTTCCATCCTCAGTCTTTTTACCATGTATATGGTATTCATGTATATAAATTGGAAATCTCAGAAGAAAAAAGGGGGGAAACTATAGGCTGCCATGGAGTGGTATTCTCACCCTCAATTGCAGCCTTTACTCTGGGATATACAAGAACATTCTTACAGGGGGTGGGGGTATACCAAAAAAGGTATGAATAGAGAACCGCATCGCTGCGGCACAGATGTCTTTAACGGAGACTTGTACCTTTCTTGCCAATGACACAGAAACATGCCTTTAGCTTTTCTGGAACCCCCAGACCGTTCTCCTTCTATACGAAGGAAATGAGTTCCTTGATCCATCGTGATATGGTACTTTAGAGGCTGCCTTGCCCCCCTTGAATGTAGAGTGAATAGCTGTTTTGTCTTTGTAGATAAATAGAAATTGCCTTAAGCACGTCTAACATATGCAATTCTCTTCATTTCGTGTTGTGGCTCTGGGAAGAAGGCAGGCAACACCACTTCTTGGTTTAAGTGGAACTCGGAAAGAACTTTTGGAAGAAAATTCTAATTAGTTCTGAGCGCCATCTCAGAAATCTCCGGTATGCTTTCTTGCATATAGGTACATGGAAATAAGAGTCTTTTCAGTCTATGCCATGAAATCTAGATGCTTTACTCCCGTTAGAATCGATTTTAGTGTTTCCATGTGGAATTTCTTTATTTTCTTATGCATATTTTGCCATTGTGTAGACATCAAATCTTTACGGACTTTGTAAACATGAAAAACTCTGGTTCTTACGGATCTATCCTAAAACAGACAATTGTGGTCATCCACCAATTCAGTCTCCTTATAATCCATGGATTTATAGAACTATTTCAGAAGACTGTCCACAATCTCCAAATTAAAGGACCTATCCTTTTCCAGGATTTCTCCTGATTCTGCCTCATCTGAGTCTTCAACAAACAATATAGGGGAATGACACTCTAAATCCAAGCTAGTCTGAGATCTTAACCTCTCAGCCCCTTGCATTTCTCTTAATTCATCCTTAGTCACAAAGGATTTTCTCATCCATTCCATAAGCTGCTGTATTATGTATAGGTTGTATCCCAGCAAGCTCACTACATTCCTTTTATTTATCACTGTATATCATACAGTGGTTTCTGGAAAATACTAATAAAATCTAAAAAGTGTTTAGCACAAGACATTTGAAAATATAAAAAAACTCTGCTCTCCAAATGATAACCCTTGGAGCAACAGGTCCAGCGGAAGATTCAAAAATACATGTATGGAAAATGTAAAGTTCATGTCAAGTCTACTAGCGAGTAGGATCATTGCTGCCACGTACATCCTTCCATTTTACTTCTCAGAGATAGTACTCGGTAAGCAAAAGACAGGGGGAAAGATTCCTGGCATTGATTTCACAGTCTTTCAGTTGCAGGAAATGTTACATGCTACAAATAACTACATCACCAACTTTAAGAGTGCCTTGGAAAACATGCTATTCTAGTAATCATCCATGCTAAAGGGCACCGACTGCTGAACATCAAGGCGATTCAATGCACCAATGTCTAAGGAGGTAGCGATCATTGTTATTGGCCAAGACTGTCAAAACAGGGACATTGTGCTTATAAAAAATAAAATAGAATTGGAGATTTTGTGGAAACCTTCTTCAACCTGGGAACCTGTGTATCCCAGTTAGTATAGAATAGAGTGGCTGGAAGTTAGGAGGGAATCACCAAGAATAACATTGATTTTGCCCTACAGCAGCCTCATGCCTCAATTTTATATGTAACGACGTCCACATAACAGTAGAACAAAGAACTACATATCGCACAATTGTTTGGACTTGCCAGTAACACTTATACACACTGAAACATGCAGGCGGCCTATTTTATGAATATTTATTTAATTTAATAATTCCTGCATTATTCAGTCTTGTTACCAGAAGACTTGTTGGCTGTGGCGACTAGCCACCACCAAGAATGGGAAAACTGTTCCATGAAGCCATCACCCCTCCTGTAAGAAAGTTCCCCTAAGGGTTACATTTCAGTCTTCTCTCCTCTAACTATAAAGGTGCGTACCCACGGTACGATTTATGTTCCGTATGATATTGTATACGATTTCCCAGGAAAGTCCCAGTGGTCCTAAATGCTCTTAATTCAGGGGATGTATTGGAGGTTTCTAGGATACCACTGGTTTCCCTTCTCCACCTAAAACTGGCTGAATCATAAGCGTCTCCAATTCTGATCCGCGGCCTCGGGCGCACTGCATCAGAGTCAAAGATCGGATGTGGTGCAAGTAAGATCTGTCAGGCCAGACAGCCTCCGGCAGTAGTGAATTGGATCGCATAGGATATATCTCGCATGCAAAAGGATCACATGTGATATACTGCATACGATCCTGCCGCCCCCGGAAGCTCCCGTGTGGTTCAAGGGAAATCTTATGCGACTTCTCCTTCAGAGAACGTATGGCCAGCTTTACAAGTGAATGAATTGACCTCAGATACATTTTTATTTTAAGCCCATTCTATTTTATTGGCTATATGGCCTCAAGAGCTGTACATCATACCCAAGGTGAGCGGTTTCCATTGAGCCAAAAAGTGATAAAACCATCTTCCAATAAAGCAATATAGTTCAATGGATTTCATCACTGTTTGGTACCACTTTTTTGACTTTCATATTATTTGAGACAATGGAGTGATTCAGTTAGGAAGTGGCGATGTACTGTGCAATGACAGCACATCACAGGCAGCAAAAGGGCTAGTTTATATTTACTCAACAGAGACCCGCAGGAAAACTGGGGATGTGCAGCCTAACACACTGGGAACTTCAGTGGCACAAACTCCCCACGTTACAATCAGCCCATATAACACCAAGGTCCCTTTCCTCTCCTGTCATTAGATCACCATTCAGCTTGGATCTTGTTTTGGTTTCCCGCTGCATTATTTAACATTTGTACGTACAGTATTCCATTTTAAATCCCACATTATAGTCCAGTCTTATTCTTTTGTCTTAATTTTGCCTCTTCTGGGTATTTTACACCCTTGCAACGGTTACCTGCAAAGCAACATTCCCATTGCAGGCCACGAGCAATGTCACCAATGAATACATCACACCGAAGACCGATCTGCTGGTTACCATCTCTTCATCTAAACTTACACTACTGACTACAAACCTAGCTGTGTCACTATCAGATTCTGACTGATCATTTGTAGGACACCTAGGTTATCCTACAGCTCAATTAACGAGATAAATCCTCTCTCAGCCACTAGATTTGTTTTGCCAATCTCAGCAACAAATCCACGCTACCTGCATGTGGTAGTCACTAGAATGCTACTAAAAATTGTAGTCTTCATTCTAGCACCCTGCTCCTTGTAAAATCCCTGTAGTTCCTCCTTCCTGCCTGGGGTGTCGCTGTCTGCTGTAGTACTTCAAGAACAGTCTGGTTTGTATCTCAGGGGCAGATTTATTAAGCTCGGTGAATTGATAAACTGTCTGTTGTTTATCACCGGCCAATCAGCTCCTACCTGTGAAGTTACAGGCTTGGTTTAAAAAATGACAGGTAGGAGCTGATTGGCTGGTGATAAAAACCAGACAGTTTATCACTTCACCGAGCTTAATAAATCTGCCCCTCAGTGTTGAGATACAAACCATACTGTTGTAGAGACATCACAGCAGAGAGTGACACCAAAGGCAGAAGGATATGCAAGAACTGCAAGGATTTTTCAAGGAGCAGGGTGCTAGAATGAAGACTAAATTGTGAGTATACAAGTAACACTTGATTAATTAAAACTATTTTGGGTTGATACATAGTTCACTATTTCTGACAAATTCCTTCTTAGATGGACAAAACCATGTGCACTGCAGGTGGGGCACATGTTACTTGTGCCGAGAGAATTAGATTTGGGTTGGGTTTTACTTCAAAGTGAGATCTATATTGCAGTGTAAAAATAAAGCAGACAGTATTTACCCTGCACAGAAACAAAATAACGCACCCAAATCTATTTCTCTCTGCACATTTTACATCTGCCCCCCTGCAGTGCACATGGTATTGTCCATCAAAGAAGGAATTTGTCAGAATGAACTCGAATAAGGCCCATAACCTCTTAAGTCACACAAGTTATTCTGCAGCCCTAAAAAGGTGTGTGTATTAAATTGTACGATGTTGTGGATACCGTATGCACACAACACTGCCTCAACTCCTTTGTGTCAGAGTATATGCTGTTGCTCTAGTGTAGGTGACCCTCAATGTAACAGTACACAGAGAATAATCACTGAGGCAGTCAAGTATTGCAAGACAGAGCATTACCATTAAACTTCAATGTAAGACATTTAACATGCAGCATGTGAGACAAAAGAAAAAACATGCAGTGGGTCAGAAACACTCAAAATCATGTACAAGAAAGGTAGCAGATTATTTTAAGATGATCACCTCTCCCTGGAAGCTTTTGCGTGGATCCATTTCCCCATCACACTAGCACATTGCAAGGAGAGATTAAGGCAGTACTAATTAATGGGCAGCAGAAATCTCGAAAGCAAAGTGATTTTGATTGAGAAGCACAATGGTCTAGAGACAGCACACTGGCGGTAATGAAGTGCGAGTTACCTGGTGTTATCATGATGAGGGACGAGAGCAGAGGCTGAAGACCCTCCACGTAAGACTGGCCTGGAGAGTTCAGGAGGGAGACAAGGATAGAAAAAAGGAGGTGTGAAGACAAGTAGGACAGGAATCAGGGAGTCAGTCAGCAGCTGCACATTTGGGTGTCAGAAATGTCCACGCTGGCGTGGGCACATTAGGAAGACTACAAAAGGTCTGGCAGTGAAGGAAGGAGGACAAGGAAGGGAAGACATTCACCTGCGGTTTTCATCCAGCACATCGAGAACCTGATGATAAGCCCTGCGGGTGGAGGTCTGGATGAGCGACAGAATGCCACGGGCAGAGAATAGGTCTGCTCCATCTGCGGGGTGCGAGGGAGCAGGGCACGGGCGGCCTGTGGGGGCAGGTGGAGTCAGGCTGATCGGACAAGAGCAGCAAAGAGAAACATAGAAGTCAGGCTGTGTGCATGTGAAAAAGAAAGGTGGTCACACATGACAATGACAAGGGATATAGCATGACGGATGAGGCTACGGAGTGATGGGGAGGTGAAGGGAGACAGAAAGAAGGATAGGATGTACATTATTGCAGGAAAATAGAGTAGTCTCCAGCAAGTAGGAGGATACAGTGCTACAGGAAAACAGAGATGGAGTGATAGACACAGAGGGATGAAGGGTCAGAAAACCTGGAATACGAAAAGTGGAGAGAGAGAGAGAGGATTGGGGCAACGTGCTCTCACTGGGAGAACTATAGCTGGCAGTGCCATGCATGGGATAGAACACAAGGGAAGAGAGTGAACAGATAATTCTCGGGCAGCAGTGCTTTACAGCTTATACAGATACTTGCCAAGGAATAGGTTAGCACTGTTCCTATACACAAGGGGCCAGTCATGTTTGTAAGCAAAGCACCTTAAGAATAATGTTATTTATATGGTGCTCTTTTGTCAATAGGACTCGAGGTACTTGGCAAAACCGTGTTGCACTACAGGTGTGGCAGATGCGATGAGATTTGGGTGGGGTGTGTTCCAGCTGAAATCTCAATTGCAGCATAAAAATAAATAGAGTGGTCTTACATTTGCGGGCTACATGCAAAAGCAGCCAGCATTTATCCTGCATAGAAAAAATAATATAATCCACCCACATCTAAATCACTCTACCCATTTGAAATCTGCCCCACCTCCAGTGCAATGCAGTTTTGCCCAGTTGCTTTCTTTCTTTCTTTTTGCTTTACTTAGAAACATAAATCAGTCCCAAAGTCAGAAGTTAAACACGGAACCAGACTGGGAAATACATTACCTGGGTAACCTGAGGCTAGGCAAACTATTACAGAGCAGCAGCATAATAGGGGAACGGAACAGTGCTGCTGCTACTATACAGGAGGTAGATGTACAGCTATAATTAGGAGAATGAGTGGGCAGCCTTCTCTGCACAGCCAACCTAGGTACATGTCATAGCAAATTGGAAGAATGATAATAGTGAGCGGTTACCACGAATAAAAGGGGTCAGATTTTTAAACTAGCATTACAAACCCCTTTTATAAACTTATCAGGCTAGAATAAAAATATTAAAATAATAATTAGAAGTCAATTATAACAACAAATGACTACAAAGATGAAAACATTCCTGCAAAGTATATATATATATTACTGCAATGTGAAACACACTGCAGGGTGGCTTCTAGTTACTAGATGGTAGAGCAGCTGGCCACAATCATTCCTTATGGAATATGACCTTTGTCTAGTTTTTGCTGTGGTGCCGGTGGTGCGTGCATGTTCACATCTGCTTACGCCCAAGCATAGAAATGTTATTAGCCAAATCTACATGTACAGCGGGTGCTGGCTTCCAAGCAAACAAAGGCTATGCGACTTTACAAAATTGGCTAGATGGTAAATTCCATCTGGTTTTATTTTAACCCAACTTATACCACTACAGATATTCTACTGCTTAGGAAATCCTTGGGGCAATACGCACTAGCCTGCAATGTGCCGGCCGTTCGGGAATTCCAATGAGTCAACCTGTATTTTTAAAGCAGAAATCATTTACAAGGCCAGACCATATCTGCTTTTGTCTTGTAAAGGATTACTGCGTTACAAATATGGGCAGACTCGCCGGAATTCCTGAACAGCCTGCACCTCATAGGCGATTACTCATTGCCTCTGGTGTTTGCTGCCCCTTTTAGTTTTGGCTTCAGGTGAGGTATCTCCCACCTGGCAGAGGTACCCTACAAATTAAAGACCTATATAAATGTTCCTAGGCCAGGCAGAATACAATAGATTTTAAACAATGTGTATTCTTTACAAGTCAAAAGTACCAATAAGGTTAGAAAAGGGGCAAACTAGATGGGACTTACAATCTATGCAAGGACATGATTTTGACATCTGAATATGTCTTGATTTTAGAGTTAGGGATACTCGCCTTGTCCGTGGAAAAAACTTCATAGTTGACATGATCACTGTCAACATTCTAGCAATATCTAATATTTAACATATTGTACTTCCATTCCATTCTAACATTCTGAATGTCAACATTTTGCGCCACACCCCTCCAGCCCACTCACATAGACAGAAACACTTATTTTAGCAGGAAGTGTAATATGCAAGGAGAATACGCTTCCTGCTGAACACAAACAGCCTTCTTCTGCATATCCTCACTTGTGATTGAGTTCTGAAAAGCTTTATACACATTCCCAAATGAATTCCCTTAGAAGAAACACCTGAGGAGTAAGCGGCTTGCATTGTACATAAAGGCAACTGTGCAATACTTCACCACCAAGTCTACACACTGCAGATGCAATTCTGCGCTTACATGGAGTCATTCCTGACGAGCTGCCCATTTTGTCGAGCAAGGTTCTCGCTGACGGACCTCTCTCTTTTCTGGCGCCCCATAAATCGTGCCTAGGAGTTTAAGTCAACAATATTAGTGAGGGAGCTCTTACAGTCATTCCATTTATCCTGCTTTGTGCACTTTAATACCTCAAGAAATATGCTGCGGACTGTTTACTCATCATAATGGTCTAAACCAGTGGTTCTCAAACTTGGTCCTCAAAACCCCCCACAGTTCATGTTTTCCAGGTCACCCGACAGGTGAACTCATTACTGACTGCTACATTTTAAAGATCCACAGGTAGAGCTAATTATTTCACTTGATTCTGTAAGGAGACCTGTAAAACATGCACTGTGTGGGGTCCTGAGGACCGGCTTTGAGACTCTGTGGCATACTTGCCTACCTGACCCTCTCCATGATGGAGAAAATGCTCTGTTCCTGGGCTTCCCTGGTAATGTAGGATTGCCATCACCTGTGGGGAGCTAGTTAATTGATAAGAAAGGTGTTTCCCCACAGGTGATGGTAATCCTACATTACCAGGGAAGTCCAGGAACGGAGCATTTTCTCCCTTATGGAGAGGGTCAGGTAGGCAAGTATGACCTGTGGTCTACACTGAACGAGATAAACTGTAATGGTGCGTACACACAGGAGCGATTATAGCAAATATCGCTGGAAATATGGTCGCTAAGTGACCATATTGCCAGCGATGGGAGTGCGCTCCCGTTTTCTGCCTGTAGTGATCGCTGGTCGCAGGAGCTTGCTCCTGCGACCAGCTGATTTCCACTCCCGGGCTCCCCCGACAGTTTCTTTTTCATCAGCGACCATCTCTGGTCGCTGATGCAAACGGGACACCGAGCGATATATCGCTCAGCGTGAGCGATATATCGACCCGTGTGTACAGGGCTTTAGTAATATTAATACAACATTAAATGTGACCGCTTTTGAGGTAGCAAACACTGCTACCTCAAAAAAGAATGTTGTAGTTTGAGAACCTGTAATATTTTGTACAGGGAGTTCGGAAAGTTCCACAGTAAAGGTGGCCATATACACGCAGATTTATCTTCAGATCTGGTTTGTTGGAACAAAAACATGGTTATGGATGACAGCAAATGACAGTTGACCATTTGCTTGGAAATGCTGGAAAACTGACAAACTGTCACTCATCCATAACCATGTTTTTGTTCCAACCAGATCTGAAGATAAATCTTACTAGTGTATGGGCACCTTAACTCTCTCCCCACAGAGAACTTGCAAAAAGTAAAAAAAAATAGTTTTTAAAGAAATTTACATGAAATAAAACCGAACTTGTAATGTACATGAAGCGTTGTCCGTCCCAGAGCTGCAGAGGAGATCTGCAGGAAAAAGGCAGTGCTTACTGCAGAGGGACTTATTGAACTCCCTGTATTAGAATCTGAGACAGATAGCTATAGAATACATTTTAGGGTTGCAGTCTGGATGCATCTGAGCCAAACATACACAACTCAGAAAACGGACGGCAATTCACATTCCTACACATCTGTCACATTTCCACTTTTATATGAGTGGGTGTAACTGGGTGCGTTGTGGGCTTGCAAATGGAATTGCAGGTTATTTAGAAGCAAGTGAAGCTTAGGTGGTATGATCACATGGATTTGCAAATACATTCAAAAAGCAGCATTTACTTCTGAGCACGCATCTGTGCCAGATGTACTTGTGACTGTAAATCAGCTTCGTAAGGTTGATTATTAAACAGTTACCACAAATATATTAAAGTATTTCACCATAAAAAAAACAACAACAGATTATAGGCACAGGTTGATGAATTGTGCAGCAAAGGCAGCAATCAGTCTTAGAACAGACACCAAGAAGCAGCAATGGGGGAGACAAGTCTGGGTATTCAATCCCAGACACTATTTCCACCTGTGGAAATAGAGACGGTCACCTATTCAATGCTGCCGTTTGACAGCAATGAAGGCAATTTCCAACAAAACAGATCCAACTTTTTAATTTTAATTGAGATCTGTTTTGTGGTAAAGGGCCACAGATTGTTGAATTCTTTGCCATTTCTCAACAACCTGCAGCCGTTTTTGCCAAACCTCAACTAACAGACACTCGGAACATTGAATTCCGACTGTCGAGTTGCAGGAGACCCAGATTGAATACCCTTTAACATTCTATTATGTACTGCCCACGAATAGAACAATTTATTTCATGGAGACAGCGTTTATCTAGGGGTCTTATGTGGGTGTTTGGGTGATTACTAACAGGCAATGTGTTTTCTCCTTTGTACTGGTGTGTGCACTTACCTCTTCACTTTGTGGTGTGACCGGTGTAGGTCTTTCCAAGTCCAAGAAGTCCAGCGGCCTTTCACTGAGGGTCAGAATCCGAGGAGGGGTCTTAAGTGCCAAAGGTTCAAATGGTGTTGTCTGAATAAGATCCAGATCGGGAGGTCTTGAAAAAGAGCCCTCCTCGCTTTGCCCTGTAAGAGTAATCAAACATAAGTTCAAATAAATGCAAGAGAAAGCCAACATGCCGTAGGAATGCAGCAATCTGTAGGTTGTGAACAAAAAAGCAGAATGCAATGAGTCATCTAGATTTGTTTTCAGCTGTTTCACAGACCACGGACATAGAAACATGAAATTTGACGGCGGATAAGAACCACTTGGCGATCTAGTCTGCCCCTTTTTAAATATGTTACCTCAAACCATATTTGATCCTTATTTTTTTTTGTAAGGATATCAATATGCCTATCTCAAGTATGTTTAAATTGTACTACTGTATTTGCCTCTACCACCTCTGATGGGAAGCTATTCCACTTATCTACTACTTTTTCTGTGAAGTCATTCTTCCTCAAATTTCCCCTGTATCTTCCTCCCTCTAGTAGTGTCAGTGCATGTCCTCGTGTTCTGTTGCTCCTCTTCCTGTAAAGAATGTCTCCCACCTGTACCTTGTTAAAACCCTTGATATATTTGAGTTTTTATCATGTCCCCCCTTTCCCTTCTCTGCTCTAAAGTATACATATTAAGATATTTTAGTCTTTCCTGGTACGTATTGTGATGTAGGCCATGCACCATTTTAGTTGCTCTTCTTTGTACAGTCTCTAATGTATTTATATCCTTCTGGAGATATGGTCTCCAGAACTGAACACAATACTGTAGATGAGGTCGTACCAATGACCTATACAGTGACATTATTACCTCTTTCTTTCTACTTCTGAAACCTCTCCCTATGCAACCAAGCATCGGACTCTCCAGGAGGGACACAATGCTCTGCTCCTGGACTTTCCTCTTAATGCACGATTACTTTGATCTGTGTTGAACAGGTTAATTAATAAGAAAGGTGCTTCAACATAGGTGCTGGCAATCATAGATTAGGACAGAAGTGCAGAAGAAGAGCAATGTGTCCCTCCTGGAGAGGGTCATGTTGGGAGGTATGTAGCATACAAGTGCGCACATACAGTACACATTACTGTTTTGGGGAAAACATACACAACCCACATAGATGGGCCATGACAGGGAATTAACTTATGACCACAGTGCTGGAAAACTAATGCGGACCACAACACCATTTGTGCCGCCCAGCAGGGAATAGAACAGCCTTTCAAAAAGGTATAATGCATGTTCTAGCAGAATATCAAAACTTGTCTAAATACTGGCTTTGGGGATAATGTTACTTGTGCAATATTTGTTACTGAATTGTGGACTTAAAAGGCAGTAAACACAAATATAACTCAGGGGAGAAAGGAACACACCCACCTGCCACCACAATCCTCTCAGGAACTTGCATCATGACACCGGACATTGGCCTGCTGCCCTGAGATTGGGGGTCAGAGTCTGCACTGTTTGAAGCCACTTTGAGCTTCTCAGGGACCCTCATTCTCTGACTGATACCCTCCGTGTACTCCATCTCGTACTGCATACGATTGATCTCTGCCATTTCTGGTCCGGGAGGGGAGAATCCTGCCCCGTTCATCCTGGATAAAATTTCAAACATATCACTGCTGTGCTTGAAGGAGAAAAGAGCACAGTCATTTCCAAGAATAAATGTGTTGCTTAATTAAACTGGTAGAGTAAAGGCCCATACACACTTGAAGATTTTCATTTCAAAAGACTTTGCCAAAATCTGTGATAGATATATCTTTCACCAAAGTAGTGCGTACACACTGAGCTATTTTCCCCAAAGAGCGAGAGATTTTCAGGAGGCGAAAGACTTTGCTGAAAATCTTTCATTATAAATGGGCTGGGTTTGAATTCCAAGGGTTCCATACAGATGGAGCCGGCCTCTTTCTTGCAGGGGCTGGCTATTCTATCGCCAGCCCACGCCAGTGGCTGGCTCTCGCCAGGGGCGTGTGCACACGAGACACTTGCGCGCGCCCCGCTTTCTCCGCCGCCTCCCCTATGCCCCTCGCCGCCCGACCCGCAGCGCCGCCGTCAAGGGACTGCCACCAATGTATATTTATTTAAATGCAAACTGCCCACATATGTATTTATTTAAATAGCATGCGAGGACTAGACGGGGGGCGCAACCCCCCCCCCCCCTGCACCCCCGGAGCGACTCGGCGGCCAACGCCACATCACCGCCACCCCCGTGGAGTGACACGGCAGCCCTCACCACATCACCTGCAGGCCTCTCCACCCCCGCAGTGCAGCCATGCAGCGCCGACCGCATCACCCGCCAGCCCCTTCCCTCCCTTGGAGCGATGCGGCCGCGGCTGCATAATTCCCCCGTGGAGCAATGCGGCAGCCGCATCACACCCCTCCAGTGGAGTGGGTATATTATATATATATATATATATATATTTTAATATATATATATATATATATATATTTTAATATATATATATATATATATTATATATACATATATATTGCTGATGCATTTACATTAATATATTGGTGGCAGTGGGCAGAACATTATACACATTGGTGGCCAGGGGGGCGGGGCCAGCAGGGTGCACTGTGTCAGGGAGCAGTGCTGTCTGTTCCTGTGTAGAGCAGGGCGGGGCGACTCGCCGGGGAGCAGGGACCTCAGCAGCAGCAGCAGCCGGCCGGGGAGAAGATGACAGGAGCGGCGCGCTGCGGACCAGCTCGGTGAGTATGACAGGCGTGGGGGCGGGGGGAGGCAGCGGGGCGGTCCGCCGGGCTGAAAGTGGTTAATCTTTCAGCCCGGGGCAGCGTACAAACATGGCGATGATGGATGAAAAACCATCCATCATCGCCACATCTGCTGGTAAAACCAGCAGATGAACCACTTTACTAGCGATGATGCGGGAGCGCGCATCATCGCTAGTCAGCAATCTCGGGGGCATACACACTGGGCGATTTTCAGCCGAAAATCGCTCAAAACGGCTGTTTTGACCGATTTTCAGCTGAAAATCGTCAAGTGTGTATGGGCCTTAAGAATGCAGGGACAGAAAATATATGTGCTACTGTTCACGCTCATAACTTGGAAACCACAACTAAGATATCCCCTGAGAGATAGACAACACTGGCTTCCAGTAATGCATAGCTCTGGTGAGGAACAGAAGCAACATTAATAAGGCAGACAGTGCATCTATAACAGTACAAAGTGGCAGCTCTCGCTTACACCACAGCCTCTAGATAGGTGGGTTATTAGAATACTTCGACACTGACGTCTGACATACAATTGTTAAGTTTTTGTAGTGTAACAGGATTGTTCTGCATACAGGCAAGACTGAACATAATGCATATGAAATATTTATCGTTACAACATCCAAATTTAGAATAGAATGTAAATGTTGTAGAATGAAAAGAGTACTCCAGGACAGGAATACAGGTATAGTGGTTACTCTAGGTGCAGAGTGATCAGTGATGAGGGCATATTTGAATTTTGAGGTGCAAAACTTTAGACTTCATCACTACAGCTACAGTAGCAATACATTGTGCCGAAAAGAAATGTTGCTCTTCAAAAGTAAAATACGCCCACCTCAATGATCAGCAGCCCTGTTCTAGGTGTGAACAACCTCCTCCCTCCATGGCCTTTACTCTTCCCTGCACCCACCACCAACTTCTACGGTGCATGGCTATTTTTTGTGGGATGGCCATTCCTCTTGGGATGATTCCTGTTGCAATCACGTTAGTGCACACATTGCCTGGATAAGCTGCTATTGGAGCGCCTATACTGGATGTGATTTTTAATACAATAGGGCAGAAATTAATTTCTTACTGCTTATGTAGAAGCAATAAGAAATCTAAACCTCAATGAAAAAAAATATATAGATTGGTCCTTTAATGTTGCAATTTCCTTCTAATACACTTATTTGCATTACATATAGTGTCCTATGGTGTTTACATAAATGTGTGGTTATATTTGTGTATGTAGATAAATATATACTGTAGATAGGAGGGACCTGTCATCAGGTAGATGGTGTGGGCAGGTCCAGATGCCCTTGAGGGGGAAACATTCATAGATTTAGGGAACCAAAATGTAATTATCGCTAGCACACAACCAAAAAGGTTGTGGCGGCCCTGCATGCACCCATACACTGCACCAACTGGGACCTCATAACTGCTTTTACTGTTCAATCATCCAACTGATGGGGGCAGTTAAGCTTTGTACTCTTGTTGCACTAGTGGGGTGGGGATTGCTACCCCAGCAATGGGAATTGGGGATCGAGCTGCTACCGAATTTTATTACTACCCACCAATAAGACTGGGTGAATGAGTGAATGATGGAGAATGGGGGGACGACGACGGACATTTCAGACCATTTCAGACCATTGCAGGTCACTTGTGTGACAGCTGCAGACCAAGTAGGGGTCAGGTACTGTAATGTGACACACACAAAGCCCTGTGCTCACACATACTGTATACCCCCCAGTGAGTGTAAGGCCATAGTACAGTACAGCCATAATCTGCAATTCACCGTTACTCACAGGCTCTAACCGTAAACGCAGCTCCGCCGCTGCTTCCAGGAGATAATGACCCAGCTCAGCCGCCGTACCCAGGAAATGGCAGCGTCCAGTCACGTGACGCTGAGTGAAGGGGGAAGGCGTAGTTCCGCCAGTAGGGGATGCGGCTGCGTGACGTCATTAACAACATGACGCATTGGCTTAGGCCGGGGTCCTACTGTACGTGCTGTTGCTGCTCGCTCCATACAATACATAACTCGAATCACGTATCAGCTCAGACGCTCAGTGTACGCGGTCATACAGCGCCGCATCCCAGATGGGAATACCGATAGCCAGGACTTCTACACAGGATGAACCGCTGATACCACTGGCTGGCCACTGAGTGTCGCTGCAGGATCATAGACGTAGCGATGGACATCAGAAGACCGCCATCAAATGATGGGTGGGCTTCCGCCATCGAATCTTTCGGTACTTGTGTATTATCTGGGCGCCCGATATATCGCATCGCATACCACTACTTAAGGCCCCCATACACTAGCCGATTTTGGTCCGATTTCGGCCAGATCAGTCGGATCTGGCCGAAATCGGACCAAAATCGGCTAGTTTTGATGTCCCCTCAGATCCGATGCGCGGTCCCGTGCGCATCGGATCTGCGTCGGGTGGTCGGACCTGCTGCACGTCCGACCACCCGACTTGGGACCTAGTGGGGCGGCGCGGCGGTGGAGGGAGCAGGGGGGGCTGGGGACGCTGCGGGGGACACAGGCGGCATAGAGCCGGGCAGGGGTAGCCGGGAGCTGTCAGTGCTAGAAAAAAAAAGCCTATACAATGAATGGGCAGCCTGTGATTGGCTGAGCGCTCTCTCAGCCAATTGCTGACTGGCTGAGAGAGCGCTCTCATCCGCGTCCCCTCACCGGCGCCCCTCACGGGCTCGCTGCGCTCGCCACACTTCGGGTTGGCGGTACGCGTCCTCCGACCTTTTCATACCCCCACTATCCACGTCGGCGTGGAGTTGATTTTAGATAGTGTGGCTATCGCAGCGAGCCACCGAGCCCGAAGCGCGGCGAGCGCAGCGAGCCCTGCGTGGGGACGCGGAATACATGCGAACTAATATGTGTCCGCTCGCCACGCTTCGGGCACACTATATAAAATCAACTCCACGCTGACGTGTATAGTGGGGGTATGAAAAGATTGGAGGACGCGTACCGGCGTTGATAGTGGGGTGGCGTTAACAATGGGGGGGATTTGACATAATAGTTACCTATAAGGGTGGCTGTACAATTAAAAATCGGGTCTGATCGCATCGCATGCGATCTGGCCGCATGCCATGCGACCCGATCTGATAGACCCGATTAAAAACGGCGGCGCCGTGCTAGGAAACAAGTACCAATAATACTATAGAAAAAATAAAAAAAACAGGATTTATGCATTCACAAAAAAAAAAAACATTTTGCGCATGCGCAAATATCTTCAGCACATGCACAGAAGCTCTGCAGCTTGGATGGTCAATGGGGTGTCTGAGGGTGGGAAGGACCATCATATCAGTGTCAAATGTTTACCATTCGATGGTGGCAAGCTTTGGAATGCTGCCGTCAAACGCTAAAAGTACTACCTTCAAAACAAAATCAAATTAAACTTCGCAATGTGAAGTCCATCCCTACACAGATGTTCCAGTCATTGTGACCCTATCTAGTAGGATCAGAATTGCAGTTAAATGAAAAAAGGTATGTGAGGTTTTTTTATTGCGCTCCAATTTGCTGCTGCCTGGAGTCATTATGCTGGATATGATCTAAAAAACTGCTGCATACCTCCCAACTGTCACGATTTTAGAGGGACAGTCCCGATTTTCGGGTCCTGTCCCTCTGTCCCACCCGCGGCAGGCATTGTCCCGCTGCGGGGGGTGGCAGTTGGGAGACCCCCCAATCTAGTAGAATAGACGCTGTGCGCATGCGCACAGCGTCTATTCTCGTATGAAAATGAGGTCGCGGCTAATTAGCATAAGCCGCGCCCTCATTTGCATACACCCGCCCCCTTTTCGCGCGCTCGCGCGGCGAAGTCCCTATTTCTTCAAGCCAAATGTTGGGAGGTATGCTGATGTACAATAAAGAGTGTTATGCTGGGTACACACCAGGACGACTAGGGCCCGATCCCCACAATCTAGATCCAATTCCGATCAATTGGATGTAGATTGTGTGCTGATTGGGCCCTTTTCTGACCTGGTGTGGACCGATACCGAGCCGATGCGCGGTCCCGCGGGTCGGTCGGTCGTTATTGAGATCCTACCTGCTGCAGGTAGGATCTCAATGACGACCATACAGCCGGGTGCGGGTCGCCATCGGATCGGACCCGCTCACGGTGCACATCGTGAGCGGGTCGTGCCCCCCCGCGTCACCGTGAGCGGGTCGAGCGAGACACTGACGACCCGCTCACGATGTGCATCGTGAGCGGGTCGTCCTGGTGTGTACCCCGCATTATAGTTCATTTGTCTCTGGAGACTGTGTAAAAGACTATAATCATTCCACAAAACCCTATTTTTCTTACTTTCTATTTATCTTGGACTTTTACGAAATGGAAGGGTGATTCCCAGGAGCAAAAGCATCCCAAAAGTCATGATGCTGGCGTTCAGTACGCCAACACAAGCATCCGGATCGGTAAGTACGCGGACACGGTTAGTGTCAGGGTTTGGTTTAGACACTTAGGGGTAAATTTACTAAGATACAGTAGGAGATCTATTGAAGATGGGATGTTGCCCATAGCAACCAATCAAATGCTATTAACTTCAAGATTCCTTCCTTTGGGATGCCGGCATTGGTATTCTGACCGCTGGTTATCCGTATGCATCCCGCAGCCAACCACAGTTGTATACATGGGAAGTATCATACTTGCCTACTTTTGATTTTTCCTCTCCAGGGTTCTCCAAAGGCAGAGTGTGGGGGGGAGGGGTGTTACCAAACCCCACCTAAATTAAATACAAATGGCAGGATTGTGGAGAGGGGGCATGGCTAATATGATGCTGCAAAATGATGTAATTTACATTATTTTAGCACTGCCCCCTCCTTGAAGAGCTGCGAGTCTCGCATTCCCCCCCCCCCCCTCCATTGAAGGGGCAACTGGGGGCACCGGGGAGCATGCAGGAGACATGTCCACCTTCCCAGGAGGCGGGAGGGCCACCCTAATTCCGGGAGGATAGGCAAGTATGGAAGAATATGAACTTTCTCACGTGAAAAGCCTCGCTGTTGCTGTGATGTGTTTGGACAGCACGATTGCAAAAACAGCATGCGGTTTCAGCTATCTCACTTGTCAGAACAGTACAAAATAATAATTAAAGGGTCCTCCAAGAGGGGATACAGACAAATTCCAACACTGGCATCCCGAAGATGGGAATCTCAACAGTGTTAGGTAAGTATAACTGAACCCCGACCCTCCCTTCTACCAGCTGTATGCCCCGCCCCCCCCCCCCCCCCAGCCTGAACATTACCCACTACACTAACATCCTAAAATAGTGTGGTTTGTCCTTGAGCAAATCGTTTAGTTTACAAACAGCACATGAAAGCGTAAGACGACCTGCATTTTAAATAAACTGAAGATTAATCAATTTCACAGCAGGCATGAAATGTAATTGTCTGCAACCTGTAGGCATCAAAGAGATTCAAGCGAGTCTGTTCAATGTTTTAAAGTGGCAAACATTTAAAAAGCAAAACCTATTACATTTCCACCCAGGTCATTTTGGTGCTCAGCTATAAGCTGTGTAAGCCTGGTAACACACAAAGAATTTATAACTTAAGATCAAAACAAGTGTGTCTCAATATCTGGGATAGACTGGATTTAGAGTCATCTGACACTCTGAGCCGCTACAAATGTTTGTGTTTTATGGATGTCAGGGGTGGGGTCCTAGGGTGGACACCAGTAATGAGAGGTGTGACCCTGCGGAGACCTTTCAGTAGTACTGCATACAAAGACTAGGTTGCAAGTGCACAATTCAATATTTCAATTTATTAAAAATAATCATTACAATTAAATTTTGCATTTAGAGCGAGGTTCTTCGCATAATTATGGCCATAAGTAATGGCTTGCCCACCGCGTCCAGGTGACCTCATTAGTCGGGAAAGACCCTAACATGAATGTGACCAGAAAGGGCTTTGAAAGAGGCATTAGGCTCGGAATATGGTCCAATGTGTTGGTGTCTTTTAAGGTTCAAAAACTGATTGGTCCTTGCTATTCAAATACCTGCAATTTTTTGGGGTGGCATTTTGATGATGACAAAATTGCTTAGAAGAATCGCCCCATGCTTGCCTCTAGATTCCAAACCTAAAAGCATTTCCAGAAAACTAATCTTTTTAGACAAGCTTATAAAAATACCAGAACCGCCCAAATAACGTTCATAAGTTTTCCTATCTAATTACAACCCCTCTGTACAGTCCACACATAGCCATCATTTATTTTTTTCTTCACCTTCACATCCTCCTGAACCCTGGTCAACATTGCTGTGTGACTACAGCCCACCAGGAACCTCTGCTATCTGGCTGGACCATTATGCAGTAGATAACACCTATCCTAGTGTATCAATGCCTGTTTCCCTGTAGAGTGAAATAGGGCCCATGCACTAGTGCGAATTGGGCCTATTTTACACGATTTCCACCCATTGGGCCGATAAATTGTGCAAAAAGTGTCAAATCGTATGTCATTTAATTCCGATCCGTTGCACATTCCCATGCATCTTACATCATATCCAGAGATTGTGACCGCTGCAGCAAGGATGTATAGTTACCAGAGCGGTGAATACGATCGCATGAGATACATCGTATGCAAAATGACCACATACGATGTATCACATGCGATCCAGCTGCCGAGGATCACATTCGATCCAGCTTCCTGAAAACCCCTGGCTTTCAGGAAGGCTGTCTTAACAGTCACCCTATCAAAGCCAGACATGGAGGATACTGGTGGAAGCAGGGCCCCTAGGGTAGTAAGTCTGGTCTGACAGGGAACCTTAGGAGGTCACTATCGACAGACAATTAGAGATTTGCTTACCACGTTCAACATGGCCAATTGGGGAGACCAGAACGAAGGTTCATTTACATTTTCACTGCACCCATTGTAGAATGGACAATGGAGAAAATAGGTACATTATAGAAAAGTCCATTGGACCCACAGAGCATCCACTAGAAAAATCTCCCAATCTAATGTTCTGGAAAAATAACGGGGAACTATGAGATTCAGCCAGGACACCACGAGGTTTATATAAGGGCAGTCCTTCCAACTCAATAACTGCTGAAACAGTGTTAGGTGAAGAGACCACTCCCCAGGGTGGATGTCCAGGAGGTTGAGATAGCATGTAAGTTCTCTACTGTAATGTAAATCGGCTGGTAGAAACTGTTTCACCCACTCGTGGATCCTGCTGACTTCACAAACTGACTGGTGAACTTCATGTGCCACCCTGATGATTTATGTAAGCGAGCTGCAGGACATTTATGGGTAGACAAGATTCTCTGTCCATCCACTGGAACTCACATTTGCTCTGAACTGGAGATTCATTCCATCTGGAGAGAATCCTGGAATGGAACTGGGCAAACTTTTTCCATTTTTAAGGTGGATACCATTTTAGCTACCACTGAAGACCCTGGATAACAGGATGCTAGAGTTTAAAGAGGCCTCATCTAGGTAGACATTAACCTCTTGAACATTGGGGGGGTCTTTCAGACCCGCTTGTCAGGCTGTGAATTCAAAACCCAAGTGGTTTTAGAAGTACCGGTACGCTGTGCACATGCGCGAGCCATCTGGCCAAAGGCAGCGAGTGAAGGCTAGCCTTCACTTGCTGCTCGCAGGGTGATTGATACCCTGTGGGCTTTTGGGGGCGTGCCACCCATGTTTTCTGGGAATTCCCCAGAAAACACAGGTGTTCCCTCGCCATTGGGAGGGAAGGCTGCTGAAAAAAAATCATTAAATGGTGAATGATTTTCCGCCTGTGAACAGCTGCATTCGCAGCTGTACACAAGGGCAGTGGGAGTGTGGTGGCTACCTGCTCATTGGGCTCTGAACACTTGCAGCCCAATATGCAGTTCTGAATCAGGCCCATTTTCCACAATAGGTAGCAGGCCAGTTCTCAGGACTCTTGCGTGAAAGCCCTCATATAATAAATCAGCCCAATGCACCAAAGCCTTGGAGATCCGAGCCAAGGCCATTGCTGGGCGCATGGCCACACCAGTAGCCAAATATCCTTAAGAAATCATTAATGCTGCTTTCACACCGCAAAACCTGCTTAGACCAGGTATTTAAAAAGTTTATTTTTTTAAACGGGTCAGAGCAAGTTTAACCCCTTTCACACCACATATAAATACCTGGTCTAAAGGAGGTTTGCGGTGTGAAAGCAATACAGTAAAGCGGTACGTTCTGGCCAGATTACCCCCCCCCCTCCCCCTGTCATGTCATGTCATGCCCCGCATATGGATTACAGTGTGAACAATTGAGAAATATCTTAGCACGATACTGGGTCCTGAATACGGAGCATATAAACAGCAGATACAAGTATGTACGGAGGCAGCACTGCACACCGCATCCTTCTGGGTCTTGCCTCCGCGTGCAGAATAGAACTGGGGAGCCCGGACCCGACCACAAACCCCGGTGGAGCGGGATAACATCTCAATGAGCTGAGCGGGCGCCCCTCCCCTCCCCCCTCCTGAAGCACGCACCGCTGTGCTACCGGCTATCTGCAGCGCTCTCCGGCCATACATATGCTGGAGGTAGGGACATGGGGAGTGGGAAGAGCAGCAGCCAGCCCCACAGCCTGGATCCTACCTGGGCAGCGCAGCGCAATGAATAATCGCGCTGGGGGGTCCCTGCACCTACTAGTTCCCATCTGCTGCAGGGACCCCGCCACTGATCTAACAGACACTGCAGGGACCCCCTGCCCCCAGCGCGATCATTCCCCTCCCCGTGCTGCCCAAGGGCGGGGGGGGGGGGGGGAGGAATCCCGTTTCAGACCTGTTGTGACACCAAAAAAAACGGGTCTGAAACGGGTAGGACCCTGCTTTTTTACAGTTTCCAAAAAAAAAACGTTTTTTTGGAAACAGTAAAATCACTGCACCTTTCAGACCGCACAGAATACCGTTTTAAAACGGTAAAAAATTGGCAAAATACCGGGTTTTTTTGTGCGGTCTGAAAGGGGCATGAGCTTCTTATTTGTGTCATCTTAAGGAAAGCAACATTCGGCAAAGGCAGCATAGTGGCCCTAGATCTTCCAACTAGGCAGATGACAGAAAGATTACCGTCTCTTTTTTTATGTTTAAATAAAGACAGATCCAGGGAGGATGCATCAGCTGTGTCCTTAATATGCAGAACAGACTTGACCGCAGCAATGAAGTCTTCACATTGAACAAATTAGAATGTTTCTCCTTGTGAGCTGATGATAAGTTGCCCTCAGAATCCTACTGTAAATCGTCTTTGTAAAGGTGTGGGGAAATTTCTCTCCTGCTTGTGGTTCTGGAGGCAAGTGCCTGACATAGCTAGGTGCAAGCCTACCCAGGAACTGCAACTTGAGACACCGGTGCTGTGCTGCAGTGGAGCAAGAAACACAGAGGTCACATCCTGAGCAGAAGATACAAAATGGCATTATGAGCGAGTGGCACTACTAGGGTCATTATGAACGAGTGGCACTTCTGGGGGCATTATGTGTGTAAGCGGCAGTACTGAGGACATTACATGTGTAAATAGCACTACTGGGGCATTATGTGGCACTAAAAATGACATGGGGGAGGACATGCGGGGTGGGGTTGCCATTCTCAGGCTCCCACTCCTACAGAAGAGAGTCCAGATCTCCCGCAATCTAGTGAAGTGTGCAGGATGAGAAGATTTTATGTTAACTCACCATTTAGCCACACCCTACACGTGGCCATTTTGGGTGCAGGGCCTAGTGATTGATAGCTCGCCCACCTCATGCAGCATCTCCTCTGTGAGCTTCTCATGGTGTGGAGCTGTTTGTTATGTAAGTATGGTTATGGGAGTGCCTTAGACGTGTCAGCGAATGTGGTTACATAGGAGAACGCCCCACTACTCACATAGGAGGCAGTGCCAGATTAAGCCTTCGGGGGGCCCGGGGTACTTTAGCCAGGGGGGCCCCCTTGCACTTGTCATTACTGGCCGCACACTGCATGGGAGTATATTACACTGTCAAAACACAGAGTAAAGGCAGGTCAATGGGTAACTGCGTATATATATATATATATATATATATATATATATATATATATATATACACATACATACATAAATACTATGGAAGTCGAGTTACACACACGCCATTTTAGGATAGTATGGCCGCCATTTTGGTTCGCAGAGTTGCGCAAATAAAGTTTCCATACCCGAGTATGCGTGGCAAAGTGGACCAGAAGAGTAGCCATACTATCACACATAAATTCATAAATACATACTGACACTAAGTAAAATATAGTTAAAGGTTTAGAACGCCACACATAGCTTAGTTAGCCCTGCATACATCTGTCTGTATCGTGTTTAGTACCGTTCCGTTCAGTTCATTATGCAAAGTATTCCGGTCATTGCGAATATTTCGCAATATACACTGCCCGATAGTTATGGACATAATCCATAATCCAGAGACAGTTTCTGTTGAAAGAATGTAACAAAGAAATCCAGATGAAACCAGTTCTTATCACTGGTGACGCCGAAACCACCGAACAAAGGACTCTTAAAGTTCACTCCCCTGGACCTAGCCAAACCAGGTGTATCAGCTTACCCCCCAATCACAGCTGACCTGACACTCGACCCCTGACCAATGAGAACGGCCTTTGACCTCCCCTTTCTGACCCTATAAGATAGGCGACCCAGAGCAGCCAAAGTCTCTTCGGCACATCTACCTTTCCCTGACCTGACCACCGGACTATAGTTCATCCCTGAACGATAGTGAGCTCTGACCGGACTACACTTCGCATATTTGATGAGAACGGTAACGGTTGCATTAACGGTATTTATCCTTATTGTATTGATTGGCTGATTGTGTCTTGTATCTGTTTTCTTTCCCCTTAGCAGAGTCTGTTTAGTATTCATTGTTAGTATATTGTATTACTTTTTATACCTGTTTATTCTTATTTCTGTAACCCCCTTTTGTCCATTAGGGACTTAAATACAACCTTTTACGGAGTTCTTATCTCCTTATTTCTATACAGTGGTCGTGTCTGTTTATTCGCATAATAGCGACAAGGTATATTACGGACACTGTCCGATAAGGTATATTCGCAATTTAGAGACAAAATACTGCGAAGGAATCTCTGATTAAGGTACTGGTTCTCTGTGTACATAATACAATAAAAGGTACACTACGCTGCGCTACGCTTTGTACGCACGTAGTTAGGTATAAAGGGTACGTTGGTTGCGGACTTATTACGTAACCTGCGCTTTTCACTTATTGTCTCTCTGGTCATATTTAATCGCCATTAACAATTGGGGGCACGTCCGTCCGCTCCACATTCCAGAACTCAGTACCAGGCGTGCGACCCGACCTATACCAGCAAAAGGGTGGAAGTATTATCCATTGCTGGATAGGCCAGGTCCGCGGCGGTGCGGGGTTCGGGAAGTGCTAGCGCTGAACCCGGAGTACAATAAGAGAAAGCCACGTGTTTTAAAGTATATCATACCTAAGTGTTTAGTAAACTGTACTTCTGCCTGCCACAAGTAGTTTAACGGGGTATAGTGTCTTGGGTTGCTTGTTTATTACAGTATATGTACCACGTGCGATAAGGTTCGCACACGTGGAATCTGTGTTTATTATAGTACATAGAGGATCCCCTCTGGGCAAAACTATAACTTTTATTGTTAGTTACTGCAAAACCAGAGACTCCGCCACGTGGCGACAAGCCCTGGGCCTTTTTGCAGTAACGTAAAGCGTCTATTGTGTATTACGCAAGGTGCGCGCGCACGTGCCCATATTGGGAAATTTTCGCATCTTTGTACGTGATTTACGGATTAAGTGCGGGATTTATTTCGCATCTTGATACGTAACTTTCGGACGGAGTTAAGGGATTTATTCCACATTTAGGCGCAATTACTGCGTATAGCGAAACCCGAGTGCAACCTTGCAAATATACTATAGAACACGTGGGTGGCCGATTCATCGGCGGCCTGTGAACAGCGCATGTACACACGTGGCTGTTCATTGGTACTGCACATGCAGCACACATAGGAACTCAAAGGTGAACAGTATTGAACCACTAGCTTTATTTAAACAGTATAGCAATATACTGTGGATAAGGTGGTGATTAAATAAAGAGAAAATAAGTTTTTTTTTTCTTTTTGTTCATTTTCTCATTAAGCAAGCAACTCAAGCATTATTTTAATAGATTCCTATAGCGTATTATAAGGGATTTATACCTGCATAAGTATCTAGTGACAAGCTACCGGCCTGGGAAGATTTTCTGTACAGAAATATTTCAAATATATGCATAAGACCAAGGTGTAACCAGCGCCCAGTGTGAAAAATAACTGAGGCGAACGGGTGTGTGACGACACGACTCAAGCGCAGTGTAGTCCAGTGTAGGACAGTCCAGTTAGGACCGGGTTCACGTGACGACGTGCCCATAGGAACTGCCCCTTCAGTGGAATTGATTCCGCTAGGAGGGTACAAGAAGATACATCGGAACGCACTTGTTTCCGATTAGCTACTTTAGAAATCCAATTTTTGGGGGTATAGGAAAACAAGTTTGTTATACCCTGGAAAAATTGTGCCGCACCAACCAAGTTGGCTAGAAGTTCGCTGCTAGTTGAAAGACTTGGTGATTGAGTATCGTACCTCGTATCCTTCGCACCTGCTTGACTGTGGGATGTTCTAGGAAGCTGTAGAAGTGAGTGTTTGGGGAGCTCTCAGATAAGTAATAACCCACCGATATCTATTAAGCTGTGAACGTTTATTCCTGTAATTATGGGTAATAACGGGTCACGCTGTGATAACGTGCATGTTAGGGAGGAAGCAAGCCGGCCAAAAGGATCGGCTGCTTTTATTATGTGCAGGAAGCACGGTGAACTCGCAGTTGTTTACCAAAATAAATGGAGAAAAATGACACAAGGCAGCAAGTTAGAATTTCCCAGTGTTGGTAGCTTCGATCCGGAAATCTTATCGGCAGTAAAAGATGAAATATGCCTACTCTCCAGTCGTAAGGAGAGAGTGAAGCATATAGATATTCTTAAATTGTGGCAGAAGGAAGGACAGGAACAATGGGGAAGCAGAGGTCTGGCAATACCTGACACAATCAGCCAAAATATAAATGCAACCGCTGCCATAATAGAATCAGCTCCCCCACCCCCATATGTGCCGAAGGGGATAATGACTCATAAGAAAGGTATAAGTAATAATGTATCCGTTGCTAACCTGTACCCTGTCTTATCCCCTTACAAGGAAACCCGAGAGGAAAACGAGCAGCTGTTGGCACTGGCCGTCTCTCATGCAATTAATATGATTGAGGGAAAAGCTCAACCCGCTGTTGAGGCCCCAGCACAGGAGGAAGAGACGGCTGATGCCAACAGCATAGTATTGGACTCAGGTAATGATGCACCACACAGCACAGACACAAATGACTCCCAAGCAGGTCCCAGTAATGCGAATGTGGTACAAACATACCCTGTACGCACACTGGAGGTTCCCTATGGTAAGGCAGACAGAGAGGGTGTGATACCTACCAGAAAGATGACCATGCTAAACCCATGGACACGGTTAGAGCTGCGGTCCATCATTACAGATTTCCCTGATCCTAGGAAAGATCTGGCAGTGTGCCGGAAATTTGTAAGGGATCTGGGAAACTCTGATGAGCCCACCAACAAGGATTGGAGAATCATGTTGAGGGCCTGTCTCCCCACTCACATTGACATCCCGAAATTCATTCAGGATAGTGGATTGAAAGTGGACAAGGACATAAATGATGAGATCAACCAGGAAAATATACGCCTGATTAACTTACAGTTGGGAGTATATTTTCCTGCGGCAGTAGAATATAGCAAGATTTTCACCATCAAACAGAAAGATGGCGAAACTGCTGCTGATTATTTTACAAAGGCCTTACTGGAGGTATCAAAGTACACTGGTGTCTCCGAGCCTAAGGACGACCCCCACCTGAGGGAGATGATTGTCTCTGTGCTGGTGGAAGGGCTTAGGGAAAACCTGAGAGCCAGAGTCCAAACTTCTTTTCCAAATTGGCGTGGAATGACAGTGGATGCCCTACGGGAATCTGCTGTGGACCACGACCGCAACATTAAGAAGCACAGGGAACTGCAAACTGACAAACTGATGATGGTTAGCATCCAAGCCCTTACTAATGCCCCAAACAAAGCTGCATACCAACGAAACACCAGGGACACAGGTAGAAAGCCAATTATCTGTTACAACTGCAATAAGGAGGGACACATTGCAGCTCATTGTAGGTTAGGAAACCACAGGAGTTATCAGACACATAAGCGAGAATGGGAATCTCACAAAGGTGAGACACGGAGATACCCAGCCCCTAGACAATGGGAGGAGACAGACAGGTCACGCAACATGCCTCCTCCCCATCTGATGGCTGACACTGTGCTAAGGGCAACCCAGGTCAGACAATAGGAAACAGGTCATACCTGTATCCTACAGCCAGTTAGATTAACTCAACACCTTAGAGAGGAACCTCAGGTGAAGGTTGATATAGCTGGAGTAAGGCAAACCTTTTTGGTTGATACAGGGGCGGCCAGATCTGTTCTCAACACTCCTCTTCACTTGGGTTTCACTAACCAATCAGTAGCGGCAATTGGGGTAACAGGAAAAATACAACATTACCCACTGACGAAACCAGCGGAGGTTACAATCGGGCCTCTGCATACCAAACACTCTTTTCTGTTGGCTGCAGCGGCCCCGACTAACCTCCTAGGTAGAGATTTACTATGTAAAATGGGATGTGTCATCTATTGCACTCCCGATGGGGTATTCCTAGACACTCCTAAAAATCTTACACAAGAAGTGCAAGATATGCTGGACAGTCCTCAGAGGCTAATGTTGTATTCCACTGTTGTAGAATCAAATCCATCTAGGGTAGCTGAAATTACAGCACAAATACCGGGTTCCCTTTGGACTAAAGATGGACAGGACGCTGGGCTAATGGCAAATGTAGCTCCAGTAGAAATCCGCTTAAAAGAAGGCAGGATAGCCCCAAAAATACCGCAGTACCCTTTAAAACCTGAAGTTGAGCTAGGAATATTCCCAGTGATCCAACGATTGCTCCAACAGGAAATCCTAGTTAGAACTTCCAGCACGGCCAATAGTCCCATCTTTCCTGTGAAAAAGAGCGGGGGGAGGGGCTACAGACTAGTGCAGGATTTAAGAGGGGTAAACAAGGTAGTTGAGAGCCAATTCCCCGTAGTGCCAAACCCAGCTGTCATCCTAATGCAAATCCCACCTCACTGTACTCATTTCACAGTCATTGATTTGTGTTCAGCATTCTTCTCCGTCCCTTTGCATCCTGACAGCCAGTATCTGTTCGCCTTTACTTACAGAGGAGTACAGTATACCTGGACACGACTTCCCCAGGGGTTCATAGACAGCCCCAGCATCTTCTCCCAGGCCTTGCATGATTGTTTACAATCCTTTCAACCCATGAGTGGTTCGATACTGATACAATATGTCGATGACTTGTTGTTGTGTTCTGGGTCACTGGAGTCATCAGTGGATGACACTAGACAGCTACTGATGCATCTCTCAGAGACAGGACATAAAGTATCAAAGGATAAGCTGCAATTATGCCAGACCAGGGTTAAGTATCTGGGACACTGCCTTACCCAAGGGCTGAGACACCTCACCGACGACAGAATCCAAGCGATTCAGAACATGGTACTGCCACAGACCCAGCATCAGATCCGTACGTTCCTAGGCATGTGTGGATACTGTCGCAATTGGATCCCAGGATTCTCTATTCTGGCATTACCACTGCAAGAGATGGTTTCCTCAACTAAGCCTGATCGGGTCTCTCATACTGAGGAATCTGAACTGGCTTTCGAGGAACTAAAGGTGAGCCTAACCAAGGCCCCAGCACTGGGAATGCCAGATTATGGGAAACCCTTTGAACTGTACGGAACTGAATCAGGTGGGTGTGCGGCAGGAGTGCTTGTACAAAAACATGGTGATGCCAACCGACCAATAGCGTACTACAGTGGCCAGCTGGACACAGTAGCACGCTCACTCCCAACTTGCTTACGAAGTGTGGCTGCAATAGCACAACTAGTAAGTAAGAGTGAGGACGTAGTGTTGGGACACGATTTAACTGTTCATGCTCCCCATGCTGTCTCTGCCCTCCTAAATTCTGCCCAAACACGTCATGTGTCCTCAGCACGGTTCACTAAGTGGGAACTGGCGCTGATGGCCCCAGTAAATATTACCATCAAAAGATGCAACACACTAAACCCAGCCACATTCCTTCCTCATGTGCCTTCCAAGGCACAAAGGGTGGAGGGTGATGGGAATGTTGCTGAATATGGTAAAGCAGAGTTTAGTGAGAGTGAGGACAAACATGATTGCATGTCCTACCTGAATCAGACCTTCACAGCACGTCCTGACATAAGCGACAACCCATTAAGTGAGGTAGACATAACCTTATTCACAGATGGTAGCTGTCATAGACAGACGGACACGGGAGAGCTGTGCACAGGCTACGCAGTAGTAGATGGAGAAGGTATTGTGGAAGCTGAACCCTTGGGACCACCTCACTCAGCACAAGTAGCGGAACTGGTGGCACTGACCAGAGCATGTGAACTGGCCCAAGGAAAATCAGTCAACATATATACCGACTCCAGATATGCTTTCGGAGTAGTCCATGATTTTGGAGCCCTATGGCGCCTCCGAAATTTCATGACGGCGGCTGGCACACCAGTGGCGCATGCGACATATATTAGGAGACTTCTGGGAGCTATTCAGCTTCCAGACAGAGTGGCTGTTATCAAGTGCAAAGCTCACACATCAGAGAAGGACCCGGTGTCACTTGGTAACAGCCGCGCTGATGAGGCAGCAAAAAGGGCCGCATGCCCTGTAAATATTTTCACCCATCCCACCAACCTTTGTACACTGAACATGGTATCCACATCCAAACTGATAGACATGCAGAATTTGTGTTCCCCACAGGAAAGAGCAGTATGGAAGTCGAAGGGATGTGGCCAAGAGTCTACCGGACTTTGGAGAGATGGACACGGGAAACCAGTGGCCCCCAAGGCATACCCTCCTAGTCTAGCCGAGGCGGCCCATGGGCTGACACATCTTGGGAAGGAAGGTATGTGCAGGTTGGTAAAGGCCTACTGGTGTGCACCAGGGTTCGCTTCTCAAGCAGGTAGAGTGGCAATGTCATGCCTCACCTGCTTGAGGAAGAACGTTGGAAAAGCCATCCCAACAGAGCCATCCCACATCCCTCCTACAGAAGGCCCTTTCCAGGTAATACAAATCGACTTCATACAGTTACCACCCTGTAGAAATTTGAAATATGTATTAGTTTGCGTTGACATGTTTTCCAGCTGGGTGGAGGCTTTCCCCGCTGCCTCCAACACTGCTACCTTTACAGCAAAGAAAATATGTCAGGAGTTTGTCTGTAGGTATGGTATCCCAAAGGTCATTGAGAGTGACAGAGGCACTCATTTCACAGGAGAGGTCTTCCAAATCATGTGTAAACTCCTGGGGATTAATAGTAAACTTCATACTCCATATCGTCCCCAGGCGAGCGCCAAAGTTGAGAGAATGAATGGTACTATTAAGAACAAATTGGGTAAAGTTATGGCTGAAACAGGGTTGTTATGGCCAGAGGCATTGCCTATTGTGCTGTATAGCATTAGGACCACTCCCAGGACTCCGCTCAACTTGTCCCCCTTCGAGATATTGTTTGGTCGGCAGCCACACATCATGATAGACCCACAGGATGATCTCAAATGTAACAATGAGCTAACTGTACAGTATATCCTAAAGCTAAACAAACAGCTAAGGGAGCAACAAAAGCAGCTGAAGTTACTGAACCCTGATATGCCTACAGAGAATTGTCATAATCTTAAACCAGGAGACTTTGTTATGATCCGAAATTTTTTACGCTCAGGTTGTTTGATAGACCGTTGGGAAGGACCGTACCAAGTTTTGTTGACCAGCACTACATCAATTAAAGTCGCAGAGAGAGAGACTTGGATACATTCGTCCCACTGCAAGAAAGCCAGTAACCCAGAGTCCCAGTGTGCAGAGAGCGAGAGAGAAGAAGTGTCGCTAGAAGCATTGTTTCGGGAACACTGAGAAGCAGCCAAGGTCGAGCAACCTGAGCGAACAAAGGTCTAAGAGCAGAGCAAAATAAAAGTCCCCTGGTAGAGATGATGGAAGGACTCCAAGCAAAAGGTTCACAGTTATGCATATATGTCTTTGTTTTCTTTCTGTGTTCTTTTATTCACCCAAAGATACTCGGTGGCTGCCACATTCTAGAGCGATCGGAGCGGAGTTCTGACAGTGTAATAATGGACCCAGATATGGGTGAGGTAGAATCCCTAAACCAGCTTGACACTTTGCCCATGACAGGAGAAGGTAAAAGATATGAGGGAAACGTAGTTCAAGGGCTATGTGATGAGTTATTGTCTGGTGAGTACTGTGTCTGTAGATATTGTCAACCTAAAATGGAAGAAGAATGCATCCAGCGATGTCAGTCGACAAGTAAGGCAACTACCGGCCGACATCCCTTGAGTGATTACCACTCACTAGTGGGTAAGGTTTTAAACCAAACAGAATGCTGGGTGTGTTCACAAGTGCTACATAAAAGGAGTAGTGTAGGCCTAGTCCCATACCCGCTTAATATTTCAGAGATAAGCGTATTAAATAAGGGGAGGCCATTGGATAAGAGATACCTGTATACCAGGTCCCCTAGTCTTAGATTACACCCATACCAAGTGGATAAATCCCTGGTATGTATGAACTTCTCGAGTTCCAGAGCGATTGGTACTTGGGAAGTGACATGGCATAACCAGACAATAACTTACTCCCAGCGTCCCGATGGAGAGCCTATTGATAAAGAATTGTTGTTAAAAATCCGAACCAGTGGGAGACACTATAAATATGTCTACACGGTGAAGAGAAGTAAAATGATGGCCGGCAGAGTATCAGCCGGCTACTGTAATGTAACCCTACAGCCAGAAATCTGTGAGGAACAAGTCAGGGAACAGGGGACGGGGATGTTCTTATGGATAATGTGTGACAAGATCATGAAATACTCTGTCCCTTATTTTCTCCCTGACGATGTTTATTATATTTGTGGTAGGAGGGCGTACAAATGGCTCTCCATGAACTACGTTGGTATTTGTTATCTAGGCAGAGTGTTACCTGAAGTGATGACCCTCACACATGATGAGATGGTGGGCATACACAGAGGTATACCTCCTCCTTACACTCATACCCATTATGATCAAATCCATAAAAGGGATTTAACAATCAAGAAAGAACCCCTAGCTTCTGAAATGATACACGAGTCGTTCGGTATCCAACTCCTCATTGCTTTAGATATCACCCATACCGCCAGAGGAGTCATAAATTTTAAATATATACAAGCATTAGCTAGCTTGGTAGATAACATCACAGAGATTTATGATGACACCTTTAGATACACTGGGAAGGAGTTGCAAGCATATAAAAGAGAGCTAGTCCAACATCGGATGGTGCTGAACTATCTGACAGCTATGACAGGAGGATATTGTGTCACCCTCTCTACACAGTTTGGGGTGAAGTGTTGTACATATATCACCAACAATACTGAAGACCCAGAAGAAATCATTGATCATCGGATGGATGAGATTCTTCAGCTTAAATGGGAATTTAGAAGGGAACATAATATCAGCCTGGCAGAAATAGGTAACAAAGTTAGTGAATGGACCTCCTGGTTGAATCCAATGCACTGGTTCTCTGGTTTAGGAGAATGGGCGCAAGGGATCATAGCTAGCATAGGAAAACTTCTTCTCTGTATCGGTGGTGCCATCATAGTCTTTGTGCTATTGTTCAAATGTTTAAAGGTGGTGACCCGGGGAAAGACAAAACGTACCGAAATAATGAGTGTAAGAACGAGAGATACAGAGGAAGACCAGGGTTTGGTATATGACCCTAAAATCGAAACCACCTCCCTTTAAAGAAACCATATTTGTGAACGTGTATATGTTGTAACCACCCCTGTTTTTATTTTTATCCCAAAATTGTACATTATCCTTCGTGACCCTGAGTAGGTTGTTCGATAAATGCGGCCCATCGTTTATCCATGATCCTGGATCGGCCGAGAGCAGATGGTTTACTCCCCTTATATGTTTAATTCATGTATCCCAATTTCTCTGTTAGGATTATGAATTTCTGTATTGTCGTGTGAAATGTTTTGTATTGTAACAGTTTTATAATTACTGTTAAAGGGTGGACTATGGAAGTCGAGTTACACACACGCCATTTTAGGATAGTATGGCCGCCATTTTGGTTCGCAGAGTTGCGCAAATAAAGTTTCCATACCCGAGTATGCGTGGCAAAGTGGACCAGAAGAGTAACCATACTATCACACATAAATTCATAAATACATACTGACACTAAGTAAAATATAGTTAAAGGTTTAGAACGCCACACATAGCTTAGTTAGCCCTGCATACATCTGTCTGTATTGTGTTTAGTACCGTTCCGTTCAGTTCATTATGCGAAGTATTCCGGTCATTGCGAATATTTCGCAATATACACTGCCCGATAGTTATGGACATAATCCATAATCCAGAGACAGTTTCTGTTGAAAGAATGTAACAAAGAAATCCAGATGAAACCAGTTCTTATCACTGGTGACGCCGAAACCACCGAACAAAGGACTCTTAAAGTTCACTCCCCTGGACCTAGCCAAACCAGGTGTATCAGCTTACCCCCCAATCACAGCTGACCTGACACTCGAGCCCTGACCAATGAGAATGGCCTTTGACCTCCCCTTTCTGACCCTATAAGATAGGCGACCCAGAGCAGCCAAAGTCTCTTCGGCACATCTACCTTTCCCTGACCTGACCACCGGACTATAGTTCATCCCTGAACGATAGTGAGCTCTGACCGGACTACACTTCGCATATTTGATGAGAACGGTAACGGTTGCATTAACGGTATTTATCCTTATTGTATTGATTGGCTGATTGTGTCTTGTATCTGTTTTCTTTCCCCTTAGCAGAGTCTGTTTAGTATTCATTGTTAGTATATTGTATTACTTTTTATACCTGTTTATTCTTATTTCTGTAACCCCCTTTTGTCCATTAGGGACTTAAATACAACCTTTTACGGAGTTCTTATCTCCTTATTTCTATACAGTGGTCGTGTCTGTTTATTCGCATAATAGCGACAAGGTATATTACGGACACTGTCCGATAAGGTATATTCGCAATTTAGAGACAAAATACTGCGAAGGAATCTCTGATTAAGGTACTGGTTCTCTGTGTACATAATACAATAAAAGGTACACTACGCTGCGCTACGCTTTGTACGCACGTAGTTAGGTATAAAGGGTACGTTGGTTGCGGACTTATTACGTAACCTGCGCTTTTCACTTATTGTCTCTCTGGTCATATTTAATCGCCATTAACAATACATACCATATGAAAAGCCTATGTTTGTGCCTCTGCACCTTACTCTGTAGGAGACCTCACAGTCCTAGTGCTGCCTTTGATTAAAAACCCTCCCATGACTAAGCTGCTGCTGCTGTTTTCCATGGGCATGTAATGCGCTTCACCAATTAGAGCTCAGCACAAACCTCTCAGCCTGTGCCCTCTGGTTTAAAGTGTCATGGGACTTAGTCAACTCCCAGTAATGCACTGCACACTTGTGCAATCAGTGAGCCTTGGCTCCCGATGCTCAGCACCATTAATCATTGTCACATTGGCAGATAGATGAAGCTGCAGCACTACCAGCACTCCCATGCACAAAACCTTCAGCTAAAAAAAAACAAACTTTTTTTTTTTTGAAAAATACATGCCAACCACAGGGGGCCCCTAGCTAGTGGGGGGCCCAGGAGGCACAGACCCCTTGTGCCTCCATTATAATCCGGCCCTGATAGGAGGCCATACTAGGACACCATAAGGCTGATGCAAGTTTTGACTGTGTGACTGCTGGTGGCATCTTAGAATGCACTAATCTGTATTATTGTGTGTACGGGTGCTGACAATGTGCGTCTCTGTCTCGGACATATGGCTGTGTACAATGGAATGGCTTTGTACACAGCTACGGGTGTACCTGTGTCCACATTTGCATCAGACCCTCTGTGTGGTGGAATATCTGGGTGAGTCCCTCGGCATGGGTAATCAGAGACAAGACAATTTACTGAGCTGTGCGCTAGCGTTGGACACCAGAACTCATTGGAACCTTACACACAGGTTATTTTAGGACAGTGATCCCAAACACTAAGCAGCTTCTGGAACTGCATTGCATACATTGGCAAAGACAATCTGAATTCCCCAATTTAAATGACATTGAACTAGCATAGCACAAATTGCAGCCCAAAAAAAAGGAACAACTTGTTTTGTGGTATATATGGGACTCCTGGGGAGTAGGTTTATCTATTGAATTTTGCAACACGAGCATGTCCTGCATGCAGTACTTGTGTGTGGCAGGAAGGAGGTAAGCCACAGGCATGGGAAATATTCTTTTAGCAAATAAACTACAATATATTATACACACCCATACCATTTTTTCTTGTTTGATGCCATACCCTTGGTAAACCATAGTAGCTGCTGAAACCTGTAGTTCCACAGCAAACAGAAAGCTTATCTATACCAGGGTTGCCGACCCTCCCGAAATTTCCATGAGTCTCCCGAAAATCGGGGCTCCCTCCCGGCCCCCCGGAAGGGTGGGCAACCCTCTCGGATTCAGGGGGGACCCCCGCTGTCCCCCAGATCGCGGCATTAAAATGCCGCAATCCTCGGGTCTCAGAGGAGGTGGCAGAGTTAAAATGACACAATCGCGTCATTTTAGCCCCGCCCCCTCCACGGAGATCTCTGAATTCGCTGGTTTAACAGCATGGGGGTGGGGCTTAGTGATGTCACGCTTAAGCCCTGCCCCCTGAGCGGCTACTGAATCTCTCCTCTCCGGGCTTCTCCCGGAGAGGAGAATAAGAAAGTCGGCAACCCTGATCTATACAACTGTGCTGTACTCAAACAAAACCCATTAAGTAATTAAGTTTTATTTATACTGTGTCTTTTCTCCAACATGGCCCAATGTGATTTACAGACATCAAAAACAATGCACATAGAAGGTTATTCTGGTTCACTCGCAAAGGCAAACTCACTCTCTAATTGACAAAACCGTGTGCACTGCCGGTGGGGCTGAGAGAGTTAGATTTGTGTGGAGGATGTACTTCAAACTGATATCTATTTTGCAGTGTAAGAATAAAGCAGCCAGTATTTACCCTGCGCAGAAGCAAAATAACACCCAAATCTAACGCTCTCTGCCCATGTTACATCAGCCCCACCTGCAGTGCACATGGTTTTGTCCATTAGAGAGTGAATTTGCCTTTGCGAGTGAACCAGAATAACCCACATAATCCAGAGGGTTTAGGTAGTACAGCAATAGAAAATGTATAACTTCCTACTGGAGGAGGGGGGCGGGGGCTGCCCAGTTGCTAGGAGAGCGCTGGGCATGATCCTAAAAAGGATAAAAACAGGGGTTGCCCCCACCCATCAGCTCCGCCCCTTTCATTGCTGCAGGTCCCGATTTCAGAATTAGAAATATTGGGAGGTGTGGACAAGTCACACAAACATAACAAAACCTTGAGCACACAGTAAGCATAATGCAGGCTCCGTTGGAACGGGGCGTGCAGCGGATGGCGATTCTATCGCCAAGAGGTACTCTAACGGAAGCTGCTCCATCCGTACCTCAAAGGGTAAATCAACCGAAATATATTTTGCTTAATTAAATTTATATAAATATAAAAATCCCTGATACTTGAAACATGACTTCTTCTTGAAATTGGCAACTCAAACATCAGACACACACTGTTGCTTAAACTCAACAACCATGAAAATATCCAATTTAGGGGGTTATCCAGAGCGATCAGTTTGACTATCAGATGATTGCGCCTGCGCATGGATCGTAGCGCGCAGGCGCAAGCCAAAATAGCGTCCCCCTCTGTGCCTTTGCTATATTGGAGACCAGGGCTTAAAGTGAGGGGGAACGGGGTGGAACTGAGTTCCACCACCTCAAATGGTGAGGTGGAACATTTTAACCTCCACATTGGCTCTGCACAGTAATAATCTCCCCATCAGGTATCCCCCAGGTCCACACTTTTCAACTCACCATAACCTTAACTTAACCTTAACAACTAAACTTATCTAATAAAAAAGACACAGACACAAGTGCTGGCGTTTCAAAATGAATGTCAAATTTATTTGACAATTAACTAAACTATAAAATGGTGGCGGCACCAAAGAACGGTCACTATAGGAAAGTGGGGTTAAAGATGTCTACCATACACACCATCGCTGGTGATCACTCTCCCCGGCCATCCACTCATGCTAGTGGTGACCATCCCCCGGGCAGAAGCATGGTCCATGACCATAGATGTCAGGGGAGAGCGACACCCCACTATCTACACACACACATCAAGATCTTACAAGGATGACCGTTCTTTACCGCCGCCTAAGAGAGAAGAAAATAGGGAAGGGTGGGTGGGGCTTTTCAGAGGAAGCTTCACATGTAGCATGTGACTTTTCTTACCCTATCTATAACCCTCCCACTGCTCTGATAGGCCTTATGCCCATTATGATTTACATATCAGCTGACCTTCCAAGTGTAACCTGAGGAACCCATCAGGGGTTTATGCTCCCTCATTGCTTATTCAGCATTCATGATTCTTTCTCACAGCAAAGCATTCTAGTCTGCAGGGGGATGCCAAATAACATACCACTGGCCCTGTCTCTGCCTATTGGGGGGAGGAGAGGGGATGTAATTAGGTGGCATAGAGAAATGAGTTCCCCCACCTCTGCATGACCACTTTATGCCCTGTTGGAGACTGACCCTTTGCTAAACAGCTGCTGTGGAAATAAACCCAATGTAGTTCCTGAATAGAAATCATTGTTACTTCATATTCTCTGGATTAGTCATTTGGCCAGAAGGACTTGGTAAAGATGGACAGCTCATTTGCCAAGGTGATTGATCTCCTTCAGGATCTTCCTAGCCCACCACATATCTGTAAATATCTTTAAATTCCTCCCAAGACAACATCCCGATTTTTGAGAAAATAAAATGGTGGCGTCATTGCAATGACAACTCACCCCTCTCACGCCTAATAAGACAGACTGCTTACATCAGGGTTGCCTACTTCCTGGCTGCCCCAGCCAGTTCAGTGAGGCACAGGGGGCGGGGCCACTGACAGGGCGGGATGAGGGCAGGGTGGCCAGCGGATGATCAGTGTGGGGGCTCCGGGAGGCTTGCCTACTTTTCCAGGGGGCCGGGAGGTTGACCCGATTTCCCAGACCCTCCGGGCCATTCCGGGAGGGTCCAGGAAACAAAAAAATGTGGTCGCTATACATTTGCAAAGAGCAGCGTGGCTTTCCATCTGTTTATACGGATATAAGAAATAACTGTAACCATGACTAGTCTGGACTTGTTTTCTAGAGCAAGGTCATGTCAGGTAACCGTGTCACAGCTGCAGTGGCATGCAAGACTTGCAGGAATAGGGGAACAAAATAATGATTAACAAGAACTTAAATAGTATTAAATGGATAATTTTTTTTTGTTGGTTTGTTTCATCGCACCAAATTGGATACCCCTTTACTAGAAAGTTGATATACTGCACAGGAAAACTCACAATGTTTGTATATCACAAGTGTGCAGTGGATAACTATTACATTTACAGTGGACCTAGAGAAACCATTACACCAGTGGTAGCCAACCCTAGCCCTCGAGAGCAACCAACAGTTCACATTTTCCAGACAACCTAGCTGCTGCACAGCTGCACTCATTAATCACTGACACATTTTAAAAGATACACAGATGGATACACTGTTGGTAGCTCTCGAGGACTAGGGTTGGCTACCCCAGCATTACACCATTACAATCCAGTGGTGTTTGCTTTGTGTTATTAATACCAATAACAAAAAGGTTGAAAACGGTTTCCGAAACTGTTGGATTTTATAACAAAGATAAATGGGTCATTCTTAATATTTAATAACATTAGTTCTTTGTCCTTGTATAGAGCAAAGAAAATGTTATAATAACTGAATACTGAGTGCAAAACCATGGTCCCGATACAGGCTGATCGCTACTGCTGTGCGATATACTGCACCTGACAGGTGTTTTAGGGGAGGGTGTGTGATGTCAGCTCCAGTCTCCATCAGGCTGATTTCATTTTAGCCGCCGGGTAAGTCTCAGACGACCCAGAGCCTGCGATAAGTGGTGACCTGTTGAAAAATCATTCGATGGACAGTGTCTAACAAAGGGATTTTGACATATTTGCTCAACTGTACAGGCTTCATTAGATGTACACATCTATTTACTCAGCGACCACATTGGCCCAGATGTATCAAGCTTCACAAAGTGATAAAGTGGAGAGTGATAAACAACCAGCCAATCAGCTCCTACCTGACATTTTTCAAGCCCAGTCTGCAACTTGACAGGTAGGAGCTGATTGGCTGGCTGTTTATCTCACAATTTGGATTTTACTATAGCAGGAAGTTGTCTACCTGTAGGGCTATTTCACATGCTTCGGCTCCTGCTGGGTGGCGAAACCCCGCACGGCCAGGAAGCCGTGCCGCACACAGCAGTTTACAATGGTAGGGATGGCCACAGCCCGGCAGCCGTCCCTTGCAATGGTGGGATCCGGCTGCAACCGGGCAGCCGGGCCGTGGTCGTCCCGTGTGAATGGACAAAATTGTGTCCATTATTAACTAGTGTGTGTGGCAGGCATATGGCCGGAGCGTGTGAAGTAGCCCATACAACGGCTGCTGTAAATTCGCTCAGCAGCAATCAGGCCCTATGTCGTAAATTGTATAGAACTTAAAAGAAAAGCAAGTTTTAAAAGAAACCTGCATAAATATCTTTACTTACAGTATGTCCGTAGATCTTCACTGAAACGTGGCAGTGAGCATTGACTTATGTACTGCATATTAACTAAAGATCTTTTACAAGTAAAATGAGCTGGTTATGCTAGCCAGGCAGGATTACAATGAAGTGCAAGTTAGCAAATAGTGAAAAACATATGGGGCCGATTCAGACCTAATCGCTGCTGAGTGAATTTGCAGCGGCCAGCGAACAGGTATTCGGGTTTGTAAATGCCTATTCCCAGGATTTGAGTTGGTCAATTAAAATTTGATTTTTTTTCCCCTATGGGCCATGAAGGTTATTTTATTCACAATGGTGTTAGTACTCAGGCAGGGCCCCATTACCAATTAATTAACATGTATAGCCTGGCACAGGCCGACCAAAAAAAATTACATATTTCATGGCCCCTGGCTCCAGCTCCCCTCGGGAATAAAATAACTTTCAGGGCCCCCTTCACCAGCCTAGTCCAACTCCAGTGAGTTCATCTCAGGCTTACTTCTTCAAAAGAGCAGCAAGCACTGTCTCACATGGCATCGGGCTGCTGGGTAGTGTGGCAGTGGCACTACTGTTGTGGCACTGCTGCAGACAGGCAATACCAGCAGGGGTCCCTCCTCCAAGCCTTGCCACACCGCTGCTGTGATGAGCAGAGCAATCTGCAGTGTCCATCCTCTGCTTTTTATGTCTGGTAGGTGCAGTTGAAGGGGCAGGCCAGCATAGGGGAGGGCTGTGCTGAGTGACCTCTGACATCATGAGGTGCTGTGCACAGCCACTCAGTCAGGCTGCACCTGAGCCACGTGCTCAGCGCTACCTGACAGAAACATAAAATGACTGATGCACCACTCAGTCCTGAAATCCCGGGATTGAAAGCTCTGATACAGGATTCAAATCCCAGTGATTTTGGCCCTAAATCCTGGGATGCTGACGATCTCGCTATTGGCCACTGGAGGGCAGCATGCTTTAATTGAATAGTTTTAAAATGATATAGGGCCAGATGCACTAAGCTTCAAAAGTGATAAAATGGAGAGTGATAAACAGCCAACCAATTAGCTCCTACCTGACATGTCATAGACTGTGTTTGAAAAATGTCAGGCAGGAGCTGATTGGTTGGTTGTTTGTCACTCTCTATTTTTATCACTTTTTGAAGCTTAGTGCATCTCACCCTTTGTTCTGTTGTAGCCTCTGCTACAGGAGAGAAGAGAATGCTGATGTAGTCTCTTTCCTTCGAGTACATGATTTCTCTGAGCTCCTGTCCCTGTGTGTGCTAATATTGCACTCAGATCGCATTGCATGTATGATTATTTATAATTGGGCACATACTTATAGGTATAGAATTCTAATGAATGGGCGATATATCTGTAGTGCATGGGATGACCTCCTGCATGCCCCACGTACTAAAATCATACTTGCCTACTTTTGAAAAGTAGTTTCAGGGAGATTATGGTTTGTAGCAGAATTTTGAACAGCGCCCCATTGAGGGGGCGTGTCATACTCCACCCAAAGGGGCGTGTCTAGTTCCATATATGGAGAAATTGTGGAAAAAGATTGTGAACGTGGCACCTAGAAGCATGGGTGTGTAGTTTAAAATGACTTATATCCAAATGTAGATGAGCCCCAAAGCAGTTAGTAAGAGCTACTGTACTTGGTAAAGTGCTGGGAAATGGTGCTGAGGATTCCATGTAAATGTATCTATCTCTCATTCCTTTTTTCCCCAAAAATGTAACAGTGTAATGTGGGCTAGGTGACATGAGGGAGATTGCTAGACTAATGAGGGAGAGAGGGAGATTGCTGCTATTTCAGGGAGTCTCCTGCAGAATGCAGGAGGGTAGGCAACTATGACTAAAATGGGGATGTAGCTTTTCAGACAGGGGTAGTGGCTTCACAGAAGCTCCCTTGATGTTACTAAGGTGTGTGTAGTCTCACAGGAAGCCCCCAAATACCTTACAGAATGTGCCGGCTTCCCCTGGAGAATGTGGCTGCACTGCCAGCTCCTGTCACTGTGACAGGAGATGAGTGCTGCACATATTATGAAACTGAAGCATACAGCTCCTGTCACTGCGGGGGGATTCAGCATTCCAGTGTCACTCCCTAGAAGGGTGACACCCAGGTTTTGCCCACACGCCCCTTTCAGATGCCTATGATCAGTGGGTGTGTTCCCCCAATATGTCTGTGGACCCTGTGGATGCCAGCCTTGAACCCTTCTCACCTCCCACTTCATATATTCCGCACCTTTTACCCCTCAGTTCCTCCTTCATTATTTCTCCCACCAATATACGCCATTCCCCCAGATAGGTAGCGATATCTACAGTAGTTCATTCGGTACTTGTGTATTATCTGGGCGCCCGATATTTTCATCGGGTCAGAAAAATCGCGTCAATCGCATCGCATGCAACCAAATCGCATGCGATGCGATGGACGCGATTTTTCCATAGGAATCAATGTTAAATGGTCCCAAATGGTCCCTGAGACCATTAGGGTCAATGTGAAATGCCCCCCAGGCCCCCCCATTGTTTGTATGCCCCCTCATTGTTAACGCCACCCCACCATCAACACCAACCCGAAGCGTGGCGAGCGCAGCGAGCCCGCGAGGGGCGGCGGTAAGTGTCTTGCAACCTTTTCATACCCCCACTATCCACGTCGGCGTGGAGTTGATTTTATATGGTGTGTCGAGCGCAGCGATCCACCGAACCTGAAGCGTGGCGAGGGGACGAGCATTACTTCACTGGTATTATGCGTCCCCTCGCCACGCTTCGGGCTCGGTGGCTCACTGCGCTCGCCACACTATATAAAATCAACTCCATGCTGACGTGGATAGTGGGGGTATGAAAAGGTCGGAGGACGCGTACCGCCGCCCCTCGCGGGCTCGCTGCACTCGCCACGCTTCGGGTTGGCATTGATGGTGGGGTGGCGTTAACAATGAGGGGGCCTACAAACAATGGGGGGGGGGGGCCAGGGGGGCATTTCACATTCACCCTAATGGTCTCAGGGACCATTTGGGACCATTTAACATTGATTCCTATGAAAAATCGCGGCGATCGCATCGCATTGCATGACTTAAGTTAAGGCATGCAATTAACATTACCGGGCACCCAGATAATACACAAGTACCGTTCATTCTCTTGGAAGGGCACAGATAAACAGGTTACACCCCTTAAGAAAGTTTCCGATAGAATTGAATCGCATGGGAGGGGACCATCTACATTAAAGCGAGGAAGAACATTTTGAGAAGGAGGAAGATCCATAATCATAATGGGGCCCCATTTTTGAGTACCATCACATGGACCCCCTTGATTCCTCAGATGAGTACACCTCCATGAACCTATTATTGTCAAATGGTGAATAAAGGGTTTTCTATGTAAACGTACTTAGTACCCTCATCATCATTCCTTCTATGCACCTTCACACTGAAGACCTTATTCAGGTCCGTTCACAGCAGGGCTGCGTTCGCACAGGGACCAACATTGTCTTACTCATTACGCATGCGCATTCACCCACGGCGAACAGACTGTTTTCCAGGTGCACCCACCCAGGACATGGGGTGGCATATGGGAATGCCTAGCATTTCATGGGCATTCTCATGCTAATGAGGTCATGACGCGGGTGCGGGGGGCGGGCAGCTGATATCACTCAGAGCATGCTCAGAGCAACCTTACATATGCGTGCACCTTCCACATCTTTCGATGGTCGGCGAACATCGAAATATGTGGGTGGATCCCCCTGGCCGGCGAATGGATGTTACACATTTGCATGCCACTGTGAACTTCCATTCGCATGCCCTGCGTGCAAATTGCTCTTGTGATTTTGTGGCGGCAGCCAACCATTCGCAAGGCGGGGTTTGGTGGACTCGCAAGGTTGTGAATTTGCAGCCACCAAAGCCAGCCTTGCGATGTTCAATGATTGTAGAGTCCCAGTAACTTTAAAACAAATCCATGCTGTAGCGGTCAGCTTTATTAATATTATCCTGTATATGGGGTCACAAGGGTTCTGCATCCCCCAGCAAAGTACATAAGCAAATAAACAAAACAAGAAAAACTGTGACTTACAGTACAGGGCAATGTAGGGCAAGTACATGGTATATAAACATAGCTGCATTCACGGAGGTGACACTGAAATTACAGTAGCATCAGGATGGCTGAGACTGGTGGCTTCATGTCGTTGTAAGGAGTATGGTGTAGCAGATAGAGCTTCAATTCTGACAGACAGACAGGTTACAGAGATGGGATATATAGTGAGCATGGAACAGAGCCTAAGGATGAGAGTTGGTTGGGTCTGATGAAGAAGTGGGTTCTGCAGAAAGGTGGAAGGTCTGATGGGGAGAGGTAGAGAATTACAGAGATAGGGAGCAACTCGTGCAAAATCTTGGTGGCAGGAATGGGAGGAAGTTATCAGTAGGGTGGTGAGGTTTCATGTATTTGTAGTGCGAAGAGGCTGAATGGAAATGTAAAGGGAAATAAAGTCCGTAATGTGTATGAGTAGGGAATGGGTGTGAATGCGAGAAGCTTGAATTGGATTCTGAAGAGGAGGTGGAAGTAGTACTTGGTGAGGAAGATGAGCTGGGCAGCAGCATTCAGGTTAGATTGAAGTAGATAGAGGCATTTGTCAGTGAGGTCAGATAGAAGATTACAGTAGTCCAGTCTGGAGAGGATTAGTTAGCGGATGAGGGTCGTCGTAGCATCCAAGGCAGCGTACTTGGGGGCTAGAGGAGATAGTTGTGCCATCAATAGATAATAAAGTGGGAAGGGATCAGCTCAATTTTCAACACTTATTGCCTATGATGTCATAAAACCTTGCACTGGCCCTGCTTCAGAGGCCATATTTAGATGGATTTGAGGTGATTAGCTAGAGTAGACCAGGCTGTGGTAAATGTTGCATCAATTTTGGATGGTTGCATCAGCCTTAGAATTAGCCCCACTGACCTCAAGGCTGCGGAATGTATGCATTCCATCACTGCTTACTAATCCATTGCCTTCTAGCCCCCCTCTAGATCTGCAGGTCTACTACCACTGTAATGTCTGCACCAGCACATGTGATCTCTTACTGATGTATTCATTTCTTCATCAAGGGCTCTCTCTTACATCCCACCCAGAGAGCACCTAGGACAGAACCCACGGTGTGCCTGTTGATTACAATCTGTGCCATCTTGGTAATAGCAGACTCGTACACTGCACCAGTACATTTGCTATCTTCCGGGTCGATTATCAGCAGACTGATTGACAGGAAGTGACGCTTTGGAGTTTATGGGAGTGGCTGGAAAAACACAGGTGTGCAATGGAATTTTGGGGGGCATTTATTTGCGGTCAGCTCCTATGTGCAGATACATGGCATCTGCATACCTACAGACCACCGCTTAGCCCCAATGTTCCTTGTCTTTGCATATAGGGTGTGAATGTGTAAACAATTGCAATTCTCAATGGCTCCGGTGGGTGTCTCTCTTCATATATGGGCATAGCATCACTTTCTAACATTAGCAGCTCTGTAGCCTAGAAAATCGCAATGGTGTACAAACATGACTTAGGGGCCCATTTATTAATGGACGGAATATTACCGCCCAGATCCAGCTAGCAGGGACAGGGCTCTGAAAGGAGCCCGTCCCTGTGAAGTGCTGAGCCGGGCCCCGGGGCGGGGTCTGCACATGCCCCGGCAGCAGTACGGTGTGTAGCCCATAGGCTACAATGAGCTACTGCCATTGCAGAATGTCTGTAGCTCAGGGATGCGATGCTGCCCGATGTTGATACATAGGTTTCTATGGGGGAGGCGGCCTGCAGCGGTACAGGATGATACATTTGGGGGATACTTAATATCTGTGGCCTAGCCCCGGAAATGTGTGCTTTCGGGGATTTAGCCACAAATATTGATTAATAATTGCGGCCCATTGTCTAAATGTAGAAGCCACAAACCACAGGCATTTGCACCCCCCCCCCCTTTCCGGCATTGATACGCCTCTGCTACTGTATAAGCCCAGACTACCCATGAGCTATCATGGCGGAATCCGCACATTTTCACAGTCTACCACTGGAGCTCCAGTGACTGCATTGATTTCTGTTGCCGTCTTTCCAACATTCAATTATTCTTGCATCAGTCTGGCTACAGGAATGTTAACAAACATCCTGGAATTGTACGCGTAACATAACCGTGGGTTTCAGAAAACTTTTCTTTTTGAGCTCTGCAGTTGGGAGTAAACATGTTTTTGGGATATTACAGACTGTCGAACATTTGACTTATCGGGGTGTGAAATATGAAACATAAAAATGTTTCAGCTGTGCTGCAGCGCTGGACAGCGTTTGGCTGCAGTTCAGAATTGTTGAACTCATCACAATCAGAACCAGACAAATGTTCTGTGTCTTAAGGCTCAGCAGCCCCATAAAACTCAAGATGCTATGTATGTAAACAGGCTTGGGAAAGAGGTATCTTTCATCCTGTGCTTGAACTACGACCATCGGCGAAGCCCATCACGCTGAGAGTTGTGTTATATCAGCAGCTACACTAACATAAAAAAAAAACAAAAAAAACCCAATGTTTTCGTGTCACGCAGAAATGTGCTGTACTTCATCACAGTATGCTTTATTATTTATTGCTGTACTTCATCTCTGCATGCTTCATTGGCTGCTAATTATGATATAATCATGCAGTATGTCATTTTAGAGGCAAATGACAATGCATCTACTTTACTGAAACCTCATTGCTCTGTTTCCTGTCTTAACCACTTAACGGGCTACAGGTTTTAGAATTTGCGCCGGAGAAGGTTGAGCAGGTGTGAAGTAAAGGAAAGCATTGGCCGCAATGGCATTTTGGCTGCCTATTATAAGATATTTGCTGATAAGACTCTCCACAAGCCTCCAAACTTTCAAGTTCTACACACATAACCCTCTGAGGCACTTATGTACAGTATTATATAGATTCCCTTCTGGACTTGTATCTTGGTGGGACTGCTATGCTATTACTGATGCCTGTCCTTGTGTTTCCCTCCTATGTCCCTATAGATTGTAAGCTTGCAGCAGGGCCCTCCTACCTCCAAGTCTGTCTGTTGTCACCCAGTTTGTTTTATCACTGTCTACTATTGTAAAGCGCAACGGAATCTGCTGCGCTATATAAGAAACTGTAAATAAATAGCCTGGCCCCATACTCTTTTTAACTTCATCCTTCAGGTAGAACCTGGTCCAAACAATTATTTTAAGTCTGAATTACAGTTATTAACAAGGTTAGATAAAGCATTTACTGTCTGTGCCAGTTATGCCCTATTCCTCTACTGAATTGTGATGGTAAATTATATGCCAAAATATTGACAACCAGACTTAACCCTGTCCTCCCCTGTCTTCTGTATGACTAGGTGGGCTTCATCGAAGGCTGACAGTCACAGTGCTCCTTGCCATGTGAGATTACATGCTCATTGCCAGGTATTCTATGCTCATTGCCATGTAGGATTACATGCTCGTTGCCAGGTATTCTATGCTCATTGCCATGTGGGATTACATGCTCGTTGCCAGGGGTTCTATGCTCATTGCCATGGGGGTTAGATGGTCATTGCCATTATTTATTTACAGTTTCTTATATAGCACAGCATATTCCGTTGCCCTTACATGTGGGAATACATTGCCAAGGGGCAATACATGCTTTCAGTAATGGGGGGACAGACGGCGCAGGGCAGAAGTGACATCAATTGACAGCCGGGCAGAAAGCGGGGGGCTGCCCGGCTGTATTCAGAACACTGCAGGTTCCAGCTATTTGAAATCTCGTGCTGCCATCTGCCAGATCTGTGAGCCAATTTGGAGCTCCTGATTTGCTGCCGGACCGCAAGCTCACTGATTGGCTCGCGGACCAGGCAGGGGGCAATGCAAGATTTCAAATAGCTGGGAACTGCAGTGCAGTGCAGTGCTCTGAATACAGCTGGGCAGCCTGCTACTCTCTGTCCAACTGTCAGTGCTTTCAGTTTTTCCCAGCGACTGGTCCCCCCCCCCCCATTACCACGAGCAGAAATGTCAGAAGTGACAGCACACATTAGAACATTACAGGGTGCACAGGACTAAACATAGCAATAACTGAAGAACTAAAACAGAGCACAGGTAACAATTAACACAATTCTTATTACACAATACAATACACATGTAGGGAAGCAGAGGAGCAGTCTGCAGTCTACCAGGAGCAGGTTGTCATTGGTAGAGATGAATGAACACAAGTAAGAAGAGATGTGGGCAGTGGCGGGCTGGGCCGGGGGGCAAGATGCCATGTGCCCCCCGGGCCGCTCTACCAAGTAATGCTGCGGGCCGCCTGCTTGTTTACCTCATTCTGCTGTAGCCGGGGCTTTCAGAATATGGCCTCGACTACAGTAACATGGCCGTCTGCATTGATGACATGTCCAGGGGTTACGGCCGTGCATTCGGTTCCTCCTGGCAGTGACAGACGCAGCGGACAGCGGGGGTGACGCCACGACGCCGACGCCACCCACGTGTGTATCTGCTGGAGGAAGAGCCGGTGCCTGGCGGGCGGAAGGCGGAGGGCAGACTGCTGAGTAGTCGGACGGAGGATGACAAGTCAGCCAGGCAGGGTGAGCAGGCCTGTGGTGTCCTGGCAATATTTTTTTTTTAACAGGGAGAGAAGCCTGTGGTATCTTGTTACTATTATTATATAGTGGTGTGGTAATATTATTATTATACAGGAGGAGCAGGCCTGTGGGAGTCATTATTATTATTATTACTATACAGAGGGAGCAGCCTGTGGGAGTACTCCTGTTATTATGCAGGGGGAACAGGCCTGTTGTGTCCTGGTATTATGCAGGGGAGCAGGCCTGTGGTGTCCTGGTATTATTATGCAGGAGGAGCAGCCTGTGGTGTCCTGGTATTATTATGCAGGAGGAGCAGCCTGTGGTGTCCAGGTATTATGCAGGGGAGCAGGCCTGTGGTGTCCTGGTATTATTATGCAGGAGGAGCAGCCTGTGGTGTCCTCCCGTTATTATGCAGGGGGGAGCAGCCTGTCCTGTCCTTCTGTTATTATGAGGGGCGCTTAGCTGTTATTATGATGCAGGAGGAACAGGCCTAAAAGGAATGACAGTCTGGTCTGCTGAAATGGAATGCCAATTGACTATAATGAGAGAAGATTTCATTTATATGTATATTTCAGAAATTATTAGACCTACAGTATGAACTATATTTTTTGTACACATCTTGCTAAGACCATTACACATACAATAATGCAGAATGACGGCTGCCTCCTATGGAATGACAGCCCTTTAATTCGCATACTGGAGCTGTTTCAATGCTATTTTTGCTTAGGGATGGCGAATTAAACGGCCGTCATTCCATAGGAGGCAGCCGTCATTCCGCGTCATTCTGCATGTAACATATGTGTAATGGTCTTAGCAAGATGTGTACCAAAAATATAGTTCATAGGCGTAATAATTTCAGAAATATACATATAAATGAAATCCTCTCCCATTATAGTCAATGGGCATTCCTTGTTAGCAGACCAGACTGTCATTCCACTGTCATTCCTTTTAATACATCCCCGTCCTTTTATTATACAGGGGAGCAGCCTGTGGTGTCCTGTTATTATACAGGGGGAGCAGCCTGTGATTTGTTGTTGTTGTTGTTGTTATTATTTTTATACAAGGGGAACAGCCTGTGGTGTTGTTATACAGGGGAGCAGCCTGTGGCGTCATGGTATTATACAGGGGGAGCAGCTTGTGATTTGTTGTTGTTGTTACTATTATACAAGGGGAGCAGCCTGTGGTGGTGTTATACAGGGGGATCAGCCTCTGGTGTCATGGTATTATACTCCAGTTGGTATAATCAGCTCCAGGCCTAATCTTTTTTTATTAATAAGAAAAACCTCCATTTAACGCTGTTACTTATGGGCCAGTGCTCTGGACTTGTCCCCCAGGCTGAAAGTTGCCAGCCAGCCCCTGGATGTGGGTATAGATGGCAGGTGAGTAATACCCCTTTTAGACCAAAACGCCGGGTCGCACCCGGCTTTTTGGACCCTGGTTGAAGCCGGGTGCGACCCAGCGTTTAGGGGCATTTACACCGGACGGGCTTAAACGCCCGCACTCCCCTCCCGCCCCTTCCCGGCGCTTGAAGATGACAGCGCGATGTCATCTTCAAGTGCCGATCGACGCCACCGTACCCGGAACCCTGCTGGGGGCAGCCCAGCACTAAGGTAAGCTGCTAGGCTGCCCCCAGTCCCCGCATGCACCCCCCACCATTGGACAGGAGGTGAATGGATGCCGCACACAGGCATCCGTTCACCTCCCTCCCCCGCCGCTGCTGCTGTCTGCAGAGTATAGCAGACAGCAGCGCCGGCTGTCAGTGTCAGACTGACAATCCGTCCAACCTGCGGACGCTGCGATCCGCAGGTTGGACATTCCCCATTCATGTAAATGGGAGCCGGGTCGTCCGACCCGGCGTTCCCATTTACACCGCCCTCTACCCAGGTCCTAGCCGTGTTCTACCCAGGTCAGGACCTGGGTAGAAGTCCCGTGTAAAGGGACACGGCGTTAGGGATTTATCTTCTTTGTATTATTTTAATCATTGATGACAGGGGAGGTCAGCCCGGGTGTGGTTTAATACCCCGACAGTCCGGATTCCGACAGTCAGTACCCTGATGTCGGAATCCCGACTGCACAGCGGGGGGAGCGCAATGAAGCCCCTTGCAAACTCTGGCACGGTGGCGAGCTGCGCTCGCCATCTATTTTATTCTCCCTCTATGGGGGTTGTGGACCCCCACGAGGGAGCAGTCGGGATTCCGATGTTGGAGTACTGATTGTCTGAATCCAGACTGTCGGGGAGCCATCCAGCACCCGGCCAGCCCACCATCTAATGATTTTTCCAGTATGTGCAGTCTGTGCGTAACCAAGACTTACTCGACAGCTGTGATAGAAACAAGCTGATTGGGACTGGAGCAGACATCACACACCCTCCCTCCAACACCTGGGCACATCTGCGTTTTCTCTGATGGTCTTTTACAGTCCTCTGCTTGTCTCCACCCTCTGCTTCCAGATATTTGTAATGGGCAGCTGGAGGCACCGCTTTCGGTGCCTCCAAAATCAATTTAAATACTATGCAAAGTTGAAAATTATTAGATTAATATAAAGATACTTATGACACAGAATATGTGTCATAAGTATCTTCTTTGTATTATTTTAATCATTGATGACAGGGGAGGTCAGCCCGGGTGTGGTATAATACCCCGACAGTCCGGATTCCGACAGTCAGTACTCCGATGTCGGAATCCCGACTGCACAGCGGGGGGAGCGCAATGAAGCCCCTTTCTGCCAACTTTCTGCCAACCAACTTGCGTACGGCCAGCAATAAAAAAAAGTTGCGGCAATCATGTTCGTGGTACACCTGCCAAACTGTAATGTTTCCTAAGCTTAGGGAGGACAGTAACCACAGTAATACGTATTAATATTTGTATACATGCGCAGTCTATCAATAATCGCTCGAACTGCGTATTCGAAGCTTATCAGGTCTGAATAACCCCCTATGTCAGGTAAGTGGTTGAAGTGTACCTGTTCCCTACAAACAGTGGAGACAGCAATTTTAGGTAAAAGAAGATTTGTGAAAATGCAGACTTCATCAACTGAATATTGGCTCCAAAATGGCTGCCTCTTCTGTGTTAACTTTTCGGAATATTATGAAAACACATATGGCATAAGAATTAGAAACCTGTTTTGTATTATTAATTACCATTATTCCATTTTTTCTTTGTTGTTTGCTAGCTTTTTTCCCCCAATACTTTTTGAAGATTAAATCCAGCTGCTAAGCCTGTGAGGAAATATTTTCTCCTCTTCCCTTCAAGGGGCCATATAGGAAAACAGAAGCAGACGATACTCTCCCTTTATGAGTTCTCCTGTATTGGAAATTTTCCAAACTGCAATGCATGACAGCCGTTGAATAGTAACACACTGAAACATAGAAACATAGAATTTGACGGCAGATAAGAACCACTTGGCCCATCTAGTCTGCCCCTTTTTTAAACATGTTACGTCAAACCATATTTGATCCTTATTTCTTTGTAAGGATATCAATATGCATATCCTCAAGTATGTTTAAATTGCTCTACTGTATTTTCTTCTACCACCTCTGATGGGAGGCTATTCCACTTATCTACTACTCTATCTGTAAAGTAATTTTTCCACACATTTCTCCTGAATCTTCCTCCCTCTAGTTTCAGTGCATGTCCTCGTGTTCTGTTGCTCCTCTTCTTGTGAAGAATGTCTCCCACCTGTACCTTGTTAAAACCCTTGATATATTTGAAAGTTTCTATCATGTCCCCCATTTCCCTTCTCTGCTCCAAACTATACATATTAAGATCTTTTAGTCTTTCCGGGTACGTTTTGTGATGTAGGCAGTGGCGTAGCTACGTTTTGGGCGCCCCCCGCCGTTAGGGGGGGGCGCCCATACCCACCCCCCGCCGCCGCCCCTTCAAGCACCCCCCCGCCGCCCATGCTAACCCCCTCCCCCGCAGTCTTACCTATCGCGCTGGTCCCGGCGGCTCCGTTCTTCTGCTGAGGACCACCACAAAATGGCCACCCCCATACAGCAGACAGTTTGAGAGAACAGTGTGCTATATGGGGGTGGCCATTTTGTGGTGGTCTTAATCAGAAGAACGGAGCCGCCGGGACCAGCGAGTTACGTAAGTCTGCGGGGGATTGGGGGGGGAACTATAGCACCGCAGCCCCCGGCGCCCCCACATGCACAGCGCCCCCCCGCGGTGCTATAGTTACGCCCCTGGATGTAGGCCATGCACCATTTTAGTTGCCCTTCTTTGTACAGTCTATAATGTATTTATATCCTTCTGGAGATATGGCCTCCAGAACTGAACACAGTACTCTAGATGAGGTTGTACCAATGACCTCTACAGTGGCATTATTACTTTCTACTGCTGATACCGCTCCCTATCCAACCAATCATCTGACTTGCCATCTTAATTGCTTTGTTACATTGCCTACCTGCCTTTAAGTCCCCTGAAATAGTGACACCTAGATTCCTCTCTTCCTCAGTAGTTTCCATTATAGTGCCATCTCCTATATATTTGGCTACATCTGTCACTCAAAGTGGGTGTCTGTGTCTATAACGCTCTGTTCCTGGACTTTCCTCTTAATGTGTGATTGCCTTCATCTGTGCTGAACACCTTTCTGAGAAATTAACCTGTTTAAAACAGGTGATGGCAATCATACATTAAGGGGAAGTCTAGAAACAGAGCATTGTGTCCCTCCTGGAGAGGGTCATGTTGGGAGGTATGTGACAGAGAACCAGCCCAGTGAGCCCACAGACAGTGCCAGGCACCCACTGCCTTCCCATGTTGCCCAGCACTGCTACTCCACAGCCACCAGGTGAGCGCCCCCCTCCCGCGATTTTCGGCAAAACCTCCCCCCCCGCGCGCCCCCCCCTCCCGCGATTCGCGGCAAAAACACCCGCTCCCCCGCGACCCCCCCCTACCGCGATTCGCAGCAAAAACACCCCCGCGACCCCCCCTCCCGTGATTCGCTGCAAAAAGAACCCCCCCACGACCCCTCCCGCAATTCGCGGCATAACCACCACCCCGCGACCCCCCCCTCCCGATTCGCGGAAAAAACACCCCCCCCTGCGACCTCCCTCCCGCGATTCGCGGCAAAAAGACCCCCCCCGCGACCCCCCCTTGCACGATTGGCGGCACCCCCCCTGCGACCCCCCTCCCGCAATTCGCAGCAGCCCCAGGATTAAATGGCACATGCAAAACACTGACATGGCTATGGTCGACAATGAAAAAGGTTGACATGAGTTTTTGAAGATTTATTTTTAATTTTTTTAATTTTTTCATATTCATTGTCATGCGACCCCCCCCTCCCATGATTCGCCGCAACCCCCGCCCCGTAACCCCCCCTCCCGCGTTTCGCGGCACCCACCCCCGCGACCCCCCCTCCCGCAATTCGCGGCAACCCCCGCGATTCGCGGCAGCTCCAGAATTAAATTGCACATGGAAAACACTGACATGGCTATGGTCGACAATGAAAAAGGTTGACATGAGTTTTTGAAGTTTTTTTTTAAATTTTTTTGAATGTTTTCATATTCATTCTCATGTGTCGACATGGACACCAATGAAGTGGCACACTTATGTCAACATTTACATGTGTTGACCTTTCTGTGTTGATTTTTTTCTTGTGGCGATTCGCGTCACACCCCCCCCCGCAACCCCCCCTCCCGCGATTCGCGGCACCCCCGTGACCCCCCACCTCCCGCAATTCACGGCAACCCCCCACCGGAACCCCTGTGAACCCCGCCCTCCCGCGATTCGCGGCACCCACCCCCGCGACCCCCCCTCCCGCAATTCGCGGCACCCCCCCGTGATTCGCGGCAGCTCCAGAATTAAATTGCACATGGAAAACACTGACATGGCTATGGTCGACAATGAAAAAGGTTGACATGAGTTTTTGAAGTTTTTTTGTCATTTTTTGAATATTTTCATATTCATTCTCATGTGTCGACATGGACACCAATGAAGTGCCACACTTATGTCAACATTTACATGTGTTGACCTTTCTGTGTTGATTTTTTTTCTTGTGGCGATTTGCGTCACCCCCCCCCCCCCACAACCCCCACTCCCGCGATTCACGGCACACACACACCTCCCCCGCGGTTCTCGGCACCCCTCCCCGTGACCCCCCCTCCCGTGATTCACGGCACACCCCCGCGAACCCCCCCTCCCATGATTCGCCGCAACCAGGGGCGGATTGGGAATTAAAACCAGCCCGGGAAATATTTTGAAGCAGCCCCAACGGGGGGGCGGAGCGTTGTCGCGCGCCGGAGGCGCGCCAGAAATTTTGGGGGCGTGGCCTATCAATATGGGGGTGTGACCTATTTCAACGAGGTCACGCCCAATTTTTTGCCGCTGTGAGGGCATGGATAGTGGCTCTCTGAGCTGCTGGCTATGTCACTAGCCACTCAGGCTGCAGAATAGTCGCATGCATACAGCGTTTATTCTGCAGCCTGTGTTGCTGGGGAGATAGAGATGGGGGGGGGGGGGTGACAGGGGGTCACCCAACACAGTAGAGTGGCAGGGTGGAAGAGGATGCAGGGAGGGGGGGGGACAGAGGGTGGCGTAGAATGCTGGGAGGGGAGATGCAGAGTGGCTGAGAATGAAGGTAGTGAGGATTTACGCAGGGTGGCACAGGACGCAGAGTGTGAGGGGGGCATGGTGGCACCGGATACAGGGTAGGAGGGGGAATGCAGAGTGGCAGGGGATGTAGGGAGGGGAGACAGTGATGCCCATTATACATATGCCACACACCGTGATGCCCATTATACATATGCCACACACCGTGATGCCATTATACACATGCCTCACACGCAATGCCGTTATACATATGCCTCACACGCAATGCCGTTATACATATGCCGCACACCGTGATGCCCAATATACATATGCCACACACCGTGATGCCATTATACACATGCCTCACACGCAATGCCGTTATACATATGCCTCACACCGCAATGCCATTATACATATACCACATACCATGATGCCCATTATACATACTGTATGCCACACACCGTGATGCCCATTATACATATGCCGCATACCGTGATGCCATTATACATATACCACATACCATGATGCCCAATATACATATGCCAAACACCGCAATGCCATTATACATATGCCGCACACCGTGATGCCCATTATACATATTCCGCACACCGTGATGCCCATTATACATATGCCACACCGTGATGCCCATTATACATATGCCGCACACCGTGATGCCATTATACATATACCACATACCATGATGCCCATTATACATATGTCACACACCCTGATGCCCATTATACAGTACATATGCCAAACACTGTGATGCCCATTATACATATGCCAAACACCGTGATGCCCATTATACATATACCACATACCATGATGCCCAATATACAGTACATATGCCAAACACTGTGATGCCCATTATACATATGCCAAACACCGTGATGCCCATTATACATTATGTGACACACCGTAATGCCCATTACACATTATGGGACACACCGCAATGCCCATTACACATTGTGACACACCGCAATGCCGATTACACGTATGTATGTATGTATGTATGTATGTATGTATGTATGTATATATATATATATATATATATATATATATATACACACACACACACACATAAAGGTATATATACCTATATATGCATCTATATATATATATATATATATATATATATATATATATATAATGAACATTTCTGTGGGGTGGCACTGGCTACTAAACAGTAGCGGACCCCATTGCAGGCAGCCTTGTAGTGGGCGGGTTCGCGGTGACGTCACACGCGCACCCGCAATCGTGATCCAGCCACCTCTGCACTGTCACAACTCACAATAGCTGCGGGAGGAGCTGCGTGCGGCCGCGCATGCACAGCAGCCCTCCAGCGGCCATTTTGACTTTGGGAGGAGGCGCTTGCCGCGGCCATGTTTGATTGGGCCATAGTGCTCCCTGCTGCTGCGGCGCCGCTAACCACGGAGATTGCGGCCTGGGAGGGGGTGTGAGCGGCCGTTTCTGGACATTAATGTGCCGGCCCACCGGGAAATGGCCCGGTTTCCCGGTGGGCCAATCCGTCCCTGCTGTACAGTGACGTCACTGCTGGGGGACGCACCAGGCCGGCGCACAACGCCGGAGCGTCTCACTCACTCCATTTCACGTTATTGCACAGGTAAAGGTATTTCACTTTTTTATGCATTTATAAAAAAGCTTGATAACAGTAATAAGACTGAAACGCTGCCAAGCAACCTTATCGTTCCTGTTCCTAAGTGCGGGCAGGTCCGGCACTCCAAATTATTATATGGAATAACTGCCCTGGTGCCCTCACTGCGTCCGGTGCCCGCACTTAGGAACAGGAATGATAAGGTTGCTTGGCAGCGTTTCAGTCTTATTAACGGTTATCAAGCTTTTTTATAAATGCATAAAAAAGTGACATACCTTTACCTGTGCAATATATAGATATATATAAATATATATATATATAAACACATATATATATATGATAATGTATTTTTAGAAATGTCTCCTCTGCTAGCAGATATATATATATATATATATATATATATACATATATATATATATATATATATATATATTCTGCCAGTGTGCCCTTAGTGCCTACTACCTAGTTTACCCTGCTGTTGAGTGCTGGCTGCTGCTGTGCTGCTGGGTGGGTACTGGGTAGTGCTGCTCTCCTGCTCAACTCCAGGCTCAACTCCAGGCTCCAGCCCAAGAGTAATCCTGTGAGCGTGAAGCCTCTGTCTGGAGTCTGGACCACGGGAGCGGCTGCGTGCGCGCGCGCGCGCATGCGCACCAGCCCTCCCGAGGCCATTTCTACTGTGGCTGCACTTGAGGCCGGCCGCGGCCATCTTTCTTCAGGGCAAAATGCATGTAGATGGCGCGGCCGGCCCTGTAAAGGAGCGGGGGTGGCTTGTTAGAGCAGCAAGCCTGTCTGGACCACGGGAGCGGCTGCGTGCGCGCGCACATGCGCACCAGCCCTCCCGCGGCCATTTTAACTGTGGCAGCAGTTGAGGCCGGCCGCGGCCATCTTTGATAAGGGGAAAATGCACGTAGATGCCGCGGCCGGCCCTGTAAAGGAGGGAGACGGCCCCTTACACTCCAAAATATGCCGGCCCACCGGGAAACAGCCCGGTTTCCCGGTAGGCCAATCCGCCCCTGGCCGCAACCCCCGCCCCGTAACCCCCCCTCCCGCGATTCGCGGCACCCACCCCCGCGACCCCCCCTCCCGCAATTCGCGGCACCCCCCCGCGATTCGCGGCAGCTCCAGAATTAAATTGCACATGGAAAACACTGACATGGCTATGGTCGACAATGAAAAAGGTTGACATGAGTTTTTGAAGTTTTTTTTTCATTTTTTGAATGTTTTCATATTCATTCTCATGTGTCGACATGGACACCAATGAAGTGCCACACTTATGTCAACATTTACATGTGTTGACCTTTCTGTTTTGATTTTTTCTTGTGGCGATTCGCGTCACACCCCCCCCACCCCCCCCGCAACCCCCACTCCCGCGATTCACGGCACACACACACCCCCCCCGCGCGATTCTCGGCACCCCACCCGGGGACCCCCCCTCCCGTGATTCACGGCACACCCCCCGCGACCCCCCCTACCATGATTCGCCGCAACCCCCGCCCCGTAACCCCCTCCCGCGATTTGCGGCAACCCACCCCGCGACCCCCCTCCCGCGATTCTCTGCAATCCCTCCCCTCCCGCGATTCGCAGCATCCACCCCCCCACAACCCCCCCTCCTGCAATTCGCGGCACCCCCCGCGACCCCCCCTCCTGCAATTCGCAGCACCCTCCGCGACCCCCCCTCCCGCGATTCGCGGACACCTAAGTTGCAATACAGGGCATCTTTCATACAATTCTAACCATATTTCTCATATACAAACGTTCACAAATTAAGGGGGCGCAGCCCCTTACGACGGTGTGAAGAGCGCCCGTAGGGCGCGATGAATCACCTAGTCTCCTATATATTTGGCTACATCTGTCACTCAAAGTGGGTGTCTGTGTCTATAACGCTCTGTTCCTGGACTTTCCTCTTAATGTGTGATTGCCTTCATCTGTGCTGAACACCTTTCTGAGAAATTAACCTGTTTAAAACAGGTGATGGCAATCATACATTAAGGGGAAGTCTAGAAACAGAGCATTGTGTCCCTCCTGGAGAGGGTCATGTTGGGAGGTATGTGACAGAGAACCAGACCAGTGAGCCCACAGACAGTGCCAGACACCCACTGCCTTCCCATGTTGCCCAGCACTGCTACTCCACAGCCACCAGGTGAGCGCCCCCCTCCCGCGATTTGCGGCAAAACCTCCCCCCCGCGCCCCCCCCTCCCGCGATTCGCGGTAAAAACACCCGCTCCCCCGCGACCCCCCCTACCGCGATTCGCAGCAAAAACACCCCCGCGACCCCCCCTCCCGCGATTCGCTGCAAAAAGAACCCCCCCACGACCCCTCCCGCAATTCGCGGCATAACCACCACCCCGCGACCCCCCCCCTCCCGCGAATCGCGGCAAACCCTCCCCCGTGACACCCCCCCCCCGATTCGCGGAACAAAACACCCCCCCCCGCGACCTCCCTCCCGCGATTCGCGGCAAAAAGAACCCCCCCGCGACCCCCCCTTGCACGATTGGCGGCACCCCCCCTGCGACCCCCCTCCCGCGATTCGCGGCACCCCCCCCCCCCGCAATTCGCAGCAACCCCAGGATTAAATGGCACATGCAAAACACTGACATGGCTATGGTCGACAATGAAAAAGGTTGACATGAGTTTTTGAAGATTTATTTTTAATTTTTTTAATTTTTTCATATTCATTGTCATGTGTCGACATGGACACCAATGAAGTGGCACACTTATGTCAACATTTACATGTGTTGACCTTTCTGTGTTGATTTTTTCTTGTGGCGATTCGCGTCACACCCCCCGCAACCCCCCCCTCCCGCGATTCGCGGCACCCCCCGTGACCCCCCACCTCCCGCAATTCGCGGCAACTCCCCACCGGAACCCCTGTGAACCCCGCCCTCCCGCGATTCGTGGCACCCACCCCCGCGACCCCCCCTCCCGCAATTCGCGGCACCCCCCCGTCATTCGCGGCAGCTCCAGAATTGAATTGCACATGGAAAACACTGACATGGCTATGGTCGACAATGAAAAAGGTTGACATGAGTTTTTGAAGTTTTTTTGTCATTTTTTGAATATTTTCTTATTCATTCTCATGTGTCGACATGGACACCAATGAAGTGCCACACTTATGTCAACATTTACATGTGTTGACCTTTCTGTGTTGATTTTTTTCTTGTGGCGATTTGCGTCACACCCCCCCCCCACAACCCCCACTCCCGCGATTCACGGCACACACACACACACCTCCCCCGCGATTCTCGGCACCCCACCCCGTGACCCCCCCCTCCCGTGATTCACGGCACACCCCCGCGACCCCCCCCTCCCATGATTCGCCGCAACCCCCGCCCCGTAACCCCCCCTCCCGCGTTTCGCGGCACCCACCCCCGCGACCCCCCCTCCCGCAATTCGCGGCAACCCCCGCGATTCGCGGCAGCTCCAGAATTAAATTGCACATGGAAAACACTGACATGGCTATGGTCGACAATGAAAAAGGTTGACATGAGTTTTTGAAGTTTTTTTTTTAAATTTTTTTGAATGTTTTCATATTCATTCTCATGTGTCGACATGGACACCAATGAAGTGCCACACTTATGTCAACATTTACATGTGTTACTCCTTTCTGTGTTGATTTTTTCTTGTGGCGATTCGCGTCACACCCCCCCACCCCCCCGCAACCCCCACTCCCGCGATTCACAGCAAACACACACCACCCCCGCGATTCTCGGCACCCCACCCCGTGACCCCCCCTCCCGTGATTCACGGCACACCCCCCGCGACCTCCCCTACCATGATTCGCCGCAACCCCCGCCCCCGTAACCCCCCTCCCGCGATTTGCGGCAACCCACCCCGCGACCCCCCTCCCGCGATTCTCTGCAATCCCTCCCCTCCCGCGATTCGCAGCATCCACCCCCCCACAACCCCCCTCCTGCAATTCGCGGCACCCCCCGCGACCCCCCCTCCTGCAATTCGCGGCACCCTCCGTGACCCCCCCTCCCGCGATTCGCGGACACCTAAGTTGCAATACAGGGCATCTTTCATACAATTCTAACCATATTTCTCATATACAAACGTTCACAAATTAAGGGGGCGCAGCCCCTTACGACGGTGTGAAGAGCGCCCGTAGGGCGCGATGAATCACCTAGTTTATACTATATTTAGTTTTTGGATACTTGAGACCCAAGTGCGTGATTTAGCATTTTTTGGCATTAAACTGTAGTTGCCATGCTCTTGACCATTTCTCTAATCTTGCAAAGAAAAGGGGGTATGGATCCGCACAGACTGGTGCATTGGTTTAATATATGTATGAAGAACATAAGTCTGACCAATATGTTGGACTACTGTTATTAAATTAGAGTAGTCATGGATTGGTGGTGCGCCCAACACATTCAGTATTTGTAACTGAGTAGAGGGGAGTGTTTGCAAGGAGCAAACCAAAAGACAAATGTGCCTTTTTGGGCGCACTCTTTATAATATAGAGGGGGGAGAGGGGAGATCCTTATCAGGTATTTGGAAATGGAGAAAAAATGGAGAAAAAAAGGATCTGATAAGGATCTCCCCTCTTTTCTCCTTTCCACCTGATCATAAGGGGCAACAGTTGACTTGGTATTTCCATTGATGAGCATGAGAGATGGTCGGAGCTGAAGCGGCTGAGCTATCAGTTGATATTTTGCTGAGGCATTATATATTTTTTATAAAAAACCAGTTGATAACAACACAGAAAAAATGGATATCTTGCTGAGGCAATTAAATATCAGAGTGTGACCAGATATTGGGTTGCACATTGAGACAAGCCAATAGTACAGCATGTCTTTCACTGTTTGTCTGTTCATGTCTTATTTCTATGTTATGTGTGATTTTTGTCTCTTGACTGTTAATTAAATTGAATATCCACCAAACGATTGATCGTAAATGGTTGAATGCTCATAGTATTTTAGTGTAAGAAGCTAATTAAAAGTTATGTCTTAATGCAGTAATCATATCAAATTATTATAATAAAGAGTGCGCCCAAAAAGGCACATTTGTCTTTTGGTTTGCTCCTTGCAAACACTCCCCTCTACTCATTTCTCTAATCTACCTAGATCCTCAATCATTTGTTTTACCCCTCCTGGTGTGTCTACCCTATTGCATACCTTTGTGTCATCTGCAAAAAGGCACATGTTACCCACAATTCCATTTGCAGTATCACCAATAAAGATATTAATGTGCAGATCCTGCCATTTGTAAATCTAAACTTCTGCACTCAATTTGCTGTAGCAGAACATCCAACTATGGGCCTCATTCAAAGACAGTCGCAAGTGCTGCCGCAGATGTGTTTCTGGGTGCAGCAGTAACAAAGGTTACAGCCACCAAGATTTGTTCTGGGACGCCCACTGGTAGGGTCTCAAATCCGCTGCTTGCTTACAAAAGGCCTAATTCATGTTTATACACAAATGCACACACAAGTGCATTTCTATAGGTTACGGAACTGCTAATCGTTGCAAGTGAGGCTGCCGCCCGGGAACGATGATAGACACCCACCAGCGCCATTGCAATTACATTCTCAAATGCAGCACAGTCACAATAAATAGGATCATCAGCTTATAGGGTTGATCTACGGCTACGGAGACTGGCTGCAGACACTACTGATGCTGGTGCCATGTTTCTCTACATGTATGATTGCAGCTGATGGCATATACATGCCCCTCTCATGTTAATTCTCCCAAACAGGCCCTTCCTGTCAATCACTCTGCATATAAGATCTCAGTACGAACACAATCAGAACGATACCTAGAACAGTGTGCACTGTGTGATCACAGCACATGCGGGGCCTGCTGACTTATATTTGGTCAGTGACCATTGAATGATTTCTCAGCCAGCGGAGCATGCGAGAAATCACAAACACATCCCCTTGCATGGTTGCAAGGGGATACGGCAGTGCCAGCGATTCTACGGGCAGTCCTCTGGGACTCGGTAAGCTGCAAGCTTCGTACCTTACCGAGTCAACCAGAATGAGGGCCTCTGAGCGACTTTACAAACAATATTGTTAGTGACCACATTCCAGGAGTATAGCTGCAATTGACTGTATACTTAGATTGAGCTGCATGTACAGATGACAAAGGAAGGACATTGCTAATGGCTCAGAACAATTTGTGCCTTTTTCACACGGTTTTGACACACGGCCGGTATGTCCCTTGAAAAGTGTCAAATTGTATGTCATTCACTCAGTGGCGTAACTATAAATTTTGCTCCCCCCAGCCAAAATATTTTCAGGCGCCCCCCCACATACTGTCCCTTATACATTAGGCAATACGTCTTAGTGTCACTTATACTATATGATACACACTATAATTCCACTCACACTATACACCCCACACCATAATGTACCTTACACTATACACTCTATGGTTAGGGTTATAGGATGTGGTGTGTGTATGTGTATGGTTAGGGTTATAGGTTGCGGGGTGTGTGTATGGTTAGAGTTATAGGCTGTGGGGTGGGTGTGTGTAAGGTTAGGGTTGTGGGATGCGTGGTGTGCATGTATGGTTAGTGTTATAGGCTGCGGTGTGTGTGTGTGTATGGTTAGGGTTATAGGCTGTGGTGTGTGTGTGTGTATGGTTATGGTTATAGGCTGCGGTGTGTGTATGGTTATGGTTATGGTTATAGGCTGCGGTGTGTGTGTGTGTATGGTTAGGGTTATAGGCTGTGGTGTGTGTGTATGGTTAGGGTTATTGGCTGCGGTGTGTGTGTGTATGGTTATGGTTATAGGCTGCGGTGTGTGTGTGTGTGTGTATGGTTAGGGTTATAGGCTGTGGTGTGTGTGTGTATGGTTAGGGTTATTGGCTGCGGTGTGTGTGTGTATGGTTATGGTTATAGGCTGCGGTGTGTGTGTGTGTATGGTTAGGGTTATAGCCTGTGGTGTGTGTGTGTGTATGGTTAGGGTTATTGGCTGCGGTGTGTGTGTGTATGGTTAGGGTTATTGGCTGCGGTGTGTGTGTGTGTATGGTTATGGTTATAGGCTGCGGGGTGTGTGTATGTATGGTTAGGGTTATAGGCTGTGGTGTGTGTGTGTATGGTTAGGGTTATTGGCTGCGGTGTGTGTGTGTATGGTTATGGTTATAGGCTGCGGTGTGTGTGTGTGTGTGTGTGTGTATGGTTAGGGTGATAGGCTGTGGTGTGTGTGTGTGTGTGTATGGTTAGGGTTATTGGCTGCGGTGTGTGTGTATGGTTATGGTTATAGGCTGCGGTGTGTGTGTATGGTTAGGGTGATAGGCTGTGGTGTGTGTGTGTGTATGGTTATGGTTATAGGCTGCGGTGTGTGTGTATGGTTAGGGTGATAGGCTGTGGTGTGTGTGTATGGTTAGGGTTATTGGCTGCGGTGTGTGTGTGTATGGTTATGGGTATAGGCTGCGGTGTGTGTGTGTATGGTTAGGGTGATAGGCTGTGGTGTGTGTGTGTGTGTATGGTTAGGGTTATAGGCTGCAGGGGGGGGGTAGGTGTACACACTCACATGCAAACTTGCTGCAGGTGTATTGGTGCAGTTATTATACTTATCTGCTCCTGCAGAGGTCTCTCTGCTGGCTTGAAGTCTGCACAGCCGTGCAGCCTGGAGCAGGAGGGTTCTATTAGGCAGGGCAGGCAATGAAATAGCGCTGCAGGCACTATGTGGAGACACCGTAGGGCGGAGAGTGACAGCTCCCCCATCATAATGTTACAGCGGGCTCCGTCTCCTCAGCTCCCCCGGCATAATGACACAGCGCTGTAGTGACTACAGCGCTGGGACCCCCCACAAGCAGCGCTACAATTGGCTGGTAACGGAGCGCTGAGGGGCTAACTGCGCTGTCACTCAGAGATGTGACAGCGCAGGACCGCCTATACCTGTGGATGGTGGCTGCAGGGATCAAACAGCCTGCGGGCTGCTGCTGGCGTTGCCATGGCCTGGAGAAGGTTGCCGAGCGCACCTCTCCAAAACCTGCGCCCCTGTGGCCCCGGCTCCCCCCCGCCACCGCGGGGGGTGCCTACCGCTAGTTACACCACTGCATTCACTGCTGATCCAATGCACGTTCCTGTGCGTCGTAAGTCGAACCCAGATTTCGTCACTGCTCCAATAAGGATTTATTAAAATTGTGATGGAAATGTGAGTGTTTTTTCCTAACTGTGATGTATCGCAAGGTACATGTGATGTTGTGTCTCTGGACTGTTCAGCCCATTATATAAATTTAGAAGGAATATTAAGATAAATTGTAAGTATAATGTGTGTGCTATGACTAGATTTTATGCGATCTGTTGCATAAGATATATCTTTTTTTCAAAAACATTTTCATTGAATGCAATGCATAACAACCAGTATACATAGAACAATTTTGTCAGTATTATACACAAAGAGCATGTGCAGATATTCAGAACAGTCAATCATCACAAGTCAGGTCTACTTTCAGTGAAATAACAATCCAAGAGTCTAACATCTATGATTTGGAGCATTGTTGTTGGAAATATGCGGATGGATGGGTGGAAGGCCCTCAAAAAGAGGGAACACCATTTTCGACATACCAGGGTGTTGATTGGAAGCTGCTGCTCAACACATCTTCAGTGGTTTGGGGCAAAGTATTTATATAAGGCATCCACACATCCGCAAACTTACATACTAATTGTTCTTTGTTTGTTGCAGCCTCCGTCCAATCCATTTGTAATAAATACTGGATTCTAGGGTATATCAACGAGAATGGGATCAGAGCCTTATCAACCCATTGAGAAAGAATAGGTTTTTTTCCCCGCTGCTGCTCACTTGTTGATTAAAAGGCGCGTACCTTTAGACAGTATCAATGGGCATTATTCTGATCGGTGCGTACTTTCCCAATTTCCTACGGAGCGGTCCGCACCCCACGCTGTGCGGTGGCGTGCGGACATCGTCCGTAAAAACGCCCACCGATCCTCCGCATTCGGACGGACTCACTCTTTAACAACAGGGCGTGTATACGGACGACATAGAAACCTTGCGTATGCGGTGGACACGTACAGATTCTTGCACGGTCTTGCAGCATAAGCACGGTCTTACCGCGTTAGAACGGACGGAAACCTGGCCGTACGCACCGATGCAGAGTATTTTCGCTAAATACAACACTATTTTTCAGAGCACACACAGCGATCACATGACCCACTTAGGCAATTAGGCAACCTCATTAAAAAGGGATTGTTATCTATTTGAATCAATTAAATTCTAATATATACTGAAACACATTACTACTACATTCATTACACACATTAACCCTTACAGGATTTACATTTTGCTTATTGAAAAGATTATAAACAAGTTACACATATACTTTTACATTTAAAAAAAACACACAGACAACTTCGAACTGTAATAAACAATTTATTGACTGTACAAAACTGCGTTTAAACCCCCCCAAAAAATAACAATTAAATATCGCCATCCAGGAGCCGGTCAAATTCCGCCAGGACCTGGCGCATGTGGCCTCGTATACGTAAGAGGACCCCACGGAGACCCTCTTGTGCTTGGGCTGGCTCATCTGTGGACAAATTAAAAATGGTAAAATTACTAATGATATTCATGCATACATTTAACATAGTCATACTTAAATTTGAAACATGCACCGTGACAGGTGTGTGTGTATACTGTATCTCTTATATATTTGGCTACATCTGTCACTCAAAGTGTGTCTGGAGCTGTAACGCTGACTCACATGACTGACTCACATGACAGAGAACCAGCCCAGAGAGCCCACAGACAGTGCCAGACACCCTCTGCCTCTCCATGTTACACAGCAAAGACACAGCTACTCACCAGACACACCAGGTGAGTGCCCCACACCTCCAACCCCCCCGGCCCCCTCTCCCGCGGTTCACGGTGCCCCCCAAGACCCCCCCCTACCGCGATTCCCCACCCCTGACCCCCCCTCCTGTCATTGCAGCAACCCCCCGCAGCCACGACCCACCCTCCCGCGATTCACTGCAACCCCCCGCGCCCCCTCCCCCTCCCACGATTCGCGGCACCCACACGCCCCGCGACCCCCCCTCCCGCAATTCACGGCATCCACCCACGACCCCTCCTCCCGTGATTCGCGGACACCCCTCACCTCCCCACCCCCCCCCCACCCCCGAGCGCGATTCACGGCAACCCCAGGATTAAATGGCACATGCAAAACACTGGCACGGCTATGGTCGACAATGAAAAAGGTTGACATGAGTTTTTGAAAATTTATTTTTCTTTTTTTGAATCTCTTATATATTTGGCTACATATGTCACTCAAAGTGTGTCTGACCCTCTAACGCTGGGTGGAGCCTCTGACTCACATGACAGAGAACCAGCCCAGTGAGCCCACAGTCATAGGAGGGACACCTTGCTCTGCTCCTGCACTTTCCTTTTAATGTATGATTGCCATCACCTGTGTTGAAGCACCTTTCCTATCAATTAACCTGTTCAACACAGATGGAGGTAATCATACATTAGGAAGAAAGTCCAGCGGCAGAGCATTGTGTCCCTCCTGGCATGGGTCATGTTGGGAGGTATGCACAGTGCCAGACACCCTCTGCCTCCCCATGTTACCCAGAAAAGACATAGCTACTCACCAGACACACCAGGTGAGCGCCCCCAGCCGCCCCCCCTCCCGCGATTCGCGGGGCCCCTCCCATGATTTGCGCGCGCCCCCGCAAACCCCTCCTACCGCAATTCGCGGCAACCCCAGCCCCCACGACCCCCCCTCCGGCGATTCGGGGCACCCCACCCCCCGCGTCCCACCCCTCCCGCAATTCGCACTACCCACCCCTGCGACCCCCCCTCCCCCAATTCATGAATAAGGTTGACATGAGTTTTTGAAGATTTATGTTTCATTTTAAGAATGTTTTCATATTCATTCTCATGTGTCGACATGGTCACCAATGAAGTGCCACACTTATGTCAACATTTACATGTGTTGACCTTTCTGTGTTGATTTTTTCTTGTGGCGATTTGCGGCACCCCAGCGACCCCCTCCCGTGATTCGCGGTACCCCCCCACGTGACCCCCCTCCCGCAATTCGCGTCACCCACCCCCCACCACCCCCCTCCCGCAATTCGCGGCACCCCCCCGCGACCCCCCCACCCCGCGCAATTCGCAGACACCCCCCACCTCCCTCCCCCCCCATTCACGGCAACCCCACGATTAAATGGCACATGCAAAACACTGACATGGCTATGGTCGACAATGAAAAAGGTTGACATGAGTTTTTGAAGATTTATTTTTCACTTTTTGAATGTTTTCATATTCATTCTCATGTGTCGACATGGACACCAATGAAGTGCCACACTTATGTCAACATTTACATGTGTTGACCTTTCTGTGTTGATTTTTTCTTGTGGCAATTTTTTTCCAGTGACAACTATGTGCACGTCAACCTAGACATCATCAACCAATTCTTTGTATAATATATAACACCTGTTCTGTTTTACTGTAGGTGTTTTGTCAGATCTTTTATTGCTACTATTACTGTTTATGTAAATGCATTGTGAATGACAGCAACATTCGCAACCCCCCCCTCGATTCACGCCCCCTCCCGCGCTTTGCGGACCACCGCCCTCTCCCGCGATTTGCTGACACCTGCGCCCCCTCCCTCCCTTGATTCACGGCACCCCCGTGCCCCTCCCGCAATTCACGGCACCCCCAAACCCCTCTTTAGTCCCCCGTATACTCACACACCCCTATCACTACCCAGCTTCCTGCTCTCCTGAACCGTAACTTCCATCACTGGGGAGTCGCTGACGCTGTTTTGCCCACATGCCCCTATCATGCCTCATAGCCCAGCCTCCTGCTCTCATGCACCCTAACTCCCACCCAGTAGGAGGAGACACTGACTCAGGGCCACCATCCTGTACTGTCACGCTGGACCCTCACCCACTGGCAGAAGCCGCACAGTATCTCCCACCCTCCTCTTTAGTCCCCCTTATTCCCACACACCCCTATCACTACCCAGCCTCCTGTTTTCCTGTGTCGTGACCTCCGCCAGTGGGGAGCCGCTGACTCAAAAACACCCTACTATACTATTGCACACACACACCTAAACAATATGCACACACAGCCCCCCCCCTCCACACCCACAAATGTCACTGTACCATCCACACTATCAATGTACATCTTACTCTGTAACCACTTTTTAATTAAACAAAACAATGCACACCCCCTTCCAAATCATATGCTCTCTATTTAACACATTTCACCTATAACTAAAGTTGCAATACAGGCAATCTGTCATACAAATCTAACCATATTTCTCACAATACAAACGTTCACAAATTAAGGGGGCGCAGCCCCTTACGACGGTGTGAAGAGCGCCCGAAGGGCGCGATGAATCACCTAGTATATATATATATATATATATATATATATATATATATATATAGACACATATATAACTATATATATGACACATACATCTATACATACATGCATACATACTACATGGAAAGCCTGTTTTTCCCCTCTACCCTTTACTCTGTAGAACACCTCACAGTCATAGTGCTCCTTCTGAATCCAAACCCACCCATGACTAAGCTCTGAGAAGCATGTCACGCGCTGCACCAATCCCAATTCAGCAAACAAAGTTCAGTGTCTGTTATATGATGGAGCGTGGCATGGGAGTTAGTCAACTCTCAGGAATGCACAGTACATTTGTGCAATCAAGCATGGCTTGCCTGCTGATGGTCTGCTCCAGAAATCATTGTCATAATGCCAGTTAGGTGAAGCTGCAGCACTAACCCACTCCCATGCACAAAATCATTACTAAGACCAAATCCACACACAATTATGGTGCCAAACATACATGCAGGCCGCAGGGGGTGGTTACCTAGAGAAGGTAAGTAACCACTTGTTACTCCATTCTAAGCCACGCCTGTCCATACTCCATTTATGTCATACTTAATCTAGTTTAGAAAGATCAATCACCAGTAAACTCTACTCACCTATATGAGGCTACAGATTGTATGCTTGCAGCAGGGACATGTAACCCTTACATGAGCAAGTCATCCCTTTCTTCCAGGATACAGATTAACTACACTGGTTCATTGACACTTAAAATCGACCTGAAAGCCATCCCCACAACCTGTGTCATTAATATGTGTCCTAGATGAAAGGGATGGTTTGCCCACCCTATCTAACCCCTAAGTGTGTCTGTTGCTACCCAGTTTGTTTTATCACTTTATAGTATTGAAAAAAACAATTGAATCACCAGTGCTACATAGCAAATAGATGACAAAAGGAATAATGATTCTTTATGTATACATACCAATTTCTGGTGCCTGCACCACCTCACAGGCCTCCTCTTCTTCTGTGGCCTCCTCATGTGGCACCTCCGCCTCTTCTGCCACCTCGTCCTCCAATGCCACCACTTCCACTGCCCACACATCCTCCTCCACTTCCTCCCTTTCCTCTTCCTCCACTTCCTCCCTTTCCTCTTCCTCCACTTCCTCCCTTTCCTCTTCCTCCACTTCCTCCGCCACCCCTTCTTCAATGGCAACCTCCTCGGCCATTACTTCCTCCGCCTCCTCCTGGCCCTGGGAAGTCTCTGATTCTTCTCAGGCCTGTCTTGCTCGTTCCCATGCTGTGTTTGTGAAAAAAACAAAAAAGTGCCAATTAGGGGTCATTTGTATTAAGCCTTATCAAGCTATAAATGCAAAGGTTATAAGTAGAGATAAATGTACAGGCAATCACCTCCTTAGTGGCTTTTACAAAACACAGCCTATAACATGGCAGGTATGCTGTGACATTTGGGCCATCACAAGCATTAATCCTCACCAATAACATATTTTATGACCATTACAGGGTGTCAAACAGGAAGTAGCACACATATAGTGTGTGCCATGTTTAACTCATGATCAGGCTGGTTACCTTATTGGCTTAAATAATGTCATGTAAGCAATCATGTACAAATGGCCATTTAATGTATAAACACTCACATCTCGCAATCCTGGCCCTGATTTGCTGGAGCAAATCCGGCTGGCGACGTCTCAAGTCTGACCACCGCCGCTCCAGCTGTGCGATGGTCCGCCGCACCTGCGTGCGGGCGTATATGAGCCGGCGGGCCACCGCATAGGCATTCCGCTTCTGCCGATTGGTTATAAAGGGCCCTGCACGGCCCAGCCTGGTCTCCATAACGGCAACCAGTGTCCTTAGCTCTGCTGGCGAAAAAGGGGCTGCTCTGCCATAGGCCGCCATCTTAGCAATGGCACAAATCAAGCGATCATGTCCTGTCATTGGTTGATCAGAGTGATATTTGGTATTAACTTTATTGTTCATTTTGACAGTAACAGCGTGTATGCGCCAGAAAAGACGGCTAACCCATTGCATCGCAAACCCACACTTGCTGTACCTTTGCATAGTTTAACAGACCATGCCATTACTTACTATCTCCTAAACAGACAGTGTAAAATAAGATGGGAACCCATTCTATATAATTATGACATTCACCAAACATGGGTATAAGCAACAGGTGAAATAGTCTGCATCACTAGCCACTTACACCTAACTCAACAAGGTACTAAACAGCTAGTTGATAGTGAAAGCTATGCAGCAGAAACATAGCAAATAGTGCCAGACCTTTTCCCAATATTAGGCCATGGTGCCATGTGTACACTTACCTTCTACTGGCCCACACTAGAGAGGTGGAATGAAAAGTAGCTAGCATCAAGGCTGAATTTGGAGACCTTTCACATGTGATTTGGATGCTAGCACTGATTACTTGTGCCTAAGTGGTGGACTGGATTTACATATGGAATGGGTATTGTCATTTGTACTACATACCAAACAAGTGCTCAGTACAGATGTACATTCACATATACATTCAGACATGTTACACATGTCTGAACTCAGTTTTATTTGGTCATTGGTGTAAAAATCTGCATTTACCTACTAAATCAGACTTACTAAGTTTGCCAATGTGGTTGCACACATGTCTGCATCTCTATCTGAGGAAGAGCAGGAGTGGCAGGACCTATTTTCCCGCATGGACTCCAGCACCACCTATGTCCCCATCAACCCAGACCAGCCATTGGGGGAAGAGCAGCCAAATGGGCCATCTACATCAGGCCAATCGTCAGCTGGCCCATCTTCAGCCTCAGCAGAAGCATTGGGAACACAGCAGGTGGCTTCCCAACAGAGTAGCCTGGCCAGTACTTCGAGTACAGCGACAGGTGGCCGTGGCAGTGGCCGTGGCAGTGGCAGTGGTCGTGGCCGTGGCCGAAATAGGGCAACAGAGGAACCAACCACCAGAAACATGGCATTCGAAGCACAGGAGCTTGCCATCCTGGTGCCCCGCGCACGGGATTGGATCGAGTGTCCACAGGACCGGTTGACACACACAAGGAGATGGAAGATCTGGGAGGACATAACGGCAGAGATTAATGCGGTGGCTCCACAAGTTCGTGAGACGGAGCACGTTAAGAAGAGGCAAGTTCATGTGTGTTACATTTGAGCAGTACAAGACCAGTAATGTTTACATTAGATATTAGATGGAGTCGGTCAATGGGAGGTCACGTTGCTTGGAGGCACAGACATGTTTGCCATGTCATTGAATTGATAGTTATTGTAGGGTGAGTGTGAGTGTATCTTCTAAGGGTTGTTTTTCAAATTTAATATAATCTAAGTTTGGTGTCATGAGGCACATGTTTTATTATGGTGCAGATTGCAATGGGTGCTACAGCAAACATGAGGAGTGACATGTATTAATATGTAAACTTTGATTGCAGGTGGCACGACTTCAAAACGAACCTCAAGAAGAAATTGACCCAGCGGTGAGAACACAGCCACACCTCTGGGGCTGGCCCCATGCCATCAAAGCTGCAGCTCACCCCCCTGGAAGAGATGGCAGAGTGCTGCATTGCAGTCGAGGAGGTCCGGGGGGTGAGCACCATGGACAGCGAGGCCCCAGCGGAAGTCATGGCTTCTTTGCTTGAAGGTAATTATTTGCCATGCCATAAGTAGCTGGTTCTAATTTTGCATGGAATATGTTGTAATTGTAATTTTCTCTTTCACCAGCATCCCCACCGCTTGGTCAAGAATCTCTTGAGGAGGTTGAGGAGTCTGTGCCACCTGCCACCAGTACCAGGCCCCTGCAGCAGCAGCCACTGACCGCGGCTGAATTGGCCACGTGGGGGCAGGTGCTTGGCAATATTCACCAGCAGGGAGAGTCGGCATCAGAGCGGGTGCGTAGGACCGAGGAGGTGTTGCAGGGTTTGGTCAGCAGCCAGCAGACTATCGCTGGGAGCCTGCAGGCTATTGCTGAGGCCCAGCAGGCCATGGCTGGCACCCAGCAGTCAATTGCTGCTAGCCTGCAGGTGCTGTCTGATCAAGCCCTGCGGCAAAATGACCTCCTCCTCCACCATAATGAGCTTATGGTGGAGCTAGTTGCCAGCAACAGGGTCCTAATGTCATCCGTTTCTGGTGCATTACCACCATCAGCACTCCCTGCTGCCAGAGGGGGAAGACGATCCACCCCCTCCCCAGCATCTGCTCCACCTGGCCCACCATCTGACCGTGGCCGTGGCCGTGGGCGAAGAGCTGCTGCACGTGGCAAGGAGCCTGCCAGGGGCAAACGTGACCGCAAATGAACTTGTGTCCCCATTAATCTCCACCCTTATGTCTTCCCAAATCTTTCATTGAGCTGTGTGTGTCAGCTTCCTGTGTCCAATTCCGTGCAGAGGGTACCCACATTTGCCCTCGCTTCGAATGTCATGTTTGGTTCCCCTGTTGCCCAGTTTCGGCTACCATTACTGTCTGCTGTACTTGAAGTATTGGTGCTATACTTTTGTTGAGAAGCCACCTGATGTGTTCCTAATGATTCTGCTGTGGCTATGTATGTCTAGAATACATGGATTTATTATATATTATTTAATTGTCTTCCTGTTATGCTACCTTTTATTTTGTGGCGATTTGAAATTTATTTGATAAGTTCATTTAATAAATGTTTTTTTGTTTCCCCCAAATGTGTGGTTTAATTGATACATGTCGAAGTGACATCTGTATTTGTATTATTAATATTAAGTTGTGTTCATTATTTGCAGTGTAAAAGTGTCTGAAAAGTGCAGCATATATGTGTGTGTTTAGTAATGTTCCATTTAAGCTGCATTGGTTCCAATTGAAGCAGTGACAAGCATGTAATTAACAAGTAATGAGTAAAGTAGGTGAGTGTATTGTGTTCAGCTGACATTGGTTGAGGTGCGTCCGTCCTGATTAGGCGTTCCGATTGCCTAGCGCATGACCGAGTGGTGTCCGCAAAGCAATACTTGCTTATGGACACCGCATATTTCTTGCCTTTTTGTTCGCGTGCATTCGGCGTGCTGTCCGAATGCACGCCTACCAAAATAAGTGCACTCCCCCGTGTCCGCCTATGTTTCCGCCCAGTTTAGCCCACTTTGAAACTACGCCCCTGTGTCATTCCGAATGACGCCCATAATACGCCCATATTTCCCGAGTGATTGCGGGGCACATTTCAGTACGGTATTATTGAGAACAAGTACGGAGTCCATGCGTGGCACATGCGCATAGCGTTCCCCACGCATGCGCAGACGGCTAAAAAACGCCATCCGAAAGTATACGGAAATGTATGCACCAACTAGAATAAGGCCCAATATGTCTTCCCTCTTATATATATGTTCCAGAATACCCAGTCTTTGGATACCTGGAACTGTAAGTTGAGTTGAGTGTTAATAAAGTTTTGCAATTCCTCCCAAAACTACCGCACTAATGTGCAATCCCATAAGCAATGTAATATGTCTGCATTTGGTGTGTGTGACATTTAAAGCAATTCGATGTCAGTGAACTTCCTGTTAACAATTTTAATTTAGGTGTGTAATATGCTCTGTGAATAATTTTTTGGTGCATCTCCATAGGTAATAGCCCCCATTTGTTTATTCATTTGTTTATATGAGTAGAGCATGTTTTTCATAGTTAAATGGGGAAAGTCGTTTTGCCATTTTAATAGTCCAACTGAGGAAGAATCTGTATTAAGTATTTTTTGAAAATGTGAACAAATTTGAGAAGTGGTAAGAGTCCCCGTGCTATTTTTATATTGCGTCATCCAAGTTATTATTTTTATCATGTACTGTTAGTCCTTGTAATGTCTTGCTGATGTAGCTGGATAACTGTAGTTATTGAAAGAGTGGGAAGGAAATGTCTGGGTGTTTCTCCTGCAGCTGATATCTGGACAAGGGCCAAAGCGTAATTAGGTCTAAGAATGGGTACATATAGCATAATCCTCTTTGATACCAATCGTGGAAGCATGGATGCGTAGATTGAGGCATAAAATTGGGATTACCCCATATCGGTGGGAATAGAGATGAATATTTCCTTAACCCTTGGCCAGAGCGCAACAATCGGCAAGCTTCACGTGTAATGTTTAATAATATATTTTCTCTCAGGTCTTTTTCTACAGATCTCGTATGTGTGTGTAGTAGCGTAATTAGATCTCTATGTGGGCTTAATACCTTCTCTTAGTATCTATCTATATATACATATATATATATTTTGCCCTTAATCCAATCTAAGGCAATTTTGTAATTCGCCGCTATGGCATACTCCCGAAGAGTTGGCAAGTTGACCCCCCCAGCTCTTTCTGTTGCTGAAGTTTAAATAGTGATATTTAAACTAAATAGTGATAACCCCCCCCCCCCCCTCCCCAAATTAATTTACTTACTTTATTAAATGTTTTCAGGTCCTGTTTTGTGGGTAATAAGGGTAACATCTGAATCAGACATAGTAGCCTTGGAAACACCACCATTTTGTACAAGTGGCAGCGGCCTATATATGACAAGGGTAGGTTCTTCCAATTCTGGAAGTCTCTAAATGTTCTGGTAAACATAGAAGTATAATTAATCTCATATAGATTTTTAACATCAGGGGGTATGTTTAATCCCAGATATTTGATCGAATTTTGTGCCCATAAGAATGGGAAAGAATTTCCCCATCCCTGTTTAACCCTGGGGCCCAGGGGCAATGCCACCATCTTTGAGTAATTTAATTTAAAGCCAGTAATGTGTTCTAGTCTTGCCAATACTTTCAGCAGGTAAAGGATGGCCTGTTTAGGATTAGATATGTAGAGTAACTAATCCATCTGCAAATGCAGAGAATTTAATTTCCTCCGTGCCTATTTTAATGCCTGTCTACTCCTGCATTGAGTCGAAATATCTTAATATAGGGTCCAATGCCAAATCGAACAGGAGCGGGGACAGTGGACATCCCAGTCTTGTTCCTCTGTTTAAGACAAATGCTGGGGAGTTTGATTAATTAATTGTGAGATATGCTTTGGGTTCTTTGTAGAACATATTAAATATATATGTGCGAATTCAGAACCAAATTCCTGGTGATTGAAAATCCTAAGCAAGTAAGGCCAAGATACTCTGTCAAACGCTTTGTCCGCGTCGCAGCTAAGGATTAAGGTATTGTTCTCTTTCATCAGTTGTGTTTGTGTTATGGCCGCTATGAGCGTGCGGATGTTATTCACTGAATGCCTATTTCTAACACAGCCTGTCTTAGCTCTATGCAACATGTTTAGAAGGATCAGTTGCAATCGTTGTGCCATAATTTTAGAGTCTTGATTTAATAAAGGTATTGGCCTATAAGAAGAGGCAAAATTTGGATCTTTGTCTGGTTTTGGGATCAGTATGATACAGGCCCCATTAAAGTGTTCAGGAGTTGTGTTACCTTTGAGTATGGAGTTAAAAGGTGTGTAAATGAGGGGCCACCAGGGAGGATAACATTTTATAGTATGCTATAAGGGCCCGGTGATTCCCCTGATTGGAGGGAGGAGATAACAGCAGTGATTTCAAATTCTGATATGGAAGCTAGCAATTTTTCTTTGTCGGTGCCAGTGGGTATCAATTTACTAAGGTTCGCCTGGTGTAATAGTGATTCACCATCCTGTGGATCGTCAGGTATTGCTGTGTATAGAGATTTAAAGTATGTAAGAAAAGCTTTTTCAATTTCGTCTGGGGGTGTAGAGAGTTTACCTGAGTTCAGCTTAATTGAGGTAATATGTTTATTATCGCCAGCAGTTTCCCAGATTTGTTACCCCCATCTGAAATATCTGTTTTTCTGGAAATTCACGTCTAACACATCATATAATGTTTTTGCCTCCCTATAGAGAGTCCTGTTTTGTTCCGAAGGATCCTTTAGTAATGTGGCATATGTGTCTGCTACTCTTTCACTAGCTTGCATAAATTTAGCACGTAGTTTTTTTTGTTGATGGCTAATATAAGATTACTTGTCCCCTCAGGACCGGTTTTGATGCCTGCCATAGTAACTGTGGGGCAGATGTATTAAGCCTGGCGAAGAGATAAACTGGAGATAAAGTGGAAGGAGATAACGCACCGGCCAATCAACTGCCAACTGTCAGATTTCGAACACAGCTGATTGGCTGGTGCATTATCTCCTTCCACTTTATCTCCAGTTTATCTCTTTGCCTGGCTTAATACATCTGCCCCTGTATGTCTTGGCTGTGTGCTAGGTTGTCATTTGTATAGTTACGGAAAGATTGCATCAGGTGTCTTCAGAATTAAGTAAGTGGTCGGGAAACCTCCAGTTTTATGAAAACATTTTTGGAGTATTTAATGTGATGGTAAACCATGTTGGTGCGTGGTCTGAGATTAGGATATCCTCCACCACTGCAGAGGAAACCCTATGAATTAGCGATCTAGGGATTAGCCAGTAGTCTGGTCTGCAAGAGGTATTGTGGGGTTAAGAGTAAAAAGTGAACTCCCTGGATACTGGGTGAAGGAATCTCCAGGGGTCTATCAGTTGGAAGGTGTCTGTAATTAAGGATAGGGTGGAAGGGGCTCCTTTACAGACAGTACCACTAGTACCAACTCCTGTGGCATCTAATTTTGGGTCAATTGTTACATTTAAATCCCCTCTGATGAATATTGGTCCGTCTGCCCAGCCTTGTAGATGGGTGAATATATCAGAAAAGAAAGAAGTGTTCGGACATGCCAAGAGACATGCCAAGGTATATTTTTCACCCTCCAGCAGGACCTTCAGAAACAAGAACCTACCTTCTGGGTCTGCCCATTCTTGTGTTATTTCATACAAATATTTTTTGCCAAAAAGTATCACCACCCCACTCGATTTAGATGTGTAGGAGCAGAGCCGGATTAACAATGGGCCTGATGGAGCTATAGCTCCAGGCCCACTCTCCAAATAGACCTTTGTAGCTGAGGGTCAGGGCTTTCCAACAAGCCCAGCCCCGTGTCTCTAGCCCCCTGGGAACCGGAGATACTGCCAGGCAAACCTGGAACGTTTTCCCCATAGGATAACATGGGACCCGCTAATTCCGACCTCCACCCGGTTCCAATGGCTGCCAGTTCCCCCTCCGGCATCACAGAAACTCGAGGTTGATCTCAGTCAAACCCAAATTGCTGGGCCTTCAATCTGATACCTGGTCCATATGGGTTCATTGGTTCTAGAGATATTGCAGGTAAAACTTTTTTTTTTTTTCATTTCTGAAATGTAATTTTATGGCTGTTCATGTTGTTTGAGGACAGATTTCTCTGGAACCAAACGGCCCAGTTTCACGGGACCAAAATCATTTGAAGGCTACAAGTAAATGGGTCAGTTGGTTCCGAAGATGGTTGTTTAAAGGGGGCGGGTGGTTTTCTCTCACCCTCACACCAGAAAATGCAGGGACTAGGCTGGTGTGATAGGGGCCAGTCCGAGAATGTCCCTGCATGATCCTGGGACCATATTCCCTGCATTTTCTGGTATGAAAGGGGTATTATTTCAAATAGCCGGGACATACAGTGCTCTGAATACAGCCGGGCAGCCCCCTGCTCTCTGCCCGGCTGTTAGTGGCTGTCATTTCTGCCCGGCGGCGACTGTCCCCCAGTTACCATGAGCATGTAGTCCCCCTTGGCAATGAGCATGTATTCCCCCTTGGCAATGAGCATGTAAACCCACATGGCAACGAGCATGGAACCCCTGGCAATGAGCATGGAACCCCTGGCAATGAACATGGAACCCCTGGCATTAAACATGTAGGTAAGCAACACTTATGTAGCATAATTTTTAATAGGCATTATGGTGTTTGGCATAATACGTAATGGAGATTATGGTGTGAGGCTTAACATGTAATGGGCATTATGGTGTAAATTTTTAATGTGCGCCTTTGGCGCGCAATGCCCCTATTTATTAAGCATATTGTGCATTATTGCTCAATCTGTTTGGTATAGTGCAGGCATGTCCAAACTATGGCCCTACAGCTGTGAAACTACAAGTCCCATCATGCATTGTCACAGTTTTGCAATTAGGGAATGCTAAAACTATGTCAAGGCATGCTGGGACGTGTAGTTTCACAACAGCTGAAGGGCCACTGTTTGGACATGCCTGGTGTAGTGTGTAAAATGTGAATTTTGCCTTAATCTGTGTGGCATAACGTGAATTTTGACTCAATCTGTGTGCCATAGAGTGAATTCTTGCTCAATCGGTGTGAATTTTGTCTCATTCCATGTGGCATAATGTGTAAGAAGCAAGTACAGTATTCTCGGCCTTTTGGCTAAGATCAAGTGTAGTATCTGTTCTTATCAGTTCATTCTGAGAGGCAGCTCTGCTCCTTGTTTCTTGGACCGACAACGGTCCTTCTCAGGGCTACCGCTGCCAGGCCGAGAAGAGCGAAAGAGCAAAGACGTCGAGACTGCGAGGAGGAGAGGACATCGCTGAAGAGGGAGAAGCCGGAGAAGACTAAGGGTCAGACTTGCTCTGCTCTGCCCTCCGAAGCGACCGCCTGCCCCTCCGCCTCTCGACGCCGAGGAAGAAGCTCTGCCCCCGACTGCGAGGAGAAGAGGATTTCGCCTGAGGAGGGAGACAACGCACCCTAGCCACCTGGGAGAGGCAGACTTGTTTGCTCTGCCCTCTCGAAGCCTTGCAGCACTCCCGAGCTGCCTAGGAGGGTCAGACTTTTCTGCTCTGCCCTCTGAAGCCTCCACCGCTCCGGAGCCGCCGCCGAGGGTCAGACTTTCTGCTCTGCCCTCCGAAGCTCTGCAACGCTCCCCAGACTCCGTGGAGGGTTAGACTTGCTTTGCTCTGCCCTCTGAAGCCGTGCATCGCTCTCTAGCCACCTTGGAGGGTTAGACTTGTGTTGCTCTGCCCTCTGAAGAGATCTCCTCCTTCCCCTCCTGCCGGGGTCCCGGAAAAGACCCTTTTGCCCCGAGAAGCCGGAAGGATGGCCACAGCCTCCGCTCCAGCCCCCCTCGCCGGGAAGAAGGGTAAGTCCCCGGCCGAAACCCCAGCAAATGTGGCCGGCCCCAGCTCCTGCCCCCCTTCAGGGACACCACCAGCGGTGCCCGCCAGGGATGGCTCCAAGGCTACCCCAGCCCTGGAACCCTGGATGAGGCAAACCGTGGTGATGAAGCTGAAGGAGGTGGATGGACGGGTGCCGGACCTTTCGCTGGTGCAATTCGGCAAGATGATGGTCCTGGACCAAGGATTCTCGGCCCCCGAAGTCCTCAGCACCCAGACCTTCATCAAGGGGATCTTTTATGTCACCTTCGCCACCATTGCCATCTGCAAGAGGTATTGGGAGGCGGTGAAAGCGGCGAAGCCTGATTCCCCTCTCTCTCGCTTTGTGGGCAACTGCCCTATTCAAAGGGAGGAGAGGCGGTTGATGGTTTCAATGCGAAGTCCACATGTGCCTGCCAAAGACATCGTCACGTTCCTGAGCAGATCCTGCACGGTCATCAGGGACCCCACAAGGGTCCTGCTGAGCAACGGGCTCTGGGACGGAAAGTGGTCGGTGGTGGTCAGGCTCCACAAGGACACTTCGTGCCCAGATGGAGTCAAGCACCTCAAACAGTGCTTCTCCCTGGGGGGAACCGCTGGACTCATCTACTACGCGGATCAACCACGCACCTGTCGAAAGTGCAGTGGAAAAGACCACGTGGGAAGAGAGTGCAAGGTCTCGGCATGCAAGTTCTGTCACGTGGCCGGCCACGAGACAAAGGACTGCCCCACGAAGCTCGTCTGCAACCTGTGCGGCAAAGGAGACCACCTCTACAAGGCATGCCCTGACAGAGCGAGGTCCTACGCCGCAGCAGTGAAGGGAGTTACCCCCATGGTGCCTCCCCAGCCGGTACAGAAGCAGCCAAAGCCGAAGCCGCAGAAACAAGGTGGTAAGAAACCCCCCTCTGCCCCTGTCATCCCCACCCCTCCTCCCCTACCTCCCTCTGTGACAGCACCCCCCTCCATTGCTGCTCACCCCCCTCCCTCACCCTCCCGACCTCTTGCCCAACCCACCCCTCTTCCCTCCACCCCCTCCGCCCCTCTCCTCTCCGAGGAGGAGTTTCCACCCCTTGCCTCTGCAGGTCCGACCACGCTGAGACGGAAGAGGAAGGTGTTGGAGAGCCCCGCTGCCAACCCAGAATCTTCCAAAAAGGCAGCAGTTGAGTTGGTGGAACCACCCCAGCCCGCCCCACCCTCGAGGAGGAGATGGCGGCCTTGGTGGAATGTTACGACGAGTTGGGGGCAACTGAACTCGTCTGCGACAGCGACATCGACCAGCTGCTTGGCATTACGGAACCAACCCATGAAGGAGATCCAGCTGCAGAGCCGGACGCTGCCCCCCCCCGATGGGAGTGGTAACGTAAATGTATCGTAACCTACTGTAACCTGCCCTTTCTCTTAACAGATGGTAGCTTTTAATATTCTTACCATTAATGTGAGGAGCATTAAGGATAAGGCTAGGAGACAGTCTGTTTTTACTTTCCTTGACATTCAGAAATGTGATGTATACATGTTGCAGGAATGCTCTCTCCCTTTCTCCAGGTCCTACAAGCACCTGGCCCGGCAGTGGTCCCATGGCCCGTCCTACTGGTCCGGTGGAGGTGAGTGTAAGTCTGCAGGGGTAGCCATTCTGATCAGGGGGAGCCTCTTCACGCTGGATTCTGTTCAGGAGCTTGTCTGCGGCAGGTTACTTGTCGTAGACGGCTCCTGGGCAGGTGAGCCTATCAGGCTTATCTGCGTGTATGCTTCACCTATCAAGAATGAGCGTTTGGAACTATTCCAGACCCTGCCGACCCAGCTCGCCACCACCAGGGCTGTAGTGATGGCTGGAGACTTCAACTGCCCGATCGAAGGGGATGGACGAAGCACCTGCAACTCTGCGAAGCTGGACATCACGTCCAATCTGCTCCGGGAAATGGTGGCCGAAGCGTCACTGCGGGACGCTGTGGGCTCCATGGGGGCCGGCTCCGTGAATTTCACGTGGAGCCGCCCCGATGGCTCGGTGCGTTCCCGCATTGACTTTGTGTTCACCTCCCGGGCAGTGCAGCAGGTTAGGCATTCTATGGTTCCCTGCTTCTTCTCTGACCACAGGGCCATTCTCTTCCAAGGTATCCTGGGCCATGGTTTTCCATCTGGCCCAGGCTCCTGGAAGTTGAACTGTGCACTGCTGGAAAAGGAGGAGGTATTGGCTGAACTTAAGGATGCCTACATCACATGGAAAAATGACAAATGTTATTTTGACTGCATGTCTGACTGGTGGGAATATGCCAAATCTAACATCCGCAGTTTCTTTCAGGTCAAAGGGCGTATCCAGGCATGCGACCGTAAGAGGAACCTCAGAAATCTGCAGCATGAGCTCCAGTCCCTGGTAGACCTCCAGCGGTGCGGCTGGGACGTGAAGGACGACCTGGATGAGACCAAAAAGAGCCTGAAAAGGCACTTTGAGGAGGAGTCCAGACGTATCGTCTTCCGTTCCAAGGTGGAGAATCTGGAGAAGGGTGAGAAGTGCTCTTCTTTCTTTTTCAGGAAACTCCACTCTGGCCACACGCCCCTGACCGAGCTGCGAGATGAGAATGGCATTCCCAGACAGGGGAAGGAGGGCGTGATAAGGGTCGTCCGCGACTACTACAGCGACCTCTACTCCACTAAGACGACTGACAACGACATGGCCGACAAGTTCCTGTCAGGTATCACTAACCCTATTGATCCTGCAGGCAGATCGGCGCTGGATGCTCCCCTGACGCTGGAGGAGGTATTCTCTGCCACCAAATCCTTTAGGCAAGGCAGGACTCCAGGTAACGATGGTCTCCCAGCTGAGCTCTATGTAGCGCTGTGGGATCTAATCGGCCCGGACCTGCTCGAGCTGTATAAGGAGATGGTGGTGGAGGGAAAAATGCCTCCTTCGCTGAGGGAAGGGATGATCACGATCTTGTATAAGCGGAAGGGGGAGAGATGTGAGCTGAAAAATTGGAGGCCCATCTCTCTTCTGAACGTGGACTACAAGATCCTCGCCAAGGTACTGGCCAATAGGCTGAAGGCTGTCATCGGACAGATTGTTCATCCGGATTAGACCTGTGGTATACCTGGCCGCAGGATCGCAGACAGCCTTGCCCTCCTCAGGGACACGGTCCATTACGTGAAAGATCGTAATGTGCGCACGGCCCTGATCAGTCTTGATCAGGAAAAGGCCTTTGACCGTGTCTCTCACGAGCTGATGGGTAAGGTGCTGCGAAAATTTGGTCTTGGTGAATTGTTTTGTTCGTATGTTAACCTTATGTACCTTGATATCCACAGCACGGTGTTGGTGAACGGCTGGAAGACTGACCCCTTTCCGGTTCTCTCTGGGGTCAGACAAGGCTGCCCTCTTTCACCTCTTCTTTTTGTTTGTGTTATAGAGCTCCTGGCCCTATCCATCAGACAGAATCCAGAGATCAGAGGGATCACCGCACCAGGTCCAGACCACCCAGTGGCCAAGTGCTCGCTGTACATGGACGACGTCACTGTCTTCTGCGCGGATCAACGCTCGGTGGCAGCACTCGTCCAGACCTGTGAGGACTTCGGCCGTGCTTCGGGGGCAAAAGTCAACTGCGGGAAGTCAGAGGCCATGCTCTTCGGAAACTGGCACCTGTCGTCCTCGGCTCCTTTCCCATTTACCGTCAAACCGGACCTCATCAAAATTCTGGGAGTCTGGTTCGGTGATGATGGAGCCGCCCGGAAGTGCTGGGATGAGAAACTTGCGACAGTGAGACAGAAAATTGGACTGTGGAGCCTCAGAGACCTTTCCATCGAGGGGAAAGCCCTTGTGCTGCGGAACGAGATTCTTCCCGTCCTGCAGTACACAGCCCAGGCCTGGCCGCCGCCAACTGCGGTCTGCAAGGCCATTACCCGGGCCACTTTCCACTTCATCTGGGGCTCCAAAATGGACAGAGTGAAGCGGAGCATAATGTACAAGGATCCCCTCAAAGGTGGCAAAGGCATTCCAGACATTCCAACTATGCTGAGAGCCTTCTTTGTATGTACTTGCATCCGCAGAACTTTGAATGACAATTGTCCCGCCTCTGCGGGGAACTCCATGTCCCGCTTCTTCCTCCTACCATTGTGGAGGACCCTTAAATGGGACAAGTGGGACAGTTCCATCCCTTACAACTGTACCACTCCGTGTTTCTACCTGGACGTGTCCAAGTTTGTGAGGGAACACCAACTGGAGGGATTGAAACCCGACTTGTGGAAGCCAAAAACTGTCCACAAGCTCATCAGAGCCAGAGACACTATGGAATCGATCCCAGGGCTCCCGGCGGCAACTGTTAAGTTTGTCTGGGAGTACGTGGCATCCAAGAGACTGACTAATAGACATAAAGACTTGTCATGGATGGCCATCCAGGGAGGTTTGCCTCACCGGTCATTCATGCACTCCCGAAACTTGTGTAGGTACAGACATTGTCCCTGGTGCCTCGTTCGTGAGGAAACATCTATGCACCTCTTCTGGGACTGCACCTATGCACAGTTGCTGCTGGATGCCCTAGAGACTGAGTTTAAGGACTGTGTGCCCAGGAGCCACCTATCGTACCATTCGGTGCTTTATGGACTGTTCCCCGGCACACACACACTGTTGGGGAGACCCAGGAAGCCTGGCGCCTTATAAACTGTTTTAAGGACGCTGTGTGGTTTGTCAGGAATCGCCTCATCCTGAGGAGGGAGAGGATGTCCGTGCAGGACTGCCGCAGGCTGATCCACAGCCTGCTCAGAGACTACTCCATCCGGGATAGCCCTGAGGAAGAAGAGGACTAACCCCCCCTTCTTCTGGCCCTTTCCCCATTGAACTGAGTGATAAGAACTGTGACGTGGCCCCGCTCCCCCATTTCACGATGTCTGTTGTTTTATTGATGTCCTGTCTATTTATTGCCCTCCCCTTATATGTGTCTGTCTGGTCAATAAAGCTTCGGGCAACGTGACTCCCCCTCCCTCATCCCCCTTCCCTCCACCCATAGTCTTATCCATAGTCAATGATTGTTTAAGGTTAGAATGCATAGTGCATAGCATGTCTTATGGTATTTGATTTCTTATACTGTATTTCATGAAATGTACTATACAGTTTTGCATGTGTGCTGTGTTTTGGCTGTGCTGCGACATAGTAGATATGTCTAAATGTTACCGTCTGTTTTTTGCTTTCTTTATGCACAATAAAGATTTGCCTTTTCAATCAAAAAATAAGGGGTTACTATTGTGTTGCATGATTTGTATAAGGTGTATATGGTGTGGTAAACTTATGTTACCACATAAAAGGTGCTGACATTTTGTCTACCAAGTTTCGGTTTTCAGTATTTTTTTATGACTGGAGTGCCGCCTCACCCCGCAAGACATCGGTGTCCTGTGGGTGCACCTTTGGAGTACACCCGCCAATATATCTCCCTGCATTTTTCTTATGCCAGCCCTCTGCCTTTTCCAGGCATATATAATTAGTTACACAAAATAAAGAGAGCGCACTGTGTTGATCTTTTGTTATTAAATTTTTACTTGATTATTATTTTTAATATAATAAGTACACCTTAAAATATACAATTATGTATACGTGCATATACACAATAAAATTAAATACACTTTAAAATTAAAAATGCATTCCGACTAGCACCAAAAATGGCCCAAGTTCATAATCAATTGCCAACTTTGTATGGAGCTCCCAAATGGGTATAATGAATGTCACTTCCAAATGAAATTATTGTGGTTATCCAATTCAATTTAGGAAACAGTGTTTGTATGAAGTTATATTACCGGCTGATGATGACGGTAGCAGCAGTCCAGTAGCTGCGTGTCCTCTTCCACCGGTGTTGCTCCGATGGACTGGGAGCCGGTACCGGGAGCAGACACTCCTGAAGCAGGTGAGAACTGGTCTGCTGACAACCAGCGTGGCCCCGATGTAGTGGGAGCCGACGCTGGGAGCTGACACAGTTGTAGATGTTATACCTCTCCCGGAGTATGCAGCTGATGGCGGGTGACCCTTGGTCCACTCGTTCAGCATAGGAGCAAAAATTTTAGCAGTTTTTATGCTTTTTTAATAAAAAAATCAGAACCCAAAACCCAAGAAATCCAAACACAAAACACTTAGGTGTTTTGCCAAAACCCATTAGAACCCAAAACCTCAAGGTAATCAGAACCCAAAACTCAAAACCCGAAAAGTGGCCGGTGCACATCCCTAATTCCTATTAGGGATGTGCACCGGCCACTTTTCGGGTTTTGGGTTCTGATTACCTTGAGGTTTTGGGTTCTAATGGGTTTTGGCAAAACACCTCCTAAGTGTTTTGTGTTTGGATTTTTTGGGTTTTGGGTTCTGATTTTTTGTTAAAAAAGCATAAAAACTGCTAAAATCGCAGAATTTTGGTTTTTATTTTTTGCTCCTACGCTGTATTAACCTCAATAACATTAATTTCCACTCATTTCCAGTCTATTCTGAACAGCTCACACCTTACAATATTGTTTTTAGGGCAAAAGGTTGCACCGAGGTAGCTGGATAACTATGATAAGCCACACAAGTGTGCGGCACAAACACTAGCATCCCCTCTAGGCTGATACTGTACACCTAGAATTACCCCTGGACTGATATGGCACAGGTAGCATCACCCCTGGACTGATACGGCACACCTAGCATCACCCCTGGACTGATATGGCACGCTTAGCATCACCCCTGGACTAATACAGCACACTTGGCAGCACCCCATGAATTATACGGCAGACTTTGCTCACCCCAGGAATTATTTGGCAGACTTAGCATCACCCCTGGACTGATATGGCACACTTAGCATCACCCCTGGACTGATACGGCACACTTAGCATCACCCCTGGACTAATACAGCACACTTGGCAGCACCCCATGAACAGGGGAGGATTGGGGATTAAAACCAGCCCGGGAAATATCTTGAAGCAGCCCTAATGGGGGGGGGGGGTCTCCCCAAAATTTATATGCATGCCTCCCAACATCGGGTGTATTTAAAAAAGGGACCTATTGCGCGCCTAAGGCGTGCCCGTTTTTTGGGGGGTGTGGCCTAGTGGTATGGGTGCGTGGTCTATTTAAGCAAGGTCACACCCCATTTTTGCCACTGTGGGGGCATGGCTAGCGGCTCTCTGAGCTACTGGCTATGTCCCCAGCCCATCAGGCTGCAGAATAGATGCTGGGGAGAAGGTGGCAGAGGAAACAGGGTGAGAGGAGGAAAGAAGGTGGCGGAGTAAGCAGGGTGGATAGAGGGTCGAAGGTGGCAGAGGAAGCAGGTTGGGAGGGGGGATGCAGGGTGCGGAGGACTTTGTGGAGGAGATGGGAGCATAAACATACTGAGCTACCATCAAGTCCAGCAGTGGCAGGAAATGGACATCCCACAAAGGCCCGGCGGCTGGGAAGGGACCGGGAGCACCCCACCTGAGCCCCTGGTGGCGGCAAGGAAGGGACCCTGGTGCACCCCACCTGGGTACCAGGCGGCATAAGGGAAGAGACACAGGTGCTCCCTGTTGGGGCACTCAGCGGCAGCCTGAAGAGACACAGACGCTTCCCCCGCTTGGGCGCCCAGCAGCAGCTGGAAGACACCCGGGTGCACCGTGCACAGCGGTTTAGGATAGAAGCAGCTCACTGGCCCACATAGACCACTGTGTGTATTTATATATATTTTTTACACACACACATAGATAGATCAACATGAACATTAACAGTGATACACACTGTGCCGCACGCTGTGGCTGATGACGTGGATTGGAAGGGCTGGGTATCTGGATGGATGCAGGGCCTACTGATGACGTCAGAAGCGGCACAGTGCACTGGGCATGTGCAGAGGTGACAGTCGTTCACCTGTAATTCAATGTGTGGGGGCGGGTTCTTGTGGGGGTATTTATGTGTATGTTTATGTTCATGTTGATCCCTGAGAAAAGGGCCTGTGTTGCCCGAAACATGTCGGATTACAACACTTATTTTGCTTTTCAAAAAATCCTGTGAGTGCCGCCTGAAATTTCTTGGCTACAAAGGGACTGTTTGTGCAACCATGTCATGCCCGCAAGTGTGCCCACTTATTGAGTCCGTGAAACTTGTAGTTCCATGACAGCTGAGGAGGCACACGTTAACTGTGTAATACAACATCATAATGTTAACAGCCTAAGGCCGGGATGTTCTAACATCCGCTGCCCTGTATTGCCCCCCTTCGCCGGCCACCGCATTCTTAATGACCGCATATTCTCTAACATATGTGGTCATTAACGCAAGGGACAGCTCTTGCGATAAGAGCTGTCCCTTGCGATGCGGCGCCTGTGCTGGACTTCCGGGTCTGTGACCCGGAACTCCATCTGCGCATGTGCAGAGCACGGCGCCGGCCGCAGGGCATGCTGGGAGGGATCTGTGACAGATCCCTCACACAGCGCTATGGTAAGAAACCCATAGGCTTCTGCAGGGAATCACCAGCTTTTGCTGGCGATTCCCTCCGCAGCACTGCCACTGTGGATGAGGAATAGAGCATCCAGAAATGTGGTAAAAACCCTGCAGAATCGCCCCCTAATTCCCATGAAGACAATCTCTGAATAGTTCTAAAGCAGCGCTGTTAGAATAAATGGTTCAAAATGTGATAAAAAATAGTAGATTGGATGATCTATTACAATATAGACAATTTATTAATTTAATAGACAATTGGGTACTTGTGTAGTTTAACGGCGCCAGCTCGCCCACGCTGCGGGCTCGGTGGCTCGCTACGCTCGCCATGCTATCTAAAATAAACTCCATGCCAACATGGATAGTGGGGGTATGAACTATCCATGTTGGCATGGAGTTAAGATAGTTTACTTTAGATAGTTTGCTGAGCGTAAAAACCGGAAGTAGCACGGCGCCATGCTGGCGCCGTGAAACTACACAAGTACCGACAATTGATATTAAAATATAAACACAATTAAAAGTAACATACTAAAAAGCATGATATTGCACTTTGTATAACACACTCTGCTTGTTGGACAATAGTGGGTGATCCCAAGGTGGTAATGGGAGATGGATGGATGTTGTACAGTTAGTATTATGGATATATTTACCACTCCAAGGAGACGATATGTGACATGGATAGTAGGAGTCCTCCTGCCAGTTGGCTTATAGGGAATAAATGTCCCAACAGTTTCCAGTATAATTCTCCTATTATTTTGTGGAGATTGGTGTTGTAGCCCAACTGGACTGGGAGGATAGATGACTCCTCGACGCTCGATCCTCTCTAGGAGATGGCCACAGGAAAGATGGTCAAGTTCCACGGCCACTGGAGGTTTTCCGGTCGTATTATCAATGCTTCAATGGAGAGGTTATGATGTTGTATCCAATAAATTGTATGTCCAGAAGTTGACAAGGGATGTCCAGCAAAGCAGCAGTGTGAAGTTGGGTGGGACCCAACGCGTTTCACTGCTTGCCCAGAATGCCTCTTTATCAAGGATGTGCTAGTGTTTGTCATGCTGACTTATATACCCTAGTGATTACACCAATACATTGCACCTGAGTGATTTAGGCAGTATTCTAGATAGACCTTATTGGTAATGTAAAAAACGAGATGTTTTTTATTATCTTTGCATAAGATAGAGATTACCTTGTTCATTGGCATCCGATCAGCTGACCCGGCTCGGTCATGTGATCAGAGCCATCGACCAATCATAGTTTATGGTCACAGTCAGGTGGGGCTGTAGGGTAAATCCCCATTACAGTATTCAATATGCGCCGCATATCAAGCGGGCGCACGTGATGACGCGGGCGCGCTGATCTGCGTTAAGTCTACGCTGTAGTCACACATAGTGAGGGCGCAATGGTATAGTTTGTGTCATCAAGTCCGTGTGACTCTCCATATGGGGCGGGGATGGTGAGGTCATGATTTGCAGAATTCTAAAATAGAATAGAAAAAGAAATCCCACTGAGAAACATCCAAAGTGATAGGAGATTCTGCCCCTGAGAGGTCCGGTGAGCCTATTTAAAACTTTTTTTCGTCTGCAAGAAACTGTACTTTTTTGTATTGCATTTGTTGCATTTTTTATATTTTTTATATCTTTTTTCATATCTTTTTTGGCAATCCTTTTTGCATATATTGGCTTCATAAATAAAGTTGTATTTTTAAGAAAAAGAAGAAATTTCTGGAATAACTCTTTACCTTCTGAAATCCTGCAAATCCCATATATATTGCATATTTACCCAGCGCTGCAGATTATCCCTACTTTGCATAGAAATCGTTTATTGAAATAACCTCAGGTTGAATATTTCTACTTGGGATCCAGCAGCTGCAGGGGGGAGAGCGCTCGAGACTGTGTGGACTGACCCGTGTTTAAAGAGGCGGTATTTCATGCCCTACCATCCACTAGGGCGTGGTGGGAGAATAAAATAGTGTGCCCGAAGCATCGCGAGCAAAGTGAGCGATGCGAGGGGCTGCGGTTTACATCCAACTGTGTCCATGTCGACTGTGCCAACATTCGGGTAAAAAAACTGCAAAAAAACCCCATGTCGACCTTCCGACCTGAAGACCTAACCCATGTCGACCAAACGCTGATTCGACCTAAACCCATGTCGACATTGTCCCATGTCGACCTTGCCACCTGTCGACCTTCACCTATGTCAACCTAGACACTTGTCGACCTTCCCAACTGTCTACCCAACGGTGTTGACCTAATGACTGTCGACCTAAGTGTGGTCGACAATACAATCCACACCCGATAAATCAAAGCAAGGGGTTCTATGCACCTAATTTGTACGGTATGCTTATATAAAAAATGTGAGGAGATATTTGGAGGTAATTAAATTGGGAATTAACTGTAGTCTGGGATTTCCGGGTAGATTCTTCTTTGTGGGGGAGAATTGCTATCAGCGAACCATGGGTATGATTCTGGTTCACTTGCAAAAGCTAAATCTCTCTCTAATGGACAAAACCATGTGCACTGCAGGTGGGGCAGATGTAACATGGGCAGAGAGAGTTAGATTTGGGTACGTTATTTTGTTTCTGTGCAGGATAAATACTGGCTGCTTTATTTTTACACTGCAATATTAGATGTCAGATTGAAGTACATTTTGCATTTGGAGAGTTAAAGATGCACTCCATGACATTTCCCTAATTCCTATGGATATGAACAGTAGTGGTGGAATGGAGAGCGCAATTGATTAAGAGGGTGCTGCCCATTATAACATAAAAGGGGGTACACCGTCCCCCAATGGACAAACATATGATATAATGAATAGTGTGGTGCAACCTTCTTAAAAGATGTTCACACTGGTATTTGTGAAAAGAAAACATTTATTTGAACATAAAAATGCATGCAAAAAAGCAGAAAAAGGTACTTGGTGAATACAAACACTACTTGGATGATGTGCTCTGATCCTGGGTATAATCAATGATAAACATCAAGGTATCTCACCATGTAGACGTACTGCGGTGGACTATGCCTGGTGGACAAGTCACCACCACAGTTGGCTTAGGTAGGTGAAGTCACAGGCAGAGAAGTGCAAGTGCATCCAAGTAAAGTGCGTCCAGTGTTCTAGTGCCAAGGTGCAGAATTTGCAGTAGTCCAGAGGCATAGATGTAGCAGCAACGCATTTCGGAAACCTCAATGTCTCCTTTTTCAAGCTGGGTTTGAAATGAAATGGTCCCTATTCTCCTTTCGTACCGATTTCCTGGGTAGTGGACCAATCATGTTACCGCTATTTTTGAGGTCCGGAAGTGCCGTGCGGTCTACCCGGCACTTCCGGTTGCGTTCCACCTCCCGATCGCGCACTTCCGCTTCTGGTTTTGTTAATTTCGGCGACAATTTAATTTCTTCATTATTCTTCCTCTCCAACAAAAACCAGTAAGGCACAGATGAGGGCAAACCATTTATCTGTATTTCTGGAGGTGTTTATGCGGAACGGCTGCTCCTCTAAATACCTTTCTGTGCCATACTTAGTATTCCGGAATTGTCCATCCCTGTTTCCCGGGAGCGCCACCCCCAATAACAATCCTTATTCATCAGATGGGACAATATCAGGAATACATGTAAAGAGAGAAGAATATATAATAAATACAAATGAATTAAGAAATACAGTAAAAAAGTGTAATAATGATAAAAGCATCTACTGTACATCATGAGCTTTTTAATTTAATTGTAAAAAACATTTGAGCTCAAAATCAGAGTTATGACCATTGGGAACAAGTGTATTTAACATAAAAATCCACTTCATTTCATTCTGTGACAGTTTGGTTTTTAGATGTCTATTCTTCCAAGTCAGGGGCGGATTGGGGATTAAAACCAGCCCAGGAAATATCTTGAAGCAGCCCTAATGGGGGGGGGGGTGTGTGTGTCATATGATGTCATAATAATGGCACTGAGGGTTTAAAAGCAGAGCTCAGCCAGATAAGAAAGAAAAAGCAAATGCAAATGAAGTACAGAGACCAATAACATTAACATAGAGGACATTGAGGTTCTTGGCACATTAATGTGAGCCCACCTACCACGTCAAGGTGACCTCATCAGGTGGGTGGAGGGGAGGGGATTTTTTACAATTTTTGTTTATTTTTAATTTTTCAATTTTATTATTTGGAGGAGGCCCCTCCAAATAAGAGACTGTGCGGGGCTATTCTATGCTGTGCTTAGCTAAGATATACTAAGACATGAGGGTTTAAAAGCAGAGCTCAGCCAGAAAGGAAAGCAAATGCACATGCACACGAAGTACAGAGACAAATAACAGTAACATGGGGGACATTGAGGTTCTTAGCACATTAATGTGAGCCCACCTACCACGTCAAGGTGACCTCATCAGGTGGGGGGGAGGGGCGGGAAATTTTTTTTTCTTTATTTTATTTTTTATTTTTTTTAATTTTTTTTTTTATTTTTTTTTTATTTTATTTTTTTTATAATTTTTTTTTTATTTTTTATTTTTTATTTTTTATTTTTTATTTTTTTTTATTTATTTTTTTTGGGGGGAGAAGGAGGAGGGGGAGACTGTGCTAGGCTATTCTATGCTGTGCTTAGCTAAGATATACTAAGACCATAGTCTTAGCATAGCATAGCTAAACATAGCATAGAATAGCATAGCATAGATAGATTTAGCTAAGATTATGTGAAAACTATGCTAATCTATGCTGTGCTTAGGTATGCTATACTAAGACCATGGTGTTAGCATAGCATAACTAAGCATAGCATAGATTAGCACAGTCTTAACATAATCTTAGCTAAGAATATCTTTGATATTCTATGCTGTGCTTAGCTACGCTATGCTAAGATCATGTTCTTAGTACAGCTTAGCTAAGCATAGAATAGCATAGCAAAGATAAAGTTAGCTAAGATTATGTTAAAACTATGCTAATCTATGCTGTGCTTAGCTATGCTATACTAAGAACAAGGTCTTAGCATAGCATAACTAAGCATAGCATAGATTAGCATAGTTTTAACATAATCTTAGCTAAGTCTATCTATGCTATTGCTATCCTGTGCTTAGCTAAGCTGTACTAAGAACATGGTCTTAGCATAGCGTAGCTAAGCACAGCATTGAATATCATAGTAGTCTCACCAAGTTGGTTGGGGGAGGGGGGGGGGGTTTAATCACAGTCAGTTGATATCCCACAGCACCATGGACGTCTCATCCTTTTGGAAATCCTTGACCTGAGCGAGCGAGGTTTCATCTGCTCGGCTGGGGAAGCAGGTGTGCATGCGGCAGCATCAGTTTTCATCTCTTCCGGCATGGGCAGGACCATGACTGATGGCTTTGGCAAGACCATGACTGATGGCTTTGGCAGGATCATGTCTGATGGCTTGGGCAGGACCAGGTCTGATGGCTTGGGCAGGACCTCGTCTGATGGCTTGGGCAGGACCATGTATCCCTTCTTGGCAGTAAGCGGGAATCCCGCCTCCGGCATGACCGGGACTGCCATCTTCAGCTTGACCGGGACTGCCGGCTTCACCGGGACTGCCGGCTTCGGCATCACCGGGACTGCCGGCTTCGTCATCGCCCGGACTGCTGGCTTCGGCATCGTTGGGACTGCCGGCTTGGCCCTGCCCTGGGTCACTGGCTTGGCCCTGGCCTGGGTCACTGGCTTGGACCTGGCCTGGGTCACTGGCTTGATCTTGGCTGGGGTTAGATCTGAAAATACAGAGACCGGCCCATGTTTGGGTACCACAGGCCGAAACTGAGGCCGGTGTGGTTTTGCTGACAGTTCAGCAGGCATGACAACTGACTGTTCTGCTTTCAGCTCTCTAAAGTGTGACTTGTCTTGTCAAGAGGCTGCAGCAGAATGAGGACAGTAACTCTGGGCACTCATATTTATAGGCTCGCCATTGCAGAATTCTAAAATAGAATGTTGGCAGCAGCAGAATTCTAAAATAGAATGTTGGCAGCAGCAGAATTCTAAAATAGAATGTTGGCAGCAGCAGAATTCTAAAATAGAATGTTGAAAACACAGCATTGATCCTTGCACTTACCGTATATACTCGAGTATAAGTCGACCCGAATATAAGGAGAGGCACCTAATTTTACGACAAAAAACTAACTGGGAAAACTTATTGACTCAAGTGGGGCCCTCACTCGAGTATAAGCAGAGGTGGGCTTTTTCAGCATAAAAACTGTTCTGAAAAAGTAGGCTTATACTCGAGTATATATGGTACTTGTAACTATATTATCTTGCTGGGTGCCTCCAAATGTATGCAGTCACTCCTGCTACACTCATGTGTATCATGCATTTGTTATAGAAAGTAATGTCACATGAAGCCTGTTTCAACGCCTTTATTGGTGCTGTATTGAAGGTGATACGGTCGTATTGTCGACCACACTTAGGTCGACAGCCATTAGGTCGACACCGTTGGGTCAACAGGTGTCTAGGTCGACAGGTGGCAAGGTCGACAAGGGACAAGGTCGACATGGGTTTAGGTCGACATAACGTTAGGTCGACATGGGTTAGGTCGGAAGGTCGACATGTTTTTTTACTGTTTTTTTGAGCTGACATGTGCCGACAGGCGGTATTTCATGCCCTACCATCCACTAGGGCATGGTGGGAGAATAAAATAGTGTGCCCGAAGCATCGCGCGCAAAGTGGGCGATGCGAGGGGCTGCGGTTTACATCCAACTGTGTCCATGTCGACTGTGCCGACATTCGGGTAAAAAACCTGCAAAAAAAAACCATGTCGACCTTCCGACCTGTCGACCTAACCCATGTCGACCAAACGCTGTTTCGACCTAAACCGATATCGACATTGTCCCATGTCGACCTTGCCACCTGTCGACCTTCACCTATGTCAACCTAGACAATTGTCGACCTTCCCAACTGTCGACCCAACGGTGTCGACCCAACGGTGTCGACCTAATGACTGTCGACCTAAGTGTGGTCGACAATACAATCCACACCCAATAAATCAAAGCAAGGGGTTCTATGCACCTAGATTGTACGGTATGCTTATATTAAAAATGTGAGGAGATATTTGGAGGTAATTAAATTGGGAATTAACTGTAGTCTGGGATTTCCGGGTAGATTCTTCTTTGTGGGGGAGAATTGCTATCAGCGAACCATGGGGATGATTCTGGTTCACTTGCAAAAGCTAAATCTCTCTCTAATGGACAAAACCATGTGCACTGCAGGTGGGGCAGATGTAACATGGGCAGAGAGAGTTAGATTTGTTTCTGTGCAGGATATACTGGCTGCTTTATTTTTACACTGCAATATTAGATGTCAGATTGAAGTACATTTTGCATTTGGAGAGTTAAAGATGCACTCCATGACATTTCCCTAATTCCTATGGATATGAACAGTAGTGGTGGAATGGAGAGCGCAATTGATTAAGAGGCTGCTGCCCATTATAACATAAAAGGGGGTACACCGTCCCCCAATGGACAAACATATGATATAATGAATAGTGTGGCGCAACCTTCTTAAAAGATGTTCACACTGGTATTTGTGAAAAGACAACATTTATATGAACATAAAAATGCATGCAAAAAAGCAGAAAAAGGTACTTGGTGAATACAAACACTACTTGGATGATGTGCTCTGATCCTGGGTATAATCAATGATAAACATCAAGGTATCTCACCATGTAGACGTACTGCGGTGGACTATGCCTGGTGGACAAGTCACCACCGCAGTCGGCTTAGGTAGGTGAAGTCACAGGCAGAGAAGTGCAAGTGCATCCAAGTAAAGTGCGTCCAGTGTTCTAGTGCCAAGGTGCAGAATTTGCAGTAGTCCAGAGGCATAGATGTAGCAGCAACGCATTTCGGAGACCTCAATGTCTCTTTTTTCAAGCTGGGTTTGAAATGAAATGGTCCCTGTTCTCCTTTCGTACCGATTTCCTGGGTAGTGGACCTATCATGTTACCGCTATTTTTGAGGTCTGGAAGTGCCGTGCGGTCTACCCGGCACTTCCGGTTGCGTTCCACCTCCCGATTGCGCACCTCCGCTTCCGGTTTTGTTAATTTCGGCGACAATTTAATTTCTTCATTATTCTTCCTCTCCAACAATAACCAGTAAGGCACAGATGAGGGCAAACCATTTATCTGTATTTCTGGAGGTGTTTATGCGGAACGGCTGCTCCTCTAAATACCTTTCTGTGCCATACTTAGTATTCCGGAATTGTCCATCCCTGTTTCCCGGGAGCGCCACCCCCAATAACCCTCCATATTCATCAGATGGGACAATATCAGGAATACATGTGAAGAGAGAAGAATATATAATAAATACAAATGAATTAAAAAAATACAGTAAAAAAGTGTAATAATGATAAAAGCATCTACTGTACATCATGAGCTTTTTAATTTAATTTTGTAAAAAACATTTGAGCTCAAAATCAGAGTTATGACCATTGGGAACAAGTGTGTTTAACATAAAAATCCACTTCATTTCATTCTGTGACAGTTTGGTTTTTAGATGTCTATTCTTCCAAGTCAGGGGCGGATTGGGGATTAAAACCAGCCCGGGAAATATCTTGAAGCAGCCCTAATGGCCCCCCAAAATTTATATGCATGCCTCCCAACATCGGGCGTATTTAAAAAAGGGACCTAAGGCGTGCACGGTTTTTGGGGGTGTGGCCTAGCGGTATGGGGGCGTGATCTATTTCAGCAAGTCACACCCCATTTTTGCCACTGTGGGGGCATGGCTAGCGGCTCTCTGAGCTACTGGCTATGTCCCCAGCCCATCAGGCTGCAGAATAGATGCTGGGGAGAAGGGCCGAAGGTGGCAGAGGAAACAGGGTGAGAGGAGGAACAAAGTTGGCGGAGTAAGCAGGGTGGGAGGAGGGTCGAAGGTGGCGGAGGAAGCTAGGTGGGAGGGGGGGATGCAGGGTGCGGAGGACTTTGTGGAGGAGATGGGAGCATAAACATACTGAGCTACCATCAAGTCCAGCAGTGGCAGGAAATGGACATCCCACAAAGGCCCGGCGGTGGCCGGGAAGGGACCAGGAGCACCCCACCTGAGCGCCTGGTGGCGGCAGGGAAGGGACCAGGAGCACCCCACCTGGGCGCCCGGTAGCGTAAGGGTAGAGACACAGGTGCTCCCTGTTGGGGCACCCAGCGGCAGCCGGAAGAGACACAGGCGCTTCCCCCGCTTGGGCGCAGGCCGCAGGGCATGCCATGACGGATCCCTCACACAGCGCGGCGGTAAGAAGCCCATAGGCTTCTGCAGAGAATCGCCAGCTTTTGCTGGCGATTCCCTCCGCAGCGCTGCCACTGCGGAGGAGCAATAGAGCATACAGAAATGTGGTAAAAACCCCGTTAACGGGGTTTTTACCGCATTTCTGCGATAGAGAATTGCCCCCTAATTCCCATGAAGACAATCTCTGAATCAGCCCTGTATTGCAGCCAGAGTGCATGCATGGGACAGGGCTGGTAACATAACACTAGGACAGGGTTGCCGACTTTATTATTCTCCTCTCCGGGAGAAGCCCGGAGCGGAGAGTTTCAGCAACAGCTCAGGGGGCGGGGCTTAAGTATGACATCACTAAGCCACCACCCCATGATGGTAAACCAGCAAATTCACGGATCTCCTTGGAGGGGACGGGGCTAAAATGACGCGATTGGCCCCCTCCTCTGAGACCCGAGGATTGCGGCATTTTAATGCCGCGATCCGGGGGACAGCGGGGGTCCCCCCTGAATCCGGGAGGGTTGCCCACCCTTCCGGGGGGCCGGGAGGGGGACCCGATTTTCGGGAGACTCCTGGACATTCCGGGAGGGTCGGCAACCCTGCACTAGGAAACAGTGTATTGCCAGATGATGATTACACTGACAACACTGGTCTGCAATAAATACAATGGCATCCTGTATGCTGCAATAACCCTGGGTATAAGAATTCAGATCAGTCTCCATGCAAGGCGGCCATGGGTGGGATGCACTGCAATTTGTTACCTCCAGAGCAGGACATGCTCTGCTATGCACAAACAGCTGCTGCTTAACTCTGCCACTGCTTAGATGCTGCCACAGGGTAGCTCTGTCCAGACCACATTACCTTGGTGGTCCTGATGTGCTCCATCTCTGCTCCCCTCTGTTGGCAGCGTCATGCACGGTGAGCAGCAGCAGCCTCTAAGCCCCGGCTCAGCCTCAGTCCCTGCAAGGCTGCTGCTCTTTCTGCTTCCTGCGACTGCTGCAGCCGGGAGACACTTCCTGGTGCGATCACATGGAATGGTGACACGCAGTGCAGCCTTCACCAGAGTGCCGCGGGAGCACCTGTGTGCGGCCGCGCATGCTCACCAGCCTCCCGCTGCCATTTTAAGTTTGGGCAAGCCGGGCTGCGGCCATCTTTGAAGTGGGAATACTGCTGCGGCCGCTAACCGCATAGATGGCGGTCCGCGGCCCAGCAAGGGAGGGTGAGCGGTCTCATATTAACTTAAATGAGCCGGCCCACCGGGAAAATACCCGGTTTCCCGGCAGGCCAATCCGCCCCTGCCCATGAATTATACGGCAGACTTGGCTTACCCCAGGAATTATACGGCACAGATGGTGGCACCCCTGACCTGATACAGCACACATGGAATTATACGGCACAGATGGCGGCACCCCTGGACTGATACGGCACACATGGCGGCAGGCATGGAATTATACAGCAGACAAATTCCTGCAGTAAAAATAAAAATTTGTATTCTTTTAATTATAAAAAAGAGGAGCACACCTTACTTAGCAACACCCCATGAATTATACAGCACTCTTGGCTCACCCCTGGACTACAGCGCATTTAACAGCCCTTGCAGTAAAAAAAACAAAACACCTTATTTTTATTTTTATTAAAAAGAAGGGCAGCTCCCCTGGTCTGATATGGGACACATGGGGCACCCCTGGAATTATACGGCACACATGCGGGCACCCCAGGACTGATACAGGACACATGGGGGCACCCATGGAATTATATGGCACACATGCGGGCACCCCTGGACTGATACAGGACACAAGGGGGCACCCCTGGACAAATACAGCAGACATGTGGGCACCCCTGGATGGATACAGGGCCTTATTCAGATCTGAGCTCAGTACAAATTTGTTCGGAAAATGGGCAAAACCATATGCACTGCAGGTGGAGCAAATGAAACCTGTGCAAAGAGAGTTAAATTTGGGTGGGGTGTGCTGAAAATGAAATCTAAATTGCAGTGTAAAAATAATGCAGTCAGTAATTACCCTGCACAGAAACAAAATAACTCACACAAATCTAACTCTCTCTATGTATGTTACATCTGCTCCACCTGCAGTGCACATGGTTTTGCCCATTTTTCCGAACAAATTTGTACTGAGCTCAGATCTGAATAAGGCCCACAGTACACATGCGGGCACCCCTGGACTGATACAGAACAAATGTGGGCACCCCTGGACAAATACAGCACACATGTGGGCACCCCTGGATGGATACAGTACAAATGTGGGCACCCTGGACTGATGCAGCACACATGCAGGCACCCTGGACTGATGCAGCACACATGCGGGCACCCTGGACTGATGCAGCACACATGCGGGCACCCTGGACTTATACTGTGCACTGGCAGCAGTCATTTAAAAAAACATTTTTTTTGCTTAGTTAAAATAATGTAGCCCCCTCTGTAGGACTAGCAGCAGCCCCCTATGCATAAATCATCACCCCCCAACATTTAATCCCCCCCCGCATGTTTCCCCAGCAGCTCAGCTCAGCAGACACCACGGACACATCCGTGCTGTCTGAAATCACCAGCCTGTTTTAAAATGGCGCCGACCGCCGGGAACTATATATCCCCAGGTCTCGCGAGAATCCTACAGCGGGAAGATGACGTCCGGCCTTGATTTGAACTCAGAAAAATGGCGGCGACCATCGAACTCCCTGGATCCGGCCTCGGATCAGGTAAGTTCGTGGGGGTTCGGATCTCTAGGATCCGAACCCGCTCATCTCTAATTTATACACATGTAGTATATTTAAAATTGAGATTATATATATATATATATATATATATATATATAGCAAACCAGGAACGCTGCGTGCACTCTCACGGACTCCATCAAATGAGACTCAGACACCGTGGGGTAAAGTGCTAACGTTTCGGGATTTAATTCCCGTTTTCAAAGCAAACAATCGGTGCAAGACAAATAAGAAGGTGAACACACTCACCTATATAGCTGTAGGAAGAGTCGCCCTGTTCTCCAGACGCCGTCTATCGCCGCCCCCAGTCCCGGCTCAGGTGACCCGGAAGTGCGTCACCGCGTTGACCCGTCTCTCAGTGCCGTCAGCGCGGCGTCCTTAGCAACCTGGACATGCGCCCGGCTGGTTCCCTGGGTACGGCGCATAGTATCGGCGTCCTTGTTCCCATGGCAACATAACACTGCAAAACAAAACAGACTGTAATTGTGGATCGTGCAAAGTGTATGAGATAAAATGGTGAAAAAAAACAATTCATGGATCCACTTAGTCTCTAACTGTAGCAGTCTCTTCCCTCTATCACCTCCACGGATATCTTCAGGTACCTGGTCTATAGCCATGTAGCGTAACATAGCCAAGCTGTGTCTTTCTGCCAGAAAATGTTTTGCCACCGGTTGATCACTTGTTTTTTTCTCAAAGGCCTTTTTGATGGCCGACCGGTGTAGGGCCATTCTGGTTTTAAATGTCCTGATCGTTTTTCCCACGTAGCATAGGCCACATGGGCAGTTTATAAGATACACCGCATGGGTGCTGGTGCATGTCAAGGGAGTATGGATGGAGTATCTTCTCCCAGAGTGTGGGTGGAAAAACCATTTGCCAGATGTCATGTAGCTGCATGTGGTGCAGCCCACGCATTTATAGCAGCCACCAGGTCTGGTACGAGTGGGAGGTTTGCTTCTCTTGGTGACATCCATCTTAACCAGCATGTCCTTGAGATTTTGTCCCCTGGTATAACAGGGCATGATTTGGGTGTGTTTAAGTTTCTGTAGATCCTTGTCTCGTTGGACCATCGGCCATAGCATCTTTGAAGTGTTGCGGATCGTATCATCAGCTGAATTGTAGCTGCGTACCCAATGGATCTTATCTTTTTTCTTATCATCCAAGTTTGCAGGTTTTTTAGTCAGCAGCATATCTCTGGGTATTTTTTCTACTTTCTCTAGGGCTTGCTGGATCAGATTTTGTGAGTAACCTCTGTCTCTAAATTTGGAAGACATTTTCTCCAGATTGTCTTGGAGATTCTCTGGTTCACTCGTAATTCTTTTCACTCGTAATAATTGCGAGTATGGTAGGCTCCTTTTGGTGCTCTAAGGGTGGTGGCTGTCCGCCGCAAGAAGTGTGTTGCGGTCGGTTGGTTTCTGGTACAGGTCAGTTTCAATCTTTCCATCTTTGAAGTAAATGCGCACATCAAGGTATTATACCTCCTTCAGGCTCATGTGAAAAGTAAACTTATTTGGACAATTAAGGAGATTGATCTTCTCCATCAATTCTCTAAATGACGATTCTGTCCCTTGCCACAGGAGCAGGACGTCATCTATGTAGCGGCAGAAAAATAACAGCTTGTCCTTGGTTTCTGGGGTGAAGAACATCTCCTCTTGTTCTATGGCATGCATATATACGTTCGCGTATGAGGGTGCGACAGGAGATCCCATCGCACACCCCGTACACTGCAGGAAGAAATCGCCATCGAACAGAAAATAGTTCCGATGTAGGATGAGTTCCAGCAATTGCATCATGAATTCAGTATGTGGTCCCTGATATGCATGGTTACTCTCCATCATCCTTCGCATGGCCTCGAGTCCCTCAGGGTGAGGTATACTCGTGTATAGACTGGTGATGTCCAACACACATAACCAGGTACCCATGGGTATGTCCCTTAACAGATCTAGTTTGAGCAAGAGATCAGTGGTATCTTGTAGATACGTGGATTGGGTCTGCACGCATGGCTGTATGAAGTGGTCTAGAAATAAGGCCGGTTTGCTGAATAAGGAATCTCTGGCCGAGATTATAGGCCTCCCTGGTGGTCTAGTAGGATGTTTATGTATTTTTGGTAAACAGTATATTATGGGTACCACCGGGAATTCTGTTTTCAGATATTCGGCCACTTCAATTGTGATAATTCTATGGCTGACCGCTTGATCCACAATGATGTCGAGTTCAGATTTAAATTTCTGAGTGGGGTTGAATTTGAGGCGTTGGTAGACTTCTGTATTATTGAGCTGGGAATAAACCTCAATTTTGTAGTCATGTAGGCCGTACCCAGGGAACCAGCCGGGCGGACGTCCAGGTTGCTAAGGACGCCGCGCTGACGGCACTGAGAGACGGGTCAACGTGGTGACGCACTTCCGGGTCACCTGAGCCGGGACTGGGGACGGCGATAGACGGCGTCTGGAGAACAGGGCGACTCTTCCTACAGCTATATAGGTGAGTGTGTTCACCTTCTTATTTGTCTTGCACCGATTGTTTGCTTTGAAAACGGGAATTAAATCCCGAAACGTTAGCACTTTACCCCACTGTGTCTGAGTCTCATTTGTTGGAGTCCATGAGAGTGCACGCAGCGTTCCTGGTTTGCTGCATGCTTCTTTTCTGTGAGCACCCCGGCTGCTGTTTACTGGGAGATTTTGGAGTGCCGGTCCCTGGAGAATATATATATATATATATATATATATATATATATATATATATATATATATATATATATATATATATATATATATATATATATAGCAAGTGTAAAACACCCCAATGGTTTTCTGGAAATTATTTTGTTAGTAGTGTTTTGAGTAATACATTTTTTTTGCCAGCAGGTGTCACTGTTGTAAATGATGTCTATTCTGAGCTTTTTCACTTGCAAAATACATTGTATATGCACAGTGGTCGAAGTGGAAATTTTGAAGTGGGGGTATGGAAAAATGAAGGCCGTAGTTACATGCGCGCCATAGGAAAAAGGGGCGTGGTCACTCAAAAGGGGCGTGTCCTTATGTGTAGAGTACCACAACATATACCATCAATACACATTATACAACTCAATAGTAGAACCCCTTATACTATCTAGTACTAGTGCCCCTTAAATATTATGCCACATTTAATGTCAAAATTCACAACGGAATGAGTCACAAATCCTATTATGCCACACGGACTAAGCCAAAATTCACATAGATTAAGTCCAAATTCACATTATTCCACACAGGAGAGTGGCAGTGGGGGCACAAGGACAGAGATTGTGACAGCGGGGATGCAGGGACAGAGAGAGAGTGATAGCGGAGATGCATGGACAGAGAGTGAGAGCGGGGGACACAGGAACTGAGAGAGTGACAACAGGGGACACAGGCAGGGCCGGATTAACAATGGGCCTGATGGAGCTACAGCTCCAGGCCCACTCTTCAAATATGCCCATTTTGTAGCTGAGGGCCAGGACTTTCCAACGAGTCTGGCCCCGCATCGCTAGCACCCCCGGGAACCGGTGATACCGCCAGGCAAAGCTGGAACGTTTTCCCCATATGATAACACGGGACCCGCTAATTCCGACCCCCACCCAGTTCCAATGGCATCACAGAAGCTGGAGGTTGATCTCAGTCTAACCCAAATCGCTGGGCCTTTAATCTGATACCAGGCTGGTCCATATGGGTTCATTGGTTGTAGAGATATTGGGGGTAAACCGATTTTTTTATTTCTGAAATGTAATTTCAAAGCTGTTCATGTTGTTTGAGGACAGATTTCTCTGGAACCAAAAGGCCTAGTTTCACAGGACCAAAATCATTTGAAAATTATTCGAAGCCCACATGTAAATGGGTCAGTTGGTTCCGAAGATATAGCTGGTTGTTTAAAAGGGGGGGGGAGGGGGGGTAGTTTTCTCTCCTCCTCATACCAGAAAATGTGGGGACTAGGCTGGTGTAAAAGGGGCCAGTCCCTGCATTTTCTCATGTGAAAGGGATATTATTTTAAATAGCCGGGACTTGCATTGCTTTGAATACAGCTGATCAGCCCCCTGTTCTCTGCCCGGCTGTCAATGGCTGTCATTTCTGCCCGGCGGCGGCTGTCCCCCAGTTACCACAAGCATGTATTCCCCCTTGGCAATGAGCATGCAATCCCACATGGCAATGAGCATGGAACCCCTGGCAATGAGCATGGAACCCCTGGCAATAAGCATATAGGTAAGCAGCACTTATGTAGCATCATTTTTAATAGGCATTATGGTGTTTGGCATAATACGTAATGGACATTATGGTGTGTGGCTTAATATGTATAGGCATTATGGTGTAATTTTTTTTTGCGTGCCTTTGGTGCGCAATGCCCCTGTTTATGAAGCATATTCTGCATTATTGCTCAATCTGTTTGGTATAGTGTGTATTTTGGCTCAATCCATGTGGCAAAATGTGAATTTTGCCTTAATCTGTGTGGCATAATGTGAATTTTGACTCAATCCGTGTGCCATAGTGTGAATTTTTGCTCAGTCGGTGTGAATTTTTGCTCATTTCATGTGGCATGATGAGTAAGAGGCAAGTATAGTATAAGGCAGTGATTTTCAACCTTTTTACCTTGCGGCACACTAAATAGGACTTTTAAATTGCCAAAGCACACCCTAAAATCGCCACAGTGCAAAACACATTGGCCACCAAATGGAAAAAAACAAACCTATTGGCCCCCACATTAAAAACAATCACACTGATCCCTACAGGTAACAAAAATAAAATACATTGGCCCTTTACATGAAAAGAAGAGACCAGTAAATAGCATTTGAACTGGTGGTGGCTGTAAATGGGTTTGGGCATCTCTAGATGTGGGGGCACACTTGAGAACAGCTCTCAAGGCACGCTAGTGTGCCACTGCACACTGGTTGAAAAACACTGGTATAAGGGTTACTATTGTGTTGCATGATTTGAGCTTGTAAGCTTGCAGCAGGGCTCCCCTACCTCCAAGTCTGTCTGTTGTTACCAGGGCCGGACTGGCCATCTGGCTCTTCTGGCAAATGCCAGAAGGGATGATGGCCTTGTGGGCCGATTTTGTGCAGATAGTTCTTAGAACTTAAGAGGTTCTTAGAAATTTCTGCAGCCGCGCCGCCCCCGCCCCACTGCCGCCCATCATGATGCTGCGCCACCCCCCGTCATCATGCGGTGCCGACCCACATCATAATGATATGCGCCCCCGTCATTATGATGCACTGCAGCCGTCTTGACTCCTGAGCCCGCTGCAGTGGTGGGGGGAACTGTGTGTGTGTGTATGTATGTATATGTATATATATATATATATATGTGTAATGGGCATTACGGTGTGTGTTATAAATAATATGTAATGGGCAATACAGTGTGCGTCAATGTGTAATGGGCATTACGGTGTGTTCCACAGTGGGTAATGGCTCCTTTTTTTTTGATACCATGCCTCCTTTATGTGAGACCATGCCTCCTTTATATGAGGCCACACCCCTTTTTGCTGCGCGGCAAAGCCACGCAAGGGTCCCGCCTACTTTGGGTGGGCCTGTGTGCTGAAAATGCCAGGGCCAATTTCTGGTCCCAGTCCGGCCCTGGTTGTTACCCAGTTTGTTTTATCACTGTCTACTATTGTAAAGTGCAACGGAATCTGCTGCGCTATATAAGAATCTGTAAATAAATAAATAAATATAAGGGGTATATGGTGTGGTAAACTTAGGTGACCACATAAAAGGTGCTGAAATGTTGTCTACCAAGTTTTGGCTTTCAGTACTTTTTTTATAACTGGAGTGCCGCCCCACCCCGCAAGTATCTTAGGACATCGGCATCCTGCGGGTGCACCTTTGGAGGGCACCCGCCAATACATCTCCCTGTATTTTTCCTATGCCAGCCCCCTGCTTTTTCCAGGCATATATAATTAGTTGAAAGTATTTACACAAATAGAAACACACCCATGAGCAGACCACCTAAAAATGGTCATGCCCCCCACATTATTAGGTGCTGGCCACGACCCCTATTATTGCGCATAATAGGCCCTTGATAATTTTCAGCTCCAGGCCCATTTAGACCTTAATCTGGCACTGTGTAGGAGGCATGTTTAAATTTCTTCAACCATCTGGCTCTCAATACATTGGAGTCTCCCTCTTTCCAATGTGATTCCTGAAGGAATACCACATTGGGTTTAAAAAGACTAAGGTGTCTATGGGCAGTATTCAATGAGAAAAATTCTCCGTGTTTTATGGCGAGTTTGTGCTTTTCTCGCCTTGGACGGAGACTTTTGCTCTCAAAAAGCGAGCAACCCTATTCAACGTGCACTTCTCGCCGTCTTTCTAAGTGTAGCAATTCTCCATCTTTTCATGGAGAAGTGGAATATGAACTTTTACAATAAAAGTTTTTTTTGTTTTAATTTTGGTTTAAAAAAAATCAGGAATTTTTATCTGTGAAAGGGCATGCTATTTTTATTCATGTGCTTATAGCACATGAATATATATTTAATTTAAAAAAATATATATATTTTTTTTTACACAGAGCAGCCAGTAGGGGGCAGGAAGCCGAGCCGCTCATTAGATATTCATATATTCACTGCACCCGATCATTACATATGCACGATAGGGGGTGCAGTGAATACCCGGCCCACTGTTGGCTCTCCGGGGAGGGGGGGCAGCCTGTGCTGCCTGGCTCCCGGGGAGCCCACCTCCCCCCCACATACATTCTGGGGCAGGCAGGGAGACTTCCATCTCCCTGCCTGCCGCCGTCCTCAGGCTCCCTGCGGTGTCACCTCATACGCCGGATTGGCTGATACTCGCCGCGAGGGGCAGCGAGTATCGGTCACATTGAATACTATCTAAAGTGCCGTGGCGGAGAATCTCCAAACATGGAGAATCTCCACAAAAACACGGCGAGTGCATGGCGAGCAAAAAAAAAAACGCTCGCCATGCACGGAAAATATTTTCATTGAATACGGCCCTAAGTATTTTTTTCCTTTTCACTGGTGTGTTCAATCCCTCTACATTCCATGATAGCATATTAATGTTAGTTTTAGGTCCATCTGTATCTGCCATCCTAGTGTTAAGTGACATACTTAACCAATACCTGTTCTACATAGACCATTGCAGATCAAATACCCTCCATGAATTTCCCTCCTGTCCCAGACACCGGGAGAGGAAATAGGAAATTTACAAATGCATTAAAATGAACGTATACCAATGACAATATCCCTTCATCATGCATTACATCGTATTTTCTATTTTTGCGAACCCAAAATGAGGGACTAACATTACCCTCTATAGTAAAATAAGAAGTAAACAGGTAAGAGGTGAGAGGTCAGAGGTGATTTCAATTTCAACCATCTCATCATCAATGAGACTGAGGCCAGTATTTGCTGCACATTCGCTGGGTTCCAGAGGGCTGGAGCATTTGCTGCCAGCCCTCCCTCTCCCCCGATTCAATGTGTCAGGGGCTCGCTGCCCCCTGACGACAAATTTTAAACCCCCCTCCGGCGAATGCCGCAGGGAGCCGGGGGACAGCGGAAGGCAAGGAGATGGAAGCCTCCCTGTGCCGGAATGTGTGGGGGAGAAGGAGGGCTGGCGTGGACACAGGCAGCAGAAGCTGCCACCCCGGGAGAGCTGGTAGGGGAAGCGGTGGAGGGAGCGCTGCGCTGGTCCCGCTCGTGCATATGTAATGTGCGGGACAAGGCACAGGGAATATCTAATTAGGGAATTAGCATATGCTTCCCATCAGGCTAATGAGGCTGTGATGGACATGCGGGGGGAGGGGGGCGGGTAGCTGACATCACCAAGTTTAGAGTCACTATATAGGTGTCTCTGAACTGAGAGCGCTGGAGAAATCATTCGATGATCGATGACCATCGAATGATTTCTCCCCGCCTGTGAATGGATGATTATGTAAATCATCCATTTGCAGCAGTGCGGGGGGTCCTGCGTGCGAGGGGGGGGCGGGGCGGACGGTGGCGTCTGATGGACTCGCAAGGCTGCAAGATTCACAGCCTTGCGAGTCAATCAGAATAAGGTCCTTAGTGTGAAGCAGACTATGTTGGACAGACTGGGTGTCTGGTCCTGTTCAGTTCAGTGTCTAGAACTGTTCATTCTGTGTGACGGTCACAAATAATCATCACACTCACCTGGTTACTGTGGCCGGTTCCACAATACACAATGGCAAAACCATCACTACCGCGTACAACATGGACAGTTCCATCTCTATGTCCATCTCTCTGAATCAGGCCTTCTGAAAGAGTGCAGGCCCTGCAGTCACTAATTAACCTCCTCCATAGAGTTTGACAGTGAAAGCAATGTAATCATTAATGGGAATCTTCTTTTATTCTGGGCAGGAAATACTCCCCGGCATAGAGGACTGTTGTTTTATTTTCCCTCTGGGAGACTAATGATAAAACTGCACAATGTTTCCGTGCATTTATTTCCTCTAATACTCTTTTACAGTGTATTAAATGCACATCTGGTATTTAGTGGTTAGTACCCAGCATTTTGGATGGTCCTTTTGCAGTCACCCAGGGGCGGATCCAGGATAAAATGACAGGGGGGGCACCATGATAAAAAAGGGTTTGGGTGGGGGAGGGGCGGTGTTAGTGGTGCCAGTGCACATGCTAAGAGAGCGGCAGGAGAGGGTGGGAATGGAATTAAAAATAGGCCCTGGCATTTAAAGTACGCAGGCCCACCATGGCGACAAAAGTGAAGGATGTAGTTGTGCGCGCGCCGAAAGCGCGCTCCGGAAAAGGGTGTGTGGCCACTCAACAGGGGGCGTGTCAACACCATATACAACTTCTACACATTATGCAACAAAATACTAGACCCCATTATACTTGCCCCTTACACATGATGCCAAATGGAATGAGCCAAATTTCAAAAAAATGCCACATGGATTGTGTCAAAATTCACATAATGCCACATGGATTGAGCCAAAATTTACATAATAACACACACGGATGGTGTCAAAATTCACATAATGCCACACGGATTGAGCCGAATGCATAAAATGCCATACGGATTGAGCCAAAATTCACATAATGCCACATGGATTGAGCCAAAATTCACATAATGCCACACGGATTGGGAAAAAATTCACATAATGCAACACTGATTGAGCCAAAATTCCGATAATGCCACATGGATTGAGCCAAAATTCACATGATGCCAAATGGAATGAGCCAAAATTCAAATAATGCCACATGGATTGTGTCAAAATTCACATAATGCCACATGGATTGAGCCAAAATTTACATAACACACACGGATTGAGGCAAAATTCACATAATGCCAAATGGATTGTGTCAAAATTCACATAATGCCACACGGATTGAGCCAAATGCATAAAATGCCATACAGATTGAGCCAAAATTCACATAATGCCACATGGATTGAGCCAAAATTCACATAATGCCACACGGATTGGGAAAAAATTCACATAATGCAACACTGATTGAGCCAAAATTCCGATAATGCCACATGGATTGAGCCAAAATTCACATAATGCCACACGGATTGAGCCAGAATTCACGTAATGCCACACAGATTAAGCCAAAATTCACAATACACTTCATAAACAGGGACATTGTCCACCAAAGGCTCGCATTAAACATTTACACCATAATGTCCATTACACGTTAAGTTACACACCATTATGTCCATTATGTGTTATGCCAAACACCATAATGCCTATTAAAAATTAGGCTACATAAGTGCTGCTTCTCTACATGCTCATTGCCAAGGGTTCCATGCTCGTTGCCATGTGGGATTACATGCTCGTGGTAAATGGGGGACAGCAGAAGTGATAGCCACTGACAGTGGCAGAGCCTAGCTGTATTCAGAGCACTGCAGGTCCCGGCTATTTGAAATAATACCCCTTTCACACCTAAAAATGCATTCCCAGGTTGGCCCCTTTTACACCAACCTAGTCCCTGTATTTTCTGGTGTGAGGGGGAGAGAAAACCACCCCTCCCCCCTTTAACCAGTTATCTCATTTAACCGCCTTTATCTTCGGAACCAACTGACCCATTTACATGAGACAAGTATTATATTGAAGAACTTTTGAGTGGGCTTTGAATGATTTTGGTCCAGTGAAACTGGAACGTTTGGTTCCAGAGTAATCTGCCCTCAAAGAACATGAACAGCCATGAAATTACATTTCAAAAATAAAAAAAATCGGTTTACACGCAATATCTCTGGAACCGATTGACCGATATGGACCAGCCTGGTATCATATTGAAGGCCCAGCGATTTGGAATTTAATGAAATCAACCACAAGCTTCTGTGATGCCAGGGCGGGAACTGGCAGCCGTCGGAACCGGGTGGGGGTCGGAATTGATGGGTCCCATATTATCCTATGGGGAAAAAACGTTACAGGTTTGCCAGGCGATATCTCCGGTTCCCGGGGGGCTAGAGACACGGGGCTGGGCTCGTTGGAAAGTCCTGGTCCTCAGCTACAAAACAAATGACAGGGGGGGCACGTGCCCGGGTGCCCCCCCCTGAATCCGCCACTGCAGTCACCTGTATATTAGAGATACATACAATAATTCCATCGGTGGGGAGGCCAGCATCCAGATATGGAGAATTCTGACAGGGGCTCCATAAGTTACTAACCCTCACCCCCCCCCCCCCTCCCCAGCTAGTGGATAAACCCAACCCAGGCCAAACCTAAGCCCCCTTCCCACACATGGAGGTACACAAAAATTAAGGGGGAAATTTACTAAGATGTGTATTCTACTTCACATGTGATGTTGCTGTGGGCAACCAATCAGAATCTACCTACTTATTTATTTAGCACCCTCTAGAACATGGGTCTTCAACCTGTGGCCCTCCAGATGTTGTGAAACTACATGTTCCAACATGCATTGCCACATTTTTTCCTACGAGAGCATGCCAAAACTGTCAGGGCATGCTGGGACATGTAGTTCTACAACATCTTGAGGGCCACAGGTTTAAGACATGTGCTCTAGAAGATAGTAGACAGGATCTGATTGGTTGCCCATAGCAACAACACATGTGAAGTAGAATACACATCTTAGTAAATTTCCCCCTAAATGTAAATAACCAAAGAAGAGACCGTTCATATGTAGATATGTGGAGCTGTGATGGTCACTTTGCGATATGTGGCCTGGGAATTGTACATACCTCCCAACTCTCTCCATTTTTGCAGGACAGTCATGTTTTTTTTGTGACCGTTCCGCCCGCTGACAGCAGTGTCCCGCAGTGGGGTCAGGTGTCCTCCTGTCACTCCACGGCGCACAGTGTCTATTCACGGAGACAGAGGGCCAGGGGGCATGGCCAGCACTCCCAGAGCACTGGCCATGCCCACACAGTGATGACAGCGGGAGGTGTGGCTCATGGGAGCTTCATACCATTCGACACTGGCGAGCAGGCGTCCCAAATCCAGCAGAATTGGTATTGTTGGCATGATTGTATTCTACATTCAGCACAGCCAGGCGTTTTACAGATGGATCATAGCGTGAAAGCTAGAGGAATGGGAAATTAATGCATATTGGAAAAAAATTTAAATTAATTCCGCCAACTGCATGCTTTATTAATTAAACTATTAAACTAGTGGTATTAATGATGTGGTTTCCATTCGGCTTATTTCATATATTTGTCTTACATATGTTATGTTGTTGCTCTGTTTGTAATGCATCCAGTGTTCTGTAGGAGAACAGATTTAGATATGACACTCATTTGTAAACATCTGTCCAGGGACTGGCTGGCAATTTACAGCTGGGGGTGGGAGTGTTAGCCACAGGCAAGTGGGACGGAGTTTCTACCAGAGAATGCAAAAAAGGGTGAGGCAATGCTGGGGACTTGATTTGATTAATATGGGTGTGGTGTAAATAGGTAATGAAAAATCATCTATATATATATATATATATATATATATATATATATATATATATATATGTCTATTGTCCGTGAGTCTCCAAAACACTGCCCTCAGCTGGCAGAGAGTGAAACTTCATCTCCTTCTCATGCATGCACAAATACAGAAGGTAGCAGACTAGCTTTCAAAGCATTGGCTTCAAGCGGGCTTACTAATATAGCAACGATTACCATCAGTTAGATTTATTTATACACTTCCTCTCCCCTCATTAAAAATAAGGGTGCCCATACACTTATCCGATTTGGGCTGATTTAGCTCCAGACGGATTGGGCCGAGAAATCGTCTCAAATCGGATGTATTTTGACATCCTGTGGGCATCTGGTCGGACCCTACAGATTGAACATGTTGGATTGGACCCGTCAGCGGCACATCGAACATGTTGGTCTGATCTGTAGGTGTGTGTCCGCAGTGAAGCACCACTGGCACACACCTATGTGCAGCAGCAGGGTCCGAGTGGCGGGGTCCGGGCGGGGCAGGAAGCGGCTGCTGAATTAAAAAAAATATATATTTTGAAAAGATTGGCCGGCCGCTGATTGGCTGTCAGAATTCTCTCAGCCAATCAGATGGGAGGCCGCTGATTGGCTGAGAGAATTCTCTCAGCCAATAACCCGGGCGGCCAGTCTTTTCAAAATATTTTTATAAATTCAGCAGCCGCTTCCCGGCCCGCCGCCCAGAAAATGCCACAACGTTCCCCCTGCCGCTGCCCAGACCCTGCCAATCACCGCTGCCAGTTCCCAGGGAGTTTTTTTGCAAGCAATTTATTTAGTGTAAAAATGGCACATAAAGTGCCAAATTGTAAGTGACCCTCTCTGGGAGCTGCCAGGGGAGCTCAAGTGCTAACTGGTCCGACTTATCCTTAGGACAAATCGAACTAATGTATGGGGGTCTTTAGACTCCACACCATACACCCCTTCACCACCTTTCCAAAAAATTAGATCATATCATCATTATATACCAAACACAAATTCCCCACACACCCTGTATAAAATACCCCATACTGTACCTTACATATGTGTAAAATGGAAATGGGGGTGGTACCAATGCATCATAGACACTGTAAACACAATATAAAAATGTTTACTACCAATAACATAAAATGATAAGCACATATAAAAAGCAAATATTGACAAATAAATCATATAGAAATATCAGTAATACTACTGATATTTACCATTCTTCTATGTTGGAGGATGAGAACCAAGAGCTTTGCCAGAGTGAGAGGACTCAATTAAACATAACAAGTAGATGATGCCGCGGGGAATAACATCACAAAAGTCCCGTCAGTCTCAAGCGTAGATAGCACTAACCAATGCTACGGGTACCAGATGTAGTGCGGAGCTTGTCATTCGGAGGATAGTATCAAGAGCTTGTGACTCCACTTGGGTGAGTAGCAGCCAATGCATAATTATCTGGTGCCTTTTATTTTATATTATTTGTACCCGAGATCTGGAAAATTAAATAGAAATAAAGAAGACTATAAATTGAAAATCTATATAATAAGTTGAAGAGTCTGTGTGCGTGTGTGTGTGTGTGCGTGTCCGTCGCATTGCGGACACACCGTGGCACTCAGAGACACCAAATTCAGCAACAAGATACCTCTGGACCCGGTGGTGTGCACCTCGAAGCCGTTTTTGGGAAATTTCACTTAGAATTTTAAAAAACACCAAGTTTTAATTTTCCTTCATTGATGATCTGGGGAAAAGATCGACGATCTGGGAAACCGTGGACGAAGGAACAACTCCACACCTGATTTCATTGCTGTCATTGAGTATGAATGATACATTCTAACATTATGGTGAAGGCTTTACACAATTAGGAAATAATTGAGGATATACATAGACCACACAACACACACACACATACACACTGTACACGCATGCACACATACACACACAGTACACCACATACGCACACATAGCACACAACACACATTTATACGTAGAGCACATCACCCACTTACACATTGGACAGATACACACACACACACACAACACACCACATGCAGTACAATACAAATCCATACACACTACAACACACACCCAAAAACAGTACAACAAACACACAGAACACACACACTTAAACATTGCAAGGATACGCAAAGCACACTACACACACATATATACGTAGCACACATCACAAACTTACACATTCGGCAGATATACACACAACACAACACACACACACATAACACACAACTCACAGTACAACGCACACCAACATTCACTACAACACACACCCAAAAACAGTACAATACACAGAACACACACTTAAACATTGCACAGATACACACACATAACATACCTCTAACAGCACAACACACACCCACATTCACCACACACACCCAAAAAACAGTACAACACACACAAAACACACATTTAAACTTTGCACAGATACACAAAGACACAACACACACATACTGTATATACATAGCACACCTCACACACTTACGCATTTGACAGATACATACAATATAACACACAAAACCACATACATTCAACACACACACAAAAACAGTACGACACACACAAACACACAGAACACATAAAAAATAATTTGCAGTTTATTTAACAGTCTGTACCGGCAAATAAAAACTGTACCTAATGTACCATTTCTACTTTGTTCCCCATATCCGTCTCTCCAGTCCTCCAGTTGCACTGAGAAATCTTTGTCCTGGCCAATGCACCCATTGATCAATACAAAGTGGGTACACTGCACTCACCCTGTTAGTCAGTTGGATATCAGGCACTGCTCTGCCTTAAGGGTTTCCCAGACTCTTTTGGTTCATACTGTAGATAATGTTTGGTCGATGGGCATGAGCGCTGCATGCATTTGTTTGAATGTTATGAGTGTAAGAAGTTGAAGAATAAGACTGAGATGAAGATTTGTCATGTTATAGTGTACAATTTACTCAATAAATCGTGAAAGAAATATGTGTACATAGAAGTACAATCAAGAAATGAAAGTAGTATTAAAAAATAAATTATGATTCAAACTGATAATTGTTTGGATGGCGGTGGGTTGCGAAACAAATCTATAGGTGGAAGGGGTATGGATATTGTGGGCATAATTGTGGTTTGGTACACCTACAGGGGGTACCCAGATGATGAGAAATTTTCACTACAGTGTCACCATAGGGGGATTTCCAATTGGGGTTCAGGTGGTCTTTTAGGGACCCCTTTACAATCCCGTTGGTCTCTTCTCCTGGAGCCTATGGTCTCCCTCAGTGATTGACTATCATTAAGGGAGACCGTAAGCTCAAGGAGAAGAGACCTACAGGATTGTAAAGGGTCCCTAAAAGACCACCTGGACCCTAATTGGGAATCCCCCTATGGTGACACTGTGACCGTGATGCCCACAATATCCATACCCCCACCTATAGATTTGTTTCACAACCCACCCCATCCAAACAATTATCAGTTTGAATCAGAACTTATTTTTTAATCCTACTTTCATTTCCTGATTGTACTTCTATGTACACTGACATTTTTTTCACGATTTATTGAGTAAAATGTACACTTTAACATGGAAAATCTTTTTCTCAGTCTTATTCTTCAACTTCTTACACTCAAACCTTATCAATGCACCCATTGCTGATTGTGATGGCTGGATCAGTGGATTGGCCCGGTGGGTGTAGGGAAAAATTTGGCCCATTGCACCCATTCCCAGTGGGGCATTACAGTGGTGCGGGTAGCGTGTGTAGCGTCATGACATCATGTTGCCAGGCCCGTGGACCTGCTCCCACACTCAGGGGCTGCCCCACTGTTTGGTAGAGATGCCCGGTGCATGTGCTTTACAGATCCCCAGACCTCAGAGACTGCTGCAGGTTCGGTGAGGGGAGTGGCAGTGAGCAGTGAATTTTAATTAATTATGGCGGGGTAAGTAACGCCCACCCCGGTCCCTTCGCACTCAGTGCCTGTAATTACACACCCTAGAAACTGTACAATTTGAAAGTATAGAAATGGAGGTGTGGCCACGTCCCTTTCTGATTTTGTACCGATTTCTGACCCTCAGATGTTGGAGGATATGTCATACAGTAGGTGCTAAATCTCAGGAGTGGATGTGGAATTCATCAACACATACAAGTTATCAACTCAGGAGCGTTGTGTTTCAAACAACAACACCACACCTGATATCATTGCTGTCATTGAGTATCAATGCAAACACATTCTAACATTATGGTGGAATCTATAACAAATTACAATCTTAGGTCTTTGGCACAGCATACTGTAAGATGACATTTTTCAGCAATTTTGGAAATAAAGAAACCCCAAGGGTTTCCCGGGCAACGCCGGGCGGGTCAGCTAGTACTAAAATAAACAAGAGCGTTAGAAAAACTGCCAGGCCATATGCTTTTTTGGGTCCCAAATTCAGCCTCCCATATATTGGAAGGTACACATTCACACACTGTAATTAAAATGACATAGCTAAAACATAAAAAGACAATACATATTCTGGCTTTGCACAAGTATTCAATAAAATAAGGACACACAGTGTTATACAGTGTATAAGAAACACCTGGCCAATCTAGTCTGCCCCAAACTCATGTACACGCACACACGAAAACTTTGTGGACAGCAAATTAACCGGACAGAATATTTTTGGATTGTGGGAGGAAACCCACGCAAGCACGGGGAGAATATACAAACTCTGCACAGTTAGGGCCATGGTGGGAATCGAACCCATGACCTCAGCGCTGTGGGGCAGTAATGCTAACCATTATACCAGACGTGGCCAGACGTCAGCTCTCGTGATCTATTAAAGTAGCACACTTGCTCATGCTACAAGCGCAAGTCCAGAAAGGGGAGCATGGTAGCAAAGAGGGGGACTGGCCACGCTGCACAGGGTGTGGGGAATATCACACACGCCACCAAAAGTTCCTATAATCAGCTAAAACTCACAATTTTAATTAATCCATTGGTGCATGCAAAATCTTTATAGAGGTTCAGCAGTGTATCAGAACCAAAATATTTATTTTATTTACTGATGGGATGTTGCTATGGGTAACCAATCAGAATATATTATCTTTTAGAAGATTGGTTGCCCATAGCAACATCCTATCTTCAATAGATTGATCATCTTTGTAAATAAACCCCACTATATATTTTATATTAAAAAAAAAAACTCCCAATTGGCGAGATGTACTAAGCCTTAAAAAAATATAAAATGGAAAGTTATGAACCACCAACCAATCAGCTCCTACCTGTTATTTTCAAACGCAGCCTTTGACATGGCAGGTAGGAGCTGATTGGCTGATCACTCTGTATTTTAGAATTTATTTAAGCTTAGTAAATCTGGCCCTATATCACCAAATAAGTGTTATTTATAATGTGATATAGGCAAGAGAGACGTTTGTGTCCCCACAACATAGATACAGGATGTGTGTAATAGAATTAATCCATTGACACTGCTGTAGCCTGCTTTATTTATTGGATTAAGCCTCTGAGGGCAAGATTTACTAAAGGGAAAATGCCGTAAAACCCCCATTTTACGGCATTTTCCTATGTATCAATCCCTGTCCGCCCCGTTTTCGCAAGGCTGGGTATCGCCACCCCCTGGGTGGTGATACCCTATAGAAGCCTATGGGCTTCTTTCGCCTCCCGCCGTATGACGTCCGTGCGCCCCCCCCCCTCCCGTCCTCCAAAATCTCCTCCTCCCCCTGGTGTGACAGCCGGGAGGACATCCAGCTTCAGGGGGGAGGAGGAGACACAGGGGGATGCTGCCAGCCGCCGGGAGGTGACGGAGACCCCCGCAGCCCACATCACAGGTATCGCGGGGGTCTCTGTCACTGCAACCCGATACTGGCCGCATATGTTAGTACATATGCGGCAGCATCGCGGCGGCTGCAGTGCGAAGGGCGACGATGTATGTTAATACATCCTGCCCTCAGTGCCAGCCAGCAGCAGAGATATAGCCGATGGAGGCTGATGATGTACAATAGAGGCGTCACGTATCCAAGGTTACCTGGATGCGTTGAGGTAAGGAACGGTGTACACACACTTGGGTTTGATTGACGGACTCCTTATATGGAGTTCCAGTGGATGAGTGGTGATATCAATTGCTGCTGTTGGTTGGTCCAGCGGTGGTCTGCACTCACACAGGTGTTGGTGCTGCTATATATTTGACTGGCTTGCTCATTGTTGTGTGTCAGTCCAGGATGAAGACTGTATATGCCAAAAAAGGGCTCGTTGACTGCTGTTTTGTAAACGGATGGGTGATTATATGTGTGCCCCATAATCCTTATGTCTTTTGCAAACCAGTCCATACTTTGGCAACGATAAATTGGTCAATTAAAAAAATGGACTTCTAATCCTCTTTAAAAAAAGGTGTGCTGCCAAATATATCGTGGATATATTTGGTTTCTATGAAAATTGCTTCAGGATTCTGCACCCGTGGATTCAATTATCAATGAGTACGGTTCACCCATGTTATCTCTATCTATATATACATACACACAATGGATGTACAGGCATTCACTAATACAGCGTTACTGAACCTGTTACCTTCCAGAGATGACCTCCATAGACAGTAACAGTTTGCGGCGGCACTCAAGATAAAATGACACAGAAACAAGCCACTTCAAGCCAACGTTTCAATGAGGTATTCCTACTTTCATCAGGGCATAAACATATACAAAGGCACTCACCATTGCGTCCATGTGCGCTGCACAGCCATCCTCCTGCTGTGGCCCTTTTGGATGACGCTAGTGCCCCCATCACCAAAAATTAAAAATACATGAACTGTCCAGCAAAACAAACATATAAAGTAAAGGGCACTATTTGTAAACATATGCAAATGATTAATAATGCAAAAAGGCAAGCTCAAATGTAATTTAAAAAAAAAAACTATTTTACTCTAAGGTTTCTTTTAGTCCACAGGGACTCAATGAATCCAAAGTGAATAACCACTTTGTGTTATGATCCTGGGGCACCCCCCTGCCTGCACTACCTCCGTTGCCTCGGACTATCGTTGGCGGACGCGTGCGGTACTAGGCTTCGCCAATAATAGCCGCATCCCAAGGAGCCCGTTAGGCTCCAACCCCGATGCCACCTGGTCTTAAGAGGAGACAACGCGCCCACCAAAGATAGGAGAGAACGAGCTGGGCCAATCAGATGAGGCATAGCGACCAAGCCTCCAACCTGGTGATTGGTGCTACAGAAAAGGCGCCAAACACCCGACGTCCTGACTGCTTAGAAACAGTCAGGACTCAGCCTACCAACCTCCCGACGCCCGGCGTCCAGAAGCCCCGGGGAATGCCTCTGACGTCCGGCTGCTCCCCTGTCCTGTCCTACAGCTCCTGGAAGATGCAGAAACCCGGGGCGCCCGTGTGACCACCGGATCACTGCCGGTAGGTGTGTCCACGGACCCCCGAGTCCTGACAGTACCCCCCCCCCCTCGAGAAGGGGTTACAAAACCCCTAGAACCCGGCTTATGCGGAAACTGTCGAAAAAACATTTTCTTAAGCCTAGGAGCATGTAGGTCCTCGTCAGTGACCCAAGACCTCTCCTCTGGTCCAAAGCCCTTCCAATGGACCAAAAATTGGATACGACCACGAGACATCTTAGAATCCAATACTCTTTCCACCTGGAACTCCTGCTGTCCCCGAATTATGACTGGAGGAGAACCTTGACCAGTCTTGCGGGGAAACTTCCTGGAAGCAACAAACGGTTTCAGGAGAGAACAGTGAAACGTATTATTGATTCTCAAAGCCCGGGGTAACAAAAGACGGAAGGCGACAGGATTAATTTTCTTTATAATCCTAAAGGGACCAATAAACCTAGGACCCAATTTGGCTGAAGGTTGTCTTAATCTGATATTGCGGGTTGACAACCACACTTTATCCCCGACTTTAAAGGGGCAAGGTCGCCTATTGAGATCCACTCTTCTTTTCTCCTTGAGCATGGTTTTCTCCAAGACAGCACGGACCTCTAGCCAAATCTTTTTGAGATGCGTGGCAGGAGACAAAGAAGAAGAAGAAAAATTCAGATCCAAGGCATTAGCCCTGAGATGACACCCTAATACCGCGTAAAAAGGAGAGACTTTAGATGCAGAATGACAGGCGTTATTGTAGGCAAATTCTGCTAGAGGAAGATGCTCCACCTAGTTATCCTGAAGTTTAGAGGCATAACGCAAATATTGCTTGAGGGATTAATTGAGTCTCTCAGCCTGTCCGTTGGACTGAGGGTGGTACCCTGATGTGAGACGGAGTTTAATCCCCATTGCCTTACAGAACAACCGCCAAAATTGAGCAACAAATTGTGGACCCCGGTCTGACACAATGGGGGAAATTTACTAAAGGAAATTTGTAAAAAATAGGTGTATTTGTATCCAGAAATACACTTATTTTTGACAATTACTATCCCGAAAATACAGCAATTCGTATTCGTATTGATAGCACATCAATACGAATACGAATTGCCGTATTTTCGGGATAGTAAATGTCAAAAATAAGTGTATTTCTGGATACAAAAACACCTATTTTTTACAATTTTCCTTTAGTAAATTTCCCCCAATATCCTTGGGAAGGCCGTGCAGTCTGAACACATGCCGGATAAATAAACCGACTAATCCCTGGGCTAACGGTAACCTGGGAAGTGCCACAAAGTGTGCCATCTTACTGAAGCGGTCCATAACCACCCATACCACCTGGTGACCTGCGGACAAGGGTAATTCAACCAGAAAATCCATGGAAACATGAGACCATGGCCTCCACGGAGTTCCCAGCGGTAATAATTTGCCCAATGGCAAAGACCTGGGCACCTTATGTTGGGCACACTGGACATGACAAAACAAACTCTTTAACATCTTTCAACATCTGCGGCCACCACACCGAGCGAGAAAGAAGCTTGTGTGTTTTACAAATCCCGGGATGTCCCGCCAATTTACTATTATGAAACTCCAGAAGAATGTCCTTTCTAAAAGAAGAGGGAACAAAAAGATGATCGACCGGAGTCCCTTCCGGAGCTTGCCCCTGAACCTGTATTAACTGGGTCTGCCAGTCTTGCAAAACACCCGCATGAATGTATCTGGCAGGAATGATGGGAACTACTGGGGCCCGAACCTCCTGTGAAGCCATAAAAGATCGCGACAAGGCGTCGGCCTTGACATTCTTTGCGCCTGGCCTGTATGTGATCAGAAAATTAAAGCGGGCGAAAAACAATGCCCATCGAGCTTGACGAGAGTTTAACCGTTTGGCAGACTCGATGTATTGGAGATTTTTGTGGTCAGTAAGGATGGAGATCATATGTTTAGCTCCTTCGAGCCAGTGTCTCCACTCCTCCAGCGCACATTTGACTGCCAATAACTCCCGATTGCCAATGTCATAATTAGCCTCTGCTTGAGAGAACTTTCTGGACATGAAGGCACAGGGGTGTACCTCTCCTGAGTCCGGATCCTGTTGTGACAAGACGGCCCCGACCCCCACCTCTGAGGCATCTACCTCCACTAAAAAAGGTAACTCAGGGTTGGGATGACGCAACACCGGGGCTGCCACAAAAGCCCGTTTGAGAAGCTGAAAGGACTGTTCCGCTTGAGGAGACCATTCCGCAGGGTTGGCTCCTTTTTTAGTGAGCGCTACAATCGGCGCCACCAACTCTGCAAACGCATGAATGAAACGCCTATAATAGTTGGCGAAACCTAGAAATCTCTGCACCGCTTTGAGATTACTAGGCCGCTCCCACTCTAAAATGGCTTTGAGTTTTTTGGGTTCCATGGAGAACCCTTTGGGTGAAATAATGTAACCCAAAAAAGTTATCTCAGAAACATGGAACTCACATTTTTTTAATTTGGCGTACAACTCATTTTCCTGCAACTTTTGCAACACCTGACGGTCCTGAGAATAGTGTTGGGTGACTGAAGACGAAAAGATTAATATATCGTCGAGATATACGACCACGAACTTCCCCAGGAAGTCTTGGAGTACGTCGTTGATGAAGTCCTGAAAGACTGCTGGGGCATTGGATAAGCCAAACGTCATTACCAAATACTCGTAATGGCCGGAAAGCGTGCTAAAAGCAGTCTTCCACTCATCCCTGGATTTAATACGAATAAGGTTATACGCCCCCCTGAGATCAATCTTGGAAAAAATGGTAGCTCTTCTGAGCTGATCAAAAAGTACCGAAATGAGTGGGAGAGGATAAGTATTCCTGACCGAAATCTTATTTAATGCCTTGTAGTCAATGCAAGGCCTCAAAGACCCATCCTTCTTTCCAACAAAGAAAAACCCTGCACTGAGAGGGGACCTAGATGGTCATATAAATCCCTTGGAAAGACTTTCGGACACATACTCTTCCATAGCCTTGGTTTCAGGAGCACTAAGGGCATATAATCTACCCTTGGGCCATGGGGACCCCGGAATCAACGTAATGGTGCAATCATAGGGTCGATGCGGGGGAAGGGTATCTGCTTTTCCTTTGGAAAACACATCCTCATAGTCCCTATAGACCTCCGGGAGGCCTTTACACAACACTGTGGCGACCCGAAGCGGGTGTATTAAACAACACAGAGAAAAACAATCAGAACTCCAACTAGCAATCTCCCCCGTTTGCCAGTTGATTACCGGACTGTGTTTGACAAGCCACGGTTGGCCCAGTACTAGTGGAACCAATGGACAATGTGTGAGAAAAAACACTATCTTTTCCTGGTGTAACGCTCCAATGGTTAACTGCATAAGTGGGGTACAACTCACTACCTGCCCATTGGGCAATGAATTAGCATCCAATCCACGAATGGAAATGACCCTGTCCATCTTGACTTGAGGAATACCTAAGGTTTTAGCCAAATAAATATCAAGAAAATTCCCTGCTGCTCCGCTTTCAATAAAAGCCTTAAGAGGCTCAGCGGAGTCTCCCCAGGAAATTTTCGCCGGTACCATCATAGAGTTTTGCGAGGAGACAAATTGAAGACCTGAGCGAACCTCCTCACCATTCACTAGGTCCGAGAGTTTCCCTGACGCTGAGGACAATTCTGGACGAAGTGTCCCCTCTTGTTACACAAACAGCAAACGCCAAGGGTTCTTCGGCGAACCCCTCCCCCAGCTAGGATCCTAGATAGACCCACTTCCATGGGTTCATCAAAGTCCTCTGCCGAAGAATAAACAGCAGGGTGAGGGATTGCCGCAGACACCTTCTCCGCTTTGCGTTCCCTAAACCGTCTGTCAATCTTAATAACCAGCTCCATGAGCTTATCCAAGGTGGAGGGCACTGGGTATTGTAACAGACTATCCTTGATGGATTCTGATAGCCCCAATCTAAATTGGCTCCGTAATGCTGGATCATTCCACCCGCAATCGTTCGCCCATCTGCGAAATTCTGTACAATAAGCCTCCGCAGGATTTCTGCCCTGTTTAAGAGCTCTTAGATGACTCTCTGCGGATGCTTCCCGACCCGGGTCATCGTACAACAGCCCTAAAGCTTTAAAGAAGTTATCCACTGAAGACAACGCCTCATCCCCTGTTTTTAAACCAAATGCCCATGTTTGGTGGTCTCCCTGAAGTAAAGATATTATGATCCCCACCTGTTGGGCCTGGGTGCCTGAAGATTTGGGTCTTAACCGAAAATATAACTTGCAAGACTCTCTAAAGTTAAAGAATTCTCTTCGGTCACCTGAAAACCTATTAGGAAGGTGCTCTGGGTGGCCCGTGTAATACCTTCCTGGACTGATACCCGGAGGGTGAGATCGTGCATCATCTGGGTCAAACCCTGAACCTGCTCAGCTGGGTTCATGTTGTAAGATGTTACGGAAAGATACTCCAACAATTATTATGGCCGGTGATACTGTTATGATCCTGGGGCACCCCCCTGCCTGCCCTACCTCCGTTGCCTCAGACTATCGTTGGCGGACGCGTGCGGTACTAGGCTTCGCCAATAATAGCCGTGTCCGAAGGAGCCCGTTAGTCAGGCTCCAACCCGATGCCACCTGGTCTTAAGAGGAGACAACACGCCCACCAAAGATAGGAGAGAACAAGGGGAACACTAACTAAATGCAACCTGAGGCAGGGGACCCCAGGGACCCAGAGAAAGTAACTACTAAGGGGTATATGACTGAACCCTCTGGGTAACCCAAAAGAGTATATAAACAATATCCAAATAAACTGTAAACCATACAAATGATATGGCGACACAGTCGCAACCAATAAGTGACCCTGGTCACAATATAACTGTGATACCAATACACAGCCAAAGAAAGTGGTGACAACCACAACTAGTATAGGGAATACTTCCCCTAAATGATAAGGAGGAAAAAGGCCAGCCTCCAACTGGGCACAAAAGAGTAACTACGCTACACGGTGGTAGCCCAGGGCAACTCACGGCACCCAGACGGTGTGTGGGATGAAGGTCTCAGGATGAACCGAAGAATGCCAAGTTTTCCCAGAGATGTCTGCCTACGTCTGCAGCACCTGACCAGCAAATAACAGGAAATCTATCACCGGCATCTGAGAGCATTCTCAGACACCTGATAAGGTGAGCTGGGCCAATCAGATGAGGCATAGCGACCAAGCCTCCAACCTGGTGATTGGTGCTACAGAAAAGGCGCCAAACTCCCGACGTCCTGACTGCTTAGAAACAGTCAGGACTCAGCTTTGAGCCGCCCGCCATCTGCCGTTGCCTGGCAACCCACCGAGAGCTCTGTCACTGCCACCGGAAGTAGCGCGCCGGGCTGGTTGCCTAGCAACCCCCGAAAGCCCCGGGGAATGCCTCTGACGTCCGGCTGCTCCCCTGTCCTGTCCTACAGCTCCTGGAAGATGCAGAAGCCCGGGGCGCCCGTGTGACCACCGGATCACTGCCGGTAGGTGTGTCCACGGACCCCCGAGTCCTGACACTTTGCTTCCCTTGGAGAAGCGATTTGGATGTTAATTCCTCTATAATAGTGTGCCAAGGGCAGCCAGTCAATGCGCCCGAAGCATGGCAAGCAGTGAGGCAGTGTCCCCGCAAAGGCCCATGGGAGGAGGAGCCCTCCTTTCGGACATTTTTTTATGTTTCCTGCTGCAGCACTGACTGCTTCAGGCCAGTTATCTCCTGCTGCTGCCAGGTTCCTGCGGAGCTGCCCAATCGGAGCCGAGAACTCCCATTGCGGTAGCCAACCCAAAGCAGGACCGCCCAGTGTATGCTTAAATGCCCCTTGGCATTTTCCTAGCTTGCCTATACCTAGTTATGTCCCCACCCAGTGAGAAGCAGTTTGCCCCATCCCCTTGCATCATTTTATTTTTTATCAGAAAATAAATATAAGTATTAATAAAAGTAATATTTGTGTAGATGTGCTGTAAAGACTCATGGAATCTGGAGTGCAGAATAGCACCTGAACTGACTGACTCCCTCCCATCATGCATATCCCCAGGTAGTCACTTATATCCTTAAAAGTTAATGTATACAACACATTTTAAAGAGTGCAGTATAACTTACCTGATAAATCTTTAGTCACAGGACTGTCTGCATATTTCCTACTGGGCTACAACATACCCTAGCTATATTTTCAGCTTTTCTTCCCCTCACTCTAAGCCTCGCCCCCTTTTTCACTCTTGGGTAAATGGTAAAGAAAACCTGGCTTCCTTTTTGTCAACGGTGGTTATCTCTGTGTAGCCTATGGGGGCAGCCATTTTCCGTTAGTCCCTTTTACTCCACAATAAAGTATACTGTCCCACAGCTCTCCGTACTTCGGGCAAGGCCTCTCGCTCCGCTTGCACTATGCTCGCCCCACTTTAGCATTCCCAATCAGAGTCCATGTGAATAGTAAAGTATGGAAAAGTACAAAATAAGTAAATAAAGAAAAAAAGAAAGAAAATGGAAAAAAAATTCTAAATTTTGATGAATCGACTTTTTGGGAAGGTCTCCTGTGCTGTGTGAACTGCTAGCCACGCCCTCTGTCTGCTGAAAGCAGTGCTCCGCAGAGTGGTGTGTGACAGGGAGAACTCCCAACTGCCTCACCCCACCGCAGGACACTGCCATTCATGGGTGGGATGCAGGACCTTCCCTTCCCCCCCCCCCCCCAAAAAAAAAATAAAATCCTACTAAAAATAGTTGGGAGGTATGGCATCAGCACTACCATCTTGCATACTGCAGCCAGGTTGCCCAGAAATACTAAAATTTTACGACCCAGGGGGCTGATTGCACCCTGCCTACCGCCAAGCCTAGCCTGCCACTACATCCGTTTGTGTCCTAACTTCCTCTACATAACAAATCAGTTTCATTATTTAGATCAGCTCCAAATACTGGATTGTGAAACTTCTCAATGTTAGAGTAAAGTGGTGAGGACGTGACCCCACACCTGGTGCTGTCCAATGTGTACAGTTAACTTTGACTTAAACCAATCCTTAATAATGTATTCAAATACGAATCATTTATTCTCTGGTGCAAGAGGAGCAGGACACGTAGTACCGCCTGAGTGCACACTCATACACAGACCATGTAGCTTTTGGTTTGTGAACTGCAACCAAAGTAGTCATGGTCAATACCATATAGTCCTATTTTGTTCAGGTTGTGTTGGAGAACTGAATAGTCCACATCAATTCAATGGGGCACATTTAATTAGTCACCAATTTCCAATAGCTATGTTCATTTAAATTGTGTAATTAAATTAAAAACTCCATTAACAGTGGTTCCCAAATGCTGTCCTCAATGCACCCCAACAGGTGTCTTTAGGATATCCATGCTTGAGCAAAGATGCGATAACCAAACGCGCTTAGGTACTCCTTAATGAGGCATTGTGCCTAACCATGGCTATCCTATGAGATTGACGCTCTGGAAAGCCGCTCAGTCTGCTGGTAATAACAGCAGACAAACGGCGGCTGCAGGCGATGAAGCGGGAACATGCATCAGCACTCACCAACTGGCCACACAAACTGGGTGGCTTTTGAGCTGAAAGCAGCTCTAATGACAAAATGGAGCCGCTTTCAGGTCAAAATCGCCCAGTGTGTATGAGCCTCTAGCATACTTTTAGCTCTTAGCAAAATTGCCTTCTAAATGCATTCGAAATGCTGCTCTGACCTGCGATAGTGACCACTTGCCTTGTCCTTGTGTCCATTTTCTGGAGGACACACCATGGCTGCATTTTTAAATCAGATTATTTGCATTTGACAACGCACGGAGATCCGTATGGTCCAGTTTTCTGCTTAAAAAGGAGGCTTCTCTCCAAAATTACCACTGAGCCATAAATCTGTGGACACACCAAAGGACGCTGTCTGGCAATACACATACCATTTGCAGTACCTATATCCAATCATAACAATACCGATCACATATCAAGGAATAGCGCTGTGGTGCCTCTTCCCTTGAGGACTGCTCCCAACAGTATACTGACTGACTAAGACCGGTGGCACTCTCAGATGTCCAGTAAGGGTATTTGCAATCATAAACAGCATAAAATACACTTTGTTATAATATAATGGTGCACACCACAAATGTGTCTTCATGCATCAGCATCTAGATGTATCATTGATGCATGGATAAGCAGAATTAATGCAGGCAAGATGCATAGAGCAGAGGTTCCCAAATGTGGTCTTCAAGTCTTCCCAACGGTCTCGGTTTAAAGTAGATTACATTTCTATATTAATCATTCGCCCTTGTATATGACACTATTACCAAGAACAAGGTAGTGTGAGGTTTGCATTTACTACTTGGACTTAAATACTGAGTCTATGTCATAACTAGACAGAAGTACACAGTTGCACCCCTACAATAAAGTACTACTGGTTTTGATCTTGATGCATCTTGTAGTGAATCAGAATCCCTATAACAAAAAGAATAGTAATTTGTGGCGGCAACAGAAAGATTCTTGTAGCTACCACTTTAAGGTCTTCTTACCTGCGCTTCTTAAAGTGGTAGCTACAAGAATCTTTCTGTTGCCGCCACAAATTACTATTCTCTGGCTTCTCTAAGGGCACACACCCTGTATAAGAAGCAGCAGATTCTGCTCAGGTAATTTAGTTACTGTGTGATTGGTTTTAACACACCTAGCGCTACTATTTGTGACCCTAGGGCCGCAAAAACCATACCTATAAAAGGTTTGTGTGCGTCTCTTCCTACATAGGTTCATAGAGTGAAGGCATTTATAAATTAACCTTTATGGTGGTGATTCAATTGTCCCCCCCCCCCCCATGGCTACTGCTAGGGGGCATAAAACTGAGTTACTGAATTGCTGCCAAGTTTAGACACCTGTTCGCTGCGGGAGTGACTTTTCTTCTCACAGCCACCTAAGGTGCCAGAAGTCCATAGTTTGGGTTCCCTAACCATTGCTTTAGATGGGTTCCTAGTCTAAAAATTAATAAATACGGTCCTATCTCATCCATTGGTTTCCTTTAATACAATTGTGTCAGTATTAGCGGAGCACCAAAAGTGAGAAATTTGACAATCACCTTAAAATTACAACATTATAGACTATGGATAACCCAAGGGAACAATCCGAAATACAAGCAAAGGCCACATTTCAGTTCTATTTTTTCATGAATACTAGAAAGCAGCTGCCACTTATTCATGATTCTGCGTAGAGTAGACCATAAACCAACAGCAGCAGTATGCTGTAGTTACTGCACGCTCAACAAGGAGTATATACAGTGCAACAGGACGAGATCTTGGTTGTTATTATAACTATAACCTCCCTGTAGCAGCATACGTTTACCAAACTACAAAGAATACTAAAAAAAGTACACCTTTTCCATAAATAAAATAAAAATATATATTATTCTCTTAGCGTGTAACAAAGTCAGAAAAACAAAGTTGAACACAGTCAAGAATATGGTATAGGAAAACTTATGTTTTGTAAACTAAATATGGTCCTCCTATGGGCCAATTTGTCTACCCAGAGTTCCACAATCCCCATGTACACTTCTACTCACCTTTTCATCAAAGCATACCCTTCCACTGCATAAACCAGCTGGTTCTCCGACCCCTTGCCTGTTTATATCATGCTATCTAGCCACCACCCACTTGCTTGCACCTCTTGTAAGCTGTCTGTCTCCCCTTCCTACTAGATTCTAAGCTCCTCCGAGCAGGCCCTCTTCCCTCCTGTTGTCAAAGCCCTCTTCTCTTCACATTTCACTCACAGCTCTCCTATACTCAAACACTGTGACCATCTTCGTCCGCATACTCATCTCCATCATTGGCCTCAATCCTCTTATAGTATGTTGCTTGAGTCCTCACTACTTATATTCAAGCTGTAATGTGTATTGAACTGTGGCGCTCTTTATTTGTACTCTATTTTTGTGATTTATTCAATGTTATGCCAAGTTTTGTCTCCCTGTACTGTTCCTTTGTACGGCGCTGCGAAACACTTGTGGCGCCTTATAAATAAAATTATAATAATAGTGTTAATAAATGATCCACTTAATTTTTCCTTTCAGCTTACTAGGTGCTGAAGAACCAATTTTCTAATGAGCCGTTTTACCAGTAAGACAAATTATGCAATGTAGACTGTACCCGGCAGTTATTGCACAGGAATGAGACTAGGCAGTTTATTGTATGACACTTCTCTATATAAATACTGCATATCTACAAGCATCATCATGTGTAGTGATATTAGGCCTTCTCAGCATTTTCTCAGAAAGTGGAGGATATGGAAAAAATTATTGGGAACACATTTTACTCAGTGATTCCTACCAATAATTGGTGTGAAACACGATAGGTTTGTATCGGTTTTCATGTGCTTTTGGCCTGAAGTTTAAATTTTTGATTTGCTTGTACTCCATGGTCAAAGAACAATGGTAGCAACCTAAATGTGAAAGTGACTGTATGATGTACCACTACTATTGTATATATTTGGCCCACTGCTTACCAAGGAGATCGCTTCTCATCTGCTGAATTCTGTAGATGGCATATTGCGCAGTAAATATGTGGCCCACTTAAGAATGTTGATACAAAAATTAAAATGATGAAGCAATGACAGTGCAACATAAAAACTAGCCATAAACATAGCCCATAATTGTGTTGGATTGCATAATTCACTGATTATAGGACATCCGAATATAAAGAAAGCAGACCGATCACAAAAGCAAAACAAACCACACACAAAAACAAAATGTCAGTACAACAATGGTTTGGAAGAATGGGAAGGTACTTCCCCAGTTCCCACAACATTCAAAGTAAAAAATACGTGGTATTTCTAAAATAAAAACACAACTTACGCTGTTCTCGTAAATAGGTCTGTATTTTACTTTTGTAAATAGTACATTTTAATATGAAAAAGCAACACATAGACAAACAAAATAGCTTGTTTTGTTTTTTTTTGTAGGAAGATTTCCTTGACATATTAAAAAAAAAATAATAATAATCATCTGAAGTTTTAGCAAACAGGACAAAAACACATTCACAGTGACCCCAAAAAGTACAGATTTTGATTAACTATTAACATACATTTTATTAAGGAATATAATTTCATAAAATGCCTATGTACAGAATATTACATAATCCGATATATTAATCAGACCTTCATGTGGGAGCCCAATACAAAAATAAAAACTTTATTATCCAATGTGCAATTTCCATTGCAAAACATGACTGACTTGTTCATCTGTCAGACAGAGCAACCCTAGATAGAACTATGCTGCCCTCTGTCAGAACATCAGTGTCATACCTTTTGTCAAGACATGTTGTCCTGTAGAACAAGTAACTAGACAGCAGATATATCTGTACTAAAGCAGAATAGCTTATGTTTTCTGAATAGGTGCTAATAGAGGAACAGAGTACATGTTCACAGTCCTAAGCTACAGAAGAGGGGGACTTGTAAATGTGAGAGAGCGGCAAACATGGTGGATTTGTGGAAGTAAATGAAACAAGGTGGCACCAAGTATTGCAGCATAAACAGATCTTTATCGGAGAAACAAAATATGTGGCTGGGCTGGAAATTAATTAGGTGGGTTACGCGTGTCTAGGACAACTTGGTTAGAAAGACAACTGGATGTCACTGTGCTGTAAAGTGCTTAGTCTCTTCTGAGGGGGCTCCGAGAGCTTCTAGAAAATCAAAAATCTAGAAAGGGAGACTGTTCGGCTGTAGGACTGTAAACTAAAGCATTTTATTTGGCCTTTACGCAAGATTTCTACAAACTCCCTCCCCCATCTTACAACGTACCTGCAGAGCGTGCTCTAAAAGCCTAATCGGGAGTAATACTAATATAACAAGGTAGGTAAGTGGTTGCACATATTGTTTAAGATAACATAGTAAAAAAAAACAAAAAGAAACCTGTATACAATTCATATGCTGTGTAAATAAAAATATGCTTCCGAAGGCTTAAAAAGGATTAGATTTTTTTGTTTGACTCATAAAAACAGGGCTTGGTCCAATTCAACTGGATTTAACCTTTTCATTCTGCGTAAAATGGTGATCCGTTCTTTCTGAAAGGACAATGGATCCATAGGTTTCCAAGGCAACTGGCGTCAACATTAGATCGTTCAAATCTTTAAAAACTACCAGGCTCCAATTGGAGAGGTTAGGGATAAAGTGTTGTCACATTTTTTGGGAAAGCAGCATTGTAACAGACACTGTAGATGCTGTAGTACTCTGCAGGAAGCAGCCGAGCAAATGTCCCATGGTCCCATTCCCAATACAGACCTCTCACCATCTGCTGCTGCTCCAGACTGCTGATGCCTAATCCGGGAACAGGACCAAGTGCGTTCAGCCATCATCAGACTCGAATCCCTGAGACGTCTCTTCGGAGGAGCTGTCTTTGTGGATTCGCCCATCACTCTTCATACTGTGGAAGGTTTTATTGAATGCCACCATCATAGCATGTGCCAACTTTTTGGCTTCTATCTTGCTCTCGCACTCCACCGCATGGCAATCCATCTGGAAGGTCAGATCATCGTTGATTTCCCGGTATACCCAGGCAAAGATGTTGGGACTCACATTGTGATCTGCTGTGCAGTAGGCAATCCGTGCCACCTGGAACGTGTCCATGTGCACAGTAGCTTCACCCTTGAGGTCTTGGTGGTGGAGTCGTACCTGGAAGGGACGGATTTCAAGGATGGCGTTAGAGGGGAACACATCGGCACGTGCCAGGGTGTGGTTCTTCCACAATTCAATCACTAGCTGCTCTGTGCAACCTGATGAGAACTGGACGCCTGTCGCAGAGATTTTCCCCAGATAAGTTACCTAAAGATAAAAACAAAAATATAAATCAATAACTGAAAAAATAAAAAAGCAAAAAGCCTAAAAGATTAAATATATATTTAAACAGGTTATGCTACATTGCAAATGTTGAGTCGCACACACTGCACAGCAACCCAGGTTCGAGCTGGGATTAACCCTTCTTTTAACCCAGGTCAGAATGCCATGTTGCTGGAACTGGGAAATTCAAAAAGGCAGCTTCACATAGCACAGCAACAACCCAACCCAGGTTATTTTCGCAACGTGAAAGGGGGTATAAACGGAAATCCAATTACAAATAGGAGGTTCTATCTCACTGCATAAAACAGCTGACTGACTGCAGATATGCAGTGTTGAAGAGGATTTCTAATAGAACAATTTTCATCATCAATCCTCATCCACTGCACAAGGCAAAGGAGTGGTCTGGATGCATACATTATGGTTATGCCCCAGTTTGTTCTGATTACCATGCATTTATTTTTAGAAGTTCTCTCCTGTAGCAGGTTCAGTTAAGTAGTAGACATTGGGGTCGATCCTATTAGCTCCAAAGGGTGGTTTAAACACTGGCAACGGCACCCAAATTAAGCCGATCTCGCACCCTTCGATGGGATGAATTCACTTAAAATTGCTTGCAACCCTATGAAGGGGTGAGAGCTTTATGTGTGCCCGATGCCGTGATGATTCACAATCATGAATAGGATCTACTACATTGCTTCTTTTTAAATATAGATCATTCTAAACCAGTTCTCAAACTGTGCGTTCTGACCCCAAACTGGGTCCAACCCATCTCAGCATGGGGTCGCACTCCATGTGGCTGATCTTAGTCAGTTATCCAATTAGTCTAAAAAAGGAGTTGAATGGTCTTTTACTTCAGACTCCTCACATCTTTGGCATAGGAAGCCTGCCTGATATCTCCTCAGACCTCTGTCATCGTCTGCCTCCCCCATGAAAAAAAAAAAGGAAGACAAAAGCAGGGCAATAGTGTAAGAAATTATAGGATTGCATTAGTGGTCACTTCACTTCTTTCTCGTTCCCTACGCAATGCTGCTGTGCATGTGCGGTCGGTCTGCTGACCTTACTGCAGTAACTTACTGGTGGTACTACAATTCTTATTATACAATGGGTCCCAGAGCAAAATAGTTAGAGAACCCCTGTTCTAAACAATGAAATCAAATATGGATGTAGTTCCGCCTGACTTCGGTGGCCATGCAGGATGACGGCTGAACTTTTTTGAAAAAGGGGCAATCTAGAAAGTGAAAATCATGGTTTGCACCAAGAGATTATCCTTAAAAGAAAAAAAAAAAAAAAGTCATCCATGGCATCCAGCTCGGCCGGCGAACTTGGGGGCATTGCATAAGGCCCATGGTTTTAAAAAAAATGCATTCAAAAAGCAAATGATATGCTCAATAGGATTTACTTCACCCATGTATGGCTGCCTGAGGGCCACATGTAGGAGTGAGATACTTAAGTCATACTTGCAACTACAAACTGCAGCACAAATAATCCAATGTACAATAACGCATATAAATTAGGCATCATAGCTTCTACTGGGCTACAATCTGTCAGACAGACTAGTCACTTTATAGACGAATGTCCCTGAGTAAAAATGGGTATACTTTCCACACAGAACACAGATTAATTATCCTATAGTGGATACAACAGACTGAAAGAAGACTATAGAAAAAAACAACACATCTTTATGAGCCAAGAGTGCTCACTGCCCCGCACAGCTCCCAGGTCCTACGTTAACAAGTAGTGACAGTCCTGGAAGTTTCAGCCTGGTCACAAAGCCGCATTCTGCTCCGTTCCATGGAGACAGGAAAAGAAGCTGACAGGACCGGTATAGGTTTAGATCTGCCAACACAGACATGTTCAGCTGTGAGAGAAATGCACAAACCGCTCTCCATTCAGCCCATAGTAGGCAGAGTTGGCATGCAGCAGGGGAATGACTATTTAAATTCCTCTGGTTTGCTCCTGCTGGCACAAGCAGAATGGCAGCGATACATTGAATCTCTCACTTCCAGACAACACAGAATGTTGCAGAGAGACGGCGGCTTAAATTGGAGCCATCACCTACACAATGTAGAAAGCTATTTGGGGGACTGAACCAAAGTTTAAGGAAACGCAGCCAATGCATCCTCCTTGGAAGCAAGGGACTAAAACATGAGGCACTGTTGAAGTAATGGATGAATAGAGTGGCCGTCTCCATTCTATGTACAGTATGTGATGGGCACACAATGCATGTAGCGGAAGACTCCACAGGTTCCACCAATTCCAATTAGGTATATCAACTTTAAATACATAAGGCCAATGGGAATTCCCATGCACATTAATCACACACCAATTGATCTTGTTGGTATGTGGTGATCACATTGCCTAACCTGGGTGACCTAAAGGGTACATGTGAGTTTAAATGCACATTTTTATAAATCAGGTAAGAAAATTAACCTATAATGTAAATAAAGTTACTGCTGGCGAGGAAATTGAAGTATAGCAGTAGTGTTCCCTCCAGCACCATTCAAAACCCATGCAGTAACTCTTTGATGCTAGGTGTGTCATTTTCGGCTGTGGTGCTGCTAGCCCAGTCTGGTCTGTGTCGCAGCACTGAGATACAGACCAGTCTGTGCTAGGATCACCCTAGGGTGCTAGAACGAGCACATTATGTTAGCCAAACAACTGAAACCTGACCCATTGCATGTTTCTGGTGTATCCCAGTAATGACAGTGGTAAAGCAGACAAATAAGGCCCTAAGTTAAAATCTAGGAGCCAGGATGAAAAGTGTAGGAGCCAGACACATAAGTGCCGCTTACCTACATTCTCGTTGCTATGGGTACAGTATCTTGCTCGATGCCAGGGCTTGCATGCTCTTTGCCACAGGGCATTACCACTCCTTCTCTTCCCTCCCCCCCCCCCCCCCCCCCCACCACCATTACTGTGCACGGCAACAGCAGTGGACAGCCCACTCGGCTGTATCAGGGCAGGACCGCAGCTATTTCAAAACTTGAGGCAGCTTGCAGGGTCAATCGGAGCTCATGGTCTGACAGCCAATCAAGCTACCAATGCCGCCCCTGATTGCCACAGAATTTGCAAATATGTAAAACTGATTATTTTAAATGTGACAGAAAAACCAACATAAAATAAACAAAATTGGTGCAGTTTTAGGAATTATGGCTGCAGATGTCTCTGCTGAAGCTTAAAATTGGATATGGAAGCAGCAGCTCCCATTACATTCAGAAGTCATAGGATTCAGAATTGAACTCAGCCTGTTGATGTTCTGCCCTTTGAAAGAAGTTACAGTCAGACATTAGGTCAGTTTCCACTACGCCTCTGTTTCCCTGCTAATACTTTCAAAAATTTGAGGACAAACAAACTTCATTAACCCTATAACACCAAATAGAGAGCCACCATCAAGTACTGGCTAATTCTGGCAAGGAAACTGTTAAAAAGCGGAGCATTCATCTGTGTTAGAAGATACAACCGCAGAGCTCTGCGCAGGACAAAAAACCCAAACATCTGGCAGGAGCTCCTGTGGAGCCAAAATATTGGATCCAGTTCTACATTCCAAAACTAGACGTACTCAAATGCACTCAGCTGTTAACCCAGCATTTGCCACACCACTATCACCACTAGGCATCTCCATACTGACAGCGTGGTTCGCCTGAAGAGGATTATGAACTGGACATTAATTTGCAGCCTGGGGAGATGACGTAGCTAATCAGAACATTCGGTTGATGTCATTAAATGACACAGCTGCCTCTACAGACATGTAAGTGCACATACCACTACACTTCCTGCTGGGTTAGGAGTTTCTCCCAATGCAGAAAGGGTGTGTTTTTCTTCATGTAACGGCCCTTATCAATCCTTGGACAGCAGACCCAGGTATAAAGAACACAGGCGCAGATGTACTAAGCTTTGATGTGTGATAAAGTGGAGACACAAAACCCACCAATCAACTCCTGTCGTTTTTAAAAAAAAACACAGCAGGACCTGATTGGCCAGTATCTTCCCTATAGTTACTGCACATTGGATAATTCTGCAGCTCTGTCTGGATCACTTTCCATGTGGGTGGTCACATTTCATAGGGAACCGTTGGAGGATTTCTGAAAGGACAGCAACAGGCTTCCAAATAAGAACGGAGACACATTCCCTACAGGGCAGTATAAGGCCAATTGTACAATTACTGCAGAGGATAATAAAGAGTGTTGTGGTCAGCTTATCGACTTGTTGTACGGACACGAATGCTGAAGCCGCCATCTTTGTGGCTAGATCCAAAATTCAGCCAATCAATTCACCAGGAATTAATGACATCACTCTCCGTGTGGGCCTCTATGAAGTTAAGTGTTCCTAAGGAATTCAAAACTAAGACTCATCCATGAAAATAGGATGAACCAAACCGGCTATGGCCTCGTTATCCAAGCCAGTCACAAGGGTCTGTTCCTGCTGCAGCAGCTTGTTTTCAAAAATCAGGCCAAAAGGAACAGAGGAGATTTCTAATGCAAAACACTCAAATTCTCAGAACAGGTTATGGCAGCACTGGTCATGTCTCTTGGCTCTCATTTATACTGAGAAACGAAACACAAGCGTGCAAGAAACCACACTGTACTGGAATGTGCGTAGTGCAAATCTAAAGGGGCACACACACACGGGGCAATTTCAGGGCATTTGCTAAACGATCTGACTTAAATTTGACTAGATCGCTTTCAAAATGACCCTACATGACTGTGTGTGTAGGGGCCGTAGCGATAGTGCTGCGCGGCCCCACGCATCTATCACCTGGTGCTTAAGATTAGGCATGCTGGACAAATCTAGTCAGATCACCAATCAGGACCAGTGTTCTCACCGGATAACACTGGCCCTGACAGATCGCTCAGCACACAGTGCTGTGTAGCCCTGATCACTCAGCAAAATCTCCTGTGTAGGCCCCTTTAGTGATCTGAGCCCCTTGCTGCACACATTGCTCAGCACACATCTTTGGGTGCACCGCAGTATGCTAAGCGATCACACTTAATCCCGTCGCTCAGCACAGAGGTCGGGTCGCCACATGTGCACAGGGATTTAGAGTCGTGGGTGGTCTTTACGGTTAATGACCAACACGTCGTTCTGTAACTGCAGTAGCCAATTAGGTACAGACACCAGTACCAGCATAGTACACCATTCACATCTATCTAATCGGAATGATCTGAGTAGGAACAGGGGCAGGAATAGCAGGGACAGAGGAAGACGGCTGCAGGCAGCAGGAATGCGTCTCCTGGCTGCTGCTCACATAAACATAATCCAAACCAGGACATCAATGTAACAACTCCTGTGAGGAGATATGGCCAGCAAATGTGCAACATGATCTGTAGTACAGATAAACAGGTATTTAAAAATACACAACTATATAAACGCTGTATTTGTAGACCTAACTATTGTAACAAACTTTATCGTCATATTTAATTACATGGCTCTCTAAGTAATGGCGCGGGACATATGCTGAGAAATGTTTGTGCTACAATTTAAAACCTGCAGGTTTTGGGTGTGGTACGGGACTCTGACAGTCGGGATCCCCAAAGTCATTATCCCGACTGGCCAGCATGGCGAGCGCAAAAAAAGCCCCTTGCGGGCACGCTGCGCTCGCCACGCTGGCCACCTATTCTATTCTCCCTCTATGGGGGTCGTGGACCGCCACGAGGGAAAGCGGGTGGTCGTCGGGCACCCGGCTGTCGGCGCTTTGACAGTCGGGATCCCGACTGTCGGGAACCCGTCCGGCACCCCAGCACATACTTTTGTGCTATGCGATGTGCAGCACTGCTTCGTAAAGCAGGATCGCTCAGTGTATGGGCACCTTTAGGTCATTGTACTATGAATGCTTTTCCCTCTAACTTGCCAGGCTGCAACATGTGCAGATTTAAAACTGGCTTCCATTGCATGTTGTAGGACACCTCCCAGTACATTATATCTGCAACAGCTGATCACAGGTGTCACTGGAGACCTGCCTTGGCACAGAGGATTATTCCGAGGATGTGGCGCCTTTTGTAATGACTAAGGGCTTTTAGCGCTCAACCCGGGCATGGCTGTTGTGACACCTAGTCAGTGCAGTGCAGAGGAAATATGAGACATCCGAAAAGAGCTGCCCTTTGTGAAGCCGCCAGGTGAGAGGGTCTCCTTCCCCTACTATGCCCGAGACCCTCCTGCTGCTGACGGCTGCAGCAACTCCCAGGCTCCTCCCTGCACCCGGAAGGTGATCTTGCCGTTGCTAGAGAGAAGGTGGTAACTGGGGCTAGGGAGCACACCAGGAGGCTAACTGGCAGGGGGTGAGAGGGAGGGGCTGGAGCCTGCAGTGCGGGGTGGCCATATGAGGAAAGGAGCCCAGAGGGTTTTATAGGGAACGCACGATAAAAAAAAAAAAAAAAAAAGGAAGAAGCAGCTGCATTTGATACATCTTGCCATTGGTCAGGATTAATGGTGCCCTAAATCACTTTGGTGGTATGCCCGGAGCCTGCAATATGCAGCCGAAGGGGAACCCCAGGGTGCAGAGTCGGCTGGCGGTAAGCGGGGGGAGTGTCGGTTGGTCGCACACCTAATTTATCCAGTGTTTTTTTTTTTTTCATTTTTCTTCTTGTCCTGCCCTGGTGGGATTTTCCAAAAAAAATCCACCACCCAAGGGGTTAATACAGGCAGGTACTTATACTACATGCCAAACCATCAGGGAAGCCCACGATTAGCTCCATATTTGTTCTGCAGCAGGAAAATGACACCCGAACATACAGCCAATGTCATTAAAAATTAATAAACCATCTAAAAGCATAAAGAACAAGAAGTCCTGGAAGTAATGACATGGCCCCCACAGAGCCCTTATCCCAACATCAAGTCTGTCTGGGATTACATGAAGAGACAGAAGGAATTGAGCAAGCTTACATATACAGAAGATGTGGTTAGTTCTCCATGTGTGGAACCACCTCCCTGCTGACTTCCTTCAAAAACTGTGTGCAAGTGTACAGAGAAGAACAGATGCTGGTTTGAAGGTAAAAGGTGGTCACACCAAATATTTATATGATTTAGGATTTCTCGGTGCATTCCCTTCGCATTTTAATTGCTGCAATGGACATTGCAGCATTTATTTCCCCATATCTGCATAAACCTTTTGCACGGTACTGTGTAATATATTTTAAATTTTACACACAATATATATTTACATTATACAGCGCAGCAAGTTCCATTGCACTAAACAATTGGAAATAGGGATAAAACAAACTGGGTAGTTTTCAGCAGTCAAAATGGTAGGAGGCTCCTGCTTGCAAGCTTTAAAAGGACCCCCATGCAATAGTCAGATTTGGCCTGTTTTCGTCAGATTCAGATGGATATGACAGACCAAATTGAAGAAAAAAGGAAAAATCTGAGCTCCTTCAGATCAGATGTGTGGCCGAGACTCAGATCCATCCGACAGAAAAATCTTTGGTGCTGCACCAAATATCCATCTGATCTGAAGCGGTGAGAGATCCATCATTAGTGGCGCACGCAGGGGGGGTTTCTGAGTACCCAGAAAGCCCCCCAGGAGTCTAAGGGCCCTAGGCTTAAACCTGAGGGTCCCCTATTTCCATGGGTACAAGAATATAAAAAAAAAACACGCCCTTTGGAACCGGAGATATCGGACTTCAAAGCAGTGGTCCCCATCCAAGCCTGTTGATTGCTGTTCCCAGTCAGATATTTCAGGTTCTGTCTGACACAGTTTTTCTGAGGGTATCCAAAAGCTGGGACTCTCCCCCTTTGATGGACACTAGTAGCTTGTCTCTACTTTTCCCAGAACCAGAGATATCAGCCTTCCAGCAGTTGGTTACTGCTCCAGCTCCACACACCTGGTATGTCGTTTTATATTCTCATTGGCAGATTGCTCTGCCTCCTGAACTCTGATCCCCTAGTCCCCAATACCATTTGGTAGGTGGGATTCTCTAGTTTTTAATTCCATTAAATCTAAGAAATCTATTTCTGGGAACGGGAGATATCTGCAGTCAAGCAAGCTGTCCTCCCACCATAAAATTATGAATAATAATCCCACTCCACTATACACCCCTCCTCTGCGTATTAAACATCCTCTGCCACCCTGGAAGTTATGTATCAGGGCCCCTTCATTCAGCCCAATGCCCCCTTCTCCCACCCCATCTCCCACCATCTGTGCAGTAAAGGGGTAATTAGTGAAAATTACTGATCCAGGCCCTACATGCTGAGCGGTTGATATAATACCCCCTACCACCTGCGAGACATCAAAGCTTCCCCCACCCCTACTGCTGGAGGATCGGTAGGTGCCCCAATACATTGCTATGCCCAGGGGTCATACACTGCTGTTGATTCCCCTGTGTATTTTATTATTAATATACATTTGGTCTATCTATAATACTTTAACTGACCCGGCATATACTGGGTCACCTAAGTGTCCATCTCCGTGCTTTGCTCCGCCCCTCTGGAAACCCCCTTCTCAAAATCCTGCGTTTTCCCCTGATCATAGATCTGAACAGATGTATCGGACTTGAATAAAGTGAAAAATTAGCCCAGGGTCAGATCAGATATCTGGGAGAGTTCAAGGGAAATATGAAGAGATTTGTAGCTTCAGATATGTCTATAGGGAAATATACACTGATCCCCAGTGGTCCACAAGACTGCAAAGGTTCATAGTGGGCCGAATGATATGGTGACCCAGCAATGCTGGCCTGGGATCTATATCCATATAGATTGTAAGCTTGCAGCAGGGCCCTCCTACCTCCAAGTCTGTCTGTTGTTACTCAGTTTGTTTTATCACTGTCTACTATTGTAAAGCGCAACGGAATCTGCTGCGCTATATAAGAAACTGTAAGTAAGTAAAGTAAGTAAAAGGTGATCGAACAACACTTGTAGCTGGTGTAGGAGATACTTGTACGTCTTAGTAGAAGTTACAAAAAATGCTTCAAACTAGCAGTTTTTATAACATTTTCCATGCCTGCTAATGAGCCTTTGATGTGTCTGCAGGCCTGTATATAATTTATGGAATGTACTTTGCATGCCATATGGTCTTCAAAGCAAGTAATGATGTTATTAACTACAACAGGCTGCTGTCTGTAGGTACGCGCACACTCACACCCATCATAGTAGGCCTGCGCTCGGACAAGACCAGAGGGCATTTCCTGATCACAAGCACTTGTACTGGGTCAGGAACATATGTTTGGCATCTCAAATCTTTACGATGCTGGGTTGGGAGAATATGGTTATTAAAGCGGTTATCCTGTCATTATGTACTCAGTGGATGGAAAGAAGAAAAGGAACTGTACCCTGAAATAAGAAACCTGCCAGGGTTCAATCAACCTCCCTGGGACAGAGAAAAGGGTCAGGGAAAGTTTTGAAGGTAATTCCTGGTGATAATATGCAATAAGAGCAGTTTATTTTCATGTACTCCCTAAGGGGTAGCGCTAAACTCCTACCAACACTCTGTATTGTTTCAGTGAGGCCGTCTCTAAAGCTGAACTAATTATTCAGGAGAATTTACTTTACCGATATAATGGAGTCTTGTGAAACCTCAGACACTTGCAGCTCATGCCTGAGATTATCACCAATTCCTACTGAATTTATCGTCTAAAAAAAAAAAAAAAAAAAGTCAGTAAAACGAAGTGAAGTTAGGCAATAAGCCCGGCCTTTTGTCCTTCCTTCTTTACCATTTTACACACACACACACACACACACACACACACGTTAAAAGCCCATGAAACCGACGTCTACGGTACAGACAATCGGAGAACACTGGCCCCGACAGATCGCGTTGCACACAGCTGTATGCGGAGAGATCTAGCATCGTCCAGCACAGTCGCCATGTGTGTAGTCCCCTTTCTCATTGTGTCAACACCATTTTACTCAATAAACAGTCTGTCATATTAAACTAATTATTAACATTCTGTATTTGTGTTCTATGTCAGACAGCCTTTATGGCCACATTAGATACTGTACAGCTGATGAGATCATGTTGCAAATACAGTTAGTAGACAGAGTAAATGAAGACTTCCTAAAAAGGTCAACTAAACTGCTGGCGGAAATGGTTGCCAGTGAGGGATTTAAGTTCTTTTTTAGAGACTAGTTCAGTGATTTTCAACCTTTTTACCTCGCGGCACACCAAACAAGATTACACTGGTCCTCACAGGTAGCAAAAATAAAATACATTTGCCCTTTACGACCAGTAAATAAAAGTTGAACTAGTGGTGGCTGTAATAAACTGTTGTGGGCATCTTTAGATCTGGGGGCACACTTAAGACCAGCACAAGGCACGTGTGACACGGCACAGTAGCTGAAAAATGCTGGACTAGTTGGTTGACTTTTGATGAACCCATTCACAACCACACATAATGCATACTTGGGAGGTTTGTTGCAACATTGCATAATAAAACCATTTTATGACTTCAGTAAGCAATATTACAGAACACGGTATAAACAAGAAAGGATTTCTAAGAAATCGTAACTACACGATGCATCACACATCAGCCTTGTTTACCGGAAGCATTTATCATTTGGCTTTTCTGGCATGACCACAATGGTGTGCGGAGAGCCTGCTCATGTCTACATCCAATACTAATGGCAATTACAGAGCAGAACATAGCTCACGTGTTTATTTACAGGACTCCAGCAGTGATGTGGTTTTCATAGCAGTAAACAAGTACTTCCTTCCTACAGTTATTTACGAATGGATATGGGGGTTCAAGTCACCCAAATATTTACAAGACCGCTGAGGCACGAGATATAGAATGTCTGAGCAATGTCGCAAGTTCCAGTAAACTGAGAGGCTGTAAAAAACTGTTAGATTTACAAAATGCCTGGCATACTAAAGCTGGGTTCTCGCTGCAGCGGCGGGCATAGGCTTAGCTTGGGCGACGTTCAGATGGTACTTGTATACGCTTAATCCAAAAACATACAGTTGGGCAATTGGCTCCCAATGAAGGTGAACCCTAGAATGAGTGTGTGTGTACCATTATGGGACACACACACACACACACACACTTCAGCCCCTTTTCTAAGTGTTCTGACTAGACCACTTAGAAATGGAGCACAGCTCGTTCAGTGTGTATGCCTCCAGGTGACAGCGATGTGCAGCCCCGCGTGTGACTAGATCTGAATGCACACAGTCAAAATTTAGTCAGTCATCGCCAGTGTTCTCTCAATAGAGAACCCTGGCCAGCAAGAATCACTCAGCACACATCGCGGGTACATGCTTTATATAGAGGATTAGTGAATACATACTGTACATGGGATCTGCAGATTCTAGTGGACGGATATAGGTTAAAAAAAAAAAACCCTAGGAAACAGGATGTAACAATAATGGACATGCTAAACAGTCCTGTACAGCAGATCACAACAAGGATAGATATGGGACGCTTACCTAATGTACAGTATGTAAGAGTTATGCAAAATTAGAGTTGGAGTTTCCTTTAGACCTTTTCTACACATGGAGTACATAGGAAAGTGAGAACATACTGGCTCGCCCATTTGCTTGTTCATGCACGGTACACATAGGAAACTTCTGCCTAATTATGGCAGAAACATTATGGAGGTCAAATGCACCTTTATATGAAAACACAGTTTATACGTTCTGTTATCTGTCAACATAAAACACCATAAAGCATTGCAGGCAATGTTGGTGCCTCCTGCAAGGTGTAGGTGTATACATTCTGTATGGTGTTGCTCAGCAGTGGCTGAGCCAGTGTAAGCAATGATCTCTGATGTAGAATTGGGCTTGTGTGTACGTATAGGCCTTGGTAGTTATCTCCAAACTGCAGCCTTTCCATCGTTCTGTGATCATTTTGTAGAGGGCTGGATGTGTTTGCGGCAGCTGTGAGTTGCTACGTTCCACCTCCTCCGCATTATTTATGCCCTGGTTCTACAATCATTTCAGGTACCTTTGATGTTTATTACAGATTCTACAGCCAGCAGGTAATGACAGTTCTACCATGATTACATTGTGAGAGGATATTGGTGCATTATAAATGAGTGTAATTACATGCTGCTATTCTCATGTACAGGACTTAAGTAGTCCTTGGATAAACTCCACTGCAGATACCTATGTATTTATACCATCAAGTATGAATAAGCTTGTGTTCCTGGGTGAATATTAGTTACTGAAAACTGGATAACATTGCAAGAATGCCACATACAGAATCAAGTCTTGAACACAGGTCTACAACTGCGCAACCATTTTGAAAGGATGCATTACTTAAGAGGTAGACACTTCCGCTGCTGAGAAACTACACATCCCAGCATGCCCTGTCACAATTCGGCTGTTTAGGAATTCTGGGAGATGTAGGTTCACAGGTGGTTTACCCCTGATACAGTAAAAACAACGACAAACCCCAATATCATGCCTGTGTATGTGACCAGTTTGGAAAGAATGCAAATATTGTCTTTGTACTATGCCAAATACTTTATTATTATCTCTATTTTAAGCATATAGTAAAGTAGAAGCAACTTATGATACATTACTGTGCATGATGGAACCAGAGCAGGTCACAGTATATTGTCCAATAATACACCGCAGGGCTATTCAGTGAGAAGGATATGTAATTATTAAACTTGTGGTTAACATAAAATACTTACCTAAAAGATATAAGATCACACACACACACACACACACACACACACACACAATTTGGCCTGGACAATGCATGATTAAAAAGGTTGCAAAAGTTTTATAGATTAAAAACGTTGCAAGGACTACAGGAACAAATAATTACTGTACACTGTAAGTGTATCTGTGTTCTACACATAGTGAAGGCAGACCTTGCTCTTCAGGTGCAGCATTATGCACTGGCAGCCGCTGATGTAGGGCAATGACTGCAATCCCACAAATACAGCTGTCTATGGGCCTGATTCATATATTTGTAAGTACAGCAAAAAAGAGCACGTAACTGTCTGGAACAAGTACATTTCTATTCTGTGCAGGGCAAATACCGACTGCTGTTGCATGTAGATAGACTGCAGATTTATTTTTACACCGCAATTTAGATGTCCGTTTCACCCATACGTATCGAAGTCTCACTGCACATGTTACATCTGCCCCTCCTGCCCTGCAGCATGGTTTTGCCCAGTTGTGCTGGTACAGACATGTGCAGTACTGTAGGGTGGTCGAGGCCAGGGAACTTTACCTTTTACCCCAAAATATATTTAGATACCCCAATGCTACCCCCTTGATTTGAAAGGAAGGAAATCATATAATTGTAATACACACTGTACCCCCAGAAATTGAGGATATATCCTGCTAGTGCAGTACACAGCCTGGCAACCATTGATGATTGTGACATCCAGGCAACTATTAGTGTCCGTATTTCAAGATGATCTAGTAACAGTCTGTGCAAAAAAAGGGTTTCCCCTAGACTAGAGATGGGTGTACCTTGACAGGAGCCAGGCAAATAAACTAGGTGCTGCAGCAGCAGTACAGAGTGCGCGCTGCTGAGATGGCACAGCACCTAGTCCACTCTACTGAAGAAGCGGGCGGAATTGGAGGCGGGGCCCAGGGAATCACGCAGAGAAGCATGTTAGGTACTTGTGGACTTTCACGGCTCCCATCGCATGCCATATATAGTGGCATGCGATTTTTGCAGTTTTAACCCTTTTTTTCCCCAAAATCGCATGCGATTAACAGAAAAGCATCCAAATGCATTGAAATTAGTATCAAACTTGTTCAATGGCCCCCAAATGTCATTTTTGAGGCTGTACCACCCCCACTATCAACACTATCCCGAAGCGTGGCGAGCGCAGCCAGGGGCGTCGGTATGCGTCCTACGACCTTTTCATACCCCCACTATCCACATCAGCGTGGAGTTGAGAATAGAAAGTGTGGCGAGCGCAGCGAGCCCGAAGCGTGGTGAGCTCAGCGAGCCCCGCGGACACCTGTGAAGCCCGCGAGGGGACGCGTATACCTGTGAAGGTATCCGTGTCCGCTCGCCACGCTTTGGGCTCGCTGCGCTCCTCACACTTTCTATTCTCAACTCCACGCCGACATGAATAGTGGGGGTATGAAAAGGTCGTAGGACGCGTACCGCCACCCCTCGCGGCCACGCTTCGGGTTCGCGTTGATAGTGGGGGTGGTACAGCTTCAAAAATGACATTTGGGGGCCATTGAACATGTCTGATACTAATTTCAATACATTTGGATGCATTTCTGTAAAAAACGCATGCGATGCGATTTTTTCCTGTGCGATGCCCATCGTGGGAGCCGTGATACTCCACAAGTACCGCATGTTATACACTGCATCAGGTCCATGTACACTTCAGTACTGTAACACACAGCTGGGCATGCATACAGAATATATATAGAGATTCTAAATGCAATGAATGACACTGGGGGTTAATGGGGGTGCCGGACGCGCTCCCGACAATCATTTATCCGACATCGGGATCCCGACTGTCACCCGTTATTCTCCCTCGTGGGGGTCCTCAACCCCCATAGAGGGAGAATAGGTGGCGAGTGTAGCGAGCCACCGTGCCCGCTGTGTGGCGAGCCTGCAAGGGGCTTTGTTGTGCTCACCATGCTGTCTGAGTCCAGGCAGTCGGGATCCCGACATCGGGCTAATGACTGTCAGGATCCCGACTGTCGGTACCCTATACCACACCGGCTAATGGACGGTCACGACACTGAGACACAGCCGGGCATGCATATAAATTCATATGCATGCCCAGCTTAGCCTCAGCAGCGCGACTGACTGAGGCTGTGTTAACACTTTGCAAATGTGATGGACTGTATTACCCAGTAATAAACTGCTCAGTACTTACGCTGCATGCATATAAAAGGTGGAAACACCTTTGCCACTGATCTGATAATAGAACTTCTACACCAATGTACACAGAACCCTAGCTGCCACACACACACACACACAGTGGCCAAACATGTATTCTTTTTATTCTGGCAATTAAAATACCTTGCAACAGCATTCATCTAGAGAGACAGAAAGTGGTGACACCACCAGGCCTATCCTAAACCAAAATAGAGGAAGAGGAAGAAGAAGAATCATCTGAAGGACAAACGGATTTGCAGAAATAAAACCTACTGACACCGGACAAAATGTGATAACTTCTCTACCACGCCCTTCTGCGTTATGTAATGACTACTCCCGCACCAACCCGGCACACAACTGAGCATTTTACCATTTAACAATCGGTTTGGATTTAATCACATACAAATTTCTCAGAATATTCATCTGGACATATGAACTATAGATTGTAAGCTTGCAAGCAGGGCCCTCTTACCTCTATGTCCGTTTGTATCTACCCAGTTTGTTGAAAACTTACATGTGTGTTCTATTAAGGTCATGGTGTATTAATATAAAGCTATATGCAGATATGTGCCAATGTCAAAACCTACAGCTGTTATCTCCTGTTATTCAATGTTCCCTGCAATATTTAGGATCTCCCCCCAATAGTGAACTACCAGAATCCCTGCATCTTAAAAATGAACTAGTCAACTGTTTGTGGCATCATTTCTGCCGATTCAGCAGTGTGCCCAATTCTTTACCAGTTTGCATTTGGACGGGACAAGAACCTATTATACCCATTACCATCTGCATAACAAATACACACACACACACACACACACACACACACACACTTAGGAAGCATTTTTACCCCATGCAGACCAGCCTTCCAGTCTGTAACCTCATTGTAGAACATCGCACACGGACAGAATTAAGGCTGGCAATGGAATCCCCATATCTTGGCATAGGAATCTAGGCATTGACAGGACAATTACAAGTTGCCCGTCTGCATTTGAAGAATTCTAGTTTGTTGGATGCCGTGACAGAAATAGAAACAAAACATGAAGATTAGTATTAAGAAGCTCGGGTATAAGAGGAGAGCTGTAAGAAAAAGCCCAACTATATAAGTAGCAGCTACTTGTTCTTAGCGTCTTGATCAAGTGCTTCCTAGCATATGACTAAATCCTGTATTAACATAACCGTACCTTGCATCCGGCTTGCGCTCGCGGCTTTATGAGTGGAGTTGCGGAACAAAGTTCAATCGCTTCTGGCCCGTGGAAGATCACTGCTGGGATTGGCTCTTTACGGAGGGTTAACACGTTCAGCTTGGATTTGATCATGGTCTGGAAGTGCTGTGGGGAGAATAAGACGTGTTTACCACAAGGGTGGGCGGATTACCAGCAAACAACTAAGCAAAGGAAGCAGTTTTACAAGCTTCTTAATTAAACAATAGTCCCCTTCAAGCAGACTTACTGCTCATTTGCCATCATGGGACAAATCAATACACAGAAACAATAAACAGAAACCATGAAGCTTATGTAGTTTTCCTTACGTGAGCAGGGTGACCCATGTGTATTGCACAAACCGTTTCCGACAATACAAACAGGGTTCTATGACCTCTTAACTAAAGCACAGATTTGCACTATGTAGCAATAGAGGGAATGGCTTTAACCTCCTACTTCCCAGAGACTGTATTGGAACACATGGATTATACAGACATCATTCAGGAAGTGACCTGTATACAGTGACGGACTCCTCTTGTGCAGAGAGTATGACCAACCCATGGTCGACATGCATTGGGTTGACCACTGAAGGACGACATGGCTTAGGTGGACAACTGAAATAGGTTGACACAAGCATTAGATTGACAGTCAAAGGGTCGACATGGATTTGATTTTTATTGTCATTAATGTCGACATGGATATCCGCTCGCCATGCTTCGGGCATGGCGCCTTGCTGCACTCGGCACACTATTCTATTCTCCCTCCATGCTCTAGTGCAGGGATAGGGAACAGTCAACCCTCCAGCTGTTGAACTGTACTGTCTGCCTTGCTACAGCTTTGCTGTTTGGCAATACTAAAACTGTTGCAGGGCATGCTGGGATGTGTAGTTCAACAGCAGGAGGGCCGAGGGTTCCCCATTCCTGCTCTAGTGGATGGTAGGGCATGAAGTTCTGCCTGTCTGCACAAAAAAAAAACAAAAAAAAAACCCACGTTGACCTAGCCATTGTCAACCTTCCATCCATGTCGACTGTAAACCTGTGCAAGTGCCTAACGTGTCTGTAGAACCGCTTCTGTAAGGGACAACTCTCCCGCCCCACCCCTTACTTTGAAGTCCTAGGATCCTCCATGTTTATATGTTCTAGTTCCTAGAATTTAGCAGAACAGATGTATCAATCCTATAGCATGGTAAAAATAATTCTATCCCTCATCGCTGCAGACATTCTATATAGGGTACCGGCCATCTGCTAGTGATAACAACAAAGTAGCACGCAACTGTACAGCCAAGGTGCGGTTCATTACTGTTCTCATCTATTACAAGCTTCTGGTTCTAAAGAAAGTCTTAAAAATGTTATATGTCCAATTGCTGAGATGGAATTGAACATTTTGAAACGCTGACAGTGTATGACTACACAACCCTCTACCTGCTCTACACGGATCTGTAAGCCAATCACATTTCAGATGAATCTTTACTGCAGAGCTCTGCCTAGCATGAATTATTGCGAAAGATCCACTTTGTGCCCCTTCCATGTGGGACGCTGGGACTAATTAATGTTTGCACACAAATGCGTTTCCCATTTTCTAGGCTGCAGAGAAGCTAATGTTAGCAAGTGAAGCTGCTCCCTAGGATTCAAAATAGACTAATTGCAGCTCATTCGCAATTGTAGAGAACATCAAAGCTAAGGGTTGGCCTATGGCTACGCAGACTGGGCACAGTAGTACTGACTCATGGCCAGATTTATCAAGCTTCAAAAAGTGATAAAAATGGAGAGTGATAACAACCAGCCAATCAGCTCCTACATGTCACTTTTCAAACCCAGCCCGTGACATGGCAGGTACGAGCTGATTGGCTGGCTCGATCATTCTCCATTTGTTGAAGCTTGATACACTCGGCTCTTAGGTTCAGGTACAATCACGCAGCGGTCAGATGAAATCTGCCATTACATGCTTTTAATTTTCCCATACACTCCACTTAAACACCTGTTTTTTGCCAGTTTGGTCAGACACGCAAAAAAGAATTCATTTCTCAATGGGGTTTTTTTGCCTTGCGATATATGATGACTGTCTAATGGAATGCTCGGTGCAAAGGACAGGGATTTCTTCTGTAGCCAACACACAATGCGGGAAAAAAAAAAAAAAAAAATCGAAATCTTCTAACCCCTTCATTACACTACTACAAAGTCCCTATTTATTAAATTGTAGCCTAATATTTTAAATGATTGCCAATGAATCTCTCCTACATCCCAGTGCAATTATCACATTAGAACTGTGCTTTCATGAAGGTGATTCAGGTTTGCTGAGGAACGGGAACCTCATTACAGACAACTTCATGTCTGGCCAATAAAAAGAATTATAGGCACACACACACAATATTAAAAAAAAAAAAAAAAAAACACGACAGGAGTCCACCTGGAGCCTGGACAAGATTCCAAATGAGAAAGGAAGTACCCCATCAGTAGTTATGATGATAATATAGACAGTGCTTCCTGCTCCAACTTTTAGTATTCAAAAATGGATTTTGCAGAAATCCAAATAGATTTACACTCAGTTTATAACCATTAGCAGGATCATTGGAAACTATAACCTATGCACACTATAATGGCAGTGAACACTAGACTGTCAGAGATATCAATTCTAGTAATAGCTAATAATCAAAGGCTACATTTGGCATTTTAAAATTGCCCAGATAGCTTTATGGGGTGTTCAATCCTGGCCGATATTTCTGACAGTCGGAAATATCGTCCATCAGTATTCCATCCAGGCAGTCTTCAAACTTAAAAGAAATAAAAAAAGTTGAGTCTGTATTGTGGAAACAGCCACTAGATTGACAAATACGTAGCAGTTTTCGACAATCACAGACAGTCAGAAGATTGAATGCCAAATGTTGGGACATCATAAACAGACAAAGGGCCTTATTCAGATCTGAACGCAGTACAAATTTGTTCTCAAAATGGGCAAAACCATGTGCACTGCAGGTGGGGCAGATGTAACATGTGCAGAGAGTTAAATTTGGGTGGGGTGTGTTGAAACTGAAATCTAAATTGCAGTGTAAAAATATTGCAGCCAGTATTTTCCCTGCACAGAAACAAAATAACTCACACAAATGTAACTCTCTCTATACAGTTACATCTGCTACACATGTAGTGCACATGGTTTTGCCCATTTTGAGAACAAATTTGTACTGCGATCAGATCTGAAAAAGGGCCAAAGTTCTGACAGTCAAAATCAACATTGAACCTATATGGTTTCAAAATTGCCGGAAAAAAAAATCTGGGTGAAAAGAAATCTTAATAATAACGTTGATTTCTTTGGATCAGTTTAGGTCAAACTTCCTCTATTTTTGGATTTATCGGACTTCACGTGTTCTCTCTTTAGACACACCTGGTTTTAAATCAGAGTTGCCTACCTGACCCTCTCCTTCAGGGAGAAAATGTTCTGTTCCTGGACTTTCCTGGTAATGTATGATTACCATCACATGTGGTAAAACACCTTTCTTATCTATTACCTAGCTCCCCACAGGTGATGGCAATCATACATTACCAGGGAATCCCAGGAACAGAGCATTTTCTCGCTGAAGGAGAGGGTCAGGTAGGCAAATATGGGTTAAATACAGTAGGTCCTAAAGTTTTCCAATAAAAAGAAAAAAAAAAAAAGTGCTGAGAGTAAACTGAAAATCCTAACTTTCACCAACCCACATTACAAAAGCTGAATGACGGAAAGAGCTTCCATGTCCTTGGAGAGAGACAGGATCACAGAAAATACAAATCTTGTAAATTAAAAATCAAGGGCTGCCGAGGCTAGTTTGCAGTTTCAAAAGTTATAGGAAGTTTTACAAAATAACTATTCAAATTCCTTCTTCCAGCAATAACCGGAATCATGTTGGAATTATAATTCAAAAAGCAGCATTAAACTTTTATATAAAAGAGCAACCATTTACAGCATCCAGAGCTGGTCAGGTCCCCCTCGATGGAAACCCAGACCAGCTCTGGAATGCTCAGATATTCCTGGTCCAAACCACCAGTTTGCTAGAAATGAAAACGGTTTTACGCAAGCAGAGAGGTGTGAGAATCAGAGTGTACTTGTATGCACTGAATACAAGAAGTGCCCCTGTTCATCAAGGGAATGCAGCCAGGTATCTGTTATGTATAGTAGCTAACAGCTTGCAATAGGGTTTGATTTTTTGGGGCCTTTCTTTTGGCACACCTAAAAATGTACATTACTTTTAATTATTGTAAGCAGCTTTGAATGTACGTTACCATGCTTTCCGAGGCTAGCTCGTGTCAGATTCTTATTGGGTCATTTTATTTGCAGAGTAAACAAGACTGATCTAGATAGGTGTGTAGCAGTTCCCCACACTACCCCTATCCTAGTGCAAAAGGATACACCTCCAACTAGGGTATTTTCCCCTATGTCCAACTCTGCATAGCTGGACAAGGGAGAAAGCCCCATTACATACCGGCTACCTCTAATTTCCAGTCACAAGTATAGAACTAGCAAAGATGCACCAAGTCCTGCATCAGTGGTTCTAGTGTACACGTATATCCAGAACATGTGCAATCTTCTACTCCGTGGCAGCTGTATAACCGGCAGCACAGTCAGTCGGGTACTCTTTACCTAGAAGGGCGCCCATCGCGACCATCGAATGCACTAAAAATCGGGTGCGACGCGATGGCCGCGATTTCCCATAGGGACCAATGTTAAAAATCAGATTGGACCCAATTTTAGTGTTCAATGCCTCAATGCCCGCGATTTTTACATAGGAAACAATGTTAAATGGGCCACAGAGCCCTAATAGTCACCGTGAACTCTGAAATGGCCCCCACAATTGTTAACGCCACCCCACGATCAACGTCAACCCGAAGCGTGGCGAGCGGCGGCGGTACGCGTCCTCCGACCTTTTCATGCCCTACTATCCACGTCGGCGTGGAGTTGAGAATAGAATAGTGTGGCGAGCGCAGCGAGCCACTGAGGCCCGAAGCGTGGCGAGCGCAGCGAGCCCCGCGAGGGGACGCGGATACCTTCACAGTTATACGCGTCCCCTCGCGGGCTTCACAGGTGTCCGTGGCGAAAAGCGGACACCTGTGAAGCCCGCGAGGGGACGCGTTTACCTGTGAAGGTATCCGCGTGCGCTCGCCACGCTTCGGGCCTCGGTGGCTCGCTGCGCTCGCCACACTATTCTATTCTCAACTCCACGCCGACGTGGATAGTAGGGCATGAAAAGGTCGGAGGACGCGTATCGCCGCCCCTCGCGGGCTCGCTGCGCTCGCCACGCTTCGGGTTTACGTTGATCGTGGGGTGGCGGTAACAATTGTGGGGGCCATTTCAGAGTTCACGGTGACTATTAGGACTCTGTGGCCCATTTAACATTGATTCCTATGGCCAAATCGCGGGCATTGAGGCATTTAACATTAAAATCGCGGTCAATCACCGTTTTTAACATTGATCCCTATGGGAAAATCGCGGTCATCGCGGGTACCCGATTTTAATGTACCCGCGATTTACCCGCGATGCCAGCGATTTTTTACCCCCGATTTCAATCGCTGGCGCCCTTCTAGGTAAAGAGTACCGTCAGTCGTAATGATCTCCGGAAACTGAACTCCAGGAATTGCCTTGTCTTGGGTAATCTAGTCACTGATCCACTTCTGATGTAAAATAAAAACCATTGGATCAAGTAGTACACACACTTTTTATACCCTACCCAAGGGCATGCATAAATAATGACTTGTGCTTTTTCAAGACTTTGGGTGCAATTCAACTGTTGTTGTTTTTTTGTATTTTTTGCCTGCAGCCATTAGATGGCGCCCAAGGAAACTATTCAATTGTTGTTCTGTTCGGGACCATACCCATTTCCCAGATGTGCCTGCTAAGCAATTGGATCTAATACATCCTGAATTATTTGATATACATCAGGTGTGTAGTAAAGGTTAGAATAGTAAGGGGGCACTCATGTGCAATAATATGAACTGGAGAGTACAGTAATGTGGTACAGTATGAACAGGGAGCAATAAAATGTAGTATTACAGATGGAGCCCCTCTCGGGCTTGCGGGGGCTGGGCCGCCATCCGTCGGAAGGGGCCTGGTGGATTCTACTATGCGGCATATTAATTAGGTACTACCATGGTTCAGAACACGATTACTAACTACTGTGGAGAGGTCTCAATAAGCATTGGGACAGGAGCACCTTCATTTGTTGCTATGTAACCCACAGTACATATGCACATTTCATGCCGAGTAAAGTAAGGCATCGCAAGCTGCACAAGGATAATACATTGGCTCCTATGAAATCCCTTTTCTTTTTAACCCCTTCATGACAGAGCCAGTTTGTGCCTTCATGACAGAGCCCTTTTTTTCAAATCTGACATGTCTCACTTAAGTGGGGATAACTTTTTTTTGCTTTTACTTATCCCAGTGATTTTGAGATTGTTTTCTCGTGACACATTGTACTTCAAGTTAGTGGTAAATTTTCGTCGATACAGTCTGTGTTTTTTTGTGAAAAATACCAAAATATCGTGAAAAAATGGAAAATTTTGCAATTTGCAAAATGTTAAATTTTCTGCTTGTGAGACAAATAATCATACCACTCAAAATAGTTAATAACTAACATAGACCATATGTCTACTTTATGTTTCCATCATTATTTCAACTTCCTTTTAATTTTTTTGGACACTAGGAGGCTTACAATATGAATAGCAAATTCTCAAATTTTCATGAAAATTTCAAACACTGATTTTTTTAGGGACCAGTTCAGTTCTGATGTGACTTTGAGGGACTTGTATGTGAGACACCCCCATAAATGATGCCATTTCAAAAACTGCACCCCTCACAGTATTCAAAACAGCATTTTGGAAGTTTGTTAACCCTTTAGGTGTTTCACAGGAATTAAAACAAAGTGTAGGTGAAATTTCAAAATTTCTTTTTTTTTGCAGAGTTTCAATTTTAATACATTTTTCTAACGAATACAGTAGATTTTACTAGAGAAATGTGACTAAAAATTGATTCCCCCAATTCTTTTGTTTTCAAAAATATCCTATATGTGGCCCTAGTGTGCACGTTGACCAAACCACAGGCTTCATAATAGAAGGAGCACCTACTTGATTTTGGAGCCTCCTTTTTATGAGATTTTTTTTTAGGCACCATGTAGGTTTCTAGGCACCATAAGTGCTAAAAGTTAGGAACCTCCCCCACAAGTCACCCCATTTTGCAATCTACACCCCTCAGGGAATTCATCTAGGGGTATAGTGTACATTTCAAACCCCCAGGGGTTTCACCAATTTTGGTACAACTGGGATGTGAAAATGAAAAATTACATTTTTTTACACAAACATGCAGTTCTGGCTCAAAATTTTTCATTTTCACAAGGAATGAAGGAGACAAAGCACCCCAAAATCTGTGCCCCAATTTCTCCCGAGTACGGCAATGCCTCACATGTGACCAAAAAATACCAGTTGGGTGCATGGCAGGACTCAGAAGGGAAGGAGTGATTTTTGGATTTTGCAGCACAGATTTTGGTGGAATGAATGGTGGGTGCTATGTTGCACCAATACAGTGGAACCCCCCCACAAGTCACCCCATTTTGCAAAGTACACCCCTCAGGGAATTCATCTAGGGGTATAGTGTACATTTCAAACCCCCAGGGGTTTCACCAATTTTGGTACAACTGGGATGTGAAAATGGAAAATTACATTTTTTTACACAAACATGCAGTTCTGGCTCAAAATTTTTCATTTTCACAAGGAATGAAGGAGACAAAGCACCCCAAAATCTGTGCCCCAATTTCTCCCGAGTACGGCAATGCCTCACATGTGACCAAAAAATACCAGTTGGGTGCATGGCAGGACTCAGAAGGGAAGGAGTGATTTTTGGATTTTGCAGCAAAGATTTCGGTGGAATGAATGGTGGGTGCTATGTTGCATTAGCAAGACTCCCAAAGCACCAATACAGTGGAACCCCCCCACAAGTCACCCCATTTTGCAAAGTACACCCCTCAGGGAATTCATCTAGGGGTATAGTGTACATTTCAAACCCCCAGGGGTTTCACCAATTTTGGTACAACTGGGATGTGAAAATGGAAAATTACATTTTTTTACACAAACATGCAGTTCTGGCTCAAAATTTTTCATTTTCACAAGGAATGAAGGAGACAATGCACCCCAAAATCTGTGCCCCAATTTCTCCAGAGTACGGCAATGCCTCACATGTGACCAAAAAATACCAGTTGGGTGCATGGCAGGACTTAGAAGGGAAGGAGTGATTTTTAGATTTTGCAGCTCAGATTCTGGTGGTTTTTTGGTGGGTGCTATGTCGCATTAGCAAGACCCCCCAAGCACCAATACAGTGGAACCCCCCCACAAGTCACCCCATTTTGCAAAGTACACCCCTCAGGGAATTCATCTAGGGGTATAGTGTACATTTCAAACCCCCAGGGGTTTCACCAATTTTGGTACAACTGGGATGTGAAAATGGAAAATTACATTTTTTTACACAAACATGCAGTTCTGGCTCAAAATTTTTCATTTTCACAAGGAATGAAGGAGACAATGCACCCCAAAATCTGTGCCCCAATTTCTCCCGAGTACGGCAATGCCTCACATGTGACCAAAAAATACCAGTTGGGTGCATGGCAGGACTCAGAAGGGAAGGAGTGATTTTTGGATTTTGCAGCAAAGATTTTGGTGGAATGAATGGTGGGTGCTATGTTGCATTAGCAAGACTCCCAAAGCACCAATACAGTGGAACCCCCCCACAAGTCACCCCATTTTGCAAAGTACACCCCTCAGGGAATTCATCTAGGGGTATAGTGTACATTTCAAACCCCCAGGGGTTTCACCAATTTTGGTACAACTGGGATGTGAAAATGGAAAATTACATTTTTTTACACAAACATGCAGTTCTGGCTCAAAATTTTTCATTTTCACAAGGAATGAAGGAGACAATGCACCCCAAAATCTGTGCCCCAATTTCTCCAGAGTACGGCAATGCCTCACATGTGACCAAAAAATACCAGTTGGGTGCATGGCAGGACTTAGAAGGGAAGGAGTGATTTTTAGATTTTGCAGCTCAGATTCTGGTGGTTTTTTGGTGGGTGCTATGTCGCATTAGCAAGACCCCCCAAGCACCAATACAGTGGAACCCCCCCACAAGTCACCCCATTTTGCAAAGTACACCCCTCAGGGAATTCATCTAGGGGTATAGTGTACATTTCAAACCCCCAGGGGTTTCACCAATTTTGGTACAACTGGGATGTGAAAATGGAAAATTACATTTTTTTACACAAACATGCAGTTCTGGCTCAAAATTTTTCATTTTCACAAGGAATGAAGGAGACAAAGCACCCCAAAATCTGTGCCCCAATTTCTCCCGAGTACGGCAATGCCTCACATGTGACCAAAAAATACCAGTTGGGTGCATGGCAGGACTTAGAAGGGAAGGAGTGATTTTTGGATTTTGCAGCTCAGATTCTGGTGGAATTTTGGTGGGTGCTATGTCGCATTAGCAAGACCCCCCAAGCACCAATACAGTGGAACCCCCCCACAAGTGACCCCATTTTGCAAACTACACCCCTCAGGGAATTCATCTAGGGGTATAGTGTACATTTCAAACCCCCAGGGGTTTCACCAATTTTGGTATAACTGGGATGTGAAAATGGAAAATTACATTTTTTTACACAAACATGCAGTTCTGGCTCAAAATTTATCATTTTCACAAGGAATGAAGGAGACAAAGCACCCCAAAATCTGTGCCCCAATTTCTCCCGAGTACGGCAATGCCTCACATGTGACCAAAAAATACCAGTTGGGTGCATGGCAGGACTCAGAAGGGAAGGAGTGATTTTTGGATTTTGGAGCACAGATTTTGGTGGAATGAATGGTGGGTGCTATGTTGCATTACCAATACAGTGGAACCCCCCCACAAGTCACCCCATTTTGCAAACTACACCCCTCAGGGAATTCATCTAGGGGTATAGTGTACATTTCAAACCCCCAGGGGTTTCACCAATTTTGGTACAACTGGGATGTGAAAATGGAAAATTACATTTTTTTACACAAAAATGTACTTCTGGCTCAAAATTTTTCATTTTCACAAGGAATGAAGGAGACAAAGCACCCCAAAATCTGTGCCCCCATTTCTCCAGAGTACGGCAATGCCTCACATGTGACCAAAAAATACCAGTTGGGTGCATGGCAGGACTCAGAAGGGAAGGAGTGATTTTTGGATTTTGCAGCAAAGATTTTGGTGGAATGAATGGTGGGTGCTATGTTGCATTACCAATACAGTGGAACCCCCCCACAAGTCACCCCATTTTGCAAACTACACCCCTCAGGGAATTCATCTAGGGGTATAGTGTACATTTCAAACCCCCAGGGGTTTCATCAATTTTGGTACAACTGGGCAGTGAAAATGAAAAAAATACATTTTTTTACACAAAAATGTACTTCTGGCTCAAAATTTTTCATTTTCACAAGGAATGAAGGAGACAAAGCACCCCAAAATCTGTGCCCCCATTTCTCCAGAGTACGGCAATGCCTCACATGTGACCAAAAAATACCAGTTGGGTGCATGGCAGGACTCAGAAGGGAAGGAGTGATTTTTGGATTTTGCAGCTCAGATTCTGGTGGAATGAATGGTGGGTGCTATGTGGCATTAGCAAGACCCCCGAAGCACGGTGAAATGATGAACCTAATAATCCATAGATGTGTGGTATATTTTAAAGCACTCCTTTATACATAGGCCGGGTTTGTCGGGGCAAGTTTCACAGTGGAAAATAGTTTCCTTTCTTATTCCCTTTTTATAACAAACTTTGCACCTTTTTTGTGTCCTGCCCTTTCTTGCAGTGGAGGGGATTTCGTTGGGAAAATGCTGCCCTGGTACAATACGGGGGCCAGTACTAGAAGTACTGGGGCCCTCTGCCTGCTGATTCCCAAATGTTAGGCTCTTTATGACTTCCTCTTGAAAGTGCATAAATGTCCCCCTCTGGCCGGTAGAACGGAATAGCACGTAAGCGTTATACAGTGCCATCTGGATGATATACACGGCCAGCTTCTTGTACCAGATATTTGTTTTCCGCAGGGCACTGTACGGCTTTAGTACCTGATCTGAAAGATCCACTCCGCCCATGTACTTATTGTAATCTAGGATACAATTTGGTTTGGAGGTGTGGGTACTGGTACCTCGTACAGGGATGGAGGTGGTACTGTCTCCATGAATTGTTGTCAGTATAAGGACATCCCTCTTGTCCTTATATTTGACCAACAACATATTTTCGGTGCATATTCCCCTGCTTTCACCCCTTCTCATTACTTGGGCAATGTGCGTTTTGGGGAGGCCTCTTTGGTTCTTGCGCACAGTACCGCAAGCTGCTGTACCTCTTGAACCAAGGGCCTTAAACAGGGGGATGCTGGTGTAAAAGTTATCCACATAGAGGTGATAACCCTTATCCAGGAAGGGGTGCATTAAATCCCAGACAATTTTTCCACTAACACCTACGAGGGAGGGGGGGCATTCTGGTGGTTCAATTCTTGAATCCTTCCCTTCATATACCCTAAACTTGTGGGTGTACCCTGTGGTGCTTTCACACAGCTTATACATTTTTATGCCATACCTTGCCCTCTTACTGGGAAGGTACTGGCGGAATTTAACCCTTCCTTTAAAATGTATAAGGGACTCGTCGATACTAATACATTTATCAGGGATGTATAGCTCTGCAAATTTGGCACTGAAATGATCAATGACCGGCCTGACTTTGAATAGCCTGTCAAAGGTGGGATCATCTCTGGGTGGGCACTGTGCATTATCGGTGTAATGTATAAATTTATGGATTGCCTCAAAACGAGCCCGGGGCATGGCCATACGGTGAAATGGGGTGCTGTACAGAACATCTGTACTCCAATATTGCCTAATTTGTGGCTTTTTTACTATGCCCATATGTAACACCAGACCCCAAAACGTCATCATCTCTACTGCATCTACAGGGGTCCACCTAGCAAATGATGACGTGGGGTTTTGAGCAATAAACTGCTGGGCATATAAATTAGTTTGGTCCACCATTAAATTTATAAAATCATCAGAGAAAAATAATTTGAAAAAGTCAATTTCTCTGAGACCTGTTGAATCAAATTGGATTCCTGGGATGGCCAAAAACTCAGGAACCTGGGGCTCAAAATTGTCTGGTGGTGGGGTCCATACGAGATCAATTATTGGGGGGGGGGTCTCAGCTGCTCTACGGGGGCGTCTTTGAGGGGGTCCCTCATCATCAGAGGAGGAAGAGGAGCTTAAGACAAATCCTTCAAATTCCCCGCTTGCCTCACTGGCTGTGTCAGAGTCAGATGCAAGCATGGCATATGCCTCCTCCACCGAATACATTCTCCTGGATGACTGGGACGACATTTGGGATGACATTTGGGATGCCATTTATATTTTTGTGTTACTGGTAGTGAAATGTTTCAACACGTGTATAGTGTAGGGGGGGGTACAAACTTTATTTCAACCCAGGGGGTATGTAGTGTGTATTGTGTATGTAGTGCAGAAAAAAAAAATACAAAAAAAAAAAAATTGAAGGGTTCAAAAAAAAAAAAAATGGAAGGGGTTAAAAAAAAAAAAAATGGAAGGGGTTAAAAAAAAAAAAAATGGAAGGGGTTAAAAAAAAAAAAAAAGGTCCTGCGCCAAAAATTGAGCACAGATGTTGGTCAGTAACGTCCGTCACTGAACAGCGCTCAAAGGCAACAGGAATTTGATCAAAAAAAAAAAAAAATAGATCAACCCTATGCCGAAAAAGCTGATCAGTGATGTACGTCACTGATCAGTGCACAGTGGCCACAGGACACACACAAAATCACAGTGTGTGTAAAAAAAAAAATGTAAAAAAGACCCCACAGCACTCACAAAAAATAAAAAAAGGTGATCAGTGATGCGACACTGATTACCAGTGAGGGGCAGCAGGTGCACAACCTTTGGTGGTACTGACAGGTATATATAAAAAAAAAAAACCTCTGTACCCCCAAAAAGTTGCTGATCACCTCAGATATAGTGATCAGCACAAAAAGGCGGGGGCAGCCGACACAAAATTTAGCACTCTATCACTATCTCTCTCTATCTCTCACTATCTATCACTCTATGACACTGCAGCAGTTATATAAAAAATATATAGCACAATCTGTCACTATCTCTCTATCTCTCTCTCTCTATCTCTCTCTATCTATCTATAGCTCTATCACACTGCAGCAGCACAAAATATAGCACTAGGCCTCTCTATCTCTCTCTATCTCTCTCTATCTCTTTCAGTTATATAAAAAATATATAGCACAATCTGTCACTATCTCTCTCTCTATCTCTCTCTCTCTATCTCTCTCTATCACACTGCAGCAGCACAAAATATAGCACTAGGCCTCTCTATCTCTCTCTATCTCTCTCTATCTCTTTCAGTTATATAAAAAATATATAGCACAATCTGTCACTATCTCTCTCTCTATCTCTCTCTCTCTATCTCTCTCTATCTCTCTATCTATAGCTCTATCACACTGCAGCAGCACAAAATATAGCACTAGGCCTCTCTATCTCTCTCTATCTCTCTCTATCTCTCTCTCTCTAACTCTCTCTAACTATCTATCTAATAAATCGCAGCAGCACAAGATGCAGCACAAGATGCAGCACAGGATGTCACAAAATGTCACAATATCAATGATCAATGATCAGGTAAGGGTTCTGGTCAGTATAGGCGGCAGGTGGGGCACGGTGACCGCACTGCACGCTTTTCCAGACCGGAATGGCGTCTGCAGTGCAGTCACCGTTAGTTTAAACCCCCCTCCACGGCTGTGATTGGTCCGTCGGTCCGACGGACCAATCACGGCCTTTGGGGGCGGGCGGGGTGAGGTGGGGTGACACCAGTGTCACCCTTACACCCCGCGGTGATTGGTGCTGTACTTTACAGCACCAATCACCTCCGATCCCGTGTCACCGGCGAACGTTATTCGCCGGTGACACAGGAAAACGCTGTGAATGGCTGTTCAGTGTGAACAGCCAATCACAGCGATCGGCGACGGGGGGGCGGCATCGCCGCCCCCCCTGGGCATGCACGGACATGTCTGCTGTCAGGGACAGCAGACATCGTCCCTCTGTCACTGCGTCTCTAGACGCAGTGACAGTTTTAAGCCATGACGTATATATACGTCAACGGTCGGGAAGTACTTCCCGGCCATGACGTATATATACGTCAATTGTCGTGAAGGGGTTAAACATGCAAGTCAATTCCACATGGTGAATAAGTACATGAAATCCGGTTATGTTCTGCCTTATAGGCTGTCTAAGACAAGTCTGTTCCATATAATACACCCAGGTCAGGCTGTATCTGGATCTGCCATCTCCTCAGCAGATTCCAAATGATTGGGAAGTCACTGAGCTTCAAAGCTTTACAGATCAGCTCCACTTGCAGCGTCTTACACTCCACATTTCTCGTTTTCTGCAGACAGGACCTTCAAAGACAAAGCTTTCTCAAACAGGAAAAAACACAGTTTGGCCAGAACCAAAGTATGCAGCACATATGGAGAATCTGCACCCAAAGGGAAAAGTAAAAAATAAAAACAGACCACACATCTAGTACATCAGAACAATGCATCTTCTCTTTAGCAAAGAGGCAACAGAATCTGTAGAACTAGAAGCGACCATTACCTATACAGTAGGGTGTGGTATAGGGGTCCGACAGTCGGGATCCCGACAGTCATTATCCCGACTGGCCGGACCCAGACAGCATGGAGAGCGCAACTAAGCCCCTTGCAGGCTACGCGAGCCACCTATTCTATTCTACCTCTATGGGGGTTGTGGACCCCCACGAGGGAAAATAGCAGGTGGCCGTCGGGAACCCGGCTGTCAGTGTTTTGACAGTCGGGATACCGACGTCGGTTGAATGTCTGTCAGGACCCCGTCTGGCACCTATACAGTATACATCTAAGGACAATTCCGTCCAGGTAAAATCCCAAGTACCAGTGGTAGAAAGGGTATGATGATCCCACAACACAACCATGTTATAGAACCTATAGATTACCTGCCAAGGCCAGATACACACCAACTAAAATGTCATCACCACTTTGCTCTTTTTTTTTTTTTTACATTATGTAATTAAACTGGATTTATTAATGAATTCCTATTACTAAATTGAAATGGACAGCACAATTCAAACAGGTTTGGTGGAAAATACTAGAAATGTATAGTTTATGGGCAATTATACCATAGCTTCCCTATAGATTATAAGCTTGCAAGCAGGGCCCTCTTACTTCTAGGACTGTCGTATTACCCAGTTTTGTTTTTCAATGGTGTTACCAAATGTAAAGCTCAACCAAATTTGCTGCGGTACAGAAGAAACTAATAACAACAGTCCTAGACAGGTAAGCGGTAGAACGCTGCCTGGCACTGTGGGAAAGTAATAAGGAGAGGCTATCAACCCTTTTAAAGAGGTATTGCCCATAGCAACCAGATACCAGCCGTACATAATGTACTCATAGGCATGCATAGCACTTTTCATTTACCGTCAAAAGGGTGTGTCTAACGTGGGGCAGTCTATCATCTACTGGCATTCGCTACAATATAAAACATCTCAGCCACACCATAATCTCCTGCCTATTTCAGCTTTAATATTCTAATTACTCTGTGTAACAGTACATGCAAATACACTCAAAAACATATGAATGACGCAGGTATGTAGTGACAGGACAATAGTCTAGTACAATTAACAATGCAAACTACACAATTGATTGATGGGTTCTTTTAACGGAATACAGTTCTAAAAAGCAAAAGGCTTTGGTAGAAGGTATTACTAGTGGCAGGGAGGCGCTCATAAGGGTGGGCATAGCAATATGGGTGCCTGTGCACCCCTAACACTCAATGTGCGCACGCCTATGAATGTACTGGAATGGGGGTAGGCAACCAGTGGAACAATCCAGCATGCCCTGACACAATTTAGCTGGTAGGGCATGCTAGGTAGTTTTTCAGGAGCAGGGGTGCTGCAGGTTGTCTTCCCTTGTGCTAGATAATGGTAGCTAGATTTTAATATGCTAGATAATGGTAGCTAGATTTTAATATGCTATTGTAGTCAACTCCTCAACTTGTCCTCTTTAGAAAGTTTGATTAAGCTTCCCCCAATTCAGGAAATACCTTGCTGAATTTGGGTCTCTGGCTGGCAGAAGGTCAAATTCTTAAATAATGTAACTCCCACTATTACAGTCACAATTCCCTGGTTCCCCAGGCTCAGTTTAAGCCTATTTTACCACAATGAAATTAATTGATAACTAAAAGGTCACTCCATTCATGCCAGGCAATGGGTCAAGAACGAAAATCAGCCAGTTCTCAGAACTTTGTAGACTACTACATGGGGATGCAGTTAAAATACCAGTGATCAAGATCCCAACACCATTCAGAACTGGGACAATGGCACTGGAATCCCGACAGACGACATCCTGATTGTCCAGCCGCCAGGTGAGGTGCATATGTAGCCTGGGATAGAGGGGGGTCAAGTAAATACTGGGAAGGTTAGCGTTACCCACCACCTGTCGGCGTTGGCAGCATATTCAGGATGTCGGTGGCAGAATATCCACCCGCAGACATCCTGACTGTCGACAAAAACTTAATGAACCCACTATATGACCCATTATGGGAGCCCTTAACCTCTGGACCCCAGAAGCTTAGGGGTTTGCGCTCTCCCCATCTTATCCCTTGGCAATCCACACAGGCTTTTTGTATGGTTCTTGTATACCAGAAAGTTAAAAATTGTGACGGTCTGCAAGTAGGTGTATATGTCCATGTCTTATGGCCAACACTAAATACCCACTATGCAATGACAACCTAAATATATCACATGCTTTCAAGTCTAGCCTGCTTTTAGGTCAAAAATAGTAGAAGGGACTGGGCAGCAGGCCTAAGCATGTACAATCTAACTACATAATGTACGAACTGAGTCAGATACCATTTCAGATCTTTAGAGAGTTTTAGGAATCCTGGTCGGAAATAATTTAGGCATCAATTAGTAATCAATGGATTAGTAAGCTCAATCATGTTGGCTCAGATTCTGCTATTAGAATGATTCAGTTACAAGGAGAATCTCATTATACACTTTCCAGACAATATCTTACCAGTACAGTACTTAATTATAAAAAAATTGCTGCGTAATGCATCACAAGTGCAAATTTTACCACTTTTGCAAGAGTACTGGGGCTATATTCAGCAGGCCTAATGTGTATATTTAAAGTGGAAATATTATTAAAAGCAAGACCCGCCACATTTAGTTCTCATTATAGTTGCTTTAAATCTCTGAAAAGCGATTTGTAAATCTAGCCCATTGGGTCAAGTATTAATTAACCCATATGGATACATGGACCTAAAGAATACCTTGATGTCAACATACTTGAGTTCATAGGAGGAACCAAAACTCCCCAGCCAATCACTCCACTTGCAACTAGTGACATCACAAGTGAGAAGAAGTGACTCTTCTGAGCTATGGGAGTTTTTAAGGAATGGATTGGTTTCATTCTCAAGACTGCTGGTTGAGCCAACAATATACTGGACTTCACAAAGAGTAGGTAATAGGCCTAATATACGCAAACAGTCCGAGCCGGTGACAAAACATTAGAACCCCAACTAAAGTGATCATATCCCTCCTCATGCGCTGGAGAATACAAGAACTGGAACATTTCAGCAATAGTCTTTTCCATTTGGTATTTCAAACATCCAAGTGAAGCATACCATCTGCCAAGCATAGGGGAAGACAGGAAAAGCTCGTCTGGCTGAAGTGAGGGGATTAGACTAAGAGCATGCAGAGGGGTCACATCTGGAGAGCACAAGAATGACATGGTCACATACTTGTTCAAAAGAATTTCCAAACAATTTATAGTGGCAAAGAAATGTAGCCGTATTAAGAAAGTAAGATAGAAGTTAGGTACAGGCTGTGCGACAACTCTATCAGTAACCACACCCAGCAGCTCATGTTGCTTTCATGACTTGGTAGGAATGGGCTGCAGAACGTACATCCTATTCATCCATTGCGGTAGGAGCACTGAACAGCGCAATGCCTTGGGTAGCAACAGCAGTGAAGTTGCAGGTGGAAAAAGTAGTGGCAGAATTTTGTGCAAACAGATCTTGAGGCAAGACAGGATATTACAGAGGTTAGAAGTCCCGGTCATACAAAATCCCATTGTGTTTTTGGGTTTCCAAAAACAGGACCACGGATAAAGGTTAATTCACTTTGTGTTATGGCACCATGAGCAGGTGAAATATGTAAAACTTCCCATCCACAAGTGTAGTGACGTGACTATTCCATGGCCCAAATTTTAAAAGTTGCACTTATGTCTATAAGCAGGGGACATTCTTCTTTCTGTGATGTGCAGGCCCTGTAGCAGGTAACATGGAAACTATGGATAGCCTGCTATCTTCACAGTAGTCCCACAGCTGTGTCCTGTTAGAACACAAGGCCAAGCCATCATGGACTGTCGAACAGAATCCAATTCCATACAAAGCAAGCAGCCACTGTCCCTCCCCACAAGCTGCAGCGACAGGGATCACACGCGGAGTATGTCCCGATATGCAGAACACATACAATGTGCGCTATCTATGGGCATGGCAGCAATATACGAGTCTGGTAACATTCCAACAGACTGATATTCAGTCTCACTCTACACAAGGGAGCAAAAATTATAGGTAATCTTTCTGTACTGGTTTATACACATTTAATATCGCTAAACATAAAGTTATATAACCATTACCTATTACCAGGGCCCAACAAATCCCAGGGGCCAGGGCGCTTATGGTAACAGTCGAGCAGAGCGGTGGACAACCCACCCTGTATCAGAGCAGGGCCGCGGCTATTTCAAAACTCAAGCCAGCTCGCAAGCTAATCGGGGCTCACGGTTCAGCGGGCAATCAGGGGCGGCAACGATAGCTTGACTTTTGAAATACCTGTGGACCTGCTCTGATACAGCCAGGTGGGTTGTCCACCGCTCTGCCGGCTGTTGCCATTACCACTCATAGTAACAGTGGGGAGGAAGGGGAAACAACCATAGCAACAAGGATGCAACCCCTAGCAAAGTGAACACTTTCATTCTAGATTTAAGAAAAAAATAAAAATAAATGGTCAAGCCCAGTTATCGAAATATTTCATTTGGGGCACAGTTAACCCTCAACTGACTGCAAAACCCATTTCATACTTAATTTATTCTGGGATGTGACCCACAAGGGTATGTACAAAGTGCACCCGACTAAGGAGTGCCACACCTGAGGCAACCAAGAAAAGGCCGCAGCATAGACAGTCTAATGCTGAGGGCAACTACTTTCTGGAGAGTAGACCCCCCCCCCCCCCTTACACATTCACTGTGTGCGCCGCACAGCAAAACACATTTCTGCACCTAATTACCCTTTACACCAGCAAGGCCAAGCGAGTGCTGCATTGGCCTTCTCCATAATCACATCCAGCTTTGTGAAAAGAATCTCAGTTACATGTGTCCTCACACTCCACATTATCGAAAACAGCACTTCTAGATATAACCCTGATTCTCCCCCCTATACATACACATACACACACACACACACACACACACACACACACTAAGGAAATGAAAAATCCTTATTTTGAGACTTCTCTGCTAGCTCACAAATTTATGTGACACATTCTGCCTAGAACAGTGACACACAGACTGTGTGGTTATGAATCACTGAGGAATAATTTAAGAGAGCTGATGGTGTTTCTGTGGTTTTATATCAACTAGAGGTAGCATATGGCTATTATGTAAACCACCAGTGCAGGCATGCCAAAGCGGAAAATGTAGCAACAAAATAGTAAAGTAAAAAAAACTTTATTTTAGTTATTAATGTTTTTTTAACAACTCAACTCTGATGCATCTATTCGAACAGCATGTGGAGGGTCTTACTGTAAAAATTCAGTGGACTGCAAGCAGAAAGCCACCGCCAGAGAGAAAGAAAAACGCCCCTTGAACAATTGTGAATTCATCGCATAAACCAAACCATCAAAAATGATCACCCACCATCAAATGATTGTCCCGCTGGACTTAGTCAGCGATGCGAAGGCTGTGGGGAGAGGGAGGCCTCTGCTGACATCCACGGCCCCACCTCCCAACAGCCAGGGAATGCTTGAGTTTTCTGGGACACTGCCGGAAAACGCCCAGCGCCTGTCAATCAGCTTGCAACCCTGTGTGCAGGGCTGAATCAGGCCATATGTGTGTACATGTAAGAAGAGAGAGGGAGGGGTAGATTGTAAGCTCCACTTTAGCACGGACTGATGTGAACAATTAAATATGGTTTGTAAAAAATTAACACAGTGTAGGCACCCTGTAAAAACACATGCTGATGAGCGAATCTAAATAAGCGGGTTCACAAATGACAACTAAGCAGGAAAGCTTAATATACAGCTGTAATAACAACCACCATTTCTTAAAAGAAACATAGATGTTTATGGAGGTCAGGATGCTAGGTAGCACAAACTAAATGGGCGCTGCTACCCCTAAACCCCTCTGTTGTCAGACTGACAGCAGCTGCACAGACTTTGCCATCATTGATAGTCAGAGCCAGACACAGCAGGAAATCTCCTGTATCTCCCAGGGAGATGTCAATGTGACATCCCATGTGCTCCGCATTCCTTCCACAGGACACTGGAGAAGAGGCTACAGTGGAAGCTATTAAAAATACAGCCATGTACTGCATAGTTAGTCCTAAGGGAAAGGTGTGAGAAGGTCAGCCAGTGCCTCTTCCTTACCAGTTACAGCAACACACAAGACCACTGCACAGTAAGGGTGAGCGAAATGGTTGCAGAGTATTACACATATGCAGTTCTGTATGGAAAATGCCATTTCACACAGATGTGAGCATCCAGCAATCCCCAGAATATTGACATTTTTACAAACGTCAACATCTGAAATTTCAACATGTGAAGTGAACAGATAGGGTCAACCCTTTATGACCCCTTATTCATTAAAATGAACATTGTAGCCAAACTGGTCCTAGAGATCTACCAATGTTCCACGTTTCCCCAAAATCCCCTAGCTGGTGCACAGCTGCAGTCATTGCCTACAGTCACATTATCAAACATGCTGCATTCATTCCTACTATAGATCCACAGGTTGCCTGAAACACATGAACTTTTAGATCTTTAGGACAGGTTCTGCCACCCCTAGCATGGACTAAGTTCTTTAGGACAGGTTCTGCCACCCCTGGCATAGACTGTTTTGTGAAGACTGCTGCCATTCAAATCCCAATGTCTTTTTTTTCCAGCTGTGAAACTACAAGCCCCAGCATGCCACGTCAGTTTTAAAAGTTGTAAAACTGTAGCAGGGCAGGCTGGAACTTTTAGTATCAGACCAGATGCAGAGCCACAAGTAGGCCTGGCCTACTGTAAAAGCTGGATTTCCACTGAAATGAGTTCAGCCTTCAAGAATGGGACTGATGTGAATGTTCAAATATTCTCTGTAAAGCGCTGTGGAATATGTGTGCGCTATATAAGAAACTGTTAAATAAATAAATAAATAAATAAATAAATAAATAAATAAAGAAGGAACTGCATGAGCCCAGATCGGAAGAGGACCTTGAGCTAGAGGACTGGTGCTGAATTTAGAAGGGAGGTGACAACATATAATTTGTACATAAATAATATAAAATGCCTATAAGGCACCTTGGTGGGATCTCTCCCCTCTCATCCCATCTAATAATCATGGATTAATATACATTCAGATATTCAATAACACTCAACTGTCAATCTGCATTCTCAGATGCAGATGTCACATCAGCCCAATTTGCTATGCAATAATTGATTACATTTCACGGATATCAATTATTGCATGCAGAGACACAGCTTGCGAAAGCCGTGTCTCTGCAATGCCTCTTCGCAGCATTATCGGGGTATTTTTAGGGGAAAATACCTTAATAATGTGCTGTCACCAGCACCTCACTGTTAGAAATAGTCACCTACCAAGGTCCGACGATTGGGGCTACCTGCTTTTGTGATCCCCCAGGTGCTCTAAAGTGAGCTGAGCTTTGCAGCATCCCTTTACTGCTTCAGGGGTCACAAGAGTCCCAATGACAGGGCTCACTGGGGTTTAAAAAAAAAAAAAGTAATTTTATTGAATGAATATATATTTAATTTTTTTTTTTTAAACACATGACGTCACAGGGGGGCGGGGAGACGCTCATTAGATATTCACTGCGCCTGGTCTCGCTCATTACATATGCATGAGCGGAACCAGCGAGGCGCTCCCTCTACTGCCTCCCCTGCCAGCGGTAGCTTCTGCTGTCTGTGTCCCCGCCAGCCCTCCATCTCCCTGCGGCATTCACCAGGGGAGGGGGGGGGGGTTTAAAATTCGCCATCAGGGGCAACGAGCCCCTGACTCGTTGAATAGGGGGAGAGGGAGAGCTGGCAGCAAATGCTCCAGCCCTCGGAACCCTGCGAATGTGCAGCAAATCCTAAACAGGATTTGCTGCACATAGAGAAAATTCTCATTGAATACCTGTCTTTGGTCTGCCATTGATTACCCAGTCTTTTTATTATTATTACAGTTTTGTTAAGCAATTTTGTATGTAAATATACTGGCGCTATATAATGAAATATTACTACCAGTACATGATTGTCCTTATTTAATTTAGAAGTACACTCCAGAAGCCGCTTCACTTCCTTATCCTTTGTAAAAACAGTATAAATGCTTCCTGCATTCAAATTTACTTACTGCTTGCACTTATGTCTCCAAATGTAAATAATGATGCCCATATGACTTCACAGAAGCGGTGCCCCCTACCTCCAAAATCCCTTTTTTCTATTTTGTAAACTTTTAAAAATTGTTACACATTTATTTATTTTTGCTTTGTTAAAACCCCTTTTTGATGATTTTATTGGTTTCTTAAAATGATTCGAGTGTCACAATAGCCAACGGAATCTGCTGCGCTATATAAGAAACTGTAAATAAACCGCTGAAATACACAATTCCATTCACACTAACAAAGAGGAGCTAAATGCCATGTGTAAATGTATTTAAAAAAAAAAAAAAAAGGAAATTATCTACAACCACTTTAAAATGATCAAATTAATTAAGAGACAGTGGAGGAACTGCGGTCTATCGCTGGGAGATTGTTTGGATCAGTATATCCAGTACGGGTCTGAACAAAACTTATTGTTTTTCTTCACTGCAGCATCGACTGCTTGTCTATTCATAAGGGTCTACCCCTAAGACAGGAATGTCCAAACTGTGGTCCTCCAGCTGTTGTGAAACTACACATCCCAGCATGCCTTGCCATAGTTTTAGCATTACCTAATAGCTATATTGTGGCAAGGCATGATGGGACTTTTAGTTTAGTTTCACAACAGCTGGAGGGCCATAGTGGACATGCCTGTCCTAAGGAATGGCAACTTCCTGTGACAGGTAAGACTAGGTACCACAGCTTCCCTAGTATAATTAGGGTCACACTTCCATAACTGACTGGAAGGAAGTTAATTTGGACTCCAATCCCTCATTTATTAGTTCAGAATTATTTAGTAAATCAATATGTCTGTCTAACAGAGCTCTCATTGAAGATTGTGTACAGAATGCCCAGATGTATTTTTAAAAAAACATTACAGTAGCACACTGTGTCCTGCATACAAGTCCCCGCGATGCTGTAAAAAAACCTCTAGTGCCATTAGTTTAGTTTTGCCTTGTAAGATGTTTTATTTCAGTTCTCCAGAGTTTAGCAAGAGATTTAAAGCTGGTTGGGATCTGCCAAATAAACTGTGTCTGTGGGATTGTGTAAATTCATCTGGCAGCGCGTCCGGCCCACCATCTGGAGAAGATTTTTCCAGTGAGTTAGAACGGAGCAGAGGTTCCAGCTGGACAGTACAGGCAGCGCTTGGTCCCCTGGGACCGCCTTAATACGTGTCACTCAGGACAACCTTCTGCAAAACGAGAATACCATCCAAGTTTCCAGATTGCACAAGCAGACACCTTAGTGCAATGAACTAATGTATTCATCATGGAAGACAGGCGTTAGAAGAGTGACACACAGGTCTGATTGAGATTACCAGCAATGATGCGAGGGGGGGAGAGAATGCCACAAATTGGTCCTTTGAGCATCATGACCTTAGGAAGGGGCACAAAGGCTTACCAATGCTTATTTCATAATATATGCACTAGCCTCTAGTGCTAAACTAGGCAGACTTAATAAAGCAGTGCCTGAATTCTTGCTGTGGATTACAGCATATCCTTCCTAATTACAAGTGACCAGTCTAGAACACAAACATTTCATTTATAAAAGTTACTAATAACATTCAAATACAAGTGCAGGTTTCTGAGGTGTCTCATATGAAGCCTGGGTGGTCACTGTGGGTGTTTTATACTGCAGGCAGCGATGCTGAGGATACACAATGACAGATCTGCCTGTGATACAGCACCTTCCACTGTCCAGCATTTACACGTAGGTGACCACTGGAAGCAGACTGCAGTGGTGAGCCATCAATCACTAGGCGTGCTCTGGTAACAGTCATTTCACACAAGACTGACCAAAAGTAACCAGCTCCAGTCAGAGCCCGTCCAGCATGCAGGGAGAGCATTACTCATGTGAGCCAAAGCTGCACTGCAGGCAAACATCAGCCACTGAGAAGCACAAACCCTTCGCCTCCTTATATAGAAATGGCCGACAACCAAACAGCGACATCTATCCTACAAAGCGAATGCAAATACTATGCCAAATATTCTCAAGTTCACTCAAGGTATTTAAATATAAATTGTGAATGTTAAACATCTGTAAGGAACCATTTTTCTTTTAAAGGTTAGTGGCCCTTTAAACATAACATTAGGCAAAGAACTGGAAAACCCTGTCAAAGGGTGCATATATATATATACACCTAAACAAACCATGCTGTTATACAAAGGCAATATTGCATGCAACACAGACGTGCTTTCGTTTTACAGTGCGATTACAGTTCAGCTAGGGGACGAGCCCCCTGCTAACTCTAATTCTGTCTGCACATCTTACATCTGCTCCCCTTCAGCTCAACATGGGCTACGTGTCTAGCTGGACTCACTCCTAACCATACAGAGGCAACTAGAACATTGCAGAATTTTCCAGTGGTGGGCTATTGTACGTTACGTCCATGCATTGCTTGGAATTAAACTCCCCCCCCCCCCCCATGAGAATCAAACGGTTGATTTACAAATAATAATCCTACCTGTAATAAGTGTACATTTTTGTATAGGGCATATGACCCTACCTCACCCTATAAGTGTTGCAACTCTGAACAAGGTACTGGCAATAGGTAGATCACTAGGCCCACCGCAGATGGCAGTTGGGGCAGCAGAGGTTTGTGTTTATTACAAGCTTAAATACAAGATGCCAGGTCCCGGTTGTGGAACCCTAAATCTATGGTATAACTGCTTCCGAAACACAAGGTTCATGTAGGGGCAGAACTTACATCCTGTATCTAATGTACTAATCCAATTTGCTCCAAATAAGATGCATCTCAAAGGGAGAGTCCTTAGCTTGTACGTGTACAGCTTTATTTTTATTATGGCAATGCCCCTGAAACACCTCCCCGATACTAAGTAAGGGGTTGCACGTGTAAGACAAGCACTGGCTAAATAGCCAAATCTCTAGCATATGCACAAAGAGACACACACACACACACACACACACACAAACACACACAAACACACACAAACACACACTGGAGGATCAACAAATAGGTATCAAATAATAGCAGGAGAAAACTTAGATGATTTGTATATTAGTATATAGCAATACATTGTCAGCTAGTAGTCGCAGTACTTTTGTTATTTCGTTCTCCTTTTACTCATCCTCTTTCTGTCTATGTGCTGCAGCGCACTCCAGATGTTCCAGCCACTTCATGCCTGCAGATGGGAGGCAGAACTGACAGGCTTTGTACCAGTTTCAAGACAAATATCTTCTACCATAATGGGATTCTGAATAAAAAACACAATTTAAAGTGTAACTCACAAAGTGAGGCCAGGAATGCAGGGACTGTAATGCTTCCTCCAGCAAAGCTGTTAAATTTTGTCTCCCTTACTAGATCAAATAACTTCCTCAATGTGCTGGCACTGACGGACCCAGACGCTTCTCATCCTCTAGCACACCCCTCAAACCAAACACCACTCGTTAGTCACGTCATCCTACATCCAGGCAACATCTGGAGCCACATTCCCTCTGCAGCTAGAATGTGTTCACTGCTTTCCTGACACTTGGTTCTATGCATGCATAGGAGTATTGCTAGCAAGAGTAGCTTACCGCAATATCATGGCTATATGCCTTGGTATACTGAGCCATCATGTACGCAAGTATATCTAGTGATATGATGTTTTCTGAGCTTATATAATGTACATTGTAGCCCAATACCAAATTGCCATTAGGTCTCTATGTCCATAGAAACTACCAGCTTATTTTATATAGCTTGTGATTTATCAATACTTATTACTGTATATCATTGATTTTAGGAGTTCTCGTGCATGTGTGGGCGCCGGGGGGCTGTGGTGCTATAGTTAGCCCCCTCCCGTCCGCAGCCTTACCTGACTTCACTGGTCCCGTCCCGGCTCCCTTGCTGGCTTCATTCTTCTGCTAGTGAGACGGACCACAATAAAATGTCCGCCCCATATAGCAGAAAGTCCTATGAAACTGTCTGCTGTATGGGGGCGGACATTTTGTGTTGGTCTGTCTCACTAGCAGAAGAATGAAGCCAGCAAGGGAGCCGGGACCAGCAAGACAGGTAAGGCTGCGGGCGGGGGGTGCCCCCCATTAACGGCGGGGGGTGCCCCCCATTAACGGCGGGGGGCGCCCAATTCGTAGTTACGCCACTGGCTTCATTAGTACATATGGCATGCGGTTTATGCTCCCCTGCACAATAAAGTATCATAATAAACGATAAAAAAAAAAAAAAAAAAAAAGGAAGAAGGATTATACTTAAAAATTAGTATGTAACCCTTCAAGAATTATTGTACACATTGCCACATTTGGGGTCATCAGTCTATTCCACTTTATAAGAGTATACCTTTACCCACATAACTCTATTACCCAAGATTTCAAGATCCCCAGGCTATTCAACATCAGTCTCATTTAAGAACCAATTTATACCAAATTTAAAAAAAAAAAAAAAAAAAACACATTTAACTTAATATACAAGCGGAGGGAGATTTGCGAAGGACATGTACTGTAGAGCAGAGTGGATTGGACATACCCTAAAGCAGTGTCTCTCAACCTCGTTCCTCAAGCCCCAACAGTGCACGGTTTCCAGCTCTGCTTACAGAATCACAAATGGAATAATTAGCTTCTCCTGTGATTTTTTAAAGTTTGTCAGTGAATAACGAGTGCATCTGTGCATCTGCCAGGTGACCTGGAAAACCTGCACTGTTGGGTGTTACTTGAGGACAGAGGTCGAGAACCACTGCCCTAAAGTGTGACCATAACATCAAAAGCTAAAAAATAAAAATAAATAAATTAAATAAACCGCACACAACCCCACAAAGGCCAAGTGGAAAAAAATAGCATATATCAAAAGTTGAAGGAAATATCTCTATCGATAGCAGGGGTTCCAAACTACAGTCCTCATGAATCAAAGCCAAAAAAGAGAGATGTTTGAGCGCTGATTGACTATTTAGCACTGCAGCAGCTCCTAATGAAGGGGGATTACCAAACCCCTTCCAATTATATAGAATAAAAAAAAAGAAGAATAGGGGCTGCGCTTTGCAAAATAGTACAAAATTTATTAAAACATATAATAAAATCAAAAACTTTTTACATTACAATCAATGCTGCGTGGCCACTTAGACATACAAGACAGACACACATATAACAATTAATGCTCTTTCGCTTTTCAACTTTGTTAGTATGAAATGGTATCTTAATCTATCTTGTTAGTCCATTCATGAACCGGTTTTAATATGATGTTAAATCACTTCCACACTTTGTTAGAGATTGAATGTCCCCCACTCATGTGCACATGTATTAGTGGTTTGTAACTCACATTTGCGATTTTTGAGTTGCTGGCATGTGGGGATCCGGCTCTGACGCCTGGGAGTTGTAGTGACCAATCTTTCAGCAGTTCACTGCGGTCCTTCGTGCGATGTTTGTCTCCCCTCAGGCTTGTCTCTAGTAACCACCAGATGTCCCTGTCGCCCTCTACGCGTTTCTCCGCCTTCAAAAGTCAGCGGCTTCCTCAGGAGGTGTATGCAGCTCGCTCCATAAGTCTCCCCTTTTATTTAGACGGCTTCCGGTCAGCGCACGCGCGCTGTCTCATGATTCAAGCCTCTTTCTGATCTGTGCGTGCGTGCTGTTGTGCGTGTCATGTCACGTATACACCCGCTCTCGCGAGATCTGGGGGAGTTCGTTCTATACACTGTATTACCACGTAAATTATCTCGCGGCTTTTCACATGATTCGTCTAAATAAAAGGGGAGACTTATGGAGCGAGCTGCATACACCTCCTGAGGAAGCCGCTGACTTTTGAAGGCGGAGAAACGCGTAGAGGGCGACAGGGACATCTGGTGGTTACTAGAGACAAGCCTGAGGGGAGACAAACATCGCACGAAGGACCGCAGTGAACTGCTGAAAGATTGGTCACTACAACTCCCAGGTGTCAGAGCCGGTTCCCCACATGCCAGCAACTCAAAAATCGCAAATGTGAGTTACAAACCACTAATACATGTGCACATGAGTGGGGGACATTCAATCTCTAACAAAGTGTGGAAGTGATTTAACATCATATTAAAACCGGTTCATGAATGGACTAACAAGATAGATTAAGATACCATTTCATACTAACAAAGTTGAAAAGCGAAAGAGCATTAATTGTTATATGTGTGTCTGTCTTGTATGTCTAAGTGGCCACGCAGCATTGATTGTAATGTAAAAAGTTTTTGATTTTATTATATGTTTTAATAAATTTTGTACTATTTTGCAAAGCGCAGCCCCTATTCTTCTTTTTTTAGTCCTCATGAATAGCTGTTAATTGTATAGAGGTGTATACAGTGCCAATGCAAGAGCATTATCTGGTAATGCTACTATAATGGATGAGACCGGGAGGTCGCATCTCATGTACTGCAACACCCCACAACCACTCCGATCAGCTAAAGATTGAATGATGTGTACCCAGCTTTAATGCGACTTGGGAACAGAGACTGGGAAACACTGATCTATAGAGTTACAGTATATCTACATACCCACACACTAAGGGCCTTATTCTGATCGCTTCGCTCGAACACGTGCACGGGCCGAAGCGAATGTACCAAGCCCCGTCTAGCAAATGGATCGGCCGCCCCGCCCATTCGCATGCCGAATTTGGCCACTCGGCATGCCTATGGATGCTTTATGTGGACATCCATTCGCATGCCTGGGGGAACCTCCACCATCGCTCGATGGTCGCCAACCAATCGGTCGCCCATGCACAAGTCTAGCCCATGCATGGTCTAGACCACTCATACCACGATACGAACACTCTGCATTTACATGGGAACACCCATGAAACGCAAGGTGTGCGCATATGTAATGACCCTGATCAGGCTGCAACGCCCCTCTCCACCCCCTGCTCAGCAGCCCAGGAGGACTTCCCGCCGAGTCCGCTCGCTCCCAGCGTACAGACATGCGCAGAAATGGTTCCGCGTATACACACACACCACATCGGAACACTCGGCGAATTTGTGTCCAAGCGAAGCGATCAGAATAAGGCCCTAACTCCAGATATCAAGTCCATAAGGGATACATATGGATGACCACGGTTCAGAATACAGACATTGTAGCGAATCCCGACTTGGATAGGGAAGTATACTTACCTTTCCCCTAAACTTCCATGCAGCCAAAGCCCAACTCCCCCTGAAGCTCTGAAACATTTAAAAATATTGGGTACTCTTTACCTAGCACTCTTTACCGTGGGCATCGCAGGTAAAAAAAATTGCGGGCATCGCGGGCATTGAATGCACTAAAAATCGGGTGCGACGCGACCGACGCCCGCGATTTCCCATAGGGATCAATGTTAAATTTCTCAATTGACCCGATTTTTCCATAGGAAACAATGTTAAATGGCCCACAGAGGCCAAATAGCCACCCTGAAGTGTGAAATGGCCTCCACAATTGTTAACGCCACCCCACGATCAACGTGAACCCGAAGCGTGGCGAGCCCGCGAGGGGCGGCGGTACGCGTCCTACGACCTTTTCATACCCCCACTATCCACGTCGGCGTGGAGTTGAGAATAGAATAGTGTGGCGAGCCACCGAGCCCGAAGCGTGGCGAGCGCAGCGAGCCCCGCGAGGGGACGCGGATACCTTCACAGGTAAACGCGTCCCTTCGCAGGCTTCACAGGTATCCGCGTCCGCTCGCCTCGCTGCGCTCGCCACACTATTCTATTCTCAACTCCACGCCGACGTGGATAGTGGGGGTATGAAAAAGGTCGTAGGACACGTACCGCCGCCGCTCGCCACGCTTCGGGTTCACGTTGATCGTGGGGTGGCGTTAACAATTGTGTGGGCCATTTCACACTTTAGGGTGCCTATTTGGCCTCTGTGGGCCATTTAACATTGTTTCCTATGGAAAAAAAAAAATCGGGTCAATTGAGGCATTTAACATTGTTCCCTATGGGAAATCGCGGGCATCGCGTCGCACCCGATTTTTTAGTGCATTCAATGCCCGCGATGGCCGCCGTGCTAGGTAAAGAGTACCAAATATTGTTTATTACGGTCAGTAAACGTACTAACCATTGGCAACAAAGATTTCTGAAGATACTCAAATTTAAACATTCCAGCACCTTAATAGACCCCCAATTGTTTAACACTCCGTACTTTGGGTCAGTGCAAACTATAGTTGTGTTTGCAGTCACCTTGTTTAACATCTATAATAGGGAGATTGAAGTGGATTACCGACAGGAAGTTTGCCCCCCAATGGGGGTTATTTTGGTTCACTCTTTTTGACAAATTCCTTCTTAGATGGACAAAACCATGTGCACTGCAGGGTGGCCTATGGAAAATGTGCAGAGAGAATTAGATGTTGGGTGAGTTATTTGGTTTCTGTGCAGGGAAAATACTGGCTGCTTTGTTTTTACACTGCAATATAGATATTACTTTGAAGTAAAACCCCACCCAAATCTAATTCTCTCTGCATAAGTAACATCTGCCCCACCTGCAGTGCACATGGTTTTGTCCATCTAAGAAGGATTTTGTCAGAAAGAGTGAACTAGAATAACCCCCTATGTCTCAGGCTGTGATTGGTTTAAAAATAGCCAAGCGTAGAGGTACAGAAGAAAGTCCCAAACTGGTGGTTTGTGGTCTACATGAAGCCTGAAACAGTCGCAAATGTTGTATGCAGCGGAATTGTAAAAGTATGCAAGTCACTCAGATTGCAAATAAATTTACTTAAATGTGTGCTAATCACCATATGTGAGGTTTTAAAATAAAAAATCTACAGTCGTTCTATTGAGACCATGTACTAAAAGTGCAACGGTGATTAATCTGCCAAAAACGTAGGAGATAAGAGGAATAGAATTCTGACAAATGTGTTTGAGGTCAAAAACCCAGGCAAAATTAAACAGGATATCCTTTATTATCCAATACTCGGTTGTTTACTTGCAGCAATACAAATCTCTACAGCAGCGGAAAGAGGGTATATAACAAGTGATATACACACTAACATACAAGGAAGATGAAGAAGGTGCAAAACAAGGAGGAGGTACAGGGTGCAAAGTTCATGAAAGCTTTATATATGGAGTATACAGACTAACAGATTTAAAAAGAAAAACTATTCCAAGAATAGTCTTGTGGTTCTCGTCTGTCTTCAAACTGTTTCAATTAACAAGTTTTAGCTGTGGAAAGGATCCAAACATTCTCCATGCTGAAAACAAGTCATCTGTAATCTACACCGGAAATGAAACTGGTCATAAAAAGCATTGTAACCACCACAAGAGATTCAGAAAATAGCACATGCGGACTAAAGGTCCATACACACTGGGCGACTATGCCCAGCATGTATGGACAGCGATGATCACTATCATCGCTGGGGGTAAAGCAGCTCAGTGCATACACACTGAGCAGCTTTCCCCCTGCCCGGCGCTGTCAGTCCAAATGGTCTAAGATATCGGGCCCAAAAAACAAACAAGATTCCTGAGAATTTGAAAAAGAAAACCCTTTTCATAACGGTTACAATTAAACCGCTTTTATTTAATGCCGTTAAGGCAGGCATGTCCAAACTATGGCCCTCCAGCTGTTCTGAAACGATCATATTAGGGAATGCCAAAACTTTGGCAAAGCATGCTGGGATGTGTAGTTTCACAACAGGGCCACAGTTTTGACATGTCTGTGTTAAGGGGTTCTATGCCTAAAGACTACAGCACAGAAGGATGCCATTTAAAGCAGAAAATGTTCAGTAAAACATGTGGAAGTGATTAAGTTCACAAAGCTCAGTATACATCCTTCTGTATTACAATAAAGACCAATATTTCAGAAATGGACAAATTAAACGTAAACATAGGAGCCAGCAATATTGTAATCACAAACTTGTGAGACACACAAATATTTTAGTGGCTAGAGTCATGTACTTTGGCAGTGATTACGTGCCAGCGGGTGCCCCCTCAAAGCACTTAAAAACCTGCCTGTGTTCTCATTCCGCACCAGCCCACGCACCCCTATGGGAAGGGAAGGGGAGAGAATTGAAGCCAGCCTGCATACACTGACAACATAGAAATGCCGAATGCCAGCCCATGCACCTACCAAAAGATAAAACAGGTCAGGTGAGGTGTTCGTGTTGGGCATAGCGAGTTGCTATTGCCACTTTCGGTCACCTAGCATGGCATCACCCATGTTGATTTAGAACTAAGCTACGCACTTTGTAAATGGCAGATCTTGGGATCATTAGAATTAGTAACTGGCACCATCCAGAGCCTGCCAGGGCTATGCAAATAAAATAGACTTTTTTTTTTGCTTGATTTTAGTTGCCATGGCAGCCAGGGTTTATCCTGCAAGGTCCTAAATCATTATGCCACCATACACACCCCACTGCTGTCTAGATGCTAGGTCTGCATTTAGGATGTTGACAGCATGCATATTGACATTATGAACAAATGAGGGTAAAACAGTACTGCCGACATATGAATGCCATGCCCTATTCTGCCACCGTGACCACACCAACATCCTGAATGCCAAGTATTTCAGTAGGCGTAATAGAATAGGGATCAGATCTCCATCCATTCAGGCAGATTAGTCAATATAACACGTATAGTTTTTTTTACATCAAACCAATAAAATAAGTTCAAAGAAATAGAGTAGCACAGAAGTGACTCTGCCGTTACCCATAGGCTGGCAATACTGGTAGTTTGCACTGAACCCGCCATTGGCATCCTGCCAATGTCTAGTAGCATGGCAGACAGTGAGCTGTTGATCCTAGGGAGGTAGTGATTGCAATCAGTGTCAGAATCTAATGGGGGCAGATTTTATCGGTCTATAAAACGGTAATACTATTGGACAGTGGGCGCAGAGACCCCCTCAGAGTCCTTTTTTTGGATTCTTAACCAGTCCTCTGTGGTTGGACATCAAGTACTCTAGGACCCATTTACTGACTGTTGATTGAGTGTCACACATACCTCAGTTTCTCCTTTTATAACCTTCCCATTTGTGTTCATCGTGGTTTGTTGGTTTTTCATTGTTTCCGACACTAGGTTAGTCTTGTATTGGATGTTTCCTGTCTTGTGACATTAATTTTACTAACATACCTATGTTATCTGCGGCTTTCATTATGTTATGATATACTGTATTTGGCCAATTTGTATCTGTTTTTCAATAAACATATTTTGCTATTTTAGAAGTAGCGATATATAGTTATGAAAATGAATTCTACCAACAGTGAAAAAAAAGCGATTCAGGGTCCCTGAACTAGAACTTTAACTAGATGTCTGTGAAGTAATAAGTATGGAGCAATAAGTGAGCCACACAAAGTTTTTGCTGAATGCCACAAAACAAAGAACTTATCGGGCGCCAGAAAAGAATTTGCTACTTTTTGACCCCATTTAGCTTCCTCTTTTCTGCAATGAAACCAATGCTTAATTATAGATTTATCGACTTTCCCCATAAATGACCCATGTGCACATTTCCCAGAAGACGGGGTTTCTTATGTCAGCATGGTGAAATACCGCAGGAAACTGCTATTTCGGCTGAAAATGGGCGTCAGCAGTTAAGAGTTGATGTAAAATGAATCTAACAGAATGAATTTTATTAGATTCAATTCACATGGTAATTTAAGTGCTAGTAGGCAGAAGAAACCCAATAGCCCCCTGGATCCAATGGCTGTGGATGAAGGCAGGGACAAGAAAGATCGTTCAATAGATATAGATTACAGAGCCAGCTGAACTTTAGACGTGTACACACGTATCGATTTGCTTTCGATGTCGCCTATTCCACGCCTTTTCGATTTGGCCTTTGCTTTTTCATTCAATATCGATTTACATTCAAGGCACAGTGTATACATTTCATTTACTGGCTCTAATTCCTTGCCCTCAGTCTATTTTTCTTTTCGATATAGAGAAAACAGGATCGTGCATCGAATCAAATGCAGATGGAAAGCATCTTAAAAACCATTTGATTTCGATTCGATTTGTCAAAATCGAAGTGTGTGTGTACAACCCTTTACAAGCAAAACAAGGGGGTTATTTCGCTGCTATGTCTCTATGGGCCTTATTCTGGTAGGTGCAGCCGGATCCGAATATGTGGCCAGGACCGTGCGTGCAAAACCCCGCCTTCCATACGGATCGCCAACTCCGTCCGTACGCGGTAAGAAGCTGGCCGAACGGACCGCACGTGTATTTTTCATGGAATACGCCTCCTCCATCTCAGGGAACCTCCCCCATCATTCGATGGTCGCAGACCATGGAATGCACGACCGAGTGGTCCACCAGCTCCCGCAACCTCAGACCACACAGACATTTTTCCGTGCAAAAGCAGGGATCTGGGCGGGCAGCTGACATCCGGCGATGTCATATGTCCGCCCCCTACATGTGCGTCACGACTGCATTACCATACGTACGCCCAGCGTTTGCATGGGAACGCCCATGAAACGCGGGGCGTATGCATATGGTAATGTGCCCAAATAGCCCTTCACGCCCCTCTCCACCCCCTGTTCGGAGTGTTCACATTTCATGCGGGATTTGGCCGTACGCCCCGCTCACACATGCGCAGAGACGCCTCTGCACATGCGCAGACACAAAACATCGGCGGCACGAACGCACGCGGATATTACCACACCAACCAGAATAAGGGCCTATGTTCTGGAAGTCTCACTATGCCCCATTGCACTTTAACCTCAGTAGAGCTCTCTATAATTTTGTGTCCCCAAAGAATAACTTGATGATCATTGTAGAACAGTCCACACTAGAGGTTCCCAAAAGTCTTCAAGGCACCTCAATAGTCCAAGCCTATCCATGCTTTGCTACACGTGACTTAATTAGGTGCTCAGCTTATTTAACCATCTGTTTAGAGCCATGGATATGCTTAAAATCAGAACCGTTAAGGAGCCTTGAGGACTGCGTTTGAGAACCTCTGGTCCAAACAATATGCTATTCGGAGTGCAGAAAAATAAGAGGCGAGTATCCATATGAAATGCAGATCACTATGCACAGGCAGAGCTCTGGGTGGCAATGGAGACTCCCACCACTGGGCACCAAGTCCTGACAGGGGCACTTCCACTCAGCTGTCACAGCCAGAGCCGGGTTAAGTGGGGCTCTGGGGGCAAGTATCCCCGGGTCCCCCTGAGAACTCATTCCCCCCCCCCCTTCCCACTGCTGATTGGGTCTTTATTTCTGGCAGATGACTGTGCACACAGGCAGTGACAGAGAGCTGCCGGCACCACAGAACAGTGCAGAACTTCCGGCAGCTGTCCACTGGAATGCGATCCTGCGGCTCGGTAACAGGACAGCATGGGAAGGCGCACACACACACACACACACACATCTGGAGAGGAACATGCTGTTTAGCCATTGCAGCGCTCTTCTCTTCCGTTTTTCAGCCTCAGGTGAAACTAAATCCCTGATAGCAGGCCGTTTTCATGGGATTGGGTTCCGAAATCTATCTTGCCTCTGGGCAACTTCAATTAAGTTATGCCAGTGACACTATCGGCATAAGTTAGACTTGATTTCAGGACAAATTTGTTCTCAAAATGGTCAAAACCATGCACTGCAGGTGAGGCAACTGTAACATGTGCAGAGGGAGTTAGATTTGGCTGAGGTATGTTTAAACTGAAGTCTACATGGCATTGTAAAATTAAAGCAGCCAGTACTTACCCTGCACAGAAACAAAATAACTCACTTATGCATATTTTCATTTTCCCCACCTGCAGGGCACATGGGTTTGCCCATTTTGAGAACAAATGTGTCCTGCTATCAGGTCTGAATTAGGCCCTATAGCCAGGTGTATAGTATAGGACTGACTCTGGCAATACAATTCTCTATGCACGGTGCTAGCCAGCAGTCCCCCAGCTGTGGTATAATCAGTCAGATCATCACAATACACAAAACTGGACTTGGGTACACCCTCCACACTGCCAACCCAGGAAAAGAGGTTTCACAATAGCCTGCCAACCCAGGTCCCGCTTCCATACACAGAACACACTGGGGACTTGTGCTGTAGAGAAAGCAATCCGCCCATCCTTCTGCAGCCCCTTTGGACCACAACTACCCCCCCCCCCCCCATGTCCCTGTCCCATAAGTCTGTCAATTTGATGTGCTTAATTTGGCCCTTGTGCCGAGCAGTCTCCCTCCCTGTCATTGCCCGTGCCTAGCAGACATCACAGTCCCTGCCTTCCCTTACACTTTATGCCCAGCAATGTCTGGCTCAATTCCTTCGATTGGCCACTGTGCCCCCACAGTCCTCCACCTGGCCCTTGTGCCAGAAGTCATCCTCCCTTTCTTATGTTGCCCACCAGTCAATCTCCCTGTATTGTGTTGCCCCCTGTGCCACCCCGCTCCTTTTGGCTAATGCCCCTGTGCCCATCAGTCCCCCTGATCCTTCCAGCCATTGCCCCCTGTGCCCATCAGTCCCCCTGATCCTTCCAGCCATTGCCCCCTGTGCCCATCAGTCCCCCTGATCCTTCCAGCCATTGCCCCCTGTGCCCAGCCGTTGCCCCGTTACCATCAGCCACCCCGCTTTCTTTCATAGCACCAGACACAAACGCCCCCCAATAGCACCCATGCCAATACATGACTTCCCACCAGACATGCCTCCCAGCCGGGCACCGTGAGACCCGTAGCGCCCTCACATCCCTCCTGCCTCCAGCCGCCCCTCAGCACAGGGCCCCGGGCAGTAGCGGAGTCTCCCTACCGAACCCGGGCTCTCCCTCCCTCCCGCTCGCACCTACCTGCAGTCTCTCGCTCGCCGGCTGCCACATCGCTCCCCCGACTCCGTGCACAGAATCCTGTCACCGACTGTAATGTGCGCGCCGCAACAGCTCCCCTCGGTACAGCGGCGGATGCTCCCTCCTCCCGTTATCCCGAGTAACCCCGCCCACTCCCTGTGCGCGTTACCCCGGGAGACTCCGCCCACTTATCCCGCATTCCTCTCTCCTCCCCCCGGCTCCCTTCCATTGTCCCGGCGTTCACAGCATGTGGGCGGGTTGTCCAGACGTGTGTCCCGCCCATTGGGCGTGGCCACAAAACAAAGTCTGCGGCGCTCCTATCGGTGCCTCCCAGCTAAGTCACGTGCGCTATTACCATAGAAACGGTGTAACTATTTCAGAGCCGCCGCGCCGTCTCCCGTCTGTCAGTGCTGCTGCTGTGCTGTCACTGACCATGGTATACCCAGCACACGTGACCTGACAGCTCCCATACACCGCTGCTGCCCACGCCCCCCACCTCTGCCAGTGCCATAGCTGGAGGGTTGAGACTAGTTCCCCTTCACCGTAAGGACCTGGGGAGGAGATGGGGCAGGGAGAGGAGGAGCAAGTTCAGAAGAAGGGACCCAAATGGACCCTCGCATAGCTCGCTTCGCTCGCAATGCTTCGGGCACGGTGGCTCGCTTCGCTCGCCACAGCTTTAATAACCTCCTCCACGCCCTAGTGGATGGTAGGGCATGAAATACCGCCTGTCGGCACATGTCGGCTCAAAAAAAAGTTGTCTTGTTCTGACCTTGCTCCTCCTCTCCCGCCCCCTCTCCCGCCCCCTCTCCTCCCCAGGTCCTTACGGCGAAGGGGAACTAGCTGCTACCATAGCTGGAGGCATTCGGTACTGGGACGGTATTTTTTAACATCAGTTACATACTTCTCGGCCAGTATTCAATGCCTCTGATTTACCGTATTTTCTGGCGAATCAGGCAATTCGCCAGGTTTACAGCGAATTTTCTCACAGAAAAAAACAATTCACCCTATTCAATTAACACACGGGTGTCAAACACAAGGCCCGCCAGACGTCGTCATGTGGCCCGCGCGAGGAGATAGCACGCAGGGGCAGTGTGTCCCAGCTCCTGCCTAGGCCACCTCCTCTCACCCACCCCGCGCGCACTCGCTCGCTCGCCGGAGCTGCGGGGTTGGTTGCTGGGACTGGGACGTCACGCAGCTGGCGATCCGTGCTGGACTGCTGGTAGTAGCGGTAACCATGTGTGCGAGGCGGGTGACTGAAATAGGTTAGTAGTGTATAGCTCGGGCTGGTCGTATGGGCATATTTTACATTGAATGTAATGTAAAATCGGGTCCCAGGGACCCTATTCACATTTCATTCAATTAAAAAATCGCGTCGGTCGCATCGCATGCGATTTGGTCGCATGTGATGCGACCGACGCAATTTTTCCGACACGACCACCCCGATGGAAATCGGTGTGGCCGTGCTAGGAAACAAGTACCAAAATGTCTTTCCCAAAATGGTGTCACCTCCTCTAGCATCCCTAAGGCAGCTCTGTACCTTCTGTCCCTGTCTACCACTGAACCCTGCACCTCAATATAATTAGTACTGGATGTGGAATTCAATTTCTGCAGCATAGCTCTGTGTTTGATGGCCCACCATTTTTGTTATCGCATTATTGTTATATGCATGTCCTGTTTCATACTGCTTTAAAGTACACCTTGTACAAGTTTTCTGTCATTTGTACTTTTTGGGGGACCGGCCCTTTGAGGGTGACCAAACTGCTGATGCGGCCCCCGATGAATTTGAGTTTGACACCCGTGAATTAACAGACTTCGCTGCAAATGAAGAGTGAATGACTGGCGATTCGCCATTTGCGATTCGCCGCAATTCGCCGGTGTTTTTTAATGGGGTTTTTAGTGGAATTCGCCGGGAGTGTATTCAATGCTGAAATGGAGAACTGCATTCTCCAGTGATTTTCGCCATGATTCTCCATTTTGCATTCAACATCTTTTTTTGGTGAACTGTTATGTGTACTTTTTTTATGTAAAAAAAATCAGTTTTTATTTTATCTTTAGGGTCTTGCTTAGATTTGCACATTATTAGCACCTCTGTAATATATTTTTAATTTATTTTTTATTCCCCCTCAGCGAACTGACATCCAGCTGAGCAGGGGGGGGGGGGGTGGGGGGGACGATGCGGGAGATGTGAGCTGACATTGGATGGCAGATATGACACTGCAGTGAAGGTGCAGTGTAATGCAAGCAGGAGCCGGTGGTCTGAGGAAAGGGGAGAGACCCGGGACACTACCTGTCTGATGAGTAGGGAGCCCCCGCACAGCCTGAGGATGGGGACGGGACGGCTCCAGCAGCAGCAGACCTCTGGCTACTGGAGCCGTAGGTCTGCAAATGATGTGCGGGGTACGTCTGCCAGTGGCAGCTCTCTGCCGGGGGGGTTATTATGCTCCATGCCAAGGGAGCAGGAGCCGGAGATCTGCGGGAAGGGGAAGGACACTGCCTCTGATCTGTAAGGAGATTGGTCCAGCAGTAGCAGCAGACCTCCGGCTACAGCAGCCCCAGCGCGGTGATAGCAGATGTCAGCACTGGGACTGCTGGAGCCGGAGGTCTGCTACTGCTGCTGGGAGGGATGCGGCAGCCAATGCACCCCAAGGTTCTGACTTGTCAACTCCACTCCTGTGACCCCCATAACTAGAGTGACCCCTCTCCTATGACCTCCAGTAACAATAATGAACCCCTCTCCTGTGATTCACCATAATATTTCAGATGTACATTACACATAACAATAGTTGAAACCCCCCAGCCCTCCTGCTGCAGCCCAGCACACTTCCTCTGCTTTGCCAGGCTGACCAAATTCCTTGAGCCGAGTGTGATGAGCGGGGTGGTCTCCGTGAAGTACTACAGTGCTCTTTAGGGCTCTAGGCTGGGAGCGGCCTCCTAGTCCTCCACCGCTGTTAAACAGGACGCCGCCCCTGGCCTGGTAGATGGAGCCGAAGCCCCCCGGAACACAGTGGCTCCAGAACCCGCACGTGCTCACAAGCAGGGTGGGAGCCGGAAGCCTGTCGGGCGGTGTGTGCTGGGGATACGGGACACTGAGCTGAGTGCAGCCCATATGGATGGTGCCACACAGCAGCAGCACAGTGAGCCGCATGAGGAGCAGGCAACCAGCATGCGGGGGGCTCGACCAGCATGAGGGGCGATCACCCCCTTCGCCTTCCCCTGTATCAGCGCCTGTCAGTAACAGGATCCGGGCGCACAGGCTGCGGACATAACACCTACAGCAGCCTCTCTTATGCATACTGCACTTCTTGGAAATCCCAGTGCTGCGCTCCCCACTGACCCCACCGGAACTGGTTCCCCCAAGCCATTGCAGGGTCTGCAGCATGATAGTTACGCCACTGGGTATTCCTATGTCTGATTATGGTCTTATATCGGAGTGTCTGTGCTTCTGTGTACACAGCCACTATCACTCATGAGCCCACAACACCCCCAGTGCATGCCCATTAGATGAACTATTTTTGTATGCATCTGTAGCCACCTCCTAGTCACTGCCCAGAAACACCCACTACACTTTTATCTGCATGTGTCTGAAGTAATAAGTCACTCTGCATGGACACAGATGGATAAATGTGTGGTGCAATTTATAGGGCCCTGGTCTGACCCAAGATTTGGAGCACAGGGGCAAATGCATTAAGCCTGGGGAGGTGATAAAGATGTGATAAAGTAGAAGGTGATAACGCAGCAGCTTCTGTCTTTACAGCCTGTAACTTGCCAGTTAGGAACTGATTGGCTGGTGTGTTAGGATTAATACATTTGCCCCATACTTCCAAACCTGGTTTTAGGAAAGAGAAGATTTGTCACTAGGTGGTGCACCAGTTCAAAAGTAACGACAATATTAAAAAATACCTTTTATTATTTATTCATTCAAAAGCTGCGAAATATGACAAACAACATATAGGGCAGTATTCAATGAGAATACTGGCGACGTGCAGCGAATCCTGTTTAGGATTCGCTGCACATTCGCCACTGCTCGCTGCGTTCCGGAGCCTCGCCGGCTCCAGTATTCACCGAGTCAGGGGCTCGCTGCCCCTGACTGGCGAATTTTAACTCCTGCGGCGATGCCGCAGGGAGCCCGAGGACGGCGGCAGGCAGGGAGATGGAAGTCTCCCTGCCTGCCCCAGAACGTTTGAGGGGGGGAGGTGGGCTCCCCGGGAGCCAGGCAGCACAGGCTGCCCCCCGGGGGTGCCAGCAGGGGACCGGGTATATTCACTACACCCGATCATGCATATGTAATGATCGGGTGAAGTGAATATATGAATATCTAATGAGCGGCTCGGCTCCCGGCCCCCTGCTGGCTGCTCTGTGTAAAAAAATATATATATATTTTTCTCTTTCAATGGTCCTGGTGACACAGCTCAACACTGGGATGTAGGAGGGTCCGAAGGAGCCAGGCACCTATCCTAAAGCTTTAGAGGGTAGGCTCCTCCCCTACTGCATCCCGGACTCTTCAGTTCGTGTTAGGTGCCCACTGGAGTGGGTGCTATTCTAAAGGGCTGCAGGAGCAGCCGAAGAATTAGAGTAGTTAGGAAATTTTATTGTTTTATTAACTTTCACCCTAGCTAGGTAGGCACAGTGTGAGGATTCTCATAGTGAATCCTCACACTGCTAGCGCAGCAGGAGCTGACAGAATCGTGTCCTGTCAGCTCACTGTGCACAGGGGAGACGCTGTCTGGCCTCCCTGTGCAGCGCTTACAGCTTCTATTAAGAAGCTGCCTGGGCTCCGGAGTACCCTGAAACCGGCTCCACGTTTAGGTGGGGATAATAGGGGACAGGCGCTCCGTGATGGCGGCGGCCATTTTATGCGGAGCTTACACGCTGAGCTCCTATATGAGAGGACAGCAGCGTTGTGACAGGCATGTTCCAAGTGGTCCCCAGTCGAGGGGGAGATACTGGAACTAGGAAATCCTACCTAGGGTGCGGCTGACTGGGGGTGGTTGGCGCTTAAAGTCACGGACCCCGCAGCAGCAGGGACTTTTGGTCTCTTCCCTCACTCTGTGTTTGGCGCCTTTCAGAACGCTTGCAGCGGAGCTGAGCTGGCTTACTGATCCTGGCAGAGTGATTTGGATTTCCTGGGCATCGTTTCCCCGCATCTGAAACCAACAGACAGCTAAGTGACTGGGTGCATTGACTCTGTATAAACGCTGGTACATTGTTTGCACTGTATATATATATATATATTTTCACTTGCATCATGTCTGAGCATCAGGCTGTGGTTTTGGGGGAGGGAGCCCTTATTGCACTGAGCGCGTGCAATGTATGCACACAGAAATTTGTCCCTGAGCAGATGGCCAAGGGGGGCTTATGTATTACTTGCGCTGCTGTGAGACCCATGGGGAGTGAACCCTATAGGGCAGAGCAGATTGAACCCGCGTGGGCCAGTGCCCTAGGCAGGTCAGTGAATGCTTTGGTGCAGCTTCTGGACAGGCAGAGTGATGTGTTGGTAGAATCACAGAGACCTATGCCATCATCTCAGCAGTCTTCTGGCTCCTTGCCTCTTACCCAGGCAGATCCTGCTCTTATTCAGGTGATGCAGGATACTGCTAAGGGGATCAACAGGTTTAGTGAAATACTAGACAAAATGGATGTTGATGTTGCAGGGACCCCTTAAAGGTCTTATGCTATGCCTACTTTGGCAGATGAGGAGGAGGGAGCGTATACTGGAAGCTAGTGTTCTTGTTGGCAGTGGCATCTGCTAAAAGGGTGTCAGAGTTGGGAGCTTTGTCATGCAAATCTCCCTTCCTAATTTTTCATGATGACAGGGCAGTTCTGAGAACAGTGCCTCAGTTTTTACCGAAGGTAGTTTCTGCCTTCCATTTAAATCAGGAGATAGTTCTACCTGTGTTTCAACCCCCTGAGGGTTCTAAGAAAAGGGACAAGTTGAAGAGTTTGGATGTTGTGCGTGCTTTACGCATCTATGTGGACAGAGTAAAGAGTGTCAGAAAGACTGATACTTTATTGGTACTGTATGACGTACACAAAATTGGTTGGCCTGCATCTAAGCAGACTATTGCTAGGTGGTTGCGATCTGTGATAGCATTTGCATACACCAAAGTGGGTAGGCCTGTACCGGCCAGAATAAATGCGCATACCACCAGGTCAGTTGCCACCTCTTGGGCGGTTCGACATGGGGCCACAGCTGAGCAGGCTTGCAGGGCTGCCACTTGGTCATCTGTTCATACCTTTGCCAAATTCTATAGATTCCACAAGTTCGCGTCGGAGGACGCATCATTCGGGCGAGCAGTGCTGAGAGCTGCAGACCTGAGCGTACCCACCCAAAGGACCGGCTCTGGAACGTCCCAGTGTTGAGCTGTGTCACCAGGACCATTGAAAGAGAAAAAGGGATTTTTGTAAGAACTTACCGTTCGAATCCCTTTCTCTGATATGGTCCTGGTGACACAGCGATCCCTCCCTTACGCTCAGTAAGTATGCCAGAAGTTTCATGATGTTCATGTTAAAATGGTTAAAAGTTAACAGTTACTGTTATAAAATGTGCATATAATATGTGCAGGCGTTTGTACTGAGTTAATGTATTCCAGTGGCTTTGAAAGATTGAACTGAAGAGTCCGGGATGCAGTAGGGGAGGAGCCTACCCTCTAAAGCTTTAGGATAGGTGCCTGGCTCCTTCGGACCCTCCTACATCCCAGTGTTGAGCTGTGTCACCAGGACCATATCAGAGAAAGGGATTCGAACGGTAAGTTCTTACAAAAACCCTTTTTTTTTTTTTTAAATTAAATATATATTCATGTGCTTACAGCACATGAATAAAAATAGCATGCCCCTACTCAGAATAAAATTCCTGATTTTTTGACACCAATTGTAAAAAACAAAACACTTTATTTTAAAAGTTCACATTCAACTTCACCATAAAAAGATAACGATTGCTACTCGGTGAATCATGGCGAAAAAAACCTTGAAATGTATTCGCCATCTGGTCATTGAATAGGGTGATTCACCGTTTTAGTCAAAAATTCGCCTTACAGCACAAAATCGCCATAAAAACCTGGCGAATCTGCCTCATTGAATACCGCCCCATATAACATAAACACAGGTGGGTATGGTGAATTGATTTTAAAAAGCACGTGCGATGTGGAAAAGCTCCTGCCTTGAGTTAGCTGATTTAAATAATTTGTAGATAGCACTTTATATTCCTTTAGTGAATAAATCTATATATTTGGAAAAGTGTCTCTATATTTCTATCTTCTATCGTAAAATCTGTGTCTGTGAATTAAGATTGAACAATCTTACAGATCAATTGTCTGTCAATCTTTAATTGTATGCAGTACCAAGTATGTGGCAGTACTATTTGGTATTGTATTAACCTAGGCAAGTATGTAATAGATATCAATTTACATGGTGCAACCTTGACTGTGACTGTGGTCACAACTGATGTTTCACTATATTTTCACTTCTGTGAGAGTAACTGCAGATATGTGACTACATGTGTCGAGCCATATCATGGGTTGTTCACCACATGGAGCTGGGTTATTATGTTCCCTATAAACAATAATGGGCCCAATACCAAGACAAATTGTGTTAAAGGAGTCAATTCCAATTGGTCGACACGCTAGGTATCATCCTGTATTTAAGCTGTATCAGTATCTATAATTTATTGCTGGTATACGTTCTACCTAAACATGTAAATACATACAATTTTCTAACTACAAGCTAGATACAAGTCTCATAAAGGCGGTGTTGCCACGCGCAGTGTGAAGTCCCTGTGTGGGAACAGAAGACGCCGGGCAAATCAGTGTACAAGGAGCGGCACAGTTACCGCATAGCGGCGATTGGAGTATTATTAAAGCCGGCTCACACACATAGGTACTGTTAAGGTGCCCATACATGTAGTAGTAGTAGTACGTTTATTTATAAGGCGCCGCAAAGTGTCCGCAGCGCCGTACATAGCAAACAAAAAACAAATGACAAGGTAACGTACAGGGTGTTTTGAAAAATACAGTATAAATAGGGGTATAGCTGGTAGAAATAAAATCAGCATCAGTTCAGAAGTAGGTGTCAAAATTGTCGAGGAGACTGAAGATGAAGTAGAGGAAGAGAAGAACAGGACAGGAGGACAGGTGAGGTAAAGAGGTAGGGTGAGTACGTGAGGCAGGAGGACCCTACTCATAAGAGTTAACATACTAAAAATAGGTGGGGGGACGAACGAAATACAACAGGATAAGTAGGAACGGAGGGGGACGGAGGCAGGATAGGAGGATCAAAAGAGGTTAGGAGGAGGGATAGGCTAGTCGAAAAAAGTGGGTTTTGAGGGAGCGCTTGAAGGAGGTAAGGGAATCAGAAAGCCTGATGGGTGGCGGGAGGTTGTTCCAGTGCAGGGGGGCAGCGCGAGAGAAGTCTTGGACACGGGAGTGGGAGGAGGTGATTAGGTGAGAGGTCAGTCGGCGGTCAGCGATGGAGCGAAGAGGACGGGAGGTAGTGTAGATAGAGATCAGTGAAGAGAGGTAAGGAGCGGTGGAGGAGGAGAGAGCCTTGTAGGTGGTGGTGAGGAGTTTAAAGAGAACTCGGAAAGGAATGGGGAGCCAGTGAAGAGATAGACAGAAGGGGGAGGCGGAGGTAGAGCGGTGGGAGAGGAAGATGAGCCTAGCAGCAGCGTTAAGAATGGTTTGGAGAGGTGCGAGGCGGGTGAGAGGTAGCCCAGAGAGAAGGATGTTGCAGTAGTCAAGGCGGGAGATGACAATAGAGTGAATGAGAATTTTGGTCGCGTCAGTGGAGAGGAATGGTCTGATGCGTGAGATGTTGCGTAGGTGAATGCGGCAAGACTGTGAGAGAGCACGAATGAGGGGGGTGAAAAAGAGGGAGGAGTCAATGATGACACGTACCAATTACCCGGTACTTTTTGTGCTAGAATAGCATCGCATCCCATGCACAACGATGCTATTTTAGCACAAAAAGTACTGGGTAATTGGTACGTGTATGGGCACCTTTAGATGTTACACATTAGAGTCGACTTAACTGGATGTAATTAACGACTTAACTGGATGTAATTAACGACTTACCTGGATGTAATTAACATAAAAACAATACAGGTACTTGTGTAATAGCACGGCGTCCACTAAGCAAATAGCTTAGTGGGCTGTTCTGCGTAGTGAAATCGTATCGCATCGCATGCCATTATTGTATGGCATGCGATGCGATGAGATACCATTTTCCTATTTAATTTATTCTCTGCTCTCTGTCAGTGAATAAATCAAAAAACTCGTATACGATCAAAAAATCGGATCCGATTTTTTTCATCGGACCCGATTTTTTTCATCGAATACGAGATTTTGGATTTATTCACTGACAGAGAGCAGTGATATATCGGATAATATCGGATCCGATTTTAACTGTTATAATGGCATTTAATGTGGTATACAATTAATTTTATATAGTGTGACGAGCGCAGCGAGCCACCGAGTCCGAAGCGTAGCGAGCCCCTCGAGGGGACGCGTCATACATGTAACATGATACGCTGCGCTCGCAAAAAAGGTCGGAGGATGCGCACCGCCGCCCCTCGCGGGCTCGCTGCACTCACCACACTTCGGGTTGGCGTCAATCGTGGGGTGGCGTTGAGGGGTTAAAATTGGGGGTCTGGGGAATAGTTTACATTGAATCCAATGTCAAATAAGGTCCCAGGGGCCCTATTCACATTTGATTCAATGTTAAAATCGGGTCGATCGCATCGCATGCGATTTGGTCGCATGCGATGCAACCGACGCAATTTTTCCGACACGATCACCCCGATGCAAATTGGTGTGGCCGTGCTAGGAAACAAGTACCGTAGTTTCTGATTGGTTGCCCATAGCAACATCCCATGTGAGATACAACTCACATCTTAGTAAATTTCCCCCTGTATGTCATTTAATTGTATACCACATTAAATGCCATTATAACATTTAAAATCGGACCCGATTTTTTCATCTGACAAGATTTAACTAAAGTAGCAGGATTTGATTGTAGGATGGAACTATGCATGAGCAGTCTATCCATAATGGACCAGCCTGCGAATTTAAGCCCTGTAATCAGGCCAGAATTAGGCCCTAAGAGCGAAGTCCAGGAAAAGACCATTTTGTCCCTCCTGGAAATGGGGGTTCAGTATGATTTACTGACGGACGTTTGACCATCATCTTTATACTGACACCCATTGACGACAATCAAAATACCAACATTTAATATACTGACTGGTCGTCATGTTTCTATGTTTTTTTGGGTGTGTATGTGGACATTGCCTAAGTGTACCGCTGCGCTCTCAATGCTTTGGGCACGGTGCCTCGCTGCCTTTGGCACACTCTTAGATTCCCCTCCAGGTCCACTGGGAAGGTAAAGTATGGAAAAGTCTGTTTTTGGCCAAAAATTGCTTGAAAACTCATGTCGACATGTTGACCTTTCGCATGTTAAATTACGTTTTTTGTACCATGTCGGACAACTGAACATGTCGGTATTATGAATGTTGTCTGTATTTTGACGGTTAATGGGTGTCGGTATTATGACTGTTGGCCAAACGTCCGTCATATATTGACTGCATCTCAGAAATGGTTGTAGTGGGAGATATGGCGGGGCATTGTAGTTATTACATCTATACAATACAAAAGGTATATTAGTGACCAATATACAGTACAGGGCGCATTCTAATGCCTTATTTATAATACTAAACTGACTCACAATACATGGTTAAAAGGGGTCTTGATTTGCTTGGCCTCTTCTCTAGGCTATAAGTCTGTAATGGGCTTTCTGAGCTTCTCATCCTGTGACACAAATAATTATGGGAGCTATTTTCCTCCTTATACTCTGCAGATTACAGAGCTCTGCACAAAGGCTTCCAGGAAAGTTTGCTCTTGACCTTTCCCCTTTCCTTTCCTTGTGCATCAAGTAATTAAATTATGTTACAAGTCTGCTCTCATTCAATGGACAGCTAACCGACAGGTATAAAAGATTGTACGTTTGAAAACCATCTGGCCATTTTTGGTGGATACAATATCAGTTTTCCTAACTCCATCAGGGAATTGCGTTCTAAACGCTATTGGTCCACAGTCCATATTGTACTTAACAGAGTGTAAGCCCTTGTGGACAGGGCCCTCTCTCATTATGTTTTGTTACGTAGTTCTGGGGCAAAAAAATTACCTAGGACACCAGTGTTGGATTTAAGTGTCAGGCCGCCGTAGGCACCACATTGTTTGCGCCCCCCCCAGGGCCAGATTAAAAGGGGGGGGGGGGGGGCAAAAGGGGTCAGTACTCATGGGCCCCATTCTAGCTAGGGGCCCCCTGTGGCATGTATTTAAAATTAAAAGGAATTTTTTTTTAGCTAAAGGTTTTGTGCATGGGAGTGGGGTAGTGCTGCAGCTTCACCTTTCCATAGGGTGCCAAGGCACACTGACTGCACAAGTGTGCAGTGCATTACTGGGAGTTGACTTAGTCCCATGACACTTTGCACAAGAGGGCAGAGGCTGAGAGGTTTGTGCTAAGCTCTGATTAGTGGAGCTCATTACATGCTTCTCAGTCCCATGGAGGACAGCAGCAGCAGCCTAGTCATAGGAGGGTTTTTAATCAGAGGCAACACTTAGCCTGTGAGGTCTCCTATAGTCCTACAGAGTAAGGTGCAGAGGGACAAACACAGGCTTTTTTATGTGGTATGTATGTATGTGTATATATATATTTATATATATATTGTCAATACCTAATTTTTCCCAGCATATAATTTCCATAATCATAATTATAATCATGCCCACTAAATTAATATAGTCAGGGATAAATAATCTTTTATCCCATAAATGTCATGTTTGGACTCTAGAGGTGCGAAATTATAATAGCTATCAGATGACAGTTATTAGAATTCCATATCATATTGCACTCACATGTTATTACAAATAGAAAGCTCCCACTATATTAAGATACAGCAATCAGAGGGGCGTGTCTATAAGCTAATGAAAGGAGGTGAATGAATGGTTCTCTGGAAAGCAGCTAAGCCAGTCATAGGATACTGTAAACAAAAGCTAGTGATACCAGGGGAAGACAATAGGATCAACCCCTCCCCCTAGAAAGTTTTCTTGGGAAGTAAATATACAGCTTTTAGTTAGTTGTTTTTGGAACCTGAGCCAGTCAAGATGCCGTGCAACAGTCCTGGAGAAAGATTGCATAAGATTGGACACATGGCTTTGAGTAATGTATAAACTTGTAGGACCGATATATTGTGTACTAGGACCCCGGTAATGTAATATGGATTATGCTAGAGAGTTTAAGAGTAGTTAACTTCCATTCTTAGTTTGTCTTCAGGTGTTAAATGCATAGGCCCTGAGTATGTTTATATATGGTTTGGATAAAGAAAGCTTCTGTCTGTAGTTGAGTGTGACCTGTGGTAATGATGTTTAGCTAGCCTGTAGTTATGATTTGTGAGCAAGGATATGCTTAAATTGGTAGATATAGCCGTGTACGTTTACATGTGGACAGAGTGAGGCCTAAACCTGCTGCTGCCATGTGGCAAAGCAGAGGCCTAGTTCCTGGATCTTTTGTATGCAAGGAGTAAATAGATTCCTTTTGTCTACTATGTGTCTGGATATTTAAACTAGCCACTGTTGTGTCCATGTGTGGGTGTAGAACTGAAAGCTTTTGGAGTGTGTTGTCCGGCTAGATTATCTAGATATTCGGATGTAACTGCAAGATAACATGTGCTGTGAGGGTAGTCCTCTATTGCCTGGATTCTTGGTATTTGAATGCATGTGTAAGGCTATGCGTGAACATTGTATGGACTCTGTGTATTAAAGAGTGTGAATGCTTTGTGTGATATCATGTGAGAATATCTAGATAAACTATCGGATAAATCCAACTTATATGATACAAATGTTGATAGCGTGATGCTCGGATGGTATGTGTGTAATAGCTTGTGATGTGATTGTGATGTGATTGGTCCTTGGATTGTGTGGTACTATTTGGGTGTTCTGTGCGGAAGTGCATAGACAGATTAAATATATATTAATTGTGTGTGCAACAGGTTTAATGTGTTTGCTGAATATGCGAGTTATATTCAGGATCGTGAGTATCGTGTAAATGCAGGTTAGAGGTTAATTTGGAATAAATGTTGTGAATAGAAATATGAACGTACAGTCAGTGTATGTGTGATTGCCAGGCAGAAGTTAATAGTCTTTTGCTAAGGTTTCCTTTGTGTGCTAAGATGGAGGAATGCCATGTGGCAGACTAACATGTGTTCTAGCTAAGATGGCCGACAAGTAGTTATGCTAAAATGGTTGCTTCATAGCCACGCCCCCTCCCGCGCTGTATTCACATACACATTATACATCACTGAGGTTAGCTTTATTTAAGGATGCTGGAGCAATAATCGTTATTATGTATAATACCTGTATTGTTATATTTTGTAATCCATGATACAGTTTCATCAGTTTACATTCATAAATAATATTCATTGGTTATAAATCTGGACATTCAATTATTGGTTGCGTGCGAAATGAATAAATTAGATAGACTTTGCATATATAAATAAATGTACTTCAATAGATGGGGCCTCAGTCCGGGGATTAAGCATTTGACGATGTGCAGATATGCGCAGGGTTGCGAATATCGGCAGGTGTGGGATCATCTACCAGAAAGGAAGAAAAAGTTTTTTTTTTCTTTTTTTTCTGGTGCGTTTTTGTGTGTTTCCATGTTACTGCCGGTTAGGGGCCTGTGTTGGATCTGTAGTATTACAAAGCTCTAATTTGAACTTTGGGACAAAAGGAAAAACATTTATTTATATTTAAATATCAAGATGCAATTCTATAAGTATATATTTGTTATAATAGTTTGTTTTCTCACACGCAATGTTATCTCCTTTTGATGTTTATCTTTTAAATAATAGCCAGATATGATTGGCAAGGGCTGTTTCAGGTTGAATTGTTTTTTTTTTAAATTTGAATTGTTTTATAAGCAGTGCAAATTTTAAATAAATGCACATCTTTTATAATTGCAGCAGAAGCGGATTATAAGGGAATAATGTATAGCCATAAATTGCAGGTATTTTACTGCAGACCATCTCAACCTGAGAAAGCCATATGTATAATTGTATGCTGCAAAGAATTCTGGGTAAAAAATGCTATTTCTAATAAATAAATTTATTTTATTTTTAGTATATCCTTCAATATATGGTAATGAGAATAATAGGACAGTGTTAAGAGTGTTTAATGGTAAACTTTCATTCCCATAATTGATAGGATTGAGTCATAAGTATTTTTTGCTTTAGAAAGATAAAAGCAGAGAGAGATAAAATACCAGTCAATAGAAAAATCAGGTACAGTTAAAAATCAACAAATTCCAAGCAGTATGAAATTTGAATGTTACTCTGAGGTATTAAACCTGAAACTGAAAGTAATTATTACCAAGATATGATATATAACATTTTTCTTTTTTTATTTCAGGCTAAAAGACAGATTTTCTCCTAAGCATATAATACAGCAAAGAAAAAGATTCTTAACTTTTAAAAAGGGCCAGCCAGAGGGTATTTAGATGTAAATTAAGGTGTTGAGACAATAGATTGAACCTGGAAACTTAGACAAGGAACTTCTCTTAGAAAGGGGGCATTTGAATAGGATTGATTTATTTGTTTTTTTTTTCTCTCAGCAGCAGAGACTGCAGTTTCAATAGTTCACAATAGAAACAAAAGTTTTTTTTTTTTCTCCTGTTATGATCTGTTACCCCAAATGCATAAGTGCATGAAAATTAGTAAGAGGTATTGTACTGTGTGGAGTTTGTACCTGTTAAGAGTAAAATTGCATTTGTTTTCCCCTGTGAATGTGAGATATCTACAGTATTGTAAGAGGTGTTAAATTCTTAGTGCCATATCCTTGCAAACCACAAATGTTATAGAAAGAGTGTGCTATTGGGATTTCTTGAATAGTTAAGTTAAGTAGAAGTGAAGTGCCTATATAAGGAGGCAAATATGTTGCGAAGTATGCAAAAGAAGGCGGGACTCGGACACATGGGTGTCAACGTCTGCCGCTCAGGGAGACACTGTTTGCGTGACGGACACATGTGCTGGCACATGTGATTGCCTAGGTACGCTGTACAGGTGAATGCCCAAGGATGGGTAGTGATAATTAATTAAGTGAAATTGAGTAAGACTCCTGTTGAGTTACAAACAGGATTCTTTTATTATTGTTCAAAATTCAAGAAATTCAAATGGTATTGATTAAATTCCCATTGATAGTCAAGGGAACACTCGTGTGACATCCAGTATAAGAGCTGCCGACCATGGGATCTTTCTGTACAGAAATATAGATAGTAATGTTAAAGTGAATGGTACCCAGATGTAGAAATTCCTGGAAGGTGAAAGGATTGCCCTTAGCGCTAAGGATTGTGTGTTGAAATAGGACACACGGGGGATACGCGACGACGTACGAGTCGACGTACCCATTTTTACTGCCCCTTCCGTAGACCTACCTATTTTGGTCTACCGGAAGGGTATAGGAGCGAAAATCGGAACTTCGAATTCCGCTGAGCTCCTCCGGTTTCTGGGGGCACAGGAAAACAAGTTTGTTGTGCCCTGGAGAAGCTGGCCGCGCCTTGCAAGTTGACTAGTAGTTCGCTACTAGTTGAAAGACTTGGCGATTGAGAACGTTGCCTCGCATTGTGGGCTCTTCGCTTGATTGCGTTGTAGTGTCGCTGTGTGGAGAAGTGAGTGGTTGGGGAGCTCTCAGATAAGTAATAACCCACCGGTATCTACTAGCTGTGAACGTTTATTCCTGTGATTATGGGTAATAACGGGTCACACAGTGATAGCGTGATAAGTAGGGATGGAGATGTCAGATAGACATACAGGTGAGTAATGCAGTAACTCACCACAAGATATAGATAGTAGAATTCCCAGGTACTGGCAGCTTCGAACCGGATGAATTACACAATAAGAATTGAAAAATAATGTCTGCTCTCATCAACGCGAGGTAAGAGGAGGCATAGTGTTTGTTTAAAACTGTGGTATAGGAAAATGGCAATGGGAAGAGTGATAATAAAAGTGCAATTAGACTGTTAATGCGGAATAGCAATACCCCCCCATTCATATATAATGGGACCAGTTATTTTAAAGTGTCTGATGTAATTGTGAAACTGACTAACCTATACCCTGTGTCAACTCCTTGTTAAGGATTATTAAGTGTTGACGTAATGTTCCAGACAGCTGTCATCTCCGAGACGAGAGAAGTCAAATGTAAGGCGGAGTCAAACAGCCAGAGAGGATGAGGTTTGTTTTTCCCAAGTGGTAAGAGAAGGTACAGTTGACGCCAAATTGACAGCTGGAGAAGTAGGTATACTGGTTTCACACTGACTCAGGTAATAAGTATTAAGGTAACAAGATAAATTGAGAATGCCAAATTGTATTTGAAGTTAATTACATCCCCAGGTTAATAACTGCTGTAGGTATAGAGAAGCAGAGATGTCGCACAAGAAGAACGGTAACCAGAAAGACTCCTAAACTTTCTTTCTCCCCTTTTAGCAAGTAGATTAAAGATTTAAACGTAGAACACAATATTACAGCGAACACATGAAGGTTTAGACTATGGTAAGACATACAGGTATAGAACACGAGGAAAGGTAGAGAACAAGATAACATGTTCTATTCAAAGGAGTACTGCATACGATCTGCCCTTGGTACCAGGGTAATGACGTGTAAGGAAATTTGTTTTTGAAACATGCTTGTTCATTACATGACATATAGTTCCCATGACACATATGTATGTAAACACATAGATATAGAGAAGTGGTTAAAGGTTAATAGCCACCTAGTGGTGACTTGTATGTGATGTAATTGTCAGTCCAGGTTCTTAGGAATCAGTTAAGGAGAAATGGAAGATAATGGATAGTTTATACGTACTCTCTTTTGTTTGTTTAATTGTCATTGTTTGTTTTGATGGTTCGCAGAATCAGACATGTGTCGTGTAAGATGTCTAACGATTTGTTTTTCTGTTTGTTGTTTAGTTAAGCCAGAAAGAGCTGTGATTGGACCCGGTCAAATGTGACGCATTGAATTTGGAAACCCCTGTTGCTCCTAATTGCATGGAGAGCGTATGGACCTAACATTGAAAAAGTTTCATCCCCTAGACAACGATATATATATATTAGTGTTTTTAAATGAGATTTATAAATCTCCAGATATTGATAGTGTTAGGTCCAGATGTCAAGTAACTGATAGTCCCTAGTGATTAGACAGAGAAGAGGAAAATGAGAGATTTGAATATTCTGAATATCTCAGATTTCCTCTAGTCACATTTTTCCGAAGAAGAACACAGATTATTTGGCTCAGACAACTGTATTTGTAAATATATGGAGTGGTATAGAGGTTAAACTGAAAGAGGTTTGGTAGTACAGGGTAGAAATACCCTTAAATAAATTAGAGCGCCACCTAGTGTCAAAAGACAGTAAGGCGAGGGTTAAACTATAGCACTCTAGAGTGTAGAAGCTTCACAGATGTGGGAGGCGGGATATTTCTAACGCTTGGGAAGTTCTTTCTGTTTATGTCTCTGCAGGGAAAACAAGTCGACGACAGAACTATCGGAAGTCTACAAGTGGATCGGATGGAATACAAGAAGCCAAGAATGGTAGGGAAAATAGGTAGAAATGCAAAAATATTGATACTTCTTTTTCCTACAGATGCAATGGAGAGGGAGAGACGAGCCCAGCAGTAGACAGATGATGGTCCTCGAGATGACGACTTGGATACCGACAGATGACTAGACAGGAACCCAGCTAGAAAGCCCCAAGAGCCGACGAACTACACAAGCCGACCAAGAGAATGATGACCCCTAGACGACCCCACGTCGTGATGAGCAGAAGACCCACTATGAGACTTTTCCTTTGGCCCTTAGTTTTAATGTCAAGAGACACTAGGAATGACCCAAAGGGCGTAGAAGGTTTTTTACCCTGGGACCCTATTCAGGTTTTTTAATCCCCTACTGCCCAAGGAGAAATGACTGTTCTCCACTCTTTCAGGAAATCTTTATAATACTCTGTTAAATTGTTTTTTTTGTTATGATTGTTCATCAATGTTTTCCCAGCATCCTTTGTAGGACATATGAAGGTTGTACAACCCTGTACACCCTGCGGTAGGTTACACAACACCTATGCAGGAACACTACACCCACATAGACTACACATACACTCCCCAAATGTATCATTCAGTCGTGTGTGTCTGGGCTGTGGCCCTACAACTATTGTGAGGTCATAGTCTGGACATGCCGGCGTTAAGTAAATGCACTCCCCCATTTATTATTAATCTCGGATTAAGCCATTGCGCAAAAATGATACATCCCCTTCTTTCTACACATACACATAAGTTCCACCCTTTAAAAACCTTTTTTTATCAATGAAAAATATTTTTTATGAAAAATATTGAAATTTTGTGAATTATGAAAATTAATGCGGAAATTATGCATTATTAATGTGACAGTTATTATATACTGTCAAATGGGCGACTGTCAATACCTAATTTTTCCCAGCATATAATTTCCATAATCATAATTATAATCATGCCCACTAAATTAATATAGTCAGGGATAAATAATCTTTTATCCCATAAATGTCATGTTTGGACTCTAGATGTGCGAAATTATAATAGCTATCAGATGACAGTTATTAGAATTCCATATCATATTGCACTCACATGTTATTACAAATAGAAAGCTCCCACTATATTAAGATACAGCAATCAGAGGGGCGTGTCTATAAGCTAATGAAAGGAGGTGAATGAATGGTTCTCTGGAAAGCAGCTAAGCCAGTCATAGGATACTGTAAACAAAAGCTAGTGATACCAGGGGAAGACAATAGGATCAACCCCTCCCCCTAGAAAGTTTTCTTGGGAAGTAAATATACAGCTTTTAGTTAGTTGTTTTTGGAACCTGAGCCAGTCAAGATGCCGTGCAACAGTCCTGGAGAAAGATTGGATAAGATTGGACACATGGCTTTGAGTAATGTATAAACTTGTAGGACCGATATATTGTGTACTAGGACCCCGGTAATGTAATATGGATTATGCTAGAGAGTTTAAGAGTAGTTAACTTCCATTCTTAGTTTGTCTTCAGGTGTTAAATGCATAGGCCCTGAGTATGTTTATATATGGTTTGGACAAAGAAAGCTTCTGTCTGTAGTTGAGTGTGACCTGTGGTAATGATGTTTAGCTAGCCTGTAGTTATGATTTGTGAGCAAGGATATGCTTAAATTGGTAGATATAGCCGTGTACGTTTACATGTGGACAGAGTGAGGCCTAAACCTGCTGCTGCCATGTGGCAAAGCAGAGGCCTAGTTCCTGGATCTTTTGTATGCAAGGAGTAAATAGATTCCTTTTGTCTACTATGTGTCTGGATATTTAAACTAGCCACTGTTGTGTCCATGTGTGGGTGTAGAACTGAAAGCTTTTGGAGTGTGTTGTCCGGCTAGATTATCTAGATATTCGGATGTAACTGCAAGATAACATGTGCTGTGAGGGTAGTCCTCTATTGCCTGGATTCTTGGTATTTGAATGCATGTGTAAGGCTATGCGTGAACATTGTATGGACTCTGTGTATTAAAGAGTGTGAATGCTTTGTGTGATATCATGTGAGAATATCTAGATAAACTATCGGATAAATCCAACTTATATGATACAAATGTTGATAGCGTGATGCTCGGATGGTATGTGTGTAATAGCTTGTGATGTGATTGTGATGTGATTGGTCCTTGGATTGTGTGGTACTATTTGGGTGTTCTGTGCGGAAGTGCATAGACAGATTAAATATATATTAATTGTGTGTGCAACAGGTTTAATGTGTTTGCTGAATATGCGAGTTATATTCAGGATCGTGAGTATCGTGTAAATGCAGGTTAGAGGTTAATTTGGAATAAATGTTGTGAATAGAAATATGAACGTACAGTCAGTGTATGTGTGATTGCCAGGCAGAAGTTAATAGTCTTTTGCTAAGGTTTCCTTTGTGTGCTAAGATGGAGGAATGCCATGTGGCAGACTAACATGTGTTCTAGCTAAGATGGCCGACAAGTAGTTATGCTAAAATGGTTGCTTCATAGCCACGCCCCCTCCCGCGCTGTATTCACATACACATTATACATCACTGAGGTTAGCTTTATTTAAGGATGCTGGAGCAATAATCGTTATTATGTATAATACCTGTATTGTTATATTTTGTAATCCATGATACAGTTTCATCAGTTTACATTCATAAATAATATTCATTGGTTATAAATCTGGACATTCAATTATTGGTTGCGTGCGAAATGAATAAATTAGATAGACTTTGCATATATAAATAAATGTACTTCAATAATATATATATCACTGACGTGTGGTGGGGTGAGGCACAGCCTTTCCTGTCATGCTAGCATATATGCTGGAGTTTTGAATTTATAAAATATGTCAAAAATACAAACAATATATAAAAAAATCTTATTTTCACTATTCTACTAATTTTTATAGTCAAAACTCTGGAGTAAAAAATCTATGGCAGGTGAGGCAGTGCCTCACCTGGCTACCTTTTCTGCACATCTCTTATCAAAACTCAGCGAATCTCCAGCAGTATATACTGCTGCACATGTGTATAATGCTGGTATGTACCCCATGGCTCATATATTGTGTGCAAATCTGGCTCTGGTACTTGCCAGGGACTCTTGAGCCATTTACCTTACCGCATGTCCCTGATATATATATATATATATATATATATATATATATATATATATATATATATATATATATATATATATATAGCGGAAGAAGTCAGGCGGCACTCGGAGGCTTGTTAGGTGTAATCAAGCGTATTTATTGAACGACATCTACGTTTCGGGGCTCTTGTCCCCTTCGTCAGATCCTGACGAAGGGGACAAGAGCCCCGAAACATAGATGTTGTTCAATAAATACGCTTGATTACACCTAACAAGCCTCCGAGTGCCACCTGACTCCTGCCGCTATCGATAGGATACCCATGCCTACTGGAAGGCACCGGAGCACGCAAGTCCGTGGGGACCGCAGAGTGCCGGGACGCACATCGCTTCTCTCTCTCTCTCTCTCTCTCTCTCTCTCTCTATATCCCCTGCAGTTACCTATTGACCAAGTTTATACTGCCTTTACTGTGTTTTGACAGTGTAATATTCTCATATTCTCCCATGCAGTTTGCGGCCAGTAATGGCAAGAGCAAGGGGCCCCCCCTGTCTAAAGTGCCCCAGGCCCCCTGGAGGCTTAATCTGGCACTGCCCCCCCCCCCCCCTAAAAAAAACAAACGATTATTATGTTAAAAGACCTAACTTGGCAACTGCCAGTATGCTATAATAGTAAAATTAGCTTAGGGAGAGAGAATGGGAGGGAGAGATTGAGAGAAAGGGAGAGATAGGGGCCCATTTATCACTAGATCGCATATGCAATGCAATCCTTTCGGTTGAATGTATCATCCGTCCATGTGCTCAGCTTCACCGGGCATCCAGGGCTGCGCATGCGCATTTAGCGCTAACCCCCGGCCAACCCCGCTGCAATGGGCTACTGTTATCTCAGAATGGCGGTATCCCAGGAACCCACTGCGATGCTGCTCGATGTTGATACCTATGGGGGTAGCAGCTGCAAGCGGTGCATGAGGGATCGCAGCGGGGATACATTTGGGAGATATTTGCGGCTAACTACCAAAAACTTGTTTTGGGGGGGGGGGGGGGAATTAGCCTTACATATTACATGATAATGGGCCCAGAGAGAGAGAAAGAGACAGAAGTACATTGACATATGTGATGAGAAACACAAAGGGCAGCTCTCCCGATCCCCGCCACTTGCTGGACTTCCTCGTTTCCTATGGGGAAGTCCTTCTGTGCATGCGCAGAGAAGCTGGCAGCAGCAGGGTATGCTGGGAGGGATCTGTGTCGGATCCCTAACACAGCAAAGATAATCCCATTGGCTAGAGCTGGTGTAACCCCCGCAGCGAAGCCCAGCCAGGAGGGGCTTTAGTGCACTTGAAAATGCTGTAAAAACCCAGAAAACTGGTTTTGCACTGCATTTTTTTTAGTACATCCCGCCCAGTGAGAGAAAGGGAGGGAGAGAGGGAAAGAGAGGGAGAGAGATAAATGGAGGGAGTGAGAGAGAGAGAGAGAGAAGGAAATGGATATAAAAGGTAAGCAGAGAAGGAGGAAAGCAGAGTGGAGAGAAGGAGTGCAGAGAGAGCAGGAGTGTCCAATGAGAATGAGTTAACAGGGTAATAAGTAATTCTTAACATGCAGTGGCAAACGCAGGATTTTCAGAAGGGGGTTTCCAGAGGGGCGGAGCAAAGCACGGAGATGGACACTTAGTATATATGCCGGGTCAGTTAAAGTATTATAGATAGACCAAATGTATATAAATAATATTAATAATAATAATAATAAAAAATATACATATATATATATATATATATATATATATACATATACACATCATATATACATACAGGGGCGTCAACAGCAGTGTAGACCCCTGGGCATAGCAATGTATTGGGGCCCCTACTGATCCTCCAGCGGTAAGGGTGAGGGAAGCTTTAATGTCCCCCGGGTGGTAGGGGGTATTATATCAACCGCTCAGCATGTAGGGCCTGGATCAGTAATTTCCACTAATTACCCCTTTACTGCACAGATGGTGGGAGATGAGGTGGGAGAAGAAGGCATTGGGCTGAATAAAGGGGCCCTGCTACATAACTTCCAGGGTGGTAGAGGATGTTTAATATGCAGAGGAGGGGTGTATAGTGGAGTGGGCTTATTATTCATAATTATCTGGTGGGAGGACAGCTTGCTTGACTGCAGATATCTCCAGTTCCCAGAAATAGATTTATTACATTATAATGGAATTAAAAACTAGAGGATCCCACCTACCAAATGGTACTGGGGACTATGGGATCAGAGTTCAGGAGGCAGAGCAATCTGCCCACGAGTATATAATACTACATACCAGGTGTGTGGAGCTGGAGCAGCAACCAGCTGCTGGAAGGCTGATATCGCTGATTCTGGGCACAGTAGAGACCAGCTTCTAGTGTCCCTCAAAGGGGGAGAGTCCCAGATTTTGGAATATACCCTCAGAAAAACTCTAAGTCAGACAGAACCTGAAATATCTGACTGGGAAGAGCAATTAACAGGCTTGGATGGGGACCACTGCTTTGATGTCAGATATCTCCGGTTTCCAAGGGCCGATTTAAAAAATTCTTGTACCCATGGAAAGAGGGGACCCTCAGCTTTCAGCCTAGGGTCCATAGACTCCTGGGGGGGGGGTTCTGGGTACTCAGAAACCCCCCCTGCGTGCGCTACTGGATCTGGCTGGTTGGAACAAAAACTTGGTTATGGATGAGAGCCAATGACAGTTGACCATTTGCTTGGAAATGCTGGAAAACTGACAAACTGTCCCTCATCCATAACCATGTTTTTGTTCCAACCAGCCAGATCTGAAGATAAATCTTACAAGTGTATGGGCACCTTTAGTCTCTGTATACAACTTTGCCTTAAGGAGGGAGGGAACTGTGTAATATGTGGAAGGGGGTTTAACCTTGTGTACTAAGGGGGGGGGGTTTAACTGTGTCCGAGGGGAGGGTGGGTGCGTGTACACCATTGGGAGGTGGGTAACTAATGTGGTGAGGCTAACGTGGCAGGCCACAGGGTAAGTGAGTGCATCAGTGTGATAGAGCACCAGCAGCGGGTAAGGGTCCGTGTCAGTGTGATAGAACGCAGACCGCAGTGCGTCCAGTTTAAGTTCCAGCATAGTGACAAGGAGTGATAGCATTTGAGGGGGTGAGGAGGCTGAGATATCAGTGTATGGGGCCCCAAAAATTTCTCTTGCTGGCCCTGAGAACACCTGCTGGTTCACAGTGGGATCCAAGTGTGACCGTAGCCTTACAATAGAGCTTTGAGTTAATTGGTTCTGTCCCGGGAGCCCTGCTGACACCTGCAATAGTGGACAGGACAATTCCTGCCTGGTTCTGCTCAGCCTCTGCTGCAGCAAGCAACTGTGCACCCTCCACTGCTGCTGGGCTATGAGATGGCACCCGCCGGTGAGCGCTGATTCATGCTGCAGACGGCTGAATATTGTTACTATGCCCCAACAGCTATTTTTACACCTTTTTTTTAAGTAGAGAGGGGGAGCACCAAATTTTAACATGCCTCCAGGCAACTGGGTTGAATTCCCACCTCTGCTTGAAAGATAAAGCTTTATGGATTCCACCAGCAAATATTTGTTCTAGGGAAGTGGTTCCCAACCCTGGTCCTCAATACCCCCAACAGTGCACGTTTTCCAGGTCTCCACACAGAAACACAAGTGACATAATTAACTCCACCTGTGGATCTTTTCAAATGTGCCTGAATAATGAGTGCACCTGCTGGGTGACCTGGAAAATGTGCACTGTTGGGGGGTATTTGAGGACCAGGGTTGGGAACCACTGTTCTAGGGAACCGGGATTATCATCGAACCGTTTGTAATGAACATACTGAAATGCTGCCATGACAGGGAGACAGTAAGTGCTATATTGGTTCGGCATGAGATGTATGAAGTCTAGAGTGGATAAAGCCATTTGACACAGTGAAACGCGTCAGTCCTGGTATTTACCTCTTTGACTTTTGCTGGTATTTGGACCTAGCCGAACCAGCCCTAAATTCTTCTTGCCGACCATAGCACAGGAGGTTTTGACATCAAGCCCCTACACCACCAGCTATCCTCCTTTTGGTGAATTGGACCCTTTCATGGACCAGCCAAAAACACCTGCCCAGGAGGCAAACAACAGTGGGTGACTGTGCCCATAGAAGTGAACGGGGTACTTGTGTATTATCACGGCGCCCATCGCATCGCATACCACTAATTAAGGTATGCGATTGGATGCGATGGGACCCGATTTTCGGGTCCAAAGAGCAATAGTGTACAATAAAATATCGCATGCCATTAAAATGGCATGCGATGGGATGCGATGTTAAATTATACAAGCACCCTGATGGGGGATTACTATGTTAAATGCACCCCCATTGTTAACGCCACCCCCACTATCAACGCCAACCCGAAGCGTGGCACCTTTTCATACCCCCACTATCCACGTCAGCGTGGAGTTGATTTTATATAGTGTGGCGAGCCACCGAGCCCGAAGCGTGGCGAGCGCAGCGAGTGACGCGGATTACATGGGGGCATTTAACATAGTAATCACCCATCAGGGTGCCTGTACAATTAAAAATCGGGTCACATAACATCTCATCGAATGCGATGCGACCAAAACGATGTTGTACGATGGAAATCTTGGGCGCCGTGATAATACACAAGTACCATGAACGGTAATTAAAATACCACTCTTATTTATTCTTTGGAGTGACACACAGGGCATAATAGGAACGGACAGATCCAAACATCCTAATTCAGGCTTTACCAGGAACTGAAAAGGTAGCATTTATAAGTCTAGTGCACTAGTAATTAAAAAAAAAAAAAAAAAAACATATTCCTTATTACAATTTATTGTTTATATTATTTTTATTTATGTTTTTACATATTGGTCCCAACATGTTTATTAAAATGTTTCTTTATTTGTAAGACCAGTCCGATTGGTTCATAGTATATTTTTTTAGTACACTCAGTGCTGCTTTTCAACATTTTTTGTTTTGCTCTAGAGTGAATATTGCGTTGGTCCATGGTGGCTGTGCCACTACCAATTCTTAAAGAACTGGTAACCCCATCGCCAAGGGGCCACGCCCGATAGCCATGCAATAACAGCCACGGGTGGGGGGGGGGAGGGGAGGGGGATGGGATGGGATGGGTCTCTTTGTCTCAGGTTCCCAAGCCTGTGTGTGGGTCTCTTTGTCTCAGGTTCCCAAGCCTGTATGTGGGTCTCTTTGTCTTCGGTTCCCAAGCCTGTGTGTGGGTCTCTTTGTCTTCGGTTCCCAAGCCTGTGTGTGGGTCTCTTTGTCTTCGGTTCCCAAGCCTGTATGTGGGTCTCTTTGTCTTTGGTTCCCAAGCCTGCGTGTGGGTCTCTTTGTCTTTGGTTCCCAAGCCTGTGTGTGGGTCTCTTTGTCTTTGGTTCCCAAGCCTGTATGTGGGTCTCTTTGTCTTCGGTTCCCAAGCCTGTGTGTGGGTCTCTTTGTCTTCGGTTCCCAAGCCTGCGTGTGGGTCTCTTTGTCTTTGGTTCCCAAGCCTGCATGTGGGTCTCTTTGTCTTTGGTTCCCAAGCCTGTATGTGGGTCTCTTTGTCTTCGGTTCCCAAGCCTGCGTGTGGGTCTCTTTGTCTTTGGTTCCCAAGCCTGTGTGTGGGTCTCTTTTTGGTTCCCAAGCCAGAGCTGTTGCTTTAATTCATTGCAACAGAATTTCAGCTTTAAGATCCTCCAAGATCTGGATGAAATATTTTGGATCCATATGGAAGCGGAGCATCTTTGCACTCATTAGGTTGAGAATAGAGAGTACACGGTTCCAGAAGACTTCCTTCGAGCTGTCGACTATGAAATTCTTCACTGGGCAGTTTAGTTCACTGCCCATGTATGAATATGATATGTACAGACAGGTTGACAGTATTTCCAATAGTTCCCGCTTGGTGTCCAGCTCTGATGCAATCACTTCACGGCAGAGCATGTACAGAAACATTAAGTTGACCGGTGTGAGGAAGCCAAAGGGCTGCCATGTTCCAGTGAGAGATTTGTCTACCGTAACAATCCATTCAGCAATGTGCATTGGTGACACCGGCTGCTTGCACCTGCGACGGAGGAATGCCATAAGACAGGCCAGCAGCTCGCTGGTGGATGCCTGCACCGTCCTGGATTCAGGTGGTGAGAGGTCTTGCTCTTCTTCAGCAGGCTCAATGTCAGGCTTCATGGCCAAGGTATCCTTTGAGACCTGTGTGTGGGTTGTTAAGTCCACACATGAGACTGAAGTCTTCAGGCTCTCATGCACGAGATGGCTAATATCAACCTGGCCATTTATGCGCTGTCTTCTTCTTTTAGTGATGAAATTTCTGAAGCGCCCAATCAGTGAGCGTCTCTCAGTAGATTCTCCAGTGTTGTTCTGGGTAGCCGTGCGCTGGGCGCCACTTGATGATTCTTCATCTGGACGGTTCACCTTCTGGCAGCACGGGAATGACAGGCAATTCCACATTGTTATTCCGTGTCCTGTTCTTTATGACACTGGTTGTGGTCTGTGGTGGTTCTGATTGCCAATAATAATCCAATAATAACGGTCTGTTTCCAGCACGTTGGGAATGATGCTTCCTGGGTCAGTCCAAGGCAGCAAATGATTCCAAATGGTTGGTCAGAGGTGTTCTCTGCTTACACTGGGCATTGTGACATCACATGCTGTTTGTGATGTCACTGGGCAGCGTGACCTCACATTCCCCATCCCCTGCTGATTGTGATGCGTTATTTATGCTAATGAGCTACTCAAGACATCTAGGCAATTCAAACAGTGATGAAGAATGGTGAAATGTAGAATACATTACCACCTTATTTAGAGTCCTATAGGGAAGGGATATATTTTTCAGTGAATATTAGAAAAGTAGATAGGATACTTGAATAATCTAAGAGATACACACCTCCCAACATGACTAATTCCAGGAGAGACAAGATGCTCTGTTTCTGGACATCCATGCCAGTGGCAGTTGCAGAGGTAGGGCTGCAGCACGGTCCAAAATTCAGATAGGGGAGCCACACCAACTGGCACACCAAACACCACAGTCCGGACTCACTGGCAGGTGTAGCTCCCCTATTTGAATTTGCGACAGTGGTGCAGTCCCACCTCTGCAACTGGCAAGGATGTCCAGGAGCAGAGAATTTTGTCCCTCCTGGAATGGGTCATGTTGGGTGGCATGGAGATAGCTGGAAATACAAGTTATTAATGCATCCAAAATCGTATTACACATGGCAGAATAATGGTGAAAAAACAGGCCACAGCTTTACGTATCATTTGCAGATAACACAAGGTAGTACATCTGACAGCATTGCTCAACAGCCTGTTTCATTTGGTATGACTACCTTTACATACCCTCCAACATGACCCATTCCATTAGGTACAAAATGCTCTGTTCCTGGACTTCCCTGCCAGTAGCAGTTACAGATGTGAGCCTGCAGCACAGTCCAATATTCAAAAAGGGGAGCCACCTGGAGTGGGAGAGAGATCTCGGCCCTCCACCAGAGCCCACAACCTGGGAGGAGGTGAGGGAGGGTATCGCTAAAAGTTCAATCTCTACCCGTGTAAAAGAAACCTCCTATAAGCTATACTACAGATGGTACTTTACACCGGATAGATTATCTCGGATTTACCCTTCAGCTTCCCCTGTATGCTGGCGTGGCTGTGGTCAAAGAGGCACCCTACTTCATATCTGGTGGACTTGCCCCATTATAACTCCTTTTTGGTCCCAAGTGCTCAATCTACTAAAATCCCTCTCCGGCATCTCACTCACCTTAGATCCCTGGGTTTTTCTACTAGCTTGTCCTTTCCAAAATTTAGAGCCATCACTTAACAAATTATTCTCCCACATTCTAGCAGCGGCGAAATCTCTGATAGCAAAAAATTGGAAATCACTTTCCCCTCCTTCTCTACCAGCCTTGACTAACTATGTGTGGTATATTGCTGGTATGGAGAAAATTACATACCATCTCCACGACTGCCCTCATAAATTTAACTCGGTCTGGGACCCTTGGATCTCAGCATTTCCTTCCCACACCACTTAAAACTTACCACCTTCCTTATAACTGTCCCTAAATAAATGAGAGTTTTATACCCGGGCCCTCTCCCCCCCCCATGATCTCCCTTAGAGTATGTCTGTTATACTCACCCCAGCAGTTGCCCCACTACTACTTTCACATGCCATTATGCCTCAGTTGTCTTACTGTTTTTTATATATATGACCCTTCCCTCTCCCCTCTTATTTTACTCTTTTCCTTAGACTCAGTTCGTTTTATTGTCTCTGTCTGATCCATTTTTGTTTTATTGTTATATAATGTTCCTAAAAATAGAGAGATGTAAAATGTCTGTCTGCTGATATCATTGTACTCACCTGTCCTGACATCTCTTTTCAAATAAATAGTAAAAAAAAAAAAGGGGGAGCCACACCAGCTGCCATCCCAAACATCACTGAGAGTTGATGTGACCCCCACTCTTTGAATATTGGACTGTGCTGTAGGCTCACATCTGTAACTGTCACTGGCAGGGAAGTCCAGGAACAGAGCATTTTGTACCTAATGGGATGGGTCATGTTGGAGGGTATGCCTTTATTCAGAGCACAAATATGACTGACCAAATGCTGCCTGGTGCCCGCCAAAATCAGCGCAGTTAGACTTACATGCCTCTCAGATGTAATCTCAGGTACTAGCACGAATTTACACTGGCATGCTTCCGGGTCAGTGAACGCACTTCCGCTTCCCGGCCACCGCTGACAAACATCCAAAAGAGAGTATCTGGTACTTGTTTCCTAGCACGGCGCCCATCGCATCGCATACCATAAGGCATATGATGGTATGCGATGCGATGTTATCCGATTTTAAATTGTATAAGCACCCTAATGGGTGTTTTCAATGTTAAATGTGCCCCCTATAAGATAAATAAATGTATAAGCACCGTAATAGGTGCTTACAATGTTAAAAGCACCCCCACGCCACCCCGCCAGGTCTGCAGTGTAGCTGGCTGGGGAGCACAGGTCTGCAGTGTGGCTGGCTGGGGGGAACAGAAGGTCTGCAGTGTGGCTGGCTGAGGAGCACAGAAGGTCTGCAGCGTGGCTGGCTGGGGAGCACAGAAGGTATGCAGCATGGTTGGCTGGGGGGAACAAAAGGTCTACAGTGTGGCTGGCTGGGGAGCACAGAAGTTCTGCAGTGTGGCTGGCTGGGGGGGCACAGAAGGTCTGCAGTGTAGCTGGCTGGGGAGCACAGGTCTGCAGTGTGGCTGGCTGGGGGGCACAGAAGGTCTGCAGTGTGGCTGGCTGAGGAGCACAGAAGGTCTGCAGCGTGGCTGGATGGGGAGCATAGAAGGTCTGCAGTGCGACTGGCTGGGGAGCACAGAAGGTCTGCAGTGTGGCTGGCTGGGGAGCACAGAAGGTCTGCAGCGTGGCTGGCTGGGGAGCACAGGAGGTCTGCAGCGTGGCTGGCTGGGGGAGCACAGAAGGTCTGCAGTGTGGCTGGCTGGGGAGCACAGAAGTTCTGCAGTGTGGCTGGCTGAGGGACACAGGTCTGCAGTGTGGCTGGCTGGGGGGAACAAAAGGTCTGCAGCGTGGCTGGCTGGGGAGCACACAAGGTCTGCAGCGTGGCTGGCTGGGGAGCACACAAGGTCTGCAGCGTGGCTGGCTGGGGGGGGCAGCGGTCTGCCGTGTTGCTGGCTGGGGGGCAAAGAAGGTCTGCAGTGTTGCTGGGGAGCACAGAAAGGTCTGCAGCGTGGCTGACTGGGGAGCACAGAAGGCCTGCAGCATGGCTGGCTGGGGAGCACAGAAGGTCTGCAGCGTGGCTGGCTGGGAAGCACAGAAGGTCTGCAGTGTGGCTGGCTGGGGGTCACAGAAGGTCTGCAGTGTGGCTGGCTGGGGGGTGGGACCATTGAAAACAAAACATGGATGATGGTGGCGGGGGAGCTCTGCAGCACTGGAGTAGGCATGTACTGGGTACACTGGGAGGCTGGAGGTAACTCTGCAGCACTGGAGGGAGCTCTGCAGCACTGGAGCAGGCATGTACTGGGTACACTGGGAGGCTGGAGGTAACTCTGCAGCACTGGAGGGAGCTCTGCAGCACTGGAGCAGGCATGTACTGGGTACACTGCGAGGCTGGAGGTAACTCTGCAGCACTGGAGGGAGCTCTGCAGCACTGAAGCAGGCATGTACTGGGTAACTACAGGTCGAGTATCCCGTATCCGAATATCCGTTATCCGAATTATTCCGAAATACGGACATTCCAGAAAGTGAAAAAAAATTTTTTTTTTTTGCTAAAAACTCACTGGGGACATTTGTAACAGCATCATGATATGTAACTGGCACTATATATGTGCAAGACAATGATTGCTTGGCATTCAAATTCAGTGCTGAGATAGTACATACATTTTGTTGCACGTTTTTGAAACCTTGTTTTTTGAACAATTAAAATATATTTGTGTGTATTTTATGTGGTAATAAAATATATTTGTGTGTATATTATGTGTTTATACAGCATAAATGCAAGATACTTCAAAATACATCATTGAAATATTAAAATATTCCGAAATACGGAATAATCCGTTATCCAAAATTCTCCTGGTCCCGAGCATTTTGGATAAGGGATACTCAACCTGTATGTGTAAAGTAACCCCAGAGATTTTAAACTGACTGGCAGAGGCTCCTGCCATCAGAAATGAAAAGGTGGCCATACACACGCAGATTTATCTTCAGATCTCAGTGGCAAACGCAGGATTTTCAGAAGGGGGTTTCCAGAGGGGCGGAGCAAAGCACCGAGATGGACACTTAGTATATATGCCGGGTCAGTTAAAGTATTATAGATATACATATACACACACACATCATATATACATACAGGGGCGTCAACAGCAGTGTAGACCCCTGGGCATAGCAATGTATTGGGGCCCCTACTGATCCTCCAGCGGTAAGGGTGAGGGAAGCTTTAATGTCCCCCGGGTGGTAGGGGGTATTATATCAACCGCTCAGCATGTAGGGCCTGGATCAGTAATTTCCACTAATTACCCCTTTACTGCACAGATGGTGGGAGATGGGGTGGGAGAAGAAGGCATTGGGCTGAATAAAGGGGCCCTGCTACATAACTTCCAGGGTGGTAGAGGATGTTTAATATGCAGAGGAGGCAGGGCCGGTGCAAGGCACCGGAGCGCCCCAGGCGAGTCGGGGTGGGGGCGCCCCGGTGCCGGGCGGGGGGGGGGTGTCTTGGTTGGTACCTGCGTAAAAAAAACTTCTGTCCCCGGCGTCCCTGCTGAGTGCTGGTGTAGGGGTGTCCGTGCCGCCGGGGGAGCCTGCGGCGCTGTTATCGTGTATACGCTTGTCGCGCCCGGCGGGGTCCCTACAGTGCATAGAAAATAACTAGCGCTATGCGCGCGGCGTTATTTTCTATGCACTGTAGGGACCCCGCCGGGCGCGACAAGCGTATACACGATAACAGCGCCGCAGGCTCCCCCGGCGGCACGGACACCCCTACACCAGCACTCAGCAGGGACGCCGGGGACAGAAGTTTTTTTTACGCAGGTACCACAGTGCAGGGGGTGAGGGGCGAACTGCCGCCCTCCAGGTGCCGGCGCCCTAGGCAAATGCCTAGAGCTGCCTAGTGGTGGCGCCGGCCCTGAGAGGAGGGGTGTATAGTGGAGTGGGCTTATTATTCATAATTATCTGGTGGGAGGACAGCTTGCTTGACTGCAAATATCTCCAGTTCCCAGAAATAGATTTATTACATTATAATGGAATTAAAAACTAGAGGATCCCACCTACCAAATGGTACTGGGGACTATGGGATCAGAGTTCAGGAGGCAGAGCAATCTGCCAACGAGAATATAAAACTACATACCAGGTGTGGGGAGCTGGAGCAGTAACCAGCTGCTGGAAGGCTGATATCGCTGATTCTGGGCACAGTAGAGACCAGCTTCTAGTGTCCCTCAAAGGGGGAGAGTCCCAGCTTTTGGAATATACCCTCAGAAAAACTCTAAGTCAGACAGAACCTGAAATATCTGACTGGGAAGAGCAATTAACAGGCTTGGATGGGGACCACTGCTTTGATGTCAGATATCTCCGGTTTCCAAGGGCCGATTTAAAAAATTCTTGTACCCATGGAAAGAGGGGACCCTCAGCTTTCAGCCTAGGGTCCATAGACTCCTGGGGGGGGGTTCTGGGTACTCAGAAACCCCCCTTGCGTGCGCTACTGGCATGGGCAGCTATGTTTCCCCCTCAGTTACAGATAACCTGCTACTAGAAGACCGGAGTAAGAAGGTTACTATTGCAGCTGTATTGTCCTATTTTCCAGGATAGGATATATGTATTTATAACATGCATCTCATGTAGTGACACAATAGGTCAGTGCTGTAGAGTAGAGGAGTGCTAATTGTATGTTAGTAAATAAGAGTGCACTCAGTTTCACTAGAAATATGATTACTATATCCAGGGGCGCTGGAACGTTTTTAAGTTGGGGGGGGGCAATATATAATCTCATTTTGGCGCCCCCTAAATTGCTATATGTTACCCCCGGGCACTATATACACTCGCAGCGGCATATACACGTGGGCATTATACACAGGGCAGCGGCATATATGCATGGGCATTATACACAGGGCAGCGGCATATATGCGTGGGCATTATACACAAGGCAGCGGCATTTACGCATGGGCATTATACACAGGGCAGCGGCATATACACGTGGGCATTATACACCGGGCAGCGGCATATACATGTGGCCAGAGACACCAGGACTGACATTAATCCAGGAGTTGTCATTTATTCGTAAAAAGTGGAAAAAGTGGCAGTGTCACCCCCAAACAGATTTATGTGATTATGTCTGATTATGATAATCAGACATAATTACATAAACCTGTTTGGGTGTGAATCCAGGGGTAAATGACAACCCCTGGATCTGTCAGTCACTGGGGAAGGGGGGGTTAGAGGAGCAGCATTTACCTTTAAGTTTTAGTTGTGGCAGCACAGCGTGATGGCTGCTGCTGCGGCTGTTGTAGGATGCTCCCGCGGCTCCCGCCCATGCACTGATCCACGCGACCAGTCTCCCTCCCTACGGCCCGCATCACGCCCGCCAATCACTGTGGACGCATCACATCCACAGCCACTGTGATTGGCGGGCGCTGGTTCTCAACATCTCCCCGCAGCAGTCATCCATGTGGGCGGACGGCTGCGAATAGGAATCGGATTCTTGCTGAGGCGCTAAAGCAGCTGTGCGGGCGGGCGGCTGCGATTAATCAGTAATATAGGCGGACGGGCGGGAGGCTGGATCAAGCTTAATCAGCCCACCGCCCGCCCGCCTATATTACTGATTAATCAGCCGCCCGCCCGCACAGCTGCTTTAGCGCCTCAGTAATTTGGGGGGGGGGGGGCAAGCTGCCCCCTCGCCCCCCCCCCCGTTCCGGCGCCACTGACTATGGAGGTTATTCTGATCGGAGCGGCCAAACGTGCGTACGTTCACTATTAACGTACGCTAGCCGTACGCGGCCGTTAGGGTTAGGTCCACCCACAAATCAGCCGCTTACGTACGGGCAGAAATACCGTAGAAGGGGAGTGGCGTACAAATGAGCGTACGGCGCCATTTACGGACGTCTTTCGTCCGTCTCCCCACCGACTTCTTGCGGAGATCTGAGCGTACGCCAGTTTGCACGGATGGGTCCCTATTGTTTTCAATAGAAAAGTCAGCTTATGTCACCGCTCATACCCTTCATATATATGGACCTGCAAATCTTGCCTTTCAACTATAATTATTAAAATTAATTAATTGATTGAATTAATTAATGTGCAAAATAGTGGCCATGGGCTTAAAACATTGCTGAAACATCCTTTGTAGGTGTTAGATGTGGTTTATGTTATTGTATAATAAATACAAAACCTATGTTTGTATTAGAGTGAACACGTTGACACATGTCGACTTGTGTAGATTGAGTGTGCTACTGTGTAAAGTCTATGAAAGCACGTAGTGAATGTGTCGAACTGTTTAACAAATACCTACCTTAGCATATATAAGCAGGTCTTACAAAGATTCTTACCTTAAATTAAACAAACCTTTAAATGTAGAGAAGTATAGAAAGATAACCTTCCAATGTGTTAGAGTGCTGTGTGTGGCTTGCAGGTAGTGAATTCATGGTTTTGACTTAATAGACTGCAGCATTGCTTATTACATTCAGGTGTATGTGTTTGAGTAGTAATCCACGTAAATTAGCTAACCCAGGCGCACGCTGGCATGCGGTATCTGTAGGGGTGGTTTGAGATGGCGGTTGGCGGCCGCCTGTTTTGTGTCCGAAATGAACGGTGCTTTAGTCGATCGTGCGGTAGTAGCACCGCTCATTTTTGGTGCACACCCCCGTGTACGCCCATATTTACGCCCATTTTCCCTCATTATTTCGGCCGCTCCCCTCAACACGCCCCTATGCCGCCCCCAATACCCGCGTACAGGTTTTTTCGCACGTAGAGACCTGTCCGTAAGCGTTGGTGAGTGGTCGCGCCTGCGCATTAGCGAATGTACGCATGCGCAGATCATAAAAAATCCCGGGACGTACGCGTACGGCCCGGCCGCTCCAACCAGAATAAGGCCCATTATCCTTTGTCCTATGTGGTACCTATATCGGTTACAGTTTAGTCACCCTGAATTTAGAAGGCTAGGCTGTAGAATTGGCTCTACCATGGTGGTCCTTTTATATGATCCAACAAAGGGCTGAACCACTGATTATATATTAAAAGCTAGTTGACAGCAGCCGCCTTATGGCATAAGGCTAGGCAAAGATAAAGCCCATGTAGATAGACTTCTAGTTGCTTCTCCTTCTTACTCGATATATCACTATACTGAAGTTCTGCAATTGAAGACTTACCTGGACTTGCTGGACTGGCAGTCAGTATGTTCCATGCACTCTTCTGATACTGCCAGGCTTGGAATAACGTTGCATTTTGAATGTACTGTAAGTTATCATAGAATGTAATATTCATCTAAGCACGGCAACCATCAGGGGGGACTGCGGGGACTCCAGTCCTGGGCCCAGACAGAAAGGGTAGCCCAGGACTACAGTTTATAGAGTATAATTTGTTCACAATTCCCTTGAAGCATTGTAGAGGTTGAGTAATGCAGCCAGTGCCGCAAACACAGGTCTCACCAGTCATTCCAGGTGCACATGGTTTTGTCCATCTAAGAAATATTTTGTCAGAAAGAGTGAACTAGAATAAGGGCCTCAGTTCCTGCTGGAGCCTGCTGAAAAATAGCCCTGCTTACACCCTAGGGTTCTAGGGTGTAAGCCATTTATAAATCATTGGTATGCAGGGTCGGCTCTACCATTAGGCAGTTGCCTAGGGCGCCATCAAGTTTGCCTATAAAGGGTGTCTATGAGGATCTTTGTTGTACTTAATGCAGGTGTCAGCTGTGGAACTTCTAAGACCTCACCTCCATACTTTCCCTTGAGGCATACTTTCCTACTTTGCTGCCCTCTCCTCCTTGTACTATATTGTGGATGTCAAAGGGGGCCTCCAGGGGACTTGCCCACTTTCCCGGGGTGCTGGGTGGACCACCCATTTTTTGGGTGCCTCCCTGCCATTCTGGAATGTTAGGAAAGTATGCCTTAAGGGCAGTGGCGTAACTACTGTAAGGCAGCCCCAGCAGCCGCTTGGGGGAGCAAGCCACAGTGGGGTCTATGTGGGCGCCAGCACCCGCTGGACGGACTGACATGCTGCTGCCTGCCACTGCCCACTGGCTGAGCACCGGAGGCTAGTCAGCTGCAGCGCGGGTGCGGCCATGGCAGAGACGACAAATCCCCCCCACTGATTCAATTGAATGTACACAGAGCCGTCTATGTCTACCATCTTCGAATATCCTCAGACCGGGTATAGAGCAAAAACTAGATTTTAGATTCAAAAAGGTGCTTGCATAATAGAGCAAACTTTCTGCATTTATTGGCAACCAGAGTGGAAAAGTCCTGAAATACGAGAAGGCGCTCTACATTATAGGTCAGGCTAGCCATTTTACCGCCGAAGTCCTGGGTTGAATACGCCTGCGCTCCAGAACCGTCCAACACACTGAGCGCTTAGATATATTTTTTAAAGCAGCAAATCATTTACACTGAAAAACCACGTTGATTTTGCCATGTAATTGATTGCCCCTAGCTGGAATTATACAGTTCTGGTTTAAGGCCAGCTTACTTTTTGATCAGTACTGTGGATTGGCTTTGATGAATTTTTCTTCATTTCTCCTTAAAGAACTACTTGAACTCATTGTTTTGGTTTTCTCACATTAATACATCAGGTCTTGCCATGAACTTGGATTAGGGCCTGGACCCACGTCAACCTAACGGTGTCGACCCAACGCTTGTCGACCATCTTGCTGTAGACCAAACGATCCCAGTCCATCTTATAAATTAGCATTCTGTCTTTATTCTAACTTTTCCTGTAGAACATTTAGGGGTCTAATAATTAGTAGTGCTAATTTAGGACAGAATTCATGTTTTTACACAATACACACTGATTGACAGGATGGGACCAATTGCGAAGTTAATGTGGGAGTGGTAAAAATGCATGCAGGTGACAGACATTTTGAGACCTGTATTGGCCTTCAGCTGCGATCATGGTGTAGGATCGCTGACCCAAAGAAATAAGAAAAAACAAGTGAGCTGCATGAAATTGACGTATGTGTGATGTAGGCGAAGTTCACTCATGCTATGAAGAAAGCTGTGTCCGCTGAACTCATCCGAACAGGGGTGGAAGGATCGAAAAATAATTCCTTTTTTCGCATCCCAGGCTTCGTTCCCATATGTAGGAGCAGAGGTCCCGGAATCAATGCCATCTGAAGATGGTGAAGGTTCCCGCTGACAAGTTCCTTCACATTTTGTTGTTTCACAGCTTGAAGAATTTAGGTTTCCATACTGTCGTGTAGCAGCCAGGCTGGGGCTGAAAGGTATATCAGTAATATGTCATGTAATACCTCCGTAATGAATGCCCCAAATACTTAATTTTACTTTTTTATAAATTAAGGGATAATTAATAGACCCCTTACCCTTCCTCTCAACATGACCCTCTCCAGGAGGGACACAATGCTCTGTTTCTGGACTTCCCTCATAATGTATGATTACTGTCACCTGTTTTAAACAGGCTAATGGACAAGGAAGGTGTTTCACCACAGTTGATGGTAGTCATAATTTAAAGGGGAAATCCAGAAAAAGAGCATTGTGTCCCTCATGGAGAGGGTCATGTTGGCAGGTGTGCCTTTCTGTTGGAATTTTTGATGAATTAAATTGTGTATATTTTTATTTGTTATTTACTGGGTTACCTTTATCAATTCCTAATACGTAAAATTTAGATAAAAGGTCATAAAACACTTCTCAAACATCCTAGTACCACTTTATGGGGCTGATTCTAGGATGAAGGATGCCGTGGCATTGTTGGATGTTCTCGTATGTATCTATGTATGTAATGGAATAGGCTGCGCTATGTAAGAAACGTAATAAATAAAATAAATAAATGTTTTAATTGTGTTTGAATAATTTTAGCCTTACAAACACTTACAGTTAATTTTCTAGCAGATCAGTTTTACTTTATTATTTACTAGGTTCATGGTTTCTTTCGAACAAGATCATTTAAGTACACAGTGATTGCGGAGACTGGCGCTCTACAGTTTGCTACGAAATGTTTGTGTACTATCAAGAAATATTTTAGTATTATGTTGACTGATGTTCTTGACTGATTGTACTTTCATGTTTGTCATTTTATATGTAAGAAAATTAATAAAGTATATTAAAAAAAAAAGTGTAAAATAGACTTACCTTAGGGTTGCCTCCCGGATTCTGCTGAACCCGCCGCATCTCCCAGGCCACCTCATTAAATTACCGTCATTCGCAGCTTTTTGTGGGGAGGGGGTGGGGCTTAATATGCATATATCCTCATTTTAGCCCATTCCCCTCCTCAGGACACACACACAAAGTGGAGGATTTCCCATGCTGGGGGCGGGGCTTGATCAAGTGCTGCTTACAGTCTCCTCTCCGGGCTTCTCCCAGAGAGGATACTTTAAAAGTAGGCAAGTGTGACTTACCTTAGTAACGAGCATTAAAAGTACTCACTGTATTTATTAATATGCCAAAACTTTGGTGAACAGGCCAGTTTTTTTAGGTGGACATGGCAGTTTTTTAGTGAAACAGCCAAAATTAAAATTTATATTCACCGTATTCAACCATCATTGTTCGCCGAAAGCGAACAGTGATTGCCTGCCAATTCACCGTTTCATAGTCGCCGCTACTCACTTTTGGTTTTCAATGGGAAATTCAGCACAGTTCGCTGAATGTGTATTCAATGCCAAAATGGAGAACTGTGTTCACTTTTTTTTTTTGGTGAAGTTCGCCGTTCTGCTTTCGACATCTTTTTTTGATGAACTGAAATTTGTACTTATAAAATAAATGCTTTTATTCATTCATTCAAGTCAGTTTATTTTTTATTTGCAGGATCTTGCTTATTTTTTTTTCTTTACAAGCACCACATTAATATATTTTTAATTTGTTGTTTTCTTTTTTCCCCAGCGAACTGCTTTGCCTGCAGCCAGCTGAGCAGCGCCAAGGGGTGGGGGTGGGGTGGGTGCGGAGGACGTCAGCTCACGGTGGCCAGTATCAGGAATGCTGGCGGCTGTGGCAACTCTCTGCCAGGGAGTTAGGGAGCCGGAGGTCTGCCGGAAGTGTAATGCAGCTCAGCTGCTGCTGGATCCTCCGGTCACCACTCCCCCTCCCTGCCACTGTCCTCCTGCCTTCCACCGCCGCCCCCCCCCCTGTGTGCACAACATTTTGGAATTGAGTTGAATAGGGTGAGAGGGAGGGCTGGCGGTGGACAGGGAGGACGGACGAATCCCGGCGAGCGCACAGCGAATCCAAAACAGGATTGGCTGCCATGTGCTCGCTGTGCAGTTGAATACTGCCCTTAGTCTACAATTAAAACATCCAGAGAAATGTTATACAGGATTAGGCAAAAAAAAAAACTCAGATTGTAAAGGTTAACAAAAAAGGCATGGTAAATGCTACTCAAAATTTCAGAACATAATCTAAAAGTGCATGGAACACAGTATATTTTCGATTGGATTTGAATATGATATCGTCCATATGGTAGCTCAAATTCGTTACACATTTGCAGTTGAATTTTGCATCAATTGGTGAATCATTTCCAGCGTTATCGCTTTATAAAACTCACTTTCATTTTTTCTGGCTGCGTTATCAAGCAGCTTTTTCAATACTGGGCAGAAAACCATCCTCATCAGCTTTTATGAAAGGTCTCTCCACAGCCAACGGGACCATCTGACAGCTGAGGCCTACAAATATCCACCAAGAACCATTAATGAACACAAGAGAAATGACGATCTCATATTCAAAACAAACTGTATTCCATGCACATTTTAGATTATGGGGGTTATTCTGATTCACTCGGAAAGGCACAATCACTCTCTAATGGACAAAACCATATGCACTGCAGGTGGGGTAGATGTTACTTGAGCAGAGACAGTTAAATTTGGGTGGGGTGTACTTCAAACTGATATCTATATTGCAGTGTAAAAATAAAACACAGAAACAATAAAAGAGCAAAATCTAATTCTCTCTGCACGTTACATCAGCCCCACCTGCAGTGCATATGGTTTTGTCCATTAGAGAGTGATTGTGCCTTTCCAAGTGAATCAGAATAACCCCCTATGTCCTAAAATGTTTAATAGTATTTATGATTCCTTTTTGTTAATCATTAAAATCTGGGAGTTTTTTTTTTTTTTTTTACTCACCCTGTAGATAGAATTATGATTTTACCGTACAGGAGCTACAAACTGCTAAAAACTAGCTGCACACAAGATGGCACAGGAGCTACAAACTGCTAAAAACTAGCTGCACACAAGATGGACAGGAGCTACAAACTGCTAAAAACTAGCTGCACACAGGATGGCACAGGAGCTACAAACTGCTAAAAACTAGCTGCACACAAGATGGCACAGGAGCTACAAACTGCTAAAAACTAGCTGCACACAAGATGGCACAGGAGCTACAAACTGCTAAAAACTAGCTGCACACAAGATGGCACAGGAGCTACAAACTGTTAAAAACTAGCTGCACACAGGATGGCACAGGAGCTACAAACTGCTAAAAACTAGCTGCACACAAGATGGCACAGGAGCTACAAACTGTTAAAAACTAGCTGCACACAAGATGGCACAGGAGCTACAAACTGCTAAAAACTAGCTGCACACTAGATGGCACAGGAGCTACAAACTGCTAAATACTAGCTGCAAACGAAAGGACAGAGATGCTGCAGATTGCTGAAATATATTCTATTGTACTTTTTATATATTTGTATTTTTGGTTTGTTTGTCTTTTTTAGTACGATACTACACAAAAGAAAGATACAAAAACCAAAAGTAATTTCATAACATTTATTCCGAATATTTTGAAGTTTCCAAGAAGAAAGCTGAAAAAGTCTCTAATAAAGAAGTAAATGCCTATCACATATGAAGAAGAAGAATACAGCACAATGCAATCCACGAGCTAAGAAGCAGATTATGTCTGCAGTAAGTCGGCAGGATCTAGAACAAGAAGCCTTACTCACGATATAGAAAACCTTGCTGTCTGACATAAAAAGAAGAGCTTGGCTTAGTTCTAATCTGCCTCTTATGATTTGTACAGGAGCTGGTTTTACCAACACAACAGGAGAATGGACGGGGACATCGACGCAGAGCAGATTCTATAAAACAGTGCAGGGTTATTGCAAGACAACCATGCAATAAAAAGAAAGAAAAAAAGAAAAGAAAAGAGCAAAACATAAAAATGATAACAAAGAACAAATCTAGTAAATTCTTGTTAGAAAGATTTAACCACTGGGTTTTGATTACTTTGTTTCACAACACAAACATTGTAGACTCTCAATATGCTTATCGACGGATAAATTAAGCATTATATACGTACGTCTCCTAACTCTACAGGCAATGCCTTCATACTGTTCAGACTGTAACATTGCTAACACAAAAAGAGATTCTGCCAAGAATTCTATGATTCATTTCCAATAGGTTTAACCCGTTTCTTGCCAGAGAAGACGGAGGGCTCCTCTTGCAGAAAGCGGGTTTATTATGTCACAGCTGTGTAGAACTGTGCCCCAAATAAAGCATGGAATGAATGAATCTCGCAACAGAGAAAATCGGTGTTAAATTCATTTTTCTTTTTCTTAAAAATAATTAGTCAGTTTAGTAATTCATCCATTGATAAGATGACGGCGCACATCTCCTGACATCTACCAGAAAAGAGCAGGGGCACACTACAAATCCTTTGTTTTAATTAGCGTCACCAGAGGTTTGTCGTCTGGGCTATAATCTTCGTATGTTACTGGTGTTGCATCATACATGGCTGGGCGGGTCTTTTTCCCGAACCTGAGAGAGAAGACAATGATACATAAATTAGTAAGCAGCGCACTGGAATTATAAGCGCGATTACAAGAACAAGGAACATCGATTCTGACTATCATTACAGCAAATTGCAGGTGGACAACATTGGTGGTTTTTCTTTAGGCGTTGGGCATTCATGGATTAATTCCTGCCTAGTGTTCATTCTAGCACCCGCCATCTTTGAAAACCCATGCAGTTCTTGTTCCCTGCCTGGGGTGTCGCTGTCTGCTGTGGTGTTTCTAGCACAGGTCTGGTTTACATATCAGTGCTGATATACAGACCACACTGTGCTAGAAGCACTACAGCAGACAGCGACACCTCAGGCAGGGAAGAGGAACTGCATGGGTTTTCAACGATGGCGGGTGCTAGAATGAACACTACCTGCCCATCATGCAAATGGTAAGGAACTGCAAAATTTGCAAATGTATCCTTTATGAGTTTTATTTATTTTAATCCCCCATTCCCAAATTTATTTATTTTTTTAAGATATGAGGTTCTTCTACCACTGATGAATACATTGCCAAAGGAAGACATACGTTTCTGGGTAACATCCACAAAATATGTTACATGACTAAGCAGTGGCGACACTTGTGGCTGCCAGGTGCAAAAGATATAATTTTATCCCCAATCCAAGTTCACAATATGCAACAGGCAGTGGGTGACAGGGAGAGGCTGTTCAGTCATCTGGGTCTCATTGTTTAGCATCAGAACTAACAACTGGGCATCTATCCCTTTTTGTCTTTTCAAGAAGAACTCTGTGAAGATTCAGCCCCACAATATATGACAGATGTTATCAATATAAAATGGTATAAAATCACAGCAAGACTCCCTGGACTGAAATGAATCTCCTACTGGTGATTACACCTGGATTTCTCATTGAGTGCATTTAGAAATGTAATCAAACATAGCAGCATATTATCTTATTCAAGGGGAGGTCTGTGGCTGTAACTGGCTTCATTTTATTGCTGAAAATGAAGGCCCTCTTCCAATAGAAATTCTGGCAATCTGAGGCGATAACTATGTTGCGTATGATTGCACAAAGGGCCGGGGGTCCATTCTGAATGATTTAATAGAATAGTGGCTGAGGCAATCATTTTGCAGATAGTTAATGACATCACTGTTTGCAGTGGAGATTCATCATCTGCGGTCATAGCCACCAGAGGCATGCAGCTCCTTTACTGCAAAACTCTCTACACTATAAGCAGTGGCGTAGCCAGGGCTCCGCAGCCCTAGTGGTGGCGGGGGGGGGGGGGGGTTAGCCGGTGCCATGGGGCCGCAGGGACATGATGCAGGGATCTGTGAAAGCCAGAGGTAAGCTGTGGCTGCTCTCTGGCCACTTTTATACTGCCGCTCTGCTCCAGCCTCCCCCTGCACAGGCAGCCGCTGACAGCCGAGTGTCAGTACAGAGCAGCTGTTGTGGGCAACCGGAAGTGGTCAGAAAGGGAGATGAAAGCCTGCCTTGTCCGCGGGAGACCTGGTGCTGTGTTTCGGGAAACCCAGCACTGAGACTGTGGAGACCAGGCTCTTTATCTGCAAGAGAGACCCAGCGCTGTCCCCCCCAGAGACCTGGCTCTGCATGTGCAGGAGAGACCTGGCTGTCACAACCCTATCAAACCCCTTGCTCTCTTCCTCCCCCCTCTCTCCCCTCCTTCCTCTATCCCTTTCCCTCCTGTCAGTGATGTCTGTCATGCTTTCACATCAATTTCAAACCCCTGCCCCCCCTCTCCCTCCCTCCCTATCTCTCCCTCACTCTTTTCTCTCTCCTGCTATCTTTTTCCTCTTGCCCCCTTTCTCTCCAACCTCTCTCTCACTCCCCTCCATCTCTCATGAGCATATAACCCCATGACAATGAGCATAGAAACCCATGGCAACAAGCATGTAGGTAAAAAAAATAAATGGAATTAATGTATGGGGGGGGGGGGGGGGGGGAAGACTTTTTGGCAGGGGTGGCACAAAATTTCTAGTTACCTCACTGACTATAAGACCAGAGCATCTGTACCTAACACCTCCACAAAGCGGAGATCATTCTTTTGTAATTCAGAATTTTATACTGCACTGGAACATTACCATATTGGAGAGGATATGAGGTTGTAAGTTCAACAATCACAATGTCATCACTCAAAATTGGAGTAGAGTAAGGTCAAAACCATAATGCTTTATCATCAAGTTGTAAAGCTGGCAATGTTAAAATGTTTCAAATCGCATTATTATGCTGTCAGCGTTACGGTTTAGCCTGACACTGTCCCTGTTCTGAGTGTCGACCATAGGTGTGCGCAGGAACTGACATGGGGGCGAAGCTCAATGGGGTCACCTTGCGGTCAGGTTGAGTTGCCAGTTCCCACCATAGATGCCCATGTTAAATTCATAACATGGGTGTCTATGGAGCCGCGCAGAGCCAATCAGGCACGGAGCTTCCCTGGAGGCTGAGGGAAGAGCGCACTCCTTTATTGGGGGTTCCCACTCGCTCAGGGACCTGGCCCGGGCTGATCATACTATGGTTGGTGGACCTTATGTAAAAAGTGTCCCCGACTGTGGCATGACACAGTGGCTGTGGCTGTTTGAGCCCGGTGCTTGTTTCCGAAATATGGGGGACCCCTACTCCTTTTTTCCCCTGTATTTTGGGAACCAGGACCAGGTCAAGATTCTGGTGATGGTTATAGAAATACAGGGTGACCAAATTTAATTTTTCTTCCTGTATTTCTGCAATTAGGACTGGCTCAATGAGCCCAGGGCTGGTTATGCTAATAGGGGGGGACCCCAAGATGTTTTTTTTATTATTATTTATTTTTCTAATTTTTTTACACAGAGAAGGCTGCAGGGATTTGACTGATCCATGCAGGTTTCAGCTAAATATGTTACATAAATTACAGCATTGCGATCGTGATTGAACTGTACTTGAATAAGCTACTGCATTGTTGGGGGAACTGGTACACCATATGTGGGGGACGCTGGTACACAGTATGTGGAGGCGCTGGTAGACAGTATGTGGAGGCGCTGGTTCACAGTATGTTGGGGCACTCATATACTTTATGTGGAGGCACGCATACAAAGTATGTGGGGGATATTGGTACACAGTATAAGGGGGATGCTGGTGCACAGTATGAGGGGGGACGCTTGTACACAGTATGAGGGGGACACTGGTACGCAGTATGTGGAGGGGCGCTGGTAGTATGTGGGGGGTTCTGGCTAAGAATATATGGGTGGGCGCACTTGTTACATGTATACATGTTCTATGATCAGAATACAGATAACTACACTATAATGGATTATTTTACTGTATCTTTTATGGAGTTTGATTCTATGTTTATTGCACTATAATCTGAAAAAAAGAAATAAAATAATACCTGAAAAAAAAAAACCCAAACAATAAGCCACGATTCCCTGGCACATTCACCCCACTCACCGTGCATGCCGAATGGATGCGATGGCGCTACTAAACTCGCTATCGATGCTCCTGCAATTGTAGAATTCCTCATAGGCAGGACGAGAAGATCCCTGATACTCGATGCGACTGATTCTGCAGATCCCCACGATAAGTATGATTAGCATGAGAACGAAGGCAACGCACAATGCCCCAATAATGATGTAGAGTGAATGCCTGGGCATATTGGTCAGACTCTCCGCCATATGGCCGGCCTTCCATTGCAAGTCTGCACACAGAAAGGAATAGAAAAATGGTGTCAGTGCATCAGGTGTGGAACAGAAGAACATTCACAGACTGCTCTATTTACATTTCACTTTCTGAGGTTCTTTTTCATTTATACTTTTATGTTTCTTCCTATTACATTTTATCTAGGCAACAGTACAATACACATAATATAATAATATATATTTTACAATTATAGCATTGAATTTCCAGTGTAGCCACGCTCTGGCTGGTGAGAATATAGAAAACAGATTTAAAATAGAACAATTGCACCAAACACAGCCCCCTAAACCAAACCGGTGTGTCACCAACACTCAAATATATAAGGATATACAAACAATCACCGACAGGCTCAATAAGCACTGTGTGAGAAGTATGTATATCCAGTCTCAGTCTGGTTCCCCTTTATATATTAGAATTATATTTAAAAGACAAAAAGATATGTGTTCATAGTGTAATACGGTTTCACACATCCTTACATAATACCCTGAGATAAAACCTTGGTGGGGATATAAGAATTATAGGATTCTGCATATGAACACACAGTGACAGCCAGGGCCGCCAACAGGGGGGTGCCGTGGGTACAGCTGCCCCGGCCTCTGGAGGGGCCCAGGCAGCTTCCCCCCGCGGCACGGATCACTCTCCCCCCGCACCCCGCCTCCAGGCCTCCCCAACTCGGCAGACCCCATCCAGGCATGCACAATGCACAGTGCAGCCTGCAGAGCGCCGAGCCTAGGACACAGAGTGGCTCGGCGCTCTGCACGCTGCACTGAGCAGTGTGCACTCCAGACCGTGAAGGAGGGAGACAGAGATGCCGCCGCCACTGCTGGATGCTGGTAAGTAATGGGGGTGGGGTGCACATCAGTGCAGGCGTGCGGGCTGGGGGCACTGTGCCGCTGTGGGCCCAGACTGAAGGTCAGTCCCGGGCCCCAACATTTCTAGCGGCGGGCCTGGTGACAGCAACCATCTGCCAGCCAGACTATCAGAAATGAACAGAAAGAACAGACCGATATAAACAAAATATTTCTCTAGCATGCCAGTCATTTATGTTACTCCAATGTGCTCATATTGGCTCAGTATGCCATAGCATGGATGATTCTTGTACCTGTGGGGCCAGCTTAAGAGGATTCAACTCCAGGAATCTTGACAATATTTTCAGTTTGTTTCTCATCCCAAATCATTTTAGCTACGTCGATAGTAAAGACAGCCTTGCCACCATCTTGGCATGGACAATCTACCAAGCTTCATACTTACGGATCTCACAGTTAGCTCCAACCCACCCATGGGGACAGTGACAGATGTAGCCATTTGGTTGGTCAACGCAAGTGCCAGAATGGTGGCATGGGTTACTGTCACACTCATTTACATCGATTTCACACTCCTCTCCTGAAAATACATAAGACATCACATACACAAGTAGCATTACAAAGGAGTAACAATGTATGTATACAGGGGCTATTTGTAACTGATGATGCTGACAGAAGCCATCCCTAGCTGGGAACAGTTATCTTCCTTGGGGTTTACCTACATGTCTCCAGAGTAACTCACCCATAAACCCGGAGGCACATACACAGGTAGCATTGAGTCCTTCGCTGTCACATGTCCCTCCATTGTGGCAGCTCACGTTCACACATGGATCCTTGTACAGCTCACAATGACGGCCTGGAAAGACAACAATTTATGGCATAAACAAGGAACAGTGAATAAGACCACTTCATGTATTTGTATGCTGGGTGATTATGATTTCGCAGCCAGTATAGCATATTGTGTCTGCCTTAGTCTGTAGCCAAGTAACAAGCTTCAGGTGCCTGGTGCAAATTTACTACAAAGTCCATCTCAACTGGAAGCCAGCACGGAGCAGTAAGACTTGTTGTAGATACCAAGTGGTATCTCATATTGAAGAGTGTGACTAATAAGCCGGAAAGTATATTAACTGTAGGAATGTCCACAGTGATGTTTCTTTCTTTTGAATATCAGGTACTTCATTTTACAAGTTAAAACATTAAAAGGTATATGTAATAAACATTACATTAATGCAGTCACATAGATAGTTACAATTACGACTGACACAAAACACAGAAGTAAGATAATTGTATTAAACTGGAGCTGGGACGAAGCGTCTCATCCCAGAGAGTTTCATTCTTCAGGCTGCCTGTAACAAATCTGAATTTACTTGCAAACTTTTAGCTTATCTAATATCGAACAAGATATTTATATTCAACATAGACCTACTGTTACCATTTTCACATTACATCAAAATGCCAATATTATCACTATTATATGCTAAAATACTCATTTATTATTGCGCAATAATATACCTGCTACAGCTGTAAACTGTTACTTAGTCTCTCTCTTTTTTAGGTAGTCCCTATAACCAAAGTGTCTGTTTTTGTTTTGTAGATTGGAGTCCCGCACTGAGTATCCTGGCAGTGGAATTATTTGTAATCCACAAGTGAAAGTGAATCAGGTAATAATTGCTGGCTTTCTCACTTTGTAACAACAGTGTGACAACAGTGTAACAACACTGTATATATATCCTCTCTCCACTTTTCTTCATATCCTTTGCCTAAGCGTGTAAGTCACTGTAGCATGAAGCCAGCTGTATAAAGTCTTTTCACCTTATTGCTTATTACAGTCACTATATCTCCATCAAATAATATTAGTCAGGGAAAACGACTTATTTTCTCCTTCTGATAAGGAACCAAATAAATGTCTGCCTGATCTAATCTAAGTCTATGCATACTTGGATGGTAAAGTATGAACCAAGCTGGTCTAACGCAAAAAAAACCATGAAAAACTTGTGTCGACTTAGTACTGACGATCACGTTCCCGTCGAGCTAACTCTTGCATCTGACTTTCGTTACTAGACGCTATATTTAGGCAACTAGACAGGTCCAACCGAGAGTGGTCGACCAGATGATTGAGATCTGCCGGATACGATGATGAGAGCATGGACCAGTAAGTCATCCTGATACAAGACAAGCTGACAATTAAAGCTACTATAACAACTACAATGACTCCTACCATTCTGATTACAAGAAGGGAAGAGTTAATAAGAGGTAATAACCATAAAATGTATTTGATTGGACATAACGTATAAATCAATGTTGTGGATTTTGGAACAGTATGTCCTGTAGAATGGATAGGGCCACAATGTTCAATCTGTCTGTATGTGATAAAGATACTCAGGAAACACTAAAACCCTCTATTCTGTATGAGCTTAACTAGTAATTCACTCATCACCCTTATTCTGCACTGTATACAATGATTGTGCCTGTCAGCAATAGCCATAAACCCTCCACACACACACACACACACACACACACACACACACACACTAATTCTCCCCCTTTGGAAAAATCCATTCACTTACATGGCCTTGGTGATAAAGAGGCTGGAGAAAGCTGGTGGCACGCCCCCAAATGGCCACTGTCAATCACACAGCGAGCGCCCAGCGATCACAGGCATTCAGAGCGTGTGCTATGGCCCATGCGCAAGGTGTAGAACAGTTCTGCAACTTGATAAAGGAGTCTAAGCACCCCGAAACGTTGGATTTATTTTGCACCGTTTTATTCAGTAAAATGATTCTTTGATACTTATGACCAGTTTTCCGAGTGCCTCTACCACCTGCACTTCGTACAAATTGTTCCAGCAGGATTCGCATTAATGGAGCATTAATGCGAATCCTGCTGGAACAATTTGTACGAAGTGCAGGTGGTAGAGGCACTCGGAAAACTGGTCATAAGTATCAAAGAATCATTTTACTGAATAAAACGGTGCAAAATAAATCCATGGACCCCCGCCACAGAGGGGTCGCTGGAGGCTGCCCGGATTCAAGGAGATTTGCCTACCTTTCCAGGGGGTCAGGAGGTTGACCCGATTTCAAGGACCCTACCGGCCATTCCGGGAGGGTAGGCAACCCTGATAAAGTACATACAGATCCTTATAGAAACCGGCACACCATTAAAGTAAAACTGCACCTGGTTCCCTCTGCAATCCAGACTCCTCGGCATAAATAATCCTCATATGCTGCGGCACATCAGACTAAAATAAAAATGCTGCGCCACTTGCTTGTGTCATCTACGTTTCCATAAAAGATACATATATACAGTTTCACACATACAGGTGATGGGTATTGTATATACAAGATATTTTGTGTGCGGCCCTCAAATATTTAAGTGTTAAGTGGTCGTCCTGACGAAATTATTGCCCACCCCTGTTCTAGAAGATATTAGATAGTATCTGATTGGTTGCCCATAGCAACCTCTTAGTAAATAAACCCTTATCTTGTTGCATGGGATAAAAACTTACCTCACAACTATATTCAATTGTAGAGGGACTATCACGATTCGTGTTATTTTGCCCTAAATGGTGTATTTCCTTAGATTTGGCAAGGTTTGTGTGGATTGTAAACGTTGGTTATTTTGTCCCTATTTTCATGTCGAATGGGTTATTATTAAGTGTCTGCTTTTCAAAGTCGGCGGTTATGCTTAAACTCAACCTCCTAACAGTCCCGATTACCGCGGGAACGTCCCGGTTTTCGGGGACATTCCCGCGTCCCTCCCGCGGCCAGCAGTGTCCCGCGGAAAGGGGGGCTGTTGAGAGTCCCCCGTCGGCTGCTGAGCAGTGGGGAATAAACACTGTGCGCATGTGCGCAGCATCTATTTCCGCAGCCAGGGGGTTGGGGGCATGGCTAGAGGCTCACCGAGCCTCTGGGTCATGCCCCCATAGCGGCAAAACGGGGGCGTGGCCTCACGGGAGAGCCACGAGTATAGGCCACACCCCTTTAATTAGGCTACACACCCCAACATTTTCAACATGCCAGAGGCGCGCATCCATCTGTCCCTCCTCCGTCCCTTTGTAAGTTGGGAGGTATGCAACCCTAATGTAGCTTTCCCCAAATCTGCACTAAACTAAAGTATACACAGCATTTACTAAAGGGATGCAGTAGAAAACGGAGGACGGGTTTCTGCATCGGGAACCATTCCCCTGCTTCACTGTTGCTGACATACTTTAAATGCCAAAGGAGTTTGTAAACATAGATTTAAATTCCTAAGGTAAATGAATGCATGGAAATGAAGTATGCCAGGATGTATTTTTATCCTCTACCCTTCTTATGTTAATATGATTTTTTTTTAAGATGAAATATGTCTCTTGGCTCTCAGCCTGTTTCTTTGTCTCTTTCATATCCTTGCATTAATCTACATAATAAAATGACTACGAATAAACATCAAACAGATATATCAAAGCCATAGTCCCTGTTCCAAACACCTCTCACACTGCACATCTAGCAGCAGAAAGCACCGTATGAAAATGAGTCCACTGCTGTTAAATTAATGTGCAGCTGCCCTGATCCTATTTGTGTTGGTTACATATGTTTACTATTACTATCGCCAGCAGAAAGCCACAGACTTGCAAATTACACATTCACAAAAGATAGATATCTGTACAATACAATAATCGGTACTTGTTTCCTAGCACGGCGCCAGCGATTAAAATTGTATCCATCGGGTCCTAAAAAATCACGTTGATCGCATCGCATGCAACCAAATCGCATGCGATGCGATCAACGCTTTTTTTTACATTGGAACCAATGTAAAATGGTCCCTGAGACCCGATTTTACATTGGCCCCAATGTTAAATGCCCCCCAGACCCCAATTTTCATTGTATCCCCACCCTGATGGGTCAAATTCTTCACAGGTATTACTCGTCCCCTCACGGGGCTCGCAGCGCTCGCCACGCTTCGGGCTCGGTGGCTCGCTGCGCTCGCCACACTATATAACATCAACTCCACGTCGACGTGGATAATGGGGGTATGAAAAGGTCAGAGGACACGTACAATGGGGGGGGGGGGGCATTTTACATACAAATTACCCATCAGGGTGGGTATACAATCAAAAATCGGGTACTTTGGGCCATTTAACATTGTTCCCTATGTAAAATCGGGTCCATCGCATTGGACGCATTGTGTGCCATAATGGCATACAATGTACCCGATTTTACATAGGAATTTAACATTGAATACAATGCATTCAATGTTAAATCGCGTCGGTCGCATCGCATACCTTAAGTTAAGGCATGCGATGGACACAATTTCTTAATTGTCAGGAAAAAGGCTAAAAATAGCCCAAAAATCGCGTCGGTCGCATCCATCGCATACCTTAACTTAAGGTATGCATGCCCACATGCCACAAGCATTAGATCCTACATGCCAGTTGCATAACCTTCGTTACATGCACATGGGCAGTATGACTGGCAAGTCCCTGAGTGCCCATGCACGTGTGTTTAGTAGCATTACAAGGTTAGCTACATGTGTATTAGCCTAGGGCACCTGGAACTGCCCAAAGATAGGTGTGCCAAGCTTGTGGCATCATATTCAAAAAGACTTGAGGCTGTAATCGCTGCCAAAGGTGCATCAACAAAGTATTGAGCAAAGGCCGTGAATACTTATGAACATGGGATTTCTTTGATTTTTTATTTTTAATCAATTTTCAAAAATCTCCTAAAAAAAGGGGTCATTCTGGTTGGCTTACTAAGCAGCAGTAGTTCACTGCTTAGCAGCCTTCTAAAGCCGCCGCGCAGCAAATGCTTGCCCCTGCCGCCTTTCAAATTTCTCTGCCAAACGGCAAATGGAAATTTTAGAAAAGCATCCATTTGCTTTTTGGTGGCGTCTGGGCTGACTTAGACTTGCAGCATCTTGGTCTGAGAACTGGGGGGGCGGCCCACATCTGCATGCCGACGTCCAGCGTTTTCCTGGGCACGCCCAGCGTTTTTGTGGGTACGCCCAGGACGCTCCCTGCCCACCATAACGCCCCCACCCTGTGAAGGTGCCCGCACAGATGTCCTGCACATGCACATAAGCAAATATGTGCATGCTCAGTGTTTTTTAACATAGGTCTCCCAAGCGAACACGGCGTACACTGTGCCGACCAAAATGAGGGCCATTGTGAGTAGAATTTTGAGGTAAAAATGTATTTTGGACTAAGTCTGTAAGATAACAAAAAGTGAAGCGCTGTTAATACTTCCCAGATGTACTGTAGTTCTAAGAATTGCAAGAGGCATAGGGAACATACTGAGTAAGGCCCACTCTGCTCTTTGGGAACCACTGGGGTAGACACTATGAGCCAGATGCACCAAGCTTCAAAAGTGATAAAATGGAGAGTTATAAACAACCAACCAATCAGCTCCTGCCTGACATTTTTCAAACACAGCCTGTGACATGGCAGGTAGGAGCTGATTGGCTGGCTGTTTATCTCTCTCCATTTTATCACTTTTGAGGCTTAGTGCATCTGGTCCAATAAATGCAGACATGAAAACAAACTCTGGGGTGCATCGGAACCCTTGCCAGGGGTGCCTTGGGTTGGTGGTACATGACCAATTTAAATTGTTTAAGTCATTGTAATAGGCAAAACCAGTGCTGGTGGCTGGCAATCATAAACTATGTAGACAAACAGAAGTTAATCCTGTTACTCCCCACATAAATAAACCTAAGGACGACATATAAACACAATTTACTTAATTTAATATTTTTTTCTAAATCTCTCAATCAGAAACTTTTATCCTAGGGGTGCAATGAAAAAATGTATGACACTTTAGGGTGCGGTGATTCAAACAGTTAGGGAACCACTGGTGTACTGTGTATGATTTATGTATACACTGCTGCTGCCGCTGTCTGGCGCTGAACCCACTCTTGCAAAGCTGTTGAGTAGGATGCTTTGTATAGCACCAGAGCAGGCACTGGGCTTTATCTCACACATACATTAACATGACCCTGATTGAGGACTGACTGGCTCGTCTGAACTAGCTACTAACAGCGCCAATCTGTGACTTTCCTATTTCCTATCCAGTTAGGAACACGGCTTAAACGTGTAGCTTTTGGCTTTGCACCAGCTGGTTTTCTATCATTTTGTAATTAACATCAATCACACACAAAGAATGATGTCACTCCATGCTTCTTTATCCCTGGATTACAGTTTTGTATAAATCTGCCTTCTTATAAAGTGAAATAAGCATCTAGCAGCTGTGAATGCTGTACTAATAACCCTGTCCCTCACCTATCTGATCAATGTCTATGGGAGTATGGAGCAGTGATAAGGGAGGCGAAGTGAGCCAGAAGAGAAGGGGCCCATGGCAACCAATCAGCACTGGAGTAACATCTATAATTTGCATAATAGAAAATTATACAGAGCAGATGATTGGTTGCCATGGGCCAGGGGCAGAACTACCACCCAGAAGGGCCCAAAGAGTTGAAGGGGCCCAGTGCCGCTGCCCGCCTGGCATGCCAGAATTCCAATTTTTTTTTAATGTGCAGTGCTGCCGCCACTGAGCCACCCGCCGGCGGTAGCACCAGAACGGGTGATTGATAAAGATACTTTGGCTGCGGCACCTCAGACGATGGGGCTGTATGTCTGCCCCTAAGGAAAATGACTACTGGCCGGAAGGAGGGCTGCTGCGCATGCCCAGCAGCAGCAGCTCCTCCTCCTATGGGCCTTTGCGGAATCAGTCTGACTCCAGGAATTGAGTCACCACCCTCTTCCTCCCATCCCATGCAAACAAAAGTTTAGGAATTGACAGAGGCGCAGCCCATAGCTAGGGGAACTTTTTCTAAAGTAAGTAAACATGTCAAGTATTAATAAAATGTACACTCTAGGTATACACTGTCTGTCTGTCTGTCTATATATAGTAGTACAAGGAGACCGCACTCTCACCCAACAGAACAACAGTGGGGTGCCCAACAGAGGGAGCATGCAAATACATAGTCCAGAGTATCCACACCCAATAGTGTGGAATGAAGAGCAATCTCCAATATCACATATCAGCCTTGTGTTGAAAAAAAGGAATTTTAATCCAACAAATCCAACATGGAAAATCAGTTTAGATATGCATGTTACAACGTTTCGGTCCCAAATCACGGACCTTTATTAAGGAGCCTAAAACATACAAATAACAAAGTATCACTAATGCACCTAGTGCTGAAAAACCAGAATGTGCACCAAACATCATAAAATACATTTACTTAGCCATCAGTAGCATATGCAGTCAGCGCCGCAGGAAGAACCCAGCCTTGGACTGGGACAGCAAGCCAACCAGACTGCCCTCTGGTCTGGATATAAATACATGTTGTAAATGGGTATATATATATATAGATATATCTATAGATATATCTATAGATATATATATATATATCTATCTATATCTATCACCTACATGCTTTGATAAAGGAGCGAGAGCTCCGAAACGTCAGCAGCTTGTATCACTGAATACAAATCTGAAAAAAAGACCTCTGAGTGCCGTTGTTCATTTCCTCGTACTCATCACCACTGAGGGCACCGGGGCAGCTGCTCAGAAGAGGAGAGTGCCAGGCCGCATCCCCAATCTATATAGATATATATATATCCAAAGTCCCAATGAAGGGGCAAAGAGCACCACTATTAGTAAGAAAAAATGCTGTATTTATTTAAAAAATAAAGAGAAACATACCAAGGGTTTGCTGAATGACCAGAAAAAACTCCAACGTTTCGATCCCAGCCGGGATCTTTGTCAAGGAAGTAGCCAACATAGAACTGGTCTCAAGAGGAAAAATGGGATACCACAAGTACTGGGTCAATCTGCCACAGCCGTCTTTATTTTTTTGATAAATAAATACAGCATTTTTTCTTACTAATACTGGCGAGTGCTCTTTACCCCTTCATTGGGACTTGGATGTATACTAGGCACACTGAGGTGTGACCATAAGGGCACCCCACCCATTGACATTGTTGTGTGCGAGTGCAGGTTCCACAGACTTTGCAGCTAATGTGTGGTTGCTCGGATATATAATGACCTTGGAAGGCACCATGGTATTGTATGCTGTCCTCCAGAGTGCAAAACAATTTCCAATACAGTATATAAACTTCTTAAAATAAAGAAACATTTGAAAATAGGCATTACGGTGTCCTAAGGTGACCTGCAAGCTATTAGCAGTCATATGTTCTAATATTGACAATAAGATCTCTGAATAAGTGGCCAGCATTATCATTATCATCTGTTACTCTGGCCGCTAACAATTCTCCCCGATCTATCAGTGGCTGGTACTTACTGTAGAAACTGTACATTCATGCCACATAAAACAAGGAGGCTGCATTCATTATACAATACATGTGCCCACGTTTCATAGTAACCCATCTTATGAATGTATGCAGTCAAACAGACTAGCAAGGTTGAAATTGATATAGAAGCGCAATAAAGACAACCAGAAGGTACACCAGTGCATAAAGACACACCGTTACTGCACAACATACATTGTCACCACAAAAATATAATCCCAGCAATAACTGCATTTAATTGCCTAAGAAATGATAAAACAGGAAGTTATAAGCAGGTTTTTTTTAAGTTTAATTAAAGGGGATTTGTATTTTAGAATTTGTGGAAATTAAACACTTTAGGTATCATTGGTAAGATTTACAGGCTCTTTAAAGGTCCATACACACTGGGCGACTATGCCCAGCGTGTATGGACAGCGATGATGTCAATCATTGCTGCGGGGAAAGCCGCTCAGTGCACACACACTGAGCGGCTTTCCCCCTGCCCGGCGCTGATGGAGGGGGGAGGATAGCGTTGCATAGCGCAGAGCTATGCAAAGCCGCCCTCAACACCGCTCAGCTGCTGGTATTACCAGCAGATGAGCGGCTTTTCCGGTGATGATGCTGCAGCGCTCATCACCGGGCCATACACACTGGGCGGCTTTGAGCTGAAAGCCGCTCAAACAGGCTGTTTTGAGCGGCTTTCAGATCAAAGTCACCCAGTGTGTATGGGCCTTTAGACTTCAAAAGACATCAATAATTTTGTGTAAAGGTGTCCATACACCAGCGGTATATTGGAACAATCCTCCAACCCCCTGTCAGTCTCATTGGGGATATTAAACATATCTAAAAATCCTGGGGATTGCAGAATCTGGACTTTTTTACATTCTTAAGGTCCATACACTCTGGGCGATTATGCCCAGTGTGTATGGTGCACGATGATGGGGAAAATAGCTGGGCTGAAAAACGCTCAGTGCATACACACTGAGCGTTTTTCCCCCTGCCCAGCCAATTTCCCCCGGGGGTGGATGGCTTTCCATAGCAGGACGCTATGGAAAGCCGTTCACTCCCTCGCTCAACTATTGGTAATACCAGCTGATGAGCGGCGGCCAGCAGCAATAATGCGGAACGCGCATGCTGAAAGCCACTCAGATGAGAAAGCAAGGGAGACACCCACTTCCTACCTTGCTTGCAGGAGGCGGGTCCTAACTCCTTGGCCAACTCGGGTTTCCCAGTGATATTTGGGAAGATGGCGCATGTGCACTAGAGAGCAAAGGCTCTGCCAAAGATGGCATCAACCTTTAGTAAAAGTATACTCCGGAAAGGGGCAGTGGACCGCTGGTTCCCTACCGCTGCCAGGGACCAGGTAATTATTTATTATGATCATTTATATGGCACCACAATGGTTCCGCAGCCCCTAACAATACATAAATGAGCAAAAAATAAATAAAATGATTAAATAATGAATTACAGTACAAGGCAATTTAGGACAACAACATGGTAAATAAAGACACTGAATCAAATATATATATATATATATATATATATATAAATAAACACACATACACACTGTATATATATATATATATATATATATATATATATATATAAATAATACTGATATGTTGTCCAGTGTGTACCCAGCTTAACATTTGCTTATTGAAGGGGACAATAATGTTTTTATTTCATTTGTATGTCTTGTATTTCTTCAAAGTGCGACTTTCACTTGAATAACTGTCAAAACCATGTGTTATGATTCCTGCTTGGGTGCTGGGTGGAACTACAGGAGGCAGGGAACTGGAGGTCAGGCATAAGCCCGTAGCTGGGACCGCTGGTAAGGACGGCCACAGCGAACCCTACACTGACTCTATTGAGTACCCCGGGCAGATGACAAACCCCTGCAGGAACTAGGCTTCACCTGTGGCCGCCGCGTTCGAAGGAGCGAGTTAGGCCCGCTCCAACCTCGATGCAGCCATGACTTATGGATGGACAAAAGGTGAGTGATCGTCCGGGGAAACTCAAGAGGATGATCTTACTAATGGGCCTAAAAGATACCTCTATCTGCCGGCACCTGGCCAATGACGGGAATGCGCCCCAGTCGCAGGCACAAGAGACAGAGTATGGGGAATCTCCACACAACAAAGTGACAAGGCTAGAAGGCGAATCCCCAAAACAAAACCAAGACAGAATGGGGAGGCCCTGCCTATAAACTGAATATAAGGACAGGCAAAAAGGGAAAGAACGTAAATAACTGGTACCCACCAGAGAGGGGGACAGGCTAGGCCCTCGGCGGGGCGAAGTCCTGAACCCCAAAACTAAATAATGGGCTGAGCAGCCGAATAACACAAGGAGCTTGTCAGAACTCCAGAAAGAATAAATAGAGAAAAACCAGGCTACACATGATGATTACGTGATCCCAGATGGTATGGTAGTAGTGGAGCTGGTCTGCACACGGGAGCTGATCACAGCGTGAAGATACAAGGAGCTGAGGCAGGATACAGGGATAGAAGCTGTCAAAGGATCCAGTCCAGGGCCCAGAAACAGACACCAAACCAGGGACCGGGTGAAGCTTGCAGAAAGCTATAACCGGCGCCATGTTATGGGAGCTCAACCCTTAAAAGGGAGAGTCAGCCGAATCCACGGCTTGGCTGCCGGACCAACCCCCTGATTACACATGACATTCAGGTGGCCGAGCGCGCGTCTCTCCGGCGTCCCCTGTTGCTAAGCAACCGCCTGGCGGAAGTGACACGTGGACGCTCGGCGGTGCCGGGCGGAAGCGCCGTGTGCGTCCTCCTAGCACCGGCCCCCTGCCGCTGAGCGTCCGTGGCATTAACACCATTACATTAGAACAATGTTTCTCAAACTGTGGGTCCTGGCCCCAAAGTAGGTCAGACATCTCAGCATGGGGTCTCAACTCCATGTTAGTCACTATCAGGCTGAAGACTTTTCTAATCTCAGTTAGTGATTCAAGGAGTCTGAAAAATCTGTTGAATTGTCTGTTATATTAGACTCCTCACATCATGTTGTGCCTCCACAATGCTGCCATGTATGTGCCATGTATGTGCTGTCTGCTGACTACACATGTGATGTGATGACCTTCTGCAGTAACTTTCTGGGGTCCTGTAATTATTTTTATTGTCTGATGGGGTCCTAGAGGAAAATAGTTTGGGGACCGCTGCATTAGTATATTGTGTACAAATACGAGAATGCTCCTTTACAATGTGTATTACTGACATAGCCTAGAGATAACACATCCATCCATCTTTTGTCCTTGTAGAATTGGATACCTGCCACAGAGTTGCAGCCAGGTGGAAAAGGGACAGATCCACTGGAGGACAGGCATGACCATGGGCACAGGAACGTGACTTATAAAGGCGACCACCGTTTCCGTCACTTTGGGGGCTCGCCCAGTACTTCCTAGACAGCCCCTGGCTCCCCTCCCAGCAATGATAGATGCCGACAAGTATTCATGATCATAGTGGGCTGCTGAGAGCAGCGGTGATCACTGGCTTCCCCAACCTGTCATTAATCATCCTGCCCGTGGGACACTGTGACCTGCTGGTGGGACAGCAGGAAAGTGTCCAATTATCAGGACTGTCCCACTGTAATCAGGACATTTGAGAGGTAGGGATAACGTAGTCACCTTCTTCTACACTGGACATATGACTGCTGCAAATTCTATGGTCATTGATCTAAATGAACCTTGAAATGAATTTGGATACCAAATAGTATGGAGCTCACATGTACAGAAAGACACAAGTAATTTTCCCCAATTATGTTCCAGGACTAATTACACAATGAGGGTCATTTAGATCCCATCAGATCTGCTACTTCGAGTAAAGTACCGATGTTTGGCGATTTATTTGGGGTACTTTGCACATGTACAGGACCCATTCTACATGTGTGCAGGTCCTTACAAGGAAGCAGCAGCAATGAGAACTACAACATCTGAATTAGCCCAAATATCCTAGTCTTCCAATATCTACCCTAATGCCCAGGACTGCAGACAGGAGTCCCTTCGCTATCTGTTATACAGTACAACACCAATTCAATGAATTTAACACTTTCAAAAAGTATATCCAGGCAGCATCTACAAGCACAAAACAGGCATGGTGTGTTCTGGGTTATTTTATATGAATATGTACATTTGCCTTCAATAAACTCAGATTCCTTACATTCCTGCCTTCCCTCACATATATATGGCCAGCTCTCTTCCTGTTAAACAACAGACATTTACAAAGGACTTTCAAACATTCATTGGATCTTGGCGCATTTCTTGGCAATGTAGACATTTGAGCCAAATGCAGCATATAATATTATAATTGGTCTTTAACCGCATGCAGCTTCATGTACAATAAATATGCTTAACCAAATAATAGTCCGGGCCAAATGTATCCCCAATCAAAAAAAAACAAAAAACAACACAATATCAACCTTAACCCAATAGTAACCCTAGTACTAACCCTAGCGCGGCTGATCTTCCTAGGCAGAGGTTCATCGTCTGCTGATCCGCTCTGCCAGTCCCTCCATTGGTTGCCTGTATTCTACCGTAGTCAATACAAAATACTTCTACTCACATACAAAGCTCTTAACCAAACCTCACCAACCTATATGTCTTCACTTATCATCTCTCTCCGCTCTGCACAAGATCTGTGTCTCTCTTCTGCACGGATCACCAGCTCCCACTCACTGTTACAGGACTTTCATAGAGCTGCACCCACCCTATGGAATGCCCTTCCACGCACAATAAGACTCTCTACTAGCCTCCAAATTTTCAAGCGTTCCCTGAAAACTCACCTCTTCAGGCAAGCCTATCATATTTAAGTTCATAAGAAACTGTAAATAAAAAAAATCAATAAAAAAAAATATCTTTGTACTAACCCTTGCATGGTCCTAGTACTAATTCTTGCATGGTCCTAGTATTAACTCTTGCATGGTTCTAGTACTAACTCTTGCATGGTCCTAGTACTAACCCTTGCATGGTCCTAGTTCTAACCCTTGCATGATTCCAGTACTAACCCTTTCATGGTCCTAATACCAATCCTTTCCTGGTCTTGGTACTAATCCTTTCATAGCCCTAGTACTAACACTTTCATAGTAGTAGTACTCTCGGTACTTCCTCATCTTTGTGGCCATAGCTTACTGTATGCCAGTTAAGTTAGCCGATTTCAGAATAGCAACATTGTCCCCTCGCAGGCTCGATTCACTCACCACGCTTTGGGGTCGGTATCCTGCTTCACTGGCCACAACTTTACTAAAGGTAATAGATGGTGGAGTGGACACAGGAGGGTGGCGTGGACCCAGGGTGGTGCGGGTTACGCTAGGTAAGTTCTGTAGCGTAAGCTGTGGCTGCAAAGATTAGGAAGTACCGTACTATTCCTTTCATAGTCCTAGTACTACACTTTCATAGTAGTACTAACCCTTTCATATTCCTAGTACTAAATCTTTCTAAGTCCTAGTACTAACCCTTTCATAGTCCTAGTAATAACCCTTTCATAGTCCTAGTAATAACGCTTTCATGGTAACTCTTTCATTAATTTAATATATTCATTAATGATATTGTAAGTGACATAGTGAGTAAAATTGCAATATTTGCAGATGACACGAAATTGAGTTAGGAAATTAACTCAGGAGAGGATGTGGATACACTACAAAGTGACTTAAATAAACTGGAAAGGTGGGCGGAAAGGTGGAAAATGGAGTTTAATGTTGAAAAATGTAAAGTAATTCATTATGGGAACAAAAATGAACAAGCTACTTATAGGCTAAATGGAGTTATTATAGGGAAATCTGCTGTAGAGAAGGACTTGGGGGTCATCATAGATGAAAAATTGGGTAATAGTGCACACTGCTCAAGTGCAGCAGCAAAAGCAAACCGGACACTGGCATGCATTAAAAGGGGCATGGATTCAAGGGATGCCAATGTGATAGTGCCTCTTTACAAGGAATTAGTGAGACCACACTTGGAATACTGTGTTCAGTTCTGGGCACCGCACCTAAAAGGACATAAATGAATTGGAACATGTACAGAGAAGGGCGAATAAGCTAGTAAAAGGTCTTGAATCACTAGAATACAAAGATAGGTTAACAAGGTTGAATATGTTATCACTGGAGAAACGGAGGTTGAGAGGTGATATGATTAGTATGTTCAAATACAGGATTGGGAATCATATGGAACTGGAAGATGATTTGTTCACTAACAGGCCTATCCTGAGGCTTGAGGAACAGAAATTCTGTACTGAATTAAGAAGAGGATTCTTCACCATTAGAGCAGTAAAATTCTGGAACTCATTGCCGGTGGGGGTGGTTACAGCAACTACTGATGCATTTTTGCCCACTAGGGGAATCCTATAAATATAACTTATTGAAGTGAGCAGTTACAAGTTAGATAGGTTGAACTCGATGGACGAACGTCTTTTTCCAGCCTTAATTACTATGTTATGTTACTATATGGTCCTAGTACTAACTTTTTTATTGTCCTGGTACTAACTCTTTTATAGTCCTAACAGCTAATCTCTGACTATACAGATATAAGAATAGAGATTTGTGGCAGAAACAATAAATTGTAGCTTCCACTTTAAGAAGCACAGTCCTAATCAGAAATGATTCACACAATCTGAATATCAATACATTTATTAAAAAGCATAATTCATAGCAAATTACAGCTTTCAAAGTGCACAATGAATCAACAAACAATACATACAACATAGAACATATATTAAAAAGGCTATATATAGAGGCTATTAGCGGCTTGATGTATAAGGCTTATTTGATTATAGGCAAAGTTCCTTAAGAGGCAGTGGCAATAATATATTTACCAGAAGTGATTTCAGGGAGGTGGAGAAGGGAATCTGAAATGACTTGCTTAATCCACAGTGTCACAGAGTCAGAGGACGCAGCCCAAAGCCGCCACCATCCCAAAGATCCTCGAGCAGAATGACAGGATTCTGACCAGAATTTGTGCAGTTTAGCTGGGGTATGGTACAAACTATGGGCCTGATTCCGACCCGATCTCTAGGCTGCGTATGTTCGATTGGGTGGGGCTTCTCCTATTGCACAAAATGTTGGCATAGTAAATTATATTCGCATGTCTAAACTAGTTGAGGCAGACTTTAATATCTGGCAGACAGCTGTTGCGGCACTCTGGTTTGCTCATAGAATCCCAAGTACTGTACCAAACAATGGAGTCCAATCACAGTCAGTCAGCGTTCTCGGCACAGGTAGCATCTTGTCTCACATAACTAATAACATCAGGCATCAGAGAGCAATCTACTAGTAGCTACAGGTACAATCACCTTGCTGATTGGCTAATGCTCCTGATCAGCCGAGCCGTGTGTTCCAGGCTTGACCTGCTCCTGACACCCATACACACATATACAATATGAACGTTAATTATATATGTTTGTATGGTCATCTATGGAACAGGTTCTCAAACTCGGTCCTCAGGACCCCACACAGTGCATGTTTTTGCAGGTCTCCTCACAGAATCACAAGTGAAATAATTAGCTCCACCTGTGGTTCTTTTAAAATGTATCAATGAGTAATGAATGCACCTGTGCACCAGCATAAGCTGCATATAAGGTGCGACCGTCTGATCCTGACCGTTGCAGGAGCATTATGACCCTAACACTGCTGCATTGGCCCTGCACACCTACCTACAGTATACTGACACTTGTATACCCAGCTATATCCTAATGGCACTTCTCCCTGATAACAGTAATACCCATTCACACCAGCCTAATTTCCGGGTTGGCCCTGGGAACGACCCGGGTCCAGTGCTGGTGTGAAATTGTCCCGGGCCAAAATCCCAGGTGCCATGCCCAGATCAACCCTATCTACCAGGGCTGCTCCCGGGATACAGGCTAATGTGAAAGATACTCACTCGGCTTCCTGGCTTGCCTGTCAATGGCCGCAGTGCTGGAGAGCACTGCACGGTATTCTCCACAGGTGGAAGCCATCAGGTGGAGTTGCTGTGTGCCCCCCCTTCCTCCCGCCACTGGGGGAAGTCACCGTGTGACTGCTAGGCACAAAGCTGGCTGTGTGCCTCCCCTCCTGCTGCAGCTCGCCGGTCCCCGAGACAAGAGGGTGTCGGCCGGGCTGGATGCAGTACTGGGGTGACATGGAGTAATGCTGGGGTGACAGAAAATGCATGTTGTGAAAGGGGTATTAGTAACAGATCATTCTGTAAATAGCTCATGGTGGGATAGGCAAGATTTTACTGTAGGGCAGCCACTAGATTGTGTGGGTGTTGATTTAACTACTAACCACAAGATTGGAGGTGTTACTTAACCCCTTCCCGACATTTGACGTATATATACGTCATGGTCGGGAAGTACTTCCCGACACATGACGTATATATACGTCATGGCTTTAAACTGTCACCGCGTCTATAGACGCGGTGACAGTTTGGAGATGTCTGCTGTCCCTGACAGCAGACATCCCCCCTCGCCGCCCAGGGGGGGCAGGGGTGCTCCCCCCGGTCGGCGATCGCTGCGATTGGCTGTTCAAAAGTGAACAGCCAATTGCAGCGTTTTCTGTGTTACCGGCGGCTAAGCCGCTCGGTAACACAGAGATCGGTGGTGATCGGTGCTGTTAAGTACAGCACCGATCACCACCGAGCGGCAAACCGCCCTCCCACCCACCCTTCCACCCGCCCGGCAGCCCGCCCTCCCTCCCGGCAGCCTCCCTCCAGCCCTCCCTCCCACCCAGCCAGCAGCCGCAGCGCCAGCCCCCCTCCCACCCCCCCGCCAGCAGCAGCACAGTTAAATATTTGATTTTGGGTTAAATTCATTTATATGACCTATATATATATATATAAATATATATATAGATATATATATATACTAGGTGATTCATCGCGCCCTACGGGCGCTCTTCACACCGTCGTAAGGGGCTGCGCCCCCTTAATTTGTGAACGTTTGTATATGAGAAATATGGTTAGAATTGTATGAAAGATGCCCTGTATTGCAACTTAGGTGTCCGCGAATCGCGGGAGGGGGGGTCGCGGAGGGTGCCGCGAATTGCAGGAGGGGGGGTCGCGGGGGGTGCCGCGAATTGCAGGAGGGGGGGTTGTGGGGGGGTGGATGCTGCGAATCGCGGGAGGGGGGTCGCGGGGTGGGTTGCCACAAATCGCGGGAGGGGGGTTACGGGGCGGGGGTTGCGGCGAATCATGGTAGGGGGGGTCGCGGGGGGTGTGCCGTGAATCACGGGAGGGGGGGTCACGGGGTGGGGTGCCGAGAATCGCGGGGGGGTGTGTGTGTGCCGTGAATCGCGGGAGTGGGGGTTGCGGGGGGGGTGGGGGGGGGGGGGTGTGACGCGAATCGCCAAAAACTCATGTCAACCTTTTTCATTGTCGACCATAGCCATGTCAGTGTTTTCCATGTGCAATTTAATTCTGGAGCTGCCGCGAATCGCGGGGGGGTGCCGCGAATTGCGGGAGGGGGGGTCGCGGGGGTGGGTGCCGCGAATCGCGGGAGGGGGGTTACGGGGCGGGGGTTGCGGCGAATCATGGGAGGGGGGGTCGCGGGGGTGTGCCGTGAATCACGGGAGGGGGGGTCACGGGGTGGGGTGCCGAGAATCGCGGGGGAGGTGTGTGTGTGTGTGCCGTGAATCGCGGGAGTGGGGGTTGTGGGGGGGGGTGGGGGGGTGTGACGCAAATCGCCACAAGAAAAAATCAACACAGAAAGGTCAACACATGTAAATGTTGACATAAGTGTGGCACTTCATTGGTGTCCATGTCGACACATGAGAATGAATATGAAAATATTCAAAAAATGAAAAAAAAATGAAAAAACTCATGTCAACCTTTTTCATTGTCGACCATAGCCATGTCAGTGTTTTCCATGTGCAATTTAATTCTGGAGCTGCCGCGAATCACGGGGGGTGGCGCGAATTGCGGGAGGGGGGGGGGTCGCGGGAGGGCGGGGTTCACAGGGGTTCCGGTGGGGGGTTGCCGCGAATTGCGGGAGGTGGGGGTCACGGGGGGTGCCGCGAATCGCGGGGGGGTTGCGGGGGGGGGGGGGTGACGCGAATCGCCACAAGAAAAAATCAACACAGAAAGGTCAACACATGTAAATGTTGACATAAGTGTGCCACTTCATTGGTGTCCATGTTGACACATGACAATGAATATGAAAACATTCAAAAAATGAAATAAATCTTCAAAAGCTCATGTCGACCTTTTTCATTGTCGACCATAGCCGTGCCAGTGTTTTGCATGTGCCATTTAATCCTGGGGCTGCCGCGAATCGTGGGGGGTGCCGCGATTTGCGGGAGGGGGGGGTTGCGGGGGGTGGGTGCCGCGAATCGCGGGAGAGCGGGGTTCATGGGGGTTCCGGTGGGGGGTTGCCGCGAATTGCGGGAGGGGGGGGGGGTCGCAGGGGGGTGCCGCGAATCGCCGGAGGGGGGGTTGCGGGGGGTGTGACGCGAATCGCCACAAGAAAAAATCAACACAGAAAGGTCAACACATGTAAATGTTGACATAAGTGTGGCACTTCATTGGTGTCCATGTCGACACATGAGAATGAATATGAAAATATTAAAAAAATGACAAAAAAACTTCAAAAACTCATGTCAACCTTTTTCATTGTCGACCATAGCCATGTCAGTGTTTTCCATGTGCAATTTAATTCTGGAGCTGCCGCGAATCACGGGGGGGTGCCGCGAATTGCGGGAGGGGGGGTCGCGGGGTTGGGTGCCGCGATTTGCGGGAGGGCGGGGTTCACAGGGGTTCCGGTGGGGGGTTGCCGCGAATTGCGGGAGGTGGGGGGTCACGGGGGGTGCCGCGAATCGCGGGAGGGGGGGTTGCGGGGGGGTGTGACGCGAATCGCCACAAGAAAAAATCAACACAGAAAGGTCAACACATGTAAATGTTGACAGAAGTGTGCCACTTCATTGGTGTCCATGTCGACACATGACAATGAATATGAAAAAATTAAAAAAATTAAAAATAAATCTTCAAAAACTCATGTCAACCTTTTTCATTGTCGACCATAGCCATGTCAGTGTTTTGCATGTGCCATTTAATCCTGGGGCTGCTGCGAATTGCGGGGGGGGGGGGGTGCCGCGAATCGCGGGAGGGAGGTCGCGGGGGGGGGTGTGTTTTTTCCGCGAATCGGGGGGGGTCACGGGGGAGGGTTTGCCGCGATTCGCGGGAGGGGGGGTCGCGGGGTGGTGGTTATGCCGCGAATTGCGGGAGGGGTCGTGGGGGGGTTCTTTTTGCAGCGAATCGCGGGAGGGGGGGTCGCGGGGGTGTTTTTGCTGCGAATCGCGGTAGGGGGGGTCGCGGGGGAGCGGGTGTTTTTGCCGCGAATCGCGGGAGGGGGGGGCGCGCGGGGAGGGGGGGGTTTGCCGCAAATCGCGGGAGGGGGGCGCTCACCTGGTGGCTGTGGAGTAGCAGTGCTGGGCAACATGGGAAGGCAGTGGGTGTCTGGCACTGTCTGTGGGCTCACTGGGCTGGTTCTCTGTCACATACCTCCTAACATGACCCTCTCCAGGAGGGACACAATGCTCTGTTTCTAGACTTCCCCTTAATGTATGATTGCCATCACCTGTTTTAAACAGGTTAATTTCTCAGAAAGGTGTTCAGCACAGATGAAGGCAATCACACATTGGCCCTTATTCTGAATCGGACGGTACGGCCCGCGTGCGGCCGTACCGCCGATGTTTTTAGTCTGCACATGCGCAGAGGTCAATCTGCGCATGTGCAGCCCCATTCGCCGCAGACGTATTTCGTCCGCCGCAAAGGGGGCGTATAGGGGCGTGAGGGGCTTCATACCCTCATTTCCCTATGTATACGCCCCGCGTTTCATGGGCGTTCCCATGCAAACGCGGGGCGTATGCATGCTAATCAGGGTATGACGCCACTGATGGGGGCGGAAAGCTGACGTCGCCGGATGTCAGCTCTCAGCCCCCATACAAGCTATCACACGGACGATTGTCCGTGTGGTCTCAGCTTGCGGGAGCTGCTGTGGCGTGCGGCCCTGCCTTCGATGGTCGACGACCATCGAATGCAGGGGGCAGCTCCCACCATGGTGGAGGCGTACGCCCCACCATTTTTATGCGGATCGCCAGCCGTCCGTGTACGGACGGCCGTGGCGATCCGTCTCGTGGGCGGGGATTGGTTTGTGCGGCCGGAGCACCGTGTGCGGCTCCGGCCGCACCAACCAGAATAAGGGCCATTAAGAGGAAAGTCCAGGAACAGAGCGTTATAGACACAGACACCCACTTTGAGTGACAGATGTAGCCAAATATATAGGAGATATATATATATATGTGTATATATATATATATATATATATATATATATATATATATATATATATATATATATATATATATATATATATATATCGAAAACAGAGGGGTAGTGGCCTTTTTTCTGCGCTAATGTGGGGGCAGCACTTCTATAATGCCTTGCTGTTAATAAAGGCACGATGGATACAGATAGAAATGAAGAAAATAATAGGAGTGCGCCCTAAGGTCAGTTTAACACCACAGAACATGTACAATTAAAATATCTGTATTTATTACAGCAATTAGGTACATAAAAAATAACAGCAGTTTTTACATAAAATTTGATCGGTAGATCCAACAAAGTGATCCCAGAACAGGAAACAACCCTACGCGTTTCGTCCGTTAGGACTTCATCAGGGGTGGTCTGGATCCAATTAAATCTTATGAATCGATTATTTTCCCGCATAAGATGATAAATGTCATCTCCCGGGCAGCTTCAAACCTGCTTCCTCCCTTCTCCACGGTCCACTCCACAGTCACACAATCATCACAGGAGCTGCTGGCCTGGAAGTATATTATGTGAAAGTTGAACTGGAAATTATCCACTCCATATCGATTATTTACTGTCGCCTATGTTCATCTGCACCCCTGCTCAACATCTAAGTGCAAAAAATTTTGGTTACTTTGGAGCCTTTGTGATATTACGTCCAAGAATCAAAGCTTTTAACCCTTATAGACCGTTCATTAACGGCTCTTTCCCCCATTTATCATCTTATGCGGGAAAATAATCGATTCATAAGATTTAATTGGATCCAGACCACCCCTGATGAAGTCCTAACGGACGAAACGCGTAGGGTTGTTTCCTGTTCTGGGATCACTTTGTTGGATCTACCGATCAAATTTTATGTAAAAACTGCTGTTATTTTTTATGTACCTAATTGCTGTAATAAATACAGATATTTTAATTGTACATGTTCTGTTGGTGTTAAACTGACCTTAGGGCGCACTCCTATTATTTTCTTCATTTTTATTATTTTCTTCATATATATATATATATATATATATATATATATATATATATATATATATATATATATATATATATATATATATATATATATATATGTGTGTATATATATATATATATATATATATACTGTATATATACACACACACATATATATATATATATATATATATATATATATATATATATATATACACATACACACATATATATATATATATATATATATATATATATATATATATATAATATATATATATATATATATATATATACAGTGATCGGTGCTGTTAAGTACAGCACCGATCACCACCGATCGCCAGCCCCCCCCTCCCACCCGGCAGCCCCCCCTCCCACCCACCCGGCTGCCGCAGCGCCAGCACCCCTCCCACCCCCCCACCAGCCGCAGCGCCAGCCCCCCTCCCAAAGCTGGTGAGCAAAATGGGGTCACATGTGGGGGGGTTCCACTGTATTGGTGCTTCGGGGGTCTTGCTAATGCGACATAGCACCCACCTTCATTCCACCTCCAAAAATCACTCCCTTCCCTTCTGAGTCCTGCCATGCACCCAAATGGTATTTTTGGGTCACATATGAGGCATTGCCGTACTCGGGAGAAATTGGGGCACAGATTTTGGGGTGCTTTGTCTCCTTCATTCCTTGCGAAAATGAAAAATTTTGAGCCAGAACTGCATTTTTGTGTAAAAAATTACATTTTTTTTACACAAAAATGCAGATCTGGCTCAAATTTTTCATTTTCCCAAGGAATGAAGGAGACAAAGCACCCAAAATCTGTGCCCCAATTTCTCCCGAGTATGGCAATGCCTCACATGTGACCAAAAAATACCAGTTGGGTGCATGGCAGGACTCAGAAGGGAAGGAGTGATTTTTGGATTTTGCAGCACAGATTCTGGTTGAATGACCCCTGAAGCACCCATACAGTGGAACCCCCCCACAAGTGACCCCATTTTGCAAACTACACCCTTCAGGGAATTCATCAGGGGGTATAGTGTACATTTCAAACCCCCAGGGGTTTCACCAATTTTGATACAACTGAGCTGTGAAAATGAAAATTAAATTTTTTCATTTTCACAGCCCATTGTATCAAAATTGGTGAAACCCCTGGGGGTTTGAAATGTACACTATACCCCTAAATGAATTCCCTGAAGGGTGTAGTTTGCAAAATGGGGTGACTTGTGGGGGAGGTTCCTAACTTTTAGCACTTATGGTGCCTAGAAACCTACATGGTGCCTAAAAATAATCTCATAAAAAGGAGGCTCCAAAATCAAGTAGGTGCTCCTTCTATTATGAAGCCTGTGGTTTGGTCAACGTGCACACTAGGGCCACATATAGGATATTTATGAAAACAAAAGAATTGGGGGAATCAATTTTTAGTCACATTTCTCTAGTAAAATCTACTGTATTCGTTAGAAAAATGTATTAAAATTGAAACTCTGCAAAAAAAAAGAAATTTTGAAATTTCACCTACACTTTGTTTTAATTCCTGTGAAACACCTAAAGGGTTAACAAACTTCCAAAATGCTGTTTGAATACTGTGAGGGGTGCAGTTTTTGAAATGGCATCATTTATGGGGGTGTCTCACATACAAGTCCCTCAAAGTCACATCAGAACTGAACTGGTCCCTAAAAAAAATCAGTGTTTGAAATTTTCTTGAAAATTTGAGAATTTGCTATTCATATTTGAAGCCTCCTAGTGTCCAAAAAAATGAAAAGGAGGTTGAAATAATGATGGCAACATAAAGTAGACATATGGTCTTTGTTAGTTATTAACTATTTTGAGTGGTATGTTTATTTGTCTCTCAAGCAGAAAATGTGACATTTTGCAAATTGCAAAATTTTCCATTTTTTCACGACATTTTGGTATTTTTCACAAAAAAACACAGACTGTATCGACCCAAATTTACCACTAACTTGAAGTACAATGTGTCTTGAGAAAACAATCTCAAAATCACTGGGATAAGTAAAAGCAAAAAAAAGTTATCCCCACTTAAGTGAAACATGTCAGATTTGAAAAAAATGGCTCTGTCAGGAAGGCAAAAACTGGCTGTGTCAGGAAGGGGTTAATATAGCGGTGATTATACAGAATATTGGATTTATATACTAGCAGCTGGAGTATACTCACTACCAGATTTCAGATTGTCTTCATACAAAACACTCCAGATTAGAAATTGAATTTATAAACTAATCCATGGAGATTAGACCGAGGTTTGGCACATTAAAGTGAACAAAAGTACAACAGTGTCAGTGTACATCTCTTCACTACTAAGGTGCTGCCCATCACTATTAGGAGCCTTGTAGGGAGAAATCTACACATCGATTGATATAGGGAGAAATCTACACTATCGACTGAAATGCCTGGGTGTATGGTGTTCATGGATTGACCACATTAGTATACTCAGTGTTCAGGTTTCTGTTGACCGACTCATAAGGTGGCCATACACTACTGCAATGTCTCGGACCACACAACAGACCTGATGGGATGGGACGATTTCTTGTCCAATCCATCGGAATCGGTTGAAATAGGCCAAAATCGGACTATTGTATGGGGACCAATACTCTTTTCTCCATTGTTTCATACCGATCTCCCCAGGTGTGCCCCCCCCCCTCCCCACCCTGTCACTCACCCCCCTCATTTTACCTGGTACACTGGTGTAAGGCACAGTCATTAATGCTGTGATTAGTCATTTCTCTATACAAATGCTGTACCTGACTAGTTACTATGGCTACTGTTGGAGACCTGGATTTGTACATGACACTGTTCTTTATCCCCGTGCATTTTTTTGCACCCTCCGCCCTCTGTTCTTTATTGGAAAAACCTCAAAAAAATCTCACACAAAAATAATCGCTGTGACAGAGTCTATCAGCTTGTTGACTACATTTGGTATGAGCTTAATTTCCTCGCTATTTCTCAAATACTTAACTCTGCATTATTTCAGCTTGACAAGCGTCTGATTACAACGTGCATAGGAAATGAATCAGCTGAGAATGTCTCATTTGAAAGCAGAGCGCTACTGGTGAAAGATGGCACTTGCCAGCTGATTGGCGCCGTGCGCTGCTTTGCGCTAATCACACATTACTGTACCTTCATACTCCGATGGACACACGCACTGGTACTCATTAACCAGATCTCTACAGGATGCTCCATTCTGACATGGGCCCGACAAGCACTCATTGTATTCCTCCTCACAATACAGTCCATGGTAGCCTGTGTTAAAGAAAACAGGTGCAATCTTTGTAAGTTAGACACTTAGGAACCAGAACACTTTGTATATTTAACAAAATTACAAAACCATTGAAAATTATCAAAACATTTGGTACTTGTGTATTATCACGGCGCCCGTCGCGTCGCATACCACTAATTAAAGTATGCGATGGCATGCGATGGACCTGATTTTAGGCTTTTCCCGGGATGAGTGTACAATTTTAATATCGCGTTGCATCGCATGCCATTATAATGGCATGCGATTTCAATGTTAAATGCCCACCCAGACACGATTTTTAATTGTATCCCCACCCTGATGGGTAATGACAATGTTAAATGCCCCCCCATTGTTAACGCCACCCCACTATCAACGCCAACCCGAAGCATGGCGGTACGCGTCCTCCGACCTTTTCATACCCCCACTATCCACGTCGGCGTGGAGTTGATGTTATATAGTGTGGCGAGCGCAGCGAGCCACCGAGCCCGAAGCGTGGCGACAAGTATTACGCGTCCGCTCGCCACGCTTCGGGCTCGGTGGCGCGCTGCGCTCGCCACACTATATAAAATCAATTGCGATTTTGTGGTTGTACAATGCCATGCGATGGAAATCGGGGGCGCCGTGATAATACACAAGTACCAAACATTTCATTTGAATTGCAAAACTGAAGATGAATAGAGTTAGAAACCAGTAAGTCAGCACCGTCCACATGATTTTGCTGAGCTCCTTGTTATGATTATACCGGGTGTATCTCTCGGAGCTCTCCACAGCGTTGCAGATGCATTCTAGTTGCTAATGACATATATAATTATATACTTTTGCAGAGCTCATCCATGGAAGCTTAAGAATTACCCCAAAATTGATTTATAGCCAAACTTTACTGAAAACTAGAAGTAGTTCCAGTGCAGTACACGGATCGCCGTACAGGAACTGCTGGATTACACAGTTATACTTCCACCATCACTTAGTGCTCTATCTCCATGTTTCATGATATGAATATCAGAAAACGAACAAAACCCACGAGATGTTCAGTGCAATGAATACAAACGTAATGCTGTCAATCATTACCTTTAAGACAATGTTAACATATTACAGTGTTGTAAAACACACACATACACTCTCTGTAATACTGGAAGTTTTATTGAGAAAGAGATAGGTCAAAGGACATTAAGAAATCTGTTTCCCAAATTAAAAGAGAATCATTTGACCCATCTAGTCTGCTCTTTTTTTATTATTATTTTTTAACCCTATTTGACCCTTATTTCTTTTTAAGGATATCCTTATGTCTATCACATGAAGTTTAAATTGCTCTACTGTCTTAGGCCCCCATTTACCATTGATCGCATTTACAATGCGATCATTTCGCCCCAATGTATTATCTGCCGGGCGGCAGGGACAGGGCTCCGAAAGGAGCCCGTCCCTGCAATGCCTGGTGCCGGAAGCCGGGGGGGGGGTCTGCGCATGCGCGGTTATGTGCTGACCCCCCCCGCGACCCCGCTGACCGCACTGCCGCTCGGGGCAGTGCGATGCCTCTGATTCCACATGTCCACTACCCTTTCTGTGAAGTAATTTTTCCTCAGATTTCCCCTGAAACTCCCTCCCTTCAGTGTCATTGCATGTCCTCATGTTCTGATACTTCTCTTCATTTAAAGAATGCTTCCTATTGGACCTTGTTAAACCCTTGATATATTTAAAAGTTTCTATCATGTCCCCCCTTTCCTTCTCTGCTCCAAACTATACATTTATTTTTTACTATTTCAGGGTAAGTTTTGTGATGTAGGCCATGCACCATTTTAGTTGCCCTTCTTTGTACAGTGTCTAGTGTATTTATATCCTTCTGGAGATATGCAGCCAAAAGTAATAGCCTCTGAGTTCAGATGAAATTCATGACTAGCATCATTAACAAATCATCTAAGTATTTAGATATAAATATGGAGCCCTTGGCTCTCATTGCACAACGATCACTCTCCATTCCAGCAAGGTTGAAACACTCGACTCATCTTTATGGTTCCGGATAAACAATCTCTGAAATTGCTTCAATGTTCCAGAGGAACAGAATTCCATCCTGCATCTGTAGATTCTACATTCCATAGAGACATTTACAGCTGGATGACAATTCCGTACTTCTGCTCACTTACATTGTTTAAAGATACTGCTAGCACTGTTAATAATGTGATATTTAATATAGTTTTACTAGTCTTGACGTCACTCAGGATCTATTGCTGGATCCTTGCAATGACCATTTTGCTAATATAGACTCATGACTGGGATTAGGGTGCTACACTTATGCATTTACAGTTGGTAAATAATTACATTATAATAAAACCTTGTAAACCCTCTTTGGGGCTAATAAGAATCCAAAAATAACTAACTTTCACCTACACATTCACAACGGTAAATACGCAATGCAATGGGAATGCCTGTCAAGGCCCTAAGTACTGTAACTACAATGCAGTGCATGTTTAAAAAACCTTAAATCAGGGGTGGCCAAACCGGTCCTCAAGATCTACCAATGGTCCACGTTTTCCGAATAATCTAGCTCATACCTGCCTACTTTTTATCACTCATCTCTGGGAGAAACCCGGAGAGGAGAAAAAGGGGGATGGGACAAGGCTATGTGTCGGGGGGTGGGTCAAGGCTGATGTCACCAAGCCAAACCCAAATGACTGTGGGCGGGGACTGCGGCGGTGATGCAGGAGACTTGACATGGGTCTAGGTCGATATGGGAAAAGGTTGACATGGTTCTAGGTGAAAAGGTCATAAGTTAAAAAAAAAAACAATGAAAAACCCCATGTCATCATTTTGACTGTCGAACTAATGACCTGTTGAACGAACGACCTGTGGAACTAATGACATTTCGACCTAGAACCATGTCAACATTTTCCTATGTCGACCTAGACCCATGTCGACCTAATGGTGTCTACCTAATGACTGTCTACCATCATGCTGTAGACCAAATGTCCGCATCCCTTCAATAAATACAAATTTTCCACATGTTTGTGTTGATAATCAATGTTGGCTGAGAAACAGATACAGCAGAGGAAAAATGGACACAGTTAAGAGATAGCTTACTTGGGCTTTATTACAAGTTCCAAATAATAATACTGCGTTTTGCCCTGATTAGTAATATGAAGTGTCTGGTTGCAGGATATGGATATATTATATGTCCACTAGGTGGTATAAGATCAATTCCTTTCTCCCAATATGACATTTCTACAGGAGGTTCATTAATGGGTGGAAAGCTTATCATTGTAACCACAGACTTGGCATTGTATTTACTACTCTATGATAAGAATGTGCACAAGACACTACATTCAAAAGTTCCTGATAACTTACTAACATTAAAGGGATGTTTCCATTATAAAATATAATTTGGGCTCTCCCTATGATGTAACACATCTAGAAAGTCATCGATGTTCCCTGCTAATCCATGTTACTTAGCATTCCTCTCATGGGCAAATGCTCAAACCAACACAAAGACCCTGGCCCAGCATGGGTGCTAATGGAGGAACCTATTATACCAAAGCACTAACAGGGGATTGACAAACACAATCGCCAGGGAAGGCAGGGGTTAAGGGAAAGCTGTACTCTGGGGAAATATTCAATCTCAAGGACATTCAATTCATGTTGGTGGTAGATTTCAGAGAGGGTGCACACAACCAAGCAGCCACATGCTGCATAGCATGCTGCAAGCCACAAGCCCTATAATATGAAATGTGATAACATACTGATCAATGCTCACTGTCACTATATTGTTGTGTGACCACAACCTATGATATCATACCCAGGAAACCTCTGCCTCCTGCCTCCTATTCCGCTTACTGATGACCTTCATAGAAATCTAATATGTACTACAGTATTACCAGTATGATACCTAGATACACTCTGATGCAAGCATTATGATTTATTTGCCTAGAGATTTTGAAAAAAAACAGGGTACTTATGTAGTATCTGGGCTGCCGATTTCTAAATCGGGTACATCGCATCGCATCGCATGCGACCATCGGATGCGATGCGATGCGATGACCCGATTTTTCCATAGGAATCAATGTTAAAATGGACTGAGTCCATTTTAACATGGAATTCAATGGGAAAAAGGGGTCCTTTTCATACCCCTACTATCCAAGTGGGCATGGAGTTGGATATAAACCTGTGGCGAGCGTAGCGAGCCACCGAGCCCGAAGCGTGGCGAGCGTAGCGAGCCCCAAGAGGGGACACAGAATACCGGCCCCTCGCGGGGCTCGCTTCGCTCGCCACGCTTCGGGCTCGGTGGCTCGCTACGCTCGCCACAGGTTTATATCCAACTCCATGCCCACTTGGATAGTAGGGGTATGAAAAGGACCCCTTTTTCCCATTGAATTCCATGTTAAAATGGACTCAGTCCATTTTAACATTGATTCCTATGGAAAAATCGGGTCATCGCATCCGATGGTCGCATGCGATGCGATGCATCTGATTGTATGCCTTAACTTAAGGCATACAATCAAAAAATCGGCAGCCCAGATACTACATAAGTACCAAAAACAGTCATGATCCAGAGTTTGAGAAACATGTTCCAACCTTCCAAGTGTTTCTACAGACTTGCTCTCTTTTTTCAACATACAAATTACAGGTGCACCGGATCCCGGCCAGCATGGACCGCAGTCATCCAGCAGCGCCCATCCTGTCACTCTGGCGCACATGGATTTGCTGCACTCTGCTCATCCTGACAGTGCTTCACTATGCCATTTTACATTTCCAAACTCACAGGCCACAGCCACACTTCCACCATGACGAGTTTCCCAGCAGTTTCGAAACATGGGCACCACCATCTTGCCTTCCATCACATGACTCAATGGCCAATCCAGAAACATAATTTCTCTTCAGCCAATCAGCAACACCTTGATACTATAAGGATGCTGGGAGAAGATTTCCAAATCGTCAGTGCAATAGTGTCTACAGCATAGTAGTATCCTTGGATCTGCTCCTGTGATAACCTGTTTCCAGACCAGTGCTATTCCATCCACAGCACAGCCTGACTTCCTGCAGTTTGCCTTGCATCTCCCCCATTGGTTTCAGCCGAGCTCCTGTGACTCCTGTTAGTTCTCAGCTATCTCCTGTGGGCTCCAGCTTTCCATTGACTCACCATCCGTGCTCCATCAGTCCCAGTTCTCCAGAGACTGTCTATACCTTGCTAGCTATCTCCTGTGTGATCCTTAATCCCAATCGATTCAGCATCATATCACCATCGAAATTCCATTGGTTCCAGCCAACCACATGAGTTTCCTAAAAGCTTCCTAGCTTCCTCCAATGGTCTCCACCTAGTCTCTCACTCATTTCCTATTACCATCGGTTCATCATCAATTTACCATCAGATCATCAGTTGCTTCAGCCTTCACTGCTCATTACCTGCTATTGCCGCCAGGCCCCTCCATCCATCGGGGGGGGGGGCGCACACGCCTTGCCGTCTGTCCCCATCGGCCGCTGACGCCCCCCCCCCGCTGAGTGACTGGGACACGTGTGCGTGTGAGAAGCTTGCAATGTCACAGTCTAATGGAGTCCCTCTCAGCCAGCGCTCACTAGCGGGGACATTCTGGTGAGCGCTGGCAGTGAATACCACTGGCCCTGGCTCTGCTTAATGGGGGGGGGGGGGGCGGTAATTAGGTGGCAGAGGGAAATTAGTTCCACCTGCAGGGGGGGAGGGGAGTAAGGGAGAGGGGGAGTAGGTAGATATGGGGAGGAGAGAGGGCAATGGTATGAATGAGAAGTGAAAGGCAGGGACTGTGCAGCTCGTTCTGTCCCTCCCCACCCCCTCAGTAATCTGGAATACCGTTGTACCTCTGACTGTGGCATGTCTCCCTTTCCGCGAGTCCCCGCTCACCAGCACTGTGTCTTATTTGCACCGGGTCCCCGTTCCGTAGAGCCAGGTTTCCTTGTCAGCAGTGCCGGGTCCACTGTTTGCCGATGCTGAGTCTTCTTTGCACCGGATCCCCGCTCACTAGCACTGGGTCTCCTTTTCAGCTTTGCTGGGTCCCTGCTCCCCATGCCGTGGCCCCTGCACACCACAGCTGTAGGGCCTGAAAGGGGGCACAGGAGAGGTATGCAGCCACTATTTTTTTTTTTAATGAAGGTGAACTGCAGGAGATTATTTGCAGGGCCATGGGGCCCCCCCAAGCAGCGGGCCTCAAAGCAGCTGCATCCCCTGCACCCTCAATAGTTACGCCACTGATGCAGGACCTGTACTGCACATGTGCAATACAGGTCAGGCGCATGCGCTAAGCACCGAACCTGAGTCAGCATCTCAGTCAGGCCCTATATGCAATACTATTTCCTAATATGTCAGCTCCCATATCATTTGTGTATGTATGCATGTATGTATGTTATGTGTATTATGTTCAAAATAAAGAGAGTGCGACGTCTGTAAAGGGGCCATAGACGAGATATCGACAGCTTTCAATTAGCCAATTTAAACTCGCAGGGGAGGAGAGGAGCCCCTTGGGAGCAGGAGCCCAACGACAGATGACTCCATTGCCTCCCAAAGTTCTGCCTCTGCCTCACTCCATTTTTATCCCACCTCTTCAAACATTTACAAATATTTAGTTTCTTTAACTTTTTCCACAAAGTCCTCTTCTAACTATTCCAATGAATTATTTCTGCATTGCGATGCCATAAATTCAGGATGTTTCCCACTTATTATATATAAAACTGATTACCTTCTCATGAATAATATACAAATCTGTCATTTTCACAAGCCGGCTGAGAACAAAAGGTCACTCAAGGTCGGAGCGCCTGCTGGTGAGACCAAAGTACTGAGGGCTCATTCTGTTTGACGGAAAAATCAGACAGAAATCTTAATGTTTCCTGCTGCTATGATCAAAACCAAAAACTGGGGTTTGAAATCTTGGAAAACTCCTGCTCTTCACTTCAACGTATCAAACGCTCAATTGATTAATTTTGATTAAATGCAATTTGATGACCTTGCAGGAAAAATGTTTCAAATAATCCATGTTTTCCAAAGCATGTGCATGCAATTGTGTGCTCTCGGAGAGCCAATGACTATTAGCCAACTTGCCTCCTCTCCCGGAAGTTGCGGGAGACTCATGGTTTTTTGAGTAGTCCTTCTCAACCCCAGAAGAGAGGTGCGCCTCCTGTATCCCACCCACTTCCTATCGAAGCAGGCATGGTATTCTGGGACCTCGCAGAGAGGGGACGGAGTTACAATTATGCAAATCACCTAATGATGCACCTTCTGGCTTGGCTACGCCCCCAGATGTCCACAGCTGCTTCACCCGGAAAGGTGTTTAGAGATGTAGGTAAGTATGATATTAGCTTTTGGGATCATCTAGAATTCCCATGAGGTCATTGACAGTTGTTCCAGCATTAATAAGATGTACCTGGGATTTGAAATCCCGTTGTAAGCTCAAGAGGTTTATTTTTTCTTCAGTTTTCTTCAATTCTAATTCATACCCCTTTGTAGGCATTTTACCATCACGTTTACAAATAAAAACATCTGTTTACTTCTGATTGGCTAATTTTATATGTAAGTTTCACAGGATGTTGTTTGCTAGTATGATTCTCAATCACTGATATGAATGATTACTTCAGTTATCCAACGATGGTCTGTGGCCATTCCCAGATATAGCTCCGTACTTCCAGATAGGAATGTACATCATTTGCTGGATGACAGTTTTTACCTGATCTCCTTAGTCAAAGCTTAGTCAATAACTCACCGTGTGTACAGGGCTTAACTCTCTCTGCACATGTTACATTCCCCCCCCCCCCCCCCCCCCCCCCCCACTGCAGTGCATATGGTACTGCGATCAGGTCTGAATAAGGCCTAAAAGTGGAGCGCAAACCACAAAAGCCAGCAAGTCTAATTCTGAAATATATTACAAGTAACCAGTAACAAAAATGAAACATACAAAACTGGGTCACAACATAATACAAATAGAGGAAAAAACTAGCACAAATATTGTAAAACTTATGTATCCCCAAAGATTAAAAGTGACATTAGTTTGTTGAGAAACAGCCTACAGTATGTACAACAATACCCGTTGAACACATTGGTAGCTCACTTACACCTAATCAATTGTAAAATAAAGTACCAGGCTTCCACTGAGGGGGGAGATTCATCAAAGGTTGAGAGATATAACGTACCAACTAATCAGCTCCTGTCATTTTACAGGCTGTGTCAGGAGCTGATTGGCTGGTACTTTAGGTTCTAGCCAACCTTTGATCAAACTCCCCTCAAGTTCCATAACTGACAAAGCATTTTTTTTTTTTTTACTTTGTACAGTAACTTCTTCCTTTAACTCATAAAATGATCAGGGACACAGGAGGGAAAGCAGACATGGGGCCAATATTTTACAAAGGAAACACAATCCATAAATGACAGGGCTGACTTATCTCGGGTAACTTATTTGAAGTGATATTGTGGAAAATTAATGAATAAATCAGTGTCAGCAAGGTTACATGATAGCACATCTATGCCTAACATATATGTGGCAGTAGGATTTATACTCAGTGTTGCTTACCCTCCTGGAATGGCAGGGAGGGTCCTGGAAATCGGGACCCCCTCCCGGCTCCTGCGACTCCCCCCTCAGCGGGGGGGTGTCCGCGGGTCAGTTGATGCAAACCGTGCCATTTTAGCCCCGCCCACCACAGTGCAACGGCTTTAAAACGGCATTGCGCGATTGCTCTGGCCACACCCGCAAACAAGTAGCCGCTCATGTAGCTCCGCCTACACCCCTTTTCACTCCCGGCGGTCCCGCCCCCCCTGAGCTGGATGCCCTCTCCTGGAAATGGCAGCCAGAAAGTATGTAAGTATGTTTATACTGACCTTTACAGTGCAACTGTCACATTTGCAATTTTAAGTGTTATAAATGATTTGCAGACAGAGCTAAACTTACTGGTGTGCTACACTGTGAATTGATATAATTCACAGAATAGACGTATGGGAGGGGGGGGGGATTATCACAGATTGAAGAGAGATAAAGTGGAGAGAAATAAAGTATTTTCCAAACACACCCTGTGTCAGTTAGCTGATTGGTTTGTATTTTAGCTCTACAATCTTTGATAAATAACACCTCCGGTATCTTTAAAATGAGTGTTAGCCCTAATAATTTCATTTCTGGAGTTTGTGGTAAATGTTTTTATCTATGCAACCAGGGTTATTTCCACTTTCACTTACCTGGAATGCACAAACATTTGTAACTAGTTCCAACACTGCGGCAGATCCCATGAGCACAAGGACTAAGGGCACAAAAGTCCACAAGCTGAGCGCAAGTGGGACCTGTGTAACCTGGACTACAGTGACAGGAGAAGGAGAGGCCGCCTGAGAAACAGCTACCATTATTCAGACATGGAGAGGTGGAGCACGGATCTATTTTCTCCTCACAGAAGGAGCCCATAAAACCTGGGGAGATAAGAAAGCGTATAGATTAATAGAGTACCGCAAGGTACCGCAAGCACGATAGAACCTATGTCATACAAAGTCAATCATTAATATGTATGTCATATATATATATAGTATGTAATATATATAGTATGTCATCTATAGAAATCTTGAGTGGGCTATAACATGTAATAGTACAGTATTGGCTGGACTGACTGCTCTACAGTAACGATAGCACTGGGGGAACACGAGCCGACACTTGAAGATCAGATCAACAAGCGCTGGCTCTTCCTATGGTGTTAATGGGTGCCAGGTTGCATTGACCCAGCTTACTTGTTCACACTGTTCAGCTGGGTTGAACCAATGTTCATCCCTGTTTGCCACCCAAGTTAAATGGCATTCTTGCTGGAGACAGCTTATTTTATCTGGGTATTTTCACACTGCACAATGCTCCGAGTTGCTGGGTATCCACGTGCAAAAACCCGGGCTATTGCTGGCAGTGTGAAAGGGGTATTATTGTGTTGGTGACTGGTACTTATACAAACATCACTTCTTAACACGACACTAATGCATTGGCACGTTGAGTTTAAGGTGGGGTAGGTTTCCTGTACATTGTTACACATTATATAGCATATGGTAATAGCACATATGGACTGTAAACATTGCAAACCCAGGGATAGATCTAGCTCTCTAATAATAATAATAAAATAATTATAAAGTAATACTATTTTCACATCAAATTTATAATTCAGTGTATTGCTGGGGCAACTTGGGTCCACGATTGGTGTAAAAAGGGTCTACCTGGGTGAGGTCACCTGGGAATCCGACTCTGGAAGAACCCATCCCCGGCCTTGGAAGCCTGCGGTGTGAACTGTGTGACCCTGGTCCCATTAAACGAGTACATTGAGCCAGATCACCACCACTTGGAGATTATGTCATCTTTATGGCAGATTGCAGGCCCAGCAATAACCCAAATTTAGTCTGTGGTGTATACAGTGGCTTAACAGCTCGAAACCGTGGTTAATAAACCAAGTTAGATTTGTGTGTTTTAGAGTGAAAAGGGCATTAGTGAGACATCGCGGCCATTGGGATTGTACTCTACCCATTAAAATGTATTTATTCTGTGCTACACTTGGAAACCTGTAATTGTTATATTCATTTGTGACTGGCATAAAATTGCTTTCATAAAGTCATTTTTTCTCATTTCAAGTATCATATTTTATTAACACCAAACAGCGCAGGTACTGATGAGATGCGTCCGCTACCAGTAACTTACCCTCCGCACAGTGGCAACTGAAGCCGCTGAGGCTTGTCGCACAGGAAGCTCCGTTTCTGCATGGCTGAGGAGTGCAGTGATCCACCTGAGACTCACAGTATTCACCGGTGTAACCTGCATCAGAGTACATGTGTGAGCTATCTGCAAGTCCAGCATATCCTGTAACGCTGCAATAGTTCAGCCAGGACCTGCACCCACTTAGCAGCATTATAGACCATGTTCAAAACAAAGCATTGGGACCCATACCCACCCATTCACCAAAGCCAATTAATACAAATCATAACATGCCCCTGTTGCGGTCCCATGCCATCTTTCCAAATGCTCCCATTCAGTGAATGACTGTAATCATTCTGATAGGTAGATAGCTCAAGCCATCCACCAATCAGAATACTGACAGCCATTGACTGTCTGGCTGTAGGGTGGGAGACAGGTAGAGAATACTGCTTCACCACTCTGATTGTGTGACCACCTACCACCCCTGCATGAAGGCCTGTAGAATTGTGGGGCCCGCTAAGATGGTCCTGGTCATGACTGCAAGCTGTTGCTGCTGACGTCTGCTATTGAGTGCTCACGAGACACCTACCAGACAAACAAGTGCAAGTTGAATTTTTCCCGTCATGCCTCTGTAGCCGGTCCTTGCAGGTCGCATTATTCTTGCAGGGCTGACTGTGGCAGGCATCAAATTCTTCACAATAAGTGCCAATGTAACCAGATTCACAGTGGCAAGAATAAGTGTCCTAGAAAAATAAAGAGCAAAAGTGAAAGAAGATATAGGGAAAGGGATAATAACAAATCTGCTACCACATTAATATCCTAGTAAATGTTGTCTATCTTGTTAGATACATGCTATTTGTCACGGGTAAGGTCGTTTGTGGACCCGGATGAGACTGGAGTAAGGGGCCCTGACTTGAACAAGCGATAAACATAGCAGGTTCAATAAAAGGTTAATTCATGCATCAGTATGAATATGACAATATAATCTTAAATGGCAATGGAAATGTAAACAGACCAATATAAGTATAAATGGATGTCCTGTGTTGTAGGGTGTGCTGGGAGGATGCAGGACAGTCACACTAGTGCTAGAACTACTGGCGGTGAGCTGGAGGAATGCAGGCCAGCTGGGTGGAAACAGTGCTGGAAGAATGCAGGCCAAGCACACGGTGGCAGAGTAGTACTTTGAGTGGAGTCTAGTGGTGAGCTGGCAGAATGCAGGCCAGTATAAAGAGCAGAACACAGCAGGTACAGGTAATCCGGATGATCCGATGAGCAGAGCACAGTAGAAACAGGTACCGGGATTGAACAGAAGTACAGAGAGCAGTGTAGGTTACCAAGATGTACTGATGAGCAGAGCACAGCAGGTGTAGTTACCAGGATTGAACCGAAGCGTAACCAGCAGTGCAGGTTACCAAGATGTACTGATGAGCAGAGCACAGCAGGTGTAGGTGTTGGGTATGAACCGAAGTGCAGACAGCAGTGCAGGTTACTAAGATGTACCGATAAGCAGGAGCACAGCAGGTGCAGGTACCGGAATTGAACTGAAGTACAGACAGCAGTGCAGGTCATCAAGATGTACTGATGGGCAGAGCACAGCAGGTGCAGGTAACGGGATAGAACCGAAGTGCAGGCAGCAGTGCAGGTCACCAAGATGTACCTATGGCCAGAGCACAGTAGGTGCAGGTACCGGGATAGAACCAAAGTACAGCCAGCAGTGCAGGTCACCAAGATGTACCGATGGCCAGAGCACAGCAGGTGCAGTTACTGGGATTGAACAGAAGTGCAGACAGCAGTGCAGGTTACCAGAATTGAACCGGATGAGCAGATCACTGCAGATGCAGGGACAGGGATTGGCCGGAATGCAGCCAGCAGTGCAGGTTACCTGGATTTAACTGGATGAGCAGATCACAGCAGGTGCAGGTACCGGGATTGAAATGGATGAGCAGACCATGGCAGGTGCAGGTACATGGATTAACTGATGAGCAACAGCAGTGTAAAGTAGCTACCTTGGAACACCAGGGTAGAACCCATGAGAGCAGCGGTGCAGCTACTCAGGATAGCAGTACTATGAATGGAGAAGCACCACAGGAGTTCTTTGGACAACTAGGAGCAGGAAAGCAGATGGCATACATGGGTATGTACAACAAAGCACTGGCAATTTTCCCAGTGCTAGAGGACAGACTTATACTTTTGGCTGGAAGGTCACTGAGTCCAGAGTGGTCAGCTGACTGTTATGGCTGCATCCAGTACTAGGCCTGGAGGGAAACTCCTTTATAAAAAACACACCTGGAGACTGTAATGGCTGTAGAGGCCGCGAAGGCCATGCTGGGATACATGTATAAGGCCGGCAAGGGCCAGACAGGAGAATGCCCAGCAGGACAGCGCTGCCAAACTACACTTTGTGGCACTATTGAATATATTCACAATCACTTGTTCAGGAAATCAACCTTACCCATAGAGGCTGAGTGATGCTTAACAGAATGTTGGAATGTAGAAAGATGAAAGGTATACAGTAGAACACCAAAAACAATTGAAATGTGAAGGGATGGTTACATGAGGTATGCTGCCAGGAGATAACCACTTGGCTGGGGTAGCTATCAGAGAATCACCATGTCTGGACAAGCCCCATGTCCTGCGAGGACAGCTCATGAAGATGATAGGTTGTAGAAGATGAAACTTTTAGGGATGAGCTGAAGTCAGTGGGTTGGAGAATGTAGGACTGCGAGGAATGAGCTGAAAGAGATGAGATGGAGAAGATAGAACTGTAAGGAATGCATTGAAGGTGAAGAGTTGGAGAAGACAGAACTGTGAGGGATGAGCTGAAGGTGGAGAGTTTGAGAAGGTAGAAGTGTGAGGGATGAGCTGAAGGGGATGAGTTGGTGAAGGTAGAACTGCGAGGGATGAACTGAAGGTGAAGAGTTGGAGAAGGTAGAACTGTGAGGGATGAGCTGAAGGGGATGAGTTGGAGAAGGTAGAACTGTGAGGGATGAGCTGAAGGGGATGAGTTGAAGGTAGAACTGCGAGGGATGAGCTGAAGGTGAAGAGTTGGAGAAGGTAGAACTGCGAGGGATGACCTGAAGGTGAAGAGTTGGAGATGGTAGAACTGTGAGTGATGAGCTGAAGGTGAAGAGTTGGAGAAGGTAGAACTGTGAGTGATGAGCTGAAGGGGATGAGTTGGAGAAGGTAGAACTGTGAGGGATGAGCTGAAGGGGATGAGTTGGTGAAGGTAGAACTGTGAGGGATGAGCTGAAGGTGAAGAGTTGGAGAAGGTAGAACTGTGAGGAATAAGCTGAAGGGGATGAGTTGGAGAAGGTAGAACTGTGAGGGATGAGCTGAAGGTGAAGAGTTGGAGAAGGTAGAACTGCGAGGGATGACCTAAAGTTGTACATGGTAGAATCATCAAAAGAAAGTTAAGACATTAAAGAAAATAGAACAGCGAGGAAAGAAGCTGAAGTCAATACATTGGAGGATATAGAACAGTGATGGATGAAGTGGAAGTTAAGGCATTGGAGAATATAACATAGTGATGGATGAAGCTGAAGATTATAGGTGGTAGCTGGTAGAAACTTGAGGGATGACGCTGAATCTGATGGCTTGGAAAAGGTAGAATTAGGGATAAAGCTTAAATCGATATGTTGGGGAATTTGGAATTGTGAGAAACAAATCACAGCAGAATGTACAGAACTGTGAGGCATGGAGCAAAAGTCGATGGGTTGGAGAAGGGGAAATTATGAGGGATAAACCTAAAGACCATGTAGGTGTTGGAGAATGTACCACTGTAGTCTGTAGAATTGTGAGGGACGAAGTACTGTAGTATGTAGACTTGTGAGGGACGAAGCACTGTAGTATGTAGACTTGTGAGGGACGAAGCGCTGTAGTATGTAGACTTGTGAGGGACGAAGCACTGTAGTATGTAGACTTGTGAGGAACGAAGCACTGTAGTATGTAGACTTGTGAGGAACGAAGCACTGTAGTATGTAGACTCGTGAGGGAAGAAGCACTGTAGTATGTAGACTTGTGAGGGACGAAGCACTGTAGTATGTAGGCTTGTGAGGGATGAAGCACTGTAGTATCTAGACTTGTGAGGGACGAAACACTGTAGTATGTAGACTTGTGAGGGATAACGTTGAAGTCTATTTAGAAGGTAGAACAGCGAGGGATGCTGAAGTGGCTGTATCTCATGATGAAGTAAGCTATTTGAAAGCTTGTAGAATGTAGAATTGTTTTAGACAAATCTGAAGACTAAAAATAGGCAAACAAAACATGATTCTTTAAACACCAGCAGATAAACAAAAGTCTAATTTTGCTTGCAGAAAGATTGGTAGGAGATAGGGCTTTGTAAAGGCTGCAAGTACAGTAGGGGAGGTCTGTTAGTCCTACGGAATGTGCCTTTGCCAGTGTATTACCACTGAGGAACTGCCACAATCCCACTATCTGCAGCTGGTAGTGTGGTCTAACCACACATCCTGTAACTGACCATGTTGGTGGTGCACTGCCACCTGTAGCAAGTATTGTGCCTTACACAGAACCAGTAAATAAAAAAATGTTAAGTATAGTAGTCTTACATACTGTAAAAGAAAGAGCTAATTCATTTTTGCCATCAAGAGAACCCTTGCTAAGTATACATTATACCATGTTCTCATTGCCGCCCCTGCAAAATCCCGGGTATTTCTTGCCGGGTTTTTGGCGGGGCACAGAGAATGGATACTTTTCTACCCCGTTCATACAGCACCTTAAACCCGGGAAATTCCCGTGTATGACGCGTTCACACTGCTTCCCCTGGTCTGCCCTGCCAACAAGTGTGTGAATATAAAAGCAGCTTTGATTGGCTGTTGAAAAAGTAGCTGTGATTGGCTGTTTTAGAAAGCAGCTGTTATTGGCTGGCTGAGGATGATGTCATATAAAGTGGCCTGTTTTTTCCAAGCACACTGCATTGCTGGAATCATGGCTGATGAGATGCTTTTGTTTTGCACCATTTTGCTGTTTCATGCAGCAAATGAGAGCTTGCTGCAGCTGCTTACATTGTGCTACCTTGCACAATGCACTTTGAAGAGGAGGAGAGCGCAATTTCTTGCTGAGAGAGACAGTGCTCGCCTTCATTATGTGCGAAGGAGAAGAGCTTTCATCACCTCCAGCGTTACCTCCATATTGAGGTTCAGCACATCCAGTACCCGGCGAATGTGGACCAGAGACTGCTCTCATGGCGAGGTATTTTGGTCTACAGTGGAGGGTTATGAGGATGACCAGTGGATGGAGCATTTTCGCATGTCACGTGGGACCTTTCAGTATGTGCTGGACCTTCTAACCCCTGCACTTTCCAGACAGACCACAAACTGCAGAATACCCATCTCACCTAGAAAGAGACTAGCGATAGCGCTATGGTGGTATGCTACACCGGGAGAATACCGCACAGTCGCCTGCTTGTTTGGAGTGGGGAGATCCACTGTATGCACTATAGTCCATGAGGTGACGCAGGCTTTGCTGGAAGGACTTTACCGTCGTTTTATCACCTTACCTCAAGGACAAAGGTTGGACGACATCATCGCTGGTTTCCTGCATCGTGGATATCCACAGTGTGCTGGAGCTATAGACGGTACACACATTCCTATTATTGCCCCCACAGAAAACCATGCGGATTACTTTAATCGCAAAGGCTGGCACTCCATAATTCTACAGGCTGTAGTGGACCACAAATATTGGTAAGTACATTTTTTTATGATAATATTAAACTGTACTTTGCGTATTGCTAGGGTAACTAAACAGAAATCTTAACACTTTATATTTTCAGCTTCACTGATGTCTTCATTGGCTGGCCTGGCCGTTCCCATGATGCAAGGGTTCTAGCAAATTCGGACCTATACCTTATTGCTGAGGAGAAGCAGGATGGCTGGTTGTTCCCTAGAGAGGTAAAGATATGTTTTTGCATGTTGCAGTTGGGATATTTTTAGTGTTATGTATGCATGTATGTATAACCAACGTACCACATGTATTGTTGTTTTTCAATGTCTCTCTTTACACCGGTAGAGAAAAGTGGCAATCTGAATAGCATACTTGTACTCCAAGAATTCCATATTGTAACTCTTATTTTACTTTGCAGAAATCGAAGATCATCGATGGGGTGGAGATCCCAGTACATATAATCGGGGATGCAGCATACCCATTACGACGATGGTTAATGAAGGGGTTCACCCAGCGCCATCAACTTACCCCGGAACAAATTGATTTCACCCACACCCTCAGTTCTGCACGAATGGTGGTAGAAAATGCCTTTGGCCGTCTAAAAGGCCGTTGGCGTTGTTTAATGAAGCGCAATGACATTGATACCAGCTTCATGCCTCATGTAGTTGCTGCCTGCTGTGTGTTGCACAACATATGTGAGTTTAAGAAAGAACAGTTTCTACCAGAATGGACCGTACTGGAGCCTGAGGAATCAGATCACTCTGCAGATTCTGAGATGTATGAGGGGACAAACACATGTGCAGAAGACATTCGCAACACCATTACCAATAACATATTTGCTTTAACCCACTAGTGTACTATAGTTTTTAATTTTCAATAAACTTCAAAAACATTTCTGTTTGTTTGTACATATTTTATTCATATGTACAACATATATTTTTTTAGTTAAATAGCATAAAGTGTACCAAAAATGCACATAGAAAAATATAATAAAACTGTAATGACAATACCCAAATGCCTTACATAACTTCTGTACAGGCCGGGTGGGCAGACAAATAAACAAAAAGTCAATAAACACCTCTACAGCACATGGTAGCGGGGGTTTTCCTTTCTTGGAGCCGTTCGATTCTCCGCATGACTATGTGGACCAGCCGCATAATCAAGGCAGTGTGGTGGAACTGTGGGAGGCTGAATTGCACCCGGTGTACGCTCAGGGAAATGGCAGTGATTTGCTGGAGGCTGAGGTGTCCCAGCAGCATACTCGGGGCACTGCGGAGGAACTGGTGGAGGCTGAGGTGCACCAGCTGTACGCTCTTGGAAATGTCGAGGATTTGCTGGAGGCTGTGGTGTCCCAGATGCATACTCTGAGGAGTGCGGTGGAACTGGGGGAGGCTGAGGTGGACCTGCTGTACGCTCAGGGAAATGGAGGTCATTTGCTTGAGGCTGAGGAGTCCCAGCAGCATACTCAGGGAAAAGGTGTGACATTGGTGGTGGGTGAGGTGTGCTGTATGGCACCATGTTCCCCTGGGTTGGGCCTACAAAATTTGGTTGGCCTGCGCTATACATTGGATAACCATACTGAAAATTATTGTGTGGTGGCTGGGGCAGTGCATGGCCTTGTGCCCTAAATAGACTATTAAGGAACTCCATCTGCGTATCTCGGTTCTCTCGATTGATACGCTCATGCATACCAACAATGGCAGTAATGAACGTGTTCTGTAGGTCACGCTCATTGTCCATAAATCGCTGCAGACGAGCATCTTCATGAACTTGCATCGAATTATCCATTTCCTTCAGGTGTTCAAGCATTACGGTGGTCATTGCTTTTGTGGCTTGTTCCATCTTAGTGGACCTCTTTCTTCTCAGTGGCACATTATAAACTATGGGAAAAACAAACAACACATTACTATACAAGACTATAATAATGTTACTTCTCCTTCTACCCAAAAGACATTGTTGGTGCCCATGCACTTGGAAAACCATCTGTGCTGAAGGCTAGATATCAGTAAAACCTTAACTTCTCATTCAGACGTGTTAGCAATGTTGCTGACAGGCCTGAATCAGATCCCCTCTGCACAGATGCATGTGGATGTTAAATTTCAAAAATACTTAAATAAAAAAGCAGTGTTGGCACATGCATGCTTGAGGCCTTTTCCCTCCTGCACTCTTGCTACATGCTGCGACATATTTTAATAAACAAAAATATAGTACTGTGTAATAATGGTGTGTGTAAAAAGTTATAAACTTACTGTTGGTCCGCAACTTTGGACGTGCACTCTGTGGCAATGCTTCAAAGGCTGGACTTCCTTCAGCAGGTAGTGATGATGCAGGCGTTGATGGTGGTCGCTGCAAAGGTGATGGCGGATGCTGCACAGGTGAAGAGAATGCCGTGGGGCCTACAGCTGAATTGTGGGAGTTAAATGATGAATCCAGAACTTCACATTGGGCTTCACCATGGACTGAGCGGGAATCCATTTCACTGTCTGTGGCCTCAAGGTCAATGGGTGACGCTGCTGCTGCTACTGCGTTTTCTTCACAGACACTTGCTGCACTGCCAGCAAAACTGCTGGAGGAGGACAGTGATATGGGATTAGCCAGTGCAGAGTTCCCAAAGATGACATTACACTGGTCATAAAATGGCCAGTCCATACGGGCACCACCACTCTTCCTCCTGTTTAGGTCATGGACCTTAGCATACTGCTTCCGCAGGGCTTTGAGTTTATTCACTACCTGTTGCTGCGTTTTGACGATGCCACGGGCAGACAGGATTTTGGCGATGTTGTAGTAAACAACGGAGTCCTTCACTGTGCCGGTCACTTGCTTTTTTATCTCCTCCTCTCCTCTCACTGCTAGCAGCTCGAGCACTTCCTCATCCCTCCAGTGCGACATGTCTGCTCTCCTCGACGCAGCATATGGACGTCAGACGCAGCATGAAATGGACGTCACGTCACATGATCACATCCGCCAATGAGCTTCTTTTTTTCCATCATGTTTGAAAAACCCGTGTCTGCGCTGTTCAGACTGAAGTACACCCGTGTTTTACCCAGGAAAAACCCTGCAAAAAACCCGTGTGTAATTCCCGGGGCATAACACCCGGGAATTTCAAAAGGACGCGTTCACACTGAGACACGACACGGGAAATTACCGCTCGCCCTGCCAAATACCCGGGTTTTTTAGGCAATGAGAACGGGGTATTAGACTGCTATTGCAATACAAAATGAATAAAATCATTATTAAACATATCTGAATGTGATATTTTAAGATGTTTAGCACTTTTCATTTTGATTTTAATATATTATCTAAAAAAATATTTGCTAATTGATTACTGATTAACACTGCTGATGACTGATTCATCATATAAATAGAGGGTTTATTTAATGCTATTCACATGCTTCTCATGAAAGTGCTACGAGTGCAGAAACGTGTCAAGCACATGATATTACCACTTAGCACTCTGCTCTTGCTGCTGGTGATGAATGTATTGATGTACAGCTGTTGATTGCACTACTGTTGGTTGAGCTGAGGTAGTTTATACTTGGATTATTGATGTTCTATACTTATACTCAAATCTAGTGAATCAGTAGCTATAAAGGAGCCATATTTCCTATTCTCCTCTCTACACTGCATCACTTTGTCCAGGAGAATAGCTAGGGAATAGCTAGGCCTTATAGAGCTGTAGGTAGCAGCAATGGCCCTGATTCTGGTTGGCTTGCTATGCAGCGGTAGTTCGCTGCTTTGCGAGCCTTGTAACGCCAGCCGCCAGGTATGTGAATGTTGCCCCTGCCGCGCAGCAAATATGCGCTCAGCACTGCGAATGGATGATTTGCATATACATCCATCCACAGGTTCGCAGGTTGCAGACCATCAAAAGATTTCTACAGTGCTCGCAAATCTAATGCTGTGTACACACGGTACAATCTAACATTCGATTTTGACTATATAGTCAAAATCGGATCGTATAGACATCGTATGGAGATAGAACGTTTTAAGCTTCCTATCCCGATTCGATGCCGATGCGCGCTCCCATTCAGCTGAAATCAAAAAGCCAAACAGAGAGGGCATGAAGAAAGCATGAATTGTATGTAACTAGTACAGAGTTAGCAAAGATTGTATAGCAATTGAATCTTAGTCGAATAGCAAAGGAATCTCACCGTGTGTGCACATTATTAAAGTCAGTCTCTGCTGATTTAGACTTGCGGCGTCCTGCTCCAAGAACTAGATGGGCAGATGACATCCGGTTACGTCAGCCGCCCGCCCTCAGGGCCGTCTATTCGTATGGGCTTAATATGCACTTGACCAGGGCCCTATCCTGATAGCTGAGGATCCCCTTTTTCCAGGGATACCAGAATTTTGAAAATCGGCCCTGGGGAACTGGAGATATCCAACTTCAAAGCAGCAGCCCGTATCTGACCTGTTAATTTCAATTCCCAGTCATATTTCTCAGGTTCTCTCTGACTTAAGAGTTTTTCTGTCGACACTAGCGGCTTGTCTCTATCATGCCCAGAACCAGAGATATCAGTCTTCCAGCCAGGGCCGGTGCAAGACACCGGAGCGCCCCAGGCGAGTCGGGGTGGGGGCGCCCCGGTGCCGGGGGAGGGGGGGGTACCTGTCCTACGGCGCTGTGTATTTAAAGCTGGCGGCGGTGGCAGAGAGGGGTCCCTGCAGTCAACGAGCGCTATCTGCCGGGCTATGCGGAAGCGCTTCTGTCGTGAAAACACTGGCCGCACGGCGCACGCTGATTGGCTGAATCTCAGCTAATCAGCGTGCGGACAGTGTTTTCACAACAGAAGCGCTTCCGCATAGCCCGGCGGATAGCGCTCGTTATTTCTTATTGACTGCAGTGCAGGGACCCCTCGCTGCCTCCGCCGCCAGCTTTAAATACACAGCGCCGCAGGACAGGTACCCCCGCAGCACGGGGGACAAAATGCCGCCCTCCAGTGGCCGGCGCCCTAGGCAAATGCCTAGATTTGCCTAGTGGTGGCGCCGGCCCTGCTTCCAGCAGCTGGTCCCTGCTCCAGCTCCAAACGTCTGGTGTACAGTTTTATATTTTTGTCAATGAATTGCTCTGGTTCCTGATCTCTGATCCCCAAGTTCCCAGCACCTCCTGAAAGTTGGGACTCCAGATAATGGCGATATCTACAGTCAAACAAGCTGCCCTTCCACCGGAAAATGGCGAATATTAAGCCCACTCCATTATCCAACCCTCCCTTGCGTATAAAACACCCCCTACCTCCCTGGAAGTCATTTACAAGGGACCCTTCATTCAGCTCAGTGCCCCCTTCCACACGTTAGTGTTCTCCCTCCCACCACCTGTGCAGTAAAGGAGTAATTAGCAGAAGTTACTGCTCCAGGTCCTACATGTTGAGTGGAAGATAGAGCACCCTCTGCCACCCGTGGGACATCAAAGCTGCTGCTGATAGCACCCCCCACCCCTAGGAGGGGAGAATGGGTAAGGGCCCCAGTGCATTGCTTCGCCCAGGGGCCCACACTGCTGTTAAGACGGCACTGCCCGCCCTCAGAAGCCAGGTGCCCGCTTGCGTTTGCATGGGGACACCCAACGTTCGCATGGGTACACCCAGGAAATGCAGGGCGTCGCCTGCATGGCCAACCCTCCCCCCCCCCCCGGAACCCCCACAGGCATGCAAATGGATGATTTGCATAATCATCCATACGCAGCCTTGGGTGCGGGGGAGAAATCATTGGGCGACCATTGAATGATTTCTTTAGCTCTCGCAGATCTGAGACACCTCTATGGTATCTCTGATCTGTGAGAGCCCTGTGCGGGAAGCAGGCGGGCAAGTGACATCAGGTCCTTGAAAAAGCACCGTTGTGTGAAACGTGTTGGGTGAAGTCAGAAGCCCACAGACGGAGATACAGACCAAGCCCCGCCAGTGCCGCTACAAGCGCAAGGTAAAAGCCGGCAGGTGACGTCACTTGTGAAATCCTCCGGAGTCCCGCCGGGAAAGTTACTAAGCCTGCGTCTTGCGGCAGTACATACATAGTGCAGGGTAGCTAGCCTAACTCTCCTTAAACATCTGGACTGCTTCCACAACTCCAATAAGGAGTGTAAACATTAGTTTGGTCATATTTTATTGATTTATTTATTTTATCTTTATTATTTTTATTTATTTTCATTTTCATTTTTATTATTTTTAATTTTACTTGTTATTCTTAGTATTACTTTATCTATTTTCTCCACTCTATATCTACGGTACCCACCCACCCCCTCTTCCTTAGCGCTTGTTAAACATTGTACTTTTTAAGTGACATCAGCTGCCTGCTCCCCCCACACCCGTATCATCGGGGAATTGCCATGGAAGCGCACAGCATTCTCATGGGAACTCCCATGAAATGCTGGGTGTTCTCATAGGCAAATTCCCCGACCTGCCGCCCCACGCCGGGACTTCTGTGTGCGAGCGCTATGGGCGCTCGAACACAGTGGCTACACATGCGTATAAAAACCTATGTGCAGGTGCAGCCGCAAACAATCTGTCCCCTGTGCAAAGGCGCGGGGGACTGATTGCATTAGAATAACCGCCATAGTTAACATTGTGTTATGTTATTGGTTCTCCTGTACACCCTTCCCCAATCTCTCCCACAGTGGCGTAGCTACAGGGGTCGCAGCGGTCGCAGATGCGACCGGGCCCCTGAGCCAGGGGGGCCCAACCCCCACCACTGTCCGGCCGTCCTGTTTCCTCCATGGTTTGTGGTACACAGCGGCGCAGGAATTCAGTGCATCCACGCACTTATCAGGCATATGCCGCCCACCCACCTCTCTCGCTGCGCTGCTGGGAAGCTGCAGGAACAAAGAGGCTAAGGAGCTCTTTGGGCTCTGGTGCTTCGCGCTGTTCAGCCCCCGCCCTGTCGCCGGCACATGGAGGTGGAAATACAAGAGAAGCAGCGGAAGCCCCATCATGGTGCCTGGACTCCCGGACGACAGCGCAAGGAAACTATAAGTACTGCTTAAACAGCTGAAGGGGGGACAGAGAGTTGGAGCGGAGAGCCAGGGACAGGGAAAGTTTGAGGGAGGTGGCATGGAGCATAGAGCTGGGGAGAAGGAGAGGGTGTGGGGCATGGACACGGGGGATGGGTGGTGCAGCAGCCTATTAGTCGGAGGGGGATTTAGTTATCCTAATTCCTCTTTTTCACGCACATTTATTTTTATTAATGTGTAGACACACTGATTTATTCCACAATACATGCAATACATTGCAGAAATAATTACTGCTTTTTATGTTTTGTTTTTCTCAAATATAAACAGACCAAGATTTTAATTTTGTTGTATGTAGGGGGGGCCCAAGCTTACCTTTCGCACCAGGGCCCATGAACCCTTAGCTACGCCCCTGCTCTCCCAGTTTCAATTTAAAGGTAGTTATGAACATTTATAAACTGAAGGAAAAACAGATGTAGTGTCCTCAAGGCTCCACTAGAGGGAAATATGTTTTCCTAGCTGGTAGTGCAGCTTTGATGTACACTATATATAGAATGGTTTGGACAGTACTCCTAAACAAAAACACGTGGGACCAATTGGCCATGTTGTTAAAACACTGAGGAGGGCGGTTAAAGAAATACCTGGAAAGTAATACAATCAGTAAAATACTACTCAGGTTAACAAAGAGAGAAACTGGAAAACAGATGGCGAAGAAAAAGAATCCTCCCCAAATCTCAACTAAATAAATAAATAGCAAAAAATAATACTCATAATAAAATTTAAAAAAATGATATTGTCCACTAAAAGACAGAAAGTGTAGATTGGTTGTCCACAGAAGAGGAAAGTACAGACGTAGAAATAAACTATGTACACCATTATTCTGGGTGCAGAAATATCAGATTTTTATGAAACTGTCAGCTATATTTGTGTGTAAGTAAATATATATCTGCTGTACATATAGGTGGGGGCTTACAGCAGGGGCCCAGTCCAACCATGGAGGCAGTGGAACTTGGGGTCCCTGACATCTATAATAACTTATTTTGAATTTCTTTTTGAATGAGTGGGCATGACCGTGACCAGTTTTTGGGCTTTCCCCCTATATACTCATGCCAGCAAGTCTTGGTGGCCTGTCCCTGTCACATTGGAGTATAGAGGGGGAGATGTATCAAGCCTTGGAGAGATATAACGTGGGAAAGATGCCCAAAGCAACCGATTAACTGTTGTCATTTATCTAGCACAGGTTTTGAAATGCTGGGTACACAATAACAAATTATTGGGCCGATCAGCCAAACATTGGATAGTGTATATGCAGGAGTGTTAGCCATTAAACAGCTTCAAACACTCAATGATCAGACCGGGAGACGATATTCTGCATATACGTTATCTCATTCTTTACCTCCTGATCCCATTAAGGAGATTGGAAGAAAGTACACACTGAGATACTGGTGTACACCAATCCCAGAATCACTCAGATTGGAGTGTTTTTGGGATTGACAGAAAGGCAGGTATTCAATGCGCATTATCGTTATGTGCAGCGACTCCTGTTTAGGATTCGCTGCACATTCGCAGGGTTCTTCGTGGCTGGAGCATTCGCTGCCAGCCCTCCCTCTCACCCTATTCAATGCCTTAAATATATATGAATGCAAATAGTATGCCTATTCACATAATAAAATGACTGATTTTTTTACACCAAAAAACCCCCAAACCCTTTATTTTAAAAGTACACAATCCAGTTCACCTTAAAAAGATGTCGAATGCAAAACAGTGAATCATGGCGAAAATAATGGTGAAAGCAGTTTTCCATCCTAGCATTGAATATACTCTCGGTGAATCACAGTGAAAACCCCATTGAAATACACCAGCGACTTGCAGCGAGCATGTAACAGAGAACTGGCCGCTTTTGGTGAACATTGAATAGGGTGAATCAGATTTTCCGTGAAAAAGATTCACCGCAGAGAGTGAAAACAGCCCGATTCACCGAAAACCCCCCCCCCCCCAGTGAATCGGGAGCATTGAATACTGCCCAAAGGGTGAGATTTAATAGGATGAGAGATTCAGAAAGTGAGAGATTTAGCGGCAATCAAACTGGTTTTGCAGTGTAAATGATTGCCGCTTTAAAAAACCTGGAGAATTCTTACCAAATCTCTCACTTTCTGAATCTCTCATCCTACTAAATTTCACCAATACTATCTGGTAGAAGCTGATTGGCTTCTGTGGACTTTATCTCTCTCCAAAGCTTGATAGATCTCCCTAAGAGTCTTAATACTGTACCATACAAATACACATACCCACACTTTTGTCTGTTTGTTGGAAGCAAACTAACTACAAGTATGTTTTCGGACAGTGGGGATGCATGCAGGGATAACTTATAATGGTATCGCTCCAGTGACGTATGGTTGGGTAGACACGGGAGGCACGTGCCACTATCAAATTATTAGCGGATGATTGTCTGATGGGCCCAATAGTTGGATAATGTGCAGGGCCGGATTAAGGGCTGGGCTTGGTTTTTTTTTAGCTAAAGGTTTTGTGCATGGCAGTGGGGTAGTGCTGCAGCTTCGCCTATCTGCCAATGTGACAGTGATTAATGATGTTGAGCATCGAGAGCCAAGACACACTGACTGCACAAGTGTGCAGTGCATTACTGGGAGTTGACTAAGTCCCATGAGACTTTGTACGAGGTCATGGGTTGAAAGGCTTGTGCTGAGCTCTGTTTGGTGGAGCTCATCATATGCTTCTCATGCCCATGGAGGAAAACAGCAGCAGTGGCCTCATCATGGGAGGGATTTGTAATCAGATGCAGCGTTGAGACCCCCCGAAGGCCTAATCCGGCCCTGATAATGTGTAATACTTCAGTACACTCCAGAGTTTTTACTATTAAAAACAAGTAGAATAACACAAAGATATTTACAATTTATATCATCTTTGAATTATTCAAATCTTCTTTTTGTTCTTCTAATCATTCTGTGACCATGTTAATCATTCCAACTTGGAACAATATAATGTTGGGTGGAAAATTTCCAAGAAATGAAATAATACTATCGTTACCATAAATCATTACCATATCAACACTGCTCACGCTGCAGGTTTTACAATGCTATTAATAAACATTGTACATCTGTGAGACAATGGCATCAATAACAGCAGCATGGATACATGGTATCATGGTTACATACATGGAAATGGAGCCCCTACACCAGGGATGGGGAACCTTCGGCCCTCCAGCTGTTGTTGAACTACACATCCCAGCATGCCCTGAAACAGTTTTAGTATGGCCAAATAGCAAAGCTGTAGTAGGTTCATGCTGGGGGGCCGAAGGTTCCCCATCCCTGCCCTACAAATCACAAGACAGAGAATGAAGGACAGTCTGTTCTAATGCGATATTAAGCATTACAAAGAAGGGAACATGGAGCGAGTACAATTATGCTGAGAACTAGAGATGAACACATTGCAGTGCATGTGCTTATTTCCCACTAGGCACATAACATTATTATTTGGCAAGTATACTCCATAGTCTTTTGTATCGGCACACAGAAGCATTACAAGTAAAATTTCATTTTCTCAGACGCGTTCCCAATATCTATAACAAAAGCGATTTAATACCCCAGGGTGATAAATAAACCTTTCACATGATAACAAGGACGGCTTGTTAATAAAAAGTTGCTTTAATCTTATTAGAGCCACTGCAAAAGCCGTGTGCGAGTGTGTGAGCTGCATTCTGGATAAGCAGTTCCATTAATCTTCCTGTAGGGCACAATTGTCAGCGATGTCATTTCATGATTCATAGAGCCAGGGTGCAACAAAGAGTTAATGCTTCCTTTCACCAATCTACAGCTGGAGAGCAGCAAATTAAATGGCACTGGCAGGAGTGAATTAGAAACTAAAGAAGGAATAAATCATAAGAGTCATTTTAATGTGGACATAAAGTCATGGCTATTCCTAGTAAAGCCACACCAGCGTAGGAGCTCTGTGCTAGCACAGGATCTTAGAACAAAGGAAAGCAACATGTATGCAGGCAAACCAGCACCATATCACATAGAGGCAGCATGATACATCCTGTGCAAGGTAGGTGCATTCATACCTCCCAACATGACCCTCTCATGGAGGGACACAATGCTCTGTTTCTGGACTTTCCTCTTCATTTATGACTACCATCACCTCTGTTGAAACGCCTTTATTTTCCATTAACCTGTTTAAAACAGGTGATGGCAATCATTCATCATCATTAATTAAGCAGAAGTCCAGAAATAGAGCATTCTGTCCCGCCTGGAAAGGGTCATGTTGGGAGGTATGTAGGTGCAGGCAGAGTACAAATCACCAGATTAGAGGGCACCACCTGCATAATTCGGGTGATAGCTGCTAGATTTAATGCAACAATTATTTTTGGAGTAAAATCACCCTGGTTCATACTTGCCTACCTGACCCTCTCCATGAGGGAGACAACGCTCTGTTCCTGGCCTTCCCTGGTAATGTATGATTGCCATCACCTGTGGTGAAACACCTTTCTTAGCAATTACCTAGCTCCCCACAGGTGCTGGCAATCATACATTACAGGGAAGTCCAGGAACAGAGCATTGTCTCCCTCATGGAGAGGGTCAGGTAGGCAAGTATGCCCTGGTTTTGCCCTAAATCTCAGTGCCGCCTTATATTTAGCAGCCACCTGGCAGTTATTGCGTAAATGCCTACCTGTAGGGCCTAAAATGTAAGGTTTGGAAATTAATACAAACATGTTTCATGGAGAGTTATATTCAATAAATAGTTTCAGTTATAAACAACTATAAAGAAAATAGCAATTGTAAATGAATTAGCCTTTCTTCTTGGTAAGTATACTACTGAACTAGGGACCTTATTCTGGTTGATTCACAAGGCTGCAAATCCTGTTTTACATAAACATCCATTCGCAGGCTGTGGGGGAACACCCACATCATGTGATAGTCGCCGACTATCAAAGGATGTAGAAGGCACACGCACATCTAAGGTTATTCTGAAGTAACTTTAGATGTGTGTGGGCATTCGGAAGGAAATGGGTGGGCAGCTGACATCCGGTGATGTCAGGTGCCTGCCCACGTCACTGGGCGATTTCTATGGGAAAACCCATGAAACACTGGGCGCTCCCAGGGGCATGACTATACGCCACCACACCACACCATACCACCCCTGCCGCAATGTTGGGTGTGTGCACCCAGCGAACAGTCTGCTTGCCATGGCTGCACGCACCCGGAGTCTGCAAATGCGGCTGCGCATATGTCAAACATTGGTCCAACATCGGCAACCACAGACCAGACCACCAACATCGTCACCATTTGCTGCTAACCTGAACAAGCCAGCCTTTCATCTACCAATACCAGATTACAATTATCGCCTTGCCCTGGCACCTTTCACAGCACCAGTCTGAGGATACATGCTGCAATGCTTTCCTTTTTGGATCAAACGCATCTAGCAGTTATCTGGTAACTTCAGTTTCAGGGGGAGCCCCCATGTTTGAACCTAGTGCAATTTTCTCCCTAATACCTACTCAGCTATTCCAATGGGGGCATGATAGGGACGGGACCCTATGGTGACTTATAATTGTTGGTCTGTTAATAAATTTGTTTATTCAAATTATTTTATCAGTGTGTGTATTTTAATGATCCAATTCATAGTTTTATAATTAAATTTCTAACATTTATTCCTACCGCCACTTGTTTCATGTTTTTCTTAATATCAAATAAGGACCTTCTGCACTGAAGGGGGTGGGGCTACATGTGAATGGGTGTGTCCTTGGGTAGAGTGTGCAGCCTAGCATCACAACCCCCGTTTGTGTAATTTTGGGGGCATGCCCAGCGCTCCCCTAGCAGCTGGACAGCCCACAGCTCCCGCCTTGCACTGAAGAGATCTCCTGCTCCCCCAACTACCCTCCCCCCCCCGCTGGACATTGTCACCCGCAGGAGGGACAGCGGGGCAGTCTCCAAATAGCGGAACTGTCCCGCTGTAAACAGGACAGTTGGGAGGTCTGCACTAAGGGCCTTGTTTATATATCCGATCAGTCCCTGGCTTATTCGCTCCGGAGACACATGTTTTTGCTCTGCACATGTGTATATGCTAACACATGTGCAGGGCCACTGTGGGGATGTCTTCAGCGACTTGCCCAGTCCCCGAGGCGTTCGCACAGATCGCTGGAGGTGATCAGGGGAATGGCGTATGGGAATGGCCATCGTTTTATGGGCGTCCTCATGAAAACACTGGGCGTTCCCATGTGTACGCGGGCGGGCCGATGCCTGCTGGGGGGCAGGTGGCTGAGGTCACAGGATGTCACCCGCCTGCCCGGTTCTCGGAGTCGCAAATATAGGACATTCAACAATGACTTATACTGTATTTGCGAACAGGGGAAAAATCATTTGAAGGTCGTCGACCAACGAATGTTTTTTGCCCCGTTCTCCTCGGCTGTAAATGGATGTTTATGTTAAACATAAACATCCATTCGCACTGTGGGGCATTCGCTCACCCGGCAGGCGGCAGTATACAGTATGGCTTATTAAGATGCTTAGAAAACCAAGTTTAATCTCACCCTAAGTGTGTTAATAATATTGTATGCCGAGTACAAGTGTGTAACACGGTTATGTGGCCGCCGTATACCGGGAGACTAGATTATACTGAAGGGGTTGCTGTGGGGCGACAGGGATATGCGGTGTGGGTAAGCTGGACCTACGTTGGTCGCAGTGCTCTGATCGCAGCTACATGCAGGGGGCGTCTCTTCTACTGAGACATCTGATGCGTGTCCCTCCTGGAGATCAGACAGAAATACAATACTGCTTACATGCCCAACTGTATTTTCAGTCAATCTCTGAATCAGGCCCTATGTGCATATGATAGAGCAAACTCCTCTTCCTATCACTGCATGCAGAGACAAAGCACCAGGCATATGTTCCACTGCTCCGCTGCAGTCGCACATCACAGCAATCCCTTGCTGATGGTAGCGATTAGACAAGACCCAGGCCCACAGGCAATGAGATGATATAGGATAATGGTGCTGAGCAGCTTTGGGTGCTGTGTTACAGATAAGATTATAGAATGATTATACTACACTGAGAATAATCCCCCATGCTTTCTCCTGTCTAAAAAGCCAGCGTGACTAGTATGTCACATAGCAGTCGTGGGCTGAGGGGAAGAAATTCAGTGTGAGAGCCATCAGTCCCCAGCTCTCTAATGGTTATTTGGTTATTATCATGTGTAATAGAGACAGGGAATCTGTAACTCAGGGTTGCCAACCCTCCCGGAATGGCCGGGAGGGTCCCGAAAATCAGGTCACCCTCCCGGCCCCCCGGAAAGGTGGGCAACCCTCCCGGATTCTGGGGCCCCCCGCTCCCCCCCCCCCCCTGACCGTGGCATACATAACCTTATCTGCACTGATCTCGGGGACAGGGTGGGGCTAAAGCGTCATTTAGCCCCGCCCCCTCCACCGAGATAGGCAAATTGAGTAACGTTCCTTCATGGGGGTGGGCCTTAATGACGTCACGTTTAAGCCCCGACCCCCGAACTCCTGCTGAAAGTCTCCTCTCCGGGATTCTCCCGGAGAGGGACTTTTAAAAGTCGGCAACCCTGCTGTAACTGCTGATATTTATTAATAAGATAATACACAGCAATATTAGGTCAGTGCAGTAATGCTTAACTTGGAAATTGTATGTGCTACTCTAATCGTTTATTTATTTTATTTGGTATGTTTATTGCAGATTCCCACAGAAGGTATTATTGTGAGGTAACAGCCCTTAATCATACCTCCCAACATGACCCTCTCCTGGAGGGACACATTGCTCTGTTCCTGCACTTTCCACTTAATATATGATTGCCATCACCTGTGGTGAAGCACCTTTCTTATTAGTAAACCTGTTCAACACAGATGAAGGTAATCATGCATTAAGAAGAAAGTCCAGTAGCAGAGCATTGTGTCCCTCCTGGAGAGGGTCATGTTAGGAGATACAGATGGGGCAGGCCTCTTCTTTGCTGGCGAATCGCCCCAACGTCAGCGCTGGCGATCCGCCAGCAGCCTGCCTCACCATCTGACTGAGACGCAATCTCAATCTCCGTCGGCGGGGCGACGGGAACCCTGTCCGTCTCCGCTTCAGGGAGACGGACAGGGTTAGGGGGGGGGGGGGTTGCGGGCAGGCGGTGGGGACCCCAGGTCACCGCCAACAAGCCGGCGGTGACCCGGGGGATGCGCCGTCGGAAGGAGACGTGCGCGTCCCCTTCTCGCTATAGAGATGGCGCTGGCGGGGGATGGCGGCTGGCGTCGCCATCGCCATCCCCTGCAAAGATGGGACCTGCCCCATCTGTATGCTTAATTAGAAATATCAATATTCCTAATAGCGCAGAATGAACTGCAACCAGCAGGCGCTTGTTGTATCGATGATGACTAGATTATCACCCATTATCACTATCATGTTAAATCTGTGTAATTTATTAACAGCTTTCAGGATTAACCTACAGAAGTATCTTAACACAAACAATGTGCCATACACCCTGCCTGACCCTCTCCATTAGGGAGAAAATGCTCTGCTCCTGGGCTTCCCTGGTAATGTATGATTGCCATCACCTGTGGGGAGCTAGGTAAAGGTGTTTCACCACAGATGATGGCAATCCTACATTACCAGGGAAGTCCAGGAACAGAGAATTTTCTCCCGCATGGAGAGGGTCAGGTAGGCAAGTATGCAATGGGCCTGATCAGGTGTGGGTGGATTATGTATTACTGCTGCTCACTTGGATGCACAGACAGTGGCGTAACTACTGTAAGGCAGCCCCAGCAGCCGCTTGGGGGAGCAAGAGGCAGCGGGGTCTGTGTGGGCGCCAGCACCCGCTCAACGCACTGACATGCTGCTGCCTGCTGGCTGAGCACCGGAGGGGAGTCAGCCATGACAGAGACGACAAATCCACCCACTGATTTAATTGACTGTACACAGGGATTCAGTACTGAATCCCGGCGGTCGGGATCCCGGCGTTCAGAATCCCGCCGCCGGAATCCCGACAGCCAAAATCCCGACAAGGGGGGGACGTGGATCGCCCCCCCCCCCCCTTGCGGGCTCGCTGCGCTTGCCACGCAGCGGGCCCGGTGCCTCGCTACGCTCGGCACACTAATTTATTCTCCCTCCAGGGGTGTCGTGGACACCCACGGAAGGAGAATGTGTCGGAATTTCGGCGGTCGGGATTCTGAATGCCGGGATCCCGACCGCCGGGATTTTAACTGCATCCCGTACACAGAGCTGGCTATTGGCTACTATGTAAAGGATGGGTGTGCGAATGGGCGTGCTAGGGCGGCCTCTCCCGCGTCTGAGCCAAGGGAAGCAGATATGTCTGCTGGTCTCTCTGCCTCTCTACTGTTTCAGCTTCTCCGCTGGGGAAACACGCTGGAGAGGAGCCCAGGGGGCGCCACAAACTTTTTGGCAGGGGGGAGCAAAATATATAGTTACGCCACTGTGCACAGATATGCAGTGGCGGCTCCTGCTAGTTAAAATCACAACACCAGAGACACAGACGCATACCCTCCAATATGACCCATTGCATTCTTTACACAATGCTCTGCTTCTGGACTTCCCTGGTAATGTATGATTGCCATCACCTGTGTGAAACACCTTTACCTAGCTCCCCACAGGTAATGACAATCATACATTAAGAGGGAAGTCCAGGAGCAGAGCATTGTGTACCGAATGCAATGGGTCATGTTGGAGGGTATGACAGACAGCACCAGAGCACCCTCCCCTACATCCGGAGCAATGGTTCTGGCTGTCTGTGTCTGACACGCTGGTAATCTCCTCTCACCAGGCTCCATGAAGCAGCAGGGCAGACACAGCAACAGCCCAACCCTGTGGGCAGCATGTAGTAGATTCCTATTGGAAGCTGCTACTGCTCATCATACACAGAGCTGGAAACTCCTCCCCCTCTTGGGCTGTCAGTACATGGAGCAATGACACCAATAGCTTCCAACAGGAAGCCATTCTGTGCAAATCACCAGAGCTACAGTGCTTCTATGGGCTGCTGTCTGTGCAGCCCAGAAGCAATTCTCTGCAGTGAGCATGCCCAGACTTCAGTGAGTCACTCAGTGTGATGCAGCTGAAGGAAGGTAAGCATAGCACCAGAGAGGTGCATGGAAGTTTATTTTATTTGAATAATATTTGTGTGTAGATCTTTATTAAGAGTATGAGTTTGTGTACTTTAATTAATATTAAAGTTATTAAAAGTGTGTATTTTGCTCTGCAACTGTGTTTGTGTGCATATGAGTACATCATGTGTTTACAGCAAATGCACACAAACACTAGTATAGCACAAATCAAATAATTAATGACTGTTTGCAACGAGCAGTACACAGGAAATTGCAGCCCCCCTTAAGTCTAAAGGCAGGAGCCACCACTGCAGATACATACCTCCCAACTTGCATGCCGCTCGACCCGGGACACTGGTGGGGGGCGTGGCCTAATTTCGGGGGCATGGCCTATACTCGCAGCTCTCCCGCGAGGCCACGCCCCCATTTTGCCGCTATGGGGGCATGACCCAGAGGCTCTGTGAGCCTCTAGCCATGCCCCCAGCCTGCGGGAATAGACGCTGTGCGCATGCGCACAGCATTTATTCACCGCTGCTTAGCAGCCGACAGGGGGGACTCCCAACAGCCCCCCTCACCGCAGGACACTGCCGCCCGCGGGTGGGACAGCGGGACAGGCCCTAATAATCGGGACTGTCCCGCTAAAATAGGGACTGTTGGGAGGTATGAGATATGGGCCCTTATTCTGATCGGTGCGGATTTTACCGCATGCGGACGTCCCGCCGATGTTGATCGTCTGCGCATGTGCAGAGGTCAGTCTGCGCATGTGCAGGCGAATACGCCGCACGTATTCTGTATACGCCGCACAGGGGGCGTAGAGGGGCGTGAGGGGCTACTTAGCCTCATTACCCTATGCATACGCCCCACGTTTCATGGGCGTTCCCATGCAAACGCGGGGCGTATGCATGGTAATGAGGCCGTGACGCGTGTGTAGGGGGCGGGCATCTGACATCGCCGGATGTCAGCTGCCCGCCCCCATACATGATTTCACACGGACAAGTGTCCGTGTGGTCTTGTGTGGCGGGACCTGGTGGAGCGTGCGGCCCTGCATTCGATGTTCGGCGACCATCGAATGCAGGGGCAGCTCCCAAGACGGAGGAGGCGTATCCCCGTCCAATTTCATGCGGATCGCCACATATCCACGTACGGACGGAGGTGGCGATCCGTATGGAAGGCGGGGATTCGCCTGCACGGACATGGCCGCATATTTCTGATCGAGCCGCACCGATCAGAATAAGGCCCATGGTAACAGAGCAGGAGGTGTCTGGTATAAGTAGACACCTCATGCAGGCATCTGTGATGCACTGCTGCAATTGGATCACCAGATTGGCTGAGTGACCCATGTGGTCACTTAAACTGGCCACTGTAACTCCAAAATTGAGGCCAGAAAAGTTTTGTCTTCCGATCTGGCCTCGGATCTTTCCCAAAATTGTGATGACATGCCTCTGTTTTGGGAAATGGGAGGTCATACCACCTTCCCACCCACAAATGGCTATAAATTGGCAATCACTTCATACCTCCCAGATATAAGTTCTGGTTCACATGGGATGTTGCTACGGGATTTGCCCGGGATTAAATACCCCCCTATGTCTTCTAATAAGGACCGTACACAAGGGGTGACTTTTCAGACATTTTCTGAGGGATTTTTACTAAATCCCTCAGAAAATGCCTGAAAACACATGTAAATCGCTGTGGGTGTAGCCCACACAGTGATTTACATGTGTGCAACAGCCATCTGAATCTGCCCAAGATTCAGAATGGCCCAGTCAGATAATTCAGTGCAGTCGCTCAGATGCTCCCTGAGATTTTATCAGTACTCTGTAGAAGTGATAGTGACCAGCTGGCTTGGTCTCCGGTTCGTAGTCTGGTTAATGCTCTGCAGTCCCGTGCTTGCTGATTTTTTCTGGAGGGAATTTTGTTGGTAGCCACAATGTTCCTGGTAATAGGCACGAACGTCCAATAAACTGTTTCCAAGATGGCAAAGGAGGACAGGTCCAAGGCTAGTTCAGGCTGAAGTAAGTTGACCCAGATTTCCAAAAGAATGTGCAATAGGTGGGGCCCTTATGTGTTTTGCTGCATACTCCTAGCAGCTTTATCAAAGGTCCATACTTATAGCAGCTCAAGATTGGATATATATACCGGCTTAATGAACCAGTGGCACACGGTGTAAAGGTGCCCACACACTAGAACGATTTTTGGGCCGATTGGCCGATTTCCGATAAATCAGCCGATATATCGACCGATGTTTACCGATCATCGGCCGATTTTGGTCCGATGCGCACTCCCGTGGATCTTTTGCTAAATCTTCTGATCTTACGTGCTGCATGATAGATCAGAAGATTTAACAAAAGATACATAGGAACGCACACGGGATCTTAAGAAAAATCTTTGGTAAAGATGTGCGCTTGCCTGAAATCTTTTGTCTAGTGTGTGGGCACCTTAATACTCAACATACAGTGGAGTATGTGCTTATTTTCTTAACCCTAGAACACATACATAATATTGGCAGGCAGTAATTTCAAGTGTCTTTGGGGTATTTTATTACCCCTGTATGTGTTCTAGGGTTAATATCTCAATAGTCATCCGGTATGAAGTATATTAGTCCATACTGTACAGCACATCATTCATTCTGCCAAACACCGCTCTATGTGATTCATCCTGATATCTGATATTAAGCTGTGAATTATTCTCCCTGTCAGACATCAATTGTACAGTGTTCAGGCCATATGTACCGTGGCACAGTAACAGTGATCAAAGTTATGTTTCAGTTCCATCAACTCATATCCCAATGCATCACTGGTATTGGAGTCTCTTGCTCATAAACTTGACTACTAATACTACCAAAGAGGTGAGAACTATAATATCCCATTGCCCTAAACCTCTCAGGTGGTAGGTTAAGGCTAAAGAGGGGGCATTTCATCGCTGAGACAAGCTATGTGGGGAATGGTGGAATTCTATGGACCTTATTCTAATTGATTCGATGGTGTGCATTTGGTGTACATTTCTGTGCATGTGCGGATGCAGGGTGCGTGCACCCATGGCGAACATTCTGTACACCGGGTGCACGCACCCTACACAGCGGGCGGGAGGCGGGGGGTGACAGGCAGCCCTATTAGCATATGGGAACGCGGGGGTGGGCAGCTGACATCACCGGATGTCACCGGATGTCATCTGCCCACCCTGTCCTCGCACAGGGCGCCCGCAGTTTAGAGACACCATATAGGTGTCTCTGAACTGCGAGCGCTGGAGAAATCATTCAATGAAAATGATCCATTCGCAGGCGTGCGGGGGTCGCACACGCACGGGGGGCATGGCACTATGGGCGGTGCCTGATGGACTTGCAAGGCTGCGAATTTCGTAATCAGAATAATGGTCCTATATGCACATGCGCAATCTAAAGCACTCGCTCAGACGCTGCCCCCGACCTGGCGTGCGGCCTGCCCAGCTTGATTAGGTCAAAGGTCACGCTGCGCAGGCCACAGCCCTGCACCACCAGCATCGGAACCCGCTCGCCGCCGGGCCTCCCCCGGCCGTCTGTCTCCTCACCAATGCGCCTGCCTCTGCGCTGATGCCGCCTGCTTCCCCCGCTCCCCAAAAGTAAGTGAGAGTGGCACTGGCCCCGGAACATGCTCGCCGCCAGGCTAACCACAGCCGCACGTGTCATACCAGCTGCCTGCCTCCGCACCGCTGCCACCTGCCCCCCTCTCCGCCGCTCCCCAAAAGTCAGTCAGTGTGGGGCACAGGGACAATTTTCTTTTAGGCATGCCAATCCCGGGATTGAGCATTTTTCAATCCCGATTCCCGGGATTGAAAAAATGCCCCGGGATTGGCATCCCTACTAGTTACCGACCCGTCAAAATGATGGAACAACATAATAGTAATGAGTAAATTTACTAAAGCTTTTAGAAATAAAAAGAGGTGAGGTTGCCCATAGCAACCAATCAGATTATCATTTCTCTATTGAATTATAGAAAATTATAAAATGATAGACATTTGATAGTTTGCTATAAGTAACAACAATTTTAGAACCTTTAGTAAATTTACCGCTAAATGTCCTCTCTCTGTGCGCCCTAACAGAGTAACACTTGAATTGCTCCATCTGGTGCCATCTAGTGACCGCTGGCATGCACAACACTTGAATTGAATAGAGGTGAAAAGCCTTTTATTTTATAGGATTACACACCCTACATCATATCCTGCCTCATTTCACTCGCCTATCTGGTACATCTCTCACTTGCGGATGTTCCGGGTACACTATTGCAAATTGCCAGAGTCTACTGTACATGTGCAAAACTCTGGTGATTGCTCTACTATGTATTTGCATATCTTATGGAACATGGAACCTGCTGAGAGCTAAGGATAAGTTATGTGTGCAGGCAGGGGTAGTAGTAGTACGTTTATTTATAAGGCGCCACAAAGTGTCCGCAGCGCCGTACATACCAAACAAAAAACAAATTACAAGGTAACGTACAGGGTGTGTTGATAAAATACAGCATAAATAGGGGTATAGAAGAAAGTGTTTTTGACTCTGAGTTGCGCTGGGTTGTGTGTGCATCACCACCAAAATTCCTCCTGTTAGTGAGGAACGGTGTAGTAATCAGGAAAGTGGGGGGTGATTGGGGTGCGCTACTTAGTATAGAAACTGTACCTCCCAATATAACATTACAATTTCAAAACAGAATACACATTTCTGAAATAGCGTTCTTGTATTTGAGAATGTTCCCAATGAATAAGCTCAGTCCATCTCTGGGTAAATAGTTATTTTATTGGTGAAGAAACCCGACGCGTTTCGTCTCTAAGACTTCATCAGGGGTAAGAACCAATGGGTGAGTGGATTTTGTGTGGCTGGTCCTATTTGAAGTTTCTGCTGTTCACAGCTGATGCAAATAAAATAAATGTCACCAAGTCCTTCTTGATGGGGCTCAATTAAATGGAAGTTTCTGAGTTGAGAGTCTAGTGTTGGTTCTTACTAAGAACAATATCAGGACACTCTCTCTGCAGTAACCTCCTCGCTCTGCATTCAAAATGAGAATTTGAATGCAGAGCGAGGAGGTTACTGCAGAGAGAGTGTCCTGATATTGTTCTTAGTAAGAACCTACACTAGACTCTCAACTCAGAAACTTCCATTTAATTAAGCCCCATCAAGAAGGACTTGGTGACATTTATTTTATTTGCATCAGCTGTGAACAGCAGAAACTTCAAATAGGACCAGCCACACAAAATCCGCTCACCCATTGGTTCTTACCCCTGATGAAGTCTTAGAGACGAAACGCGTCGGGTTTCTTCACCAATAAAATAACTATTTACCCAGAGATGGACTGAGCTTATTCATTGGGAACATTCTCAAATACAAGAACACTATTTCAGAAATGTGTATTCTGTTTTGAAATTGTAATGTTATATTGGGAGGTACAGTTTCTATACTAAGTAGCGCACCCCAATCACCCCCCACTTTCATAAATAGGGGTATAGCTAGTAAACCTAAAATCAGCATCAGTTCAGAAGTAGGTGTCGAAATTGTTGAGGAGACTGAAGATGAAGTAGAGGAAGGGAAGAACGGGACAGGAGCACAGGTGAGGTAAAGAGGTAGGATAAGTAGGAACGGATGGGAACGGAGGCAGGATAGGAGGATCAAAAGAGGTTAGGAGGAGGGATAGGCTAGTCGAAAGAAGTGGGTTTTGAGGGAGCACTTGAAGGAGGTAAGGGAATCAGAAAGCCTGATGGGTGGCGTGAGGTTGTTCCAGTGCAGGGGGGCAGTGCGAGAGAAGTCTTGGACATGGGAGTGGGAGAAGGTGATTAGGTGAGAGGTCAGTCGGTGGTCAGCAATGGAGCGAAGAGGACGGGAGGGAGTGTGGATAGAGATCAGTGAAGAGAGGTAAGGAGCGGTGGAGGAGGAGAGAGCCTTGTAGGTGGTGGTGAGGAGTTTAAAGAGAACTCGGAAAGGAATGGGGAGCCAGTGAAGAGATAGACAGAGGGGGGAGGCGGAGGTAGAGCGGCGGGAGAGGAAGCAGCAGCAGCATTAAGAATGGATTGGAGAGGTGTGAGGCGGGTGAGAGGTAGCCCAGAGAGAAGGATGTTGCAGTAGTCAAGGCAGGAGATGACAAGAGAGTGAATGAAAATATTGGTCGCGTCAGTGGAGATGAATGGTCTGATGCGTGAGATGTTGCGTAGGTGAAAGCGGCAAGACTGTGAGAGAGCACGAATGTGGGGGGTGAAAGAGAGGGAGGAGTCAATGATGACACCGAGGCAGTGAGTTTGGTCGGTGGAGGTGATCTCGGTTTCACCAATGCTGATGGAGATAGTGGGAGAAGAGGGGGTGTAGTAAGAACTTTGTTGGCTCCATAGCAACATTTTAAAGGGGCCCTTGTTCTAGTGCTTCTAGAGAGACACCTGTTATTAATGTTATGCCCAAAAACAGTGCCAAACATGTGGTTCCAAACATTTTTCAATCAAAAATCAAGATGTTTGCCTTGTTACCTCTAGGAAAGAGCTTTCTTATTGAGAAAAAAAATCTTATATCACGTAACTCAGTGTCAAGCCTGAAGCTACGATATGTCGGTTGGGAATAACCTTCCAACAAGTGCTTCTTCAATGGTCCAAAGAGATGAAAATTACATGGTATTACATACTTACATAGTAGATAAGGCTGAATAAAGACTTGCGTCCATCTAGTTCAACCTGGGTTTTTTAATAGCTATCCCTGGTTGTATATTATGTTCTGATATTTTTAAAGACAGATTATGTTTCTTAGTTGTACCCGTGGATGTTTTTAACCAATAAATGTTTATCCAACCTTATTTTAAACGCATTTATAGTGTCTGCCGACACCACTTCTCCAGGAAGAGAGTTCCAAAGTTTGACTCTTCTGACCGTAAAGAAATGTTTTCTTCTAGATGAACAAAATCTTTTTTCTTCTAATCCAAACTCGTGCCCTCGCGTCCTAGATTCCTTTCTAGCAGAAAAATGGAATTTGACAGTTCCTTATATTGGCCCCTGATATATTTGTACATGTTGAGCATGTCCCCCCTTAAACTTCTCTAGTGTGAATAGTTCCAATTTGCTTAATCTCTCCTCTTAGGTCAGGATTGTAGTAAGGATGGTCCAGTACCTTCCAATAATAGCACAATAACAACCCACAAGTATGGTTGGGTGAGCAATATGACACCTGTTTGCAGCAAACCAGATCACTTTTGACTAACTGCCTCGAAAAACTGGATCATATGTCATAATAGCAGTCAGAATTCACATTATCCCTCTTGGTGACGAACTCAACATTGTGGTTCCAATACGTGGTAACCATGACCTTTTGTGTGGATTGAGTTTTTCTGAATTTCTTTGAAGGTGGTCATGAATGGTTGCTTCATCTCTGGTGTCACATCATGCCGCACGTTTTCTCGCCTGTAACAATATGCTGCAGGAACTGCAGTCCCTCCTCGCGGTACTGTGTCATGTGCTTGAGAGACAATCCCTTCCTATTGGTTTTGTGAACTTCTGTGAGTTGCTTTAGTACCCAGTATGAACACTCTTTCTTGTACCCTAATTGCTCAAGAACATTGTTGTGCACAGCACCTATTATTATCAGCAACAATATCAACAGTTGAAATGTGTCTGCCATCCTGAATCAGACCTTTAAGGTGCCCACACATGTATAGATATCGGAACCAATCAGATATCTATCCAATTTCCTTTGAAATCCAGAACACTCCTGGTCATAGCCACACACAGAACAACTGAGTAAATGATCAGAGGGTTTACTCAATTGTTCAGTGTGGCCATGATCATGTATGGGGTCTGCCTCTCCGCTGCACCACCAGCATCCTGCCTCTGCACTCCGCTTCCACACAGCACTCACCCCCGCTGCTGGCAGACATGGAGAGAGACCAGCGGCGGGTAGGAGATTTCAAATGAATAGGGATGCCGCTAATTGACTGAGAGATCTCTAGAACTATTACCATCACATATAACAGGATTTCTGTTTGGGATATAAACAAGCATTTAATGTACATAATTCATGCAAGGTTCCTCTCACCTGGGTTTTCTTGGTTACACAGTTCCCCTTCCCAAAGCAGTGTGGGGCCTCGGGGCTGCTTCCCTCGGGTATGCAGTCAGTGACTTTAACCAACACGACGAGGCGTAAGGCCACAATGCATTTACTCACAGAATCATTTACGAAACCTAAAATATAACCATATAACTGTATGTTAGAATCCCATGTGCTACAATTTCATATGAGATGTCCCTGAATTTCAGCAGCAAAGCATTGGGCACCAAATGTTTCTGGACTGAAAGATTAAATTATATAGTACATTTATGGGCAATATTATGCTGGAGGAAGATTAACCCACAATGGTCGGATTGGCCGACGTGTCAGCCACACAGGGTTAACCAATAGGTGTTGAAATGGTGTGGTGTAAGAGGACTTTACTTTACGGTTGTTTTAGATCCAGAAATCTTTGTCTAACCAGCTGGTCATTTTGTATCTGCTTTCCATTCACTACCTTCCTAAGCCTCTCATAGATGATTAGCAGCAGAAGTGATGGGAAGTACTGAGTGTAATACAAGAACCCATCCTGATAGGCTGGTATGGGACAGATGGTCTAGGTAGTAAAGGGCTGTGTTCATGTTAGGTAACCTCCATAAAGTCATGGGTATACATACGAATGACCGGCAGTCAGAATACTGATGCCGGCATCCCGAAGGAGGTATTCCCTACAGAGTTCAGGTAAGTATACTTACCCTCACCCTAACCCTCCCTTCTAGTAGCCTAACCCTAAGCCCTCTCCTCTGCAGCCTAACCTTAACCCTCTCCGCTAGTGTCTAACCCTGACTCCCGTACCCCGCCGCCTAAACCTACCCCCCCTTTTAAGTGCCTAAACCTTACTTCCCCTGCCTTAGCATAACGCCAATCATCCTGTTCCTATTTCCTAACCCTAAATCCCAGTACCAGCTTGACCCAAACCCCGGCTTGACCTTAACCTCACATATTCCGGTATTAGCAGTTCCAGCATCAGTATACTGAGCGCTGGTATCCTGACTGCCAACATTTCTCAGTTGACGTGCCACCCAATGTTAACTCTACTGTATGACATTTAGGATCACTCTAGAAGTCCATTGAAAATGTGGGATGCCAGGGCCGGCGCCACCACTAGGCAGCTTTAGGTATTTGCCACTGGAGGGCGGCACTTGGGAGTTGAGAGGTAGTGCCACAGCGGCGCCCGCACCATCCCCAACCCCCTTGGAGCCAGGTGAACGCAGCGGCGCCCGCACCGTCCCCAACCCTCGAGGAGTCTGGTGAGCGCAGGGGTGCTCGCACTATCCCCACACCCTGCCCGTCGTGGAGGGCCTCGGCAGCGGCGGCCGCATCCCCTCCCCTTCCTCCGCCGCAACTCTCCTCCTCTCTCCCCCCCTGTCGTGGAGCGGCTCAGTGGGATGGCTTACAAATATGTTGCAAATTGTATCAGCTGCTACACAACATGGTTCCAACAGGATTAAAGAATAAACTTCCTTACCAATGAAATAATTATTTCCAAGAGTTATCACTTCCTCTGGGAAGACAAGACCGCCAGGAGCCTGAAGAAGGGTCACACTTCTTCCATCTATAAGAGAACATTGGTTGAAGCCTCCAGCTGTCACTTTCCATAGGAGAATCAGGGAAGCAGTAGGATCCTGGGAGATTCTACAGATCCAAGAGGACAGGAAAGTGTCAGCCTGTTGCATCAAATTGTCAGATACAGATTTGTCATAGCCTCGCAGAATTCCTTCCCAGCCTTACAGGAGGAAAGTGACCTATTTTACTGACATTATTTATTTTTATTACTATTCCCACAGGTAAAATAAATTCTTGCACATAGTAATGTAAAAATACCTGCTTCCCCTGGGTGCAAACTCTGCTTCTCTCCAGAGAGAACAAGAGAAATGCAGGGAGGAGTGGGGGGGAAAAGATTTTGTGGCTACAATGAACAGGTTTAAAGAAAAAATGTGATGTCTTAAAAACGTAATTTGCTTGGAAAAATGCATTGTGTGTGTGTTTGTTTAATACACCGCAAATTCTTAATATAGCCATTTACATTGGAGTTTACATCAAATGAAGCTTATAACTCAGCTACAACAGTGATTAATTAAGCTTAAACAGTGATAGCATAATAGGGTCAAGCCATCCGTCATGCTGGTAAGTGTTTTTGTATCTATTTCTTACCCGGATAGCGATAATCTGATATGCGATTGCTAGTATCTGGCCATCTACCCTAGAAAAGGTTATATAGTCACTAATGCTTGCACACTTCGAATAAGCCTTTTTACTTATCCATACTCTTTATAACTACAGCAAGCCAGAGGGGCCAAATGCCCTCCATGAACTCTTAAGCCGTGTATACACAAGCGGCCGATGTGTGCATCCATCGATATTGGCAGCGGCAGGGACCTGGTGGGGTGCCAGCATCAGAAAGTGCATACACACTTGCCGATGCCGGCGGGGAGGGAGTGATGGGGAAGCATGACTCTCATTAATGAGGACCTCTCTCATCTGAAATTTTCAGATGAGGGAGGGGATCCTTAGCGATGCTGTGTACACACTAGATGAGATAGTAAAAGATATTGCTCAGAAGGACCCTTCTTTTGTGTTTGGGGCTTTATTTCTGCTCTTTTTGTGGGAGAGAAACAATGTGCGCTCTCTGTACATATGCGTTAGTAGCGCCTCTGGAGAGAATTAAGCAGATGGGTGCCGGACGGCACCCTGACAGTCGGGAATCAGACAGTCAGGGCCCCGACGTCGGAATCCCGACTGCTCCCTTGTGGGGTCCACGACCCCCATAGAGGGAGAATAAAATAGGTAGCGAGCGCAGCAAGCCACTGTGCACGCAGCATGGTGAGTGCAGCGAGCCTGCAAGGGGCTTTGTTGCGCTCCCCCCACTGTGCAGTCCGGATTCCAACGTCGGGATAATGCCTGTCGGAATCCCGACTGTCAGTGTGTTATACCACACCCAATCAGATACATCAGGGTTGCCGACTCTCCCGGAATGGCCGGGAGTCTCCCGAAAATCGGGACCCCCTTCTGGCCCCCCGGAAGGGTGGGCAACCCTCCCGGATTCAGGGGGGACCCCCCCTGCGCCCCGGATCGCGGCATTAAAATGCCGCAATCCTCGGGTCTCAGAGGAGGGGCCGAGCTAAAATGACACAATCGCGTCATTCTAGCCCCCTCATCTGAGACCCGAGGATTTGGCAGTTTGCCATAATGGGGGTGGGGCTTAGTGATGTCACACTTAAGCCCCGCCCCCTGAGCGGCTGCTGGAACTGTCCTCTCCGGGCTTCTCCCGGAGAGGAGAATTATAAAGTCGGCAACCCTGAGATACATAGGGAGGAAAGGCAATAGAGGGCTGAGTCTCTGTGGAGGCAGTAAGTGGGTAGAGGGTTGCTGAGGTAAACAGAATTAACTCAGCAGCCATGTTGGGTGAATACAGTATATAAAAAATAGTATGTATTTGGCTCCCTATATCATGCATGTCCAAACTGTGGCACTCCAGCTGTTGTGAAACTACACATCCCAGCATGCCTTGCCATCGTTTTAGCATTCCCTAATAGAAAATTGTGGCAAGGCATGATGGGACTTGTAGCTTCACAACAGCTGGAGGGATATAGTTTGGACATGCATGATCTACTGTATATATGTCTAGTGTCTGTGTCACTGAAACACTGCCGTCTGTTGGCAATAAGTGAGACTACATCTACTAGCTTTCGAAGCATTAGCTTTGAGTGGGCTTACTGGTCATTATATATATATATATATATATATATATATATATATATATATATATATATATATGTCTAGTGTCTGTTTGTGTGTCTCCGAACTACATCTCTTTCTCTCTCACACATGCACAAATACAGAGGCAATTACAAGGTAGCAGACTAGCTTTCTAAGCATTAGCTTCAAGTAGAATTACTAGTATTATTATATTTCTAAATATATATTCCTTCAACATTGGTGGTGTAACGGTTAGCATTGCTGCCTCGCAGCACTGAGGTCTTGGGTTTGATTCCCCCCACAGCTTTAACTGTAGATCCAAAAATATACTGGTAGGTTAATTGGTGCCCAGAAAAATGAACCCTAACGTAAATGTGTGTGTGCGTGTGTACATGTGGTAGGAAATATAGATTGTAAGCTCCACTGGGGCAGGGACTGAAGCAAATGGCCAAATATTCTCTGTACAGCGCATTGGAATATGTGTGCGCTATATAAATAACTGGTAACAAATAAATATTTTGAAATTGCAGTTTATCCCTCGCAAATAAATTCAGCATACAGTATATTATCAATATCACAATCTACATAAGGTCAACATAAATATAGGGGGTGATTCAACACTGCTCCATAACCAGCGGTCGTTCGCTGCCTAGCAGCCGAACACCCTCCCCCCGCCACGAATCCCCTCAGTAACATGCAAGGAGACATATGCGAACACATCCCCTCGAATGGGGCCGAAGGGTAGAGAAATCGTTTGATGGTCGCTGACCATCGATTGAATTTTCTCCTCTTCAGAAAGAAAACTCAGTCAGAATTGACTTTAATTCCTTCGGTGTCGGCCAATAAGGAGGCGGGTGCTGATGTCCTCTGCAGGCAACGGCCCGCCTGCGTTCCCAGGGGAATGCCCAGAGTTTTCATGGGGACACCCATGAAACGCTGGAAGTTTCCCTCCAGACACCCCCTGCCCACCCCTATTCCTCTCCTACGCATACAAACTCCTCCGCAACTGTGATAGTCCCAAAGGCGTTCATACAGCGCCTCTGCGCATGCGCAAATATACGTATGCGCAGAGCCGCACAATCGGTCCCCAGAGCGAATAGCTGGGGACTGATTGATCATGAATCAGGCACATAGAGAGAGAGGGCCAGATGTATCAAGCTTCAAAAAGTGATAAGGTGGAGAGTGATAAACAACCAGCCAATCAGCTCTTTCCTGTCATTTTTCAAACCCAGCTTGTAACATAGGAGGTAGGAGCTGATTGGCTGGCTGTTTATCACTCTCCATTTTATCACTTTTTGAAGCTTGATACATCAGACCCTGAGTACTGTCCAATCCATTTACGCAGGAATGCATACTGCCCACACCATGGGGATGTAGGGAATGGTAATGATTGATCTGGTTGCGGAATTCTGGGCACTCAGCTTACTGTGCACTTCTGGCACCACTACAGCAATGCCCCAAATCTGATGCAGTCAGGGATCCTTTGTAAAATGCAATGCATGTAGCAATGGCAGCCAGTCCTCTGGAGGTGGTGTAAGAAACCAAGGGCACTCAATCACTTCGGTGAGTCTCAGCCTTGATGATGCTGCAGAGCATGGATGCCAATCCCCATGCATTTTTTCAATCCTGGGAATCGGGATTGAAAAATGCTCAATTCCCGGTATTCCCAGGATTGGCCTCCCTAAAAGAAAAACGCCCCCTTCCCTCTCATTAACTTACTTAGGGAGTGGGGTTAGCCAGCAGCTTTACGGCAGGTGGAGGCAGTCGCTGGGTGTGGTGCCAAATGGCGGAGCTGCTGAAGTGGCGGGCGGAGCTTCTTTAGTGGAGCCGGGAGCGGACAGTGAGAGAGTTCCGGTGGCGAGGTGCAGCAGTGAGGCCTGTGCAGCGTGACCTATGACCTAGTCACACTGCCCAGGCCGCATGCCAGGGTCAGGAACAGTCGGGCAGCTTCTGAGCGGTTGTTCAGAAGCAGACCAGCAGTAGACTGCGCATGCGCAGTCTATTCCCCAAATTCCGGGATTAGATACTGAAATCCAGGACATTTTGGGGCAATATCCCGAGATCCAGGCGATACGGATATTGGCCACCCTACTTCAGAGTTGCACAGCTGTGGCATATACAGTAGAGTCCAGTGATAACAGATGCAAGTCTACAAATACAATCTACATATGGATGCACTTCTGCTGCACATTTGCAGTACTTATGCAAACGTACATTACACCCAGTCCTAATGAGTCCTAAAGTGTATAACACTACATTTACAAATACTGTAGATCCAAAAAGTCTTACTTCACGGATGTGTTCTCTGGAACTTCAAAAGTCACCAGTCGCCCTCCTGAGGAAGTGTTAGAACTGGCATTTCCACAGGCAACATCTGGAATTATCTGGAATTAAAAAAAGATAAAAACATAGGAGTTTGTTTATGAGGCAGTGTCAGGTTTTTGTACTGCTGAGCCACGGAAATAGCTGAAGCCAGACGGAAATAACTGAAGAGGTGCACAGTGTGAAAGTGTAACTATTACAAAACGCAACCTTGTACCTCTGTTCCCTCTTCTTCCACACACATTAGAATACTAAGGGGGGGATTCAGTTCTCTCAGTGGGATCTATTCATGAAGCAGTGAAAAGAGTGGAGAAGTGAGCCAGTGAAGAACTTGCCCGTGGCAACAAGTTTGAAGTAACATTTATCAAGCGCATTCTATTCTAAATTATATGTAGCAGCTGATTGGCTTCATTAGGCAGCTTCTCCAATGACTCCCTTCTCAACTCTTCACTGCTCAATGAATAGACCCCAAGGCATATGCCTTTGCGATTTATGAGTTTGCACATTACCACTTATTAAGGTATAGAACATGCTAACGCATTTCTGAGCATCTGTATGGGGCACAAGGAAAAAGTAGAGATGGAACATTGCCATACAGCGCCTTCACAATGGGCAAAATTTACTAAGAATACAACAATGTCTCAGCTGTATTCGTATTTTGTATACAACTGAATATGACTGTTATCGGTGGAGTATTTTATTTACACATTCGTGTTCTGGAGCATGTACAAAGGTGCCGTATTTTTGAGATTTGTTTTTTTCGATGCAGTATGGAGTCGTATTTTCTTTGGCTTATTTTTTTACAACTTATACTAGAATACTAATTGTATTATACACATGTTAAAAGTCTGATTTTGTGAAATACAGCTGCAAATGAAGGTGTATTTTTTGGGAGTATTTATTTACAACTTGTACTAGACTGCGCCTAGAATACGTTCGTATTTTGAAATTCGACTTGATAGTAAATTTCAAAATTACATTGGAGTAATGCAAAATTCAAGGCATATTCTTTCAATGGGGTGTTAATTCGTATTTTTGTAAAAATACGAATACGACAGGTTGTTACGGTCATAAAATACAAAATACTAACGTTATTCCACATTAGTAAATTTTAAAAATATGAATACGTGCCCGAATACGAACACGCCAATTCCTACCGTATTTTGCTTAGTAAATTTCCCCCAATTACTCCTAAAATACAAGACAACAAAAACCTGCAGCTCTCTCACATGCCACAATGTCAAGGCTTATTACTTAGACTTGATTTATATATTGCAGCGCTATACAGAAGATATTTGCTCATTCACATTAGTCCCTGCCGCAGTGGAACTTATAATCAATATGCCCTACTGGGGTGGTTTAGGGGCCCTTGTGCAGTCTGTGTGGACCTCCTTCTTACTGGCAGCACAGGAGGCTTTGTTCATACGCAGGTCTCCAGTAACATGGTTACATATATATATATATATATATATATATATATATATATATATATAGCAATGGCTCTGCGGGCGGCACTCACGGATATAAGAAACACGCGGACACAGCAGTGTAGCTTAACGTTTCAATTCACAGCGGAATTTTCATCAGAAGCTGTGAATTGAAACGTTAAGCTACACTGCTGTGTCCGCGTGTTTCTTATATCCGTGAGTGCCGCCCGCAGAGCCATTGCTACATACTACGATTACCAAGGTGGGCACCCGGAGCTGCATTGTTTCAACTAAGCTGAGTGCCGAATACCTGGGATTGTATATATATATATATATATATATATACACACACACACACACACACAGTATATACTGGCAGAAGCTCAATCCATTTAGTGATATTACTCAAGTACATGAAAGATATTGGTAACTAGGTGATTCATCGCGCCCTACGGGCGCTCTTCACACCGTCGTAAGGGGCTGCGCCCCCTTAATTTGTGAACGTTTGTATATGAGAAATATGGTTAGAATTGTATGAAAGATGCCCTGTATTGCAACTTAGGAGTCCGCGAATCGCGGGAGGGGGGGTCGCGGAGGGTGCCGCGAATTGCAGGAGGGGGGGTCGCGGGGGGTGCCGCGAGGGTGCCGCAACTCCCCCTCCCGCGATTCGCGGCACCCCCCGTGACCCCCCACCTCCCGCAATTCGCGGCAACCCCCCACTGGAACCCCTGTGAACCCCGCCCTCCCGCGATTCGCGGCACCCACCCCCGCGACCCCCCCTCCCGCAATTCGCGGCACCCCCCCCTGTGATTCGCGGCAGCTCCAGAATTGCAGGAGGGGGGGGTCACGGGGGGTGCCGCGAATTGCAGGAGGGGGGGTTGTGGGGGGGTGGATGCTGCGAATCGCGGGAGGGGAGGGATTGCAGAGAATCGCGGGAGGGGGGTCGCGGGGTGGGTTGCCGCAAATCGCGGGAGGGGGGTTACGGGGGCGGGGGTTGCGGCGATTCATGGTAGGGGGGGTCGCGGGGGGTGTGCCGCGAATCACGGGAGGGGGGGTCACGGGGTGGGGTGCCGAGAATCGCGGGGGGTGTGTGTGTGCCGTGAATCGCGGGAGTGGGGGTTGCGGGGGGGTGGGGGGGGGTGTGACGCGAATCGCCACAAGAAAAAATCAACACAGAAAGGTCAACACATGTAAATGTTGACATAAGTGTGGCACTTCATTGGTGTCCATGTCGACACATGAGAATGAATATGAAAACATTCAAAAAATGAAAAAAAAAACTTCAAAAACTCATGTCAACCTTTTTCATTGTCGACCATAGCCATGTCAGTGTTTTCCATGTGCAATTTAATTCTGGAGCTGCCGCGAATCGCGGGGGGGTGCCGCGAATTGCAGGAGGGGGGGTCGCGGCGCGGGGGTGGGTGCCGCGAATCGCGGGAGGGGGGGTTACGGGGCGGGGGTTGCGGCGAATCATGGGAGGGGGGGTCGCGGGGGTGTGCCGTGAATCATGGGAGGGGGGGGTCACGGGGTGGGGTGCCGAGAATCGCGGGGGAGGTGTGTGTGTGTGTGCCGTGAATCGCGGGAGTGGGGGGAGTGGGGGTGGGGGGGTGGGGGGGGTGTGACGCAAATCGCCACAAGAAAAAAATCAACACAGAAAGGTCAACACATGTAAATGTTGACATAAGTGTGGCACTTCATTGGTGTCCATGTCGACACATGAGAATGAATATGAAAATATTAAAAAAATGACAAAAAAACTTCAAAAACTCATGTCAACCTTTTTCATTGTCGACCATAGCCATGTCAGTGTTTTCCATGTGCAATTTAATTCTGGAGCTGCCGCGAATCACGGGGGGCTGCCGCGAATTGCGGGAGGGGGGGTCGCGGGGGTGGGTGCCGCGAATCGCGGGAGGGCTGGGTTCACAGGGGTTCCGGTGGGGGGTTGGCGCGAATTGCGGGAGGGGGGGTTGCGGGGGGGTGTGACGCAAATCTCCACAAGAAAAAATCAACACAGAAAGGTCAACACATGTAAATGTTGACATAAGTGTGCCACTTCATTGGTGTCCATGTCGACACATGACAATGAATATGAAAAAATTAAAAAAATTAAAAATAAATCTTCAAAAACTCATGTCAACCTTTTTCATTGTCGACCATAGCCATGTCAGTGTTTTGCATGTGCCATTTAATCGTGGGGCTGCTGCGAATTGCGGGGGGGGGTGCCGCGAATCGCAGAGGGGGGTCGCAGGGGGGGTGCCGCCAATCGTGCAAGGGGGGGTCGCGGGGGGGTTCTTTTTGCCGCGAATCGCGGGAGGGAGGTCGCGGGGGGGGGGGGTGTTTTTTCCGCGAATCGGGGGGGGTGTTACGGGGGAGGGTTTGCCGCGATTCGCGGGAGGGGGGTGTCGCGGGGTGGTGGTTATGCCGCGAATTGCGGGAGGGGTCGTGGGGGGGTTCTTTTTGCAGCGAATCGCGGGAGGGGGGGTCGCGGGTGTGTTTTTGCTGCGAATCGCGGTAGGGGGGGGTCGCGGGGGAGCTGGTGTTTTTGCCGCGAATCGCGGGAGTGGGGGGGGCGCGCGGGGGGGGGAGGTTTTGCCGCAAATCGCGGGAGGGGGGCGCTCACCTGGTGGCTGTGGAGTAGCAGTGCTGGGCAACATGGGAAGGCAGTGGGTGTCTGGCACTGTCTGTGGGCTCACTGGGCTGGTTCTCTGTCACATACCTCCCAACATGACCCTCTCCAGGAGGGACACAATGCTCTGTTTCTAGACTTCCCCTTAATGTATGATTGCCATCACCTGTTTTAAACAGGTTAATTTCTCAGAAAGGTGTTCAGCACAGATGAAGACAATCACACATTAAGAGGAAAGTCCAGGAACAGAGCGTTATAGACACAGACACCCACTTTGAGTGACAGATGTAGCCAAATATATAGGAGATACTAAGTAAGAAAAAGCACATGGTTCCCCCCAGTACACTGAGTGATATCAGTAACCAGATTTAGAAATTACAGTTTAAAAACTACTATAATTCAGAGATCTTGGTGATATATATTTGCAAATATATGGGTAAGCCCTAAGCCAACTGTCAATGCTGGGGGTCTCTATTCTATTGCTATATTTGGTTGCGGCACCCCAAAAAAATCAGATAAAGCCCAGAGCAGCACCTAAGGTTGCCACCTCTTCAGGATTTCCTGGATTCTTCCTGAATTGGTGGCAACCCTCCAGGACGTTTTTGCAGTCTCCCGGAATCCGGGTGACTAAAAGCCTTCACAACCTCCCAACTAAGTGTGCACACTGTCAGGGGCATAGGGAGGGTGGTTCCAGTGGAGAGCAAGCTCCGGGCGCCAGAAAGGCCACAGGGCATGCACAGTGTGTCTCCAGCACTTGGGAGTTGCTGCCCGCCCCACAGCTCCCTCTACCTTCAGAAATATTAAAACTGGGCCTTGGGAGAGGAGAGGGCGGAGGAGCACTGTGCAGCTAACCACTTAGGATGCTGCAGCAGTGCTTCCTCCCAAACTGAGCCTCAGAGGAGAGATAAGCCGGCTGCTACTGTGTATCAATCCCAGGGGAACTCTGCCGCCTGTGCTGTCAGCTGAGGAAATGGTGAGGCCAGTGTGGAGGGGGGGATTTGTGTGTGTGTGTGTGTGTGTGGACGGTCAGTGTTTGGGGCAGATATGCATGTTAGAGAAGTGAGGGGGTGGGGGGAGGTTGCTGTGAAGTTGTTGTCACTGGTGTCCGGGTGAGGGGAGGATGTATGAAGTATCTCTGTGTAGCAGCTCCCCAGTGAAATAAATGTTAGTAAGTTTAAGAAGCCAGAGCTATGTACTAAAGTGATACAAAGGTGATGAATGAGTTAAAATGTTAAAGGAATAGTGATCATGATCATGGCTCTTACTTAAATATAACTGCATACCTAGAGCAACCCCATGTGGAATGTCAGGACTGACACCTCATCTTAAGGCTACCCCCCTTATGCCTCTAATAATATTTGCAAATATATATAACCAAGATCTCTGAGTTCTACTAACATAAGGGTTACTGATATCATTCATTGGTCATGGTCATGGGTCATGGTGCCTATGTTGTTCCCAGTGACTGTGCAAATGAGTGAGAACAATATCAACCATGCCTAAACCAAGGTTGCCCATGTGCACAGCCCACCCTGCACCCATTATAAATACAAAGGAGCCTCCATCCGACAGCCGGCATCAAGTGTCATCTCCCATCAGAGCACACCTCGGTCTCCAAGCGGCGTCATACAATCTGCTGACCACGCTGTGGCAGAGCGCTGGCTAGCCCACACACGCATTGCCAAGTTGCAGGCAGGAGGCGGACATTGCCGGGGAGACCCGCCAATTGAAATTACAGAGGACACACAGCCGGGAAGTACGGGACGCCGATTAGAGCAGGTGCCGCAAGTCAATTACAAGCCGGCTCGCTGCACTGAACCATGCAAGTTCAAGGAGTGCAGCTGGAGCTGACTGTTACTACAAGTAGCAAACACTGTCACTGATCACGAATTGGCATCTACATCTACGGCATTGGAGGTAGTATAATGGCACTGGTTTATATATAACAGAGACGGATTCGGCATGAAAAGCCGGTGGTCGGGATCCCGGCGTTCAAAATCCCGACGCCAGAATCCCGAACGCCGAAATCCCGACAAGGGGGGAGACGTGGATCGCCCCCCCCCCCCTTGCGGGCTCGCTGCGCTCGCCACGCAGCGAGCCCGGTGCCTCGCTACGCTCGGCACACTAATTTATTCTCCCTCCAAGGGTGTCGTGGATACCCACGGGGGGAGAAAGTGTCGGGATTTCGGCGTTCGGGATTCCGGCGTCGGGATTTTGAACGCCGAGATCCCGACCGCCGGGATTTAAACTGCATCCCACAGAGACAGTACTATCTATATCTATATCCATTTGGCCTAATTATAATACTGGACAGTTTCAAGTCATTTGCAAGACTTTTGCCAATTAGCGCAGCTGAGACTGTGCTGGAGAAATAAATAAATATATACATTTCTAGTTGGTGGCTTACAATCCATTGTTCCAAGGGACTATTTACATCACCTGAATATATTATTATTAATCCCGACTGCAAACCACCAAGCACCAATTGGTATACAGCAGTGGTAGCCAACCCTAGCCCTCGAGAGCTACCAACAGTTCACATTTTCCAGACAACCTAGCTGCTGCACAGCTGCACTCATTAATCACTGACACATTTTAAAAGATACACAGATGGAGCTAATTAGCTCACTTGTGATTCTGGCCCTTATTCTGGTTGGTGCGGTAATATCCGCGTGCGTTCGTGCCGCCGATGTTTTGTGTCTGCGCATGTGCAGAGGCGTCTCTGCGCATGTGCGAGCGGGGCGTACTGCCAAATCCCGCATGAAATGTGAACACTCCGAACAGGGGGTGGAGAGGGGCGTGAAGGGCTATTTGGGCTCATTACCATATGCATACGCCCCGCGTTTCATGGGCGTTCCCATGCAAACGCTGGGCGTACGTATGGTAATGCAGTCGTGACGCACGTGTAGGGGGCGGACATATGACATCGCCGGATGTCAGCTGCCCGCCCAGATCCCTGCTTTTGCACGGAAAAATGTCCGTGTGGTCTGAGGTTGCGGGAGCTGGTGGACCACTCGGTCCTGCATTCGATGGTCTGCGACCATCGAATGATGGGGGAGGTGCCCTGAGATGGAGGAGGCGTATTCCATGAAAAATACACGTGTGGTCCGTTCGGCCAGCTTCTTACCGCGTACGGACGGAGTTGGCGATCCGTATGGAAGGCGGGGTTTCGCACGCACGGTCCTGGCCGCATATTCAGATCCGGCCGCACCGATCAGAATAAGGCCCTCTGTGAGGAGACCTGCAAAACATGCACTGTTGGTAGCTCTCGAGGACTAAGGTTGCTACCCCAGGTATACAGTATGTATTAATTGTTCTTATATTTATATATTTTTTATAAGTATTGTTATATTTGAGTATATGCATGCATTTATTATTTTAGCTGTCTTTGTGTAGTATTTATTTACTGCTCAGTTTTGTGTAATAAAAATATAAATTGTAATAATTGTTTTTCTGTGCACTCACAAGCGCCCATACGGTATTACTTCTAGAAATACACCAATGACTCACTGCCACATGCACACACACTAGGGTTATGGTTTTATTGGCAGTCCACTAATCTGGTGAAAGCGTTATACATTCCACCCAAATTCTTCTGGGTCTTCCTGATTTATGGTTTAAAATAGAACCTGCCCCTGAAAGGTAGTGATATCTGCACTACACACTGCATATCGGGACCTTTTGGCCGATACCTTATGGCAAGTCTGATCAATACAATAGGCTTATTTACAAAAATAAAAAAAAACAGGACATCTGACTGATAGGCCATACACACGGGGCGATTTAATCCCCATTTCTAAAGTGCCTACACACGTAGCGATTTTAAGTCATTTTCTAAGCAATCTGACTTGATTAGATTGCTTTATTTAATTAAGCACATATTGCTGTGTGCATTTTTTTCCTACATGTTTGGTTTTGGTGTGGTTTTGCCTTGTAAATGATAGCCTTTTTAAAACTACAGCCATTCTTGGATGAAGTCCCGGACTTCTGGATTCTCGCTCCCTATTACATTTACCCCCCAAGAATATGTATCTGATAACCAACTGGCATACTAGTTTTGAACCTGAAAAAATAGTTGTTTTTTTATGAATCCATTCATCCAGTCTACAGGCTCCTCTGAGGAAGCCACAAACCAGTAGGGTGAAACGCACTAAATAAAAAAGAAAAATGAAAAAAACTGCCGACTGCCAATGAAGAATTTGCACTTATTTATGTCTTACAGCCTAATTCAGCATGGATTGCTAGTTAGAAAAAGCAGTTGCCTGCTATCCAAAAGTCACTGCCCAGACACAGTCATAGGGGACACAGCTGAGCCAGCGAGGGGGTTAAATGGCGGGGATCGCGAAAACAAGCGACCCTCGCCGTTTAACCCCCGTACCGACCGCTCACCATATTCAATGTTCCGGGGGAACCCTCACCAGAGGGACGCTGCTGCATTTTGCGACGAGCCTCGCTGTTCTGGGGGCCGCACACGCCGTTTCCACGTGGCTGTAAAAACCCAGCGAGGTAGAAACGGCGTATGCAGGGGGGTCAGTTGAATACTGACCGTGCGAGCTGTGACAGCGTGCAGTCAGCACTGCTCGCTGTCACAGCTCGCAAAAATCATTGAATATGCCCCATCCCATAATCAATAGGATTGCGAGTTCTCTGATTAAGGATCCATGCTGGATTAGGCCCACAGGGCCTGATTCAGACCTGGATGTAGTTTTGCAAAACTGCAAAGCCAGCGGCAGGCCGGTCATGTTTTGGATCGCAGTGGTTGCGAGTGACATCATGCAGCCACCTCAGCCCACTCAGACAACCCCAGAAACCGCTATGTCACGCCCCCGCATCGCCACGTAGTAGCCCACTGTCAGAACTTAATCTACGATTGCGAGTTGATTGCAGTTTAAGTTTTTTGCACCGCCGTAAGCATGCATGCATGCGCAAATATCAGTAACATCGCGATCTGTGATTTTCGGAGATCTGTGTTTTGGTCTGAATTGGGCTCATAGTTCATTATTTTGTTCTCATCTCATTTTAATTATTTACTGGTTCATAAAGCTTTGATTTCAGAGTTTCTTTATTATTGATACATTTTATTGTTTAACCTAATTCATTATATTTTTCATTGTTTATTATTCCCAATTTAATTATGGTTACTAATGACTTTATATTCATTCATCATTCATATTTTGGGCTTGCCTACACAGCATACCTACACATTTTGTTATTCTCTTTGTCAGTTTTATTTCACAATTACTTTATTTCATTATTTTTAATATTCATGCACATACTGCAAGCCACATTCATTCATACGCATTACATTTATTGGCTTCATCTGCCGCATTAGTTACTGTAGTACACTCATGCCCTCATTCAAGACTGATCGCAGATGGTTGGGAAGCTGCGCATACATTATAGGTCTTGTGCTCTGAGTTGTTTGGAGGGATGGACAGGGCAGCCAGCATTGCCGGAAATGGTCTATTCTGTGGTGTATCCTGACCGCAGGCTCATGTAACATTTCTGCAACTTGTAACTTAACTTAAACAATTGTTTGGTTTTTAGTTATATTTCGAAATTTACCCCCAGCTAATACGCATAATTGCAAATAACAATATAAAGAACAGGTGTGCAGGGAGGCAAGTTGGTCAAAGAAAAGAAGACATCTAAAACAGAACCACTTAACATCATAGGGGTGTATTCAATGCTTTCTGCGAGCTGGGACAGTGAAGTATTCAGCTGACCCCCCTGCACACTCCGTTTCCCCCCTCGCTAGGTTTTTGGAGCGAGGGGGAAACGACGTGTGCAGCCACTAAAACAGCGAGGCTTGCGCTAAATGCAGCGGGCTCCCTGCATTACCCACGAGCCTCGCTGTTTGGGGGAATCCTCGCCGTCCTCTGACAGCGAGGATTTCATTGCCGCGTTGAAAAGGGTGAGTGGCCGGTGCGGGGGTTAAAGAGCAAGGATCACTTGTTTTCTGCAATCCCCGCATTTTAACCCCCTCGCAGGCCGCATTGAATACACCCCCTAGTGTAAAGCCCCCTCTCCAGAAAAGAGTAGCACAATATTCAGCAGAACAAGTAGGTAAATAAGGCAGACGAAACATCAACTGAAAAAGTTACTGGGGTAATTACACATTAAACAATGATACATGGGAAATTAGTAGGCAGCTCTACATACTGTAGAAAGTCTATAGACATCCAAACTCCAGGCACCAGGATAAATGTGATCTATACTTTACACCAAATTGGGATAATAATAGGAGTAAGTAATGCACCATAAGGAAAAACATAAGCTCCAGTCTTTAGTATCACGTATCTCTTTCAAAAAAATATAAAATATATTTAAATAATAGATGTCCCACCACCATTGGATATTTGTGAAACAAACCTGCATGCAGCAGGGCAATAGAAATAACCAAATAAGATGCACATGGAAATATGGATGGCACTGAAACACCCTCCATCCACAGCCCCCCAGCCTGCATGACCATAACATATCCCTAGTTTGTAAGAAAAGTGCTCTCAACCAAACAAGCATTGGAATCATTAGATGGAAACCAATCAAGACAGTAACAATATTAGGCATTAAGGACAATGATTGCCAGTTTGCCACCCAGATAATATACATGATGTTTTCCTCATCATTCATATGTGAAATCATCCCACTGGTGCTCATTACAGTGTATTCAGTGCTGGAATTGAGCTAGTAAATGACACAGCGCGCCTACCCTTCATCTCTGTCCTTAATAAGGACAAATGATCAGAGCGAGATGAAGTTTCAGTGTATTGTAACTTGAAGAGGGAAGAGCAGAAACAGTGTCAGAATTCTGATCAACTCAGTGTTTTACCGGGTAGCCTTGGAGAGTATTTTATTCAAAATATTCCTTAAAATAAATGATATTACGGGAGAAAAAAAGAAATAAAGCTTATACATATATATATCAAAAAGGGTTTACTGTAAATATGGGGAGTGTCAGGGGGCATGTTTGGGGGCGGGGTACCTGTCACTTTTAGGCGGTTATTTTGGTTGATTCACAAGGCTGTATATTTGCAGCCTTGCGAGTCCACCAAACCCAGCCTTGCGAATGGTTGGCTGCTGCCACCCATTCGCAAGCGCGATTCGCACGCAGGGCATGCGAATGGATGTTACACAGTAACATTCGTTCGCAGACCTGGGGGATCCACCAACATCTATCGATGGTCACTGACCATCGAAAGATGTGGAAGGTGCACGCATATGTAACAAGGTTGCTCTGAGCAATCATAGATATGCGTGCAGGCTGGGAAGTAAATGGGCGAGCAGCTGACATCCGGTGATGTCAGCTGCCCGCCCCCCGCACCCGCGTCATGGCCTCATTAGCATGAGAATGCCACAGTGTTCTCATGGGAACGCCCATAAAATGCTGGGCATTCCCATATGCTAATGGGGTCGCCAGCCGCCCCTCTCCGCCCCCCGCCAGCTGACCTGGGTGGGTGCACCCAGCGAACAGTCAGTGGATGCACCCACCCTGCATATGCACATGCACAGAAATGAATGAAACCTGAAGAAGGTCTTTAAGTTTGCTGGAAAAGTACATTGATTGTAGTAGTTTAAAGGGTCTATGCAAATGACATTACTGCCCTCACTCACCTGCACTTCATCCCATTGGAGGGTTGTCACTTTCTGGCCCACCCTTGGTCTCCATGTTGGAAGTGCCAATACAGCTGGGGAGTGAGGCACTTCCAAAGTGGGCTCTGAAGTTGTCTGATCAAACTCTGGCATTTCAGTGATGGGGTCATCTGCGGAGTCAAGAAGTGGAGAATCACAGTTCACCCCATTGAACCCATCTCTGCAGATACACACGTAGCCGTCCCCGTGGACACTGCAGTTTCCATGGATGCAGGGCTTCTCTCCGCAGGGGTCTGTAACAAACTGGAAGAAAAATATAGGTAATCATTAGTTAGGGAATTACATCTGCTCCTTCGATATGATTTTATACACTTTTCTCAACTCTATCCTGACCGCATGCTCTTGTTACATTTCTGCACCTTGTAACGTAACGTTTAATTCTGTTCCGCAACACAAGACAATAAATTGAGTGCAAAACCTAAATTCCCTTCATTAGTCCCATATGTATCATAAACTATCTAATGATATCTCCATTAGTGTCAAGATTACTTATAGCAAAATGCTTAATCTCTGAACTTGGTGACATATTTTAACACATACAAATGATATAATCCTTTCTTTTATGACATACTATGTAAAGCATTAAACTCTAATAGGAAATCCATATGCCCAGTTACAATAACACAAGTTGTAAATGGTTCACTGCCTCATAGCAGAAAACAATCACTTTATGGCCCTGGTTTCCCTTCTTTATGACAGAGCCTATATTTTAAAATTGTTACGCTTCTGTTTTCTCAGCTATAACTTTTATATAATTAGCGCAAGACAATTATTTTATCCATAACGAGGGACCTGCAGCCAGCTTTGCATGGGAGCAATTTCAAGTGTACATGAGCTACAACCTATTTTTATCTTTCTGTCTTTGCATAATGGTAATACAATATTTGACGTGTTCAGGGCCGGGTTAAGGCTGGTGGGGGCCCCCGGGCAACAAATTTTTGTTGATATTTGTATAAAAAATATTTTTTTTTTGTTTCAAACATCGGTCAGGAACATCACAACCATTGGAGCATCGCGACCACTACAACATCTTAAAAAAAACAGCAGTAACAGCCCAGGTACACTGGGGGGGCTTGGGGGGAGGTTCATTTACACTTCCCCAGCGGCTGCTATTGTCTGGAGCCGCTGGGATAGGGTTCCTGCCATGCTGACCAATCAGCAATCGGCAGCAGGGCAATTGCTGGGAGAGAGAGCACGGGGAGGCAGAGGGACCTGAGTGTGCTGCCTGTCCCTGGGGGCCCCCACAGACTGCTTTTTAAGAGACTTATAAAGCAGTCTGTGGGGGCCCTGGGACGACCTCCCCTATCGCCCCTTGGATAATCCGGCCCAGGATGTGTTGACACCACAATAAACGCTTTTACTATGGATGAAACGGCCCTGTGTTTACTCTCACACTCGTGGGCCACTCTTTTTCTTTTACTTGCTTCACTAAAATCGGCACTGCTCTGCTCCCTTTTGTCATAGATCAATCTCCATGCTACTCCTAATCAGCAGCCCCAGCCTCGGGGAGGGAGGTAAGGATGGTGGCTGAGGCAAAGTTACAGATGGGGAGAGTGGGTTAGAGTAACACATGAGAAGGATAGGCACACATGGGGAGGGGTATCAGGGGCATGCTTGAGGAGGGTCAGAGGCACAAATAGAAATGGGGTATAGACAAGAGGGGAATAGAGCCAAAGATACAATTGGGGAGGCAGTTCTAGAGGTATTCATGGGGATGGTTGGGAGGGTGCATATAGGAAGGGAAGATGATATGTGCAAATGGGGAGGTAGTAGGCAGAAGCAATCACGAGAAGGAATATAGGCATGCTTGGTGAGGCAGGATGCATACTTGGTTAAGAAAGAGACAGTTACCTTTATGAAGGGGAAATAATAGGTGCACATAGGGAGGTAGGAGGCAGAGGTCTCATTGGGAGGCAGGTAGGACAGAGACATGCTTGATAAGGCAGGGGAGAAAGGTAGGAATGGGGAGGCGAGATGAAAGGTGCACATGGGGAGGAAGGAGGCAGAACACTCATTGGGGAAGGGAGATGATAGATGCATATGGGGAGTTAGTGAACAGAGACACTCATCGGGTAGGGGTCAAAAGCATGCTTGGTGAGGCAGGGTGCAGAGGTACATATGGGGAGGATGATAGGTGCACATGGAGATGTAGAAAGGCATAGGTTGGCGGGGGGGGGCAGTGGTACAGAGGCACTCATGGGAAATACTTTTATATTACTGATGACACAGGGAAACAGGTGAAGGAAGAGCATTAAGGAGAGATGGGTGCGGGGACATATGTGGAAGATGAGATGTAATAATTTTCTGAAGTCTTCTATGATAGCGGTTCTCAAACTGTGGGTCCTGACCCCAAAGTGGGTCCCAACCACCTCAGCATGGGGTCACGACTTTATGTTGCTGATCATCAGGCTAATGTGTCTGTGGAGGGGGGACAGGGTATAAATCATTAAATAAACACCCACTGTTCCCTCTTCCATCCCCCTGTCACCCTTTTCCATTCCCCCTCATTACCCACTGACCACCCATTTGGCGGCCATTCAGTAGTAACTTGATGGGGTCCTGTAATAATTTTTTTTGTCTGAAGGGGTCCCAGAGCAAAATAGTTTGAGCACCCCTGTTCTATGAGAACACAGCTGCTACAGTACCACTCTTGGCCATTATGTGCAGTGTAGAGCACTATCACGCTTCTTTCTGAAATTGTCACACTTACTAAAAAGTCACTGCTCAGCTCCCTTTTGTCATAGATTAACGTTTTTTGTTTTTTTAATATATATATATATATATTTTATTGAAACTTATGGGCCCCATAGATCAGCAATTAATTGTGACAATCCTGAGATCTGGAGATGATTGCCACAATAATTTTAGATGTGTGGGCTCCCCCTTTTGGCAATCCCAATCAAAAATTAATAGGGATCGCCAATCGATTGCTTAATCAGATTTTTAAACATGCTTAACAATCTGGTATTATCTGCGGATCTTTTTTATATGTGAGGGCATTCCCCGTCTTCTTCATCTATTTACATTATGAACAGCTGAATTGACAATCGATTGGGCAATTTCCAGATATGAAGATGCAATCTTTAGATGGAAAAATCTGCCGACCACTGAACTAAATCTGTAATGTGTGGGCAAGTCAAATAGATTGTAGAATCCATTTATCTGGCCAAAAAATCCCTGGATCTGGAAATCCATTAATTGTGATTGCTGATGTATGTGGCCCATTAGATGGTGAAGTAACATATAGTCAAAGTATGGTTATATAGAATATACAAAGTTAAGCAAACAGTATAGATTCCACGTATGTAATAGTTCAAGATAATTACATATCTAATGATAGAAAGTTTCAAACTTCTTTTTTATTTTTTAAACTAGATACAACACTATCCCTCACACAACTAAAATAAGGGGTTACCTTGCTCAAAGCGAGCTGCATAAATTACAAGGATTACAGGCATGTTATGAGACTCTCGTAGTCTACAGGTTGTTATCATAGGTGCCGATTTATGTTTTTGCTGGTGGGTGCTCAAGCCAAAATATAGAGGAGTGGCTTCATGTTGAAGGGGTGTGGCCACAAAATAATACCAATTTATATTACAGAATACAGTTGTCTCCAATATTCAAATTACGGCAACAGAGTTCCACATACATAAATGCCCCCACAGTGCAGGTACATAAATGCCCCCACAGTGCAATTACTCCGCGGACAGAATACACTCTTCCCGGCATACCGTTTCCCAGGTGGTGGGTCCGGCAATGTGGGTGCTGCAGCCGCAAATTAGCAAATTAATATGGCAGCCCAGCAGTGGGATTCGTGTCTGTGGGTGCTCGGGCCCTATGGTTGTTATAACCTGCTTTCCGCCTATAGAAATGTGTGCAAAATAATATTTTGGTTTCATCCAAAATTAAGAACAAAACAACAAAAAACAACATTAAATCAAACAAACCGTTAATGCCTGCTTAATCTCCAAGGGTAGATTAATTTTTTTTTACACATGAAATTTATTTGACAAACTGCATTACAATCCATCAGGATTAGCCTGTAGAACAGATAGACTCTTACCTGGGACTTTATTTTTATAAATAGAGATGTAACAAATAGGGTTTCCGGAGCATTTAAACAAGTGGATCGTAATCTAAAACTGTAAATTTCAATAATTTTGATACCCCTTTCACATCGCACTTTTAAAACGGTATATTGCCGTTTTTTTTTCCATTTTAAACAGTTTTAGGCTGCAATGTGAAAGTGCCAGAGTTGATTTACCGGTTAAAGTTAACCGGTATTTCAACATGGTTAACAAGCAGAGTCCTACACGTTTTAAAGCCGTTTTTTTGGCAGTTTGAACAGCTCTATTTCAATGGCTTGAAACGTGTCCCTTGGGGGTTAAAGGGGTTGAATGTTTGAATGATATTAAATGATTTTTAAAACGGTTTTCACCTGCAATGTGAAAGGTCTCAAGGCTCAGACCCGTTTTAAAGTCCCATTTAAGAATACCGTGTCATTACCCATTTCTGCAATGTGAAAGCAGTATTAGTTTCCACAATCTCTACATTTATTATTAGTAGTGGCTGTAGTAGTATTAATAGTAGTAGTTGCAGTGTTTATAACTGGGGGAACCATTATTTATTTACTAGGAGAAACTGTTCCAATGCAATTTGCTAAGTTCATGAGTAACCTAGGACTGTATTTCAAAGGGAGTAAATAAGACACACAGAAATATCTGTATTGCTTATAAGTCATGTCACCACTGAAGTAACTGAGCATGGTCTACTGCAGTGGTTCCCAAACTTATTTGAATCACGGGCAAATGCTTTTTATCGATAAATGAAAATTTTCTTTTTTTAAATGAAGTGCATTGAGTTTATATGTCACAGTTATCTGAGGGACAGGATTTGCTTCTGTTTGTCCCCATATTTTATAATTGGCAGCCACAAGCACTGGTTTTGCTTGGTACATTTACCATAAATAATATGAATTGATCCTGGTCCACCAACCCAAGGCACCCCTGCAAGTGTCCTGAGGCACCCCAGGGAGCCTAGGCACACAGTTTGGGAACCATTGGTCTACTGTGTACTTTAAAACAAACAGGAACACTCTGGCAATACTAATAATGGCAGTACAATATGTTCCTAGCTTAGGTAGTATCTTGTCTGTAAGGTGCCCAGTGGTGAGAATGGTATTATCCAAGGTGATTTTTTTCGGTCTGGCAGGCATTTTATCTGACTGTCAATGCCCAGCATCTGTAACAAATGGCAAGTTTCCCAGAAACCACAATTCCAAGTAATAAAGGCGAGAATAAACCATAGAGAACACCAGTGTAAACAACACAGCTTGGGGTTTAGAAAGAGTGTTCATAACTGTGAAACCCATACAAATTGTTGTCATGCCATGCAGAGTACACCATGGGGGTTATTCTGATGGATTCATTCCCCGGCGTGTTCGCACGGGGGACCGATGTTATTTTTTCTGCGCATGTGCAGGCTCTCTTGGCGATCGGACTCGGCGACTAACATAGTCGCCGGCCCGTCTGCACAGAGAAGTGCGGGTTGGGGGCGTGGGGCGGCTGGGCCGGGTCGTGCCCATGGGAACTCCCAGTGTTTTAAGGGCGTCCCCATGAAAATGCTGGGCATTCCCATGGCATTGCGGGCGGGACGAGGAGTCATGTGATGTCAGCCGCCTGCCCTGTCCGCAAATACTGTGTAAGATATACTGGTAGTCTCCACTGTAGTATAAACTCTGGTACTCTTTACTTAGAAGGGCGCCCATCGCGGGCATCGCATGTACATCGCATGCCATTATAATGGCATGCGATGCGACCGATGCGATGCCCGCGATTTTACATAGAAATCCATGTTAAAATGTAAATCGCGTCGGTCAAATCGCATGCGATGCGACCGACGCGATTACCACAATTTCCCATAGGGAACAATGTTAAATGTCCCAATTGACCCGATTTGACATAGGGAACAATGTTAAATGGCCCACAGAGGCCAAATAGGCACCCTGAAGTGTGAAATGGCCCCCCCAATTGGTAACGCCACCCCACGATCAACGTCAACCCGAAGCTTGGCGAGTGCAGCAAACCCGCGAGGGGCGGCGGTACGCGTCCTACGACCTTTTCGTGGCGAGCGCAAAGGCTTCACAGGTGTCCGCGTCCCCTCGCGGGGCTCGCTGCGCTCACCCCACTTTCTATTCTCAACTCCACGCCGACATGGATAGTGGGGGCATGAAAAGGTCGTAGGACGCATACCGCCGCCCCTCGCGGGCTCGCTGCGCTCGCCACGCTTCGGGTTGACGTTGATCGTGGGGTGGCGTTAACAATTGGGGGGGCCATTTCACACTTCAGGGTGCCTATTTGGCCTCTGTGGGCCATTAAACATTGTTCCCTATGTCAAATCGGGTCAATTGGGACATTTAACATTGTTCCCTATGGGAAATCGCGGTAATCGTGTCGGTCGCATCGCATGCGATTTTTTGGTCGCATGCGATGCGACCGACGCGATTTTTTACCTTGCGATGCCCAAGATCAAAATCGTGGGCGCCCTTCTAGGTAAAGAGTACCTAAACTCTTTGCTGGGAAAGTCTCTCATTGAGTGGGTATGGGTCATTGGGTGGTAGACATGTATTGAGTCGACCACTGAAGGTGGACATGGGACTAGGTCAACACCTGAAAAGTCGACACCTGAAGAAGTCGACATGGGTGTAGGTCGACACAAGCATTAGGTCAACACAAGCATCAGGTCGATAGTCAAAAGGTTGACATGGCTTTTTCACTTTTTTTTTGTCCCAAATGTCGACACAGTAGATATGGACACCCTGTCGGTGCACCGCGTCCCCTCGTATGGCACGGTACCTCCCTACACTCAGCAGACTATTCTATTCTCCCTCCACACTCTAGTGGATGGTAGGGCATAAAATACTAACTGTCAGCACATGTCGGCAAAACGAAATGGTGATAAACCCATGTAGACCTTCCCCATGTCGACCTAAGCACATATTGACCTTTTTAGGTGTCGACCTAGGCGCATGTTGACCTTCAGTGGTTGACCCAATGGATGTTGACCTTCGGTGTTTTGACCTAACGACCGTATACCCATATAATATACTCAAATTGCTATTTTACATCACCTGTTACAGTACCCTTGCAAACAGCAGTGATGAAAGTGAGGGATCATATATAGGCCCCAAGTCACCATTTATACATTATTTTTTTTTTTACATTTTTGCAGTTAGTTCTGTATATTATTTAGTATTTTTTCTTATTTTTCAACAAGCAGACAGATGAGACATATGTTCATGGCACGTCAGAAAAAGCAGATCACTTGCAATAATGATTTATCAAAGCAGGTACAGCGGAGACCTGGACAGCCTCTCCACTGCCCTCACATGGCATTCTCTGAGCTGAAGCAGTTTCCACGGTAACCCTAGTGCCGAATTCCACTATGCATCAGAGGCACACGCTGAATGCTGTGTTTAGGTCAGCATTAATATGAGTGTTTAAAATGAAAATGCGAACATATTATTATGAGCGAATCTCAAAAGAATCAGTTGTTGACTTTATGTCATCATTAAAATGTAATAATCTTCAGCAAACAGGTCAAACTGTACCAGTTTCCTGTTATAATCTGCAACAAACAGGTTAAACTGCACCTGTTGTACAGTATCTGCGCACACACCTGCCTTCTTCTGTGAGTCATACCCAGTTTTACGTCAACTACCCTGCTAATTTTTCTGAGAACCAAAGAAATTATAATGTACATAACAGCAACTCTATTTTTAAACTGTACTATAGAAATTACAGTTAGATTGGACCCCACACAACTCACTGAGTTGAGTGCATGGCTATGCAGCACTTAGCTCCTCATAGGTGAGATGAGTTAATACTGCTACATTAACTGCCACACTGCTAATATCTCCACTGCTGGATGTGTACTGTAATGCTGTGCATACAGGGCCGGTGGAAGGCTTCACAGCACCCTAGGCAAAACTTCAACTTACTGCACCCCCCCCCCCCCCATACTGCCACCAATACCCACTATCCAACCCCTTATGGCATACTTGACAAACATTCTGGAATGGCTGGGAGGCTCCGAAAAAATTGTGTCCCGGCCCCACTGAGGGAAGGTAAGCAAGTCCCCTGCTTTCCCTGGAGGCCCACCTTTGCCACCCACAACAGAGTACAAGGAGAAGAGGGCAGCAAATTAGGGAAGTATGTCTCAAGGGAAAGTATGGGGGTGAGGTCTTAGAAGTTCTGCACCCACCACCTGCATTAAGTACAACAAGGCTCCTCATAGACAGACATCCTTAATTTTTGATTGGCAGACTTAGTGGCACCCCCCCCCCCCCCAGAGCCTGGCGCCCTAGGCAGCTGCCTAAAGCTGCCTAATGGAAGAGCCGGCCCTGTGTGCATACACCCTGTGCTAACGCCTTCCACGAGTATCACACTCGCCTAGGAGTTGCACTTTGAGGGGAGCGAAGGGGGCAAGCATGGGGGCTGGAGCAGGGGGACGGACAGCGTTTGATGGGCATCCCTATATAACTGATGGACGTTGCCCTGCCCACGACAACTGGAAAATCTCCCCCGTAGCGCCACCTGTGACAATCAGCTCAAATAACAGAAAGATGGAACCTTTCACCAAAGTTCAGAAAGATATAACAAACCACAATGAGTCACGCAGAGCGATATCACAAAGAAAATCACAGATATATATCTTACATAAATACTCTTGTGAATTAATGGAGTTCCAGATTTCATACAATGAATCTAAAAAGGAAACTCAGAAAAAGAGAACCATAGTGCAGCTGGTAATAAACACTTTAAGCTGTTTAATAATGAAGCCGCTCACATAGATGTGGAATAATGAACGTGTTATGGACACTGTGGTCCTGCATGGATCACTCTTCCAAAGAAAAAAGGTTGTTGGTCACAAAAAGTGACCCAAAGGGCGCCTGAGTAGAGCTGTTTTGCTGGAGCTGCGGTCTCTGGAATTGAACCCAGGGGGGCTAAACGAAGCCGTGGAACTGAATACTGTAATATAGGAAGTACAAACAAGTTATGAAGAACTAATGTGTGGATTGACCCTTCCTCATGTAGCTGTACCCCTCCCCCATACAAATGTTCCCTTCTAGCACCTCAGTGGAGAATAGTGTGTATGTATAGTGCCCCAATTTATATTAAAAATACTATGTCATTAATTATAGATCTCCTGTTGTGCATCAAACCTCTGTTTTTTCCCCCCTCTCCCTATCAACCCCCCCCCTTTCCTCCCCCCCCTTCCCCCTTCTTCCCCCCCCCCTCCCCCCCTCTTACCGTTCTGACATACTTTCAGAACAAAGAAATTTTGATGAAATTTCATTCCTCACCCAAAGAAAAATGTCTATATATATAGAAAAAGACAAAGTACACAGTTTCAGAACATATTATCATAGCCGTCACTATACAAAACCTGAACAATGATGTGGGTAAAGTAATATGCTTATAAACTACTCAAAATAAAAATCGTGTACCTCTCTACTAGATAATAATAAAAATTGAAATCTATCTATATACATTGGGGATCTCACAATATCACTTAACCCCTTCCTGACACAGCATGTTTTTGCCTTCCTGACAGAGCCCTTTTTTTCAAATCTGACATGTATCACTTAAGTGGGGATAACTTTTTTTTGCTTTTACTTATCCCAGTGATTTTGAGATTGTTTTTTCGTGACACATTGTACTTCAAGTTAGTGGTAAATTTTCGTCGATACAGTCTGTGTTTTTTTGTGAAAAATACCAAAATGTCGGAAAAAAATGGAAAATTTAGCAATTTGCAAAATGTTAAATTTTCTGCTTGTGAGACAAATAATCATACCACTCAAAATAGTTAATAACTAACATAGACCATATGTCTACTTTATGTTTCCATCATTATTTCAACTTCCTTTTAATTTTTTTGGACACTAGGAGGCTTACAATATGAATAGCAAATTTTCAAATTTTCAAGAAAATTTCAAATACTGATTTTTTTAGGGACCAGTTCAGTTCTGATGTGACTTTGAGGGACTTGTATGTGAGACACCCCCATAAATGATGCCATTTCAAAAACTGCACCACTCACAGTATTCAAAACAGCATTTTGGAAGTTTGTTAACCCTTTAGGTGTTTCACAGGAATTAAAACAAAGTGTAGGTGAAATTTCAAAATTTCATTTTTTTTGCAGATTTGCAATTTTAATACATTTTTCTAAGGAACACAGTAGATTTTACTAGAGAAATGTGACTAAAAATTGATTCCCCCAATTCTTTTGTTTTCATAAATATCCTATATGTGGCCCTAGTGTGCACGTTGACCAAACCACAGGCTTCATAATAGAAGGAGCACCTACTTGATTTTGGAGCCTCCTTTTTATGAGATTATTTTTTAGGCACCATGTAGGTTTCTAGGCACCATAAGATGCTAAAAGTTAGGAACCCCCCCACAAGTGACCCCATTTTGCAAACTACACCCCTCAGGGAATTCATCTAGGGGTATAGTGTACATTTCAAACCCCCAGGGGTTTCACCAATTGTGGTACAACTGGGCAGTGAAAATGAAAAATTACATTTTTTTACACAAAAATGCAGTTCTGGCTCCAAATTTGTATTTTCACAAGGAATGAAGGAGACAAAGCACCCCAAAATCTGTGCCCCAATTTCTCCCGAGTATGGCAATGCCTCATATGTGACCAAAAAATACCAGTTGGGTGCATGGCAGGACTCAGAAGGGAAGGAGTGATTTTTGGATTTTGCAGCTCAGATTCTGGTGGAATGTTGGTGGGTGCTATGTCGCATTAGCAAGACCCCCGAAGCACCAATACAGTGGAACCCCCCCACAAGTGACCCCATTTTGCAAACTACACCCCTCAGGGAATTCATCTAGGGGTATAGTGTACATTTCAAACCCCCAGGGGTTTCACCAATTTTGATACAACTGGGCTGTGCAAATGAAAAATTACATTTTTTACACAAAAATGCAGTTCTGGCTCAAAATTTTTCATTTTCACAAGGAATGAAGGTGACATAGCACCCCAAAATCTGTGCCCCAATTTCTCCCGAGTATGGCAATGCCTCACATGTGACCAAAAAATACCAGTTGGGTGCATGGCAGGACTCAGAAGGGAAGGAGTGATATTTGGATTTTGCAGCACAGATTCTGGTGGAATGTTGGTGGGTGCTATGTCGCATTAGCAAGACCCCCAAAGCACCAATACAGTGGAACCCCCCCACAAGTGACCCCATTTTGCAAACTACACCCCTCAGGGAATTCATCTAGGGGTATAGTGTACATTTCAAACCCCCAGGGGTTTCACCAATTTTGATACAACTGGGCAGTGAAAATGAAAAATTACATTTTTTTACACAAAAATGCAGTTCTGGCTCAAAATTTTTCATTTTCAGAAGGTATGAAGGAGAAAAAGCACCCCAAAATCTGTACCCCAATTTCTCCCGAGTATGGTAATGCCTCATATGTGACCAAAAAATACCAGTTGGGTGCATGGCAGGACTCAGAAGGGAAGGAGTGATTTTTGGTGGTGGAATGTTGGTGGGTGCTATGTCGCATTAGCAAGACCCCCAAAGCACCAATACAGTGGAACCCCCCCACAAGTGACCCCATTTTGCAAACTACACCCCTCAGGGAATTCATCTAGGGGTATAGTGTACATTTCAAACCCCCAGGGGTTTCACCAATTTTGATACAACTGGGCAGTGAAAATGAAAAATTACATTTTTTTACACAAAAATGCAGTTCTGGCTCCAAATTTGTCATTTTAACAAGGAATGAAGGAGAAAAAGCACCCCAAAATCTGTGCCCCAATTTCTCCCGAGTACGGCAATGCCTCACATGTGACCAAAAAATACCAGTTGGGTGCATGGCAGGACTCAGAAGGGAAGGAGTGATTTTTGGATTTTGCTGCTCAGATTCTGGTGGAATGTTGGTGGGTGCTATGTCGCATTAGCAAGACCCCCGAAGCACCAATACAGTGGAAGCCCCCCACAAGTGACCCCATTTTGCAAACTACACCCCTCTGGGAATTCATCTAGGGGTATAATGTACATTTCAAACCCCCAGGGGTTTCACCAATTTTGATACAACTGGGCTGTGCAACTGAAAAATTACATTTTTTACACAAAAATGCAGTTCTGGCTCAAAATTTTTCATTTTCACAAGGAATGAAGGAGACAAAGCACCCCAAAATCTGTGCCCCAATTTCTCCTGAGTATGGCAATGCCTCACATGTGACCAAAAAATACCAGTTGGGTGCATGGCAGGACTCAGAAGGGAAGGAGTGATTTTTGGATTTTGCAGCTCAGATTCTGGTGGAATGTTGGTGGGTGCTATGTCGCATTAGCAAGACCCCCAAAGCACCAATACAGTGGAACCCCCCCACAAGTGACCCCATTTTGCAAACTACACCCCTCAGGGAATTCATCTAGGGGTATAGTGTACATTTCAAACCCCCAGGGGTTTCACCAATTTTGATACAACTGGGCAGTGAAAATGAAAAATTAAATTTTTTTACACAAAAATGCAGTTCTGGCTCAAAATTTTTCATTTTCATAAGGTATGAAGGAGAAAAAGCACCCCAAAATCTGTGCCCCAATTTCTCCCGAGTATGGCAATGCCTCATATGTGACCAAAAAATACCAGTTGGGTGCATGGCAGGACTCAGAAGGGAAGGAGTGATTTTTGGTGGTGGAATGTTGGTGGGTGCTATGTCGCATTAGCAAGACCCCCAAAGCACCAATACAGTGGAACCCCCCCACAAGTGACCCCATTTTGCAAACTACACCCCTCAGGGAATTCATCTAGGGGTATAGTGTACATTTCAAACCCCCAGGGGTTTCACCAATTTTGATACAACTGGGCAGTGAAAATGAAAAATTAAATTTTTTACACAAAAATGCAGTTCTGGCTCAAAATTTTTCATTTTCAGAAGGTATGAAGGAGAAAAAGCACCCCAAAATCTGTGCCCCAATTTCTCCCGAGTACGGCAATGCTTCATGTGTGACCAAAAAATGGCAGGACTCAGAAGGGAAGGAGTGATATTTGGATTTTGCAGCTCAGATTCTGGTGGAATTTTGGTGGGTGCTATGTTGCATTAGCAAGACCCCCGAAGCACCAATACAGTGGAAGCCCCCCACAAGTGACCCCATTTTGCAAACTACACCCCTCTGGGAATTTATCTAGTGGTATAATGTACATTTCAAACCCCCAGGGGTTTCACCAATTTTGATACAACTGGGCAGTGAAAATGAAAAATTACATTTTTTTACACAAAAATGCAGTTCTGGCTCAAAATTTTTCATTTTCATAAGGTATGAAGGAGAAAAAGCACCCCAAAATCTGTGCCCCAATTTCTCCCGAGTACGGCAATGCCTCACATGTGACCAAAAAATACCAGTTGGGTGCATGGCAGGACTCAGAAGGGAAGGAGTGATTTTTGGATTTTGCTGCTCAGATTCTGGTGGAATGTTGGTGGGTGCTATGTCGCATTAGCAAGACCCCCGAAGCACCAATACAGTGGAAGCCCCCCACAAGTGACCCCATTTTGCAAACTACACCCCTCTGGGAATTCATCTAGGGGTATAATGTACATTTCAAACCCCCAGGGGTTTCACCAATTTTGATACAACTGGGCTGTGCAACTGAAAAATTACATTTTTTACACAAAAATGCAGTTCTGGCTCAAAATTTTTCATTTTCACAAGGAATGAAGGAGACAAAGCACCCCAAAATCTGTGCCCCAATTTCTCCCGAGTATGGCAATGCCTCACATGTGACCAAAAAATACCAGTTGGGTGCATGGCAGGACTCAGAAGGGAAGGAGTGATTTTTGGATTTTGCAGCTCAGATTCTGGTGGAATGTTGGTGGGTGCTATGTCGCATTAGCAAGACCCCCAAAGCACCAATACAGTGGAACCCCCCCACAAGTGACCCCATTTTGCAAACTACACCCCTCAGGGAATTCATCTAGGGGTATAGTGTACATTTCAAACCCCCAGGGGTTTCACCAATTTTGATACAACTGGGCAGTGAAAATGAAAAATTAAATTTTTTTACACAAAAATGCAGTTCTGGCTCAAAATTTTTCATTTTCATAAGGTATGAAGGAGAAAAAGCACCCCAAAATCTGTGCCCCAATTTCTCCCGAGTATGGCAATGCCTCATATGTGACCAAAAAATACCAGTTGGGTGCATGGCAGGACTCAGAAGGGAAGGAGTGATTTTTGGTGGTGGAATGTTGGTGGGTGCTATGTCGCATTAGCAAGACCCCCAAAGCACCAATACAGTGGAACCCCCCCACAAGTGACCCCATTTTGCAAACTACACCCCTCAGGGAATTCATCTAGGGGTATAGTGTACATTTCAAACCCCCAGGGGTTTCACCAATTTTGATACAACTGGGCAGTGAAAATGAAAAATTAAATTTTTTACACAAAAATGCAGTTCTGGCTCAAAATTTTTCATTTTCAGAAGGTATGAAGGAGAAAAAGCACCCCAAAATCTGTGCCCCAATTTCTCCCGAGTACGGCAATGCTTCATGTGTGACCAAAAAATGGCAGGACTCAGAAGGGAAGGAGTGATATTTGGATTTTGCAGCTCAGATTCTGGTGGAATTTTGGTGGGTGCTATGTTGCATTAGCAAGACCCCCGAAGCACCAATACAGTGGAAGCCCCCCACAAGTGACCCCATTTTGCAAACTACACCCCTCTGGGAATTTATCTAGTGGTATAATGTACATTTCAAACCCCCAGGGGTTTCACCAATTTTGATACAACTGGGCAGTGAAAATGAAAAATTACATTTTTTTACACAAAAATGCAGTTCTGGCTCAAAATTTTTCATTTTCATAAGGTATGAAGGAGAAAAAGCACCCCAAAATCTGTGCCCCAATTTCTCCCGAGTACGGCAATGCCTCACATGTGACCAAAAAATACCAGTTGGGTGCATGGCAGGACTCAGAAGGGAATGAGTGATTTTTGGATTTTGCGGCTCAGATTCTGGTGGAATGAATGGTGGGTGCTATGTGGCATTAGCAAGACCCCCGAAGCACGGTGAAATGATGAACCTAAAAATCCATAGATGTGTGGTATATTTTAAAACACTCCTTTATACATAGGCCGGGTTTGTCGGGGCAAGTGTCACACTGGAAAATAGTTTGCTTTCTTATTCCCTTTTTATAGCAAACTTTGCACCTTTTTTGTGTCCTGCCCTTTTTTCCAGTGGAGGGGATTTCATCAGGAAAATGCTGCCCTGGTACAATACGGGGGCCAGTACTAGAAGTACTGGGGCCCTCTGCCTGCTGGTTCCCAAATATTAGGCCCTTTATGACTTCCTCTTGAAAGTGCATAAATGTCCCCCTCTGGCCGGTAGAACGGAATAGCACGTAAGCGTTATACAGTGCCATCTGGATGATATACACGGCCAGCTTCTTGTACCAGATTTTTGTTTTCCGCAGGGCACTGTACGGCTTCAGTACCTGATCTGAAAGATCCACTCCGCCCATGTACCTATTGTAATCCAGGATACAATTAGGTTTTGAGGTGTGGGTACTGGTACCTCGTACAGGGACGGAGGTGGTACTGTCTCCGTGAATTGTTGTCAGTATAAGGACATCCCTCTTGTCCTTATATTTGACCAACAACATATTTTCGGTGCATATTCCCCTGCTTTCACCCCTTCTCATTACTTGGGCAATGTGCGTTTTTGGGAGGCCTCTTTGGTTCTTGCGCACAGTACCGCAAGCTGCTGTACCTCTTGAACCAAGGGCCTTAAACAGGGGGATGCTGGTGTAAAAGTTATCCACATAGAGGTGATAACCTTTATCCAGGAAGGGGTGCACTAAATCCCAGACAATTTTTCCACTAACACCTACGAGGGAGGGGGGGCATTCTGGCGGTTCAATTCTTGAATCCTTCCCTTCATATACCCTAAACCTGTGGGTGTACCCTGAGGTGCTTTCACACAGCTTATACATTTTTATGCCATACCTTGCCCTCTTACTGGGAAGGTACTGGCGGAATTTAACCCTTCCTTTAAAATGTATAAGGGACTCGTCTATGCAAATGAATTTATCTGGGATGTACATCTCTTCAAATTTGGCACTGAAGTGATCAATGACCGGCCTGACTTTGAATAGCCGGTCAAAGGTGGGATCATCTCTGGGTGGGCACTGTGCATTATCGTTGTAATGCAAAAATTTAAGGATTAACTCAAAACGATTCCGGGTCATGGCCATACGGTAAAGTGGGGTGCTGTACAGAACATCTGTACTCCAATATTGCCTAATTTCTGGCTTTTTTACTATGCCCATATGAAACACCAGACCCCAAAACGTCATCATCTCTACTGCATCTACAGGGGTCCACCTAGCAAATGATGACGTGGGGTTTTGAGCAATAAACTGCTGGGCATATAAATTAGTTTGGTCCACCATTAAATTTATAAAATCATCAGAGAAAAATTATTTGAAAAAGTCAATTTCTCTGAGACCTGTGGAATCAAATTGGATTCCTGGGATGGCCAAAAACTCAGGAACCTGGGGCTCAAAATTGTCTGGTGGTGGGGTCCATACGAGATCAATTATTGGGGGGGGGGTCTCAGCTGCTCTACGGGGGCGTCTTTGAGGGGGTCCCTCATCACTAGAGGAGGAAGAGGAGCTTAAGATGAATCCTTCAAATTCCCCGCTTGCCTCACTGGCTGTGTCAGAGTCAGAGGCAAGCATGGCATATGCCTCCTCCGCTGAATACATTCTTCTGGATGACTGGGATGACATTTGGGATGACATTTGGGATGACATTTGGGATGTCATTTTTATTTTTGTGTTTCTGGTAGTGAAATGTTTCAACACGTGTATAGTGTAGGGGGGGTATAAACTTTATTTCAATGTAGTATGTAGTGTGTAGTGTGTATGTAGTGCAGAAAAAAAAAAAAGGTCCTGCGCCAAAAATTGAGCACAGATGTTGGTCAGTAACGTCCGTCACTGAACAGCGCTCAAAGGCAACAGGAATTTGATCAAAAAAATGTGATAAAAAAAAACCCCACAGCACGCTCAAAAAAAAAAAAAAAAAAAAGTGATCAGTGATGCGACACTGATTACCAGTGAGGGGCAGCAGGTGCACAACCTTTGGTGCAACTGACAGTGCAACTGGCAGGTATATATATAAAAAAAAAAACCCTGCACCCCCAAAAAGTTGCTGATCAGCACAGATATACTGATCAGCACAAAAGGGGGGGTAGCAGACACAAAATATAGCACTCTCTATCACTCTCTGTCACTATCTCTCTCTATCTATCTCTCTCTATCTATCTCTCTATCTCTCACTATCTATCACTCTATGACACTGCAGCAGCAGCACTGACAGTTATATATATAAAAAAAAACCCTGCAGCCCCAAAAAGGGGGGGGTAGCAGACACAAAATATAGCACTCTCTATCACTATCTCTCTATCTCTCTATCTCTCACTATCTATCACTATCTATCACTCTATGACACTGCAGCAGCAGCACTGACAGTTATATATATAAAAAAAAAACCTGCAGCCCCAAAAAGGGGGGGTAGCAGACACAAAATATAGCACTCTCTATCACTATCTCTCTATCTCTCACTATCTATCACTATCTATCACTCTATGACACTGCAGCAGCAGCACTGACAGTTATATATATATAAAAAAAAAACCTGCAGCCCCAAAAAGGGGGGGTAGCAGACACAAAATATAGCACTCTCTATCACTATCTCTCTATCTCTCTATCTCTCACTATCTATCACTCTCTATCTCTCTATCACACTGCAGCAGCAGCAGGAAGTCACAAGAAGTCAGATCCAGGAAGCATCCAGCACGCTACAAGCAGTGATCAGGTGATCAGGTAAGGTATTTGCAAGGATCAGGTAAGTATTTGCAAGGATCAGGTCAGTATCACGGCAGATAGGCACGGTGACCGCTCTGCACGCAATTCCAGACCGGAATGGCGTCTGCAGCGCAGTCACCGTTAGTTTAAATGTCGCGCCTTGGCTGTGATTGGTCCGTGGGTCCCACGGACCAATCACAGCCTTGGGGGCAGGTGGGGTGAGGTGTCGTCGTCACCGATGACCCCCTCATGCCCCCTGACGCCCGGCGGTGATTGACACCTGTGTTACCGAGCGTCTGATTCGCTGGTAACACAGGAAAACGCTGTGAATGGCTGTTCACACTGAACAGCCAATCACAGCGATCGCCGACGGGGGGGCGGCATCGCTGCCCCCCCTGGGCATGCAGGGACATGTCTGCTGTCAGGGACAGCAGACATCGTCCCTCTGTCACTGCGTCTCTAGACGCAGTGACAGTTTAAAGTCATGACGTACATTTATGCCATGTGTCGGGAAGTACATCCCGGCCATGACGTAAATGTACGTCAAATGTCGGGAAGGGGTTAAATAATGTGCCTCATGATACATTATACACTGTATATTGCTATGATCCAGGAATGTATAAGTATTGATATTATGTACTGTACATATTTATTTAATGTTTACCCTTATTCCAGATAAATCGTTATCTGGCCTGAATGACCCTTCTTTATATCTCTGCTCTGACTCATATGAAATGTCCTCACTTAATAAGTTTCTATCTATTCAGCTTATCTGTTACAACTAGTGTGTTTACATTTTGGGCCATTGTAAAACTGCATATGCGCTCCATGAATAAGAATTACGGAATGGCACAGCGCAATCTACCACAGGAACGCTGACCCCTTAGGCACCAATATTTTGGTCACAAGAGATCTGTATTGTAAGTAACACCCGGGGAAACAGCCTTTCGCGTTGCCGCGATCCCGGAAGTACAGACGCGGCCATCTTTAATAAGGGCACAAACCGCCCATATATCCACAGTCTATATTCAATACTAGTGGAGCGCATATGCGGTTCACAAATCCGGAAATGATGGCACCGGATATCCGGAAACGGATCTCTCTAGTAAGTTATGTATTTTGCTTAATTTTTATGCTTTGTACTGCTCGTTTTTTTAATTAGGACACCCAAGGGGGTGTGGTTTTGTCTCCTATTCTGACTCATCTAATAAGAAATGTATAATAGTTTAACACACGAAGGTTCTAATCAATGTGCAACAGGTGTAAACTGATTTTCCCTCCTATTGAGGGTATATAAACCCTACCAGTGAACATCACAGGTATCACCTTGATAAAGCTTATAGCGAAACGCGTTGGTGAAGGGGAGCAGGGACACCCCTATCTACAGACACCCCTTTCATCTTCATCCTGAAACCGGACCAACCTCCAGAACTGTCTCTTCCTTGTATCAAGCGGCAATACCATCAGGCCCACCAGGTTGAGCACCACTCACCATCAGGAGCTCCCTGGTTAGGAGATCAACATCACTCCCATCAAGGAAATCAAGTGGCAACAACATCAAGCCCACCGGGTAGAGCACCCCCCAATATCGGGAGCTCCCTGGTTTGGAGACTAACAGTTCTCCCTTATCCTCATTGCAATTGGCATTCTATAAGATAATTACCTGGAGGTATTATAGGAACGGACACAGGACATTACCACCATTGGACTGTGGGTGAATATCCCTGCTCTTATTACTATACTTGTGTTACCCCCCAATCTTTTTATTGCATTTTATTGTATTTTTTTTTATATTTACATATACCCATTTTCAAAATAAATGTTTTAAGTACACCTGTTGCACACCTCTTTTAGCTAGCGCGGTCTCAAATCCCCTTTTCTTCCACATCACTCTTCCAAAGTATGCGTGATTCCTCCAAGAAACTCCTGTAACTTAAATGGCAAGCAATAGTGCAACACTGTATAGTTAAAAAAAAAAAAGGATTTAATACAGGTATACACAGGGCCGGCGCCACCAATAGGCAGCCTTAGGCATTTGCCTAGGGCGCCGGCCACTGGAGGGCGGCAGTTTGGAGCAGGCCCCCCTGGATGGAGGTCGGCCACAACTCCCCCCGCTCTCTGTGTGATTGACGGTGGGTGGCTGAATGGGGGCGTGCCGCTGGCATTTTCCGGATGTCCCCCAGAAAACGCAGGTGTTCTACAGTCGTTGGGAGGGAGGGAGGGCGCCGACACCTCCTTCTCACCACGGTCATCGCAGCGCCAAGTAAGTCCTGGCTTACTGAGGAAATCCATTCAATGGTGAATTAATTTCTCCCTGTGTGCACAGCTGCAAACAAATTTGCAGCCGCGCACAGGGGTGGGAATTAGCATATGCAGGGTGGCAGGGGGCAGCGCTTACCTGATCGCTGGGCTCCAAAGATTCGCAGCTCAGCGATTAGGTCTAACTCAGCCCAGTGTACATAACAAGATAATGTCTATATATAACAATGTTTATCTGCTGAAATAGATGTTGTAAGCCTGATACATAGTGCTTGTTGAATGTTGAGTCCCACAATAAGCTCAGAGTCTGCCTGCCTTAAATGCACCAGGCTGCTTTGTTTTCTTCCTGGATTGGGAAGCTATACTGTGAGGAATAATGTGCACTTGGGTCATACTGTTTGGCATAATGTGCATTTGGGTCATACTGTTTGGCATAATGTGCATTTGGGTCATACTGTTTGGCATAATATGCATTTGGGTCATACTGTTTGGCATAATGTGCATTTGGGTCACACTGGGCCTTATTTTGGTTCATTCTTTCTGACAAAATCCTTCTTAGATGGGCAAAACCATGTGCACTGCAGGTGGGGCAGATGTAACATGTGCAGAGAGAATTAGATTTGGGTGGGGTTTTACTTCAAAGTGAGATCTATATTGCAGTGTAAAAATAAAGCAGTCAGTATTTTCCCTGCACAGAAACAAAATTACTCACCCAAATCTAATTCTCTCTGCACATGTTACATATTCCCCCCCTGCAGTGCACATGGTTTTGTCCATCTAAGAAGGATTTTGTCAGAAAGAATGAACCAAAATAAGGCCCACTGTTTGGCATAATGTGCGTTTGGGTCATACTGTGTTGCATAATGTGCATTTGGGTCATACCGTGTGCCATAATGTGCATTTGGGTCCTACTGTGTGACATAATGTGCATTTGGGTCCTACTGTGTGGCATAATGTGCATCTGGGTTTAACTGCATGACATAATACAGTATCTATGTTGGTCCTAATGTGAGGCATAATGGGAATTTGGAACAGGTATGGGTATGTGACAAAATCTGATGTCCATTATAGACGCATGTGAGGTGGTTTGAGAGGCATTGAAGGGGTACATGTGGTGGGCTATACAAGTTTTCATATATTTTAAGATGGCTTCTAGAGTTTACAAAAATGTAACCTTAACTTTCCCTTAGTGACTATCCCCAACCTCCCGCACCTGCAGCCTTACCCTAACCTCCACCTACAGACCAATCTTAACCCTCACAACGGCTCCTATTTCTCACACTTGGCATCCTCATAATGACAATATTTCAAATGTTCATTGACGACCACATGACCGTGTTGCCATTCTGAGGATGTCTACATGGAGGATGGTTAGTTTTTACATTTTAAATGGGGACATGGATACTGTCAACCATGTGATCGGATACCTGCTGCCTGGGGATGCCTATTGCCAGGACTCATATTAAATGATGATGATGGTGCAGGTACAGCTGTCTCTCCTATCACTTTCACCATCTCAGGATGGCAATAGCAGGAGACCCCTACTGGAGAAAAAACTGTAGCCACTTACAGACTAGACAAAATATCATATTAATGATATCAAAGATAACAGTATAGTTAACAATATATTGTTCATATTGTTTAATGTATACACTCAATGAGCTGTGGCTCCCGCAATCACACCCCCTTGGCAGTATAAGGAGTCTGAGCTGGGCTCTTTCCGTAGTGTGACCCGGTGGCTGGCACATACAGTACGCTGTCTCGCTTAGAGGATGCTGTCATAGGTATCTCCAGCTCCATTTTCCTTTAGCAACCTGTTGATCCTCCTCTTGATGGTTTAAATTAAGCCATTTAAACTGTAAAAAATATTATTTAAACAGTATTTTATATATATATTTTTCCCCTGATGAAGTAATTTATGACGAAACGCATCGGGTATTTTTCCACCTTGGAAGAACTGAACTAAAAAGAAACCTGAGTCTGATGAATAAAGAAAATTAAAAAAATAAAATTGTTTTATATTTTTTTCATATTGTATTGGTCTACAGTTGAATTGTGTAAAAGGTGGTGGACACTACTGAGAGCACTCCATATCTACTCTTCATATATACATATGTATATAGATAGATAGATATACGGTATATAGATATGCGGTCGAAATGGGCCAGTATGCGGTGGTATGGCAGTACAGTGGCCGGAGGCCGGAGGAATGTCTTTACTGCGGCAGGTTTGCTGACCTTTACTGTGCGACCCTGGTTCCTAATTGTTGCTTATAATAAAGATGCCACTCTGATCAGGTGGCCAATGGTAGGGAAGCTCAAACAACTGAGCTGTGCCTGCCGTGGGAGTGGCCTTGTGGGAACTAGGCCAAGCTAATTTTTTGTATGGTATCGGCTCTTACCATAAAATTTTGTTTGGCTCATTGCCTCTGATTGATTGCCCCTTAGGGGGATATTCAATCTCCGGCGAGCACCTCTCATCGGGGAGATGCCCGCCCGGCCCTATTCAATGCTGTCTTCCCAGACAGCATTGAGCAGGGTATCTTGGCAGAACGAGCCCGACATCACTAGCTGTCGGGCTCGTTCTGCCGAGAACAGCCGGGAAGTGACAAGCTGCCGGCTGCAGCTCGCCTCTTCCCGGCCGCAGCTCACGGCCACGCCCCCTTTTCACTCCCCGGGAGGCGGGACATTGAATCCCGCCTGCGTGTTCTCGGTCGAGCTGACCGAGAACGGGACTGGCTCACGGCGGTCGAGCTTATTAACGTAAAAGTGCATAGACACTGGGTGATTGCTTTAAACAATATTGCTCATTTTGGCCCTTCTGAGCGATATCCTCTAAAATATCGCCCAGTGTGTATACAACAATCGACGAATGATACGCGCTTCCACAGGTCGCTAGAAACACTCCCCACCGTCATCTGTGCATGCAGCTGAATTTGAACTATTGTCTATGACTGTATGCTCAACGGAGGGACCTGGTCATGTGAGTGAACGATTTAGTTAATGATATATACGCTATATCATTCACCCGTGAATCGCCCAGTTTGTATGCACCTTAAAGAATTCAAATCTATTAAAATTATGTTTGTTTTTGTTTTCTTTTTAAACATTTTTATATTTTTTTTTATGGAGCTGGAAACATGAATGGACTAACTGGCAAAGCAGTAAGAAATAACTTACCACCGCTAACAAGTATCTCCAGAAAGTTGAGTATCATTTATCCTCCCTGACAATATTTTAAATTGGACAAAAAAAAGATTTTCTATCTGTGTGATGAATACAGAATTACAGGATTCCTTTTCCAATAATGATGAATTTGTTTATTCTGTATCCTGCCGCAGTTCTGTTTAATGTCTTGTCTGTTCTTGAGCGATTCAGTGAAAAATGCAATTGGATCAGGACACAGCCCTTTCCATAGAACTGGATTTAGGTACGTACTGTATAAACATTTGAAGTATTTCATGTACATTATTGATTTCTGTAAAGCTTGCCTTTGATATACCTATTAATGCCACACAGTGATTTTGCTTGCCTTGTAAAAGAGATTCTAAATTAATTTTCTTTTTTTGTTAATCTTATTTATAGTCGTTCTTCGGAGCTCTTGGAAGCACTGAGAATGTGAGGAGACCTGCAAAGATGTAGTCTTACGCAGAGCCTGTGAAATACCCGTATTGCTGGCATTGGCACAGTAAGCAGAATGCTGCAAATGGTTAAGCATTTCTTTGTAACATAATGGGAGATGGGAGACTATGTAGCTTGCACAAGAAAGCAGTCTGTATGAAAGACGTTCGTCATTCTCATGAGCCCCCTCCCTCCCCTTGCACCAATATACCTCCTCTTCCTAATGACTAACATAAATTGTGTCACTATTCCCCATGCAACTGGAAATCGCAAAGGAGGTTTTTACTTGTAGCTGAAACAAATTGACTCAATCTTCTTCATCCCTTTTTCCCCATCCTCCATGGCTGCAAGTTTTTTCACATCTCGGTTTAGATGTTCTTTCTTGTGTTTCTGTTTTTGTCTAGTGATACACACACCACACAAAGCAATGATGCTTCATTTTGATAGAGAAACAGTATACTGCAAAGTTTGTATGATGTACAGGGGCTGGGAAGTAGTCACAGTCATATGTGTTACTGGGATACTTTTTTTTTAACAGTATCTCACACTGGGGCCTATTTATTACAGTATTTTTGTGGATAATCCTCAAGACGTTTGGAAGATTGCTGTAATACTAAATATTTGGGCCAGATACCAACAGGGCACTGCCACATATATCTCTTATAACTACACAGGGGCAGCAACAAACATCTTGGGGCCTGACACACTTATGTATATGAAACTTCATCCCTCCCTTATAATTTCAGGATGGTGGACATTGCCTCACCCCCCCCGTGTCTACATCCCCAATTGTATCGCCCAACCTTATTCTCCATGTCACCTCAGCATCTTCCTTGTCTGCGTCTCTCCAGCACCATCCCTGCATAATGTCTTCAGCACCAACCCTGCTGTATCTCTATAAGAACATTTTGTGTCGCAGATTTAGTCCACTGTATGTGGTCCTGCACTGTTGTACAGTCCCTTTGGCTCTCTCTTCAAGAATATATAACATCGACATTAAACATAAACTTTGTCATCTCTATGTCCTGGGCATTCTGGGGCAATTACTTCTCTAATGACCACAAGCAACTGCTAAAAGCAGTACTTCCAAGTCACCCGGGTTTGCAGTATGTGTTCACCTCTGTTGTGAGCAGGAACCCCAACATACCTATCCATACCTCCCAACTTTTTTTTTTAAATACATTTTTATTAAACACCATTGTACAAAGACATATAGAATGTACATTTGAGTAATAAGCAAAATTCAACATATATGAACTGTAATGTCAATACATTTGCAATGCATTTGAGACCCGATCAATCTTTATAAGTAAGGAAGGAGAAATTAAGGTTGATAAATATTGTCCAGTAAGAACCAACAATGACCATAACTAGCCAACAATATTCACCGGTGGGTCACCAGACAGTTCCGGTAGTGAATACCACTGAGTATTCCTCAGCGAATTATGTATTTTTATTCTCAATGAGAGAGACAGTAAGGAAATATAAGTCTCCCAAACACTGAAGAATTTTTCTGAGCGTCTCTCCCTCTCCAGTTAGCACTCCACCCACTCCATTGTGAAAACATGGAGTAATTTATCCATACCTCCCAACTTTTATTCCACAGACAGATGCAAGAGCGCCGTGGGCGCGTACAAATTTTTAGGGGTGTGGCCTAACTGGAAGGGGCATGGCCTTTAATCGCAGCTCGGACACTCCCGCCTTTTCCCGCTGCTGTGGGGGCATGTCCAGCAGCTCCATGAGCTGGCTGCAGGAATAGACGCTGTGCGCATAAGCACAGCGTCTATTCAGGGTGACGGGGGGGACTCCCAACTGACATCAGAAGAAAGATGTACAATGTTATCAGGCATCAAATACAGAAGGAACAAGAGATTTGTATACTGTACATTCAAGATATAAGTCTGTAATCACAGAATAAAAAGAATACAAATAAAATAAAGTATGGAAAGTAAATTTGTACCTGGTGTGAGCCTAAATTGCCAATCTTATTCAATCAAAAATCCAGTTGGGAGTCCAGAGCCCTAAGGGGGCCACAGTCGAATCCCAGAACCAAGAAACCAACACAATAGGGGGGTCACTTTGTAATCTACTCACTTCATACTATTAAGTGTTTTTTAGTGTGCTCTCAATTCTTTTCTGAAAGTCTAATGGAAGTGTGGACACATACGTAACTCTCCCAAGTCTCAGAAAATGTTGGGGTACGTTTTTCTTTATCTAGAGTAGTCTCAAGCCAGTCCATCTGGAAAATATGGCTTTGTACACAGCAGCATGTATGGCTAGTAATATTTTACTACATCCCCATGCCAATCAGCTATGTTTAAAAAATGACAGTTAGGAGTTGATTGGCTGGTGCGTTATCACCTTCCACTTTATCGCTTCACAAGGCTTAATACATCTGACCCAGTATACCTGTGTCAGAAAATGGTGCTTAGCACACACTCCTGGCCACATCATCCCCACTCCCTGTATATCATCCCCACTCCCTGTATATCATCCCCACTATGTGCTCTCTGTATGCCGCATACCGTTATCAGAGTAGTTTGCCATTAGCCAGAATAAGTATTACTTCCAGTTTTTCTACCAGTTCTCTGTATGCTATTCTGAAGCATGGCTGTTATCCCAAACTTATTGCCTCTGAACCTGTGGGTCTTATTACATTATATTTACCTTCCTATAGTTCCTGATTCCTTTTCCCCATACTTGCCAGTTAGTCACATTCTGCATTGAAGTGGTTCCTGGTGAAGACTGGAGGTCTGTCAGCTCTAACCCTAACCTAAACATGTGCAACTTGTGTCATCTTTAGGGGTTTAGAGTTTCAGAGGGAATGAGAGAAAGACAGAAAGGAGCAAGAGAAAGTGTCATGGAGAAAGAGATGAGAGAGTGAAGGAAAGGGCATCAGGAAGAGAGAAGGGGGAGGAGCAAGAGAGAGGGAGGGGAGCGAGAAGAAGGGAGTGTCAGGGAGGGAGTGAGATAGCGAGAGAGACAGTGTCAGGGACAGAAAGTGTCAGAAAGACAGAGAGTGGGCCAGATTCTCTAAGCATCAAAAGTGATAAAATAGAGAGTGATAAACAGCCAGCCAATCAGCTCCTGTCTGACATTTTTCAAACACAGTCTGTGACATGGCAGGTAGGAGCTGATTAGCTGGCTGTTTATCACTCTCCATTTTATCACTTTTGAAGCTTAGAGAATATGGCCCACTAGTGTCTGGAAGAGACAGAGAGACAGTATCATGGAGAGAAAGACAAGGTCTCAAATCACTACAATACAAAGATAGGTTAACCAGGCTGAATATGTTATCACTGGAGAAACGGAGGTTGAGAGGTGATATGATTAGTATGTTCAAATACAGGATTGGGAATCATATGGAACTGGGAGATGATTGGTCAGTAACAGGCCTATACTTAGGACACGCGGGCATGTACTGAGGCTCGAGAAAAATAAATTCTGTACTGAATTAAGAAGAGGATTCTTCACCATTAGAGCAGTAAAATTCTGGAACTCATTTCCGGTGGGGGTGATTACAGCGACTACTTTTAATGAATTTACATCAAAACTGGATGCATTTTTGCCAGCTAGGGGAATCCTTTAGATATGACTTACTCAAGTCAGTAGTTACAAGTTAGATAGGTTGAACTCGATGGACTAACGTATTTTTTCAGCCTTAATTACTATGTTACATATAGAGTGTCAGGGAGATTTGGGGGGGGGGGGCGGCGGATGAGCACTACGTGACTACACCAGAAGTCTCTGATGCATCTGTGCCCCTTCCTCTATTTAGCTGACAATGCATTACTGACCATTAGTAGGCTCTGGCGCTGTGCATAAGTCTACTGCATATGTGGAAATGGGGACATTTTACAAGCAGTTTTCTACTGCTGCTGCCCACATGGGACTCTGGAGAGGCATGTATTGAAGAAATGGGACTACACACCCAGCACCAATTACAGATATGCCACTGGTCCCTTACCAACTGCCCTGACTCAAAAGTAGTCATGTAGCGGCTTTCACACAAACCACATTACACACTAATTTCAGACAAGACACAATACAGAATTGATGGCAGCTATGACATAGCACTATGTTAAGCTGTGTACACACGGGGAAGATATATTGCTCAGTGTCTCCTTTTCATCAGCGACCAGAGACAGTCGCTGATAAAAAGGGAACCTCTGCCGGGGGTAACCGCAGAGGGAATCAGCTGGTCGCAGGAGCAAGCTCCTGTGACCAGCGATCATAAGAAGGCTAAAAACGGGAGCGCGCACCCGGCAATTTATCGCCAGTGCACACATTAATCGCTGGCAATATGGTCGCTCAGCGACCATATTGCCAGCGATAAGTGCCCGTGTGTACGCACCTTTACTATAAATAAACATATATTTTCCATCGATATCACTATACACTTTAGAAATATGTTTCTGTTTATAACAGGGAATAATGCGAGCACAAGCATACAAAACACAATTTACACCGTAATGTTTGTTCTCATCTTGAAAATGCCACTGCATCCTTAGCATACATTAATGTATGTCTGGGTTTTCTTCCCTATTTCCATTCTATATTGCATTTCTCTTTATCGTCTCGCAGTCTCTCTCCTGCTGTTACAGATTTGACTTCAAAACAATGCGTACGAGGCTCCACTTTAGTGATTTCATCTCTATCATGCTGCGTTAAACCCAATTCTGTGCGTATAGTTTTAGCTGGGTGATATATCTGTCAGTATGTTCTGCTGCTAATTATTTTTTAGTTTATTTCATCAACTAAATTGCCAATTTAGTTATACTTTGCATCTGTGATAAATCAGAATTGTATTTATTTCCAATCTGTGATTGAGATGAGCTGAAGGCCTAACGGTTTCTTCTGTCTGGGCAAGAATAATTCCAGTATAGTTGTGCACAGATTGGCTGTAACAGCCAACATAAATCCCACATGTATTCCAATAAAGGAATATTATTTTAACAACAATTGTTTTTCTTGTCATATACGGAAAGAGATATTACCAATGTACAATCCAGGGAATTAAGACACTTTTACCAACACCACCACCAACACCACAATATACACTACTATGTGCAAGCAAAATGATGTTCTCCTGCAGTCGACATGTGTTCTTGAAGTATAAAATGGATAGCGGGGCTAATGGAATGGCTTACTGGAAAGAGTTAACCAAGTTTAAAAAGGGGATCATTGTAGGCTGCTTGAAAGGAGGTATGAGTATGAGAAGCATTGGATGTGTTAGCAACGTCCCCAACCCAAACTGCCATGTTATGGAATTCTATCCCTATGTATCCCTCCTATTATCCCTATAGATTGTAAGCTTGCGAGCAGGGCCCTCCTCCAGGGCCTAATCACTGTTGTTTTCAATTGTAAATTGCAACGGAATATGCTGCCGCTATATATGTCACTGGAAATGAATGAAAATAAATAAATTGTGAACGCCTCTGCCTGATTGACAGACAGAGGCGTTTGTATGGCGAGGTCGAAGGTCGATTTCTAATGCTTGTGTCGATCTAATGACCCTGTTGACCTAACCCCATGTCGTCCTTGGATAGTGTAGTGGCGGATATGTAAGGTGGTTCATTAGTGTAGAGGCGGGTATAGAGGGGCCAAAAGTGTAGTTGTGTGTGTATAGTGGGGTCAGCAGAGTAGAGGCGGCTATAGATGGGTCAGTAAAGTAGAAGCAGGTATAGAGGGGTCAGTATTGTAGTTGTGTGCATGGTCGCAGCTGACTGCATGACACACCGACATTTTTGCAGTTACTTCCTGTTAAAACGTCCACATGGTCACTTCATTACAATCCCTTTTCTATGAAAATCTCATTACGAGCAAGATCACAGTGGCACCTTGGCGCATGTGCAGGGTCAGTAGTGTAGGGGAATATATAGGGGTTAGTAGTATAGAGGCAGTTATAGATGGGTCAGTAATGTAGTGATGATTATAGAGGGGTCAGTAATGTAGGGATGATTATAGAGGGGTCAGTAATGTAGTTGCGGCTATAACGGGATCAGTAGTGTAGAGTAGAACTAACAACGCTGCTAGGGGGCACCAACCAAAATCTTGCCTAGGGCATCAAATTGGCTAGGGCTGGCTCTGCAAATGGTGCAAACCAGCAAGCAGAGAAAGATCAGGGGTCGTTCCATGCATAGCATTGCACATGAGTTCCAAATGGTCACTAATGTGTCTGTTTTATTATTATAGGTTCAGTATCCCTTATCCAAAATACTCATGGACCCGAGCATTTTGGATTATTACGGATTTCGGAATATTTTTATAGTCTAAATTGTATATATAGTCTAAATTGTAATATAGTCTAAATTGTACAAGTGTGTACACACCTTTATACCCCTTTCACACCGCACTTGTTAAACTGTATATTGCCATTTTTTTCCCATTTTAAAACGTTTAAGGCTGCAGTGGGAAAGCGCCGAGTTGATTTACCACTTAAGGATAACCGGTATTTCAAAACGTTTAGAAAGCAGTGTCCTACACATTTCAGAGCCATTTTCTATGCAGTGAGAATGGCTCTGTTCTACCCGGGTTAAAAAAAAACGGCATGGGGTCCCCCCCTCACTGCCGTAGCCAGCACCAGGCTGAAGAGCCGGGGCTGGTATTTAAAAAAATCAGGAAACCCGACAAATAGGGCTCCACTGATTTTTTTAAAACCAGCCCCAGATCCGGGGCTGGTTCCCAAAATACGGGGGACAAAATGACTAGGGGTCCCCTGTATTTTAAGAACCAGCACCAGGGCCAACCAGCCAGCAGGGTAATGCCACAGCCGGAGGGAGACTTTTTATACAAGTGTCCCCCCCCCCCCCCCCGGCCAAAGCATTCAGCCCTGTGACCGGACAGCCTGGCCAGGGGTCCTGGGGGAGTGGGGACCCCCCCAATAAAGGGGCCCCGCCCCTCCAAGCCTCCCCCGCATGCTGGGACTTGGAGAACCACAAATCTTAGCATACGGGGCATTAAAGGGCCCGCTGGCACTTGTAGTTCCACAGTAAAAGAAATAGTTAAATAAACACACTGATACCCATTAAAAATAAAACTTTAATACATCCAAAGCCCACACATACTGATACTTACCTATCTTGAGCCCGTAGGTAGGTTCCCTGGTTTCGGGGTCCTGGGTCCGGGTCTCCAGGGCTCCAGGATCCAAAGAAATCCATAGGGGTACCTGTGGAAGAAAATCCTACTCACTAAGGTCCTCCGGCGAAGATCTGTCCTCTTCATCCGACGTAGTCCAGGTCTTCTTAAAAAAAAAATGCGTCTATTGCCGCCGGTACCCGTCTGACGAACTAACCGGAGAGACGCTGATGTTCCATCTTCAGCGTCTCTCCTCTGAATGATTCTATTGGCTGCCTAGCGGCCAATCAGGAGCCAAGATTGGCGGCCAATAGAATCACTTTTAAAGTCTCGGTGCGGTCCTGCATTTTGTGATGTGAAAGGGATTTTCCACCGAGCAGCAACAGATACACGAACAAAGCAAGGTGTAAATGCAAGTTATTATTAAATATTAATAATAATGCACGGTCAGACTCTAACGGTGCCCATACACGGTGCAATTATTTTATGCGTTTGGGTCTAGAACGCATTTCATTGCGTGAAAATCGCATGTGATTTGCCTGCGATGCGATTGAGACCTAGTTAAAAAAGTATGCGCAGCACATAAGTTTTGATCTGTGCGATGGGATGTGTGTGGGAGCGCGCATCGCACCCGCAAATCGCACTGTGTATGGGCACCTTGAAAGTATTTTTCACGAAATATAGCCTGAGCAGTTTGAAAGAGGATTCTCAGAGACGGAACTATCCAGCAAGCTCTGTCCCGGATGCATCCCTACTATGTATGCAATTATCGCATCGCAGATTTAGGAGAATTTATCATATAACAGCCCATCCGCGATACAGGCTGTCATAACTAGGCGATAACCACATTGCTTATACAGTGCTCAAAAAATGAAGCAGAAAGATAAATAAAAAAAGGGAAGATTCAAATGTAGTTGTAAATGTAATGCACAGAGGCCACATGTATTGTCTGCATTCCTCCAACAGTGACCTCATAACTGGCAATGGGCAGGAATTGGTTATTTAAATCCTTTTAAAAATGAGGCATGCTTTTTAACAATCACGGTGGCATCCTGTAGGACGAAGCTAGGCAATTAGCATTTTTCTAGAGTGTTTCTTTAAGCAGTTATTAATTATTTATAATTCTGCAGAACTTCCTGTATGTGACAACCGCAGCCGTCACTGTAACTTGAAGCATATTGTAGTATGAGTATAGAAATTTGGAAAAGGCTACTGAGCTCTCTCTGCATTGTAACATCCCCCATTCCGTTTCCCCAATCTGCTATCATATGATTGAAACCAATTGGAGGGACAGTCAATCAGGAAGAGCAGGGATGTACAGGGTAGGTGGTACAAGTGTGTATGGATCCAACTGAACTACACCAGTGTTAAAATGAGCTAGAACTATTGTGCACATGGTTTTGTCCATTAGAGAAGAAAGCAGCTTTGACATCAGGTCTGAATAATCCCCATAGTTGAGACTGGCAACTGGCAACAGTTGGGATTGGTGGGGGGTTAGTTTAGATGTGATGTTTTGATTGTTTAGGTCAGGACCTAGGGTCTAATTCAGCTCGGCCCCCAATCCGACTGTTTCTGGTTTATGCAAGGACTGCACAAACTGGAAAAAGAATTGGAGTATTCAATGTTTTTTGAGAATCTGGCTCACCGCTCACTGTTCTGTGTCCCTGTGATCTAGCTGAAGCGCTCAGCACTTTTTCTCATCTCCTCATTTCTGACTTCCTCAGTATTCAACGTGTGGCCAGCTCGCCGGCCCCTTTTGCGAACTTAGTATAATTATGCGAGTTCAAATGGGAGTGCTGTAACTGGAGAGATCTGTTTTCTCCTGCTCTCCACGTGAGCTGGTGAGACTGGGATATTCCTGAGCAGGGTGTTCATCTCAGCAGCCTGTTCATCGCATTTGTGGACTTGTATTTTTTTTACAAAGGTTTAGAAAGGTTAATGTTTTGTTTAGTATTTATTTTACAACAAATGGCTGTGTGACTATTTTAATTGGGTTTGTGCAGACGGGTGTATTTTGTTCTGTTTGGCCTTTATCCTTGTGTTGTGCTTTTGGCATTGTTTCTTTGCCCTGTGTTTTTATTTAATTTATTTTATAATTGTTAGCGTGTTTAAAAGGCTGTTTGGGGGTTAGGTAAGGAAGAAGAGAGGAAGCATGGGAAATTACTAGGAGCATTCCAAAATGATTTCTTATGCTGGGTACACACCAAAACGATTTGGATTGGATGCAAATCGTATGCAAATCGGATCGTACGATTTGCATACGATTTACATATGATTTGCATACGATCTGATCCCCTCTGTATTCAGATGAATGAATCTTTTACAGATCCTACCTGCAGCAGGTAGGATCGGATTTGGATCCAATTCAGATCCAACCAAACGATTTTGACCAAATCTGCATCCAATCTACATCCAATCAGTCTGAATTGGATCCAGATTGATGGGATTGTGCCAAAATCGTTTTGGTGTGTACCCTGCATTATTGGTTACCATTAAAATAACCTATTAAATTCCAAATCAATTAATAGAGTAGTACAGCATTATGGCACTTGCAATAAATACATTACAGTACATATTTTTAATTTTTTTAAACAAACAAACAAAAAAAATTTTTGCAAGCCATTCTAAGCAATTTGCAAGCTTGTATGGGGTGGGATTTCACTCTGTCGGGGTGGCATAAACCTGATCGCAGAGCTCCAAAAATTAGCAGCCCAGCAATTAAGATGCCCACGCACATCTCGCATGGCATTTGTACTGTTTAGATCAAATCACATTGCATCTAGTTCAAATCGTACTGTGTTTAATTTGCCTTGCGATGCGCATTCCCATGTAGTCCATATCGGAAGGCAAAATAGTATGTGCAGGCAGGTATTTTTGTAGTACATCGCATCCTGTCTAGTACAAATTGCACCCTGTGTTGGGAATCGCATGCGATATGTACTTTACATATTTAAATGACATATTGTAGTCTAGTCCAAATCTTATGTAGTTCAAATAGCACAGTGTATAAAATCCAAATGGCAAAGCACTGAAGTCCAATTTACATAGCACACAAAGTATAGCTCAAATCACACCTAGCGCACCTCTCACCGTGTGTGGGCACCATTAGTTACTGTCTCTTTTGGGCACCATTAGTTACTGTCTCTTTTGATCCTGATCTGGCTCCAGAGGCTTATCAAAGTGAAACCTGTGTGATTCATAACTCACATCAAGAAAGAAAATTCTGTACACCCTACAGAAAACACTGGCACTTTATGTATTATTAATATTATGCAAATAGGATTATTATAAATGATGGGCACATGCATATAAATAAGAAAAACAAATAAAGGGGAAATACAGGTGAGATCATTTTCTAATACTATTATTATTAATAATAAAGGGAGTAACATATTTTATCATTGGGGCATCAGCACATATTATTAAGAGGGAACAAATAGCATTAATTCAAGAAGCCACTTTCTTTTATTTTACCAGTACCAGGAGACACTGAAGTGAAGCTGAAGTGTGAAGGGATTGACAAACACTAATTTGGGCTCCATGTGACGAAAGATACAATTTGACACAACAAAAAAATCATGAAAAACTCACTTCAACTGTTTCATGTGTTGATCTTTTCAAACTTTTGCTTGTGTCGACCTTTTTTGTCTAGACACTGTCAACCCTTTATACCAGGGGTCTTCAACCTTTAAGACAGTGTGGGCCACATAAAAAAATTCAACAAAGCCCGAGGGCCACTAAGCTATACTGTTGTATTTAGCACAACCCCCATAGATATCACAACTCCCCCATATTGTCAGCACAGCACTTCATAAATAGAAAGCACAGTCCCTATAGCATACCTCCCAACTGTCCCGCTTTCCATGGGAACGTCCCGTTTTTTGGGGACATTCCCGCATCCCGCCTGGGGCCGGCAGTGTCATGCGGCTGGAGGGGGAGTTGGGAGCCCCACCCGTTGACCAGCAGTGAATAGACGCTGTGTGCATGCACACAGCATCTATTCCCGCAGGCAGAGGGGCTGGGGCATGGCCAGAAGCACACAGAGCCGCGGGCCATGCCCCCACAGCATTGAAACGGGGTGAGGCCTTGCGGGATTGATGCAATTTGTAGACCACACCCCCTTACCATGCCCCAAAATGACAGGCACGTGCAGAGGTCTCACCACCGTAGATTCTAAAGTTGGGAGGTATGCCCATAGACATCGCAGCTCCCATAAATCACAACCCTTCATAGATAGACAGCACAGCCCCCCATAGACATCACTCCATAGAATTTTTTTTTTTTTACTTAAAATAAATATATATATATATATCCTGTGCACGGCAGGCAGGGGGCAACTGAGACCAGCTCAGTGGGCCACTCATGTCCTGTGGGCCATGGGTTGAAGACCCCTGCTTTATACCATCACCAGCCCAAACTAGGGATCTCAAACCTGCCACACAAGTGTGTGTATATGTGTAAATAGGGGTTGGGAGGTCAGCGCTATGCACTACGTGTATGGTTGCTGCTGAGTATGTAGGTATACTACAGGATGCCTTGTGAAGTTCTAATGTAAAGAAAGAGGGGGGGGGTTGCCGGACGGGGTCCCGACAGGCATTCACCCGACGTCGGGATCCTGACTGTCAAAACACGGACTGCAGGGTTCCCGACGGCCGCCTGCTATTTTCTCTCGTGGGGGTCCACGACCCCCATAGAGGGAGAATAGGATAGGTGGCTCGCGTAGTGAGCCACCGTGCCCGCAGCGAGCCCGCAAGGGGCTTAGTTGCGCTCACCATGCTGTCTGGGTCCGGCCAGTTGGGATAATGACTGTTAGGATCCCGACTGTCGGACCCATATACCACACTGGAGGGGGGTATACTCTGCACAAAACCATACATTTTCAAAGCAAACAAACAGAAATCTTTAAGGTATTTAAAATGACAGTTGATTTTTATTTTTTAAAGTGTATACCTGTAACTGGTAGCTATACTATTTTGCAGCCGGAGAGATTTTGAAAAGGAGACACTTTATTTTAAGGAGGATGCGGAAAAAAATTAGAAATGTACATATAAAAAAGGAATTAACTTGCTATTAAAAAAAAATAAATAAATACATTACTGCTTTAAGTTAAAATAAGTGATGCAGTAAGTAGGGCAGACTCCTGTAGAAAGGCAGCAGATTACGGTACGTGATGAAGTACAGATGTATGGACAGGTTGTTCCGTGATGCTCACACACAGATTTTGGGCTATTCTGGGATCTGTTTTCTCTCAGTATAATTGCCTTTTGTATCTCTTTTCTTTTCACACCGTTACTTGGCAGCTGTGAGGTGGGCTTAACAAAAAAAAATATTTCAGTTATCATTCTGATTCTTTTATTTGTTGTTGATATTTAGCATTTTTTACAGCTCTGATATTTGTGCGAGTCTGGAGGGAGGCATGTTACAGTAAGAAAATAGTACAAAGCCCCGCCATAAACATGCAGACCATGGGAACTGGAAACATTAATGCACCGCTATATTCTTTTTAGTTTTACATCCTGAGCTGTATAAGCAGGAAGCAAGTAGATATTTTATGTGTCAGTGACAGACCCCTGCTGCCCTGAGAGAGAGACAAATAATTATTTTGTCATTCCCAGGGGTGACTGAAGATGAGTGTTATTGTTCTTCCTAAATCCCACAAGGTTCTTCTTCCTAAATAATTCCTCATTTTCTACAGTAGACATATGTGTGAGGCGTTCTGTAAGATGTTCAATGGATTTTGTCATTGTAATAGTACTGAGGGGACTTTCAAAATAAATATTTGGTACTCTTTACCTAGAAGGGCGCCAGCGATGTTGATCGTGGGCATCGTGAGGTAAAAAATCGCGTCGGTCGCGTCGTATGCGGGCTAAAGATGCCCGGACGCGACGCGACCGACGCGATGTCCACGATTTCCCCATTGAAAACCATGTTAAACATGGACATCGCGTCGGTCGCGTCGCGGCCGGCCATAAATGTGCACACGATGGCCGCGACGCGATGCCCACGATTTGCCATAGGAATCAATGTTAAAAGGCCCGATGGACACGATTTTCATGTTAAATGGCTGAATGGACCCGATTTAACCATAGGAAACAATGTTAAATGGGCCTTAGAGCCCAAATAGTTACCCTGAACTCTGAAATGCCCCCCCCATTGTTTACGCCACCCCACGATCAACGTCAACCCGAAGCGTGGCGAGCGCAGCGAGCCCGCGAGGGGCGTCGGTACGCGTCCTCCGACCTTTTCATACCCCCACTATCCACGTCGGCGTGGAGTTGAGAATAGAATAGTGTGGCGAGCGCAGCGAGCCACCGAGCCCGAAGCGTGGCGTGCGCAGCGAGCCCCGCGAGGGGACGCGGATACCTTCACAGGTAAACGCGTCCCTTCGCGGGATTCACAGGTGTCCGCGTCGCCATGGACACCTGTGAAGCCCGCGAGGGGACGCGTATAGCTGTGAAGGTATCCGCGTCCCCTCGCGGGGCTCGCTGCGCTCGCCACGCTTCGGGCTCGGTGGCTCGCTGCGCTCGCCACACTATTCTATTCTCAACTCCACGCCGACGTGGATAGTAGGGCATGAAAAGGTCGGAGGACGCGTACCGCCGCCCCTCGCGGGCTCGCTGCGCTCGCCACGCTTCGGGTTGACGTTGATCGTGGGGTGGCGTAAACAATTGGGGGGGCCATTTCAGAGTTCAGGGTAACTATTTGGGCTCTAAGGCCCATTTAACATTGTTTCCTATGGCCACATCGGGTCCATTGAGGCATTTAACAGTAAAATCGCGTCGGTCGGGCCATTTAACATTGATTCCTATGGGAAATCGGGTGCATCGCGTCGCGGGCATCGCGGGTACATTTATGGCCGGCCGCGACGCGACCGACGCGATTTCCATGTTTAACATGGGGTTCAATGGGAAATCGCGGGCATCGCGTCGGTCGCGTCGCGGCCAGACATAAATGTACCCACGATCACCACGACGGGCGCCCTTCTAGGTAAAGAGTACCAAATATTTTTTGCCAGAAAAAGAATCAAGTCCCAAGGTGCAATCTTATGTTACATCAGGATCTAGCGGCCCCTACCCTGAAATATAAATCATAAAGTACTGTAAGAATTAGAGACGTATAGTAATGTAGAGACAGATGAATGATACCTGCTCTCTGGAATGTTTGTGATCTCTCTCCATCTCTTTATAGAGAAGGCCAAGCTTGGCAATGGCTAACAACCTTCGCTGGTTTGCTACCAATGGTCAGTGGTTTAGTCATTGATGGTGGAGATCTGATGGTTCTTCTCCACTGAATGTCAGTAGCGCGGCAATGGTTTCCTTTTCCCAACACAGAAACTGAGCATTGTGTCATTCCTCCCCCCTCCCCCCCTGGTTCCCCTTCATAGCTACCCTGAATTTGCACCTTGTCTGCCATTAAACAAGCTGCCCACAAGTGCTGTAACCCATCAACATACCCCTAAATACTTCAAAGTCGAAATCAAGGACCCCAGTGCGAAGAGGTGCAGGACCACCCCTCACGCGCACATATATCCCACCTGCAAAAAGTTTGACTACTTCAGTAGCATGATCCAGCAATCCTTTGTCATCTTCTGAAATAGATTTTAGACATCTACATCTCAAAAAGATGTTAGACAGAATGAATGCTGTCTAACATTGTATGCTAAAAGCTTAACGTCTGTAACGTCTGTTCATAGACTTACATGCAATCTAACTTGCTACTAGAGGAGCATAATATCTGTCTTTCACCTCTGGAAAGTGTCTGTAGCTGTCAGGGGAGACCACATCACCTCAGCGCTATGGCAGCAGATGACTAATAACATATTTTAAAGTCCATTAGAGAAGAGCAAAAGAGTCTGACAAAATTTCAGCTCTTGTAAATATCACTGTTTTACTGTATGCAAATTAGTTTGCAAAAGGTCAGGATGAGAAGTTTTGGAACAGAAAACCATTTTTTAAATGACTTTTTTTTATTTTTTTTATTTGAACCATTCATTTAAGATTTCTAAATAAATTACTCAAACACGATTGAGCAGTTTATACCTAACTTATGGTAAATATCTCTTTATAAAATGAGACATTAAATAGAAGAAAGCAGTCAAAAAATAAATATAACCTTAAAATCATTTTTCACTTAGATTTCAGAAGATGACCTTCTCTTTTATGAATGTGTTGCAGTAGCAGCAATAGCTGAGTAAACTTTATATACTGCTTTATACATCTTCTTAGAAAGGGCTACATGGAAGGGTGGTGATATACTGTGAACAGGCATTATGACAGACATTACTTCTTATCACCAGTGGTGGCTCCAGAGGAGGGGCTGAAGAGCGGTCTAAAATTTAAATTGGGAAGCCACACCATCTACCTCTGAGTCCCAGTTGGTACTTGTGTATTTTGGCGGCGCCCATCGCATCGCATACAATAACGCATACGATGGTATGTGATGCGACGCGATATCGTACGATAGTGCACGATGGCATACAATTTTGAAATTGTATGCCATTGTACATGGCATACAATGCCATACGATGCGATGCGATTAAACATTGTATAAGCACCCTAATGGGTGCTTATACAATGTTAACCACCCAAATGGGTGCTTACAATGTTAAATGCCTGAAGAAGCCAGAGAGGTGAAACGATCGTTGGTTTCTAGTGGGAGTGACGCAGACACTGTGCGCCTCCCAACCTTGCCGCACCAGCCGCAGCAGCAGCCGTGCCACAGACCGGCTTCAGCACTATCCAGCGCTCCTGATACTTACAGCCGTACCAGCCGCATCAGCCCCAGCTCCTGCAGCCCTCTCCACGCGCCAATCGTGGAAGACGCATACAGCCGCAGCAGCTACAGCCCGCCCGACTGGACTGTTACAGTGCCGCTCAGCGCATCAGCGGCACCAGCCGTATCAGCCCCAGCTCCTGCAGCCCTCTCCACGCAATCATCGCGGAGACGCATACAGTCGCAGCAGCCACAGTCTTTCCGACGGGACTGTCACAAGTGCCGCCCAGCGCATAGCGTGCACTTACAGGTACCCGTTTACCCGCACTCCCTCAACCTCCTTCCCTCCCTGGTTCCCCCTTCCACCTCTTACCCGCTACCTTCCGTCCTCCTCCTAATCGGTCCTTTCTCCTCTACACTCACTCCATTGGTGCTATAAATCCCCCACAGTGTGATAACAAGCCCGCTCACCCACCATACCTAAAAAAGCCCACCTAACAAATGATGGCAGCTTACTTGGGGCGTATGAAGGTATGACAGGAGAAGGGTGACCTCTCCTAGTTTCATACAGTATTCCACCCCGAATGATAGGTATACCAGGTGGGCAGCAGCCGCTTTTCGCACCAAAGGGTAACACCAATTTCTTTCTTTCTGACTCCATACTGGGCAGAGTTCTTCCCCCACAATACCCATAAGAGCCCACGACTATCAGGTGGCAGCTGACAATTGGAAGTGGGCAGCCTGCCAGAGGTGAAAGGAGACTTTCCAATCCTCAAACCAGAATACCCCACCATTGTTAAGGGTATATAAAGTCGGCGGGATCACTCATACCCTTCTGGATACAGTCAGACTCTCACCTCCATCTGATCCCTCTTTTCTTCTTTCTTCTTTCTATTTCTCCTTGTTATTTTCCTTTCCCTCTTTCCTTGTGTCCATAAACCCCCTCCCCCATTCCCCACCCTAATATCCCCAATCCTTATCCAACCACCTTGCGGGAGCACTTGTATTATTCCCAGCATGTTGTGACTCAGAGATCTGTACACACAAACAGTACCTGAGCCGCTAATGATTAAATAAAATATTAACTGTCATTGAGAAATTCTTATCTAGACTGCCGATTCGACAGCATGCATATTGTTGATAGTTAGAGATTGGTTTGGACTAAATCAGAAAATACTGACAGTATAGCATACTATGTTGACACTACAGCTGTCGGCTAAACTGAACTAATACGAGATTGCCACAGCACAGATAAACTTATCTCTTTGTGCCATTTGCTATCTGTACTAACACCAATCTGTATTGTAAATATATGTGTAACTGCCGACATGGTGGCAGGTAGACTGTGACAACTTATATTTAATGCTTCACATGCTGGCCATGAAACGAACTAGAGCCTGTCTATATTGAATGAGACATACTCTAGTGTCGGCCTGCCGACAAATACACTGTTGACGACGGGCACCTTTGTAGACGGCTTAAAGCAGATAGGACTGCCGACCTGAAAGGCAAGCTTATTTTTGTTGATGAATGACACTTCTATAGACTGTTGCAAAGAATACCAGAGAGTACGGTTCAAACAAATGCACACAACAGTCCACAACATCAGGCACTGGAAAGTGCCCTCTAAAAAGTAGATTCCCAAGTTTGCGGAATCTCACTATAATTAAATGTATATTTTCCCTTTTTGGCAAACAAACTAGGAGGATCACAAGTCAGCCCACACTCTACCTCTTCTCAAGAACAGTTAAACTTTGCAGAGGGATTGCTACCCCCTCGATACAATGTTGAAATACTAACTGTTCCAGCAATACTTGATACATTTTATTTACTGTGGTGAAATCTCATGTATTGACTTATCCATTATACCTCCACTCTCTAATTGTAAGTTTATGGCTCTGACTAAGTGAATCCTAGTAAGTGTTAACAGATAACATCCCGCTCTAGCAACACGCAGGTGATCCCCTCTAACCCACTACCTGTGTTGGGGAACATCACCACCTGGACTGGGGATTGGGCTACACTAATTTAGTCCTACCTCATAGGCTCATCTTTGAGACATTTTCTAGAGTTCTTATACTCGGGACTCATACATATCCTTTTGAGCCTAGATACATGGTGTTGCAGAACCAGGGGATGTTATGCCCACAGGGCACACACAAGTTAGTGTGAATCTCTCAATTTTTATATATATATATATATATATATATATATATATATATATATATATATATATGTTTGTGTGTGAGCGCCTAAAAAACGTTCTTGTCTAGTGTTTATTTTAACAAAACCAAATAAAAGTTAATTTTTAACCTATACCATATTCTGGGTTGGGTCAATTAAACCCACTCCTTCAAGTGTTACTAGCATCCATAACCAGCCTATCCTACCCCAGTGACACTAGCTCCACGATATATCTACTTATATTATCCCACTCAAACTTGTGTTGCTACTCACTGACAATACCTTATGACATTTTTCTACAAGTCTTGGATTACTGAATTGTAATCATTGTTAAAGAGTGCCCCAACAAAGAGAGAGTCTTTCTCTTCCTTCCTTTGCATATATAATTACTCTCTAGGGTGCACCTCCACGCTACCCACCTGGTGAGATCCCTCTTAACAGGCCTCCTATACCATTTTGAATTGTGGATTCATCGATACACACCCATACTTACTGTATTTACCAATTATTACCTGTGCTCTGATCCATCTTCCACTTCCCCTTTCCCTTACATTTCAATGTTAAATGCACCCCCACACTATAAACGTGAACCCGAAGCGTGGCGAGCGCAGCGAGCCCGCGAGGGGCGGCGGTACGCGTCCTACGACCTTTTCATACCCCCACTATCCACGTCGGCGTGGAGTTGAGAATAGAATAGTGTGGCGAGCGCAGCGAGCCACCGAGCCCGAAGCGTGGCGAGCGCAGCGAGCCCCGCGAGGGGACGCGGATACCTGTGAAGCCCGCGAAGGGACACGTTTACCTGTGAAGGTATCCGCGTCCCCTCGCGGGGCTCACTGCGCTCGCCACGCTTCGGGTTCACGTTTATAGTGGGGGGGGGGGGTGGCGTGGGGGTGCATTTAACATTGTAAGCACCCTTTAGGGTGCTTATACGATTTTTGGTCGTATAGGGGGTCAAAATCGCGTCGCATCGCATCGTATGCCATCGGGTGCATGGCATGCGATGCGATCTGTTCGTCGTACGACGGACATCGGGGGCGCCGCCAAAATACACAAGTACCGGTGATATTTAGCAGCATTAGGAGTGGCAGTTGGCATGACCACTCCTATTTGAATTTTAGTCTGCTCTGCTGCCCCACCTCTGCAGCCACAACTGGTATTAATAAGTAACGTCTGTCGTAATGCCTGTTCACAATATATCAGCATCCTGCTATGTAGGCCTTACATCTAAGAGGAAGATGTATAAAGCAGTATATAAAGTTGAGAAGTGAACCAGTAGAGAAGATGCTCATGGCAACCAATCAGCTGCCACTTATAATGTTGATGTTACTTCAAAGGTGATTGGTTGTCATGGGCATGGGTGTATCTAGGAGTCCAAGCACCATTAGCAACGCAAAGGACCGGCGCGCCCCCATAAAATTAAGAGGTTACATTTCCCCAATTGCCACACCAAAAAACACCACCTTGTCATTACCCTTTATACATTACCTAACTATCATTACCACTCTTGCGTTTCCCCACTCATTTATACCAGATAGGGCTGTGTAGTGCTGGACTGATGGGAGAGACTCAGACATTCTCTTAGTGGCACAGCTGATCTTGCTGTTGGAGTCCCCTTAAACCTGGCTGGGTGGCTGAACAGCTGGCATATCCCTGCACCACCCTCTGCAGCTCCCACTCCTGCGCTCCACAAATGGTGGCATAGTTTGTGGATCCACTGCTGCTAGAGTTCGGGGACCCGGGGAAAGCTCCGCATGGTGGGAATATAAGGGGCGCCATTAGTGTGGATGGAGCAAGCTTGGAGATCACCTGCCTGGCTGCATGTTACACTGTGTGAAACTTTTGGACATACCTGAGCTGGATAATGAGGCATTATGACAATGCTTTGCTCTATCACCTGGTTGTGGGTGGAACAAACATATGACGCCTCTGTCAAATGAACTTCTGCAATATTCACTGTTTCATAATTCTACCCCTAAGTCCCATGTATTCATCAATTCAGCAATACCACACAGCGGTACAAATGTGCTGCCCCACCACAAGTCCCCAATCTATAACAGACCTGCTTGTAAATTCATAGTGGTCGCTCAGAAGGCCCTGCACATTGCTGTGTGGTGCCTTCTGAGCGATCACTGAAGCCACCCAGCCACCTCAGCGGTCCATTGAACCCCGGCTTCTGGCAAAAGTGACTCCTTCCTCCACACTGCTGCACCGGTGTTCCCGCTGACTTAGTTACATAGTTACAAAGTAGATAAGGATGAATAAAGACTTGCGTCCATCGAGTTCAACCTAGGTTTTAGTAGCTTATCCCTTGTAAAAGACAGAATATGATTCATTTTAAAGACAGAATATGATTCTTATTAATACCCTTGGATGTTTTTATCCAATAAATGTTTGTCCAACCTTACCTTAAACGTACCTATTGTGTCCGCCGACACCACCTCTCCAGGAAGAGAGTTCCACAGTTTGACTGCTCTTACTGTAAAGAATTTTTTTCTTTTGAGGGAACAAAATCTTCTTTCTTCTAATCTAAACTCGTGCCCTCGTGTCCTAGATTCCTTTCTTGCAGTAAAAGGGTGCTTGACAGTTCCTTATATTGGCCCTTGATGTATTTGTACATGTTGAGCATGTTCCCCCTTAAGGTGCCCATACACGTTACAATTATTGTATACAATATCGCATCTCATAGTATCTTGGTTTTGCGATGAGATGAGATCTAGTACAAAAAGTATGTGCTGCACATACTTTTTGTACTAGATCTCAGCTCATCTTATCACAAAACTGAGATGTGATGAGATGCGATATTGTATACAATAATTGTAACATGTATGGGCACCTTTAAACATCTCTTCTCTAGTGTAAATAGTCCCAAAGTGCTCAATCTCTCCTCGTAGTTTAAATTCTACATTCCCCTGATTAGCTTAGTTGTTCTTCTTTGGGTTTTTTCTAATTCTATGATGTCCTTTTTATAGTGTGGGGCCCAGAATTGTACTCCATATTCAAGGTGAAGTCTAACCAATGCCTTGTACAGTGGCATAATTACTTTTGAGTCCCTAGTTTCCATGCCCCTTTTAATACATGCTAGAATTCTGTTGGCCTTTTTTGTTGCTATGTGACATTGAGTACTACACCCCAGTTTGTTATCTATTTGGACTCCTAGATTCTTTTCAAGTACTTGCTACCTTGGGACACCAGCAGCCCCAGCTGACTCCACGACGCCAGAGAAGCCAGGTCTAATCAATCGCTGTTCACCCCAGTGTCCACCGGCCGCAAGCCGGCTCTGCAACACTGCCCGGATTGCTATTTCCCACTAGGCACAGCCTTGCAGCCCGGGACCAGGTAGTGGCTTAACCCCTTACCGACGCAGCATGTTTTTGCCTTCCTGACAGAGCCCTTTTTTTCAAATCTGACATGTATCACTTAAGTGGGGATAACTTTTTTTTGCTTTTACTTATCCCAGTGATTTTGAGATTGTTTTCTCGTGACACATTGTACTTTAAATTAGTGGTAAATTTTGGTCGATACAGGTTTTTTTTTTTGTGAAAAATACCAAAATGTCGTAAAAAAATTGAACATTTTGCTATTTGCAAAATGTAAAATTTTCTGCTTGTGAGACAAATAATCATACCACTCAAAATAGTTAATAACTAACATAGACCATATCTAAACTTTATTATTACATCATTATTTCAACTTTCTTTTATTTTTTTTTGGACACTAGGGGGCAGCAGAGTCTAAATTTTACACATCACACAGTAAACGCTGCTTTTGGCTGTTCACGTTTGAACAGCCAATCGCAGCGATCGCCCATGGCGGGGGGCATCGCTGCCCCCCCTGGGCAATGAGGGAAGATGTCTGCTGTCAGGGACAGCAGACATCGTCCCTCTGTCACCGCGTCTCTAGACGCGGTGACACTTTGAAGTCATGACGTACATTTACGTCATGTGTCGGGAAGTACATCCCGACCATGACGTAAATGTACGTCAAATGTCGGGAAGGGGTTAATATCATATGACCACCACTGTTGGTTTATATTTGAGTTTCCAGCCGGTGACCTAGTGCAGTGGCGATTGGGGCTCATATACCTTCAACAACATATATAAAAAAATGTATGCTCTGCTCTGACGTAGAAACATGGCTGATCACTTTAATGTGACACCACTTTGTTTGTGGTCACCCTTTTAACGATGACTGGTTTGTATTACAGGGCACAGCACCCTGCCCTTTAAACAGGTTTTATTGTGCGCCCTTACATCATGCTGTGTAACTCCAATCCTGTACTGAGAGCGGCGAGGGATGGGTCTGGAACAGCTGACAACTGCTCTCAGCAGAGGAAGTGAGCGGCCTGTCAGAATGGCGGTGGACAGGATGCGGATAGGACAGCTGACACGCTGCTCGACCAGGGGCGTAGCGAGGCATCACTGTGAGGGATTTGAAATCTCCCATGCTGAATCTCCCATTATGAATCTCTGGCACAAATCTCTCCGTATGTAGGGCCCTTTACAAAACAAGGAATATAAACTGGCCCTTTTTGCTGATAATTTATAGGCCACTATCATGTCTCCGATCTGTCCATTTCCTTACCTAATCTGCTGGGTGTGTTTAGACTGTTGGTGACCTCTCTATACAAAGTAAGTTGCCCTAAATGATAAAAAGAAGTTTCAAAGGTATCACTTAGCTTGCGCTGATTCAAGCATACATCAATCCAGAGGTATATGTGTCTCCGGAATGAAAAATGGAGAAGAAGATATATAGTGAAGTATTTAATCACAACATCTAAAAACATCTATTAAAAACATCGATACAAATAAAAATTCATCACATCAAATATGACAGTGGTTAGGATGGCTTTCTAGTGAAATTACCACTGGTAATTTCACTAGAAAGCCATCCTAACCACTGTCATATTTGATGTGATGAATTTTTATTTGTATCGATGTTTTTAATAGATGTTTTTAGATGTTGTGATTAAATACTTCACTATATATCTTCTTCTCCATTTTTCATTCCGGAGACACATATACCTCTGGATTGATGTATGCTTGAATCAGCGCAAGCTAAGTGATACCTTTGAAACTTCTTTTTTGCATGCACACTGTTTGGTGGAGGTTTGGGAGAACTCCACACTCATAGGAGTCACTGGCATTGCAGCTTATTGCGCACTCATAGTCTAGTACACTTAAATTCTTTTGTATGCCCTAAATGATAGCCTTTCCTTTTGCTTAGCATGCTTCTCAATTGAATTACCTTGGTGTTGTCTTCACTAAAGTCCATGACCACTTGTTTGAAGCTAATTTTACCCCCCTCTAGGCAAATATACATTCAGATTTGCAATCTTCCAAATCTAAACTTTTTTCATGGTTCGGGAGATTCTCACCCTAAGAGAATTGGTGTGGGGAGGGGGAGGCCTAGTCTGAAGTTAGACATAATGTACATGACAACACATTGAGGTGGTCTTCCCACTATTCAGGGGTACTACCACCCATGTCTCCTCACTAGAATCCTGAAATGGTCTAGAGCTGGTACACTGAAGCAAAGGGTGCATATTGAAAAGCAGGAATTGGACCTTAGAGCTTTCCAATGTTAGTTAGATTTGAGTCTCTATTGGAACAAGCAGTTGATAAGTGGGGGCACTATCGGGTATTTTGACAACATACGGGACGACTGGAATTTACATTTTCCAGTATTGCAAGGAGTTTTTGAAACTCTGATTTACATTGTGATTGTCCTGTATGTCTTTACTATTATGTGTGATATGTTGTCTCTTTAACCCTTAGGGCTATTTCACACGCTCCGGCTCCTTCTGAGCGGCAAAACCCCGCACGGCCAGGAAGCCGTGCGGCACACAGCAGTTTACAATGGTGGGGATGGCCACAGCCTGGCAGCTGTCCCTTCCAGTGGTGGGGTACGGCTGCAGCCGGGTGGCCAGGCCGTGGCTATCCCGTGTGACTGGACACAATCGTGTCCATTAACAACTACTGTGTGTGGCACGGCATTTGGCCGTGTGGGGTTTCGCCGCCCGGCAGAGGCCGGAGCGTGTGAAATAGCCCTATAGGTATGTAAACAATGTGATTTCCATGCCATGTTTCGTTTACCTGATTACTGTAAACCAAAAACAAAATAACTTGCACTAAAATATTAACATAACTTTTCTCCCTCTACAAATGTCCCTTTAGGGACATAGGGGGTAATTCAGACCTGATCGCTGCTGTGCGAAATTTCAGTGGCCCGTGATCAGAGAGCTCCAATCCCGCCCCGTGCAAGTCTGCAAATGTCTTACGAAAAATATTGGCAATCGTCATCTAGCTGCAAATCCATTTGCAACTCACTCACTCACCATTGAAGAATTTTTCCTGCCTGTGAAAGTCCGCATAACCCTGACCCTTCCACAGCTCTGCGACAGAGACAGGCTGATCGAGGCTGGAGCTGACATCACCAGCCTTCCCTGAAATCTCCTGGGTACTCCTGCCTTTTTTCCTGACACTACCCGAAAATGGCTGATTACCACCCACAAATGGTGACTTCTTGTCAATCAAACCTGCAGTCGGGTTGTAAATAAAAAAATCGGTGATTTTTGTCGCTGTATTCCGTCATGCAGGCGCGCTGTGGCCCAGATGCAAATGCAGTCATTCGATAAATGATTGGTTTGCGAATTTGCACAACAGGAATCAAGTTGTATAAATGTATCATAGCATAACCCAACTTTTGCAGTAGCTTGTTATGCTCTATAAATACATTTTATCATTATAATAATTATGATTATTATTATCATTATTTGGCTGTAAAACATGCAAAATGGAGGGTATTCTGATTCAGTCAGACCCCCGCGCGTTTGCATGGGGGACCGATTGTTTGCAAATGCGCATAGGTTTTAATGCGCATGTGCAGCCGCTGTGTGTGATCGCCCACAGCACTCGCACACAGAAGTCCAGGCAGGGGGGGGCGTGGAGGGGCTGCGGGCTGGCATATGGGAACGCCCATCATTTCATGGGCGTTCCTATGCAAATTGCCCAGTGACGCGTGTGCAGGGGGGCGGGCAGCTGATGTCTGTGGATGTCAGCTGCCTGCCCAGTCCTCGCACAGAGTGCCCGCATATCTGAAGAATGATTTATCCGAGGGGAGACGACCCTTGGTGGACTCGCAGCCTTGAAAGTCAACCAGAATAAGGGCCAATGTATCTGTTTACTACAACCTTTGTAATTCCCAATGTAAAGAAAATAAAATGTAAATTCCCATTTACAGAAATTGCTGCTGTATTTTATACATTAATATATACCATATATCTCTATTGTCGAATGGCGTTCCAGAGTTCAATAACCTAAATATTGCTGGTGGTGGGATAATAGTACATCACAAGGCAGATGCTAATGCCTGCTGTAAATGCTCCCACTGCAGATGTCAATATTCGGGATTGGCAGGTCTTCAATTGAACAGAGCAGGGAAATAATATGATGGCAGATAATGATCACAGAAGAGATGGGGAGATTGAGAGGCTGCCTAGTGCCGTCGTCTGTGTGTGCATTACAATGCAAGAGAAGTACACAGCCAAACACACAGGCACATAGCGTGACCTTCACAAGAGGACTTCATAGAAACACCACAATAAAGGCTTTTGCACGTCTCTTGAGTGTCCTAAAATAAGAAACGATTTACCAGAAAATGGGGAAAATTTGTTTGTTTTGAGCCCTGAGAAAATCACTTAACTTATAATTGGCTAAGAGGGTTGCGTAGAGAGCCGCAGTGGCGACATTACTGTATATGATAATGCCTCTTGTCCTTCACTTGCTCCTTGAAAAACTTAACAATAAAATTGGTTTAAATGACAAAGCATCAAGATATCACTTTAAATATGAATAGAATAGAGGAACACTATGAATATTTTGGAATAAATGGCCACAGTAAGCAAATTAGATCTGAGTTGGCCACCTTACCATTATTGTAAGTATGCCCCCTCCTGCCTTTGACCAAGTAGTAATCCATAATAGCATTAACACTGCATAATTTATTTATTTGCAGTTTCTTATATAGCGCAGCATATTCCGTTGTTCTTTACAACACTGTAGCTTGTCTAAATATAGATTTACTAACACATGCTTTCATCTACCTACTGGTTTACCAGTGCTCTCTTGTGTGGTTTGTAAACCGAAGGGCATACAGTATGTATTAAGCCTGGTGAAGTGATAAAGTGGAAGTTCTGCTTTATCACTTCACCAGGCTTACTACATCTGCCCCTGAGTGATTTACCAAAAGTTGCAGCGCACAACAAAGAACATGATCAAGGTTTAAACCCAGTTTCTATATATGAAGGGCAATATTTATTTTATTATCTTGATGACTTCACCATCATCTTTGGTGATTTTTACATTTTCTTTAATCATCTACATACTCCATACTACACTGCCTAGTTTCCTGTCTCAGCCTTTGCCAGTGGCCTTATGCCTCTACTCATCAGGATGGCCACTAATGAAATATTGTATTCCCTAGACTATGCTAATTACTGTAGCATTCTCATCACCATCATGTATCATTAATGTATCAGCTGATAGCCCTTTCCATTACTATTACCTCTGGGGGCATAAATAAATAACCAGGGTGCATTTGTTGTACATGAATAGTGAGTATATGGTATTAAAACCCTATATACGTTACCTGCACATATTTTTTTTTATATATACTTTATTTTGGTTTTGAATAAAGACAAAAGAAAATAGTACAAACAGTTGTGGATACAACAAGTTAGACAAGTTAAACGTTGCAGTGTGACAAGAATGAACAGTTACAATTCAATAAATCTTGAGAATGACTAATCAGCTTAAATAACAAGAAAATAATGATCTTTATCCTCTGCATTTATTCTAGTCTATTTTCTTATATCTACTAGCATACTCTACCAAAAAAAAAAATTATCTGAAAGGGGACAAGACAGGGGGTTAAGAGAGGTAGGAGAGATTTAGGATAAGGGGGGGGGGGGGGGGAGGGATGTGAGAATGGTGTCATTTAGCTTGGGTAATATGAGTCTATTGGTTCCTTTATGTCTCAGTCCCTATACTAAGAGGTGTATTTGTACAGAGGTCAAATTAAGAGTACGTCAGCCGGCACCTGTTTTTTGTACGTTGCGGACGACTTAAATTCAAGCCAAGATAACCATGTAGCTACATAATCAGATTGTTTGTCTAGGGCTGAATAGTAGATGTCCTCCATGGCACCATAAAAATCTATCTTCTGAAACCATTCCCATGTAGTAGGAGGATCTGTGGACCTCCAATGGACCGGGATCACTGCGCTCGCTGCATTGTTAAGATGCTTTAAAAGTGAACGTTTATATTTTTCCGAGGGTATAGTGGAGTGGGAGGGCAACCAGAAATCGGGTCCATCGGGAATTTGGAAACCCAGGATGACAGAGGAGAGTTGAATAACCGTTTTCCAAAAGGTCATAATCTTGGGGCAATCCCACCATATATGAATCAAAGTTCCCCTTTGTGAACCACAGCACCAACAAAGAGGGGACACTGAGGGGAAGAATTTGTGTATCAAAGGAGGGCATCTATACCACCTGGTTAGTAATTTGTATTGCGTTTCCACTACCTCTAGCCTCGTGGAACCCATGTTGTCACAGTGTTTCTCCAAGTTTATTTTTATTCCTCGTGAGGAGAGATCTAAATACCATGCCTTGCAGAAGGAAGGGAGATCAGTAAAGTTACTTTGCAATACAATCTTATAGCTCTCCTCGAGTGGATATAATGCCGTATCTGGAAATAGAACTTGGGGCGAAATGTAATAGGGTGCGATTTTTGGACGAGTTCCAAACTCGCCAGAAATCGCACCTTTAAAAATCGCGTTTTTTGATGCTAAATCGCATATGTAATGAGATGCGAATTAGCGGCAAAAAATGCGATTTGCCGCGATTTCGGGCGTTTTAAAGTCCTGAAAATGTGCGCATTTTCAGTCCTGAAAATGTGCGCATTTTCATATATGCGATTTTGGTTAAAAAAAAACTGCTGGTCCCCCCCCTAAGCATAACCAGCCCCGGGCTCAAAAAGCCGGTGCTGGTATAATAAAATCAAAGGAACAATCAAGTTGGGGTTCCCTGGATTTTATAAAACCAGCACCAGGCTCAAGGTCCGGCGCTGGTTCCCAAAATACGGGGGACAAAATGACTAGGGGTCCCCCGTATTTTAAGAACCAGCACCAGACCCAACCAGCCAGCAGGGTAATGCCACAGCCGGGGGACACTTATTATATAAGGTCCCGCGGCCAAAGCATTAACCCCCTGGCTGGTCAGCATGGGCAGGGGTCCTGGGGAAGTGGGGACCCCCCCAAAGAAGGGGTCCCCCCCTCCAGGACTTACCAGCCCATGCTGAAAGTCCGGGGCTGTCCCCGATGCCCGTGGGCGGTGGACATCGGGCTGATGTAAAGTGTAAAAAATAGAAGTAAAACTATTGTCTTATGCTGAAGAACTATGAGTCCCAGCAAGCCTACCCCGCATGCTGGGACTTGGAGAACCACAAGTCCCAGCATGCGGGGCATTAAAGGGCCCGCTGGTACTTGTAGTTCCATAGTACAAGAAATAGTTAAATAAAACACACTGACACCCTGAAAAATAAAAGTTTAATACATACACAGCCCACACACACTGATACTTACCTACTTTGAGCCCGTAGGTCGGTCCCTGGATCCTGGGTTCGGGCTCCGGGGCTCCAGGGCAGAAGAGTCCGGTTCCGGGGCCTTGGCCCTGGTTCCGGGGCTGGTCCTGGGGTTCCGGGGCTCCTGGGCTGAAGAATCCGGGGTCCAGGATCCGAAGTAGTCCACAGGGGTACCTGAGGAAGGAAATCCTACTCACCTGGTCCCCGGCGAGGACATCGGCATCCTCTCCGGCAGACGGGCTGCTCCCGGCTGCTGTGGTACCCGCTCTCGGACTGGAGAGGCGCAGAGATTTTTCGGGGACAGCCCCGGACTTTCAGCATGGGCTGGTAAGTCCTGGAGGGGGGGGACCCCTTCTTTGGGGGGGTCCCCACTTCCCCAGGACCCCTGCCCATGCTGACCAGCCAGGGGGTTAATGCTTTGGCCACGGGACCTTATATAATAAGTGTCCCCCGGCTGTGGCATTACCCTGCCTGATGCTGGTTTTATAAAATCCAGGGAACCCCAACTTGATTGTTCCTTTGATTTTATTATACCAGCACCGGCTTTTTGAGCCCGGGGCTGGTTATGCTTAGGGGGGGGGGACCGCACGCCGTTTTGTCCCCCGGCTGTGGCATTACCCTGCCTGGTGCTGGTTTTATAAAATCCAGGGAACCCCAACTTGATTGTTCCTTTGATTTTATTATACCAGCACCGGCTTTTTGAGCCCGGGGCTGGTTATGCTTAGGGGGGGGGGGGGACCGCACGCCGTTTTTTCTTTTTCTTTTTTGTTTTAACTATTTTTTTTACAACAGAAGCATGCACAGATCTCAATGATCTGTGCATGTTTCTGTAAAAATCGCCAGCAAGAAGCTGGTCTATTTTTTTTGCGGGTTTTGGTAAGTTCCCATATGCGACTTTAGAACTCGCATCCTATTACATATGCGAGTTCGGTACTTGTGAGTTATCCGGGCGTCCGATTTTTTGATTGTATGCCTTAAGTTAAGGCATACAATCAGATGCGATGCGATATCGCATCGCATCGCATCGCATGCGACCATCGGATGCGATGACCCGATTTTTCCATAGGAATCAATGTTAAAATGATTCCTATGGAAAAAGGGGTCCTTTTCATACCCCTACTATCCAAGTGGGCATGGAGTTGGATATAAACCTGTGGCGAGCGTAGCGAGCCACCGAGCCCGAAGCGTGGCGAGCGAAGCGAGCCCCGCGAGGGGACGGTATTCCGTGTACGCTCGCCACGCTTCGGGCTCGGTGGCTCGCTACGCTCGCCACAGGTTTATATCCAACTCCATGCCCACTTGGATAGTAGGGGTATGAAAAGGACCCCTTTTTCCCATTGAATTCCATGTTAAAATGGACTCAGTCCATTTTAACATTGATTCCTATGGAAAAATCGGGTCATCGCATCGCATCGCATCGCATCCGATGGTCGCATGCGATGCGATGCGATGTCCCGATCCGACCCGATTTAAAAATCGGATGCCCGGATAACTCACAAGTACCGCGAGTTCTATAGTTTCCTATGGGAAAACATCTGGATGCGATTTTCAGTGTGACTGAAAATCGCATCTTTTAAATGTGCGAATTCACGGGAAAAAATGCGCTTTTTCCCGCGAATCGCACCCTATTACATGTGTCGATTTTTCGAAAAATTGCGATTTTGGCCGTTTTTGACCAAAAATCGCAAAAGTCTAAAAATCCCACCCTATTACATTTCGCCCCAAGAGTCTGTCTGAGGCAAGTTCTTTTCTAATTTTAATTCTGTGAAAGGTTTAATATTTCCTCCCGATATCAAATGTATCGCCCTAATTAGACCTTTACTCTGCCAGCTGGCGGCTAGACGTCCCGCAGTCCCCGGGGGGAACTCTGGGTTATTAATGAAAGGGAGTAGCAGGGAGTCGGTGGAGGAGAGACCCAGCTTAGATCGGATGGTTTTCCAGATAGCTAAAGTAGATTCAACCGTAGGATGCTTGGAACGTATTGTATTCGGAAGCCACGGGACCACCTGGAGCCTCAAGGACGAGGAATGTATCTCCAGGTCAACCCATTGTTTAGAACATGTGTCAGCTCTCGACCAGTCCAGGATTCTATGTAGAACCAAGGCCTGGAAGTAGGCCACCAGCATGGGAAGTTGCTGGCCCCCCTGAGATTTTCTATGGTATAAATAACAGTGTTTAGACAAACTGGCTAATTGCCCTCTGGGCTTCTCCAATATATTGGGATGGCAGTTTCAGTGGGATAGTTTGGAACAGGTAGAGAAACCTAGGTAGAATGTTCATTTTAATAATATTTATTCTACCTAACCACGAGAATTTCTGAGTGGTCTGCACATATTTTTAAACCAGCATTGTGTTTCCCACATTTATTTGTTGAACCTGACAATTGATTGTTCATCTTGCTATACAATTGGAAAGAGGGTGAGTATATGTACACTTATAGTAAATAATTCATAAACAGCATACACTATATATATATATATATATATATATATATATAGAGAGAGAGAGAGAGAGAGAGAGAGAGAGAGAGAGAGATAGTACACGATATGCTGGCACACTCCCCTCTGCAGCGTCTGCCCGGGTGCCGGCAATTGTATTTTCATATACGTAGGGCGAGAGTGCCGCACTGCACGGGACTTGTCTCCTGCTTAATAAATCAATAGGCTGTAGCCAATAATTTGCAAATTATTGGCTACAGCCTATTGATTTATTAAGCAGGAGACAAGTCCCGTGCAGTGCGGCACTCTCGCCTACGTATATATATATATATATATATATATATATATATATATATATATATATATATATATATATAGTATATACCAGGTTACACTACACACAATTTGAAAATCATCCACTAGAGCAAATCAGCCCCAAACACATTTACCTAGAATTTTGCACACTGTATACAGTATATAAAAGGATAACTTAGAATTTTAATTAAGAAAAACCCCAAAAATAAAACAAAGGTCTTTTAATATATTTACATTTCTGCTCAGGCCTTTCCAAGGTGAAAGGGACATTTCTTCCTCAACCAACAACCTGCACACTGGGACTTTGGTGCCACAATGTATTTTCTACTCTGCTACCTGCCTTCTGTATCCTATACTCTCATGAATTAGCTGATTCCTGTGTCCTTCCTGCTATTTTTCCATCATTATTTAAGACCACAGTTACTATTTGTATTCTAAAAAACATAAAAAAGGCCAGACACAAACTCTCTCTCAAATTACCGTCCCACCACTGAGCTCAGTGGCCCTTCCACGTGTCTTGAGAGGATTGCCTTACACTTAACCTCACGTGCTTTCTTTTCACACACAACTCAACGGATTTTATTCCCATTTGTTTTTTTTACTTACAGCCTGAGGTGGTGCTCCAAACACCCAGTGCAGTGACCTAAATCGTGCATAGGAGGCGTACATACTTATGGACCTTATGCCAAAGGAGAAGGGCACCATTACTCCTCCAACCCCTCTCAGCCAAAAGGCCCAAGAGGGGAAAATAGGGATTAATGGGGCAGATGTACTAATCTGCCTATAACGTTTTGAGAATAACGAGTCCCGCTTCTCCAGCATAACGTGGAGAAGCGGGCAAACGTTATAGGCAGATGTATTAACCCCCCCAAAGCCGATAAGGAGAGCCGTTATCCCCAGCGTTAACGGCTCTCCTTATCGGCTCCCTCGCCGCCCCGCACATGCGCAGTCGCCCCCCCTGCCCGGCTTACTGGGCATGCGCGAGATCTCGCTAAAACCGCGAGATCTCCAGCGCAGCCTAAGCCAGACGCAGGGCTAGCGTTGTCCCCATAGTGGGGGATAGGACAACGCTAGCCCTGAGCTGGCGAAGCGGCCGGGGCGAATTAACGCCTTGAAGGCTGTTAATACATCACCCCGGCCGTTAATCCCTGGGGGGGATTGCAGGGACAGCCCCGCCGAGCGTAACTCGGCGGGCTGTCACTAGCGCACGTTAGGTGCGCTAGTAATACATTAGGACAGACGTAATCCCCCCCAGTTAACCAGCGTTAAGTGCATTTTTGCACTTAACGCTGGTTAATACATCTGCCCCAGTGTGTCCTCCTCGCTGAAGCTCGGAGAGACCCTCTTCCCTCAACCCCCGAAGGGTTAGGGCGGGTGGGTCCTCCAAAGCTTGGAGAGACCCTCTATAGGCTTCCCTCTGCCTTGCGGCTCGGGGTCACCATGGTGGACCACAGCTCTCCCCTGAAGAAGAGAGCTTTGGTACGTGGGGAGTGGGTAGCCCATAAGAGTCGTACACACAGCCCAAAAAACGTGACCAACAAACGAAAAACTGAAAACGTGAAAAGGAGGCCAGGGTAGGGGTGTGAAAAATTGTCCTGCCCCAGCCAAAAAGCCAGGGCAAGAACATGCTGTGCTAGCTTAAAGCGAAAGTGTGCAGTGCTAGTGCCAAAAAGTGCTGGTGGGGACACCAGTGTATGTTTAGGGCACCTTCGAGTTTCCCTGGAGGCACGCTACACCTTGGGCTCTAAGCAGCCAGTCAGCGTCCAACCAAGTGTTTCTCATGGGAATGGATACTCCACCGAACTTTTCCATTAACTCCCTTGAGGGTTGAGGCCCCCTAGGTAGAGCAATCTACTCAGTCCCAGTGTTTCTCACATCCCAAGGTTAAGGTACTAAGCTGGGGTTTTCGCTGTCTCCCCATCAGAGGCTACCAATGGGTTTAATAAATCTTCCATGCTTTAGAATTATAAGAAAACCTGGTGTGGGTGGTAGGACACAGAGCTAAGCTATCTGTAATTCCCTGCGTGCATGCCACCTACCCGCACAGGAAGGAAGATTTCCAAGTTTCCCCACACGAGCACATAAATACGCACACGTACATATATGTCCATAGCAGTTGTGCATTAGTCTCAGTCCATTACTTTTATGAATAGGTTTGCTGATGCTAAAGTACATAATGCAGCTTATTTTCTATTACACAGAGACTGTTATGCCTCCATTACTGAACACAAGCATTTACAAGCAGCATACCTTCCATAAGTTGTCTTGTTTAACGGTCTTATATTATGATATATGCCTAAAAACAGCAACAACAACTAAATGCAACGGGACGCCTGTGTCTATTTCACTATTTCTGGACATGAATTTGCACACGGCGAGATCTATGCTGCGGTCCATTGTTCCAACTGATAGTCTCAGCAGTAAAATCGCTTAGAAATCGAGCTGCCTTTGTTCAGTGGAGAGTGCCCGAGTCTTTCGAGATACAGACACTGCTGACAAAGCAGTTACCACAGAAACTGACTATTCTATCTCTATTGTGCAGTGAGGATCCGCAGGCACAGACGCTGCTTCTGAATGTGACAGACACAGCTTTACAAATACAAACAGCAACTGAGAGTTAGAGGACCTGGCTCCATCTGATTTTCGTATGGTGTATATAGGAAACTCGAAAGCATTATTCATCAGAAAATAAAAATCATTAGTCAAAAGATGTTCAGTACTCAGTACATAGCAATAAAAAGGTAAATATGTCCTAACAATATAAACAGCACAACATCAGCGGCAGAAATCATATGCCTTGCTGGTGGCAGTCTTTAAAAAAAATAAAAATTAAATTCACCAGCAGCTTCCTGCCCTGCTGCACGGCAAATTCCGATACTAGCTCCAAGTCGCCGCTCCAACCCTGCTGCCTACCCCCTGCCATATGGACACCACTGCCCGCCCCCAGCCGACGGACCTCGTTGCTGCACATAGGTGTGTGCCAGTGGTGCTTCACCGCTGCCACACACCTAGGATCGGACCCAACACATTGTGGGTGCTTTTCGTGCCACTGATGGGTCAGATCAGATAAAATTAATGTGCAGCCCTTCTGACCTCCCCAGTCTGATTCGATGTGCAAGGGGTCGCGCATTGGGTTGGTGGGGATGTAAAACACATCCGATTTGGGCTGATCTGTCAGCCCGATCGGTCGGAATCGGGCAAAATCAGCCCAAAACGGATAAGTGTATGGGTACCTAGAAAATAAGAGATTTTGGTCGAGTTTTCCCAATTTTTTTTTTAAAGTGGCAATCATTTACATGACCCAATCAACCTGTTTTTTTTTTTCGGTTTAAATGATTTCCACTTAAAAAAAAAATCGGAAAAACTCTGCCAAAAAGCCTTCTGACTACGTTTCATTTTTGGCCCCTTTTTTTATTACTGTATTAGACAGAGGAGTAGCCAGAACTCTGTGCGCACCATGGCAACATTTTGAAGCGTTACCCAGTCCCAATGCTTCTAGAGAGACACACCTAAGTGCAGAAGTTCTTAATGTTATGCCCCATAACATTATTTTATGAACCATAGCACTGCCCTAGTTTACATCCCATTGTAGGGCTGCCAGTACACATTATACCACACAGTATCCTCAATTTACATTTTGACATATGGGGGGAAATTTACTAAAGGAAATTTGTAAAAAAATAGGTGTATTTGTATCCAGAAATACACTTATTTTTGACATTTACTATCCCGAAAATACGGCAATTCGTATTCGTATTGATAGCACATCATTACGACTACGAATTGCCGTATTTTCGGGATAGTAAATGTCAAAAATAAGTGTATTTCTGGATACAAATACACCTATTTTTTTACAAATTTCCTTTAGTAAATTTCCCCCTTGGTGTCTGCAGTTCATATTTTGCAACATACCAGTGCTCCCAGTTCATATTTTGCCACATTACAATGGGCATGTCAAGTGGCATAACTAGAAATACATGTATTGTAGGTCCCAAGGCAATAGTTTGTAAGGGCGCCTATGTACCATCCAATGGTGAAACATGTATGTTTCACATGTACAGTAACTGTGATAGGGAAGAAGGGCCCCTCTCAGCTCTGTGCCCCATAACAGCTACACTCCCTGCACCTATAGCTGGATACACACTGGACAATATTCGTAATGATTTTGCTGCCTTGTATGGGTCAAAAAGCCAAAATCTAAATATTGGCCACAATGTTGCTATTCCTACCCGTCTTCAGTGACACCCTCCATTGCTGTGCATGCAGGATGATGGAGTACATAATGTGTAGCCAGCATTGGAGAGCTACACGTATACCCCTGTGTATAACACATGTAACTGACAGGGTAGGTGGTCCCTCTCCACGCTGGACCCCATAGGAGCAGCACTCCCTGGTATTATGATAACCCTTAGTATTATGTATTTTAGTTAAAGGTATTTTCCATAAATTATGGTAATGATTTTGACCTTAGTACATAGTAACATTATAGAAAAAAAAAATCAACTAAATAGCACAAAGCACATATCATATGCAGATGACATGTAGGATGAACACCCATTTCCATACAGTAATTATGAAGCATAGTGTATATAATGTTACTTAGCAAATGTCAGTGCTGGATGTCTACAGCGCCTTTTATAATAAAAGCAATTCCTAGTCTGCACACCGGTGTCCAGATAAACCCTGGAAAGCATCAAAGGAGATGTTTTCCAGTCTTCCCAGGTAATGGTTACTTAGATCATTTCTGTACATTACTATCAGAAACATGCATTGTCACTACATGTGCATGGACAAAAGCTGTACACCTGCACATATGCTCAGTGCTTCTCCTCTCTAGGGGCAGATCCCCCTATCTGAGTGCTTAGCTTTATAGCCATCATTTCTAGTACACTGCCTGACATACAGCTGCTTGAAAACAGGTGTTATTACTATGCATGGCCTGCAGGTCCTGTGGCACTACCTCATAGGAGTTAGCCTATGTGGTAACACCCAATTACAGCCCAGATAGGCACCTTCAGCTACAAGTGGCTATATGTTCAGTATGCAAATCAATCTGCATTACATTTAGTGGCATACTCTTAGCTCTGGAATATATGCAGAGTGAAAACATATACATGATCTGCAACCTTTTCAAATTGGTCCCAGAGACATTAAGAGGGTCCACCCAACAGTGATCATGAAATAAAGTAAGTACAGTAAGTATAGCTTCAATATTCACATAAAGGTATATATTCCTGTACAATCTAATGATTCGGTCGATGTTCCTTGACCCCTCATTTGCTCACCGTACAGAAAGGATAAAAAAAAATCTTGACAAAGTTTCCTTTGCCAATTGCCCGGAGAATCTGAAAATGATCCAAGCTCAATGTAGAGATGAAGGTTGATTCCAACAGCATAAGTTCACAGATACAGATAAAAGTCCAGACTTCTGTTTCAACTGGCAACTGCCAGTTTTCCTCAGGGAGGCAATTGCTAGTTGTAATAGCAACTTATGCTACTGGAATAAACCTTCATCTTTACCTTCAACAGAAATCTAATTCAAATTAATATTTGGTGTGACCCTCCCCCCCCCCTTTGCCTTCCAAATAGCATACATTTTTGGGGTAACATTTTCACTGGAAGTCAGGGGGTTTGTAGGATAGTGGTCAGGTATATCATTAACCAGCTCAGTGCATCAGATGACCCATCATGCTCGTCTAGCAGTGACATCACCTTAGAACTGGCAGAAACCAGTGGGACCCAGGTACACACATCCATTGTTCAGAAAAGTCTGGCCAGAAGTGGTCTTCATGGAAGGCTTGCAGCTTGAAAGCCACACATTCGACATGGAAAAACAGGGGAACTGGGGTGCAAAAAATGGCAGCAGGTGCAATGTACTGATGGTTTTAATTCAAAATTTTTGGGTCAATTCTATTCAGAATGATATGAATAGAGCGTGGAGGGAGCTACTGGAGCTATGCTTATCAGTGCGCTGCTAGTTCGGAGAAGGCCAGTACTTGCGAGTGTTTCTGACTTAAGTGCCCCACAGCAATGCTGTTTACTAAGGCAAAAAACAGTACTACAGCCCTAGTTTTCTTGGATTTCTGCTCACACCCCAGGACGGGTGCGAGCAGAAATCAACTAGTCAGAGTATGCGGTACTCTGGTTAGAAAAGAGAGAGCTCCCGGCGCTATTCACATCTTTACGAATATAACTGACCCCTTTATCTGGAATAGAAGCCAGTTTGTTCACCGAAGGGCTGGAGTGTGGGGTACAGTAATGAGTGTCTGCAGGTAACAGTGAAGCACGGTGGAGGTTCCTTGCAAGTTTGGAATGAAAAAGTTCAACATCATTTATGTGGTCTTTTTTGCATTTGTTTTAACTTTTTCATACATCACCAATCATGTGGACTCCGATAAGGAATTAGATTTAACCCGTCAATGTAGAGTTTACTGCTACTATTAGCAGAGAATGTACTGCTTTGTGCCATTGCCGGGAGAGTGGCTCATTGTAGCAGATGTTAGGGTTATGGGACCATGATACATTGATCTGAATGCACTTCCAAAAGAGCTAAAATTAGCAACAATAAGTAATAATAGGTTTTGTAAGGTTTTATCACTATTTTCCATCGTCAATTCTTGCCTGGTTGGGCCGGTCATTTTATAGTGTGCATAACTGCACCCTGAGCCAGTTGCCCTTTAGGAACCTAACCGGATCAGCTCCCAACAGTAGGAGTGCTGCGCAACATTCATCGGCCCTGTCAAGAAATGACAGCAAAAGCAAAGTGTTTAGAGACTGACAAACTGCATGTAAAAATGTCACCTCAATGATCTTAGGGAAATGTGTTGTTTAGATCGCAATGATACTATGATTGTGCATTGTGCGTACAGGAAATAGGATGTTCTCTGCATCATTTCCACTTTTCTTTAATAAGTATTCTTTCACCTGCCCCCCCCCCCCCCCAAAAAAAGTTAATCATTGGGGGCTAGTGGTTCCCCCTGCACCGACCGACCCCCCCATATGCAAACTTTTTAACATTGGTGGTACAGTGGAAACGGACATAAAAAAAAATACTTACCAAGTCCGGGATCCAGCGTCTCGTCCTGTCATACAATCATTTTGTAAAATAAAAAATGGCATGGGGTCCCCCCCCCAGGCATGACCAGCCCCGGGCTTTTTGAGTGGTCCTGGTTCCCAAAATCCAGAGGACAAAGTGCGTGGGGTCCCCCGGATTTTGGGGACCAGCACCAGGCTCTTGAGCTGGCCCTGGTTTCCAAAATACGGGGGGACAAAATGAATAGGGGTCCCCCGTATTTCGGAGACCAGCACCAGGCTCCACTAGCAGGGGGTGTAATGCCATAGCCAGGGGACACGCTTGATGGTGTCCCGTGGCCAAAGCATTACCCACCCTAACTAGTCAGCCCAGGCCGGGAGTTTTTGGGGAGGTGAGGACCCCCCAAATAAGGGGGTCCCCCCTCTCCAGGGCACCCCAGGCCTGGGCTGCAGCCCGGGGCTATCCCCTGCACCCCTGGGCGGTGGGTGCAGGGTTGATACCTTGTTTAACAGTAATATTGTCTTTTACAGTAGGACTACAGGTCCCAGCAAGCCTGCCCCACATGCTGGTACTTGGGAGAACCACAGGTACCAGCATGTGGGGCATTAAAGGCCCGCCGGTACCTATAGCCCCCCTGTAAAGGAAATATTAAAATAAAACACACAAACACTGGTTTTAAAATATTTTATTAATCTGATTCTTCTTTTTTCACCCAGGGGAGCTCAGCCCCCCAGGGCTTCTGCGGCATCTTCACCTGGGGGCGGCAGCCGCCTAAGCTCTTTTGCATGGCTGCCGCCTCCCAGGGCTTCTGCCTCTTCATCTGTGTTCTTCACCTGGGGGCGGCGGCCTTTTAAGCTCTTTTGCATTGGCCGCGCCTCCCAGGACTTCAGGAGCTCTTCTCTCCTTCTCCGCCGTCGGACTGACTGCCCCTACCCCGTCTCGAGCTGGCTAATATAGCCAGCTCTAGGGGGCGGGGCAATGACGCGGCGAGCCGTGATTGGCTGGCCGCGGCCATTTTGAATTTTTTTTTTTTAACATGTCCGCCGCGCTGCCGCCCCGCTGCCGCCGAGAGGAGAGGTGAGGTGGGGGTGGCGATGGGTGCTACAGCTGGTGGGGGAGGGGGGTCAGGGGTGGCGGCGGCGGGTTCTGCGGCGCGGGGTGCGGCAGGTCTGCGGCGTCCGCAGTCGCTCGGCCCTGCTCATCTGCCCGCAGCCACACATGCGGGAGATGAGCAGGAGCTTTCTGAGCGACTGCTCTGAATTGTACAGCCCGTCCGTTCTGAATCTATGACAGATTCAGAACGGCGGGTGCGCGCATGTAAATCGCTGTGTGGGCTATATACACAGCGATTTACATGCATCTTCAGGCATTTTCTGAGCGATTTGTTAGAATCGCTCAGAAAATGCCTGAATATCGTGCTGTATGGTGGCGCTGTAAGACACCCACTGTCAGGGTCTGTACACACTGTAATACCAATTGATGCATTTTAATCAGTAAACTTATGCTGCCCATACATATGTGCGATCAGATGCGATGGGACAAGTGGTGCCCAGTGCAGCACCCGATGTGGCATGCCATCCTGCGATGGACATCGGGTGCTGGAAGAGGGGTGGTGTGGGGCTGTGTAGGCGGAACCGGAGCTGGGGACCATAGCGGTGGAGCTTTCAGGCGGCGGGACTTGTCAGCAGCAGCAGTGACTTTGAAACACTGGGACGGCCCTTTGATTGGCTGAGAGAGCTCTCTCAGCGGCCTCAGCCAATCAGAGGGCCGTCCAGTGTTTCAAAGTCATCTGCTGCCGCTACCGAGTCCCGCCGCCTGAAAGCTCCACCACTCCGGTCCCCGCTACACAGCCGCCATGCCTCCCCTGCTGCGAGTGATATAACTGTGCTCTTGCCGGGGGGCCCCTGACAAAGGGGGACCGGGCGTATTATGTGGCTATGGTTGTGGGCCCAGGTGCAAAATATACTTTGGGCGATCTCCCTCCCCAGCCCCACCCCATATTCATAACATGCCCAGTGGTGCTCCTGCTCTGCAGACTGAAATCACTGGAAAGTGATTTGCGCATGTGCACTGGAGATGTCCTCAAGGGACGCCCTCAAGCAATGGTGGCCTCTAATCTCTTTAAACGCTCCTGCCTCTATGGGTTATAATGTCAGCGATGGTCACATGATCCCCAGCAAAGACCGCTTCAGCGTGGCAGAAAGCAACTGAAGGAAGCTGTGGTCAAAGCAATGAGAGGGAAGGAGCTGGGAGTAGAGAGGAATGTGGCCCTTCCTCTACCTATGACTGCAGGGCAGAAGAGAGCCTGGCCAGACCCAGGTACTTTTGATCGGCTGTGGTCTAATCGCTTGAGATGTGGCCATGCACTCTTAGAATAAAATAGTGAAAAAGTTGTACTTTAAGCACCTCCCTTGCCACACTGCAGCCCAGCACACTGTGTTGAGAAGAAGCTGCTGTGGCTGTCAGGTAATTGGGGCTCACAGACCTGGGCCTGGGTAATTAGTCCCCCCCCCCCCCCTATCTTGGCGCTGCTGCTGGACTATCCTTCATTTATAGCAGCTCAGATGCAGATGCTGCTGCTCATTACTGTGCGTTACTTACAGCCATCCCAAAGAGCAGGTTCGGCAGTGCCACATAATGAGTTAGTGTGACTCATTGCAATGCTGGCAGCTGGAGGCTCCGATCACTGCGGCAGGCCCTGGTGCAATGCAGTACCGCTGCTGCACACTGCAGCCAAAAAGAGGCAACTTAAGAGTCAGCGACTGCGGCTGATTGACAAGTACAGTACTAAAGCTGTTAGAGGTGCTCCAAGACAGCTTACTGTGCTAAAAATTACTTTTCTATCCATATACTAATTGAAATCTATACACAGACAGGAAAACAGTCTAAAAAATTAACAAAACAATAGGGGTTATTCAGACCTGATCGCTGCTCCGCCAAATTGCAAAGCCCAGCAATCAGACAGCCACCGCCTCGCCAGAGTTAAAACCCGCCCTGTGCAAGGCTGTGAATGGCTTGCGAAAATCAATCAAATTGGCGATCATGACTGACTGACTATGTGCATGCACACTATGATCCATAGGAATGCGATCAATAATCGTCCACCTTGCAAAGTCACAGGGCTGTGATCAGGTATGAATCACCCCGTTGTTACATAGAAACATAGAATTTGACGGCAGATAAGAACCACTTGGCCCATCTAGTCTGCCCCTTTTCTTTAAACATGTCACCTCAAACCATATTTGATCCTTATTTTTTTGTAAGGATATCAATATGCCTATCCCAAGCATGTTTAAATTGTACTACTGTATTTGCGTCTACCACCTCTGATGGTTGGCTATTCCGCTTATCTACTACTCTTTCTGTGAAGTCATTCTACCTCACATTTCCCCTGAATCTTCCTCCCTCTAGTTTCAGTGCATGTCCTCGTGTTCTGTTCCTCCTCTTCCTGTGAAAAATGTCTCCCACCTGTACCTTGTTAAAACCCTTGATATATTTGAAAGTTTCTATCATGTCCCCCCTTTCCCTTCTCTGCTCTAAAGTATACATATTAAGATCTTTTAATCTTTCCTGGTACGTTTTGTGATGTAGGCCATGCACCATTTTAGTTGCTCTTCTTTGTACAGTCTCTAATGTATTTATATCCTTATGGATATATGGCCTCCAGAACTGAACACAATACTCTAGGTGAGGTCGTACCAATGACCTATACAGTGGAATTATTACTTCTTTCTTTCTACTGCTGATACCTCTCCCTATGCAACCAAACATCTGACTTGCCTTCTTCATTGCTTTGTTACATTGCCTACCTGCTTTTAAGTCCCCTGAAAAAGTGACACCTAGATCCCTCTTTTCCTCAGTAGTTTACATTATAGTGCCATTTATACTATATTTAGTCTTTGGATTTCTGAGACCCAAGTGCATGATTTTGCATTTTTTGGCATTAAACTGTAGTTGCCATTCTCTTGGCCATTTCTCTAATCTACCTAGATCCTCAATCATTTGTTTTACCCCTCCTGGTGTGTCTACCCTGTTGCATACCTTTGTGTCATCTGCAAAAAGGCACATTTTACCCTCAATTCCATTTTCAATTTCACCAATAAAGATATTAAAAAGCACCGGTCCAAATACAGATCCCTGGGGTACTCCACTTGTAACCTTTCCCTCCTTTGACTGTACTCCGTTTACTACAACTCTCTGTTTTCTGTCCTGCAACCACGCTCTTATCCATTCAACTATCTTAGAATCCAATCCCAAGCTTTCAAGTTTATTTAACAGTCTGCGATGTGGGACAGTGTCAAAAGCTTTACTAAAGTCTAGATAAGCTACATCTACAGCCCCACCTTGATCTATTACTTTAGTCACCCAGTCAAAAAAGTCAATAAGATTTGTTTGACATGATCTTCCCCCAGTAAACTCATGCTGTTTTGGATCCTGTAAATTGCTGGTTTTGAGATATTCTACAACTCTTTGTTTTAAGAGTGTTTCCATCAATTTCCCTACTACTGATGTAAGGCTCACTGGTCGATAGTTGCTTACCTCTTCCTTGCTTCCACTTTTGTGCAGTGGGACTACATTTGCTGTTTTCCAGTCCTCTGGGATTACTCCAGTAGCTAGTGACTGGTTGAATGATTCTGTTATTGGTTTTACCAGCTCCCCTTTTAAGCTCTTTTAGTATCCTTGGATGTATCCCATCTGGCCCCATTGATTTATCTATCCACTTTCAGTTTTGAAAGTTCTGTGAGGACTTTCTCCTCTGTAAATGTACTTGTCTCTCCCTCAGTTTTCTGACTATACTTGCAACTTAACTGTGGCCCCTTCCCTTCTCTTTCAGCAGTGAATACTGAGCAGAAATAATTATTGATATTATCTGCTATTACATTGTCCCCCTCAAGAAAACTTCCACTCTCTGTCTTCAGTCTAATTATTCCACTTTTTGTTTTTTCTCCTTTCACTTATATACCTAAAAAAAGTTTTCCCCCCTTTACCCACTGACTGGGCCATTTTCTCTTCTGCTTTTGCACATCTGATTACCTTCTTAGCCTCTTTCTGTCTAACAAGATACACCTCTTTGTCCTCATTCTTCTGCGTCTGCTTATATTTCTTAAAGGCCAACTTTTTTGCTTTCACAATACTTGCTACTTCTTTTGCAAACCACAATGGCTTTCTTTTTCTTGTGTTTTTCCTAACTCTTTTGACACAAAGTTCTGTTGCTTTTAGAATTGCACTTTTTAATTTTTCCCACTTATCCTGCACTCCTTCCAAGTTCTTCCACTCTGCCAAAGAATCCCTTACAGAGTTTCCCATCTCTACAAAATCAGCCTTCCTAAAATCTAACACCTTTGTTTTTGTGTGCGATGAGTCAGTCTCTGTCTTTATTTTGAACCATACTGCTTGATGGTCACTGGATCCCAGATTTTCACCCACATTTATGTCAGATATTCTGTCACCATTTGTAAGTATTAGGTCTAATATTGCGTCCTTACGAGTGGGCTCCCTCACCAATTGCTGGAGGGATGCTCCTTGCAAGGAATTCAGCATGTCCCTACTTGTTGACAATGTCAAGGCAAGACAACATCTTAGAGGTTTGCACCCGAAAAAGACTTATCTGTGTAAGGCCTATTAAACAGAACAAAGGCTATTGTTACAATACTGCTGCTATACTGTAAGAAACCGAGCTAAATATTTCTTCATAACAGAATAAACACAAAACTGGTGACAAGTAAAATGTAAGACGTAAGGCCCAAGATCCTGTTATGCGCGTAATGTTGTTTTTTTTGGTCTGGTATAATTACTAGTACAGTATAATTCATCCTGCATATGTAATAATGATGTAATTACCAAAACTACTGCACAGCTGTGTATTGTAACCAGTATAAACAGCCAGCCTTCAGTATGGGATCAATAGTAATCTGTTCAGCAGTTTAGGCCCCAGTTTATTATAATATTTATATGTTATATAATATGTAATTTCCAGTTTTAAAACACACTTACATATGTCTCCTTTGTGCACAATATAAAAGTGATCATTTACTACAGTAAGCTTGCATTTAAGTTCAAGATTAGTACAAGTCATAGCAGCCACTTGCTGTCATTGGGCAGTATTCAATGAGGCTGATTCGCCATGTTTTATGGCGATTTTGTGCTATTTTCGTGCTGTACGGCGATTTTTTGACTAAAACGGTGAGTCACCCTTTTCAATGACCAGATGGCGAATACATTTCAAGGTTTTTATCGCCATGATTCACAGAGTAGCAATCGCTATCTTTTTATGGTGAAGTGGAATGTGAACTTTTAAAATAAAGTGTTTTGTTTTTTACATTTGGTGTCAAAAAATCAGGAATTTTATTCTGAGGAGGGGCATGCTATTTTTATTCATGTGCTGTAAGCACATGTCGTCCAATACAAAAGAGATTTAATAAAGTTTAAAAAAGATAAACTGCAGAAAGTGACCATGGATTACGAAAAACACACAGTGTACAAGTGGCTGTCTGATCCAAATTCCTCTGAGAACCGCCGACAGCCTTATTTTCGGCGAGGCAGGAAGCAATTTACCAGGTTTGATTCGGACTCCTCCCATGACCAAGCGAGTTCCAATTCTGAAACTGAAAGAGGAGCTGCAGCCCCTTTAGGGGTAGCCACCCGTGCCAATCGCGCAGGAACAAGCGCAAGTATACCCGCCGGGGGAAACAAAACAAAAGGCAGAGGAAGAACGTGCAAACCTCCGAGAGGGAAATTAATCCCATCTACAACTTGTCCTCCTATGATTTATCACCTTGCGAATACTCCCTTTTAAGTAAAGGACTTTCATTTGTTCCGACCACCCACTTCGAGCAGTTCCATGCAACATGCATGTCGACAGAGGAGATTTCTCAACAAGTCAGCCATTTATTATTCCATCCAGGTGACACCTATACCTATTCAGAATCAGAAGCGGATAATATAGTGTGCTCCACGGGCATCAACGATGAGGCAGAAGCTAGCACCAGCGATTCCATTTACAGTGATCTACTTCGTTTGAAGAAAAAAGAAGTAGACTTCCACCTGCACTGCTTATCTCTAAGCGATTACTATAAGTTAAAATATATACCAAGGGGCTTTCGAGTGAAGAACTGCCCCACCATTGGGAGGTACGACCCCGCGTTTTGTAAAAAATGGATCGCCATTGTTAACAAGTGCTCATTGGACTTGATACTTTTAGTAATAGAACAATCCACAAAAGAATTAGAAAAAATTAAGTCCAAGATTGCCTCGTTCGAAGTTACCCACATGCCCACACTTCTAGCTGATGATGAATGTGATTGGACTTTGAAATTACAATCTCAGATCGTCCAATACAAAAGAGATTTAATAAAGTTTAAAAAAGATAAACTGCAGAAAGTGACCATGGATTACGAAAAACACACAGTGTACAAGTGGCTGTCTGATCCAAATTCCTCTGAGAACCGCCGACAGCCTTATATTCGGCGAGGCAGGAAGCAATTTACCAGGTTTGATTCGGACTCCTCCCATGACCAAGCGAGTTCCAATTCTGAAACTGAAAGAGGAGCTGCAGCCCCTTTAGGGGTAGCCACCCGTGCCAATCGCGCAGGAACAAGCGCAAGTATACCCGCCGGGGGAAACAAAACAAAAGGCAGAGGAAGAACGGGCAAACCTCCGAGAGGGAAATGAATCCCATCTACAACTTGTCCTCCTATGATTTATCACCTTGCGAATACTCCCTTTTAAGTAAAGGACTTTCATTTGTTCCGACCACCCACTTCGAGCAGTTCCAATGGAATATTGAAAAACATGCGTTACACCGCAAATTAAAACTTAAAGAATTTTTTCATAATCGACCCCCAGACCATAAAACTACCACGGAAGGAAAAAAGCTGCCAGACAAACTTAAACAGTTCTCTCCAGCGTCCACCTTCGACCCCTTATCCAGTAATGCCAGCATAAAAACCTTCTCTCGGATGCTCGATGAAGATGTACAAGAGCAGATAAAAGGCTCCATCAATCGACATTCTAATTTGTCCCCATTAGAAAGGAATGCCTTAACAACTTTGTCGCAAAATAAAAAATTAATAATAAGATCAGCAGACAAAGGAGGGGGAATAGTCCTTCAAGACCTAACAGATTACCGCAAAGAAGCGGAACGCCAATTACATGACACCAGCGTTTATCTTCCACTTCCCGGGGACCCTACCCCACAATGTGTAGTACATTTGAAAGAAGTGCTCCGAGAAGCCATTGATGCGGACCTTATTGAAGAGGAATGGATGCCATCACTGGTTCCAGCGTTTCCAGTTGTGCCCTTATATTACACCATTCCCAAAATACATAAGGACAGTTCTAACCCGCCTGGTAGGCCCATAATTGCAGCTACAGGCTCGTTGTTTCAACCGATTGCCACCCTGTTGGACTCCCTCCTTCAACCACTCATTTCTGCAGAACCGAGCTATCTGAGAGATACTGGACAGTTTCTTCAAAGATTGATCGACGTGGACACTATACCACAAGAAAGCTGGCTCATTGGTATTGATGTGGTCAGTTTATACACCTCCATTCCCCATGAATTTGGGTTGGAGGCTGTAAAGAAGTTCTTGCTGACCAAAAGTCATTTTTCAGGAGGTCAAATTAATATAATCATTAAGTTGTTTAGACTCATATTGTTTAACAACTTTTTTGTATACGATGACAAGTTCTTCTTGCAAGCACGGGGCTGTGCTATGGGTTCTAGCGCAGCTCCGTGCTATGCAAATATTGTGATGTACATGATCGAAGAGGAATTGCTGTACAATAACTCTATAGCAGCACAATATACAGTGTTGTTTAGTAGATTTATTGATGATCTATTCATGATCTGGAAAGGCCCAAAAGTTGCATTTGAACAGCTCCTCAAGGAGTATCACGACCAAGGAGGTCCCATAGTGTTCACCTATTCTATGGACCAATCTGTAATGAACTTTTTGGATGTCAAAGTCAGCATTCGAAATGGTGTGTTAAACACCACAGTCTTTACAAAACCAACGGACCGCAACTTATTGTTGCAAGCTTCTAGCTGCCACCCCCTATCGTTAATTCGAGGATTGCCATTCTCACAGATGGTACGCATTCGACGTATCAATAGCGATAAATCAATGGCTATTTCACAAATAGACGCTTTGATCATCAGACTGTCATCGCGGGGCTATTCACCAAGACTGCTACAAGAAGCTAAAAAGAAAGTCCTGGAACTGGACCGTTGTAAACTACTGACATCCTCAAATAAAGATAAACAACCTAATAACATCATTCCTTGGGTCAATAAGTACAACAATGAATCTAATAAAGTTCAATCTGCAGTAAAAAAACATTGGCCAATTGTCTCCTCCGACCCCAATTTAGGTCTATCCGACAGCAGAGTTATGCCCTGCTACTCGCGGGGTCGTAACCTCAGATCATGGCTTGTTAAAACTGATGTGGCTAAACTCAGAAGCCCAAAAGAATTTAAGTCCTTCCTTCCTCCACCACGTCTGGGGTGCAGCAAATGTGGTTGTGTGGCCTGCCAATTCATGTTGACAGGCGACACCTTTCAACATCCACATTCCGGGTACACTTATAAAATCCGACACCAATTCAATTGTGACTCCTCTTACGTGGTATATCAGATTCTGTGCCCTTGTGGCTTAGTTTACATCGGTAAAACGGAACAGAAGTTCAAAGGACGTATGGCGGCACATAGATCCGATATCCGTCAAGCCTTATCATCTGGGACTAGTGATAAACCGGTGGCCCGCCACTTTGCCGCATTTAACCACCCTCTGAACAGTTTGAGATATCGTATCATAGACACCATCCCTCATTCAATTAGAGGAGGGAATCGATCCCTCAAACTTATTCAGTGCGAGAGTCGCTGGATTGCTCGACTCGACACCATTCAGCCGAGGGGTCTGAATGAACAGATCTCATATGGTTGCTTCTTATAATAGTACTTCATTGCTGTTATTTAATACTATTTTGTTTGTAAATTCTTTGCTACTGTCATTTTTTTGATTGCTCAAAAAATTTTTTGAGGGCTTGTATTTGTTGTTTTTATGCACTATTTTGGTTTCTTATGGTTACACGTTTTTTTTCACTTGCAGCGTCCAGTTGCTTAGCAACTGGATCACCGCGCTAGACAAGGAAGCCGGGCTGACGGGGTGACGTCATCGGCAGTGGCGGCTGCGACGCCGACGTACAACGCGCTCCAGAGGCGGGCTCCTTTGTCGGGCAAGGCGGCAAACCACGGTATTTAGGTAAGATACTTTTTGTTTGTAAATTGGCTTGAAAACAGTTTTTAATTAAACTGAAACGTTGCTGACTATCCTGTGTTCATCACGTTATTACCGAGTGCCGCACATCCGAAGGTTACTGTATTTGTTTGCTAGTGAAGGCACCGGGACCCGTTGTCAAAGGGTTTCTGTATGGTCATTGGGAGTGCCGGACCCTGGATCTTTTTATATATATATATATATATATATATATATATATATTTATTTTTACACAGAGCAGCCAGCAGGGGGCCAGGAGCCGAGCCGCTCATTAGATATTCATATATTCACTGCACCCGATCATTACATATGCACGATCGGGTGTAGTGAATACCCGGTCCCCTGTTGGCTATCCCGGGGGACAGCCTGTGCTGCCTGGCTCCCGGGGAGCCCACCTCCCCCCCACAAATGTTCTGGGGCAGGCAGGGAGACTTCCATCTCCCTGCCTGCCGCCGTCCTCAGGCTCCCTGGCCCTTAAAAACTGGAGATATCTGACTTCAAAGCAGTGGTCCCCATCCAAGCCTGTTAATTGCTCTTACCAGTCAGATATTTCAGGTTCTGTCTGAGGGTATATTCCAAAAGCTGGGACTCTCCCCCCTTTGATGGACACTAGTATCTTGTCTCTACTGTTCCCAGAACCAGAGATATCAGCCTTATAGCAGTTGGTTACTGCTCCAGCTCCACACACCTGGTATATAGTTTTATATACTCGTTGGCAGATTGCTCTGCCTTCTGAACTCTGATCCTCTAGTACCCAATGCCATTTGGTAGGTGGGATTCTCTAGTTTTTAATTCCATTCAAATCTAAGAAATCTATTTCCGGGAACTGGAGATATCTGCAGTCAAGCAAGCTGTCCTCCCACCAGAAAATTATGAATAATAAGCCCACTCCACTATACACCCCTCCTCTGCGTATTAAACATCCTCTACCACCCTGGAAGTTATGTATCAGGGCACCTTCATTCAGCCCAATGCCCCCTTCTCCCACCCCATCTCCCACCATCTGTGCAGTAAAGGGGTAATAAGTGGAAATTACTGATCCATGCCCTACATGCTGAGCGGTTGATATAATACCCCCTACCACCCACGGGACATCAAAGCTTCCCCCACCCCTACCACTGGAGGGTGGGTAGGGGCCCCAATACATTGCAGGATCCTGAGATTTGGCCTCAAAAAGTCCCACTCTGCTGCCACCCCTTATCCTGCCTGGCCCTTCTCCTGCCCACCTGCATGCCCCTTCTCCTGCCCGCCCGCCCTTTCTTCCCCCCCGCCCCTGCCTCTTCTCTGGTTGCTGAGGAGGAGGTCACACGCCTGCTAACTAGGGATGCCAATCCCAGAATCCCGGGAATCCTGGAATTGAGCATTTTTCAATCCCGGGATTGAAAAAATGCCCTGGGATTGGCATCCCTAGCTAGGTGTATATTCTGCAGATGAGCACAGGTCATTTACTTTATAAAATTAGATCTAATCAATAATAAGTCAGAATAATGCTGATTATGGCAAATTCGTGACATTTAGCAAAGGCATGCAGAACACTATAACAGAAATATATACGCCATCTGAAGCAAAAGGTAGTAATGAGGCAGAATTCCACCCTTTATATGCTTCAACGACTTGAGAAATAGCAGCAAATAGGAGAGGAGGGACATGTTACCTTTCTACAACACACTGGAGAATCCTTTCCGTTTTATGCAACCCACTTAAACCTTTTGAATTCATAACAAGGGAAGTGAGTTCAGACCATACCAGCCTGAGTCAAGTCATACTGCTCATTAATCCAGGGGAAAAGCAGAAAGAGAAGCACGATTATGGGAAACAAGCAATTCTGCTAAGCACCTTGTTCTTATGGAGTGAAGTCATTTATTCATTTTGCCATGACCTAGTGCACAGGTTCTCAAACTTGGTGCTCAGGACCCCACCATATTTGCCTACCCTCCTGCATTCTGCAGGAAACTCCCTGAAATAACAGCAATCTCCCTCTCTCCCTCATTAGTCTACCAATCTCCCTCATTTCACCTAGCCCACGTTACACTGTTAAATTTTTTTTTTTTGGGGGGGGGGGGGGAGGAATGAGAGATAGATACATTTACATTTAATAATCAGCACCATTTCCCAGCACTTTAGCAAGTATAGTATCTCTTACTAAATGCTTTTGGCATCATCTACATTTGGATATAAGTCATTTTACAAGATTCCTCTCAGATGTAGCAGTACACACCCACGCTTCTAGGTGCCGCGTTCACAATCTCTTCATATATGGAACTAGACACATCCTTTGGGTGGAGCATGACACGCCCCCTCAGTGGGGCGCTGTACAAATTATATTACCAACTATAATCTCCCTGAAACTGAGTATGGACCCCACACAATGCGTTTTGTAGGTCTCCTCATAGAATCACAAGTGAAATAATTATCTCCACCTGTGGATCTTAAAAAATGTGTCAATTAGTAATGAATGCACCTGTGCACCTGCCGAATGGCCTGGAAACTGTGAACAATATGGGATCCTGACGACCGAGTTTAAGAACCCCTGTCCTATTGGTTTGAAGTATATTAAAGCACATACCTTTTGATAATTGGAATGCATATGGATGTCCGACGCATTTCTGACAGTAGCCGTAGCTCCCATACTTTTATGGGGGCTGCAAAGCGTCAGCATTTCAAGTTTGGCCCGAGCAGCTAAAGCCATCTGAAGATGGCATTAACCCATTATAACTGGCAATGGCCACCGCACATACATGTCCAGTAGATAGTCAAACTAGAGGAGTGAAGAGACTCCTTATGTAGTATTTAATACATTCAGGCAGAATATAATTTCTCATTGTCACAAAACCAATAATTGATAAATATGCTCCTTGGTTCCATAAACTATATTTACTAAGGGTATACAGCTATAAGCATATCTTGGTGTAACATAACTATTTAAAAAAAACGAATCATCATCAACATCTACCACATTTAGATCCAGGCGGCAGGAAATGTGTGGAAACCTTTTAACTTTCTCTATGAGGCACAGCTATTTACAAAGAAATTGTAATTATCATCATCAATGCTGTTATTATGTAGAAATTGCTAACAATATAAAGTATAGACATTTTGTACTTTGTTTGGACAAATCTAAACATACACTTAACATTAATTATATGCATGCCCAGTTGTAATTATTTACACACTCACGCCTCCAAAACTACTCGATAGAGATGTTTATTTAAAACTATAAATAGACCAGTACGTAACTCTCATGGTTCCGATTCACCATAGAGAAGTAGTCTGCATATAAGTGAGTGACCACATAAGGTGCATACATTGCATGCTTACTAAGAACAGATGTACAGACAACTAATATGCATCATCTACTCACTGATCCCTATAGTACAAATAACTAAAACCCCTTTTACACCAAAAATCCCGGATCCAACCCGGCATTTGGAACACAGATCCAAGCCAGGTCACATCCGGATTTGCACCGTTTACACTGCGGTGCCTACCCGCAGTGTAGACGGAGGCGGCACTTGTAGATGGCATAGTCTCCAAGCACTGTGACCGCGATCACTCCTGCCAGGATGATCGATCGCCACGCTGTGGGATAGCCCAGCACCAAAGGTAAGCTGCTGGGCTGCCCCCGTGCAACCCCCCTCCAGCCACCGTCCACGAGGTGAATGGATGCCGCACACAGGCATCCATTCACCTCCTCCCTGCCTCTGCCGCTGTCTGCACAGTACAGGAGACAGCATGCGCCCCCTGCCCAACCTCCATGTTGACCGCAGGACACTGTGGTCCGGAGGTTGGGCTTCCCCCATTGATGTAAATGGGAGCCGGGTCGAGTGACCCGGCGTTACCCATTTACACTGCCCTCTACCCATGTCGAAGCCATGTTCAACCCATGTCAGGACCTGGGTAGAAGTCCCGTGTAAAGGGATCCAAGTTGACCCATTTACACCGCTGCTGACCTGGGTCTGACCTGCAGCTGGCCCAGGATTTTGCAGCAGTGTAAAAGGGGTATAACATGTATGGGTTAGTAACCCTGGCCTATTCTATGATTCCTATGGCAAAGAGAACTAATACAGTATGCAAGGCCTTTACAGTCATCAGCATAGCACTGGACACACATGGTGTATTTAATCAAGCATTTAAAATCTTAACTCTGAATTCTGCACCCAAAAACTGGGAAGCTTTAATTTATCCAATTTACAGAGTGCTTTTCTGTTAACTTACTGAACCAGGTCCTACCAATTCAAGACAAAAGTTTCCCAATTTGAGGATAAAGTAATGACAAACATTTGCATCTAATTAGAAAGTTTATGAAACTTTGGAACCAACACATACATATGCATAGCCACTGTGACTAGCTGGTTCCGCATGCAACTTGTTCATGGTAGAGTGTGTACCATGCAATTCTATGAGTCATGGGTGCATAAGCAGTGAACACACATGTGCGTGGGTGCCCTAGTCGAGGCAAATGATTTGTGATTACTGCAGCAAGGATAACAGAGGATACATATGTATGTGCAAACATTTGTAAGGTGGAACCAGATTAGATTGCTTGCCCAAGACCAGCGTGACTAGGGCAGACTGATAGCTGTGATCTGTGGACATGTCCTCTACTCATTTCAGACCATACCCAATAATGATCCAATGGAGAGGATCAATGGATTCTCATTATCATATTAGTTTCTCGGCCTCACACACTGCACCACCATAGCACAACTGGCCACATCTAGGTGGTCATGCTGAGTTGTATAGATCTCTATGCATGGTGGAGAGTTTAGTTTACAGTGCACATGCAGGTGTGAATTTACACATTTGTTTTGTATGTCCATCCTTTCTCAGACATAAAGAATTGTGGATCTGTTATTCTGTGGCATCTCTGTGTGGCAGCAATGTTATTACACGTAACTGCCCTGTCTAGTGGGCATGTGTTTAAAACAACATGTGATTCCATGGAAAACCTAAGTCATGTATAAGTGCAAGTGAAGTCTAAGTCGTGCATTCGTAGAAGGGATGTCCGATTCATTCATATATAGAAGGGAAGATGAGTCATGTATGCTTAGATGGGAAGCCTGAGCCATACACACATAGAAGGGAAGCCTGAGTCATGCATGCATGCATACATAGAAGTGAAGCCCAAGTCATGCATGCATAGAAGGGAAGTCAGAGTCATGCATATATAGAAGGGAAGCCTGAGTCATGCATGCATAGAAGGGAAGTCCGAATCATGCATATACAGAAGGGAAGTCCGAGTCATGCATATATAGAAGGGAAGCACAAGTCATGTATGCTTAGAAGGGAAACCAAAGTCATGCAGGCATAGAAGGGAAGCTTGAGCAGAGGTGGAACTACCATTGGTGCAGCAGTTGTAGGGCACCGGGGCCCCTGAGGATAAAGGGGCCCACTGATTCCCCTGTCACCCACTGTTTTTCTTTGCACAAACTGCCTCACCATGTCTCTCCCTGTCACCCACTGCCATGTTGCCTATTATGAACTTAGTTTGGGGGGTAGTTTGCGTATAAGGGAAGCCCAAGTCATGCATGCGTACAGGGAAATATGTAGAAGGGAAGCCTGAGTAATGCCTGCATAGAAGTGAAGCCCAAGTCATGCTTGCATAAAAGGGAAGTCTTAATCATACCTACGTAGAACGAGAGCCCGAGTCACACATGCATAGAAGGGAAGTAGAGTCATGCATACAGAGAAGGGAAGCCCAAGTCATGCATACAGAGAAGGGAAGCCCGAGTCATGCATACAGAGAAGGGAAGCCCGAGTCATGCATACAGAGAAGGGAAGCCCGAGTCATGCATACAGAGAAGGGAAGCCCGAGTCATGCATACAGAGAAGGGAAGCCCGAGTCATGCATACAGAGAAGGGAAGCCCGAGTCATGCATACAGAGAAGGGAAGCCCGAGTCATGCATACAGAGAAAGGAAGCCCGAGTCATGAATTTACAGAGAAGGGAAGCCCAAGTCAAGCATACAGAGAAGGGAAGCCCAAGTCAAGCATACAGAGAAGGGAAGCCTGAGTCATGCATACAGAGAAGGGAAGCCCGAGTCATGGAAACGTAGGAAGGAAGCCAGAGTCGTGCATGCCTAGATGAGAAAGCCTGTGTCTCTTGCATATTGCTGACACTTGGTTAGGCAGGTTTCGTGAAATAAATAGGTGGCACTCCACAGAAAAGTGGAGTAAGTACATCACGCACATCAAATTGCCACTCAGAGGATGAAAAGTGAAGGCACACTATATTCCATCATGCTTATACTGTATGTGTGCATAACAAGAGAGTAAAACAGAGTCGAAGAGATTTGGTTATATTGCTTAATGCCAATTTAATCCCCCCCAAAAGCCTATTCTAGAACTCTCCACACACAAAATCATTATTTTTATTGCATTTTATGGATGTACTTTTATGTAAAATAAACTTGAATGAAGGCGGAACATTCTTTCTGGTTCTTTGAATTACGCCTATTGAATATTGACAAATATATCAGACAGAGGGATTAAAGTCAGAGCCGTTCCAATTCCTAAAAAAATATATGTTTTCCCACAATAGCCCTATGGGTTCCTGCATTAGCATAAGGCAGTAAATCTGGCATCCGCTAATGTCCACAACTACTTCACAGGAGACTCAGTATCAGCCCTTTAATGGCCGAGATCTTCTATCTAACTCTAATTAGTGTAAAACTGGAGACCACATGTGGTTATGTCATAGTTGATATCAACAGATAAAACAGACTTCTCTTGATAGATCCAACAGAAACTACAGTACTTTTTCATTAAGTTGGCTAGGAGAAACAGCATTCCATCATTTGTATTCTATCATATTATATCCTGTTCCGGGCTCAGACTGATAGAGGGCATATGTTTCTGTGTCTCTATGGGGGGGTTATCCAATTAGCTCTGAAGAAACATTCAGAGTAAAAAAAAAAAAAAAAAATTTGTGATTTTTCTCGCTGTTCCTACGATTTTTTTTCCGGCTATCCAATTTGGAAGCCCTCCCCCCCATCCAACAAAAAAATAAGATTACTCCTGAAAAAAACACATGTTCAGTGAAACCTACTAAAATGGGTCGGCTTATGGGGATTGGTTTTTCTCTGTCTGATGTAGGTGAAACTAAATCCCAATAAACGTTGGTGCACGGAAGATTATTGGGCTATTTCGATAGCCTCTGGGGATACAATTACACACTGTAAAGGACTGCATGTAATTAAATACCCCCCTCTCTCTTTCTCTATTCACGTCTATACTTTCAATGTATACCTCTTCCCTCCTGTTGTCTAAGCCCTCTTCTCTTCACATTTCACTCACAGTTCTCCCATACTCAAACACTTAGCGACCATTTTCGTCCACATACTCATCTCCATCTTTGGCCACCAGCCTCTAGTAGTACGTCAATTAAGTCCTCACTACTTACATTTAGCTGTAGTGTGTATTGAACTGTGGCGTATGGTTTTAAATATTTTCGCATCTTAAACCAATGAATTAAAAGTTAATTTTTAAACATTATCTTCTCTGAGTGCACCACACCGAGACCTGCTTTCTTTAAAAATCAATTCTGTTTCCCTGTACGGTTTCTTTGTACGGCGCTGCAAAACACGTGTGGTGCCTTATAAATAAGATTATAATAATAATCTAATTTGCACAGATAATAATGATTGAAGGCTACTGCCCTTTTCCCTGTATGTTCCTCACTGTATGTTTAACAATTACTATTCACAGACACAGATCATTGTAATCCATCAAAATCTATTCCTGTGCCTATTTTTACTGTAACTGAGTGTAAAATATATCAGGTTACCACAACATAATGCTTGCAGATGCCACCTGACACCATTTTTTCGATTCGCCGTTTTGACCAAGCTAAAATATGTATCTTCTAAAATCAATGCACTTTCTCTCATGCTATAGATTAATTTTTTAAATATCAAAGACCATAATACATTTTTGATGTAGATAAATATCTCCTTTGCAAAACTCCTGCAACTGTGAGCAATTGTACCAGTCCAGGCAAAGCATGTAGTACCAACTGACCTGTGTCTCCAGGAGCCAGAATGGAAAGGACATAATCCACCAGTGGCATGTCCTTGGGAGTTGGCCCCGCCCTTTAGTGCATGACATCATAATTTCACACATAGAGGGTGGTACCACCATCTCTACTACCAGCTGAATAGGTGTATCTGGCAGTAGGCTGTTCGCATGTCGAATAGGTGCTCTGTGGGCTTGCAGAGGGCGTGTAAAAGGAAATGCAGGCTATTTAGCGGTGACTGTAACGTAGCAATAGCAGTCTGTCTGATAACAGCCAGATCTCTTGCACTAGGGATAGGATGCTGAAAAATGTGCACTGATAGTGATGACTTACATATTTATAGTGGTGGTGCAGGCATACAGATGTGGCCAAGATCCACAGTTACTAGTCAGCACACAATGCAGTCACATTTACAGCCGATAGGCATGTGACTATGAATTAACTCAATAATGTGGGTTTAATTAAAAAACACTTTTCGGTACTCTTTACTTATCACAGCGCCCATCGCGGCCATCGAATGCACTAAAAAATCGGGTGCGACGCGACCGACGCGATGCCCGCGATTTCCCATAGGGAACAATGTTAAATGTCTCAATTGACCCGATTTTCCTGTTCAATGCCTCAATTGACCCGATTTTTCCATAGGAAACAATGTTAAATGGCCCACAGAGGCCAAATAGGCACCCTGAAGTGTGAAATGGCCCCCACAATTGTTAACGCCACCCCACGATCAACGTGAACCCGAAGCGTGGCGAGTGCAGCGAGCCCGCGAGGGGCGGCGGTACGCGTCCTACGACCTTTTCATACCCCCACTATCCACGTTGGCGTGGAGTTGAGAATAGAATAGCGTGGCGAGCGCAGCGAGCAACCGAGCCCGAAGCATGGCGAGCGCAGCGAGCCCCGCGAGGGGATGCGGATACCTGTGAAGCCCGCGAAGGGACGCATTTACCTGTGAAGGTATCCGCGTCCCCTCGCGGGGCTCGCAGCGCTCGCCATGCTTCGGGCTCGGTGGCACGCTGCGCTCGCCACACTATTCTATTCTCAACTCCACGCCGACGTGGATAGTGGGGGTATGAAAAGGTCGTAGGACGCGTGCTCGCTGCGCTCGCCACGCTTCGGGTTGACGTTGATGGTGGGGTGGCGTTAACAATTGTGGGGGCCATTTTACACTTCAGGGTGGCTATTTGGCCTCTGTGGGCCATTTAACATTGTTTCCTATGGAAAAATCGGGTCAATTGAGGCATTGAACATGAAAATCGGGTCAATTGAGCCATTTAACATTGTTCCCTATGGGAAATCACGGGCATCGCGACGGTCGCGTCGCACCCGATTTTTAGTGCATTCAATGCCCGCGATGCCCGCGATTTTTTTACCTGCGATGCCGACGCCGTGCTAGGTAAAGAGTACCCACTTTTCATGCAATATTGAATGTTTTGACTCATTGTGTGATATTTGAACTTGATACTGGGGCTGGCCCCAAAAAAGAGACCTATTTATAAATTGGTGTTACCTCCCCTCTTCACTCTCTGCTCGAATTTGCCACTTACTTCACATCCAAAATTGACTGAATATGTCAGAACCTCACATCCCACCTAAGCATCAGCGACCAGCCACCTCCTCTCCACTATCACCCCTCCCCACCCATCTTACCTACCCTCACATCTTTCTCCGATCACGACTTGGCCCTATCCCCTCTCACCTCCACCGCTACCTCTCTCCTTCTGCCTCATCCCATCTTGCCACATCATCAATCTCTCCCTCTCATTAAGCACTGTCCCATTCTGCCTTCAAGCATGCACTCATCTCCCTTTATTCTTTAAAAACCTATCCTTGATCCTAACACCCTCTCCAACTACCGGCACATTGAATTTATGACTCCATACTCCTTGAGCGTATTGTCTACAACCACCTTAATTACTTCCTTTCCTCCCACGCACTGCTTGACACATTTCAGTCTGGCTTCCGTCCACTCCACTGAAACTGCACTTGGTAAAGTCTGCCTTGACCTCCTTGCTGCTAAATCCAAAAGGTCACTATTCTCTGCTTATTCTCATTGACCGCTCTGATGCTTTCAACACTGTGGACCATCCTTGTTTTCTGCAAATCCTTCACTCTCTTGATACTTATATAGCTGAATTGAGCAGCGCTTGTAAAAGTGACTGTGTTTGAAAAGTATGTTTTAAAATATTTAAAACGTTTTGCTGAAACATGTACCTGTAAAAAAATAATATATAGTTATACAGCTCTTTTGTTGTTTATTTGGGTTGGTGCTGAGATTTGCAGATTTTAGCAGTACAGAGAGTACAGGGGGGTTCTATTCTTTCCCTACCATACTTTGGTTCTCATGTACAGTTGGAAGGCCAGGAAGCGCCCAGAGGTGGTAGCACAGTACAATTCTAAAGCGCTGTGTTCTAGTCTCTAATTCTGTTCCGTATACCGGAAGTTTACGGTGGCTTACTTCCGGTCGGTGGCTCTCCTCTCGGTGTGTTAGCAATCCACGTGTTTCAAGCTACTGCTCTTTCTCAAAGATGTTTTGGTTCCGTTCTGTATATTTATTCACTTTTTTGCTCAATCTTTGCATAAAACTTTATTACTATTATAAATGGAAGTAATAAAAACTTTTGGCGGCAGGCACATATTTCAGCAGGTATTAGGAGCTCTATTTGGGTAAGATAGTATATGTGATACATATGAAATGGGGAGTATATATTAGACTCTATATAAATTAGTAGGTATAATATACATAGTAAAGGGGTATGCACAATAGTATAATGTATACAATAAAAAAGATGAGGGTAGTATTTTTTTATGTATTTTAGGAACCCATTGAGTTATATGTCTATATTTATAACAGCAGACACTAATATTCTGATTTCATATATCAATCTTGTCTCTTTTTTAATCAATTCTGTTATATTTCCATTGTGCCAGTGTGCGGTTATTTTCTCATTGCCCATGAATTTCAGTCCTGTCGGATTTCTGTTATGGTTGGTGGAGAAATGATGCGAGACATTGTGGGTAAATAATCCTTTTTTTAGACTGTAGACTGTATATGTGTACAGCTAGTCTTACCTTAATTTTGCATTTTGTTTGACCTATGTATTGCATTTGTAGGCCACATGGGCACTCTAGCAGACAGATTCTGTTTCACAACTCTGATGTTTTACTTTATATTCTTTTTTGCTGATTGGAAAATAAGGTTTCTTTCAGTTTTGTTGATTTTTGTTGAGTTATTTTACATCCCATACATTTCAAGCATCAATGGTATCACAGATTTTTTTTTTTTCTGGGTTTAGCTCTGTGTAAGTTTCAGTTTGAGTGTATTTCTTCTGTATATTAATTTTGGTTTAACCAGTATAATGTTATTGAGATCATTGTCTAACTGAAGAATATGGCAGTGATTACACAAGATGCTTTCAATTTGTTTCAAGTTGCTGGAATATTGTGTTATGAACATCACCTTGGTGTTCTGTTCCATTGTTCCTTTCTTCTTGTATTTCAACATTTCTTTGTGATCCGGATGCATTACTTTCTCTATTTCTTGATTCGGATGGTTGTTTTTGTATCCCTTTCTTTTATATTTTTCTTTCACTTCTTCGCTTTGTCTCTGAAATGTTGAGACTTCAGTGCAATTCCTCTTGAGACATCTGAAGTGACCATCTGGTATGTTGTTTATCCATCTCCTGCAGTAATTGTTATTGGATGGTAGTATGTTGTTTTCATCAACTTGTTTTATGGGAGTTCTTGTTAATTTGTTTCCTTCTTGGATAAAGATCTCCAGGTCTAGGAAGACAACCATTTCATGACCTGATGTGCTGGTAATTTCTAGACCAATTTTGTTAGAATTCATGTGTGCACAAAAATTGTCCAGACTTTCCTGTGTGCCTCTAACGATCTCAGCTTCCGATATGATGTCTGTGTGGGTTATTTTCCCAAACCTGTTCCTTTTCCCAGTAGGCCACCAAGAGATTTGTATATGCAGGTATGTCCCCATTGCGGTTCCCTATGTCTGGAGTTAGAATTTCTTGCCATGCCAAAAATAGTTATTGTGTAATATGAATTCAATTTTTTCCATCAAGAAATGTATTTGTTGTTTTGATATATCGGTTTCAGTTGAAAAGAAGTGTCTAGTAGGTTGGCACCCCAGGGTATGATCAATGCATGTATATAAAGATTTCACATCACTCGTGCAGAGTGTACGAGGGATTCCATTCTGTATTTTCAATTATTTATAATGCATGTAGTGTGTCTTGCAAGTAACGTTTCTTCTCTTTTATTATGGGTTAATTGTGGCGACATTTTAAATGTTAGCAATTTGACCACGTTAGTATTTTGACTGTCTGCCAATACTTGTCGGTATTTTTAATGTCAGGAAATCATACTGAACCGGAATGGACAAGCAGCTATCTCCAGCACCAATTGCTTCTTAAAAGTAGCATCTAGTCTCACCAAGATTTGGGGGGCACCGCACTAGTGCTCTCTGCCTCTCACTCTCGTCCAGAACAATAATTTGTCTAATAAAATTTCTACACCCAGTCCATGTCTCTAAATTGTGACAATGCATCAATCAAGACTGCAAAGCTGAACAAGACAGAGTTTACAGGTGTGTCACCAGGGGCTGACAAGAGTAGAACTGACATTACACAGCATATATTGTATTCATACATAGGCATTTACATCATCCACATTTATAATCATCTGGTAACATAGCACATTGTTAAATATTTCATGAACTTATTTCTGAATAATAGTATCACTGCCAGTAGGTATTACCTTTTTAACATGTAAACTACTTCTGAGCAGTACAAGGTAGTAGGCCAAGATGGTAAATAGTCTAATAAAACACAAGTGTGTATTAGGTGTTTCAGTCTGCCTATTTCTCATTTGCTGTAAACCTCCTGAGACAGCTCTCAGCTGCCACCAGCAACACAGTTCATGTGGGCCCCATGACTTGCTAGTGATTGTAATGGTATGGAATACTTATAATAGTTAAAAAGTTTTACATTATTTAACTCTTTCTTTTACTTACATACAGGAGCATTGCACGGACATGCCTGCATTTTGAATTGAATTATCGTTCAACTTTGCTCAAACAAATGATAGTAGATTTCTGTGTTGCCCTGGTGCATATGTTTGGACGATAGTCTATTGTTTCGTACTTTTGAGTTCTACCGTGATTTTCATTCATAAAAGAGCAAAATCGTCCAAATGGACGATTCGTACATTTCCCTATTAGTATAATGCATTTGCAGTTTATTTCTCTACAGAGTTTTCTAGGACAATTTTGTCTATCATTATTGCCATTTATATGTGATTATATTACATTTGTTAATTTACATACAATGTTTTGTTTAACATTTTTGCCATGCCAATACCACCTGCTTGTACTTAGCGCAATGCTCTATCTGAATACACAACACTGATTTCCTTAAGTAGACTCCTGTTTCCTAAATTCTACAAAATGATATCCTCAAGCCTACATCTATCAGTCTTACTGTTTTGTAGCATGCATCCTTTTGCATTATACATTGTCTGTACTAATTAATATTCTGCTGAGTGCAGTATATTTATATACAGTAACGTGAATGTGGCAAAAGTACATTTGCATACTACATTGAGTATCTCTTCTTAATATTTACCTTGTTTTGGTATGAGTAGGGGAGGCTGGACTGCACACCCTAATCCTAAACATAATAAGAGATGCTACCATGCTGAAACTTGTAGTTCCACAAAGAAAAAAAAAGAGAAAATGCAGATGCACGCTAAGCACTAACGACTGCTAATCAGAATAATACCATAACTGAACATAGTTAACATAACACAAACTCTGAACTATAACATGGAGAACATTTCAGGGGCTTAGCATTTTGGCCCACTTAGTGCGACCATGTGACTTCATCTTTTGGGTCACTAATAGGATATAGGACTTGGACCTTGTATTTACCCGGTTTGTAAAGAGAATACTTTGGCGATACAACATTTAACTCAGCAGTAAAATCTTGCATCATCTTTGCACAGTCCAGAGGTTTTTCATTTTCAGTGTAGTAATTAGTGACATATTTTAAGTAATTGCAGTGATTCTAATTCTATATTACAAACACACAAAGATATTCAGTGTGTCATCATTGAGGGTTCTTATTCAAAGTTGATAATGCGAAAATCCAACAATTAGCTAAACAGTCATTATATAGTGCAATATTCAATGTGGCCGGCGCGAGTGGTTAAACGGCGGGGATCGCAGTAAAGTAGCGATCCTTACTGTTTAACCCCCGTGCCGGTCACTCACCCTATTTTACGTTCCGGGGGAATCCTCGATGTCACATGACAGCAAGGATTCCCTCACCCATAGCGAGGCTATTTTGCATTTAGCCGCGAGTCTCGCTGCTTCTGTGGCCGCATACGGAGCAAGGGGGAATCGGCGTATGCGGGAGGGTCAGTTGAATACTGAGAGGGTGAGCTGTCACAGTGAGCAGGCAGCCCTGCTCACTGTCACAGCTCGCCCACGGCATTGAATATACCCCATTGACTCTTTTTGACTATCTAACTTATTGCTGTTTTTCTGTTAAAATGCTTATATTTACCTTGAAGTTCCTTTTAATTACATGTTCACATTAATGCAGTATAGAAGGCCATAGAACATTACACCCCAACTATATAAAGCAATGTAGTGGTTAAATGCATTTGCTGAATAACAATGACACTATGAAACCTGATGAGGATCCTGGTTCAAATCTCTGTGTCAGCTTCTTGTGACCTTGAACAAGTAATTTAGTCTCCAAGTGACAGGAACCAAAATTACATTGTAAACTCAAGCTGACAGGGAAACTGTGCCCAAACAAATCTGTGTGAGAAATGTGTACATCAAGGTAATCGTCTCCTGTGCATTCAACGTGGTCTCATTCACAAAATACTATGATACAAATTTAATAGGGTCTAAATTTTTTGAGTGTGACAAATACTGAAAAAAAGGGGCGAGTTTGTCCCAAAATACGGACAATGTAACAGCCTGCCAGTTTGGGAGTTAAAGGCTGTTAACCTAGCCCACATTTTGTAGCAGTTACATTTTTTGAGAAAAAAGGAATAAGAGATAGAAACATTTACATTGAATCATCAGCATTGGTGATCAAATGCAATGATCCCTATGGCTATGACAGGAAAAAAAGGGGGTTTTGTCAATCGAACAGATATGGACAGGGGCGGATCCAGGATAAAATGACAGGAGGGGCACCATGATAAAAGAGGGTTTAGGTGGGGGAGGGCCAGTGTTAGTGGTGCCAATGTACATGCTAAGAGAGCGGCAGAGAGAGGGTGGCAATGGGATTAAAAATAGGCCCTGGCATTTAAAGTGCACAGGCCCACCATGGTGACAAAAGTGAAGGATGTAGTTGCGCCGAAGGCGCGCTCTGGAAAAGGAGGTGTGGCCACTCAACAGGGGGCATGTCTTTGAGTCTAGTGTACAACACCATATACAACTTCTACACATTATGCAACAAAATACTAGACCCCATTATACTTGCCCCTTACACATGATGCCAAATGGAATGAGCCAAAATTCAAACAATGCCACATGGATTGTGTCAAAATTTACATAATAACACACGGATTGAGCCAAAATTCACATAATGCCACATGGATTGTGTCAAAATTCACATAATGCCAAATGGATTGAGCCAAAATTCACATAATGCCACATGGATTGTGTCAAAATTCACATAATGCCACACGGATTGAGCCAAATTCATAAAATGCCATATGGATTGAGCCAAAATTCACATAATGCCACATGGATTGAGCCAAAATTCACATAATGCCACACGGATTGAGCCAAAATTTACATAATGCCACACGGATTGAGACAAAATTCACATAATGAGACATGGATTGAGCCAGAATTCACATAATGCCACACAGATTAAGACAAAATTCACAATACGCTTCATAAACAGGGACATTGTCCACCAAAGGCGCGCATTAAACATTTACACCATAATGTCCATTGCACGTTAAGTTACATGGCATGATGTCCATTATGTATTATGCCAAACACCATAATGCCTATTAAAAATTATGCTACATACAGTAAGTGCTGCTTATCAACATGCTCATTGCCAAGGGTTCCATGCTCATTGCCAGATGTTCCATGCTCGTTGCCATGTGGGATTACATGCTCATTGCCAACGGGGAATACATGCTCGTGGTAAATGGGGGACAGCCGCCGCCAGGCAGAAGTGATAGCCACTGACAGTGGCAGAGCCTGGCTGTATTCCGAGCACTGCAGGTCCCAGCTATTTGAAATAATACCCATTTCACACCAGAAAATGCGTTCCCAGGTTGGCCCCTTTTACACCAGCTGTGAGGGGGAGAGAAAACCACCCTTCCCCCCCTTTAACCAGTTATCTCATTTAACCGGCTATATCTTCAGAACTAACTGACCCATTTACAGGAGACAAGTATCATATTGAAGAACTTTTGAGTCGGCTTTGAATGATTTTGGTCCAGTGAAACTGGAACGTTTGGTTCCAGAGTAATCTGCCCTCAAAGAACATGAACAGCCATGAAATTACATTTAAAAAAAAAAAAAAAAACGATTTACATGCTATATCTCTGAAACCGATTGACCGATATGGACTATCCTGGTATCATATTGAAGGCCCAGCGATTTGGAATTGAATGACTTCAACCACAAGCTCCTGTGATGCCAAGGGGGGGGGGGGAACTGGCAACCGTTGGAACCGGGTGGGGGTCGGAATTGACGGGTCCCATATTATCCTATGGGGAAAAAATGTTACAGCTTTGCCAGGCGATATCTCCGGTTCCCGGGGGGCTAGAGACATGGGGCTGGGCTCGTTGGAAAGCTCTGGTCCTCATCTACAAAATGAATGACAGGGGGGGCACATGCCCAGGTGCCCCCCCCCCCTAAATCCGCCACTGGATATGGAGTATTTATTCAATAAAGGTGGACCCTCCTTATATTATATTTCAGAATTAATATTGCCAAGAGGGTGTGCTACCATAGTCACTGGGTAATACAGTATAGACGTACAGGACAGAAAAGTGTGTCTTTTGCTGGTGCACCTTAGAAGAATTAGTACTAATAAAACATGACTTTTAATCAATTTTTATAAAATATTTGCGAAATAAAACCAAACAAGACAAACAGTTGACAACATTTAGTGAGTTAAAATCATCACCTAGTGGGACCCCACTCCCTGGTATCCCTTAGTATTGAATTGGTATTGTGTGGCAAAAAAAACCTATTTATTACAAGATAATAAATAAGATTGTTTGTATGTGTGCGCTTTCACATAATTCACGGTTCTTTTGTATCAAAGTAACAACATATTGTATTGGATACTTTTGGATTCTTTCTCTGCTGTGAAGTCAATCCCCTGCGGATGTAGCATTACTCTCCAACTTACTAGTGCTGGCTATGGTATCCGGAGGCAGTAGCCAATCCATTGATTGGCTATGTGATCCTGCGCTGTCAATCACGGCTTTCCCCACACACTTCTATGGTAAGAAAGATCGTAAAGAAGGCTAATGGCATTATGTGGTTAACCAAAATCTGTGGTTCACCTCAATTAAACTTGCCATTAACAAAAATGAGCCATTTGAGGCAGAGAAAAAAGGTAGCATAAGGACTTCATATTTACTTTGTGGAAAAAAAACTTGCATGTTTGAGAACTTTGGTGGTGATATCTAGTCTTCATTCTAGCACCCTGCTCCTTGAACATTCCTTGCAGTTCCTCCTTCCTGCCTGGGGTGTCACTCTCTGCTGTGGTGTTTCTACAACAGTCTGGTTTGTATCTCACCATTGAGATACAAAGCAGACTGTTCTTGAAGTACCACAGCAGACAGCGACACCCCAGGCAGGAAGGAGGAACTACAAGGATTTTACAAGGAGCAGGGTGCTAGAATGTACACTAATATCTAAAGTCAACATACCAAAACCACAAAAAAACAATCATAAAATTGCAGACAGTTTTCAGTTACCCCAATTTTGCAGGCCCTGCGCTATAAGACTGTGTCCTGGGAGCACATCCTTTTGGTATGCTTGCCCTACCTGTATCAGCCTAGCACACACACATTATTACTCTTGACTCCCAGGGACTGTGAATATTACAAAAGAGAAATGTCTACTATTCTTGGCTTGAAAATGCACATACACAGTGTGAAGGACATTATTAATTTATATCTCTTGGCTGGTGCATCAGGGCTCCCGCAAGACATATATGCATCTGATCACTTGTCAGACACTTGTAAAAACAGCGGTTCATTTCCATTATATACACAGCGCTTCAGGCATTCCAGCTCTGACACAAGAATGGTATGTTCAGCAGGTCATTCATTTATTTATTTTAAGAAGATTAGTACATTCTTCAGATGCTTATTTGGTTGTCTTAAACAATCTCCTGCTTCATTAAATGCTGTTACGAAATGAGTTAGAAGACCTGGAAACATAATTGAGACATATGAGGACAGAGAAGGAGGAATTGTAACATGGTGGTTAGCATGTAATGCGGCAGCATGAGGCTGTGTCACTGCAAGTCTTGGGTGTGTTGGGAAGCATGACGCTGTGTCATTGCAGGTCTTGGGTGTAGGGCAGCATGAGGTCAGGGAATTAATACAGTAAAATGATTTATTGCTGCAAAAGTGTGAATTAGTATTACTTATTGTGCTTGTCAAACAATGGTAATGATAAAAGTGGCATTGTGTATTTTATATTGCACACCACACTAAGGTAAATGTGTAGGTAGATTTGTAGATGGCTTTGTGGCACTTTGTCACAGTGAGTAAGCACATCTAAGTTAGCCAAGCGTATTCAGGAACAGTCTGATCCACGTGTTTTAGTGGAAACTGCATTGGATGAAAAAAAAAACAGCCAAAAACATCCACAATTGATTAGGGAAATTCAAGAGTTGAACACAAATCATGAGTATATACTTCTGCAGCCCATTCTTAATGGCAACATCCAGACAATGTTGACATGTTATACCCCATTTATACCGCAAATGCCAGAGTCTGCAAGTTCCCCGTGTGATGTCGGTGATGTCACACAGGGGCAGGGCAGAGCGACTGCGTATCAACAAGGGGCGTGGAGGAGGCAGCACTAAAGCTGCCCATACACGCTGCTAAGCGTGCTGAGCCGATGTGTGCTTTGAGGTGCGCGCTTCTGCGCACCTCATCGCAAAGTACAAAAAGTATGTGCTTGCACATACTTTTTGTACTTAGGTTTCATCAAATTGCATCGCATTGCATGCACAACGCATGCACATGCAATGCAATGCAATGTGATCCCTGCTATTGCAGCCCACAACGCACGCCCGCATCGGGACGTGTATGGGCTGCTTTAGAGCTGACAGCACTTCCTCCTCCATACTTTGAACGGGACCCATTCAAACCGCACCCTACCTTTGGAAGATCCCGGGAGCAACCCTGGTAGCTACAAGGGTTGAAATGCCGGGGCATGGCTTCTGTGATTTTGGCCCGGGATCCATTCACACCAGCACTACACCCGTGTTGTTCCCTGGGGCAACTGGAAAAAAAGGCTGCTGTGAATGGGGTATTGGTAATGTGATGTGACTAGGATGCACCAGGAGACTATGCTGATTAATTTGAAATGCAACAGTTGTTTGTATATTGTGTGTGACTGAGTCGGTATACGAAGAAGAACAGATCTTGTATTGGAAAAATAGGTAATGTTCAGATTCAGACTCACAAATAAGTGTCATAAATCAAATCAATCAACCAACACAGTCTCCTTGTGCATCCTTGTCACATCACAGGAGACTATGACACATTTGTTCACTAAAAAGATACCTGAATAAAATAGTCTCTCAGGACGGGATGCGGTCATTCGTCAGACTGCATTTAGGTCTACAGTCATTAGGTCGACCCCACTAGGTCGACTGGCAGGAAGGTCGACCTGACTTAAAGTCGACATGGGCCAAGGTCGACATGACTTAAGGTCGAATTTGCATAAAGGTCGACATGAGGAAGGTCGACTGGTCATAAGGTCGACATGGGTTTTTCACTGTTTTTTGAGCCGACATGTGCCGACAGGCGGTATTTCATGCCCTACCATCCACTAGGGCGTGGTGGGAGAATAAAATAGTGTGCCGAGCGCAGCGAGGCACCGTGCCCGAAGCATTGCGAGCGAAGTGAGCGATGCGAGGGTCCGATTCTCATTGCCAACTGTGTCCATGTCGACTGTGTCGACATTCGGATCAAAAAAACAGTGAAAAACCCATGTCGACCGTATGACCAGTCGACCTTCCTCATGTCGACCTTTATGCAAATTCGACCTTAAGTCATGTCGACCTTGGCCCATGTCGACCTTAAGTCAGGTCGACCTTCCTGCCAGTCGACCTAGTGGGGTCGACCTAATGACTGTAGACCTTAATGCAGTCTGACGAATGATCCCATTCCCTCAGGACCTGGTGCGCCGAGAGGGGCTGTTTGGTGTGACTGCACCAATGATACATGAGGACACCTATGGATGGTTAACTCAGCCTCAAACTGTTTTCACATGCATAGAAACCTTCCAGACACACCTTGCAGAAGCTCAGACATATATAGTGTGTGGCTGCAGGGGACTGGGGATGTGGCTGCACACTACACAGATCTGCTCAACTGCATTTGATTATCATTTATTATTTTCATATAGCTATAAATCTCATTATTTTACGCAAGATAAAATAGCTCAACGAGTAGGGTGTGTGAGTAGACTGCAACAGGTTATGGGTTGGATTCCTGGGTATGGCAGTATGTTATATTATAACTGAATAAAAATAAAAAGAGTGCAAGCATGTGGTATAAAGAGGATTGATGTCCAAATCCATTTTATTGCAGTGTTCTAAAAATGTGTGTGTGTCTATATTAGGAAAGCCATTCCCGGGGCATTTTTTTCAATCCCGGAATTCGGGATTGAAAAATGTCCAATTTCGGGATTCCCGGGATTGGCTTCCCTACTATTAAAAACCCGCCTCGGCCGCCCTGCATATTTACTTACAGATGCGTGGTGCCGCCGGGTGGGTGGGTGGGCGAGCCGGGGTGATGGAGCCCGGGCTGGTCCGCTGGTGGGCAGGTGTGCCGGCAGGTCTGCTGCTGGGCGGGCGGGCTGGTCCGCTGCTGGGTGGGCTGGTCCGGGGACAGGACGGAGGCAGACAGCCTGTGCGGCCTGCGCAGCGTGACCTATGACGTCGTCCCATGTTGCCCGGGATGGGAGAAGCCGGGCAGCTGCTCGGCACCCGCTCAGACGCTGCCCGGCATTAGACTGCGCATGCGCAGTCTAATCCCGAAATCCCGTGATTGGAAACTGCAATCCCAGGATTGAAATTCCGGCGTTTTGAAATCCCATGATCCTGCGGATCCCGATCCCAGGATTGGCCACCCTAGTCTGTATAATATGGGAAGGGGCATCATAGCATGGGCTTTTTCATGGATCAGTTTTGTCATGTCCCTTCCCCACGATGGCATGTACTTTATGGCCCTTTTGGAAAAATATGGGGAGCACAACTCTCTTTCTGGCACAGGGCACCAAAAAGTCTGCAATCGAAGGATTGTCTCATAGGTGGTGCACTGAAGAGGTCAAAATAGTAATGATAAGAATAAAAAGTAACTTTTATTCTTTATATACTAAAAAATCAGCGAAATATAAAACAAACAGGATAAGTGAGAAAATGTAAGAAAAAAAGTGTATTAAAAAGAATATGAAATCTTGATGTGGCGAGGCTCCAGTGTACACTGAAACAAACACAATTTAACTAATATTTAATTTTTGCTCAAAGGGGTAGTGAAAATAATTACGATACTCTACGGCAGCGGTTCTCAAACTGTGGGTTCAGACTGGGTCCCAACCTTCTCAGCATTGGGTCGCGACTCCATGTTGCTGACCATCAGGCTGATGACTTTTCTAATATCAGTCAGTGATTCAAGGAGTCTGAAAAATCTGTTGAATTGTCTGTTATTTTAGACTCTTCCCATCATTTTGTGCGGCCACAATGCTGCCATGCATGTGATGTCTGCTGACCACACATGTGATGTGATGACCTTCTGCAGACGCTGGACTCCGGAGGGTAAGTTTTGGAAAAAATGGGTGCAATGTGTACAGCGTTGACCCCGGCGGGACTGAGGGTCCCGTGTGCACCACGCACACTGCATCCATTATAGATAGGCCACCTGGGCTGCCCTTTGTACAGAGCCCAGATCGGGCTGAGGCAGTGAAATAGGCCAGGACTCAGACCTGGAGGATGCAGGGAGAAACCTACACCTCTGACACTGCACCTCTGGAGCTACATAGGGGACATGAGACTGGGTGACTCTATACAAACTAGCAAGGATAATCAGGGGCCAAGCAGTGAGATGGGTGTGGTATAATCGGTCGACAATGTCTAGGTCAATACCAAAAGGTCAACATGCACAAGGGTGACAGTGACAAAAGGTCGACACAAAGAAAAGATTGAATTTTTTTGGTGTCAACATCTGGGCATGTGGACCCCCAAATATTGTATCACGTTCACTCCCCATGCTTCGGGCCAGGTGCCCTGCTCTGTTACCGCTGTGCTCGGTACTTTCCTACTCCAGAAGGAGCCAAGAGGTATGGAAAAGTCTGAAAAAGTTTTTTTTAAAAATCTTGTTGACCCTTACTATCGGCCATAGCCCTATCAAATATTTTCTTGCGTCGACCATATGGTGTCAATGTATTGACTGTCAACCTATACCCAGTGAGATAGTGCCCTGCATGATCCCTAAAAAAATGCCTAAATGGGTCACTTAACATTTTCTGCAAATTGCAATTCGCTGAAATTCACAGAGCGCATAAAAATAAAATAGCAAATGTGGCAAAAGTATTTGACACATAGGGATATTCAATCCTTGCCAATTTTTTCCGACAAATGAAAATCGGCACTTTAAATCAGAAAAATTGCCAGGGTCGGTAAAACAGGTAGATTGGCCAATAACTCTTCGATCCATGTGTTTTAGTCAAAAATGCGTCCGTTTTCAACTATTGATTTGACTTTTTATCAAAGTAGAAACTGCATCCGAAAACGCATCAAAGAGGAATGTTCGTAATTGAATACCAAAGAATGCAATGTTTTTTTAACCAGCTATCAATATTTCTGGACTTTTCCTTCCAAAACTCCTCTATCTTCATACAGTAGGTTTCCTTGCATTGACTGGATGTTTCAATTCTTCTCATATATTTTCAAGAGCATAGTTGCCGAACCTCCCATAAACTGCAGAAGAGTCCCATTTGAGGTTCTTATCTCCTGTTGCCTTGCATCATAAATCAAATCTCCCTTATTGTTTACCACAGACAAAAGACATGATTCAGAGCTTATCAGTGAATTCACCAATTGAGAAATTATCGAATGACTGCACATGCGTACCCTATGCATCACCCATTTACAAACATATGGATCGTAATTCAAAGTGGCCAGAGGTTGACTGACAGGAATCTGGGATTAAGATGTGGTAACTGGACGATTTCTTGGAGTGGCGAAAAAATGCAAGCGTGCCCACTCGTTTTTAAGGAGGGTCTGTGACATTAGGGATTACCACTTCCATTCTGTCTCAGTCGCAAATTAAGGGTAGGGTTAGACCTAATCACATTTGCATTACAGTGCAAGGCAATTTAGGACAAGTGCATGGTAAATAAAGACAGTTGCATCAGGGGACAGGACACATGCAATTATTAGGGTGGCAGATATGGCAGATATATCTATTCTAAAAAACGCATAAGGAGAGAGGGTTATGCTCTTGAGAGCTTAAACCCGTTTCCCATTGTTCCCCAGTCCCAAGTCATTCTCCAAACAAATACATCTGAGATCATTTGCTTTTTTTGTATTATTTTATTTGCAGTAAGCTTATTGTATGTGTTTTTATTGCTACGGTATTTAAACTTTTTTTACAAAATGGCAATAAAAAACTGCATTTGTTACGACGCGATTTTAGAGCTATTTTTAGCCTTTTTCCCGACAATTAAAAAATCGCGTCCATCGCATGCCTTAAGTTAATGCAACGCGACCGACGCGATTTAACAATGAATGCATTGTATTCAATGTCATATTCCTATGTAAAATCGGGTCCATTGTATGCCATTATAATGGCATACAATGCGACCGATGCGATGGACCCGATTTTACATAGGGAACAATGTTAAATGGCCCAATGGACCCGATTTTTGATTGTATACCCACCCTGATGGGAAATTTACATGACAAATGCCCCCCATTGTTAACACCTCCCCACGATGAACGCCAACCCGAAGCGTGGTGAGCGCAGCGAGCCCCACGAGGGGACGCGTAATACCTGTGAAGTAATGCGCGTGCACTCGCCACGCTTCGGGCTCGGTGGCTCGCCACACTATATAAAATCAACTCCACGCCGATGTGGATAGTGGGGTATGAAAAGGTCGGAGGACGCGTACCACCTCCCCTCGCTGGCTCGCTGCGCTCGCCACGCTTCGGGTTGACATTCATCATGGGGTGGCGTTAGCAAGGGGGGGCATTTCACCCATCAGGGTGGGGATACAATGAAAATTGGGCTCTGGGGGGGCATTTAACATTGGGGCCAATGTAAAATCGGGTCTCAGGGACCATTTTACATTGGTTCCAATGCGATTTGGTTGCATGCGATGCGATCGACGCAATTTTTTGGGACCCGATGGATACAATTTCCATCGCTGGCGCCGTGCTAGGAAACAAGTACCCTGCATTTTTTATGTAAACACATGAAATGATTCTAAACCAAAAGCAAAGTGGCCACATGTGACTAATACCCCTTTCACATCACACCTTATTACCGGGTTCATGGCAGTTTCCTGCTGTTTAAGTCTGGTAATTGGTGCGATCTTAAAGGCATTACTGAGTCCAGCCATCCGGTAGCAACAAAGCATTACGAACCGGTAAAAAAAAGAAGGGTTCTTACCGATTCGTTGCCATGTTGCTTTGCAGTGTGAACGGGTTAATCGGGTCAAGCAACCCATTTCCCGTTCACACTAATGGGGGAGGCAGCGATTGGAGCAGCGTCAGCTCTGAGCGCTGCCTCCTCCCCTGCCCCCGATGATGCTCCGCCGCTCTATCCCGCCCCGGCATGATGATGTCAGCAAACTGGCAATATTGCTGGTTCGCTGTAGGGATCTGAACAGTGCAAAATGCAGGGTCGCACCGGTGATTAACCGTTTCAAAGTCCCTATGCATTTTGCGATGCGAAAGTGGTTTAAAGGTCCATACACACTGGGCGCCTGTGAGCTGAAAGCCGCTTAGCTTTAAGCGCAAAAGTCACCCAGTGTGTATGGGACAGCAATACGCATCACCAGCTGCCGCAGCTCATCTGCTGGTATTATCTGCTGGGGGGCTTGCGCATGCTCTTTTGTCCGATAATTGCTTGTGATGCGAATTTGCAGCAGAGCGAACAGGCCTGAATTGGGCCCACTGCGTTCTTGTAGGCAACTGTCATGCTTATCAACCTTGCATATGCCCATCCTATCTGCGTCCACACTCAAGATGTTTTGTGCAACACATGAGTAGAACCAACTCGTTATTTTTGATACATGCTTGGAAAATCATGAAATAGGTCTGCTCCGATTCAGAATGTGGCACATAGATCTGTATCAATCTAAGTATTTTAAAAATGTTTCACAGTTTTGTTTTCTTTTTTCTTTTTTGTTGAAACCAGCATACACCGATCAGCCATAACATTAAAACCACTGACAGGAGAAGTGAATAACAGTGATTATCTCGTTATAATGACACCTGTCAAGGGAACAGATATATTAGGCAGCAAGTGAACAGTCAGTTCTTGAACTTTATGTGTTTGAAGCAGGAAAAAAGGGCAAGCATAAGGATCTGACGACTCTGACAAGAGCGGATTGTGAAGGCTAGACAGCTCGGTTAGTGCATTTCCCCAACAGCAGGTCTTGTGGGGTGTGTTCCCAGTATGCAGTGCTTAGTACCTACCAAATGTGGTCCACAGAAGGACAACTGCGTAACACACTACAGGGTCATGGTGCAGAAGACCCATTCATTTGAATAAGGGGCAAAGGCTAACCCATCTATGCAGATCATAGCTGCCTGCCCTTCTGGATTCTGCAGGAGACTCCCTGAAATAGCAGAAATCTCCCTCTCACCCTCATTAGTCTAGCAATCTCCCTCATGTCACTTAGCCCACATTACACTGTTACATTATTTGGGGAAAAAGATATGAGAGATAGATACATTTACAATAAATCATCAGCGCCATTTCCCAGCACTTTACCAAGTATAGTAGCTTTGGGGCTCATCTACATTTGTATATAAGTCATAATAAAAGATTCCTCTCAGATGTAGCAGCACACACCCACACTTCTAGGTGCCACATTCACAAGCTCTTTTCACAATCTCTCCATATATGGAACTAGACACGCCCTTTGGGTGGAGCATGACACGCCCCCTCAATGGGGCGCTGTGCAAAATTCTACCACCAACTATACTCTCCCTGAAACTAGTTTTCAAAAGTAGGCAAGTATGATTCAGATCCCACGGAAGAGCTACTGTAGCACAAATGGCAGAAAAAGCTAATGTTGGCTATGATAGAAAATAGTAAGAGTATATGGCAGAGTGCATATGTTGACCCTTGGGCACCACCAAAATGGCTTCAATGGGCAAGTGGGCAGCAGAACTGAACCATGGAGCAATGGAAGAAGGTGCTCTGGGTTGATGAATCAGGTTTACGTTTACATCATGTGAAAGTGTGGGTTGTGTGCATTGTTTGCTTTGGAAAAAAGGTAACAGAATACAATAATAAACTTTCCCACTGCAGCTCTTAAACGGTAAATTGCCTTTTTTTAGCATTTTAAAACGGGTAGAGATGCAGTGTGAAAGCTCCAGGGTGCTTTAACCGTTTAACAAATACCGGTATTTGTTAAACGGTTAAAAAGCAGTGTCCTTCCCATTTCAGAGCCCTTTTTTCTGGCAGTGTGAACGGCTCAATTTCTATGTCTTGAAACGTGTTCCTTGGGGGTTAAATGGTTTTCACCTGCAATGTGAAAGGGGTTTAGTGGCTCAGACCCGTTTGAAATACCGTTTTGAAATACCGGGTCTTAAATGTGTAGCCAATGTGAAAGCAGCATAAGGGAAGGAAAGGTGGTGGAGGCAGTGGGATGGAAAATATTCTCCTGGAAAACCTTGATACAGTGCAATTAATAATTGGTTTATGACTTCAATAGGAAATCACTGCCAGTCACATCACAGTGAAGCCAGTGCAGTCAAACAGACTGCATCTGGCTTCACTACAGTGGAGGATTTTATCTGGGGGAACCTACCTCTTCCCGCCTGTCCTCTACTGGCTGCTCCACCCCGAAAGGACGAGCGAAAAGAGGGTTTAAAAACTACAAATTTTGATCCTGAAGTTTTAGCTGTGGTAGGCAGAATGGTACTCCCCCCTCTCCGTACCTTAGACGCCATTTTTGCGCCTTCTTCCCCAGCCTCAGAAATGTACTCTGCTGCACATCTGAGCTTTTCGGCCCAAGTAAAAGCCTCTGAATCAGGCTGCAGCCATCGCGGGAGGTCCGTCCCCCACGATCCCCTTCCATGCAAGGAGCTGGTTCAGGACACTCCCAGGGCCCAGGCAAACCTCTTCTGATAAGGGTTTAAGCGCTGTGCAGTGGGAGCAGACAGCATCCCCCTGCACAAAGAGAGCTGACAGGACGCGCTTCTGCTGCTCTCTCAGTGTGAGTAACTTCTTGTCAGAAGTAGCACACTGGAAAACCTGCACTGACTAAATCAGTTAATAAAATAATAAAAACCTAACTAATCTGTTAAAAATCCAAAGAAAAACGGTGGCTGCAGGAGCAGCCGATCAGCATAGCACCCACTCCTGTGGGCACCTAAAACTAACTGAAGCTTCTTGGGATGCAGAAGGGAGGAGCCTGCTCTCAAACACTTTTAGCATAGGTGCCTTGGCTCCTGCTGACCCTCCTACATCCCAAGGTTAGCTGTGTCAAGGATGGACGAAAGAGAAAAAAATATTGTGTTTGAATATTATCTAGAAATCCTGCGTTTGCCCATGGAGCCTCTGGTATTATGAAGATAGTGCACAATCCCACATGCTAAATGCACCAAAGACTTATTTTACACATTGCTTCTACATACCTCCCAACTTTGGAGGAGACGGATGCGGGACCAAGCTGCTGCGCGCCGCATGCGTATTGAAAATTTCAGGGGGGGGTGGCCTATACTCGCGGCTCTCCCGCAAGGCCGCGCCCCCATTTTGCCGCTATGGGGGCATGACCCAGAGGCTCTGTGAGTCTCTAGCCATGCCCCCAGCCCCCTGGCTACGGGAATAGACGCTGTGCGCATGCGCACAGCGTTTATTCCCCGCTGCTTAGCAGCTGACAGGGGGGACTCCCAACAGCCTCCCCACACCGCGGGACACTGCCGGCCGCAGGAGGGACAGCGGGACAGGCCCTGATAATCGGGACTATCCCGCTGAAATCGGGACTGTTGGGAGGTATGCTTCTATAATTTATTTAGGCAAAAGTTTTAGTGCCTTGTTCTACTCTCTTGTTACAGATTTATAATCATTTTATACATCTTTCTGTAATACTTGAACAAAATGTTTACAACTAATTTACTGTAGTATAACCTAATATAAATGCACAAGCAATGTATAATGGATTTTATACCAGATCCCCCCCTCCCCCCTTACAAATACAATGAACAGTCACAAACCTTTACAAGCATATTCATTCAATCAATTTATTTGTCAGTAAGTCAAAGTAGTTGGCAACTTGCCGTAGTAAGAGGGTTGTCAATGTTAATTGAATGTGTTTAGCAGAAGTTCCCTCCTCTCACGTAGGAGGCAATGTTACTTTTGCACACAAACTAACAGAACATTTGCAGTTTTGCACCATAGAACATTGAGAAGAAATATTTTCTTGATTTATGATTCAGCTTTTGTTTGCCAAATAAATAAATAAGGCTTCCAACCATATGTACAGACATTTTTATGTGAACTAATATTTCATCACAACACATGTACAGTATATTTCTTGTAAGAAAATAAGAATGGCTAGTCATATGGGAATAAGACAGACAGAACTTTGATATGGATTAGTTGCTTATTGAAGACGTTGGCACCAAGGGCCTTATTCTGGTCGATGCGTAAATTTCCGAATTCTTTTGGATGGTGTTTTTTAGCCGTCTGCGCATGCGTGGGCAACGGTATGCGCATGTGCCACGCACGGTCTCCGTACTTGTTCTCACTAATACCGTACAGAAATGTGCACCGCATTCACTCGGGAAATATGGGCGTAATATGGGCGTCATTCGGAAGTACACAGGGGCATAGTTTCAAAGTGGGCTAAACTGGGAGTAAACATGGGCGTACACGAGGGAGTGCACTAATTCTGGTAGGCGTGCATTCGGATAGAACACCGACTGCAAATGAACCAAAAGGCAGGAAATATGCGGTCTCCATAAGCAAGTATTGCTTTGCGGACACCACTCGGTCATGCGCTAGGCATTCGGATCGCCCAATTAGTACGGCCGCACCTGAACCAATGTCAGCTGAACACAATACAATCCACTCCTCTACTAATTAATTACACTCTTGTCATTGCTTCAATTGGAACCATTGCAGCCTAAATAGACCATTACAAAACACAGGCTGCCTAATTGCATAAGTGTGTCATGTGACAGATTTATGAGTTCAGATAATAGTCGTGAGTTTTGCGGAAATACACTGCATCGGTGCGTACGGCCAGCTTCCAGTCCGTTCAGACGCTGTAAGACCGTGCAGAATATGTGTGTGTCCACCGCACACGCAAGGTTTGGATGTCGTCCGTAAACACGCCCTCTTCTTAAAGAGTGAGTCAGTCCGAATGCGGAGGACCTGTGGGCGTTTCTTCTTACAATGTCCGCACAGCGTGGCGTGCGGCCCGCTCCGAAAGAATTCGGAAATTTACGCACCAAACAAAATAACCTCCCAAGTGTGGAATTTGTGGACAATGCAGGACAGCCAAGTAAATAATCCTAACAATAGGATGATCTATTTTATAATCTGCTACTAGGTGAATTTTGCACAGGTGCCTCTTCTCCTACCAGCAACAGCCTATGGGCCCAATTCAGAACTGATCACTCATCTTCAAAGTTGAGGATGACTGCAAGTAGATAGCCGCCTCCCAGACAGAATAAACCTTCTCCGTGCAAATCTGTGAGTGAATTGCAAATATATCGCTATTCGCTATCCTGTCGCACATCTATACGCAATTCTCTCACCACTGAATGCTTTTCTAATGTAAATGTAAGTCTGACTCTTCCACAACTCTGTGAGAGACAGGTTAATCAAGGCCAGTGTTGGCGTGACAGACCCTCCCTTAAATGCCTGGGAACGTCTGCGTTTTTTTCGGACACTCCCAGAAAACAGCAGATGTCCACACCCAAATGCCGACTTCCTTTCAGTCAAATTGCGATGGGATTGCGATTAGATCCTTTTACTTTTTTTTATGCTATTTTGGCTCACGCATGAGTGCTACGATCCTTGCACATGCATAGTTGTTCGATAATCAAACAGATGGCAAATTCGCACATCAGCGATCAAATCTGAATAACCCCCTTTATGCAATAAGAGAAAGACAAGTGGGCGAAGGGAGGGAGAGTAGAACAACAGACGGGTGAAGGAGGGTGAATGATGAAAGAGAGATGGGGACAGAGATGAGAGAGATGGAAACTGATGAGATAAATGAATAGGAGAACAGAAATGAGAAATAATAGATATATATAAAAATGAGACAGGGAAACAGGAGGGTCAGAGATGACAGTGAGAGGAAGGATGGAGACAAAAATGAGAGACTGGAGGAGGTAGGAGCGAGATAATAGAGATGAAGGGAATGTTTACAGTGACAGGGGAAAAGAAATGAGATAGAAAGAGACAGAGACAGACACAAGGCCATATATGAGGAAAAAACAAGGGGCTGACAGAGATGAGAGGGAGAGACAGTCGCGAGGTACAGAAATGAAAGAGAGTCAGACAATTTCGGAATGTATGAGATGGAATAGGACAATAAAAACCTTGCAACGCTGGGCAAGGATACTAGCAACTCCGCGAATGACAACATATACTTTTCTCAGCAAAGGAGATATACAATCTATCAACTTCACACAGAGAATACTGTGTAGCAACAACAGTTTGTCATAGTGTCCATTTAGACATCAATCACAGCGGAATTCATTTCATTGTGATGGCAGCGAAATGCCCCCAAAATAGCTGTACACGAGCACTCCGTGGTCAGTGAGATCGCTGATTCCCCCCTCCCAGCCCACAGAGGAGTGCAGGAAAATGCCACATATGTAGTACTAATGTGTGCAGCCAAGCCTTGCTCTGTCAGACTGCGCTAAATTAACAAAGGCAGGGTTACTGTCGACTACTCCATTTCCATTAAACCGGAGCGCGCACAGGATCAAATTAGCATAAAATGCAGCTGAAAACCGTTTGAGGTCTATTTTATTTTGATTCGATTTTGACTATATAGAAAGTTAGTCAGAATCGCACTGTGTGTACACTACATAAGCATGACTGGATCCCATCCATCTGGCTACCCAGATCATTACAGCACCTACCACTGCCACTGCCATATAACACAGTGATTATTGTAATACATAACACATTCTTTAACCCAAATGCCTGGTATAAGCAAGCTTCATCCACAGGGCCGGTGCAAGGCACCGGAGCGCCCCAGGCGAGTCGAGGTGGGGGCGCCCCGGTGCCTGGGGAGGGGGGTACCTGTCCTGCCGTGCTGTGTATTTAAAGCTAGCGGCGGTGGCAGAGAGGGGTCCCTGCAGTCAACGAGCGCTATCCGCCGGGCTATGCGGAAGCGCTTCTGTTGTGAAAACACTGGCCGCACGGCGCACGCTGATTGGCTGAATCTCAGCCAATCAGCGTGCGGACAGTGTTTTCACAACAGAAGCGCTTCCGCATAGCCCGTCGGATAGCGCTCGTTATTTCTTATTGACTGCAGGGACCCCTCGCTGCCTCCGCCACCAGCTTTAAATACACAGCGCCGCAGGACAGGTAGCCGGGCGGCACGGGGGGGCAAAATGCCGCCCTCCAGTGGCCGGCGCCCTAGGCAAATGCCTAGATTTGCCTAGTGGTGGCGCCGGCCCTGTTCTTCCATCTCCTTAACACGTTCTCCAGTGATTTGAGTCTTTCCAATACAGATACTGATTGGCACACAACTGGTTTTAAAGAAAAACGATAACATGAGTCTTCTAATTCCAAGGTATCTGGGAATAAAAGGACGCAGTGAATTTGTATTTTAGGAGGCGATACTAAGCATACTATGCTGGCACATAATATACCCCAGCATTTAGCTGTGATGCTATCAGGAACACACAGTGCATGAACTGCTGACTGTGAGGGAAACACAGCATTGCACATTCCAGGACGCTGCAAGGACATCCATCAACCTGTGTCACTGCTGATAGAGACAGGCATCTCTTATTCCTGATGAGAAACTGATGTCAGATGTGTGACCTATGAGGCTGCACATCACTTACATCAATGGACTGCACTTGTGTATATAAATAGTACATAATGCAGCTAACATTACATTACATTTATTTATTTATTTACACTTTCTTATATAGCACAGCATATTCTGTTGCGCTTCACAATTGGAAACATTTGTACATTAAAGCACACTATGCTTTTATTAACTTACTTGTATCCCTTGTGTTTAAAGGATACATTTTATTCTTTAAAACTTATTGTCTTATAATCCTATTTTATCAGTTTTACAATTGTTTTACAGTGTATTACTTTTTCAATACTAATCTTATAAGGACATTCCATCATAATAACTAAAAAAAATCTAGATACAGTATAACAGAAAATCATTCTGCCCCCTTTTATTCCCAAGAATAATTTGTAGTAACTTTTGTATACATTATACATATTACTTTTATATAGGCAAAGACCCAATTGTGATTGAAAATTGTACTATTCAATTACAGAAAGAGTATCTGAATGGAGGACCATCCACATATGAACAATGCAGGGTAAAAGGACCATAACTTCCTCTTGCCCATGCTCATATTCTCCCAGACTGACGACACCGTCATATCGTTCTGTGGTCCTGATTCTGAGCAAAGGATTCACTTCCAACAGGGTGGGTTGGAAGCAGGTCATCTCTCCCCCCTCTCCCGGGATTAGAACAGCGGCCCCTATGGAGTGCACGGGTGGGAAATAATGCTGCAGTAATAAGAAGTAATTATTGTTTTAACCCATTGATATTTATTTACATTTTCTTTATTGTTTATGTCTAATTATGTTAGAGATGACTACAATTTCCCACATATGGGTTTTGAATTCGTCATGATTCTTCACCATGTCTATCCTGAATAATCCCTCATTTTATATAAAAAATCAAAACACTTGGCTGTTCTGGTTTATTATTTTATATTCGGGACTTGCTACGGTTTTTATTGTAATTAGTAAAATATTTTACTCTACCTTTTTTACATTATTAATATTTTTTTTGCTATTACTGTTTTTGTTTTTTTCATTTGTAATCTGCTGTCTGGTCCTACCTACCGGCATTTGAGGTTCCGTACATGAGTTGTTGGGATATTGTAGAGAACACGTGAATAAACGGGATACGGTCATATTGTCTACAGCATTTAGGTCTACAAGCATTATGTCTACACCACTAGGTCGACCGGCATTAAGGTCGACCTGCATTTAGGTAGACATGCATTTAGGTCGACATGACTGAAGGTCGACATGACTGAAGGTCGACAGGGCCATTAGGTCGACATGGGGAAGGTCGACAGGCAAAAGGTCAACATGGGGTCATTTGACTGTTTTATGAGTCGACATGTGCCGACAGGCGGTATTTCATGCCCTACCATCCACTAGGGTGTGGTGGGAGAATAAAATAGTATGCCTGAAGCATGGCGAGCGCAGCGAGCCATACGAGGGGATGCGGTGCTATGTGGACTGTGTCGATGCTTGAAAAAAAACTTTGAAAAAACCATGTCGACTTTTTCACTGTCGACCTAATGACCCTGTCGACCTAACACCTGTCGACGTAGCACATGTCGACCTAATGACCCTGTCCACCTAATGACCCTGTCCACCTAAATGCAAGTCGACCTAATGGTGTAGACCTAAATGCAGTCTGACGAATGATCCCATTCCGAATAAACGCACTCTCATTTACTATGTCAGCTATTTTGTTTGTCTCAGCAACTAATTGATTGAGGTGTATGGAACGGTGATATTTCTGTTTGTGTTGTTGGGGAAGGAATTATTCCATTATATTTACCATAGAGCTACAGCAGACCAACGTGTCATTATATATACGCATTGAGGGCCTGATTCAGACCTGTACGCTAGGCAGAATAGATTTGCTGCCTAGCAAGCAGGTAAATGCTGCCCAGGGAAAAGGTCTCTCCCGCTGAGCAAGCCAACGCATGTGCATGTTAAGTGGATGTGTACGCTTAAACGCATCTACTCGCATATATATATATATATATATATATATATATATATATATATATATATACAGATATATATTTAAAGCTGGGTACTCAGTGCCAGTATACACATAAAATCCATAATTCATTCTAGCTCACAAATGAGTACTACAGATATACTATTCATATATTGTAATTCTATTCCTGCTCATTTGGGCTCATCTGCCATTTATATTACAGTATAACCTGCCTCCCAATCCTCCTGAATTTGGAAGCACAGCTGCAGCTTGAGGGGACTGTCAGAATGTTTCTCCCAACATGTGGGAAGCTGGGATGCATGTCCATAGTGTCCTGGTACCACATGTGCACGCAGCAATGGAAGGTGCCTATGGTGAATCCAACGGTTAAAGCAGGGCTGGGCAATTGCGGCCCTCCAGATGATGATGAACTACACATACCAGCATGACTTGCATCAGTTTCAGCATGGCCACATAGCAAAACTAATGCAAAGCATCCTGGGATGTGTAGTTCATCAACATCTGGAGGGCCACAATTGCCCAGCCCTGGGTTAAAGGGTACTTTAGGAGGAGGGGATGGAGGCTGGGGTTGCTCAGAACTGCAGAAGTATGCCCACTCTGCTGAATGCCCACATCAAGGTAGTAACTCTGCCATCCAGTGATGCTGCTATGGCTACATGGCATGTTATGCTAATGGTACTGCCCAGGTCAGGCCACTTCTACAAAATTTTCCAGTGCCACTTTCGATTCCCAATTGTCCCCTGGATGTAAAATAAAGAAAAAATAAGCACTTACCTAACACTTTTCAGAGCTGCACAATCAGACCATATGATAACTCTAATGGGGCCTACACACGGGGCGATATCAGGGAATTTTCTAAGCCATGTGACTAGATCACTCAGAAAATGCCCCCAAATCGCTCTGTGTAAAGGAGCCCTAGTGATAGCCCTGATAGATTGCGCAGCACACATTGCTGGCACATTGCTGTGCAGCTCCCCGTGTGTAGGCCCCATAACTGTGTAACGTTACCAATGATTGAGCCACCTTTAAAGACAATCACACATCCCCACTCAGTTCAGCAGCCATCACAAATGAATTCAAATAGCTACAGCAAAGACTAATCACATATGTCATATAACATTTATATATTCCATGATTAAAATATCTGTTCTGTGTCAAAAAAAAAATCGTGAAACATAGCTTATGCGCTTAAAATAATCCTCATTGTGTTCGCTGAGAGATTTTCACAAAACAGGTGGGAAATTACATCTCTTCACTCTGCCGCACTGTCACAACTAATCAGAGGCAGCCCCAAAACACTTATTCCAAAGAGATGTGTAATATCCTGGCTTCTGCCTGAGTTTAGTTAAATTGCCATTTCCATTAGATCGCAATTAAAAATAAGTCATGTGCAATTAATCTGGCAGACATATCAAGGGGGGAAAACAAAATCAAACATATAAGCATCTGCCTCTCCCAGTGGTAAGTGTGGGATCTGAAGAGCTGTCGCACATGCACACAGTGCTGGCAGCCATTTTGTGTGACGAATTATAATATTGGGAACCTTGACTATCATTTTACTGGAAGACAGTGTGTTATTCCAGAGGTGTGCGTTGCACATTGCCAGTGACTAGGCTGGCAGAGTACAATCAGACACATATAAAGTCTGAAGCTAGAAAACAATGGGACAGGACAAGGGAGTGGGGGTAAAAAACTAGAGCGATCTTCAAAGAATACTGTGGTTGATGGATGGAAGAATTAATAGAGGGTGGTGCTGAACAGCAGAAGTAAAACTGAGAGGAGGTGATTCAATCAAGAGAAAAAAACGAGGCTGGAAAATAAGGACACGACGGGGAGAGAGAGAGAGAGACAATTAGGACTGAGGGAGTGAAGGAGCCCTCCAGCCATCAGAATACAGGCACAGGAAAAGAAGTGTTCATTTCAGACCATGGCCAGCATCAGCTGCATGTGCAGGATACCACCACAGAGACAACTGTGAGAGACAACCAGGCAAATAATAACCACGCTTGTTACCCTTCTTCACAAGGCCTCAATGGAGTTCTCTAAAGAGACAAGTTATAATAAAGTCTTTCGATGTGTACTAGACTGACACAAATGTAAGACAGTAATATCCCCCAACTCTGGGTGAAGTGCACTGGGTTCTACTTCCAAGCTACCAATGTTAGATCTGCCTGGGACTAGTGGCTTTCATCTAGTACATCTGAGACAGAAGCCGAACTGTTCTGGGTAGCTTTTATATAAAGCAAACGCTCTATTGAGCTATAAATAGATATAACCATTGCCGCCTGTATTCTACACACAATCATTAAGGTCAGCAAAATTCTGATACACAACAATATATTTATTGCATTCACTGCTTAAAAGCCACATAGCGCCCAGAACACATGGATATTATCATACTATTTATAATTAGCCGGCCTTTATTTCTCAATGTTTTACACATTATGTATGCACAAAGCCATGTCAAAATGAATTTGAAGTGTTTGAATTGCTACATCACCTCATGTCACCATATATATACTGTATGTTCTGCAGAATCTTCTATCACAAAGCTTTGTACTGTTGTGGTTTTCGCTGAAATAGTGTTGGCATTCAGCTAAAATAGGAACATGATGAGGCTGTCAGGATTCTAGCCTTGCCAAAAATAGCTCCAGTGCACCAAGCGGATTACAATTCTTCCCATTACCTGGACTGACTATACCCCTGTGTTGTGGGTCTGGGACACACAATGTCATTTTGCTAGAGCTCGCCCTTGGCATTGCCCAGAGTACTGATTGACCAACACTGAGACGCTACAATCCCTTACTAACTCCCTTGCACTACACATGAAGACTTTCCAGGTGACTCCTGTGGACATTCGTGGCACTTCTACCCAGAAAGAAGCACAGATGAAAGCATGCTCTGCCAATCTGCCCTTGCCCGCACCTGTTATAAGCTCTATACCAATATTAACCATATTGACTTCTTGCATGGAATCTTAAAGTCCAAGCCAAGATTGAATTAAATATCTACATACCCCTGTTTGGGCAAAATATCTAAACCCCTAGATAATGCTAACTTATATCCTCAGCCATCTGTGGATTTGATATCCTTTTTGGTAGAGGTATTGCCCTCATTAAAGATGTTGTTGGGCCATATACCATCACTGCTGAGGCTGCCCTAGGTTTGATGTATTGGTATCCCCTTGCGGTCCCCAAGTATGATTTCTATGTCCTTGACCATGTTCTTGTATGCATCAGATCCACCAATGATCAGTATTGAAAGTCCTTCTCTCTCCCCCCTTTCATCAATCATCAAACCCATTTCCACTATGAGACAGAGACTTGAGAGACCCCCATACTCAATAGCCCCACCTCTGCCCTTGTGAATTTGTACACATTGCACCTGTAAATGGACATGGATGAGTCCCCCAAACCTGAACCCGATGTCTATGTGTACACTTTCCTTTAGTTTCCGCCCATGTTTGTGCCTGCTTTGCCTTGCCTCCAAGTTAATTTATTTAAAGTGTATACTGAAACCATATGCCATGAGTGTTTTTCATTCCCCCCCATTCGGCCTTGTATTCCAACCCATTTATTATATCTGCAAACAATAAAAATTCTATATTGATTTAAAAAAAAAAGCAACCAAAAAACCATTCTTCAGAGTGTATTTTGATCCTTTCTTTGACAGATGAGTTATGAGCCTGGGTGAGTACCCCTTTATTGGGGGGTCCCCACTCCCCCAGGTACCCCCATCCAGGGCTGACCAGTCACAGTGAGCATTAAACGGCGGGGGAACCTTATGTAAAAAGTGTCCCCCGGCTGTGGCATGACACCGTGGGCCGTTGGAGTCCGGTGCTGGTACCAAAATACGGGGGACCACCAGTTTTTTGTCCCCCCCCCCCGTATTTTTGGAACCAGAACTGGTCAAAGAGTCCAGGGCTGGTTTCAGAAATACGGGAGACCCCTTCGCTTTTTGTCCCTGATATTTTTGGAACCAGGTCCGGCTCAATGAGCCCGGGGCTGGTTATGCTCAGGAGGGGGGACCCCCATGCCATTTTTTTTTTTATTTAACTTTTACACATAATTTAACATAGAACCATGCACAGATCTCAATGATCTGTGCATGGTTCTGTCAAATTTGCCTGTCAGAACCCGGTCTATTTTTTTTAGTAACGATTTCCCGAAATCCCATCTCATTAAATTTGTAAGTTGTTTACTTTATAATGGGAAAACATCTGGATGCGAATTTATTATTTCAAATTGTATTATAGAATTTTCTATAAAACGTGCAAGCGGCGTGGCTGAAACACTTTTGTTTAGGATTTGTTTTATTTCATGGCAGATGCTGCTAAGGGCCACTCACAGTGTACTAGAGATGGTGGGTTGTGACTTTAACCGCACAGCAATTAGTTTTTACCATATAAGAAGTTGCAGATGAAGCACAAAAAAACTTCCCATTAAAAAAAAGCCGCAGACACTACAGTGTAGCACTTCATGCACCGATTCAGGATCAAATTAATCAGTATAATTTAGCAAAGCTTTTTTTTCACTTCCAATTGATTTGTTTATGCATTAAAGAGCACATTTCGTCGAGAAGGCTAGACGCAACAAGAGAGGCTATTTACTGCAGCTTGAGCAATAGTGTATGAGGACATAGGGGTACTCCCTAAATAGTAATAATAATAATAATAATAATAATGACAATAATAATAATAATAATAATAATAATAATGACAATAACAATTCCAAACCAGTATAATACACATATGTTTGTCGTATTTGTATTATGCTGACTTGAATTATTATCTGGTAAACATTAAAACAACAGTATAAAATTTACACATCACCATATAAATAAAGTATACCGATGTACAAAAAGTACTGACCAACGCAGATAACAATTGTCATTGGTGGACTCTCCTTATGTAGTTGAAACAAAACTATCTATGGGAATGCTTTTTAATCCCATTGTCTTTACTTTTCCATAAATGATTGCATTCATGTTTGTAATCATACACACAGTGGCCCTTATTCTGGTTCACTCACAAAGGCAAATTCCTTCTCAAATGGACAAAACCATGTGCACTGCAGGGCAGGGTGGGGTTTTACTTTTAAGTGAAATCTAAATTGCAGTGTAAAAATAAATCAGTCAGTATTTTCTCTGCACAGAAACAAAATAACTCACCCAAATCTAACTCTCTCTGCACATGTTACATCTGCCCCACCTGCAGTGCACATGGTTTTGTCCATTTGAGAAGGAATTTGCTTTGGCAAGTGAACCTGAATAAGAGCCAGTATGTGCATGCTTCTCTACTCTGTTAGAATATCCAGGATTCTCACAAATCTTGAGTTCTCAGAGGAGACCAGTCCAGATAGACCCGGCCTACTTCCCACTAAAGTGGGTAATGTGAGGGCTTTACATGGCAATTCACTGCAAAATGCATCATCAAGGACTTTCCACAAAACGTGGCACAGAAGGGCCATGATCACATGCAAGTGTATGCACATCCCCCTTTTATGTGCCAGTCCAAGATGGCATTGGGCAATTATGATGAGATCAAATTAGCAGAACAATAGGTGCATCTGCAAATACAATGCACTGTCAGTCCGCATTTTGGAATATGTGATTGAGCCTTAGTGAAAACACACAATATTTGAGCTAAATCAACAGCCTTCTGTTTACTTCTAGCAAGTGGCTTCTATTTCACTGCTGTCATATGAGCTGATAACATGGGATCAGCCTGATTGCAACCAGTCAGCTAACACCACCATTTGGGTGCTGGACAGTCATTACCCTGACGTCGGGATCCAGACAGTCAAAACCATGACACTCGGGGTCCTGGCGGCCACCGGCTATTCTCCCTCGTGGGGGTCCACGACCCCCATTGAAGGAGAATAGAATAGGTGCCCACAAGGGGCTTTGTTGCGCTCGCCCCGCTGTCTGAGTCCGGCCAATCGGGATCCCGATGTCGGGCTAATGACTGTCGGGACCATATACCACACCCCCACCATATATCACAGAGCTGCATGGCCTATGGAGATTAAGAACAACTGTGCTCACAAACCTAAAGCTTCATACACACTATGCGACCCCTGGCCGCGGCCGATATTGAGTGTACACACTAAACGAGATTGGTAAAATAGATCATTCAGTGACATCACTGGGACCCGCTAAACATGCAGGTCATTTGGCTACATAGCTAAATTGGCCTGCGTGTTCAGCAGAGGGGAGGGGTCGTTAGCTCCCACGCATCGTTAACGATATTGAGTGTACACACTAGAGCGGTATGGGTCATTGGGTCGACCAACTTTAGGGCGACATGCATTGGGTTGAACACTGAAGGTTGACAGGCTTTGAGTCAACACCTGAAATAGGTCGACATAGCTAAGGTCGGCAGGGTTGCAAGGTTGACACAAGCATTAGGTTGACAATGGCAAGGTCTATTTTATCAGAATGTCGACATGCTCGTCATGCTTTGGGCACGGTGCTTCGCATTCTCCCTTCCTGCCCTAGTGGATGGTAGGGCATGAAATACCGCCTGTCAGCACTAAAAAAAAACCATGAAAAACTCATATCGACCTTTGGACTGTGAACCTAAAGCTTGTGTTGACCTTCCCACCCTGTCGACCTTAGCCATGTCGACCTATTGCAGGTGTCGACCTAATGCCTGTCGACCTTTAGTGGTCTACCCAATGCATGTCGACATTTATAGGGTCGATTTAATGACCGTATCGCCACTAAACAACATTTTAAAAGATATCGCTCAGAAGCCCCACTTTCCTCTAGTGCAGTGATTTTCAACCTTTTTCAACTCGTGTCACATGCAACAAGATTTTAAAATTGGCACACCATCAGACCCCCACAGGGAAAAACACATTGGTCCCCACAGAAAAAAAAACATTGTCCCCATATGAAAAAAAAAAGACCGATCCTCACAGGTAACGAAAATAAAATACATTGGCCCTCACATGAAAACAAAAGACCAGTAAAAATAACAGCTGAACTAGTGGTGGTGGCTGTTAACTAGTGTGGACATCTCTAGATCTGGTGGCACACTTGAGAACAGCTCAAGGTACACTAGTGGGCCACGGCACAGGGGTTGAAAAATGCTCCTCTAGTGTGTAAGCGAGCATACCATGGGGAATTTACATGCAATTTGGGCACTTTTTATGCGATTTTCGCATGCAAATCACATGTGACTGACAGCAGGTCCAATGCGATGTGGGGTCCTGTGCGCATCGCACCCGATCCTGCGAGTTGCACCGGCTGCAGAAGCGATCTGTTGGATCGCATCCGAGTTGGGCATGCTTGGCTGGGATCGCATGCAATATATCGTATGTGAACAGACCTTCTCGGGAGGCTCAAGGGGAGATTGGGGGCTACTTCTCAACTCTGAAAAGTCGCCCTTGTGTATGAGGATTCTGTATTATTTCAGCACAAAAAATAAAAGAAAAATTAAAACCATTGGACTACATTTCCATATTACATCAATAGATCCTGTATAAAGATAATATTTAGTACAACCCACGTTCAAAAGTGTCAGATATTTGCTTTTAAAAACTTCAGCACCAAACACTATAAAGTCTTAACAATGACACGAGACCCATGTTGTTTTTGCCTCAATGTTAAGCATCAATTTAATCATAGACATCTGACTAAGCCATTTACTTACACATCTGCCCACGTGAGGAAATAACTGTTATTGCGACTCTCATTTGGAACCATTAGTGCTCAATAGCAAAAATCCAGGGACTCATACAGTGCGACCAACGCATTACTGAACATGCACAATGATAATGACTGCTGGCTGGGGAGGCACAGTACCACAATATAACATGTATGTATGAAAGTATCCACCCAAATAAAGCAAAAAGGAGCTAATCCTTTCTGTAATAATAAAATACTTTGTACATTTGTGTATAGACCATATACAAAGTCCTCACATTGCAATAAACTGCTATAGTCTGTCTACCAGTACACAAAGACACAAAGGTGAGGGCTGCTGTTCCCATGTAGGAATATAGACCAGCATGGAGAACTATGAGGCGTTCGAATCAGGATGTAAGTGTCGATAATATATATATATATATATATATATATATATATATATATATATATATATATATATATATATATATATATATATATATAATTATTATTATTATTACACAATGGAGCAAAGTAAAACAAAATAACGCAAAATAAAGCAAAACAGCACACTGCAAGCCCATACTAATTATTCCCCCATGCAATATGCATATACAGTATATAATGACTGCTATATAATATGTGTGTCGTGCAGCATGAAATGAGTACCACAGTAATTACTGTATGTGCAGGTGTATATGTATATATGTGATGTGTGTACATATATATATATATATATATATATATATATATACACACACAGACACATACATGCTGGATGTGAGTGTAGCGTGCGTGTGCCCGGGACGCCCTACCTGTGTGTCGCCGCTGTCGCACGACTCGCCTCCGCACGGTTCCCCGGGGAGGTCGCCTGAGACCAGGAGACCAGCGAGGAGCAGGAGGCAGAGAGCTTGGAGAGGACCGGGAGACCCCGGCAGCAGAGGCATGAGGGAGGCCGGCGTGTGGGGATGTGCTATCCGCTGCTATGGATCTCAGTGTCTGCTCCTGGTACCCGCTGCTGCTGCCGCCGGCTCTGGATGCTGCTGCGATCACTGAGCTCGCTGCCGGGTCCTGTTACCATAACAACCCGGTGACTGACAGGATGGAGAGCGGAGAGGGGCGGGGAAAGGGCAACAGCAGGGAGGGGGCATGTAGATGAGGGCAGTGCAACGTGGAGAGTAGTGCTGCCATAGGGTTCCTATTACCAGTGCTCAGAGGAAGGGGGCGGAGCAGGAGACATGGAATGGGGATTATTAATAGGTGATGTACGAATGGTAAATGGGAGATAAGTAATGTCGCTGAAAATAGCTCAGTCTTCTAATTATGATGATAGTGGTGGTGAAGTTATGGTGAATGGTGTGGGGGTTATTCAGCCTTGCGAGTCCACCACCCGCGCCTCCCCCCCCCCCCCCCACGCATATCTATGGTTACTCTCAGGTAACCTTACATGTCAGCTGCCCGCCCCCCGGCACCCACGTCATGGGCCGATTTCCATGGGAACGCCCATGAAACACTGGGCGTTCCCATGCGCGCGACTATTCGCCACCAGCCGCCACCCCCCACACCCCCCCCCCCCCCCCAGGGCCGAAACTAGGGTTTCTGGTGCCCGGGGCAAGACATACATTTAGTGCCCCCCCCCCCCCCCCCCCACAAAAAAAAAAAAATTATATATATATATATATATATATATATATATATATATATATATATATATATATAATTTTTATTTTTTTTCCAGAAGCAGGCACACATTTGGCATTTGGTTTTGCACAGAAAGAAAAACATTAATCAGAAGCCATTTATGTGTGCTTATAGACAGCAGAAGGGGGACATTAAACTGGGACAGTGCGCGCCGAAGGCGCGCGGTAAAAATTTAGGGCATTTTTTTGGGGGGGGGGGGGTGGTCACATAGTAGTATCAATTCACATTATAGAACACACCGTAATGCCCAGTACACATTAATCAGAAGCCATTTATGAGTGCTTATAGACAGCAGAGGGGGGAGATTAAACTGGGACAGTGCGCGCCGAAGGCGCGCGCTAAAAATTTAGGGCATTTTTTTGGGGGGGGGGGTGGTCACATAGTAGTATCAATTCACATTATAGAACACACCGTAATGCCCAGTACATATTCCAGCACACACCCTAATGCCCAGAGCACATTACACCACAAACCGTAATGCCCAAAGCACATTACACCACAAACCGTAATGCCCAGTACACATTATACCAAACACTGTGATGCCCATTATACAAAATGACACACACCGTAATGCTCATTACATATGCCACACACGCTAATGCCCATTACGCATATTACACACTGCAATGCCCCTTACACATAATATTACATGCTGTAATGCCCATTACACATAATGCCACTGACCGTAATGCCCACTACACATAATATCACATGCCGTAATGCCCATTACAATTTATAGCACACACCGTAATGCCCATTACACATTTTAATTTGGGTAAAAGGTGTCACACACACACATATGGGGAAGAGGGGATCAGACACCAGGGAAATTGGGCAGATAGGGTCACAGACACAGAGGAAGGGGGTAACAGGGGTCACACATGGGGGAAGGGAGTACAGGGGGGTCAATCCCTGGGCACTCACCAATTTGTGGGGGGAGCTGCAGGGTGTCCAGGTAGCCAGTGGATCCAGGGACAGGGCGAAGAGGGTGCCTGCTGCAGGAGGAGGGAGATGTAGTTTCCCCCATGAAGAGACAGGCAGGGCTTGTCCAGACTCCAGCCCCAGCGCGTATCGCTGGGCGCGCACTGTGTTTATCACAGACACTAGAGGTCAAGCACACCTCTAGTGTCTGTCTGTTGTTTCATGGCGGCGGCGGCCATCTTTGATGTGGCAGCGGCGCCGCAGACATACATCTATGTCTGCGGCGCTAGCTCCCCGCTGCTGCCGCTGCTCACACCAGCGACACCCTGCCTCCAGCGCCCCCCTGCCTCTAGCGCCCGGTGCGCGTGCCCCCCCAGCCCCCCCCCCTAGTTACGGCCCTGCCCCCCCGCCCGCTGTCTTGTGTGTGTGCACCCGGCGAACAGTCTATTTGCCGTTGCCGCACACACCCGGCATATGCACATGCCCAGAAATGCAGCTGCGCATACGCCAAACAGCGGTCCCCGTGCGAACGAACGGTCCGTGTGAACGGACCAGAATAACCCCCAATATGTGGATGCTATAGCCTGGAAAGAACTGCTGCAGTGTGGCTGAATCAATTTGCAATATATAGCACTCTGTACCAGATTCCTTTGGGGACTATTTTGTAAATGAAACAAAGGCTTTTCTGCAGCAATTTAGCTGGAGAAAGCATTTTGTTTATGCTGTTTACTCTCTGTATCTATTTGAGAAGTGCATTTTACTGATCTGGCTAGGCTGTAATAGGGACTGCCATGGGACAGTGTGTATACAGTATATAGAGTGATGTGGCATTATGTGGACCAGTAATAATGGGGCAGATGTATTAAGCCTGGCGAAGAGATAAAATGGAGATAGTGAAGTGAAAGGAGATAAAGCAGCAGCCAATCAACTCCCAACTGTCATTTTCAAACACAGTTCATTGGCTGGTGCTTTATCTCCTTTTACCTTATCTCCAGTTTATCTCTTCTCCAGGCTTAATACATCTTCCCCAATGTCTGTTATAGGGTCAGGCGTGCCACCTGTAGCTATCCAGGGAACAGCCTAACCTATGATAAACTCCAGGGCCACAGAGACATGTTCCATTGGATGTTCTTCCAAGATGGGTACTTCAACGCAGTCGTTTACTATGGTCAGGGGTGGATTAAGAGAAGAAGGGGACCATTTTATCTGTCAGTGGCTGCGCATACGCCCAACCCGTGCAGGGGTGTGACACAGCAAAAGGTGGTTTTGTGGGGGTGTGATTACATGGTCACATCATAGTGGCCACATCCCCATTTTCCAGGGGCCTTTCAGCCTTTCTAAGAGTGTGGGCAAGTATAAAACTCCATACAGTTAAGGTCCATACACGCTAGGCAACTATGCCCAGAGAGTATGGACAGCGATGACCGCTGTCATCGCTGGGGGGAAAGCCACTCAGTGCATACACACTGAGCGGCTTTCCCCCTGCCCGACGGTGGGGAAAGGACAGCTTTGCATAATGCTGTCCTCAAAGCCGCTCATCTGCTGTTAATACCAGCAAATGAACGGCTTTCCCGGCGATGATGCCGGAGTGCACTGCAGCGATCACCGCTCATCGTTGGGCCGTACACACTGGGTGGCTTTGAGCGGAAAGCCGCTCAAACAGGCTGTTTTGAGCTACTTTCAGCTCAAAGTTGCCCAGTGTGTATGGGCCTTTAGGGTGGAGCTGTTAGACATTATACCATACTTACTGTTAATAAATCAAGTAAATACTGTATGTGCATATACCACATTGCTAGAAATTTAAATAAACACATTATTATGATTATTATTATTATTATTAATAATCATAATAATAATTATTCTTATTATAAGTAGTAGCATTAGTAGTAGTACATGTAACAAATCCATTTGCAAATGAATAATTCCCATTATGATTGAAACAATGGCAAGCCCAACACAATACAGTGTTATATATAATGCACTAATATCTCTCTCATCAACACACAGAGAGAATGTGTTACAAATACCGCTACAAGCAGCGAAACAGAAGGTCATAGGGCAGACCTCTCATTTGTATCAGTAATGAAGCTGCCTTGTTAACACAGAGGAGGGCTGACAATTGTTAGCCTGTGGGATTAGCAGCAGTAACTGGTCCACTGTAGAAAGCCTTACCATGGTCATACTAACAAGCCATCAGCAGAAACAAAGAGGTAAGGATAGGAAGAAATGGATAGATAAGCAGTCATCCGCCTGCAGGCCATTGTGTACGGGAACGTATCGCCTGGAGTGTTGTGGTCATACATGATGTGTGACTATTGGGCTGCACAACTACATAATAATGCATTGCTAGGTGCAGGGCTGGTGCTATGGTCATCGGTGCCCCCTGCAAACTATAAATTTGCGTCCTCCCATACTTGACAGAGGTACCACGTGCCAAATGTGCATGCTGAAAAAAAGGTGTATAATGCCTGTAATAGTAGTGCCTCTTATACACATAACATGCCCAGTAGCAGCAATGCTGTATGTAAATAGAGATTTTGGTAAAACGTGCCAGAAAAGGAATTGGCGTCTCCCCCAGAACACACAAAAAACAAGGACAGTGTGTGCCGTAGGCGCGCGCCAAAAGAACAGAGCATGGTTTTGTGGGGAAGGGGCATGGCCACATTCACATTACAGTAGTGCCACTTATACACATTGCACCAGCTAGAGAGCTCCATAGGCAGACTGCACCAGGTAGAGCATCATTGACACACTGCGCAAAGATTACGCACACCATAATGCCCATAACACATTGTCACACACTGTAATGGTTATTACATATTATGCAGCACACCATAATGCCCAATACACACACGGTAATGGCCATTACGCAATATACCACAAACAGTAATGCCCATTACACATTATACCACACATAGTAATGCCCATTACACATTGTACCCCACAACATAATGCCTATTACACATTATACCACACACAGTAATGCCCATTACACATTTTACCACACACCATAATGCCCTTTTATATTATACCACACACCATAATGACCATAACACATTATACCACACACCACAATGCCTATTACACACTGTACTACACACCATAATGCCTATTACATATTATACCACACACTTTAATGCCTGTTACATAGTAAACCACACACCATAATATCTATTACATATTATGCCACATATGTGCCGTTTACCTACATGCTCGTTGCCAGGAGTTACATGCTTGTTGCCAGTGGTTACATGCTCCTTGCCAGGGGTTTCATGCTTCCTGCCATGTGGAATTACATGATCATTGCCAAGGAGAGTTACATCCTCATTGCCCAAGGAAGATTACATGCTCATTGCCACATGGAAGTTACACGCTCATTGCCCAGGTGAGTCACATGCTAATTTGGCTGGGGGAGTTTATATGCTCCTTGCCCAGGGGATTACATACTTGTTGTGCGGGGGTTCAGGCGCTTCCTGGTATCGCTGGGGGGGGGGGGGGGATTTTGAAAGAACACAGAGGGGGTGTAATAATGACAGAACACAGGGTGGTGACAGAACACTGGGGGAAGGGGGGTTATAAAGTGACAGAACAGGGAGAGGGGGAATGCAGAGGGGGGTGTGATAGTGACAGAGCAGGGGGGCACAGAGAGGATGTGATAGAGTGAAAGAACACTGGCAGGGAATGACAAAACATAGAGGGGGTTGTGATAGTGACAGAACAGAGGGGGGCTCGAAAAAGTGACAGAGTGTGACAATGCCTTCTGCACCTTCCCCCTGCCCAGTGATCTGAGCTGCAGCGCTGCTCTTGCTCAGGATGCTTGGTTTCTTGCTCCAGCGCTGCCTGTCCCTGCCCACAGCAGCCACTATGGGGCAGATGTAACTTGTGCAGAGAAAATTAGATTTGGATGAGCTATTTTGTTTCTGTGCAGGGAAAATACTGACTGCTTTATTTTTACACTGCAATATAGATCTCACTTTGAAGTAAAACCCCACCCAAATCTAATTCTCTCTGCCCCCCTGCAGTGCACATGATTTTGTCCATTTGAGAAGGAATTTGCCTTTGCGGGTGAACCAGAATAAGGGCCCATGTGTTTGATGACTAGTTGCTACTGCATCCAAATCATTCAACTATCTATAGTAAATGGGTGCATGCAGAAAAGCCAGAGCAGCACAATTGTAGAAATGACCTGTGGTGCGGACACCACCTCTGGGTGATTGCAGCTGAATACTAGTTGGCAACTTTCAGGTGGTTATCGGAAGTAAGTATCTGATAGCAGCAACCATCGCAGACATGGTGGAAAAGGCATTTCCATCAGATAAGAAACATCAATGGTTGCTGACATTTGGGTTCTACTTTTGCTCAGTGACTGCAGTGATGCACTAATGACTGTCGGAATCCCGACTGTCGGGCTACTATACCACACCCGCTTCAGGAAGCATCTGGGACGGCAGCAGCCATCTACCCTCTGCCTGCAATGCAAGCCGCAAGCCCTCCCCATGGATCTGCCCTTGAGTTTCAGGAATATGATCTAGCACCACCGTCCACCTTTTACCTCACTTTTCACAGAGCAGTAGTGCAGTGAGCTATAATGGCTGCCGCTTTTTATACTCCCTATCAGTCATGTCCAAACTATGACCCTCCAGCTGTTATGAAACTATACATCCCAGCATGCCTTGCCATAGTTTCAGCATTCCCTAATAGTAAAACTGTGGCAAGGCAGGATGGGACTTGTAGTTTCACAACAGCTGGAGGGCCATAGTTTGGAAATGCCTGTTAGTCCAGCACTTTATTTTTTTTCTGAAATCTTTGCAAAGGGCTGACAAGGGAAATCCTTCCACATCTTATCATTTACACCTGTGGTAGCCAACCCTAGTCCTCGAGAGCTACCAACAGTGCATGTTTTGCAGGTCTCCTCACAGAATCACAAGTGAGCTAATTCGCTCCATCTGTGGATCTTTTAAAATGTGTCAGTGATTAATGAGTGCAGCTGTGCAGCAGCTAGGTTGTCTGGAAAATGTGAACTGTTGGTAGCTCTCGAGGGCTAGGGTTGGCTACCACTGATTTACACTAACTAGCTAGTGTGTGGGCACCTTTACACTGGTAACTCTCAACCTTCTTTATCTAAAAAATTATTAAATATGCAGGATCCGAGCAAATAATTTCTGTTGTCAAAAAATGATCCTTATTCACAGTATACACAATGCAGTTACACCATTTTTGAGAATCACCATCACAAGAGACCAATAACCTAAATTATGAAATAGTGGTTTGTCTCCAATGGTAAATGATTCCTCTGTATATTGTTTGAGTCTATGAAGTGGTTTCTGAAGTCTTTTGGCCATAAAAATCATGCAGAACATTAATTTGATAGAAGTTATTAGGATCCTGCTTAATACAAAACATCACACTACAAATATTGGTTCAAGTTTGTTTTGATTTTAACCAGGAAGCAACAGAATCATTAATTTGATTAACAGATGTGGAGTTTAAACAAAGGGCCTGATTCAGAGCTGAACGCTGTTTGCGTATATGTTAGCATCTTAGCGAACAGGTAAACACTGGCCGCCGCCTGGCCAAGGAAATGGTGAAAATGTTGCTTTTATTCATTATTTTTACATTATAATCACTTATAATTTATATTCCAATCCAATTATATGTGAGTATAATCATTACTATTTATTTTTAAGTAGTCATTTGTCAAATTTCCAGTGAAAAATTCAGTAAAACCACGGTATTACAGTTATGATTTTATTGTGGGAAAAAAATATGCAATTTCAGCAATACACAAAATTAATATTTTGCTGGATAGCCTCTGTTTTTAATAACAGCTTAGATTCATCGAGTAAACCAGACGCCCCAGATCTTCAGGTGAAATTTTGTGGTGCTAGGCCTGGATTATGGCTTCGATCAGCTACTTGGATTTTTTCGTGATACCATCATTTTAAGCCTTGATCAAAGATTTTCTATCAGGTTTAAATCCGGACTATTTCCTGGGCAAGGCATGAGAACCGAACCACTTCATGGAACTCTTGGTGGTATGACATGGCGCTCTTTCCTGCTGAAAGATACACTTCCGCATGTCACCTTCAAACAAATTCTCGATTGTGGGCAACAGTTTCACATCCAGCACTGTTCTTGATACTTTTTGGCATTGATATTGCCATCAACGACTGTCAAACGTCCCACACCATGGCTGGCCATGCTGCCTCACACCATCGCACCCACTAGGTACTTCATAGTTGCCCTGGTGCACTCGGGCAAAAGATATTCCCCAGGCCGACACCGAATAAATTTCACTCCATCACTCCCGAAGATGCTGATTTTGGTTTCGTCACTCCAAATAATCTTGATCCTGTCTTCTGTCCTCTCCTTGTGTGCCAGAGCCCAATGTTTCTGCCTCTGTTTCTGGTTTAGATACGGCTTCTTTCTAAGGGTCCTTTTTTTTTTTTGGTCACCAGATGTTTTCATTATGTTGATGATGGCTTTTGTAGACAGTATTGAAGGGTCTGGCGACAGATTCTGCGCTCACCTTGTTTTGGAAGCGTGGGCTTTCTCCCAGTTCTTGTGGCTGATTTCGTTGATCCACTGCTTGCAAACCTTATGCAGTTTCCTTACACCTGACTTCGTTGCCCCACCACCCAACCTCTTCGCAAATTCTTTGTAGGTATACCCTTCTTCAGGAAGCGTCATGACTTTGCCTCTCTTCCCAGGTGACCAGTCAACACGTTTTGAGGTATTGAGCCATTTTAGTTGTAACTCAAACTTTGACAGTAGTTAAAAATCATAAAAATTAAACTCCCATCTAGGTATCATAACATTTTAGAAAAAGCGTATCACCATCACCGGAAAAACCCCCACCAATGGCTTCTACCACTGTGGCAAATGCACAGGATGCAAACAACAAAAGACACTAAGCACTAAACCAACCACAGAATTCAGATCTTCAAAAACAGGAAAGATATGCCCGATAAAAAGCCGAATCACCTGCGACACTAAGGGACTGATATATCTCTTAGAATGCCCATGCAAGAAACAGTACGTAGGCCGAACCACAAGACCACTGAGAACACGCCTGAATGAGCACATCCGCAACATCAGAAAAGGTTTTGAGGACCACAACCTATTACAGCATTATAAAGAACATAACAACAGCGACCCAGACAACTTAACCTTTATAGGGATAGAGACAGTGCAACCGAACTGGAGGGGAGGAGATTACACGCAACTTATAAACACAACTGAACTGAAACAGCGAATGTAGTCCCACTGCACAAAAGTGGAAGCAAGGAAGAGGTAAGCAACTATTGACCAGTGAGCCTTACATCAGTAGTAGGGAAATTGATGGTAACACTCTTAAAACAAAGAGTTGTAGAATATCTCAAAACCAGCAATTTACAGGATCCAAAACAGCATGGGTTTACTGGGGGAAGATCATGTCAAACAAATCTTGTTGACTTTTTTGACTGGGTGACTAAAGTAATAGATCAAGGTGGGGCTGTAGATGTAGCTTATCTAGACTTTAGTAAAGCTTTTGACACTGTCCCACATCGCAGACTGTTAAATAAACTTGAAAGCTTGGGATTGGATTCTAAGATAGTTGAATGGATAAGAGCATCGTTGCAGGACAGAAAACAGAGAGTTGTAGTAAACGGAGTACAGTCAAAGGAGGGAAAGGTTACAAGTGGAGTACCCCAGGGATCTGTACTTGGACCGGTGCTTTTTAATATCTTTATTGGTGATATTGCAAATGGAATTGAGGGTAAAATGTGCCTTTTTGCAGATGACACAAAGGTATGCAACAGGGTAGACACACCAGGAGGGGTAAAACAAATGATTGAGGATCTAGGTAGATTAGAGAAATGGTAAAGAGAATGGCAACTACAGTTTAATGCCAAAAAATGCAAAATCATGCACTTGGGTCTCAGAAATCCAATGACTCAATATAGTATAAATGGCACTATAATGGAAACTACTGAGGAAGAGAGGGATCTAGGTGTCACTATTTCAGGGGACTTAAAAGCAGGTAGGCAATGTAAAAAAGCAATGAAGAAGGCAAGTCAGATGCTTGGTTGCATAGGAGAGGTATCAGCAGTAGAAAGAAAGAAGTAATAATGCCACTGTATAGGTCATTGGTACGACCTCACCTAGAGTATTGTGTTCAGTTCTGGAGGCCATATCTCCAGAAGGATATAAATACATTAGAGACTGTACAAAGAAGAGCAACTAAAATGATGCATGGCCTACATCACAAAACGTACCAGGAAAGACTAAAAGATCTTAATATGTATACTTTAGAGCAGAGAAGGGAAAGGGGGGACATGATAGAAACTTTCAAATATATCAAGGGTTTTAACAAGGTACAGGTGGGAGACATTCTTCACAGGAAGAGGAGCAACAGAACACGAGGACATGCACTGAAACTAGAGGGAGGAAGATTCAGGGGAAATGTGAGGAAGAATTTTTTCACAGAAAGAGTAGTAGATAAGTGGAATAGTCTACCATCAGAGGTGGTAGACGCAAATACAGTAGTACAATTTAAACATGCCTGGGATAAGCATATTGATATCCTTACAAAAAAACAGGGATTTTGTACTTACCGTAAATCCTTTTCTCCGAGTCCACAGGTGTCACTGGAGTTACACTGGGGAATAGAAGGCGACCACAGGGAGCATGGGCACTTTAAAATAATTAATCAGTGTGACCAACTCCTCCCCTTCTACTTCCCCTCCCAGGCAGTCATAAAGATCGTGCCCGAAAGGGAGCAGAAAGATATAACACACATCCGAGAGGAGGTTCATCACAACATAACATCATTCAATACAAATAGTAGAAAAAGAATGTATATATATGAAAAAACAAACACACACACACAGAGTCAAACCAGATGAGACAGGTGTGTAATAACCATGTTTAAATAACCCTGACAAGGGAAAACTCCAGAGGTTACCCAATAGGAACCTAACACTGCACATAACAGGTGGAGAACAGCGCTGAGGCGGGCGTCCAGTGACACCTGTGGACTCGGAGAAAAGGATTTACGGTAAGTACAAAATCCCTGTTTCTCCTTCATCCACTAGGTGTCACTGGAGTTACACTGGGGACGTCCCAGAGCTTTCAACCCGGGTGGGTGAGCGCTGAGATCCCCTTAAAACAGAGCGGCCAAACTGAGAAGCTGGTGCCGCAAAGGTATCAAACCTATAAAATCGCACAAAAGTGTGCCGACCTGACCATGTCGCAGCCCGACAGAGCTGTTGCAGGGAGACCCCACGGGCAGCCGCCCATGAAGGACCCACCGATCTGGTGGAGTGCGCGCCTATGTTAGTAGGAGGCGTCTGAGCCTCAGCAAGGTATGCCTGACGAATAGTCAGACGGATCCATCTGGCCAGCGTCTGTTTAGAAGCTGGCCATCCACGACGCACTGGGTCGTAGGTAACAAACAAGACATCCGTCTTGCGAAGAGAAGCCGTGCGAGAGACATAAATCCGCAGGGCCCTCACCACATCCAAAGACCTATCCTCAGGTGAAGCCTCTGTGAATGCTGGAACCACTATGGGCTGGTTCAGGTGAAACGCTGAGACCACCTTTGGAAGGAAAGAAAGACTGGTACGGAGCTCCGCTCTGTCCGGATGAAACTGGAGGAACGGTGAGCGACAAGAAAGCGCACCCAATTCCGAAACACGTCTGGCCGATGCCAGAGCCAAAAGAAGAACCACCTTCCAAGTGAGATATCGAAGATCCACCTCTTCTAAAGGCTCAAATATTGATGACCTCAAATATCTGAGGACCAACTCTAGGTCCCAGGGAGCCGTAGGCGGACGAATAGGGGGCTGAAGCCTCAGCACCCCCTGGAAAAAAGTGTGGACTTCCGGAATGAGAGCAATACGTTTCTGGAAAAAAACTGAGAGTGCTGAAACCTGCACCTTTAGTGTATTCAGCCTAAGTCCAGAGTTTAACCCCTCCTGTAAAAACAGGAGAAGTTGAGCCTTCTTGAACAGAGCAGAGGACACTCTGCGTCTTTCGCACCACGCCACATAGGATCTCCAAATCCGATGATAGTGTCTGGAGGTGACTTCCTTCCTGGCCCTCATCATTGTGGGTATCACCGCCCTAGGGATACCTGCATGTCTCAAGATGGACCTCTCAGCAGCCACGCCGTCAAATGTAGACGTCCTAAATCTGGGTAGATGAAGGGACCCTGACTGAGGAGGTCCTCCTGATGAGGTAGAGGCCACGGCTCGTCGATTAGAAGATCCGTCAGGTTGGTGTACCACGAGCGCCGGGGCCAATCCGGCGCTATCAGAAGCGCTGTTACCCCCTCCCTGCGAATGCGCTGTAACACCCGAGGGATCAGCGGAAAGGGAGGGAAGAGGTAAACGAACTGGAACGGCCAAGGAGCGACCAGAGCGTCTACCCCTGCGGCCTGAGGATCTCGAGTCCGCGCAAAGTATGTTGGGAGCTGGAAGTTGTGGCGGGACGCCATCAGATCCACCTGAGGACAACCCCAACGATGTATTAGGGACTGAAAAACCTGAGGGTTGAGGCACCACTCCCCCTGGTGGGCATGCTGCCGACTTAGAAAGTCGGCCTCCCAATTGTCTACACCGGGGATGAACACCGCTGACAAGGCCTGAGCATGGTTCTGGGCCCAGAGGATGATCCTGCTTACTTCCTTCATCGCCGCCTTGCTCCGAGTGCCGCCCTGCTTGTTTATGTAGGCGACGGCTGTGGCGTTGTCGGACTGAACTCTGATTGCTCTGCTCCGCAGCAGGTGTCCCGCCTGCAGAAGAGCATAGTAGACTGCTCTGAGTTCCAGCACATTGATGGAGAGTAAGCTCTCCTGCCTCGTCCACAAACCCTGGAACTGGTGTTCCAGCGTTACCGCCCCCCAGCCTCGAAGGCTGGCGTCTGTGGTGAGGAGAGTCCACTCCCATATGCCGAACCTCCTGCCCCTTTGCAGGTTTTCGGAGTTGAGCCACCACAGCAGAGACAGACGGGCTCGAGGAGACAGGGTCACCCGCTGCTGAAGATGCAGGTGAGACCCTGACCACTGGTGAAGGAGAGACAACTGGAATTGGCGCGAGTGGAAGCGGCCGTATTGTACCGCCTCGAAGGAAGACACCATCTTCCCCAAGAGTCTGGTGCAAAGGTGCACCGTTACCTGTGGCCGTCGCAAGACCGACCTGACCAGGACCTGCAGGGACTGAACTTTGTCGGATGGTAGAAAAACCTTCATCTGCTGGGTGTCCAGAATCATCCCCAAAAAGAGAAGACGTTGAGACGGCTGTAGCTGAGACTTTGCAAAGTTCAGAATCCACCCATGACTGATGAGAGTCTCCTGGGTGAGCCGTATGTTGGACAACAGGGCCTCCCTCGAACGATTCTTCAGAAGAAGATCGTCCAAGTAAGGGATGATGGTAATCCCCTGAGCCCTGAGGACCTCCATCATCACTGCCATCACCTTGGTGAAGACCCTGGGGGCCGATGAGAGACCGAACGGCAGGGCCTGGAACTGCCAGTGTTGTTCCTGTATAGCGAACCGGAGGAAGGCCTGGTGAGGGGGCCAGATGGGGATGTGCAGGTATGCATCCCTGATATCCAAGGATACCAGGAACTCTCCCTGTTCCAGTCCCTGAATCACCGACTGCAGGGACTCCATCTTGAATTTGACCGCTTGTAGAAACGGATTCAAGTCTTTTAGATTTAGTATAGGCCTTACCGAGCCATCCGGCTTCGGCACCAGGAACAGACTGGAGTAGTATCCCTGAGTACGCTGATCCTCGGGTACTGGAATCACAACTCCCGTTGTCCGCAGCTTGTTGATTGCTGACAACAGAAGTTGCGCCTTGTCTCCTGAGACTGGGAGACCGGTCTTGAAAAACCTGTTTGGAGGGACTAACCTGAAATGGATTTTGTAACCCTGGGTTACCAGATCCCTTACCCACGAGTCCTGACAAGACTGCAGCCAGATGTGACAGAAGGACAGCAGTCGGGCCCCGACTCTGGGATCCCCCAGATGGGACCGTGGACAGTCATGCGGTTGGCTTGGAGGACTTGGGCTCCTGGACAGCTGCCGAGGCGCCTCTGCCTCGTCCTCTGGAGCCTCTAGATGGAGCTCCGCCTCTGGAACGACCTCTGAATCTGGTCGTAGGCCGAAAGGACCGAAAGGAGGGCCTTTGAGGGGTCCTGCGTGTAGTTGGAGGAGCCGCTGAGGGTAGGAAGTGGGACTTACCTCCCGTTGCTTGGGAGATCCACTTGTCGAGCTCTGGCCCGAAAAGAACCTCCCCATTGAACGCCAGGGCCTCCACAGCACGCTTGGACTCTGCGTCAGCCTGCCATTGGCGTAACCAGAGAGCTCTGCGAGCAGATATGGATAAGGCCGAAACCTTGGCTGCAACCATGCAGACGTCAGAAGAGGCCTCTATTAAATAATTGGATGCCTCCTGGATCTGTTCAGCCAGCTGAACAATGGAAGCAGGGTCAGAGCCCTCACGGACCTCCGTTAGGATCTGAGATGCCCATACCCCCATGGCTTTATTTACCCAGCACCCGACCTGGGCCGGACGCTGAATAATACCAGCGGCTGAAAAAATGTTCTTAAGGGTTACCTCCAACTTACGGTCAGAAGTATCCTTAAGAGTGGTTGCACCCGGCACCGGGAGAACCGTCTTTTTAGACAGTCGTGAGACTGAAGAGTCCACTACTGGAGGAATCTCGACCCTCTTTCTACCCTCTGGTGGAAGAGGATAAGCAGCCAGAAACCTCTGAGGTACCTGGAATTTTTTGTCAGGATGATTCCAAGCCTGCAAAATATGTTCATCCAACTCCTCCGCTGGGGGGAAGGTGGCTGACTGCCTTTGTCTCTTTCCAAAGAAAGAAGGACGAGCAGGTATTTCTGTGTCATCTGACACCCTGCAGGCAACCTTTACCATATGTATAAGGTCCTCCAGACCTGGAGTGGCTGGGGCCGGCTCTTGCGTAACTAACGCCTGAGCCTCAGGTTCCACATCATCCTCATCATCATCATAATTATCTGGAAGGGCAAACTCGCCCTCCTCCAGATCAGGCATATCATCATACTCCCCAGAATCCCCAGAGGGCTGTAATACCCTTTTCCTGAGTAAGGGAGGGGGATTTTGCCTAGAAGATGAAGCAAAGGCGCCCTCTGCTGGAGTCAAGGCCTTTGTTAAGCTCTGCACAGCAGAAGTCAAGGAAGCCTGTTGAGTTCTGGAAGTCTCTCTGTCCTTTTGAGCTGCAGAGAGCTCGCAAGCTAAATGAGACATTACATCAGCTAACTGTGATGCCCAAACAGGGGTATGCACGGGGGACTCTGGAGCTGGGGGTAAAGCAGTGCATTTATCACATACAGAGTCACCCTCCTTAGAAGGTGTAAATTTTACAGTACACTTCTTGCAAGTAACCCTCTTGGAGCTACCCCCTGCCATGGTTCGACAGAACACCCAGCAATCACCACACACTACCAGACTGATCACAGATAGTAGGTATAGGATAGGCAGCAATATATATGCTGGAAGGGAGAGATAGTGAAAGTAAAAGAGCTGTCACAGAGCTTTGTACAACGCTATGGCATATACCTAGGAGCGCTATAGCTCTTAATTTGAGACACAGCCCAAACTGTCTCCACCTAGCTCTAATCCCCACTGTAACTCACAGACCGGATAGAGCGTTCAGCAGGACGGTCACCAGGGGACAAGGATCGCCCAACTGCAGTCAGGATAGATCTGCAGCGCAACAGTGGAGCCTCCAGCAGCGTGTTCAAACGGCGCCAAATGTCCAAGATGGCCGCCGCGACTTCAAGGAACGCTGGGGTATGCCAAGGCCTGCTGGGAAGTACCGCGCGGTAACTCCGCCCCCCGCCCGGCAGCTCCGTCACCCATAATGGCGCCAGGTTTAAAAAACCCTCTGCTGCACCGCCGTTTGTGTCCCTGACCTTCCTCTAATAGGAAGGCAGGGTAATACTCACAGTGCTGCGGCCATGCCGTCGGCGGTGGGGCTGGGGGAGGATCGGGTGCACGCTGCGTGTGAGCGGCGCCCGTTACAGCTCCAGAGACGGTGGTCTCTGTCAGCCAGGGAGCCGGGCGCAAACCCTTAAGCAGCAGCCGGCTCCCTCCGGCAGGCTCCCACGTCGCAGGCAGATAGTAGCAGCAACTATCTGCCTGTCCTCAAAGGCAAAACTTGCTGCTTTATGCCCTAATTACAAAAAGCCCAGGAGATGAGCCAAATGTGACCTGCTCCCTTTTGGGCACGATCTAAGACTGCCTGGGAGGGGAAGTAGAAGGGGAGGAGTTGGTCACACTGATTAATTATTTTAAAGTGCCCATGCTCCCTGTGGTCGCCTTCTATTCCCCAGTGTAACTCCAGTGACACCTAGTGGATGAAGGAGAAATAAGGATCAAATATGGTTTGAGGTAACATGTTTAAAAAAAGGGGCAGACTAGATGGGCCAAGTGGTTCTTATCTGCCGTCAAATTCTATGTTTCTATGTTTCTATGTTTCTATGAACTAAAATGGATGTATGAACTACAGACACTGAATCTTCGAGGACTAAACTTGGACAATGAAATAAAATCCAAAGTCGGCAAGAAGAAATAACTAATATGAACTGTAACACCCACCACATCCGTAGTCCCCCAGCAAAAATCCCCCCCCCCCACCCAATACGGCAACCCCCCACCTTACCAACGGACAAAAATCAATGCACTTGTCACCCTAAACCACAATGTAGAATAACACGAAGAACTGCCATAAGAGACTAATATCAAAACTGTCAATCTTACAATACTAGAAACACCAATATCTGCAATTATGTACTTAAAGCAAACTATCAAGAACTTATAGGATCAACCCCAATATTCACCTAACGAACACCACGGAAGAGAACGTGGAAGAATGACACTACACCAGCATAACCATGGCAACATGAAAAGTGAATGCAACCGCAAGCAGAAATCTCCTCAACCTAACTTGAAGGAAAAGCAAAGCACCAATCAGCACGCAGCCACAACCTAACCCAGCCTAAAGACCGGAGAAACAATCAGAAGAAAGACAAGAGACCGCCCACTGCCTACAAATGGAAGTGGAAAGGAACACACTGTAAACTCCCTAGAAGAAGGCCAGGAAAAGGCCGAAACGCGTTGGTGAAGAAGCAGCAATCCACTACACCCCAACCCCAATCAAGCGAAAACTGAGTGGAGGAACCAGGGAGACGACCGCCGCACGAAGGACAGAGCCCGACACGGAGCGGTGACATCACCAAGAAGGCCGCAGCACAGAGACCATGCAGCCAGCGCAGCAGGATGGGAGCAAGGAAGCGACGCAGGGAACGGGAGCAGGTGAGTCGGTAGGTCCGTAGGCAAGGCACCAGGGCGGGAAGGAGTGATCAAAAGCTCCACCTGCCCACGGCCCCTGTCAGACGCTCCATGTCCCACTACCCACAGTGACAGGTAGCAAAGGGATACGGTCCAAAACCGGACACCTTGGCTGCCGGCTGGTTAGGGAGAGAGGACACAAGGAGCGCCTAGACCCACCACCGCAGCCCCCTGACCCGAACGGCACCCACCAACACCCCCATCAAGGAGGGAAATTACCCTATCACCCTCCAAGCCCAAACACCTGATGGGCAGTCATTGGGCAGCCGGGCACCAGCACAGCAAATAAAGGAAACGGCACAGCGGGACGCCGAGTCCGTAGGAACATCTATACCTGAACTGTAGCCCCCCCCCCCCCCTGAACCCATTCGCATCAGAAGGAACAACCCTCGACCCCCATCCCCCCACACCCACAGAAGTCCGGGCTCACAGGAGTCGGACATTCTTGCCCAGAAACCTAGGCAAAGCAAATGTAGAAACTGCATATATATATACTGCATAAGTATTTTTACCACCCACCATTGTGCCATTGATTGTAACAATAATTGAAGCGATAATTGTAACATCAGTTGTATCATTTGAATGTAATTGTATTTAATACTGCACTATTTGAAGTAAAACTGTTTTACACAAAAACTCATTGTTCATTCTTCCAAATCGGGATCACTCATACACCCCACACCAAAGGAGCGGAGCTACACTAAACCCCACTTTTACAATTTGTCAACCCAACCCGGAACGGTCAACCGGATAGTGAAGCAGCTAGCACCGCACAAGAGAGAACAGTGCGCAGACTACCAAAAAACTTTAAACTATTTTAGAAAAAGCCTTTGGGCTCATGAGTCTTCTCTGAAGCCCCCATTTCTAGAATTCTTGTCCTGCTAGATCTGCTATAAATATCCCCAATACTACGTTATTACGTTACACAGGAATGATCATTATTGTAATAAAAAAATAGTTGTCTTTCTGCTGCCTTTGGATTAGTATACCAATACAACCGATATGTATATAATGTATTCTAAAATAAATAATAAAGGGTATTTTTACATGACAAACTTAAAAGGGGGCAACAATTGACTGATCAGTGCTTGCTGCTTTGGACTGCTTTTTTCTCTCTTAAGTGTGTTCCATAAATTTTCTATACGATGACATTACCTTTAATATAAGGTGGTACCATCTTAGCTCTATCTCCCTTTCAATGAGCAAATGGCCATAGGCAGCACGCAAGCTGCTGTGGGACCGGTTTTGTGCCTTTATAGCAAAATTGCTGCAGTGTATGCTGGGATTTGTATTCCATTGAGTATTTATTTATTAACAGTTTCTTAAATAGCACAGCCAGTCCTGTTGCACTTTGCAATTAGAAAGTGACAAAACAAACTGGCTAGTTCCAGACAGTAAAAATGGAAAGTGGGCCTGCTCGCAAGCTTACAATCTTAAGTGGTCATGAGCTCATATGATGCTGTATCCCCATAAAAGTTGTATAAGTTATTGCGTAAGCCCACATTTCGGCTACCTTCAAAATGTGTAAGATGCATGTAAATGTAAGCTAAGCTCTAGCATAATCTATATTACCAGTCCAGCCCACCACACTACTCTTATGTATATAAATGTACACTTGAGGGTAGAGACACCTTCTGCCTGGTACTATCACCCATCCCCATATGGTCTTAGCTTTTAATTAGTACAGGTCCTTGTATTGTAGTCTACATATTAGTTTTGGCATGATTATAGGAAAGTCCTGGATACAGTTCTATAATGTGATAACATTAGGAATATTAGGGACCATCTGAGGCTCAATTTGACGTGGTAGATGGGAATGCATTTTTTTTTGTCCAAATATACTAATTAACTCATTTCTCCTCCATGAAAATTGTAGCGTTTACAATTGTTTTGAACATCAGTAATCCTCATACTTAGGCCCTTATTCAGATCTGATCGCAGTACAAATTTGTTCTCAAAATGGGCAAAACCATGTGCATTGCAGGTGGGGCAGATGTAACATGTGCAGAGAGAGAGTTAAATTTGGGTGGGGTGTGTTCACTGTGAAATCTAAATTGCAGTGTAAAAATAATGCAGCCATTATTTACCCTGCACAGAAACAAAATAACTCACACAAATCTAACTCTCTCTGCACATGTTACATCTGCCCCACCTGCAGTGCACACGGTTTTGCCCATTTTGAGAACAAATTTGTACTGCGACCAGATCTGAATAAGGGCCTTAATACTGTATGCATCTGCATTTTCATTTTGCATGGACCTACAAATCTCAGCATAGTGCCACCTCTTATTAAGAGTGTGTGCAGCACAGTTCAGGACCCCCTACCCTCACATTCCTCCATTCTGAGTAATCTCACAGAACATTGCTCAATAGAACGTCAAAAGAATAATGAATGCTTAGACATATCAGAAGAACATTTATATCCATATAGGATTCCAACAATAATGAACATATTGTGTCTCTCGCTACGTTTGTCCCATTCTATATAGGCAGGTTGAACACTTTAAAAGTCCAACTTTCATCTGAAAGCTGCTCCGTTAACTCGTTTCAGAAGTGTTCAGCTTGAAATCCACCCAGTGTGTACGGGGCAGCAATGAGCGGTGATGCGCACTGCTGCATCATCGTTTGCCCGGCAGCTCATCTGCTGGGATTACCGGCAGATGAACGAGGGAGTGGACGGCTTTCCAGAGCGCCCCTCTATGCAAAGTTGTCCACCCCGGGGAAAATTGCTGAAAGTGTGTATGCACTGAATGTTTTCCCCATCATTGTTCTCCATACACGCAAGGCAACAACGCCAAGTGTGTATGGACCTTAAGACTCCTCAGAGCATAACTAATTCAATGCATGTTCACATTTACCTAATATAGCGTGGCATCATTGCAATGTTACTAGTTCCTATTAAATCAACAGGCAGCTCTGATCGATATACGTTCATTGGGTAGACACAGCAAAGGTGATGCATTGAGTCAATCACTGAAGGTTATCATGGCTTGACACATGAAATAAGTTGACATGCTTAAGGTCAACATGGATGGAAGGTCAACAGTGTCTAGATCGACATGGGTTCTTCATATATTTTTTTTGAGTAGACATTTTTTCGGACAGTTTTTCATGCCCTACCATCCACTAGGGGCAAAGACGGAGAATAGAATAGTGTGCAGAGTGTAGTGAGGCTCTGCGCCCAAAGCATGGCGCGGTGTCGACATTTGGGACAGAAAACCAGTGAAAAACCCTTGTTGACCTTTTGACTGTTGACCTAATGATTCTGTCGACCTGCCATCCATAAGCCTGTTGACCTATTTCAGGTGTGAACCCAATGATCCATACCCCTCTAATCTGTACTAGCCAACACCAGTCGCTTCTCATCTCGCTTTTGGTGGATAACAAAATGTGGGTATGGATCATAGGATAGACAGCATCTAGGTCGACAGTCAAAAGGTTGACATGGGGTTTTTCACTTTTTTGTCCCAAATGTCGACGTGGACACTGAAAAGTAGCACCGCGTCCCCTCACATGGCTCACTATACTCAGCACACTATTTTATTCTCCCACCACGCCCTAGGTGACGGTAGGGCATGAAATACCGCCTATACGCACAAAAAAAGTGAACCCCATGTCAACCTAATACTTGCGTCGACCTAATGACTGTCAACCTAACCCATATCAACCTTGCGGGATGCGGTTAATTTGCCGGCGGTCGGAATCCCGACACCGGAATCCCGACCGCCGAAATCCCGAAACTTTCTCCCTCCGTGGGTGTCCACGACACCCATAGAGGGAGAATAAAATAGCGTGACGAGCGTAGCGAGGCACCGGGCCCGCTGCGTGGCGAGCGCAGCGAGCCCGCAAGGGGGGGCGATCCATGTCCCCCCCTTGTCGGGATTCCGACCGCCGGGAAATCGTATCGGATCCAACCTTGCTTGTAGACCTAGTGACCGTATCCCCAGAATGACTGGCCACTTTTTATAGTGCGTCCTTCAGGCAAAGTTACTTCTATAACCCAGCATAAAGTGAAAAGAAAAAAAAAATAGGTAATAGGAACCCGCTTGGCACTTCTAGATAGAACACAAACCTTTCCTGGTCAAGAAGTCGTTACATAAGTATCCAAATATAAAGCATTTATTGTAACATTAGTTTGATACACAGAATAATGTTAACTGTGAAAATATAATTTGTAATTAATAAGAATTTATTTAACGAGTTTATTTTTTTTATTGCAGATTATGTTTTTACATTTGAGCTTTTCTTGTATTTTCCCTGTGACCTTCCGGGTGACCATCCAGGGGATTGTTAGGAGCCGGAAATGAAACCTACTCCTGATCTATTAAAAACCAAAGCCACTTTTGGAACTTTACTGAATAGACAAAACAGATGGGACAGATTTCTGCTATTTCCAGCATAAACATCCATTTGCAGCCTAGGAAGCAAGGACCACACCATTCAATGGTTGCCAACCTTTGAATGATGTGGAACGTGCATGCAAAACTAAGACACTCAGGTGCCTTAAAATGCACGCATCCTGTGAAAGGACAGGGTGGGCAGCCATCAGCCGGTGATATCAGCTGCCCGTCCCTGGCAGCCGCGTCACTTCCTCATTTCCCTGGGAACGGCCAGCGGTTTCATGGGAAGACTGTGTCTATCTGCCTCCCCCCGTTGGGTGCACTGCCTGTTTGCACCAGGCATAAATGCAGATACAAAACATTGCTCACCGTGCAAATTTACAGGGGACAGAGCGAACCAGAATAGCGTCCTAAATGCGAGTTACACAGGAACTTCAGATGCTACACCGACCTTGCATATGTCCTTCATTACACGTTCTCCTTGACTTTCATGCATCAGACTTGCTTTACAGTATATTGATTTTGGCTTCGGAGACTAGACTACCTTGCTTCCAGCCTGGTTTTTTATTGTATCAATCTACAGTTACAATAAAATTTAAATTTGGATACTTATGGCAATGACTTATTGATAAGGAATACAAGTATCGTGTGATATCCATGAGAACCAAGAGGGTTTCCATTTTATTTTTATTACATTTGAAAGAGACCAGCTTGGAAGAAGTACAGTGGAGTGCAGCGAGGTCTGATAGACTTTAATCCAGTGGTTCCTGAACTGTGTGCCTGCACCCTGGGGAGCCGAAAAGGCTCTTGCAGGGGTGCCAAGTTGGTGGTCCAGCACCTAATCATATTATTTATGGTCAAAGTGATAGGCATAACCAGTGCTAGTGGGGGCTAATCAGAAGCACAACGGTACACAACTGCATAGCTGAATCTAATGTCGACACGGTTGATATGGACACTGAAACGTAGCACCGCATCCCTTCGCTTGACACACGATTTTATTCTCCCACCACGCCCTAGTGCAGGGGTGGGGAACCTTTTTTGTGCCAAGGGCCGTTTGTATGGGGGAAAAAAAGCCTTCGGGGGCCATATGTAAAAATGTCTTGAACAAATTGTCCTGCTGCAGTCGTCCCAAGCTCCGGCGGCTGCTGCTGAATAGGACTGACAGTCGCCGGCTGATGTTGATTAAGAGGAATCTCGCAAGAACTACGACCTCTCGCGAGAATTCTCCTGTACTTGACTCCCGGGCAAAGCTGCCAGGCGGGTCACTCAGACCGGCTACCCGGGCCTGAGGTTCCCCACCCCTGCCCTAGTGGATGGTAGGCATGTAAAAAACACCATGTCGACCTAACCCATGTCAACTTATACTCATGTCGACCTAATGACTGTCGATCAACATGTTGGTGACCCAATGACCGTATCCAGCTGATACTCTAGCAGTGATTCAATGACGTTTGGGAAACACTGCTCTACTCTCATATGGTCACTATATTTTCAGACGTGCCGCGCTATCCACTGACAACTGGCTCCCAGCACAAGCAAGTGGGAAGGCAGCATGCACACTGGATTTTTTAAAATCAGTTCCCACTAACATTCTGTAATGAATACGGTTTACAGTTTTGTGTGGATTTTTTTTTTTTTTTTTTTAAGTGTGTTGAAATAATGATGCCTATATGAAAAGTGTCATCTAGAGAATTGTGTCAATTCTATGCATACTAGGTTTGCTATGGATATTCATACTAAAAAGGACACACAAGGTCCCTCCAGAGTCTAAAATGTCTAAATCAAAAACAGTTTGAGACTTGGTAAATAGGCCTGAAGCTTGTGTAAAAAAATATGCTACATGAACAAGTGGGTTCGAACCCACATCAATAAATATACTGTATAAAGCAGGGGGCTTTATACAGTATATTTATTGACTGGGATACGGTCATTAGGTCTACATGCATTGGGTCAACCACTGGAGGTAGACATGGTCAGAAGATCAACACAAGCATTAGGTGGACAATGGGATGGTTGACATAAGTTTTAATGTTTTTTTTTTTTTATGAGCAGACGTGCCGGCAGGCAGTATTTCGACCTAAATTGGGTCGACCCAATGACCTATACCTGGGGTAGCCAACTCCAGTCCCTGAGAGCTACCAACAGTTAATGTTTTCCAGATCTCCTCCCAGAACCACAAGTGAAGTAATTAGCTCCACCTATGGATCTTTTAAAATGTGTCAGTCAGTAATAAGTGCACTTATGTACCTGCGAGGTGGGCTGGAAAATGTGACCTGTTGGTAGTTCTCAAGGACTGGAGTTGGCTATCCCTGACCTATTACCAGCAGACTTTTGGGAGTTATCTACTCTAAATTAAGGGAAGCAGGGAAATAAGAACATGCCATAGCCATGCTTTCAGAAACTGGGGTGTGGCCTCGAAGAAAGGGGCGTGAGGACTGTACACCAGAACTGTAATGGATGTAGGGAATGGGTGCCAGCCACCCAGGTAGGGCAGAAAGAAGCTAGACCATGATGGCTACTTCAAGAGGCGTGGCAGTCGGCAAATACCACTGGGACTGGCGCCGAGCGGTGATCCAGGGAGAAGGCTTGCAGTTGGGGACAGCTAGAAACATACAAGCAATCACTGTCTGTGGTAATGTTGTGAGAATCTCCCACCCAGACCAGTCATATACAAGCTGCGGCTTGCAGTGTCACAGCAGGCAAAGAAGATTCTTACTGGCTGTTGCTGTCACATCTGACAGCTGTTAGCCAATTAGAAATCAGCCAGATTCTTATTGGCTGCTGCTGAAGGTCCGCCACAATCTACTTTCCAGGTGTCTGCAAATCAACTTGTCAGTCGCTACTGATGCATTGGCCACTGTTTAGTCTACTCAGTACAAAAGGATACAGTCCAAAAGCACTACAATCAGGCTTAATACTATTATGGAATTGTAAAATCCCCATTTTATGACTAATTTATACGGTACAGTCAACTTAAAAAGGGATATGCATAAGGCTTTGCAAACAAAAGAAAAACAAAAATACTAAAAACGTGAAGCAAAACTTTTTTTTTCGGTTTTATTTATATTCAGGTAAAAACATGAACCTGATTAAGTAGATTATTGCAGATCTGAGTAATCAGCACATAGAACAGGACATTGAGAACATTTGCTTTCATTTGTGTCAAAACATTTCCAACCCCCCTTTCCCCAAACTAGAACCAGAAAAAAAAAACATTAAAAAAAAATATATAATAATAATCTGAAGAGAAAAGAATTAAACAGGGCATCGTATTTTTTTTTTTATAGTTTTTTTCTTTAAAATATACATTAAATTGAAATGCTATGGCTGTATTAGTATAAATACAGACCAGCCAATGTTTTTTTTATTATTTTTTTTATTTTTTTTAAAGTTTTACATTTGAAACAAATCAAAAGAAAAAAAAAACACCACTCAGTTCTTTATATACTGTGTAAACAGTTTTAAAGTATCCTGTAAAAAGGCTGTTACAAACCATCAGTTGTCTGCTGCCTTTAGTCCAGCAGCGCCATGCACTTCTGAAACGCGCCACAAAATCTCTCCCCCCTCCCCCCCTCAGATCTCTCACTATGTTCAGAGGCAGAGGCTGCTTTAAGGAAAACTAACAATGAGACTTCTTTTTATTAATCTGCACACGCAGGAAACTAAATTGCACATAACATGTAAATCGGGGGAGGATGTGTCAAGTGAGAAAAAACACACTTAACGGCATAGCTGGGTTTTTCAATAGAACAGGCTTTGCGTTTTGATTTCGGATGGGTACAAGTTGGTGGACTTTGGTGACTTGTATATTTAACTTTATGGATACACACAAACTGGGATTTTTAAACTGCACATCAATATTTTTTTTCCAGCTTCAAAAACATCCCTTTCCTGTTTTTTTTTCTTCTTTTTAAATAGACTAATTTTAATATCCCTCCTCTTTTAAAGTCACACAGCAAAGCAATTTAAAAACTTCACTCTTCAAATAAAGGATAAATTTAACCAAAAAAATAAAATACTAAACAAAAAAAAACTTAGGTCACAAATCTTTCAAGCCTGATCAGTTTGTGTTCTCCATGGATCTAGACTTTTTTTTTGTAAATTTTTTTTGTGTGTGTGTGTGTGTTTGGAATAATCTGCATCAGTTTTTTTTCCCACTACGATAACGCGGAGTTTGTCGCCTTGACTCTGGTGATACACTTAGAAAAGAAATCATGATCTGTTATCCTCTTAAATGGGCTTCTGTGGTAAATTCCATGGGATCAGGAAAGGTGGAATGACTGTTGTCCTTCGCGGGCAGCAATTAACAGTTTCTCACGCATAATCTCAATACTAGAATAGTCTGGCAGTTTAAGGTAGTTGACGCAGGTCATAACGGAGGGCAAGAAATCGTCCGGGTTTTCGGTAGATTCAAAAGTCTTGCGGACGATGGTGAGCGGAGGATTCAGGCTTCGGAAGCCTACATTAAAGAAATGGGTAAAAGTAAGTAATTGCTTTTTGTGATCATGCAATATCTATATTTTCTCTAAATCCATCATCATTTCCAATTGTCAAAATTACCAGCATTCACTTCCCTGCCCTCAGTAGTGTCTGGCTGCCTGATACAGATCTCACACCATGCTACCAGCTATATTCACTTCCACTGCAGCATACCTGCCCCCAGTAGTGTCCCTGGCTGCCTGATACAGATCTCACACCATGCTATCACCTATATTCACTTCCAGTGCAGCATACCTGCCCCCAGTAGTGTCCCTGGCTGCCTGATACAGATCTCACACCATGCTATCACCTATATTCACTTCCACTGCAGCATACCTGCCCCCAGTAGTGTCCCTGGCTGCCTGATACAGAACTCACACCATGCTACCAGCTATATTCACTTCCACTGCAGCATACCTGCCCCCAGTAGTGTCCCTGGCTGCCTGATACAGATCTTACACCATGCTACTAGCTATATTCACTTCCACTGCAGCATACCTGCCCCCAGTAGTGTCCCTGGCTGCCTGATACAGATCTCACACCATGCTACTAGCTATATTCACTTCCACGGCAGCATACCTGTCCCCAGTAGTGTCCCTGGCTGCCTGATACAGATCTCACACCATGCTACCAGCTATATTCACTTCCACTGCAGCATACCTGCCCCCAGTAGTGTTCCTGGCTGCCTGATACAGATCTCACACCATGCTATCACCTATATTCACTTCCAGTGCATACCAGCCCCCCAGTAGTGTCTCCCAATAGTAGAGGTGTGAAAGAGGGATACAATAGCAATGGAACTGCTAGACGTGCTGAGGTGGTGCAACATTCGGGCTCTCAGATTCTAACATGTTTTACTGCATTGACTCCATAATGGCATCAATGCAGTAAAAACGCATTAGCAACAGAGCCCAAATACTGCACCACCTCAGTTAGTCCATCACTTCTGCTGCTACTGGTTCCGGACTAGACGCACACCTTTTGGGACTTTCCCACACCTGCATTTACATCAGGGAACTGCACCCCTCTTCCACACTACTATTGAGGATACTGCTACAATGCATTCCAATTTGGATCAATTCCTTCAGTGGCCAAGCATGTGGTAACTCTACAAAACCAACAAGGGAAATACATACTCCGATATGGGATTGCCACTATTTATTTGTGGACCCTAAATCTATTGGCAGTATCAAACAGATCCATACTTCTGAACACAAGTGATTACTATTATGATTGTCAGGTTTATTGTGCAAAATGCATTTTTATGAGAAATATATGTCTATCTTTAGTTCTTCCTTGGTGTTCTAGCGCTACTATTTTCTTTGTTTCTTTGTCCTTACAGGGATCTACTCCCTCCCTTTTAGCAGCTGCTTGACTACTCACCCCTTGCTAATGCCCGATTAGTTACCTAGGTAACACCAAATCCAATATTCACATTGAACAGAATATCCTCCTCCTGAAGTATACAGTAGGTGTATTCAGTCCAGCCAAGGTTTTCTTCAATTTAAGTGCACACAGCCATGTGGCATAAAATAAAAAGACTTATAGTGCAAAAGCGCTAATTGAATAGCTTAAAACTTGGGTAATGTCGGACTTGCAACATTAATGAAACTAAATATATGCAAATTAAATAAAGTAAACATTTTAAAGGAGAAAGTATCGTGCAACAAGCTCTTCTACTGCTAGACTCATGGGGTCTCCAGTTTCCACTATTGGTGGCCCAAAAAGATGAAAGGTAGCGCTCACCTCCAACAGGTAGTCTTGGGCTCCCTGTGACAAACTGGAGGAATAGTCTCTGCTGTTCGTTGTCGAAACTGCTGAGGATTTCAAAGAGGGATTTCACAGCTCGACTGCAAGAGAGGACAAAACAGTTTACCACACAGCCGTGTACCTAATACACAAGACTGGAATCAGTTGATAAGACATGCCACCAGTTGGGCAATACTACTGACCTGTCATGGGTATAACCATGGTCTGGCCTACAGCACTCCATCAGTGTTTTTACATCCCAAGGATCCGCCTTACTACCACACAGGAGTTGATCCAGCTGGACAGGGGAAAAAAGAGATCAGTGACATTTCTTTATATTACAAGCCTCTGGTACAAGGTCACGAATAGTTGCATATCAGACCCAAGTTACTAGGATACACTTTGATCAATTTATGGAAAGCAAATTGAAAACCCCCAACCAAAAAAAAAACAACCTAGGATTTAAAAATAGATCATTCACTTTAAAACGAGTATAAGGTTGCTAGATCGCGGAAACCACCTATATTTTACTTGCAGAACATGAAACCCCCCCCTACAATCACATGCATATGTACATATTTAAAAGAATGAAAAGTTTGAAGGAATTACAAACCTCCTCTGGGTAAAAATACTGTAGGTGATTAAGTGGGAAGACCGATTCAAAGCCATCTCTGAAGGAGTCAAATTGCCTGGAAACGCCTTCATTCAGTGCCCAATAAATTACAAGCTGCAAATAAACAAATAAAAACACACTTCTAAGATTTCTGGCAACTTCTCCACTGGCTCACTTCTGGAACTTGGAGCAGGCTTAGCAACAGCCGTAAAGGGAGATGAATGAAGCAGTGAAAAGAGTCTTTCCTACTGTGTCTTGGAGGAATGCATTTACCTCCTGCATAAAATACCAAATTCCTTACATATGTCCTGGTCTTAGCTACATGTGGAGTTTTGGTTTGCAGTGGTACGATGTGCTGGGAGACTGGGATCCTTGTGTGCCCCCCCTTTTTTTGACTCCAATATCTCTATTTTTGGCCTAAGCTTCTCAGATTCTTTAAACTTTATGACTTTGATCTTCTTGTTAAGGTTGAATGGCTCAACAGATGCCATATCTTTCTGCCTGGATTCATTTGAGAAATGCCACTATTTCCCAACATGAAAGCTCAATCTTTACCAAGTGGCAATGCCCCGCTATGTTTGAGAAGACTCTAGAGCAGGAGACAGCAGCTTTCCTAGGTTTCCTCACCTTCCTTTTATAACTAGACAATATTTGGATCTATTCATCTTCGGATTGACTGAACCAGCTCCAAGCAGACACTGTAATCTTACCACAACTTTCTTTAAACACTTACCCGTACATACTCATCCAGATTGTGAATGGTGACTGGTAGGTCTTTCCCCCCCTTCTTCAGTTCAATATTGGGAAATCCTGGCAATGTGAAGTCCAGGCCCAGATCATCTATAGAGCACCCACTCATATTCAGACTTTCAAGTGCAAATTGCAGAGACTCTTTGGTCTGTGAACAAATGTACACATAAGAAAACAGCACAGGGGAGAAGTGTAAACTGCCCTCTGTAGTCACACACACACACACACACACACACACACAAATTTGTGCATTATCAAAAAGGAATTAGGATAAAAATCATATTTTGTAAGAATTTGTACTGAACAGCTGTATGCAATATTTAATGACAGGGACACATGCGCCATCTAGTGGTAGATCATTTTACAAACCCATTACATCATTACACCTAAAACATCCTAAACACTAAAGCTAAAATGTCATAACATTAGACTGGGATTGCGATTCTCCTTGTTGACTCCTGTATCTGTATTTTTGGCCTAAGCTTCTCTGATTCTTTTAAACTGTTATTTATAACTTTAGGTCTTTGTTCTCCTGAAGTACATATTGCTCGAGGTTGAATATCTCCACAGACACAATTTCTTGCTGCCTGGGTTGGTAACCCTACTTATAACCTGGGTCGACCAACCCGGCAATTGGACCCGGGTTATAAGGGTTTAATGTGAAAGCGCGGTGTCGGAACAGTTCAGCTATGTGAAAGGTGTACGATTCAGCGACATAAAATAACAGAATGTTTGCCTGCTATGCAGGTCTGAAAACCCATAGAACACAAAAAGTCAAAGCCTAATGCCGACTATATGGTTAGTAGCACAAACAATGGTTAAAAAGATTTTCTAGAAAAACAGGTGTGCTTCCCATGTTGCATAACAAATGCTTAAGTAATTATCACTGAGCTCAAGCGACCATACAAAGCCAATGTAAGGGAAGCAGACAGCATGTCCCTGCCAGGCTACTCATTCATTTAGGAGCATAGTATACATGAATGCTGACCGAACAGAACACATCATACAACACATAGAAAATGTTATATTGGCTATTCTGTATGTATGTTTCCAATACGGAGTTGTGTGTGTTAGGTCAGTTAATGTGAGCTGCAAGAGCAATGACACAAGAACAAAACCATCCTGATGTTGACAAGATATAATATAGAAAACAGGGATTTGGTAACTAGTCGCACAGGAAAAAATCTAAAAGATATAATATAGTCCAACAATTTGTCAGGTATAGTTCTACATGACCATCCTGTACTTTCCGACAGCGTTGGGATATTTCTCCTCTGAACTTTAATACAGACTAGGAAGCATCTTACCTTACTACAAACATGCTGTTCTCACCAGCAGCCTATAACTAGCATTAGGAAGCCATGATACACAATCTCATAGGTAGTAATTCATTACCTGTGCCTTATCCTGTTCCAGTCTCTTTTTCTGCCTCACAATGTCTTCCAGGTGGTACACAGACTTGGCCACAACTGGGTCAATATTGACCAAATCATGAGAGGCCAGAGAGGTTTCTTGCCGTAACATCCACTTGTAGAATGGGAGGCCAAGAGGAATATCCACCTATGGAAACCATCACATTAGCATAGAAGTCATCAACAACTTACAGCCCAGGACCGGTCAGTTTTTTTAATATATACATAGGGGTAGATTTATAAAACCTTCGGAGAGCAATAAATTATCAGACAAACCAGCTACTAATTGCCATGTTACAGGCTGTGTTTGAAAAAATGCCAGTTATGAGTCTATTGGCTGGTACTTTCTCTCTGCTCAACAACTGGTACTAACCTGCCATTTCCTGCATTTCAACTGCTTATTATCTAAAGGAGAACCTAATCACTCCTGATGAACCAACAATGGTTCGAAAAGCATTAAGACACTGTGGGGCAGATTTATTAAGCTCGGTAAAGTGTCTGTTTTTTTATCACCAGCCAATCAGCTCCTAACTGTGAAGTTACAGGCTTGGTTTGAAAAATGACAGGAAGGAGCCGATTGGCCTGTGATAAAAACCAGACACTTTATCACTTCACGGAGCGTAATAAATCTACCCATGAATTTGAACTGGCGATCGGTGGCTACTTACCTGTTGTGAAATGACTTACCTGGGAAACCTTGGAACTGACCTCCCCCTGCGTGGTTACTTGCCATTTGAAACCAGCCAGGATATTGGACATTCTCCTATACCACCTTGTGGTAGATAGGCTTATGTTTTTATATCAGTTGTGAGTGCATTTGTGAATACATTGTTTCATGTATAAAAAGGTAATGCACCAGCGATTTTTTTCTGTTCTTCCTTCATCAACTGAAAACCAAAATCAGGTGGTCTTCCATACATGAAAATTTGGATGCATATCATCTTCTAAACCAACTGCTGTTTTGGGACTCTTGACAACAATACTGTAAGAGTATATCAACTAGTTTCTTTAGTATAGTCTGGTAAACATAGTTTGATCAAGGTGCCTTATTGGTAAAGCAACTTGTTTTTCTGTATGTAATCTTCTTTGGTCTTGGTGAGACCATATTGCTTTCCGTAAGTGTTTCCTGAATCATCTAATTGCGCATTGCCCAATTCTACTTGCCATCACTAAAGGAGAACTGGTCAGAGCCTTGTGCACAAGTAGCAAAGAAAAGGGTTTTCCTTGATGCACACCATACTTACACAGCTATGAATAAATGTATTTGCACACCTTGCAACATGGTTTATTCCAGACAGAAAGTAACTTGCTTGTTCACTTTGCTCCCAACTCATCAGCCCAAGCGTTTGTGTACTAATCCATGGAAAAATGATCATTTTTTTGGTAAGCTTAAATTGTGTACTATGTAAACGAATTACCCCAAGTGTGACAAATTAAAAGCAGGCAAACTGTGGCCCTCCATCTGTTGTGAAACTACACATCCCAGCATGCCTTGCCATAGTTTTAGCATTCCCTAATAGCTAAACTGTGGCAAGGCATGATGGAACTTTTAGTTTCACAACAGCTGGAGGGCCATAGTTTGGATATGCTTGAGATAAAGTGCCCAGCCTCATTTGAGGAGAACGCACTCAAATATCAGCAGTAGGAGATAAATAGAGAAGCAGGTTTAGAATTTGCACTAATACCATTGGCTGCACAGCGGATCAGCCGGACCCCCATCGCCGCTGAAAGTTCTCCATAATGCCTAATGCTGCTTGAATTTGGATTAGATGTACCAATATGCCTAAAAATAAACGAACTGTGTCCAGATCATCTGGCCCTACACTCTGACACAGACCCACTTTCCCATCACCTCATGTACTGTACATTCATGAGTTAAGAAAACAAAAAGTCAGCATTATGTAAAAATCTATCTTAGAAGAGTGTATTCTATTCTGGATCGGTTTTCCTTGAATTACAAAACGCACAAAATACAATACTCACAAGTAATAACAGTAGGAATGTACACAAACTTCTAGATTTCAGGGAAAAGGGCTGAATACGGTAACTATGAGTATGAACAATGACCACAAACAAAATATGGTATTGCTGCAATTGTGCAGTGTGCACTCACCAATCTGAAATCCATGATGGCTTTAGCCATTAGTTTGCCAAGAAATCGAAACTTCATTTTGACCTTGGCGATATGTGCTGGCTTAGCCGTTCGACCGAAGGGAAGAGCAAACAGTCCCTGTAGGTTATGAATGTACTTTGTCCCTTCTTGACTCCCTGGAAGTAGTAGGACAATTGGTTTATTTTCAGAAACACTGGAGGCCAGATGCAAGGCTTCAAAAAGTGATCAAGTGGAGAGTGATAAACAACCAATCAGCTTATAACTGACATATTACCGGCTTGATTTAAAAAAATGGCAGTAAGGAGCTGGTTGTTTATCACTCTCCAATTGATCACTTCTTAAAGCTTGGTGCATCTAGTTCTGGGAGAGATACCATGGACACACAACTTGTTCTAAGCAGTACAATACATAAGTGGTGCTGACTGGTTTTACAGTCGTTTCTAAACAGGAAACTAGTGGCTTGTTCTAGGTCAGGTGATCTAGACCTTAATTGGCACTGGAAAGTTGCACAGGCATTCCGCTCAGTTAAAAGATGTGCTTACCTTTAGGATGGACGAGAGTCATCTCTTCGCCTCTCCAAAGTCCGAGGTCAGCTCTTTGTAATTCCTGAGATACAAGTGCATAAAACTCCAAAGTGGGTCCCAACCCAGTCCCAACCTAAAGAAAAGTACATACTGAATGAAGAATTCTCAAACGAGGAGAAGGAACCAATTATTTGAAAGCACTGTATGGACTTCCCACCACCTATACAGAGTAGAAAAACAGAACTATATGGTTACAGGACTTACTTCATTCTCATACTGAATCTCCAACATGGCTCGAGAGCTTCCCAGATCCTGCATTACAGATTCTGCCTGTTTCAGAAGCTCATCTCTATTCACAGTGCGCTAGAATAAAACAAAGCAACCGTGAACCTAGCGTTCAGCCAGAAGTGCTAACATTAACCAAACGCTTCATTAGCTATTCTAAAACCTGCAATGATGTTCCCCTCGCCCAATCTCACTTTTTTCCTGTCCAGCCTGGGGGCCACTCTGCTGTCCTGAGAATCTGACTGGTTGATCTCTGGATTTGTGTCCAGCAGCCTCTGCATTGCCCGGTCTCTGTCAAACGCGGTCACGTAAAACAACATTTGCCGGGTGTCAAATGGGAAGAAAAAAGGACTGGAAAGAAAAAAAATATATATATATACATGATATGATGACCAACTGCAAAAATGTTTGTGTGGATAATTATTTAAAACTAAAAACAAACTAAACAACAACCACCACAAGAAATGGGCATCAAAAACACACAAAAAAAAAAAAAAAAAAAAAAACAAGAATAAAAATCTTTGCTCCACAGATTGTCTGTAGGTGTGCAAAACATACAGAAGCACTATTTAATGTAAGACATTTGGACAAAACGCAACAAAATTTGCTTTCCTATATATCAAAACTGTTAATAAAGAAATGTAATAACTGGTAACCAAATAGGATTTACACATACATGTGAAACTGCACTCTTGCCCATAGGCGTAAACCCTCCCACAGGAAACGCTGATCTTCCCATTATAAAGGGCCTGACGTTGTGTAGCATATGGGTGGGGATCATTAGCTCGACCACAGGAAGGTCGATATGCATTAAAATGGTTGACCACTGAAGGCCGAGATGGCTTTAGGTTGCAGGGTCATTAGGCTGACATTGGGAAGATCGGCAGTCAAAAGGCCAACAAGGGTTTTTGACTTTTTTTGTTCCAAATATCGACCCCGTATCTGTGCACCTCGTCCCCTTGCATGGCACACTAGTGGATGGTAGGGCATGAAATACAGTTTGTCGGTGAAAAAAACAAAACAAAAAAACACAACCACGTCGACCTTCCCAATGTCGATAGAAGGATTATGTAGACCAGTGATGTCAAACTCATGGCCTTTCAGCTGTTGTGCAACTACACGTCCCAGGATGCCCTGCCACAGATTTGATATAAAAGATTGCTAAAACTGTGGCAGGGCATGCTGGGACGTATAGTTCCACAACAGCCGGAGGGCCATGAGTTTGACACCAGTGGTGTAGACCTAAAGCCATGTCAACCTTCTGGGTGTGTCGACCTAAGGCCTTTCAATCTTCAGGGATCGACACCTAATGCGTGTCAACCTAGTGACCGTATACCATTTGGCTGGTAACTTGGCTCAGTCCTTTCAGAGCTGCCTTCAAAGTCATTGATCCATAAAATGATTCACAAACAAGAGATTCCCCAAATACAAAGTGTTCTACACAAGCTTTGGAGAAACAAACCAGAAATCTCATTTCCCTGTATATTCTGGGAGTAGGGAGAGCATTTATAGCTTCTGGCTATATATCTCTCAGGTTAAGGTTGCACTATATTTTAAATATGAAAAGAACGGTTGTAGGATTCAGTTGGGTATTTGGCAACGTGTAGTCAAACCCCTAAATATAGGATTTGCTTCATCACTAGTTTATTTGTCACAGGTGTAATGAGGAAACCCAGTGACATTACAGCTCTGCAACAGCGGTCACAGTAACTGGCTACCAGACAGGAAAAGGACACAATAAAAAGGTGTCATTCATAAGCAATTATTTTCCCTTCACAACTTTAAGCATAAACATTACATCTGCAAGCATAGCTTGCTGTTTCCATCACTTCTTACCAGCTTTTCCCAAGCTCCGTTAACCAGGTGGGAATGTTGCCCGTCATAATGACCAGTGGATCTTGCAGCTGCCTGTTCGCCTTTGCGGTCAATTTGCTATTGATAAACTCAGCTGTGGGGATTATCTCTTTGCAGACTGCATTCTGAGGGGCATAAAGAAAGGAACGTGTTAGGAACTTAAAGCAGCACAGAGAACAAGTGAACACAACACCGAGTCGCACCAAGTGGCCTATTTAGTGTGCCCATTATTATTAAAAGGGGCAACCCACTTACAGTGACGCCCATCTTCCAAACAGATTGGTTTTATTTCTGGTCCCTTGGATACAACAGATGATGTCTATGCATTGGAACCAGCTGTGATGATGTATTGTCTACGCAAAACTAATACAACCAACCACATAAGGACCGGTTTCTGAGGACCAAGTTCACAGTTTTACATTAAAAAGGACAGAATCAAGAAAGGATAACTTTGCTTTTTCTTTTTTAAAGCATTCCCTCTCTTTCTGTCCGTGGTTCCGGCACGCAGAATCCGATTTTACTAGAGCAGCACTGTGGGATCCCAAATGCCTTTCCATTCTCCACATTTAAATAGCTGGAAAGTGTTGTGAAGCTGCATCTGATGGGGCCACGCTACCCATACTGCTGCAGGCTCTCAGCCACTCTAACCGATATGTGAATCATCTGGTCTATAATTATACGTATGTAGGCAACAGTAACATCACACATGTTCAAAAATAAATAAATAAAAACAAATGCAGCTTTTACTCAAAAACCGGCACATATATAGGCTTAGATTGGTAACAAAGCGGCCATTAGGGTACTTACATCATACAAATAAAACCAGTATCTGCTAATGGCATGGAGAACCCTCAGAAGAATCACCACGTCCAGGGATGGGTCATCAAAAGTGATATTTTCAGGTGGGGAAGATATGAGGTAATTTTCTAAAGGATTTGAAGTTTTGGGGCAGACTCCATCTATAAATGGAAAGAAAATCAAAAGATGAAAACTACAGATTGAAATAAACAGCTGTTTTGATTGGTTTACAGCACAAGCATGCATCATATATAGCTTTGATTTTTTTTTCCTGTGCAGTTAGACTTTGTCAGACACTTATAGCTTCTTATAACCCCTCCTAGTTTCTGTGATATTTGCTAAACAGTCAACTTTACATTATTACAGGAAGATGCTGGTTGGATATAAAGACCTTACCTTTATGTTACATAGGTCAGTGAGGGGAGGAGGAATGAAGTGTAAATATTCTTCTTAATATGTTTGAGGTTATGACTCGCTAATTAACATTTCAGTTGAGCTTAGGGCAATTAAATAAACACATCATAACAACTGCTTAGAACCGTTGGGTGCCACCTGCTGGCTGGGACGATCAAACAAATGAAGTCACCTCACGCTTTCTATGTACAGTAAAAAGTGGTGCAATGTGCAAGATGATTGGCACCAAATGAAATTGGGAAAAATTGATTAAACATTTCATCCACAGACGTCATATGGGATTGTCAAAATACGGTTTAATTTAAACCCCCCACCCGCCCCCCCAACAAGTAGAATTACACCCTATTAAAAGGTAGGTCAAATCGTTACCATGCCACAATTCATCATGTTTCTTTGAATTCCTAGGAGATGTTTTGGTTGGTGCAGTTTGGGCACGACCCCGCTTGCCCCCTACTGTGTCTTTTGTGCTCTCTTCCTCTTCCCTAACTGGTTTGTACCTACATAAAAAAACACAGCATTATCGTATTAGATCTTGAACTTCCTAATGGAATGCAAATTCAACAAAAAAATAAAATACAGCTTTATTGGATTGCCACAAACCAGATAGTGTGCGTCTTGGTCCAGATGCCAGCTCTTCCTAGTGGATTACTTTCATCATCTGTGGACTCTCTCTCCTCCTCAGTCTGTATACTATACTGTCTAACAGCCTGGTACACAGTCATGTTGTAAGGGAGAAGGTGATCCCCAATATAAAACTGTAGCCTGTGTCTTACATTCCCCGAATTCAAGAACTGAGCAGCCTGCAGGGAAAATAAGTAAAAAGACTCCTCATTAAGAAGCAGAGACTGGGCATTCCATGCTGCCCTTGATGTGTACCATGTTCCCTATCGCTGCATTAGACTCTACTTTTCATATATTTGTTTATACTTTAACTGAAACATAGAACAGCTGCAACCAATATGACAAATTGCAAAAAATAAAATAGCTCTTTGTACAGAAGACCACATTGAGAGCATATCATTTCAAACCAATAGGAGCCTATCAATAGTATCTTACCAAGGATTCATCAATCTCTTCATCAGAGCCATCATCATCACTGTCCTCGTCATCTTCTCGTACTCTGCCATACCCTAAAAATATACAAGAATCAGTTTACAATCCGATGTACTGCTCTACAGGGACAATGAGAACATCTCCAAACACTAGACTACAGAAGAGGACGGTGAGACTGGTGAATCTTAATAAACTCCTGCAGCTAATATCACAAGTCAAGGATTCATGGGCTGTAGCTAAGCAACTAGCGATAACGAGAGTTATGGTAGACCTACCTTAGGTTAACTCTCTTTCTTCGAGGTTCATGGTACCCATAGGGTGACATTGGGATTGTAGGTGGTTCAGAGGACCGTGGCACCAATCAGCGAAGCTTTCAGGTTTCCCAGCATGCACGGCTCCTCTCCCATATAACCCCGCTTCCATGCCTAGCTCATCAGTTTGTTAGCCAGCCATTAGCAGGAAGCGGAGAAGGAAGAAGATAGACAAGAGAATGCCAGTGCACTTACTCACACATATATAGAGTGAAGGAATACCTCCGGCTTAATTAAGATTGGGTGCACTGTGGGTACCATGAACCTCAAAGAAAGAGTTAACCTAAAAGGTAGGTCTACCATAACTTTAGTATTCTTCTTAGGGTTCCATGCTCCCACAGGGGGACATTGGGGATGTCCAAAAGCAGTAATCGAGGGAGGGTACCCGCCTGAGGTGTCAGAAGGACCCAATGACCAAAGGAAGCATCCTGGGAGGCAAATGTGTCAAATGCATAGAACTTTGTAAAGGTATGAACAGATGACCATGTTGCAGCCTTGCACAGTTGTTCAGCGGACGCCCTGCGGTGATGGACCTACCGATCTGGTAGAATGTGCATTTATTGACAATGGAAGAGGGAGATTAACTTGCTGGTAAGCTTGCTGAATGACCATGCGAATCCAGCGAGCAACAGTTTGTTTGTTCGCTGGCCAGCCCTTTTTGCGAAAACCATATAGTACAAAGTGTCTGATTTCCTGATGGAAGCAGTGCGGTCCAGATATATATTTAGAGCCCTAACTACATCCAAGGACCGTTCAGCCGGAGAGAGAACATCCAAATTGAATGCGGGGACCACTATCTCCTGATTAATGTAAAAACGTGGAGACTACTTTGGGCAGGTGGTAAGCTTTGGTTCTTAGCACCGCCCTATCCGGATGGAAAAATCAGAAATGGAGGTCTACATGAAAAAGCAGATAAATCAGATAAGAGTCTGGCAGATGCAATTGCCAAAAAGAACACAGTCTTAGCTGTGAGCCACTTAGATTCTACAAAGCAAAGCGGTTCGAAGGGCGGTTTGGCCAGAGCCTGTAACACCAGGGACAAGTCACATGGTGTCGTTGGAGGAACATATGGTGGTTGTGTACGTATGACACACTGGATGAAAGTACGTATATCTGGAAGAGAAGCAATCTTTCTTTGAAACCAGTCGGACAGAGCAGAGCTATGCACCTTAAGCGAGGCTAATCGTTAAACCTATATCTAAACCTCTCTGTAGGAACGCAAGGACTCTAGCAGTTTTGAACACTTTTGTGTCATATTTGCGGGATGCACACCAGGAGAAATAAGTGTGCCAGACCCTGTAGTAAATCCTTGCCAATGCAGGTTTACGTGCTTTGATCATTGCTTGGATGACCTTCGCAGAAAACCCTTTCTCTTTTAGTATGGCAGTTTCAAGCGCCACGCCGTCAAAGACCGGCGCTGAAGGTCTAGATGTAGACAAGGACCCTGACTGAGCAGGTCCGGTCGTAGTGGCAACCTGAATGGCTGCTGTATTGACAGCTGTTGTAGGTCTACGTACCAATGACGTCGAGGGGACCCTGACTGAGCAGGTCCGGTCGTAGTGGCAACCTGAACGGCTGCTGTATTGACAGCTGTTGTAGGTCTACGTACCAATGACGTCGAGCGGACCCTGACTGAGCAGGTCCGGCCGTAGTGGCAACCTGAACGGCTGCCGTATTGACAGCTGTTGTAGGTCTACGTACCAATGACTGACGCAATCCCTGCTGAAAATAAAGGTGCTCCAGCTTCCTGCTGGCACCAACAAAAAAAAACAAAAAACTGATGAGCTAGGCATGGAGGCGGGGTTATATGGGAAAGGAGCCGTGCTTCCTGGGAAACCTGAAAGCTTCGCTAATTTGTGCCATGGTCCTCTGAGCCGCCTACAACCCCAATGTCACCCTTAGAAAAAGGGAAAATAGAAAAATAGGGAAAGTAGAAAAACAAAAACCCATCATGTATTTGCTAAAGGTAGAAGTGGCTTGCCATCGCACTCTAAGAATCTTCAGTCACTATTTTAGCTCAACACTTTAATAAGTGATTTGGACATTTGCACAGGGCAAATGTCTAATGTCCACGAGCACAGCTTTTTTTTTTTTTATTAACCAACCTCCAAATTGTAATTATGACACACTTCTGCACCATAATGACCACATGGTAAAAAAAAAAAAGTGAATATAGGGCTCTTATGGGGCATACATTGTGGTGGATTTGGGAAGGGGGGGGGTCACATGCGCTGCATTATGTTTTATAAACTGTGTCCGGACCAGGACCCTGACTGCCCCCCCCCCCCCCCCCTCATTTACTGGGTGCGGTCCCGACAGTCATTTGCCAGACGTCGGGATCCCGACTGTCAAAACGCCGACAGACAGGTGCCCGACGGCCACCCGCTATTTTCCCTTGTGGGGGTCCACGACCCCCATAGAGGGAAAATAGAATAGGCCATAGAGGGAAAATAGAATAGGTAGCGAGCCTGCAAGCGGCTTTGTTGCGCTCACCATGCTGTCTGAGTCCGGGCAGTCGGGATCCTGACGTCAGTACCCTGGCATAATAAGGGAGCAGAGAGCAGGTCACTGCATATGCCGCATAGTGCTGGGGATATGGTTCCGGCATCGTAGCTTGGCCGCTCGCCTCACATACAGTATAGCCGGAATGGGCGGATCGCCGCTGACCCGCTGTTGTAGCTGCACGTGCTGCAGAGGAAAAAAGGTCCTCTAGCACACCTGTACCCGCATTCACCCTGTCCCTGCACACTCACCATGTCCCTAACCGTATCTTCTACCACACCTGTTCCTGCATACTCACCCTGTCCCTAACAGACCTGTACCCACACACACCGTCCATAACCCGGTCCCCTAGCAGACCTGTCCCCGCACACTCACTCTGTCCCTAACCCTGTCCCCTACCAATCTTGTCCCCGCACAGTCACCCTGTTCTTAATTCTGTCTCCCACCAGACCTGTCCAACCACACACTCATTGTCACCCACCAAACCTGTCCTTGCATGCTCACCCTGTCCCCTACCAAACCTGTCTCTGTACAATAACAGGGTCCACACATTTGCCCTGTCGCCACTATCACTGACACCCCACAAACCTGTCCCTAAACATTCACCCTGTTCCGAATCCGGTCTCCTACCAGACTTGTCCCTGCACACTCACCCTCTCCCCTACCAGACCCACCGAGCACACTCACCATGTCACCCACTAGAACTGTACCCCAGGCTCCACACGCAATGAAAAAGAGTGTGAATCGTATTCCCTGTAAGACCACTCCCCTTGTTTTGTGGCCACACCCAAAGGCATGTGCAATATCACCCTCCACCCCGCCCACTTATTGTGGTGCAAATCGTTGATTCCACAAGCTATATTTAGCTACCACCATGCACAATTTCTCCATGTAATTCTGCCTTCTCTCAAACATCTAACCCCAGCAGGGCATCAGCACCTGTGCTTAGGATTACACCATGTCCTCCAGACTGTTTTCACCATGGCAACCAGTAATTTCCCATGGCAACCAGTAATTTCCCAGCCATGATGATATACCAAGTAAATGCTAAAGCCTTGTCCTAAACACTGGGTTACTGCAGACTAGGATATAACTGTACAAGTAAAGGTGCCCATACACTAGTAAGATTTATCTGCAGATCTGGTTGGTTGGAACAAAAACATGGTTATGGATGAGTGACAGTTTGTCAGTTTTCCAGCATTTCCAAGCAAATGGTCGTCATTTGCTCTCATCCATAACCATGTTTTTGTTCCAACCAGCCAGATCTGAAGATAAATCTGCGTGTGTATGGCCACCTTACACACAAGCTGCCAATACAGAATCACTGCCAACATGTTTTAAGATAATCAAAGTAGATTCATTTTTCTAATTATTTTTTTAATGCTATAAATGAAATTAAGAGAGACTGAAAAAGGAGACTGACCTCTGACCACTAGATACCGCTCGATGGCTTGTACAAGAGCCAGAGGATCTATTTTAACAGGACCGCCTTTCCATTGCTTTACATTGGTGCAGTCAGGATGTCTCTGTAGCTGGCACTTAAGCTGATGAGTATTGAAAAACTTCAGAGCCTGTGATCCTCTGGGGAGAAAAAAAAAAAATTATCTATATTTACACACGTGCACACAGTAATGTCCGTTTTTTTTAATGACCCAAGATCACACATACCTGCTCCCTGTCCCATTTCCACTTGGAAAATCATGTACTTTGACTGGGAATTGCTCCATCTGACTGAGACAGTTGTTCATTTTGTGGACCAGAGCCAGCAAATGACAGTTTCCCGTTGGATCTACCTTTCCAAGCAGCTCATCTCCTGGGAGCTGGGGAGAACACATTATAGGAGACGTGTTAGTTCTAGCTTTGTGCACTACTAAGACACAGGCCATACCACATGACATATTGAGATACAGATCCATTGTTACAAATGTATCCAAGAGCCCTGTCAAAAACTGGGCGCAAGATACAACACTTAAATGTTTGTTATGGTGTTTGTGTATATATTATGTCAGTAGTAAAAGCACCAAAAGGTATACGAAAATAAAAAAAAATATTGGATCATCCAAGAAAACAGCAATGTTTCCCAATACATAGCAAAGTGTTTCTTTAATCAGCCTTGTTTCAATGTTTCTCAGTGACAAGAATTTAAAATGGTTACGTATGGAGAGGGTTAGGACTGGCCCTGTGGTCACAATAGAAGAGAATAGAGAAATATTATAATTTGTTTGCGTTCTAGTGCTACAGTCAAAGGAGGGAAAGGTTACAAGTGGAGTACCCCAGGGATCTGTACTTGGACCAGTGCTTGTTAATATCTTTATTGGTGATATTGCAAATGGAATTGAGGGTAAAATGTGCCTTTTTGCAGATGACACAAAGGTATGCAACAGGGTAGACACACCAGGAGGGGTAAAACAAATGATTGATGATCTAGGTAGATTAGAGGAATGGTCAAGAGCATGGCAACTACAGTTTAATGCCAAAAAATGCAAAATCATGCACTTGGGTTGCAAAAATCCAAAGACTAAATATAGTATAAATGGCACTATAATGGAAACTACTGAGGAAGAGAGGGATCTAGGTGTCACTATTTCAGGGGACTTAAAGGCAGGTAGGCAATGTAACAAAGCAATGAAGAAGGCAAGTCAGATGCTTGGTTGCATAGGGAGAGGTATCAGCAGTAGAAAGAAAGAAGTAATAATGCCACTGTATAGGTCATTGGTACGACCTCACCTAGAGTATTGTGTTCAGTTCTGGAGGCCATATCTCCAGAAGGATATAAATACATTAGAGACTGTACAAAGAAGAGCAACTAAAATGGTGCATGGCCTACATCACAAAACGTACCAGGAAAGACTAAAAGATCTTAACATGTATACTTTAGAGCAGAGAAGGGAAAGGGGGGACATGATAGAAACTTTCAAATATATCAAGGGTTTTAACAAGGTACAGGTGGGAGACATTCTTCACAGGAAGAGGAGCAACAGAACACGAGGACATGCACTGAAACTAGAGGGAGGAAGATTCAGGGGAAATGTGAGGAAGAATTACTTCACAGAAAGAGTAGTAGATAAGTGGAATAGCCTCCCATCAGAGGTGGTAGAGGCAAATACAGTAGTACAATTTAAACATGCTTGGGATAGGCATATTGATATCCTTACAAAAAAATAAGAATCAAATATGGTTTGAGGTAACATGTTTAAAAAAGGGGCAGACTAGATGGGCCAAGTGGTTCTTATCTGCCGTCAAATTCTATGTTTCTATGTTACACAGCAGTTAAAGAATTTCTGTTACACGTGGCTTTTTATACCCGCTACAAATCTGTGCACTATAACTATGAATTGTATACATTACCAATTATTAACTTAGCGCACACATATTCCGCAGCACTTTTGCCAAGAGAATATTTGAACATTCACCTCAGTCCCTGCCCCAGTGGAGCTTACACTCTATATTCCCTACAACATGTACCCGCACACACATTCATTCTAGGGTTAATTTTTGTTGGGAGCCAATTAAACTACCTGTATATTTTTGGATTGTTGGCGAAAACTGGAGTACTCAGAGGAAACCCACGCAAACATGGGGAGAATATACAAACTACGGACAGTAAGGGTCATGGTGGGATGACCTCAGTGCTGCGAGGCAGTTACGCTAACCATTACACCGTCTGTGATGCCCTGATGAAATGAGTAGGTGAAATGTCATCAGTGAAGCAAAAAGGGCACACCGACTTTACTCCTATGCTATAAAAGGACCCGCTGTTTTTCAACCTTGAGGATTTTCTGTTGAGAACATGCACTTGTTATCACCATGTGCAATGCTAGCCAATGTGCTGCTTATCAGTGTTTGTCTGCTGTTTGTTTATAGTACTGCTGCAAACATTTGACTATGGAAAGGGTCAAAAATCAAAGTGGAGAATCTCATAAAACTATTTCAGATGCTATGGTCAAGGCACAGACAGCGTTAATCCCTTTTGTTGCAGCATCATATTCATATGAACTTTTGGTGCTTAGGCATAAAGTACTGCAAATGTAATGCATTTTAAAATGTTATATTTAGGGGAGGGGTGAATGGGTGCAAAGTGGAGAACATACAGTGAATGTGAGGCATACAGTGAATGTGAGGCATACAGTGGAGGGGCAGGCTGGGGGACATACAGAGGAGGGGGGCAGGCAGGGGAATATACAGTGAAGGGGCAGGCTGGGGGACATACAGTGAATGGGGGCACGCTGGGAGACATAAAGTCCTGTGATTAAGGATTCAAAGGATGTCAGGCTGAATGGTCGGCCCCCACACATTTTCACCTCACCAGATCTGGCCCTTGTCGCAAAAAGTTTGGACACCCCTGCATTACAGAAACAGGAGCTCCAAGTTCGTTGCTAAATGCTAAAATGTAGATACTCCACAAAAAAACACAGGGAACAAACTCACTCAGTACTGTAAAGCAGAACGGAGTGATGGATGGACTACATTATTCTAGGTTACATACCGGGGAGCCAAAGAAGACCTGTAAGAATCTTTTCAGTCGGATATCTCTGCTTACGATGTCCTTCTCACTTCTGGAAGTCAGATACAAAAGCAGCTGTTTCACAAAGCCACTGTGCTGGATTTCAAATGACGAGACATCTGACTCAGAGACGATGCTTCGGATTTCTACAAGGCACTCAGCTCCACCATCCACCTGAAATGCAGAACATACAGGATGAAAAAAAAATAAAAACCCTAAACGAAATTTTTTTTCTCAACATAAACCCTTTGTAAAAATCTTGTGATACATCCAATTATTTATAAAAATGCAGCCTGTCCGTTCACTATGCCTGAAGTCTATTAAATCCAGACACGGTAATTCAAATAGATGTATTCTAAATTTAGAATACAACAACACATTAATCCTTTCACGGTCAAGAGTGGAGAAGCCAACATGATGGCAGTGCTTCCATTTTGGCTTTGCATCCACCAGGATGCTCCTGCCACACCACGCACCTGTATCTGACCTCAGATTTCTAGCTCTCTAATCATGCCAAAGCCACATCGGGGAACCAACAAATACCGGTTTCATTACCACAACAGGGGCACAATTCCTCACCGTTCTCAAAGCCACATGGGGTAATTAAATAACCATTGCTCCACAACAGGGGCACAATTTCTCTTAAAATAAACCTTTGTGTGCCAAGTGAATTTCTCAAAACAGGTATGAAAATTACCAAGCATTTTTCTTCATCGTAATGACCTGTAATGTTTACCTTATATAGGAAAGGTTAACAGTTTTTTATTTGAATTTATATAACAAATGGATTGAGTAATGACAGGGTGATTAATGTAGGCCATTACAGTGGGGTTTCCCTGAAATAACCATTGAACCCATAGGCCTTGCTTGAAGTTGCAGGTACTTTTCGGAGATGGACCACAAAACCTCTGCAAGTGGAAATGTACCGATTCAGACTCCCCAATCCTGAAGGCTGATGATCGCTGTAACAATCATCTCGTTGCTGACCGTTCAAACATTGGTGCTTCTAAACTGGGGGCAAACCGGTCTCTGAAAGCTTAATGTAAACAAGCACAATGGACTTATTCAAAAACAGGACAGCATCCTTCCAAGTATTTGTATGCATTGGGAGAACATGTAACCTGGACATGGACCAGAGCCATCATTTGCCATGAGCAAGTAGCCATTTTCCTCTCAGAGAAACACTCCAGTGCAGGTGGTGTTGAACAAGAGACTTCAGAATCAGAGGCAGGAGCAGAGTCGATTTTGGAAAACGGATTATAAACCGTGCATCTGTACAACTAGACCCAGGTAATATGCAAGTTAAGCCACAGAGCCTGCTTTGATATGGAGATATGGATGCATTATTATTGCCTTTCATCAAAACACTTTTGCCAGTGAAGAAAGCAGTCAATGCACCTGAAAGGGTCTCGCATACATTTGCAAAGCTTGGTCTTAAAAATATCAAATGAGAATTAGATGAAAATTGGGTTACAGACGTTGAATGCTTTAGGAGTGACCCCTTGATTCTACCACAGCCAGAAGCTGAAAAGGATGTGTGGTAACGCCAATATTAAAACCAACCCCTGTTTCTTAGAATAATTATCTTCCCAACTAGACATATCCACATAATGAAATTTCTCTTTGGATAAATAAAATCCCACCAGAAAATGATCATGTGCGAGACTTGAAAGATGATACAACCGCAGAGACTATTACATGAAGAGGTCAATAAAGCAAGAACTTTTTCCATGGATGCGACCAATAAAAGATTAACAACTGCAGCATAGGGACTGATAGTCTGATATAGTGGAGGCAATGCTGGAACCTGACACAGAAGAGGTACCAGATAACTAATGGGGATTAAAGAGACATGGTTCTCTTACAACCTTTTGACAATCAGGACCTACTTGTGCAATGTCAGGGAAAGGATTCAGCAGAGCCTTAGGTCAGGGTGGTTCTGCCATGTCAGAAGAGATCTCCAGACACATCTAGGCCCCCAGGACCGCAAGCCATAGCCAGCTCCAAACCACCAAGAGGGATATTTGCCCAACATCGTCAATAAGTAACGAATAGCTCTTTAAAGGCTAATACAGGCAGGACTATCATTTCTGAGGAACCGCAAAGCCAAGGGACAGCACTCACAGGAGGACCAGACCCTACAATGTTAGAGTTTTATTACACACGTACTACATTGTGGAAGATAAGAAGGTGCCATGGGCGTAAGTAGAAGATCTTTGTAAAGCAGCAGTCTGGTAATCTCTTATACATTCTATAAACCTTCTCTAATGGTTGTCACTACTTCAGAGAACTTTCCGTTTGGAAACATTCTTGAAGCAATAAATTAGGGCTACCTTGGGAGTTTGACGAAAAAATAAATTTTGTTAAGTTGATTTGCAAATGTCGGTATATAGGATTTAATAGTACGATCTGCTGTTACTAGGTGAAACCACCATTTAATAAAAAGGGACCATTCATCTTCCAATCAAAAAAGTATGCCATTTTCTGTGTGATGTCCAGGACTCCTGGAACCTGCCTTTTACCCCTAGTGTTCTAGGCAAACTGACAGCTCTGATGTCAGTGCTGTGACATTGTCTTCTGTCTCTGGGACCTGACTGTTGCCAAGCAAATGGACTGTTGCCAAGCACTGTGGAGGACATTTGCAATTCACACTCTGCCTCTCTAGGTCCTATCAGGATGAGTCCAGCTCTGCTTCAGCAGTAAAAGGTTGTAACATTTTCTATTGAAAATAATGCATTCTCCAATGTCAAAATCACACACCACTCTTGGATAGGCCTCCAATAATGAAATAAAAAGTTTGTTTTAAAATTTCTCAGCTCGAAAAATAAGTAACAATTAAAAGTAAATAGTTTGTTAAACATAAAATGTATCATTTTCAAATCATTCCTTGTCCAGAAAAATATATATTCTGTACATTACACAGGGACCATACAAATATTGCTGTAATGCATGAATGAGATTATATAACTTCCCTACATAAATCCAGTTCAGTCCTATATTCTTACTGGATACCCACAACTGTGTGACGTGCCCTGGGGCATTGACTAATTACCATAAGCATGTGTGTGTGTTCTCTATAAAACAGTACAAGTATTGAAGACTTTGATTACACCACTACGCACAAATGGTTAGAAATAACATCTCCCCCATCAAAAATTATAAGAGTGGCCACCGCAAGCTTCTCGGTGCTCGTAGAATTCTTTGAAGAGTTCTTCTAGAATGTTACAGAGGGTACAATATACCATTTATAAAACTACAGTTTACACTGGTCCCAAGTCCCGGGTGTATATTTAAGTATTTACTTCGTAAATGAGACATTCATGTATTGATCTGCTGATTGCAAAAATGCAATACTTCAAGCTGGAACAAGGACATTCATTTACAAAAGGCTTCCCTATTACAGCTGCTGGTATTTATCTAGGATTCTGCACCTGAAGGTTGAGCTGCTCCGTGGCATTGCAGAGTCTCTGTAGTACATTAAGCGCAGGATTGCTGCCGTCCATGTTTTCAGAGCTGAAATATCGTTCTACAAACTTATGTGCCTGCTCCTTAATCCATCCACGAATTCTCTCCCTGGTTAAGTTGAAGAAACATAAAAATTAAACACAAAAGCAGAGCTAAATTGTCAGAACAAAGGGCCCGATTCTGGTTGACTCAGTCCCCAATGTATTCATACCAAGGACCAATGTTTGCGCTCTGCGCAGGTGTATATTATCATACGCACAAGTGCAGGGCTGCTGTGCGGACGCCTCCGGTGACTTGCAGTCACACAAGGGTGTGGGAGGGCAGGGACCTGGCATATGGAGACGCCCAGCGTTTCTGGGCGTACCCACAAAAACGCTGGGCTTCCCCATGCAAACGCAGTCGGGCCGATGGCTTTCGAGGGCGGGCGCAGGGCGGTCCCATTCTCGGAGCCATGTGCTGCAAACGTAGGCAAGTCAAGACTGACTTATATTTGCGAACAAAGAAAAAAATAGTTTGATTGTCAGTGACCATCTAATGATTTTTGCCCCCTTCCGCTCCTCTGCTAAACATCCATTCACAACGCAGTGGGTATGATCGCACGGCAGCGTTAGATGGCTTTACACTGCTTTAGCGAGTCAACTAGAATCAGGCCCAAGGTCAAAACACAAATATAGGTTCAAGAAATCATGCATGCTTGCTACAATACGGAACAGCATAAAACTACGATGTACAAAAGCAGAACATAATAAGTCAATCATACCTGTTGTTTGAGATGGTATCCTTTGATGCTGTTCTCGCCAACCCGCTTACACCTGCTGTTCGTGCTGGCTCTATGTTGTTGCTATTAGACTGTGTGCTCAATCTGCCCCATGTTTTGGGGTTTAAGCTGGCCAAAAATGAGGATTTGGGGGACTGTGTGGCTGTTGGGCTTTTAGCTGGGGATAAAAAAAAAAAAAAGATTGGGGGGTGGGGGGAAGAATAAACAGGTTAAAAAAATGTTTTTTTTTGTTTGTTTTTTAACTTTTTTGAATATAACACCAGAGGCATTTCTATATAATTAACATAGGACTGCCTAAATGGAGCCCCCAGGTTTATACATGCAAGGTTATAAATCGTGGCACCAGTGAGTGCTTATAAAGGGTGTGGTAAGGCGGTAATGGATACCTTGATTGTCAGCTTTATCTTCATCTCGAGGAGGAGAGTACTTCGGCCTTCTTGGCCCACGTTTTGGCAGTCTTTTCCGCTTCAAGACATCACTGAGCCGCCTTCAGCATAGAACAAGTAATGAATTATAGCTTTTACATTATTTTTGTTACACTACACAAAAGATCTGCAATAAACTTAGAATAAAATAACTAGCTGCAGTAGAAGTTAAAAAACATGCGCCCAGCTTGAGTAGCAAAATGTAACAATGTTCCAGGCAGGGAACAAGGTATAGGAGAGAAGGAGCCCATGTTTTCTCAAAAAAGTTATCACTTTGGTGCCCAGGCTCCTCCTGCTGCACAAAAAAAAGGCAAAGAGAAAACGAAGTAGGAAAAGGGGCAGATTCGAGGGCGCTTGTCAGAGTGATTTGTTAAAAAGCTGCTGCTACAAACCGGAGGTCAAACAAGACAGCAAAAAAATATTCTGAGCAGCTAATTGGCTTCCGTAATATACACCATTTCCCATCGTAAACTGGGCTTTCCAAGCCATCAGCAAAAGTGAGAGATCTTGTGACGAGACTGACACTCAACACCAAAAAAGGATGGTAAACATACCGGTATATTGACAGTACTACCTACCCGCAAATACCGGAGTTTTTATAGGGGCAAGCATAGGAACTGTCTTTTCTTTCATATTTCATTGTCTTTTTATCAATCATGAAATATATATGAATTGTTTTTAATTTAGGTGTAGCATGGGTCCTCAAACTGCGGCCCTCCAGATGTTGTGAAACTACAAATCCCAGTATGCCTTACCACAGTTTTAACACTCCCTTATAGCAAAACTGTGGCAAGGCATGCTGCGATTTGTAGTTTCACAACATCTGGAGGGCCGCAGTTTGAGGACCCATGGTGTAAAGGATACCCAATCTTTTAAATTTTACAGCGCTGCTTTGAGTATTTTTTTTTATTTCTTCCTCCAGCACCACCTATACCTTAGTTTCCGTGTCACCCGTGGAAGAAGGAAACGATCACTACTTATCAGTCACATATCTAAAATTAAAGCCTACACAGTTATTCAAGCCGAATGGTGACAAGTTTGTGACGACATAACATCGTGCAAACCCAAAGCATCCCGCAATGTACTAGCTTAACATTTTAGTAGCATATTTCTAGATGTAAATAGACTTTGCAAGATGTCAAATATGGAGGGTATTAATTAACACAAAATGTGTCTGCGCCCCCATAACCTCCAATGCACGGGTTGTAGAATAAAGCTAGAATATTCATCATTTACACCATCACTTATAATTGTGCCTCTATTGTTTAGCATTTGCTTTCGGTAGCTTTCGATTTATTACAATTTAATTTCTCTCACCCTTGTGGGCTAAGGTCCAAGGAGTCATCTCGATGCTGCAGACTGGGCGATCCTAGGTCAGCGGTTGCATTCCCAGCCGCAGTGCCAATTCCAGTGTTTATAGTGGCGGCACCAGCTAGAGAACCAGAGCCGTTGGTGCAGACCTTTGGTGGGCTTGTTAAGAGAGTCTCAGATTCAGCCAAGTTTTTTACTTGGTGCATCACACCTGGAAAAAAAAAAAAACAGTCACATACAACATTCAATACATGCATGTATATGTACTTATAGCTCATATAAAGCACTATTAACAGTGTGACTATTAAATTTTGTGTTAATCGCGCTGGGAAGGAGATCAAGCTGTTAGAGGATTTGTGCTTGCACCCCTTCAGATCATTAAGGCAAGAGAACTGGCATCTCCTGTCTAGCAATGAAAACAATTGAAATCGCTCCACCACCTCCTTCCCAGTGCTATGAACATCGTTTTGGATTGAATTGTCCCCCAAAAAAAAAAAATCGAGCAACTTTAGCATGTTGCAACAGATTGCAAACATCATCTTCACAATCAAACAAAGACCATTTTCAAAGTACATGCTATTATACGCTGGGCTACGGTACCTTCTCTTCTGAAGTATACACTGAATATGTCCGGTAATTTCTGCATTAATATCTCTGCCATCTGAAGAGCTCCTACCACTATTTTCAGGTCCTGACTTGACAGCATAGAAGCTATGTGACTAAAAAGGACAAAACACAATATCAATAAAAATATATTTTAATGTACAGTAGGTCGTAAAATAAAATGCTAGGTAGTAAAAGCACAAAGTAAGTTTTACTTCAGACTAGGCACCTCAAAAACCTGTAATATTAAAAAGATGACATACAGCCCCTGCTAGGTGGGCACAAAGTCCTTCCTCCCAACCAATATCTATAGCTCCTAATGGGCGAATTGCACAAATCATTAGGCAAACAGATTGTAAAATTCTATGAATAAGGAAGGAAACCAGTGGTAATAAAGTGCATCATCATGTACTGTACGAGCCTGTGCACAGCAATTGTATGGATAATAAAACTCCTACAGTATGTACACTGATCATGGAAATCAAAGAATACTAAAATGTAAAGAATGAATACATGAGAAGGGATAATATTGATGACTATTCACCGGAATAAGACAAATCGCTTTTAAAACGCCAACACAATTGCAAGAACAGTTACATAGTTCTATATTCATGTGGCACTTTATTTACAAGTAGGAGAAGCGATGCTACACCAAAACGACGGAGCAATGGCTAACACAATAGATTAAACACTCTTCCAGTAGTTCAGGTCTTTCCTCTGTAAAAGTCCCAAAGTGTTTGTGCCCTACCTGGAGACAGCATGGTTCTTTAACACATCTTTTAGGAGCTCAGCATCGGCAAAATAAATGATTCTAAGGATTGCTCTAAGGCACTTGTGTCTGACAGCGGGCCCCGCGGAGGAGCTATACACTTCATAAAGCACTCCAAACAAGGTCTTAATAAAGGACTTGGCCAGCTCAGGGTCCTCTTTCATCAGCTGCGCCCTGGCGTCCTCTCTTTTTAGCTCAGAATGTCCACCTAGAAACATAAAAAGGCAAAAATCTGGAATCTTGTTGCATTGGTAAAAGCATGGAAAATGACCTGCAGAATACAGATATTCTGTATACATAACCAAGGAAGACTTCAAATAAAATGAACTACATTTTCACGGTGACCATAAACTAACACAGGTTTACTTTTTCTACCAACTGCAGCAGGAAAATGGGGGGGGAGCAGACATTGTCAAGGAAGTAGTGGGGGGAAAACAAACAAAACTCAAATGGAAAGTGCAAAAAAACAAAACTTTTCCAAAATAAACCCAAAAATATAAACCCTCCAATCATTCAATTAAGGAATCTAACCAAAAAAGTGTAGAAATTTGCTGTTTCCAAGTTTGTAGTAGGTTATAAAATTAGAAGAAAAAATAAAAAAACCATCACAAAATCCAGAAAGATGGATGTAAAATAGTAAAAATAAAGGGAAGAAATCCAGATAAAAGAGATAAAGGCAAGTATCTGAAGTGAAAACACTGTAGATGTGCAATGCTTCAGCCACCAACAAATAAAAACCATTTTAAGACCTGGACGTGGCAGAGGGATACTTACTAGTGTTAGCATTGGCTAAAGGGTTAGGTTTTCTCTGAATGGCGCGTGCAGTTCCGGTATCCTCGTTGATTTGCTGCATAGAATTAAAATCAATAGTATAAACACGCCCCAGTGTAGACAAACTTATCTCATCCTCACCAACCTGATGGGCTGCCTGAGAACACAGATATAAAACAGAGAGATAATCCTTGAATAGTAAACACAAAACTTCATCATGCACAATTGTTAGGCCATGTGTTGTTCTCTCTGGGTGACCAAATGGAGTTCTCCGCTGCTGGCCAAAACACAGGGTTAATATGGGAAATATCTGTTCTAGTTAAGAAACCACCTTTTCCAGGGTAACAAAAACTGGTAAGAACTGATGAGTCCATATCAGTATAATATGCTACATGCAACTAAAACATTTACGATATTCATGACTTACAGCGACTATGTGGGTTTGTTTATCTTTTAAATAGTGTGATCTGTAATCGGGATCTAGGAATAACGGCTTTGGGTAGTTGTTCAGCTTCTGTTCTGTATTACTACAAACTCTCAATTACTTTATTAAATCTGTATGGGTGAGCAAAAGTTTACAATACAAGAGAAACATAAAAAAACTTTAGTTTTCTTATTAATGGAAAGAGTTAATAGAAACAAAGAACAGAATATGTTGATTAGGTAAATAAGCTATCAGGAGGGGGATTATAGCTAGTATCCCCAACTGCGGTACAGTAACAGCAAGGATTAGACTGTACTGAAAGGGGAGAGAAGTTAATCAGCACCCATAAAGGACAATACATGGCCTAATATCATAAGAACTGCTAGACATCTAAACACATACTCAAAGATCGCTGCTATGATCATTCACACACATTTCAATAGCTAGTTATAATTGCAAGACTCACTGGGGACCATTATGAAAATTAGGGCACACAACCAAGTCGCAGCATGGGGGTTATTCAAACCTGATCGCATGGCTGCAAATTCAAAACACAAGTGATCAATAGACTGCACATGCCCACAGATTGCAGCATGCATGAGCGAGGCCTTCGTGCTATAAAATCCTGATTTCAAGTTGATTGACAGAAAGTTGGCGTTTGAGGCCGTAACCAACCATTTTCTGGGAGTGGCAGGAAAAATGCAGACGTGCCCAGGTGTTTGAGGGGTAAGTCTTGTGCCTTGATTCGATGGCGTCTATTGCAGCTGCCGAGTAAGTCCTGGGCTACAACACAGACGGCTTGTGAATGGATTTGCATCTAAATCGCCAAACCAGCTAATTTTTGCAAGCCATTCAAAGGATTGCACTGGGCAAGTTTTCAGTCAGACTGGGCAGAGCCTTCCTAATGGGTGATCAGGTCTGAATAACCCCTATGTTCATTATGTAACTATGAGGTTGATTAATTAAGCAGCGGAAAGAGTGGATAATTGGACCAGTGGAGAGGTTGCAACTAGTTTATCATTTTGTAGAGTGTACTTGAGGTTACCTCAATGCTGATTGGTTGTTATGGCCCCCATTTCTCCACTGCTTTATAACAAGGCACATCAACCCCTATATTATATTGATACAGGCTAAAGCACTTATTTGCATGTTTTCCAATTTTAATAAAGGTCACCACAGTCTGAAAGCATATATACGTTAATCAGCATTATACAAGCTTCCATCCATGCAGTCACACACACTAACAAAATAAGGTGGAGAAAGGGAAAACAAAATGGAAATAAGTTTTTTTGGCGAGGAAGTCAAACATTCCTTAAAACTAATGTACATGACAAAGTATATACACAGTAACAAAAACGTACAGGACTACAGATAAACTCACACTACACAAGAAACATACTGAAACAAAAGCAGACATCACTGACTACAGGACAAAACAGTTACCTCAATGATGCGACTGTCGATTCGGCTGTATGGGTGCCACAGGCCACGGTCATCCCTCCACTGCCAAATCGCCCCGTCTGTGTTTTGGGCATTTCCTTTCTTTAACATTGTGTCAACTGCAAATATCCCTTCCTTCGGTAGACATGGCATCAGCTCACTGGAACAGGGGGGAATCATTAATTTCGCATAAAAAAAAAAAAAAAAAAAAAATAATAATCTGAAATCTATGAAGAAATACCAAACTATGCAGCAATTCACTTTCATAGCTCACAGTTAGCATATTGTATGAAGAATTGCATTTACAGACGATAAGCATGCAGAACAGTGCTCAGTGCAAACATACCATATAAGAGAGGTCAGTTCATACAGCTCCTGGGGACTCCGTGGGACCAGGTCAATTTGCTCCAGGCAACTACCATTTGATGCTCCGCACAAGAGAAAGTGTAGAGTTTCCGCTATGTCTAAAAATGAACAGTTTGCATCAGAATTATAGTTTAGAGGCCATAAATGACAGCTGGGGCTTATAGTTCCTTAACCCTTTGAGTGCCAACATCTATGACAGTTGTTCAAAATATCCACTAAAAATGCCAGCGTCGCTCACATTTGTTACATAAATGATAAAAAGTAATATAGGATTATATTTTCTATTGATTACATAAATATTACAGGTCAATATGAGGAATAAAAAGGTTTGCTTGGCAATTTTCACATCTATTTTCAAACATTTACTTGCCACTCAAACGGTTAAACACTGCAGCCCCATAGGGTACCTGTAAAAGTAAATATCACCTTCTGTCAACTCCACCACCACCACAGATTCATGAACACATTCAATATTAAAAACTTAGACAGTCTAGTAATAAGCAGCCTAGGAGTCGCCATGGTATCAAGCACATGGCTCCTTGGTAAGCAATGAACATACTTTGTTTCATGAGCTGCACGGCCAGCGTGGGGCAGTTGGAACACATCAAGGAGAACATTCGGACCACCATGATGAACATCCCCGAGCTCAGGATTGGAGGAGTCACTACCAGAAGTTGTTGGATGTTGGTAAGAAGGTCTCTAGAAGCCACTTGCTGAAGAAGGTTCTGTATATGGTTGAACAAGCACAAAACTATATTTAGTGGTCAGGTCTATAATAAACAGGGTTCGCAAAAACGCGCTATAGCGCGTATTTTACCCCAAAACAGTCCCCGGGGACTCAGCTGTCAAAACTAAAGGGGTCCCCGAGGACGCGCTGTGCAGATTCAGATTCTGTGCCTGACTGTGACTGAGACGCCGGCGTGAGCCGCTGCGAGCCAATCACTGCAGCGGCCGCCGGGACTCAATCATTGTACAGTGGGGGCAGGGTTAATACCCAGATCATTTGGGGTGCGAAGAAAACATCCCCTGTATGGGAGCGAGGAGGAAGTGAGGTGTGACTAGTGAGAAGAGGGGTCAGAGGTCCCAGCGAGAAGGGAAGCGGTGTGACCAGAGGGAGCAGCGCGTGTGACGGCGGGAAATCAGAGGCGGACGGGAGAAGAAGCTGTCCTGACCTGAGAAGGCACCGCTGGAGGGAGAGAGGACGCCTCAAGAGCCAGTGACGGGAGTTGTGACCAAGTGCGGCAACGTTCCGGCGCCCGCACTAGTCCACCCGCTGGCTGAAGAAGGAGAGCGGCGCGCAGACATGGAGATGGCGTGGAGTGACAGCCAACTCCAGCGGCTGCAGAGAACAGCGCAACTGAGTGCGGCAATGCTACCTTTGTGTAGCATCGTCTGCAGCGGGGGACCAGAGGCCGGGTGTCGGTGTCGGGACAGGCTGGAGCCTGCAACTTGATCCAGCAGAAAGGTATCCCCCTACTCCCGCTGCCACACTTACCCAGCGCCAGGCACCCTCCAGCCAAACAGCACCCAACCGCCGCCATTACCCAGACCAGGTACCCTCCAGCCAAACAGTACCCAGCACCAGGACCCCCTTGGGTCACTTCTCCCCAATGTTGGCTATCTTCCCTCAAAGAGGTCCTAGCACCAGGTCATAATGTGTACTGGGCATAACGGTGTGTACTGTAAAGTGTACTGGGCATAACGGTGTGTACTGTAAAGTGTACTGGGCATAACGGTGTGTACTGTAAAGTGTACTGGGCATAACGGTGTGTACTGTAAAGTGTACTGGGCATAACGGTGTGTACTGTAAAGTGTACTGGGCATAACGGTGTGTACTGTAAAGTGTACTGGGCATAACGGTGTGTACTGTAAAGTGTACTGGGCATAACGGTGTGTACTGTAAAGTGTACTGGGCATAACGGCGTGTACTGTAAAGTGTACTGGGCATAACGGCGTGTGCATGTAATGTGTACTGGGCATAACGGCGTGTGCATGTAATGTGTACTGGGCATAACGGCGTGTGCTGTAAAGTGTACTGGGCATAACGGCGTGTGCATGTAATGTGTGCTGGGCATAACGGCGTGTGCTGTAATGTGTGCTGGGCATAACGGCGTGTGCTGTAATGTGTGCTGGGCATAACGGCGTGTGCTGTAATGTGTGCTGGGCATAACGACGTGTGCTGTAATGTGTGCTGGGCATAACGGCGTGTGCTGTAATGTGTGCTGGGCATAACGGCGTGTGCTGTAATGTGTGCTGGGCATAACGGCGTGTGCTGTAATGTGTGCTGGGCATAACGACGTGTGCTGTAATGTGTGCTGGGCATAACGACGTGTGCTGTAATGTGTACTGGGCATAACGGCGTGTGCTGTAATGTGTACTGGGCATAACGACGTGTGCTGTAATGTGTACTGGGCATAACGGCGTGTGCTGTAATGTGTACTGGGCATAACGGCGTGTGCTGTAATGTGTACTGGGCATAACGGCGTGTGCTGTAATGTGTACTGGGCATAACGGCGTGTGCTGTAATGTGTACTGGGCATAACGGTGTGTGCTGGGCATAACGGTGTGTGCATGTAAAAAAAATGCCCTCAATTTTTAGCGCGCGCCTTCGGCACGCACTGTCCCTTTTTTCAGGTTTATACAGTTTCTAGTGTATACTGTATGTATCTTTATGCGAGTCGGCCAATTCATACTCCCCCCCCCCCCCCCCCCCCGACCCACATGAGCCATGCTGGGGAGAAGGCGAGAGGAGGCTTTATTCCGTTGGGACCCCGAAAAGGTCAGGTAGGACCCCAATTTTTAGAAGTGAAGGGTCCCCGGGACCCACTTTTTTGGGTGGTTTTCGCGAACACTGAATAAAGATCCCATTTTAAGATAGCATTACTTTAACATAAAGGTGTACACCGTGGCGAATGTCTCAATGGGGCCTGCAATACAAAGGTGGCTTAACCACATCCCCCAAAATGTGCATGTCTAGGCAATGAGTGTACCTCAGCTTATCAACTGAAGCAGAATGTCACAAGTCTAAGGGATATTAATCGATTAGCTGTAGCCTCACGATTGTTGGCTGAGATCCACCATGAAGATGACATACAGTAGCTACCAAGAGGTTAACATTATAACATTTATAAATACATCAATATCAATGCAAAAAAAAAAAAACATTACCTCTTCATGCTGGAAATTATCTACTAGGCGTGCAAAACAGAGGCAAGTGCTTTCCACGGATTTCTTATCCTGTAGAAAATGAGATAAAGGCGCAAATAAAACCCATTATTTAGTATCATCTCTAAAGACTGCTATGAAACCAACGGATGTCCTAGACAGCTATGTCTGATAAAAAAAAACGTATGAGCAGCTTACGTCTACCAATGCCTGTTGCTGCAAGGAATCAAGTAAACATATAAAGGTTTTTCAACAACAAGGTGAGAAGATTGCGTATAGCCTGTGCTCCATAGCAACCCATCAGATATTTGCCTTCATCAGCTATTTTCCAGGCCGGATATGTGAAAACCAACATATGATAATTGCTCAATGACCAAGACCAGTATTAAAAGGTGACAAGATGACTTAACACAACCCAAAGTTATCAGCATCACCCAGCTGGGATAACGTAGAAACTAAAACGGAACACCTCTAATAAAGTAAAAAAAAGAAAAAAGAGCAGTAATGCAAACATGAAGAAGCCTCACCTGATGGGTTAATCTCTGTGTCAGCAGTGGAAGAGAATCAGCAACAAAGTGAAACTCGTCTGGACTGATGCTCTGGCAGCAGTTAGCTGCTATGGCTAAAGCGTTCCTCTGAGCATTGATGCTGAAGAACTCCAGATATAAGAGGCAGTCGGCAAGTCCTCCCTGTCAATAGAGGGTTGAATAATTAATTTTTATTTGCCGATGTCATCCTAGACCTTTAACACAGCTAAGAACATGCCCATAGGCTGATTGGCATGGATTCTAGGGATACTTACAGCCTGGAGAATGGCTTTACTGTGCCTGCGCGATAACATCTCAAGAGCAGTGAGAGCCTGTTCCGCTACATCTATGCATTGAATGACCTGCAGCTGAAGGAGGAGAGACAAAGCATTGGTCGGTCCATCTGACTGTTAGATTTTTATCACAGACAAAGGGTAATGATAATGGTCTCTTACTTTCTCTAGGAACACAGGGATAGCATCAACCACCACAGCTGAGGAACGTGGGAGTGCCTCCATCATATAGGTTAAAGCTCGACATGCATGGTTCATCTAAAACAGACAGAAATGCACATTTGAAATTAAAATGATTTCACAGTACTAGGATTAAAAGTCCTTCGGTCATGCTCCCACTGGCCACGCTACTATTTCTACTCTTTCAGATGATATATTTTAATGCGGAAATTAACAAGTTTACTATATAATAAAGGTACCCATACACCGAGCCAATTGCGAGGAACTTGGCCGTGAAATCGGCTTGGTTTGATGACCCCACAGGTCCGAAGTGCGGTCCAGTGCGCATCGGACCCGAGCAAGTGGTCGGACCTGCTGGCCGCCTGACCACCCAACCTGGGAACTCCTTCCCCTGCAGCGGGGTCAGTCCGAATGATGGCGGCTGCTGGAGCTTGAGTCTCAGCCAATCAATGGCCTGCCAGTCATTTCAAAATATTCAGCAGCCGCCTGGCAAAATTCCGCTACAAGCTCCAGCCGCTACCGCTTGGACGGTACCCGTCCCCCGCAGCAGCTCCCAGGGAGAAATGGCACATTAAGTGTCAGATCGCATTTGAGCCTCCTGTAGGGCTCTGGGAAAACTGGTCCAACCTGTCCTTAGGACAAATCAAGGCCAGTGTATGGGTGTCTTAAGAATCAGTGGATCAATTTGATAATTATTTTCGAGGAATACATTAAAAGTAATAACCAGAGAAAACATGTATCTACGTTTGGAAAGGATATTACTTACAATGTCAAAGTTGTGCTCCATCTGCAGCAAAGTTATCTGAAACGAGAGTACAATTAGAATTAGAGATTGCAGCAGCATGGAATTACCTGCATGTGTAAGCCCTTCATTCATTTACACTATAGGAGAGCCATCTTGGACATTCTAGCTGTATCTTACCAGTGCAGGAACCACATTCTTCACTGGGAACCCTCCAAGTGTCTCTTCGTTTCCCATTACCAGCAGTTGGCACATCTCAATGACAGCTTGAAGTTGCTGACTCTCGTCTGTGGCCTGAAGACCCTGCAGCAGCTGCTGAGCCTTGGAGCCTGCAGGTAGAGTGAGGCAGTTTGAAAAACACTACTCAATTTGTCCGATACACTGTTTCATAGTGGGATTACTCTACCATTAAAATCAAATTGATGCATCCACCACAACAATAAGTAACTGTGAAAGTTAAAATGCACATTTTAGATATAGCTTGTGTAAAGGTCAGCCATCTTAAATATACCTATTTACTAACAGTAACAGACACCGCTACGGTCTAATATCCACGTGTGCAGATTAGCGAGAGCTATGCTCTGACGGCATAGCCAAAGGCATCACGCGTCAGGATCGCGAGTTATGAACGATAGCAGTAGTCGGTAATTCTGTAATATCTGGGCGCCCGGTTTTTTGATCGGGTCGGAAAAATTGCGTAGATCGCATTGCATGCAACCAAATCGCATGCGATGGATGCGATTTTTACATAGGAATCAATGTTAAATGGTCCTGTTCATACCCCCACTATCCAAGTGGGCATGGAGTTGATTTTATATAGCGTAGCGAGCCACCGAGCCTAAAGCGTGGCGAGCGCCACGGAATACATATTAAGTAATCCGTGTCCCCTCGCGGGGCCCGCCACACTATATAAAATCAACTCCATGCCCACTTGGATAGTGGGGGTATGAACAGGACCCAATACACAATAGAAATGAGCAGCACTACAAGTACGAACAGGACCATTTAACATTGAATCCTATGGATAAATCGCGTCGATCGCATCTGATTGTATGCCTTAAGTTAAGGCATACAATCAAACACATCGGGCACCCAGATATTACACAAGTACCCAATATTCCAGCTATAAATGTATCTTTGAAATATGATGTGCCCTTTCAGATCTGCAAAGCAATTTTGCAGATCCACTAGTATAATTAATTTAAGATAGGGCCTCATCCAAAACAATAGTGAGTTAATTGAATATATTGCAATAAACCTCACCTAGTACGAACAAATTGTTTTTAATATAAAATAAATATTTCTAATGATGATAGAAGCGCCTAAATTTCCACAAATATATTTTAGGATAGCATGAAGGTCCGAGGTAATTTTGAGTTTAATCGGATATGTAGTTCCAAAAAAATATAGAAAAACCCCATTATAACATGACTTAAATTCTTCATTTTTAGTATCATACTACTCGAATAATAGTCAGCGTCAATATAGGAATATCATATTTTAGATAACCTAAAGCCCTGAAGACTTATGTAACCATTAAACTTTTAAGTTAAAAGTTGTACTAGGACCAAGAAAGCAGACCAGATGGGAGGGTCTATCTTGATCACTCACTGTTTCCCCCCAACCAATTAGAGAAGCATGTGACCACAACAGCCAACCCTAGCTCACTATGAGCCCATTGTTCAGTCCTATAAAAATAGGCTGCATGGCTCTGTAGAGACACTCACCTGTTATCAATCTTATAATAGAAGTCTTGATCAAGAGCACAGCGTCTACAAAAATGGTAACTTAGTCCCACAGGTACGGTCTTTCGTGTTTCTCTGTAAAAGCTTGTGCCTCGGTTATAGTGTGTAAATCCCGCTGTCTGTAGCGGTTATTATACTGTAACATTGTGTATTTTTTTATTTGTGTAAGTTTTAATGGCTTATTCTCCTAAATAATACCTTCCTTACACTAATGTTATTGTTGTGGACTCATTTATTCCATATTTTATATTGGGCTAAAGGGGTGGCTACGTAAAATTGGGGACAACAAGGTTTGCAGTTTTTATTACCGTGTGTTATAGAAGTGTATAGGCCCATAGCCATCGCATACTGTCCTAGAGGTAAGTGTCCTAGCTATTGCATACTGTCCTAGAGGTGAGTGTCCTAGGAGCACTGTATGTGTACTATCACTAATCAAAGAGTTGTTTTTCTCATTGAGCCAACACTATTACTGAAAGCAGCTAATAGTATTTGTCCACTGAGAATGAAACAACTTAACCTGAAACATTAGGTTCGCAGGAGGCGCTGGTGTGTATTAACAGCTGGCGGTATTTATCGCCAGCTTTCTACCGATTTGTCCGCTAGGAAGGCAATTTTATAACGACATTCACATAACAGGGGAAAGTTTACTTACTCGCTCCACTTCCAATAGTCCTATGGAAGAGCTGGGACATGCGAGGTCCAAGGGGTCCAAATAGGTGAGGAGGAAGGCCCCGGGCTTCTAGGAGAGCTGCAGGTTTCACAAAGTCTAGTTACAGTAACTGCCATACTCTGCTTGAAGCAGAAGTAGTGTAATGTGTATCCGTAAGCCACAAAGTTCACTCTGGTTATTTTGGCCACATTTGATTACACTGCAACCTAAAATTAGGAGGCATTCCTAGATACTGTTTAAATGGTCAATTCTAAGTACCAAGAGAAGGCACACACACAGAACAAGCATTATTGTGTTTTACAGGAATACAGGCCTTTGGGTTCTACTGACAGCAATGTATCGTTGTGACCTTACTTTATTATTTAGTGGTATAGGCTTCTTATCACTATCTGTTAGTTGTGAAAAGAGAGATAGCGTCTCATTACCTTGCAGCCGCCCCATTTCAGAGTCATCACTCTCACTTTCTCCAGATGTTGTCATCCCCACAGCACCAGCTACAGAGCTAGAGGCTGGAGGGGAGAGAAGAGATGAAGATCTTTCGCCTGTAGCGCCTGTTAAAGTTGTAAGTTATTCTATTACAAGAACATTGAAAGGTGGGAATTTCAAAAAACGTATGAGAAAGTGCTCTCACTGTGGTGTCACGCAGGCACGTCCACATAATTGCCTTCACAGGTACAGACATACACGTATTTATAGTGCATCTTATGACCAACAGTCTGCACACACATAACAGATATGAATCTGCTGTTACATCTCATCTTTAAAAATCAAAACAAAAAAAAACCTCCAGGGGTTAAACTGCTCTTGTTTTTGTAGCACCCAGGATCTACATGTTAAAACTAGAGTGAAGAGTGACCTTGGGAAAAAATCCTCAATGTAATGCGTTCTATGTTTGCAGCAATGCGTCCTTGATGGGTACCGCAGTAATAAGTAAATTTAATACATTTCCCATCGAAGCAGAAGATCTGCATAACGGACATTCTGCCTAATGTAGGTCACTTATCAGTTAAAGAGTAAGTTTATTTCTGTAAGCACATAAACCATGGTGTCTGTTGTGGTCCTATGAACGATAATTCAGTAAAAAGTGCGGGGGGTATTGGTTTGGGGGACGGACATTTGTGTTTAGAGTCTAGAAGAGGATTATTTTATTTGTCAACCCTGGACTGAATGGTCTCATGCTATCATACGGTCTGTAAATAATATGCTGGGTACGCATGTGCAGAGAGTATGCCTGTAAGACAGCCAGCCTCAGACGCTGTGGACAGACACTATTAGGTCTCTCACAGTGTATTGGCCATGATATCTGTACTCCTCCCTGGCGGAGGAAATATCTTCCCACTCCTTCCCACGTGAAGGAACAGGGGACAACTTAATGGACACATCATACTGTGTGATCCAGCACATGTGACTGATATTCTCTGATCGGACGCTTAGACTTGACAATTATATTGCCGATCTGCTGATATCAGGCAGATCATCGCTATACCTGTAGCTAGTATGCCGAGCCTAATGCTAGGTAAACACTGGCCGATAGATTGGCTGCTCAAGTGAATGGCCAAAACATTGTGAGACTGACTGTGGGCATGTGCCTGTAGGTCTATGAATGACATTGTTCACAGACTTATACCAATTGTGCTGCACAGTCAACACAATATCTGCAGATACATATTGGGCCATTCGGCTGTGTGTACAGGCGGTCTACCAAAGCCTGTACACTTGCTATGGGGGGCTGACATTACAGCTGGGGATCCAGATAGACAGCTGTACAAATTACCACAATCAGCTGCTTGGCCAGTGTGCTGGCAGGTCCACTGATGTGCCAGTCAGGTGTTTACCCAGCCTGGTCATTGCAGCAACATTGTTTCAAAGTAAAGAACAGTATTGCAGGATGCATAGCAATTTCTAATGCAAAGCCCTGTACACACCGGGTGATCTAATGGCTCATTTTGGCACTTCTGAGCAATATCTTTCATTATAGCATCCAGTGTGTAAAGGTGGCCATACACTACGGCGAGGTCTCACAGCAGTATTTGGCCATCCGACCTCCCTGAGCCGTGTGGGAACATCCCTGGCGGCAGGATCACATGCAATGTATCCAATGTGACCCCGCTCCACCCCGCTGGGATGGGAAAGAGTCAGAAGTCGGACAGGCAGCGGGTCCAACCTCCGACTCAAGTCCAATGCGCACGGGAACTGAGGGGGATATCAAGCACATCTGATTTAGGCCGGTTTCGCGGCCTGATAAGTCAGAATCGGGCCAAATCATACAAGTGTATGGGCATCTTAAAGCCTCCAACTACGCACTATCATCTTTGCATGTACTGATGAGGGAGTGCATCATATGCATTTGCCAATGCCGGCACTCCAGATGGGATTGCATAGTGTGTATGGAGCTCTAGATTATCTAGAGGATTATACAGCCCAGGGTATTCGCTTTCAATTGGAATGTGTCAGCTGAAGACTTGAGCCCACAACTGGTTAGATTATAAAAAACGTTTTAAGCAAAAAAAAAAAAAAAGTTAATGACTTAGAGCACAGTTACTAGGAATAATAAAGCTGCAATGCCTTATCACTAGAGGTTACCTGCTGCTCCCTGGGCGGTCTCATCTGTGCGTGCAGCCGAAGAATTGGCTCCCTCCTGGTTATCAGGATCAGCCATCTTCTCCTGTCGGCGAGCTTCAGCTGCTGCTCGCTTGCCCAGGCCAGAGCCTCGCCGACTACGGTAATGGAGAATAAAAGCTTTGAAGCTTACAAGAGGAAAGTGCATGATCAATACTAAATGTCAACAAAATGGTAGAAGACAAAACAATTTGGGCTGGGGAAAACATAATGCTAGATATTTACTTAGCTCCTCAGATTCAACTGTAAATAAAAAGTTATTGTATGCAGTATCAAGCAAACCAAGAGCTATAAACACAGCCTGTATTCTATAGTACATGCTAGAAAGATAACTTTAGAGAGCTAGAATGATTTAGCCACGGTTTGAAACACTTTCTAGGACAGATGAGCACTTTCCCCAACTCTTCTGTATGCTATTATTTCATTTACCCTAATGTACATAGCCAATACCCCTTTCACACCGCAAACCTGGGTTGCACACAGGATTTTGCACACTGGTCCATCCCAGATGAGACCTTTCAGACTGGCGGCCTGACCTGGCAACATCACCACTGACTAGTCCCAAGCCGAAACTTTAACCCTTTGAGTGCCTAGTTAATTTGTCAAAATAGGTGTGAAAAAAATTGGCAAGCAAACATTTCTATGCATCATAATAAGCTGTAATATTTACCTTAAATAGGAGATCTTTTTATACACATTTTTATTTGAATTTATATAACAAATGTGAGCCACGTTGGCATTTTTGGTGGATATTTTAAACACCTGAGACGTTGGCACTCGAAGGGTTAAGATGAGATCATCTCCAAGCAATTTTCCTATGCACTGCGAGCCAGGCTGAACCAGTGTTTAACCCCGCTCGACAACCGGGTTGAAATGCTGGGTCATTCCTCTTTAAACTTGGTGCATTCACAGGGCCTAGGGAACAGGTAAACAACACCCGCAGCCAGACCAACCCCCCCCCCCCCCCCCCCCCCGGCCTTAATCCCCACATTTACATGCGAGGGGATGTCGACCCTTACACATCCCCTCGCATGCATCTGCACAGGCGAAAAATCATTCGATGGTCGCTGACTTATTCGGGGTGGAGAAATTCGGGGTGGGCTCTAACGTGCCCCAAGCAGGCATAGACACGCCTGTTTGTGCAGGGAAAGCCCAGTTTTTATAGGCACTCCAATAATATGTTGGGCGTTCCCTGCTTCCAACCCCCGCTTGTATCGAACAGCCTGGTGAGTGCAAAACTCAACAAAGCCGTTCACTTCCAGAGTATGCCCATGTCCGCGCATGCACAATCCCCAACCATCGGCAATGTGGATGAATTTGTCACATGCCTTGCCACAGTTTTAACACTCCCTTATAGCAAAACTGTGGCAAGGCATGCTGGGATTTGTAGTTTCACAACATCTGGAGAGCCGCAGTTTGAAGACCCATGGATAAGAGAAATTACTACAGATACCACAATGACATTCACCTGCCAGTTTCCCAAACAGTCATTAAACCATAAGTAACCTTTTCATAGATTTGCCACAGGTGCTTAATACTACAGTCAGCAGTAAATGATTGTTCACAGATAAGTGTTGCCAGTAATCACTGCCGTTTTGCATACCTGGTGCTAGCACAGGAGCCCGTGGTCTTTTGTCGTGTGCTCCGCCGCAGGCTGGGGAGCTCAGCAGGTGGTGACTCACTGCGCTTCTTTGTGGATTTTCTCAAGTCTGTAACAATAGAAGATGGATTTAGGGAAGCAGTTCCCAAACGGTGTGCTTAGGCACCCTGGGGTGCAGCAAAGCTCTTACAGGGGTGCCCAGGGTTACTGGTCCAGGGCCAAATAAAACTGGTCGTTCATGTTATAAGCAAACCCAGTGCTAGTGGCTGCCAATAATAAAATGTGTGCAATGAGAAGCACAACGGTGCACTACCACATAACCGATTTTGAGAAATATAATAATAATAATAATAATAATAAAACAACAACAACAACACACAGCACCTTTCATCCAACTGGATTTAATTGTACGGGAGCAAATTTGTAATTCAGTAATTTGCTCCAAAAATCTGGAAACAAAATAAAAACTTAATCTTTTAGACAACATACTGCAGCCGAATCGGTTTGATTTTATTGGGTTTATGAGCAAACTGGCTATTATCATTGCCCCCATACAGTACTAGATTTTTAGTCCAACCAACTAGCTGAATGAGAGTTGGCCTAGTGCAGTGGTAGCCAACCCTAGCCCTCGAGAGCTACCAACAGTTCACATTTTCCAGACAACCTAGCTGCTGCACAGCTGCACTCATTAATCACTGACACATTTTAAAAGATACACAGATGGAGCTAATTAGCTCACTTGTGATTCTGTGAGGAGACCTGCAAAACATGCACTGTTGGTAGCTCTCGAGGACTAGGGTTGGCTACCCCGAGCCTAGTGTATGGCCAGCATTAGGGGGTGCAGTGTGTAAGAAATAATGAGAAAAAAAAAAAAACCCAGAAAGAACCAGTGAGGTAGGGAATCTACAACATGTAACCTGGATTAACAGGGAAGATACAACGCTCAATCCCACTTCCTTATCATAGGATAATAAAAATTGATTGCCATATGAAACAACCTCTTCTATAGCTACCTGTAATGCAGAAGGAATTGCAGATGAAAATGACATCACAAGCAAGCATACAAGCCAGGACCAACATGCGCACAGAGGTCTTGGGTTCATTTTTCACCACAGACCAAAACGTTTTATCTGCGGTCTCCAGTTTCCTCCCAAAAACAGACGTAGGTTAATTGAGAATAGATAGACACCAGAAGGGGTGGTTGGGGGTATAAAAGGAAATTGAGGTGAGAGGGAGGGGGAAGGGGGGGGGCCCACCAGAGGATTACACGCCAATTAACATACAGCAATTAATTCATTTCACATGTTTCTATATATTTACAAATACAATGTGGTCGAAATGGGAACTTTGAACTTGCAATATGGTGAAATATGAGGAACTGTACTGCTTTGTATGAAAGTCTATTGAATTCCAAACAGTGGCAGTATGACACAGCACTGTATTCCTGCCCATTATAACCTCTACACATTTACTACTGTTTCTAAAGGTTCAAATTATGCACAAAAAATAAAAAAAAGCCAAGTTTTAAACATTGGAGATCTGACAACTCACACACATTTTATTCTATAGATGAATATGCAAATTACATTTCTACCTAAATCTGTATGTCATTTGCAGATAAACATACAATTTGCATACTAGGAAAGAAATAAAAATTTACATTGAAAAACTGAGCTGGTTTCAAGTAACATGTCCACCAGTCAAAGAAATACACTAGTGATGGATAACCTGTATAAAATAAGCAGGATTCCAATAGTCGTGTCCCAAGGGGGACTCATTAATGCTGCCGTTTATCTCATTTGCTGATCATCATCTCCACTCTCTGAGAAGCCTCCTTCCTATATCTGTGCAGTATCAGAGGCTCTAATAAGCCCAGTGCTCCTTTCACTTGCCAACAACCACTAGAATTATATGGCTAATAAATCAGATGCGGTCCTATTTGGTCAAGTAACAACATGTTAATACATGGACCATTTACTGTACTCTGCAACAGGACAAAGGAAATAGACTAGACATCTCTCTTCCAAGAGATACAATAGGAGAATTCCATACTACGTACAACTACTTGCTTACAATACAACACCTATACATAACTGTGTAATGTAATCCTTTTTATGATGAGCCATACTAACCTAGTTCTACGTCATTTCAAAAGAATGTGCCTACCCGGCCAAAATATTGTAACTGGTCTGACTGGATCTACATCCATTAAAGTGTTTGGTACAAATACATTAAGTTATATTATTATTAAAAGGAAATCCTTCCCAATACACAGCAGAAAACTAAAAATGTCAGTGACAACATAAATAACAGTTGTGGTGCCAAGTTGTCCTTATACTAATAGGCCTATTTGTATTTTGTCAGCTAAGCAAATGGTTTATATGAAAAATGAAGTATCTTAAATTTTAAAAGACACTCACAGCTCTTCTCTAGTGTCATATGTTGTTTTATCTTTTCACAGTTACAGAAGCCGTACCATAAAAATCGCTGTCCCCTGCAGTGAAGTAGTGAAAAAACCCAGGATAAACACAGAATTTTATTTCCTTGTGTGCATATTGTCCAGCCATCCAGATGGAGATGTACAAGTTAACTCTCAAGCACACCACCATGTATTCTATGCATTCTAAGCTACAACCTGTAGCCAGCAATGTATGGTAGAACATGTAATCCACTTATGACAAAAATGCTAGTTGGCATAACCATTTGTGTAAATACAGCACAGTACCAAGACATTATGGCAGTTCCCACATAACTCCAGTGCTAGGACGAGGTGGAACATGAAAACATGTATAATATATTAGTAGTACAATATATTAGTATTACAGTACATAAAGGATATTAATAAACCTTTAATATATAAACAACTTATCAACAGCTACTTAACTTTTGTTTACGGCTTAAAAACTTATTACTATTAGGTATTCAGAAGAACACAATAAAAAAAAATTTAAATTAGATACATTCACCTAAAAAAAGATCAGAGAAAAATAATGTAAAAGGCTCAATGCTAGTTAGAGAGCAGGCAGAAAATAAGAGAAGACGACCCACTCAGCGTGTCATCAAACAAGCTAAACTTTACCAAGTGACAGCACTACTCAGGCACTCAAAGCAGAACTGTGCCATCTACAAGTTTACTTCCAACATACCTATGACCGTACTGTATTGCCATGTGTAATTAATGGACGTTCAGTCCTATAGCCTCTAACCCACCCATCAAACAAATCTCTGAGCTACAGGTAAATTCAGAAGATAAAGTCTTACCATTTCTTTCCTGAACAGCTGTATAGCTGGAGCACTTCCTGACAGGATCCCAGCCTCCAAAAGGGAGGATATGCATTAGTTCTGGAGCCTGCAATCTGTTTCAGTGATCCAGTTATACAGGTTACAGTATACAGTGCAGATGCAACATACCAAAGAGAGAATGTGAGTCACCAACAGCTCAGATGCTCAACTACAGTGTTTATGCTGCACATGGGCCACAGACTCATCCACTGACCATTTATATTGCCCCTTTTCTTGTACTATTAATAATGTAAGTGCTTCCGCCCTCACCTCCTGCTGACTGCTCACATCTGCTGATATATACGTACATGGTGGCCCTTCAGCAGTGGCTAGAACAGTGGTTTCCAATCTTATTATAATTATCACTACTAGATTGCATTTATAAAGGTGCCACAAGTGGTTCGCATTAGAATAGAGGGTAAACAGAACTTTCGCACTTTTGGAGTGTATACAACATAGTAACTGGAAAACTAAAAAACAGAACTGGTAACAAATACCATTCTCAGCTAAAATGTAAAAAGCGGCATACACACATTGAGCGGTGTATCTGTGCCAAGCGTTCTAGGGAAGGATGACTTCCTTTGAATGTACCAACGGCTAGATCGCCCATACGCACATAGCGATGGGCGATGTGCACTAGCCAGTGTCCTGGTTAGCACAGGGCAGCGATTTGACTAGATCAGTGGTTCCCAAACTGTGTGCCGTGGCTCCCTCGGGACACTTGCAGGGGTGCCTCGGGTTGGTCATCCAGGACCAATTCAAATTATGGTACTTATGTATTATCTGGGCTCCCATGTTAAATGAACCCCATTTTTTCATACCCCTACTATCCAACTACGCATGGAGTTGATATTATATAGTGTGGCGAGCGCAGCGAGCCACCGTGCCCGAAGCGTGGCGAGCGCAGCGAGCCCCGCGAGGGGACACGGTCTCATAAGAAAAACGGGAGCCCAGATATTACATAAGTACCCAAATTATTTATGATCAATTATTTCTGGACTAAACCAGTGCTGGCGGCTGCCAATCATAAAATGTGTACAATCAGAAGCAAATCCTGCCCTTTACCACATAACTGAACCTAAGAAGCATATATAAACACAATCTACTTCATTTTATATATATTTTTTGGGGCCTAGGGGTGCCGTGGAAAATCTCGGATACTCTAGGGTGCCGTGATTAGAAAAAGATTGGGAACCCCTGTACTAGATGTAAAATCACCCTTTGTGTATGCACCTTTAAAAAGGAAGCAAAAGGAGTTGTCTGAACTATTAGGGAGAGATTATTTGCCGTAGGAAGCGATGAATGATTAAGAGTGAGAAGAGATACATAGGGGGGTATTCAATGTCAGGGTCACGGCAGTCGAGCTTGCTCGACCGCCGTGACCCAGTCCCGTTCTCGGTCAGCTCGACCGAGAACACGCAGGCGGGATTCAATGTCCCGCCTGCCGGGGAGCGAAAAGGGGGCGTGGCCGCGAGTTGCGGCCGGGAAGAGGCGAGCTGCAGCCAGCAGCTCGTCACTTCCCGGCAGAACGAGCCCCACAGCTAGTGATGTCGGGCTCGTTCTGCCGAGATACCCTGCTCAATGCTGTCGGGGAATAGGGCCCAACTCGCCGGAGATTGAATATCCCCCATAGAGCGTTGCAGAGTAGAAGAGAATTGTAATTGAAGTGAGCGAGAAGAGGGCTGTGAAAACCAGAGGGACGAGGAACCTACTTCAAGGAGCTTACAAGCTAGAGTGAGGTAGGTACAGATGACATGAGGCGCAAGCCAGGTGGATTGACGGCAGGAATGGCCAAAGTATGAGGCATGGAGAACAGGACTTATCTTGCCACATAGGCCTATGCGGCAAGATAAGTCCTGTTCTCCATGCCTCATACTTTGGCCATTCCTGCCGTCAACGATTGAATTAGGTTAAGAACACCTATGTACTAAATTTTTGCGTGAAAATAACAGAGGGGGGGGGGGGGCGGAATAAAAAAAAGTGGTCTCATGAAAACACAAAAGGATCTAGGAATGCCTCATAGCACTGAGGTCATGAGATAAATTGTGCTGCACATACTTTTTGTACTAGATCGCATCTCATTGCATTGCAAAACCTATGCAATGCGATATGATGCGATCTAGTCCAAATTGTATACAATAATTGTACCATGTATGGGCACCTTAACTGTGTGTAGTTTGTATCATCTCCCCATGCTTGTGGGAGTTCCAAAATTATACTGGTAGGTTAAAATTATCTCAAGGCAAGTTGTTCCCTGAATCTCAAGGCAAGTTGTGCCCAGTAACCGTTTTGAAGTGAGTCTGCATACTGTACATCTTATACCAAGAACAGTGTCCAAGAACACCGTCTTAGACATTCAATGACCGGATGGGATTTTATGGTTAGGAGCCTATGCAGTGCATTTCCAAAATACGCCAAATTACTTGACACGTTTGTGGCTCCCCTCCTCCAGTCTGGGTAGGATATGAAAAGTCCTTTTTTAATGAACTGTGTGTCACCTTTTACTTTGGTGTTAACATGGTGTTATTTTATTTGTTCTTCATTTGTTTATTAGGTTCTCATAAGATTATATAATTTGTGTGACATTTTGCCATTGTCTCAATATTTAGGTTTGTGTCCTGTCGAAGTTGAATTGCATACACACACACACACCTTTAGAGTATAATGGCGGTCATTCACGGTCGCATATTTATGTAAAGTGCGTACAGAGGCAGCGAGAGAATATGCACTTTGTAATGGCAATTATAATGTTACACAGTCTTATACTTAAACGCTCATAATAATAAAATAATTTAGCTTAAAATGCACTACACATAGTTTAAGGTTAAAACATTTTTCTTTCCCTTGTGTTTGGTAGCAGTGTGTTTAGCGTCTCATGTGCAGCGTTCCGGTGATTGAAAGGAAATAGTAGTAGGGATTACTCGCAGGTTATGAACCATATTAATAACAATGAAAGGATTGCCACGTGGAAAGGGGACATATAATAGTCAGTTTGAACCAGCTTCTCAGCAGGACCTCTAGGGCAAGGTGACAAGCCTGTAACAAAGACAACTGTACACCTGGAAGCTTTTCAGAAGAGGGGAAAGCTGACCCCCTGACCAATGGAAGACTTGCTGGATCCTATTGTTTTTTCCCTTTAAGTTACTGCATTCTGGACCGGGAGCTCACCATGCTGTGATCAATTATGACTACAGACTCCTGGCCCAGGATGCACTGCGTATTTACTCCTGGCCCAGGATGCACTACGGTAACTGTTACTTTGGTATTGGTGTAGTAGTAGATTGCTGATTGTATTTTCATCTGTTTTCCCCAGTGAATGTCATGTTATTGTATCATTGATTCTTATTGTGTTACTACTGTGTACAATGGTTACCCCTTTGTGTCCACTAGGGACTAATTACATATTGCTATTGGGTTGGACCTTCAATCTAAACTTATCCATCTGTCTCGGCTAAGTTATTCTTTAAGCGGACGAAGCGCCAGGAGGCTCCCCGATAATATATATTAAGGTTTAATCATGTAAAATTGCTGTTAACCATATACAGTCCTAAAGTTATAATGAGCGCGTCACGAATGCTGATAAGGTACGCTAGGTGGCGATTTGCATAGGTACGCCCGTAGCTAAGAATAAAGGTTGAAGTAGCAATACGCAAACTGCACAACTGACTTATTGTCCATCAGTTTACTTATTAATAGGATTTAAGAGTCCCATCAGATATTATGCTTTTACATTGTATCTGAAAGCCATGAATGGCATTGCATGCGATACAGCGTATTGAAAGTGACCTCATTTTGAGACATGTGGAGTTTAAAAAAGGTGCCCACACACACGAGATTTTTTGGCTGATCTGCCAATTTTTACAGCAAATCTGCAGCTAAAGATCTGTGGGACTTGGGTATTTGTGCATTCAGGTATTTGGTGCATTCAAACGCATGCTCACACTCAGGTGTTCAGGCGCTCATGGATCCGGGTGTTCAGACGCTCGGGTATTCGGACAAACTTGAGTGCTCAGGTATTGGGGTGCTTAAGTGTTTAGGTGTTAACCTAGTTGTTGGTGGCAAGCAATGAAATCTTCAGGGAGAGTCAGAGCAGCCCAGCCCGGAAAATTTCCGTTCAGACCATCAAATTTTTCCGAAATATTCAAATAAATTTGGCAAAATCTATTGTCCAGGACTGACGGGGAGTTCAAGGAAAATATAAGAAATCTTAAGTTCACAAATCTTTCTAGTGTGTGGGCACCAGTACTGGGACACACAAAAACAGACAGTAGAGGTAATTAAAATAGGATTTTAATACCTACCGGTAAATCCTTTTCACTGAATTCATATGGGGTACTGAGGTCTTATAACCTTGGGGAATAGAGGGTATCCGACAGGAGACAGGCACATAACATTTTCTTCAACCAGGGTGTGCTGGCTCCTCCCCTCTACTTCCCCCTACCAGCCAGTTAAGAAACTGTGCCTGAAGGAAGGATAACGTATGAGAGGTAGGAATTAGCATTAAGATAACGTGGTGAGATTTGCACCAGCACACCACAACAAACACAACAACTCTCTCAACTAAACGTAGTTAACCCCGTCATTGTGTTATTAGAACATAAATGATATTAAGATTTTTGTGGAGCAATTAGTCACCAAAACTCAGCTGCTCCTAAACAGGTCAACGGACCTATAACTTTACAGAATGCCAGAAATTGCAATTAGCAAGAAGGCAATAACAGGATCACAACCTGTGCAAACAGAGCACCGCACTGAGGCGGGCTCTCAGTACCCCATATGAATTCAGTGAAAAGGATTTACCGGTAGGTATTAAAATCCTATTTTCACTATCATTCATTATGGGGCACTGAGGTCTTATAACCTTGGGGAGGTCCCAAAGCTTCCAGAAAGGGCGGGAACGTGCGGAGCCTGTTGCAACACCGCCTGCCCAAACTGGGTATCGTCACTGGCCACAGTGTCAAATTTATAAAATTTGACGAAAGTGTGTTGACCAGACCAGGTGGCAGCTCTACATAGCTGCAATGCTGACACACCCCGAGCAGCCGCCCAGGATGCTCCTACGGCTCTAGTGGAGTGAGCTCTCACTGAGGCACTGAGGTATATGCTTGCTGTACAGTGGAACGAATCCATCTAGCAATCGATTGTTTCGATGCCGGGCAGCCTTTCTTTTGTGCGTCATACAACACAAAAAGACACTCCGTCTTACGGATCCTTGATGTTCTCCTAACGTAGATCTGCAGGATTCTAACCACATCAAGTGACTCAGGAATATCCTTATGCCCTGAACAAGAAGGAACCACAATCGGCTGGTTCATATGGAACGCTGAGACCACTTTAGGCAGGAACTGCTGTCTTGTCCGAAGTTCCGCCCTGTCTTGATGGAAAACCAAGTATGGACTCTTACAAGAGAGAGCACCAAGCTCAGAAACTCTTCTGGCCGAGGCCAGAGCCAGTAGAGTCACCGTCTTCCAGGTGAGGTATTTCAAGTCAATGGTGTCCACTGGTTCAAACCAGGTTGACTGAAGGTACTCCAGGACAACATCTAGGTCCCAAGGTGCCGTTGGCGCCACAAATGGAGGCTGTATTCCCAAGACTCCTTGCAAAAAGGTTTGGACTTCGGGATAGACCGCTAACTTTTTCTGAAAAAAAGACAGAAAGGGCCGATATTTGAACTTTTAAAGACCCCAGCCAAAGTCCCTTATCAAGTCCCACCTGCAAGAAATGCAGGAAACGGTCTAATTTCTGCTGGCGGAAAACTCATGTGCTCGCACCAAGACACATATCTTCGCCAGATCTTATGGTAGTGCGAGGCCGTCACTGCCTTCCTGGCCCGGGTCATGGTGTTTATGACCGAGGAATGAAATCCCTTCAGAGCTAGGATGTTCCGCTCAACCTCCAGGCCGTTAAACGAAGACGCCCTAAGTCCTGGTAGAAGAAGGGGCCTTGTACTAGAAGATCTCTTCGTAGAGGCAGCCGCCACGGTTCTTCTATCAGCATGTTTTGCGTACCATGCTCTCCTGGGCCAATCCGGTGCTATTAGGATTGCCTGCACCCTCTGATGTCTGATCCTTTGTAACACTCTCCCCAAGAGGGGGAGGGGCGGGAACAGGTATACTAGGTTGTATGACCAGTCCGTGGTCAGAGCATCTGTTGCCTCTGCTTGAGGATCTCTTGTCCTTGAGCAATACCTTTCCACCTTGTGGTTGGTCCTTGAGGCCATTAAGTCTATCTGTGGGAGCCCCCACAGATCTACGATGCTTCCGAACACCTGAGGATGCAGACTCCATTCCCCGGGGTGGAGGTCGTGACGCCTCCCAGTTGTCCACCCCGGGTATGAAGATGGCAGATATCGCCACAGCATGTGTCTCTGTCCAGGTCAGAATCTTGAAGACTTCTCTCATGCACGCTCTGCTCTTCGTGCCGCCTTGGCGGTTTATGTAAGCAACAGTCGTTGCATTGTCCGACTGGACTTGTATCGCCTGATGTACCAGGAGGAAGTGAGCCTCCAGAAGAGCATAGTGTACAGCTCTCTGCTCCAAGATGTTTATGTGGAGCTGAGTTTCCATGTATGACCACCGGCCCTGGAATCGCATCCCCTGTGCAACTGCCCCCCAGCCGTGAAGGCTGGCATCTGTGGTCAGCAAGATCCAGTTCTGGATCCCGAATCGTCTCCCTGCCAGGAGATTTGGCGTATGTAGCCACCACTGCAGGGACTGTCTTACCTTCACAGACAAGCGAATCAACCTGTGCATGTGGATGTGTGAGCCCGACCACTTGCTCAATAGGTCCCACTGGAAAATTCTTGAGTGGAATCTCCCGAACTGCAGCGCCTCGAATGAGGCCACCATAGTTCCCATCAGTCTGATGCAGAGGTAGACCGAGACTCTTTCTGGGGCTAGCACCTCCCTCAACAGCTGTTGTATTGCTGCAATCTTCTCCCCTGGGAGAAACACCCTTCTCTCCACTGTCCAAAATCATCCCCAAGAATCGGAGACGTTGGGACGGAATCAGTGAAGATTTTGGTAAATTCAGGATCCATACGTGCGGAGACAGGAGATGTCTTGTTGTCTCTATGGCCCCCAGCAGCTTTGACACTGACTCCGCTTTCAGCAACAAGTCGTCCAAGTATGGGATGATTTTTATCCCCTGAGCCCTTAATAAGGACATCATCTCCGCCATCACTTTGGTGAAGACTCGTGGGGCCGTTGAAAGTCCAAACGGTAGGGCTTGGAACTGGAATTGTTCCTCCAGGATTGCAAATCTCAGGAAGGCCTGGTGTGGGGCCCACACCGGTATGTGGAGGTACGCGTCCTTCACATCGATGGACGCTAGATATTCTCCCTCCTCCAGACCTGCAATCACTGCCCTCAGGGATTCCATTTGGAATTTGAACACCCTCAAGTAGGGGTTCAGGGACTTTAGATTTAAGATGGGTGGAACCGACCCATCTGGTTTTGGAACCATAAATAGGTTTGAAAAGTAACCCTTTTTTCTTTCTGCAGCTGGCACTGGTATAATGACCTGTGCTAGGATCAGCTTTTGTACAGCTTGTCTGAGGATACTGCGATCCTCCGCTGCTGCAGGGAGTACCGACCTGAAATATCTCTGAGGGGGTGGTCTTTCGAACTCCAGCCTGTAACCGTGTGAAATAATGGCCCTGACCCAAAGGTCGAGGGCGGATGCATCCCACACGTGACTGAAGAACACGCGGGAATATCCCGAGGTGGGAGTGGCCCGTCATGCGGCGGGCTTAGGGGTAGCTGCACTTGTGCTATGGTCTCTTGTAGCAGCAGCCGCTGCCTTCCTAGGCTTACCTCTGGCGCTTCTATTGGCGGTGGAGCCTCCTCTGGCCTTGGACCTGAATTTAGAGGTCCGAAGGGACTGCTGTGAACACCCTGTGAAAGGGCGTCTTACCGGGGTGGAGGCTGACGGGAGGAATGTGGACTTACCAGCCGTAGCTTTTGATATCAAATCATCCAGTTCACTCCCAAAGAGCCTATCCCCTGTGAAGGGGAGACTCTCTACGCTGCGTTTGGAGTCCGCGTCAGCCTCAACCGATGTGGCTAGAGGTAAATCTAGTACTTCTCTAACAGCAAGGACAAGGTTTTCAGTACCTTGAATGCAAGACTGACGCCTGTGAATCTACAATATCATCTGCGTCACCATCGCCATCATCCATATCGGAGTCAGGTGCCACGGCATCAAGTGCCCTTTTACGGGACACCCTTGGCATGGGTGTAAGAATATCCACCCTTGCTGACAGGACCTTTAAATCCTGTTGGACTTGCTTAGTCTGCAAATTAGTTGTCGCCAGCTGTGATGAGACAGTCTCTAACATGGCTTTCATACCAGTGGCCCATGAAGGTTCCAGGGAATCAGCCTGCGAGCTACTGCGCTGCGGAGACATGCTACTGAGCTGTGGTGACATACATTGCTCACATGCAACCTGTGATGTGGAGCTAGGAGCAAACTTGTTGCTGCAAATCATGCAAGTTATTTTTCTCACCATGTTGGAGAAAATAATACCCCCTTAAATGCACACAGTGAATGTACAGTAGTATATATGTATCTAAACACACTATGTGCAGTTTCACATATATAAATGTGAGTGTAAAATTGCTTAACTAGCAGTGGGGGACTCAGAGGAATATGGGGGACACCAGCACCCTGTAACCTGGTCTACCGATTAGATAGACCGGCTTTTATGCACAGACACCAATATTATCAATACTGTACTGCTATCAGTGGCTTATAGCACACTAGAAGCACTATCAAGCGCTATACTTGCTGTCTCTGCTGACTGATCTCTCTCCCTTCAAGGCTGCGCTGAGGAGTGATCTCTGCTCTGCTGTAATGGCGCCAACAGCATGAGAAGAAGCAGGAAGCAGTGTACAGGCGCGCTCAGGTCCCGCTCTGAGCTAAGCCCCGCCCTTGTAATGGGGCCTGGGCTATGCTAATATTTACACTGGCGCCTGGTAACCCTTTAATAAGGATTGACCCACATAGCGGTATATGCCCTGGTGGTCCAGTGGCAATGCCTGGCATCCAGTCTGTCGGCGTGGCTGTAGTGTTAAAACAGCTGCGCGCGATCCCTGTGCAGGGCCATCGCGCCGCCATCGCCATTATGCCATACATAAAACCGGCGTCCCCACTGAGGGGACCGGGTTATTACTCACCACCGACGTTTTCAGGCTGAGCCAGGGGTGTGCGGCAGCTGGGGGTGTGCTCGCTGCAGCGCAATGCCCGCGGTAACAGCACCCTCTCAGGTCGGTGGACCTGCAGCAGGGATCAGCTCGGTTCCTTGAAAGGCCTGCAGCAGTCCCTTCCCCCGGCTTCCCTCGTCGCAGGGAAGCTGTTAAGCCCAAACAGCAACCCGAAAATAACAAACTAAAAGAAATTGAAGAAAAACTCTCTGGAGCTCCAGGAGTGTGCATCCTCTCCTGAGGGCACATTTTCTAAAACTGCCTGGTAGGGGGAAGTAGAGGGGAGGAGCCAGCCCACCCTGGTTGAAGAAAATGTTATGTGCCTGTCTCCTGTCGGATACCCTCTATTCCCCAAGGTTATAAGACCTCAGTACCCCATAATGAATGAAAGTGAAAGATAAGTAAAGAGAGCGAGGGGAAAGGTCAGGGAAGAAAAGGTATATTTTAATGTCATCAGCATCAAGATGATACTGTAAGTTAAAGACCTAATGAGCATTTATATCTATCTATCTAGATCTATAGATAGAAAAAGGGGGAAGAACCTTAGGGGACACCTACAGTTAGTGCAAGTGGGGAGATGTGAATTCATGAGAGGAGACCGAGAAGAATGGTCAGAGACATAGGACGACAGCCGGAAGAGGGCAGTATCATTTAGACTGAAGGATTTGCAGAAGAAGTACGTAGTGCACAGAGTTGTGGCCATTGAATTTAGCAGCAAGGAGGTCATTGCAGTTTCAGTGGAGTAGAGTAGAGGGTATTCATGCCAGCAGTGGTAGTTGTTTAAGAGTGTTTGGATCAATGTTTTTTTTTTTTTTTTAAAGAATAAAGGAGGATGAGAGCATGTATGAAGGCAGAGGGGATAGTGAGAGACGGAGGAGGTGGCCAAGATGAGAACAGGCAGAAGAGAGGTATACATGAGGGCCAGGACATCCTCCCCAAATATAAGGGAGAAGGTTAGCAAAGTTTACAAGAGGGCTGGGTAGGGGTGGTAAAAGGAAAGGTTGGGGCTGGATGCAGATGGTCTGGTGGGATGGAATGCCCTGAGTTATTGAGTCAATTCTGGATGTGAATTAAAAAAAAGTTAACAGGAGAGTGTTAGGTGGCGGGCATCTGTAGGGAGGTGACAGTGGCAAAGAGGCACCCAGGGGAAAGAAGACTGGGAGATTAAGTTCTTGAAGTAGGTCTGTTTAGCGAGCAAAAAAGAAGCAAGTACGCAGATACAGCACAACAGCTCAGTAATCTCTGAAGCTTATAAAGGTGCGTACACACCAGACAACATGCACTCGATGCAACCAATTCCCTGGAACTCCCAGACACATGATATAGCGAATACACACTGGCACTTATTTGTTCTCAAAATGGGCAAAACCATGTGCACTGCAGGGGGGGGCGCAGATGTATTATGTAGAGAGTTAGATTTGTGCGAGTTATTTTGTTTCTGTGCAGGGTAAATACTGGCTGCATTATTTTTACACTACAATTTAGACTTCGGTTTCAACACACCCCACCCATATTTAACTCTCTGCACGTTACATCTGCCCCACCTGCAGTGCACTTGGTTTTATCCATTTTGAGAACAAATTTGTACTGCGATCAGATCTGAATAAGGGCCACTGTGCGATCTTCCAAAGATATAATCAGTGGCTACATGCAGGAGTAGGAGTACAAATCTTCCTGTAGGTTCAAAAGATCAGTAGAAATGTCAAACGCACAGCCACATCATGATACAGCGTACACACTGGACAATTTAAAGTACTTTTCAAATCAAAACCCATTGTTATTACCCACATAGTTTGTAATGTCATCTAGTGTGTACACAGCTTAACTCTGTAAATCCTAACCAATGCATACGAGACACTGGTGTAATGCACATGCTAACTGTACAGAATCTTCAACTCTAGTCAGCATCTAGGCACAGCAACCATTCAAAACCCTGGGAGAAAATAGATCCAAGTAAACAGATCATGAGTAAATACCATTTGTCCAAACAGTAGTAAGACTTCACTCAGAATGCAGCACATAGCAACCAGTTCACGTATGGCTTTTATTTTTATAAAGCTTATTTTATTAATATATATTAAAACCCTGCTAAACAGCTGCCTTTTAGGGATAATCTTAATAACCTCTGAATATTTTGATGCGGCATTAACCATTTTATAGAGCATTTGTTGAGAAAGGGCTAAGCGTACAGTATGAAATATTGCACGGACCAAATGGAGATGTGCAGTGATGATTTTATCAAGGAGTAATACTTTCAGTAAGAACAGTAGTGCTCTACACGGCACACAATGGCCAAGTGAGGTACTGCAGTGTCAAGACTTCAGCAAATCACAGCTAATTTTACACATACAGAATGTTCCCGCAGCCATCTCTCCTTAATGCTTCTCCTCTAACTGCTTCCATGAGTCATGTAATCTAGGTCTATAAGCATTTCCCATAAGTGCCTCGGGATCCTGTCTACTGCCCAAACCCTGGAAAAACACACAGCCCCACACCAAACTTCACAGTTGGCATAATGAAGTCAGACAGGTAATGTTCTGCCAGCATCTACCAAATCCAAACTCGCCAATCTGACTGCCAAACAAAGAAGCATTATTTGTCTCTCCACAGAATTTTCTTGAAATTATTTTGCACAAAAAACTAAATTTGTTACTTGGACTCATCTCTCGGCAAGTTTATTTTTCAATTTACTGACTGAAAACATTTAAATGCTGCTACATCTCACTTTGCATTTGCTGTAGACAAAAAAAAAAAAAACAACAACAACACAACACACAACCCATTTAGGGCACTACACACTAGTTATCAGCACCACTATTTATTACCACTAATCTTGGACTATTGTAACAAATCATTTTCCTTAAGCCGACATGATGCTGGGTACACTGTAGAATATCAGATCAGCTGACCTGTGTGAATATTGGTAAGTGCATACACACTTACCAATCATCGGCCCAATGTGCCATGCTTTACAGCACATCTGGGCAGGCAATTACATGTGCCTGCCCAGTTGTAATGTCAGCTACTGGCAGTCTGCACAATGTGCCAATATATCTTCAGACATTGTGCCACATACAGTTGTTATATTGTACTCGATCTCCCATCTCAAGTGTCAAGCTCTAGCAGGGCGATATTCAGTTGACCCTTTGAATGCGCAAACGGGTGACTTCCACACATTTCAACTCGTTAAGTGAATAGATCATTTGGGTGCCATGTAGTGGCTGCTGTACACCGATGCACTTGCAATATATCGACCATGTAATTGTGCTTCAGAAGGCTTCAAACATGTTGCATCCCACAGGCAAGGATTACTTTTTTTTTTTTACTTTTTATTGAAGCAGTACACAAATATAGTATGACTTCTGTGTACATAGAACAAAATAGTACTACAATTTCGTACACAATAAAAAGAAAGATTCCTATGAGCAGTTTGTAGTAGTTTCTTTCATTAAAAATATCAAATACATCATCTTAAAAAGAAATAGAACACTTATGTCAAGGATAATGGAGTAGGCCTGGATCCAGGCTAAAGTGGTGAAGCTGTAGATCATGCTATGGCAATTGATATTGGGGGATCTTACGTATACATTTGCGTTTCGTACCACAATGAGGGTTATTCTGGTTCATTCGCAAAGGCAAATTCAAATATGGAAAAAAACATTCACTGCAGGTGGGCCTGATGAAACTTGCGCAGAGAGTTAGATTTGGGTGGGGTTTGTCCTTCAAACCGATATCTATATTGCAGTGTAAAAATAAAGCAGCCAGTATTTACCGTGCACAGAAATAAAATCACCCAAATCTAATTCTCTCTGAACATGTTACATCTGCCCCCCTGCAGTGCACATGGTTTTGTCCATTGGAGAATGAACTTGCCTTTGAAAGTGAACCAGAATAACCCCCAATGTGTCTAACATTTCCATATCTGCTCTTTCAGAGATTCGGACAGGGTTTCTACGCAACTCTCCCCTGTCTCGAAAAATATCGCTGTAAACGTATCTTTTTGTTTGTAACAAAGCCCCAAGCCATTCCATCTTGAAAGGTAAAAAAAATATTTTGTCAAAAAGAGTGATAACAGGGGGTTTGTATCCACATTTGGGGAATCATTTTTTTTTTTTGTGGCTGCAGATATTATAAGTACATTTTCTAAAGGTGCCCATACACATTGCGATAACAGCGTGCAATGCGACACATTTGTCGCATCGCATGCAATGCGATCCGCAGGCAGTACAAAAAGTATGTGCAGCATATACAATTTGTACTGTGCGATGTGATGCCCGCCGCTTATCGCAACGTGTATGGGCAACATAACTCTCTGTGCTATCCTCAGGAGTAATAGCCAACACCCAATCAGGGGTAGGTAAATTAACCAAACGTTAAAGTAACGTTTCTCCAAACCTGGACCAAAATCTTATTTTTAAATGGGACATTCCCATAAACAGTGGAATAATTCTGCTTTTTGAGAACCACACCTGTGACACGAAGGATCCGTTTTCATACCCATCAGGTATCTGCGCTGTGTTATTATAAATAAGTTTTCTTACACAGATGAATGTGTGGATACTTCTATCGATTTCTAAAGTGTCCCTTCCGGTAAGTAGGATTCAGAGATTGGAGTGAATATAAAATTCTAGGCAATAGAATCATTTTGACTAGATTAGCCCTAGTAGGGTAGGGTTAAACGTCACCAGTGCTCATCTTGCATACTCGACTGTAAAATCGTATCCCTAGATAAGCAATAACTATATTCACCCATTTGATGGAAGTTTCCTTATGCCAGGTTGGGTGTTTTGGAACCTGGTTTTAATTAAAGCGCTGTGGATTTCTTGAAGTTAACCTCGAAATTCAGATACCGATCCAAACTCCCTTATACGATCCATCGATGGTCCTCCTGGTTTTTGATATACCGGTAAATAAGAGAACATCTGCAAAAGCAGATATCTTGATCTCCCCTTATCCCAAATCAATCACCTTAAATGGTGTCCAGTTTAGTAATACTATAAGTATAGCATCTAGAGCCAAGTTAAAATGAGGTGTCGGATGACTTCCAGACAGTCTGGAATCAAACCGTCATTACAACAACATTGGAGTCCGACTGTTATAACCCTGACAGTCAGGATCCAGAGAGACAGGGACTATTCTCCCTCATGGGGGACCACAACTCCCACAGAGGGAGAATAGAATAGGTGGCGAGTGCAGCGAGCCCACAAGGGGCTTTGTTGCACTGGCCCCACTGTATGAGTCCCGGCAGTTGGGATTCCGGACGTCGGAATAATGACTGTCTGAATGCTAAACTCCACCCGTTAAAAAGAACGGGTGAAAGCCTGTCTTGTTCCTCTAGCCCAGGGCTGGGCAATTGCGGCCCTCCAGATGTTGAGGAACTACACATCCCAGCATGCCTTGCATCAGTTTCAGCATGGCCACAAAGCAAAACTAATGCAAAGCATCCTGGGATGTGTAGTTCCTCAACATCTGGAGGGCCGCATTTGCCCAGCCCTGCTCTAGCCAATGGAATTAGTTGGTTGGTTATAAAAAATCTATTGTATTTTGGAATTTTAAGCCAAATCACCTTCTTTCTAATATTTATAAAGTAGACACCGTATCAAATGCCTTTGTGGCATCTAAACGCATATGTGTTGTAGTAGGTTGGAGGCCAGCTGCCATTTTGATTACTTTCAAGGAATTATCTCTGGTTCTAGAATCTGAGGGGCAAAGTGGAATACGCAAGACAAATGGTGGGCTCCCACAAACTGAATTCCCTTCTATATCAATTCAATTGGCAGGACATGCTATCTGTGCAACATGACTAAACCAGTCTAGGATTCCCAGTTAAGTTAGGAGTTTTCACACATTTCAGCTCGCACCTCAGGAGGCTGCAAACTGAAACATCCCCACGCTGCATGCAGCGCTGAACCAGTGAACAAGTGTCTTGAGGTAGGGGACTAGTTTCCCAATAAATTACCATTATTTTTTTTCACCAGCTGAAAATCTCCTTCATGCCGCCTGTTATCTCATGAATATACATAGGGGTAATACCCCTGGAGGAAGGCACCTAAGCAAATTTTCCCTGTTGGGGTACCAGAGTGCTGGGGATTCCACTGATAAAAATACCTAAAATATTTTGGTGCCTCACTTATATTTTCCAGTCAATTACACTGTACATGGACTTTTGTGTAATCTGAGTGTGCGATCTAGGACCATAAGCCATGCTTATTACAACCAGGAAAAGATGTTGGTTGCCATCCCTAAGGGGCCCATTTATCAATAATCACATTCGAAGTGCAATTTGGATGCAATATTTGCACCCACAATACTGTTGCAATATGCGATTATACCAATGGAATCAATTTAGGAATGAACAAGTACTCTAAAAAGTAGCGGATCGTTATTGTAAAGATGTTGTTTGTCAAATATTTGTCAAACATAATGCCTTGCTGAAAAAGTGTAAGATAATGTAAATTTGCTCAACCCTTAATAAAAAGTAGCGGATCTCTGATCCCTCATGCAGCATGAGGGCCCCTCGGCGGTCATTACCGGGGAGGTAACATCTGCTTGCTAAGTTTTTTTAGTGTAGCCCACAGGCTATAGCAGCACAGCACCATCTTCCGATTGTGATAGATGCCGCTTGGTAAATCTGACGTCAAAGCATCCCCATAGAGTGTGGCTATGGTCAGAAATCGAGGAGAAGAAGAACTGTGGGAGGGGCAAGCTATCAAACTCTGCAGGTGGTAGACAGAGTCTGTCACATATAGGTTGAATGGATCAACACGGAAGGAAGCACACATGTAGGAGGGAGGTGAAAGCAGAGCGGGGCACTGAATCATGGGTATGATCTGTATGGCACATCAATGATGTAGCTGGTCCTGGGGTAGTTGCCAGGAAGTACTACCAAGACTAGGGGCTATTAACAGGTTTATGATACAGTCAGGCTGCATTATGTACTTTTTGGGGTTTTAAAGGCCATCTGCCTAAAGAGAAAACTACCAAAGGGAACAATGGTCAGTTTGTCCAAGCACCACATAAGTTTGCAAATGAAAAGTTGTGAATAATAAAAGTTAAGAGCATTGTGACACTTCCTGTATTACTTAAGGCCCATACACACTAGGCAATTTTGAGCTCAAAAGTAGCTCACTTTTGGTGTTTTGAACTACTTTCAGTTTAAAATCTGCTAGTGTGTATGGCCGGGCGACGAGTGGTGATGCGAGTTCATGCATCAATTCCAGCTGAGAGAACAACTTTTCACAGTCTCCTATGAAAATGGTTCACCCCTAAGAAAAAAAAAAAAAAAAGAAAATCTAGGCATTATCAAATAATCTACACATGGTACTGCCACAACCCTTCAGTCAGCTGGTAACCTATCCAGCTTTAAGCTCTGAACACACTATGCGATAAAAGGCAGATGATTTGCACGATTATATTGTTAATATCATATTTCAGTGTGTATGAATGAGAACCATCAACTACAACAACCAAAAGGAGCTAAGCCAGTGGTTCCCAAACTGTGTACCTAGGCAGCTCGGGGGGTGCCTAGAGGCTCTTGAAGTGGTGCCTCAGGTTGGTGGTACAGAAAAAAGTCAAGTCAAATCATTTATGGATAAGGAGCTAGTGGCTGTCAATCATAAAACATGTGGACAAACTGAAAAACAACTGTACACCACCATATAAATGAACCCAAGATGACACATTCTGTTGGCCCACTTTACTTCACTTAATATTTTTTCTCCAAATATATAAATAATAAACTTGTACCCTAGGGGTGGCGCAAAAAAAATGCTGATAGGTTTAGTGTACAGTGATTCAAGATAGTTTGAAAACTACTGGACTAAGCATTATTTTCTGTATCCAGGTCATCTGGTAATTTTTGGAAAAGGTCACCCATACAGTACAATGGTTACCTCCAACTTCAGATGGTATTTGCTGAAGGGTCAAACAAGCTTGGTAAATATGACTTCGCAGCCCCCACAGAAATTTATGGTGGTAGCGGCAGCTATCAAGAATTGGGGAGGGTGGGCTACGACGGACATGGAGTAGCAGCATCTTGGTGTAGCTCCCCGATTCAACCATCCTGTCTGGATATCCTGAGGGCGCCCACCCGCTTCTAAATCCCCACGCAAGTAGGGGGGCCATACTGGGCACATTTCTGTCGGCCTGCCAGGTCTTTTGGAGAGGGGGATCTGAGCGGAGGAGGTGCGGCTGCTCCTGTAGTACTGACTTGTGACGGAGGCCTTTTGTGGGCGCCATCTTGGAGCCGGAGGCCGCCGGGTGCTGGTGTGCGCACGCTGCTGCTTCGCTAAACAGGACCCCCTGGATGCCGGACGTCTGCCTGCCCGTCAGTCCTCCATTTCGGTGCTCACCTCCGGAGCGGTGATCCGGTCCGGCAACTTGGTGTTCCTGGCACCTGCGACAGTGTACACTGTGTGGGTGCAGTTGCGGCCATTTTGTCATCACTACACCCTTCCCTTTGCTTAAATAGTGGGGGTGCCTTGTCTATTTGGACCTGTCTGTTGTGTGCCAGTGATAGAGTGTGAAATACCCTGTTGCTAGTGCTACCTATCCTGACTGCCCTATTGGAGATGTGCTAGCCGTCTCCTGCTTTTATTGAAAGCTCTTCTTTGGCTGGGGGTCTGTCTCTGCACCTTGGTCCCCTCCACCTTGAGTGTGGGATGGAAAGCCCACTACATTAGATAATGCAGGCCATTAGTGCCTCTGCGGACAGGCTCATCAACAAATTTACGGTTGTCCAGAGGGACATCAATTATCTCTCCTGCATGTGTGATACACCTGCTGAAATGCTGCCTGACACTTTTCCTGAACACTGTGCTGTGGCAACCCCAATAGTTCCTATGCTTCTAAATATCCAAAACATGAGACCCCAGGAAGTTGTACATACTGTCAAGTCTTCTTGCTGGACTGGAATGTTCTTAACTTGCTGGACTGCCCTACCTCAAATCAATGGACTATATACCGTTCTGGGTTTTCTGCTCTGCTTATAGTGGAATATATACGTTAGGAGAGAAACCTGTGGTAGTATCTTTCTACTGGACTTGTGGACTGGCCGGACTAAATTCTTTCTACTGCACAGAGAATTTTGACTCCCCTCACTCCAATAATATCCCTTTTATTATTTTTCGTTAACAAGTCAAAATGCCCATGTCTCTTATTTATGGCTTGCCTGTGTATTTACTAGTTCATTTTCACAAATGTAGCCTCATACTATATATCACTACATTATGTGCGCTAAATTTGTAACTTTAGATGGGGGTAGCTCAGTTTTGATCAGGACCATTAACCTATTGCTTTTTGTATATTCCTAATTTTATCCTGGTGATTTTTGGTCCTGTGCTCCCAACTTTGGGCTACTTTAAACTCCTGACACTGAGCTGGTTATAATATTTAAAATTTCCTATTTTACTAAGTTTCTTCATGTTGATACTATTTGGCTAGAGTGCGGTTTGATCTTTAAATCCTCAAGTTGGTGGGAAGGTCATGCTTGTCCTAGCCAAAAGCGCTAAATATTCCCCCCCCAGTCAATTCATGTGGCTTTTTATCCTTTGTTTGAGGGGGAGGGGGAGGTTTAGGTTAGTATAGCTCAGTGTGGGGTAGTTATAGTGTTAGGGGGGCATGGTTACGGGATCCAGGTACACCTAAGTCGGGGGTGGTTTGTACAGGGTGGGGGGTTATGTGGGTGGTTTGTTTTGGGCCTTTTGTTAATTTATATATCCTATTGCCCCTGTTCGACCAGACACTTGATTCTGCAATATTCTGTTTCTCCAGTCTAGCGATTTTTCTTCACTGGGTATCATAATATCTGACTAGACTCCTTTTTCTATATTGCTATGATATTGGTCTAGGACAGGGGTGGGGAAACCTTTTTTGTGCCAAGGGCCGTTTGTATGGGGAAAACATCCTTCCAGGGCCATATGAAAAAATGTCGAACAAATTGTCCTGCTGCAGCCATCCCATGCTCCGGCAGCTGTCACTGAATATAACTGACAGTCCCAGCTACTGTTGATTAAGAAATTTTTTTTGAGAACTACCGACCTCTCGCAAGAAGTCCCCTGTACTTAAACTCCCGGCAAAGCCGCCAGACGGGCTACTCAGACCGGCTACAGGGGCCGCATACGGCTCCCAGGCCTGAGGTTCCCCACCAATGGTCTAGGAGGTGGGCCGGATGATCCCGGATGGCGCCTCCGGGTGTCCAGTCTGCAGCCATTTCAGCCATTGATTTGTTGTTACCAATAATATCCTTCTACTTCTTGTTATATATGCACCCTGTGATCCCAGATCCAACATGTGCTTGTATACATACTACATACTTGTAGACTGTGTCTGGAATACTTATTTTTGGGAAGTATGTTTTTCTTTGTATTTAAAAAAAATAAAAAAAATGGGGGAGGGTAGCACCATCGCAGATATAACAAATATGGGGTTTGATTCAATACAGTGCACAGTAAATAGAGCTGGGGGGGAATTATTGCTCTTGGGTCCATTCTAAATCAGTGTGCTTACTCTCATTGACAATGCACAGTATTAAATCCACCCCACTGATAAATAGATCTCAGTTCAGTATGTGCCCCTGGTAACATGTGCATTGCTGGCCCCACATTCTTCATACAACCGCTTGCATGGTTGCAACCACACCAGACAATAATGGATCCCATCACAAACAATGCAACCACTTAAAACACAGCGTAGCCAGCTGCAAGAAGACAATCTTCCCGCAGCTGCCACTCGAGAGACCTTCTATAGCCCATTTGCTTCGTTGCATCCTCCCCCAGTGCCTGCCATGCTGACCATTACTGCTGATCGGTTAGTAGAACAAGACCCCCTACCCAGCAAGCTGCAGCCATTAGCAGTTACTGGGTTAATGTAAATTAGCCTACCCTCTACCCCCTAATGGGCACCTGGTTCCGCTGGGTAGTTATGATGGTCGTTACAAAAATACTACATTTCAGTGTTTTCCTGCAAAAGCACTTTAAAACATAATTTTGTAGTACGCAGGCAAAAGCAAAAATAAATGCATGTAACATTTTAATCACTAGGGACTGCTTGGGTATTTTATTTAAATTGTGAAGTCAAAATGAACGCAGAGGGTGGTATTCAATTGTTATATCGTGCCCGGTGAAAGGAGATTGCAAGACATAAAAAAAATTAAATTAAATAAAAAAATAATTCATATTTGCTCATTTCAGTTTGCCACCCCCTGGTGGTAGGGAGCCAAAATAATGTTCTCGTCAGCTGCTAGCAGGGGCACTGTCTTGGTCCAACTATGTCTGGAGTCAAAAGGTGACTCCAGACATAGTTGGACCAAGACAGGTGATTCAGCACCATCCACTGGGAGACCGGAGGAATTACAGGTGGCAGCTGTAAGGTACCCCAAATGCAATATTGTCTGGCCAGACATTAAAACCTGGACAGTTATACATACTAATCCATACTAGTTAATCTATTTGGTTTTAAAACCCATTAATCTGACACGACCGGTTGTGCAATAATTTTTTATATAACACCCCCCCTTTTTATGTATTATTATTATAATTTTTCTTTTTCATAATATTATGTTTTAAAATTTCTGTGTATGTTTTATATGTGTTTTTTATTGGTACATAAATAAATTGCATGTACTATTTCCCCCCTTATTGCGCAGTTCTACTCTGTTTTTTTCTATATTATATCTACCCATCATACCGCCAGTGACCACTAGAGGCCACTTGATGGACCAAATTACTTTGTAACAGAAAGTGAAAGCATAACTATCTGTTTCAATCTTGCTTGATATGGAGAGGGAGAGCTGTGAACAGAGATTGAAGGTAGGAGCAGATAGTGACTAAGCCGTCATTTTGATGGGCTTTTACCTAGTTTGGAATAAACAACGATGGAAAAATCAACTACTTTTGTTCCTTTCAAGGTACCTACAAATTTGCCTGCATCGGTAGGCTGTTGAAAAATGCCTCCTGGATGTTTTGTGTTACCACTGTGTCTGCTAATGAAAGGTGTAACATGGAAAAAAAAAAAAAAAACAATTACTATGTAGCGTTATGGACAGCTGGTATGAATTTTAGCACCTCTCAATAGTGTTGTAATATCTGATCATGTCAGACATTTTTTAAGAACGATTCTAGAATTCCTTAAACGGTCCAGTTTACACTTGGACCATGAACAAATCACGTCCTGCAAGTGTTGCCTGCAAAAGTGCAAGGAAGGCATCTGTGTTAACTAGCCCTAAAATGGATGAGCGACCTACAGTCTTCAAATTCTAAATGAATAAAAATGAGTGCTTACATATTCATAAAAGCCAGATATCCTTTATTGCACATAGCGCTTTAAAAGCCACCAGAACGATCAAGCCTATTTTTTTTATTTACTGCATGCAACCTTTATCCTAGCATTGCATTGTTATTCAGCATTTTACTTCACAAGAGAACATAAAATGGTTACACATTTAAAACAAGGAACCTTAAGGTTCTGGGTGACTACGCTTTGCATAACGCAGAGCTATGCAAAGCCATCCTCCTCGAAGCCGCTCATCTGGATGAGCGGCTTTCCCGGCGATGAAGCAGCGCTCACCGCCTGAGCATACACACTGGGTGGCTTTGAGCTGAAAGCCACTCAACATGCTGTTTTGAGGGATTTTCAGCTCAAAGTCGCCCAGTGTGTATGGGCCTTTAAACTACTTAATTGAATCTTCTGTACAAAAGACAACTATCAATTCCTTTTATAAAAAACATTTACTTGTTTCATGAATGTCAAGCTTCTACTGACCAGGAATAGCTATAATCAAGTTCCCCATAGTGGTGCAATAAACTGCTGTACCCACAAGGAGTAAGGAAATTCTATTGCCTACAATTCAATCGCGGGTTGAGGGAGATGCCATGAATCATGTGCACACTATTACATCACTTACGATTGCCTTAAAATTCTTACATTATTTTAATGCACACCACTAGAGAGATGCTAATTAAAAAACACAATTGTTGTGTAAAGTCTAAAGGTGCCCACACACTAGAACAATTTTTGGGCTGATATATCGGCCGATAATCGGTCGAAAATCGGCCGATGCTCGCTCCCGTGGATCTTTTGCTAAATCTTCTGATCTGCACAAAAGATCAGAAGATTTAACAAAAGATCCATAGGAACGCACACGGGATCTTAAGAAAAATCTTTGGTAAAGATGTGCGCTTGCCTGAAATCTTTTGTCCAGATCGGACAAAAGATTTGAAGGCTAATTTATGCGCACATCTTAAGATCACAGATCTTTCTAGTGTGTGGGCACCTTTAGAGAATCCAGTTGCCATTGTTGGCGTACAAATGAGTTTGCAACATCCCATTGTGGCCATTCCCAGCAACTGAACTGACCCCGTCGCTGTTTTTTTACACTAAGTATAATTTACCATTTATGTCACTTACATTTTCAACAGGCAGAACTCAACCAAACGTGGGGAGCCTACATTTCCAAATCCACATTGCCTAGAATGGTGTGGAACAGCAGCAGCCATGCAAGTACTGCCATTTTTATACACAATGTAGTCTCATCCTATACAATTTAACATGGCTCCACACTGTTTCCTTGTTTAATTACATAAAAGTAATAGACTTACTTGCTAGTTTTGCTTGTAATCCTGAGGGTCCAGGTTTTGATGTCTCAGCCTTGGAAGATCCCGGTAGGGAAAGTTTTGTTTTGGGAAGGCTGACTTTTGGGCTGAAACGTGCTGCCCAATCAAACTTGGAGGAGCTGCTAGCTTTGGCCTGTTCTTTTTCCCGGCTGCTCCTCCGAGGGCTGGGACTTGAGGCAGAACGGGAGCGCCTAGCCTTGTTCTGGTCCTTGCCTTGTTTCACTCTAGCTCCTGGAGGTGCAGTAGAGGAGACTGAGGCAACAGCTGAAGAGGAAGAAGAAGAGGTGGAGGCAGAAGAAGACGAATCTGTAATGGTGCTACACCCAGCTTTGGCTGAGGTTGCCGATTTTGAAGCCAGCTTGGTGGGTTTAGGAGGCCTGTCTTCCGCACCAGTCGCTACTACGGCTGCACTGCTCTTCACACAGGAGGAGTTGTCTGTCCTTTTCCTTTTCTGCAGCGGGGAGGTGCCGGGGACTCCACCCTTCCTGCTGTGTGCTTTGCTTGTTGATGGCAATGATGTGGGTGGAGCTGAATGCTCCTGATCAATTTGTCTCTTCTTAGGTTTATTATTTGGTCGCCTCGTCCCAACGGAGGGCTCAGCGTGCTGAAGTGCTTTGGGTTTCTTAGCAGAGTTTGGGGAGTTGGTCCGGCTGTAATCAGGGCTAGCGCTACGTTTAACTCCACGAGAGGGGTCTTTCTTAGGCTTTTGACTTTCAGATGTGTTACTCTGTTCTGGATCCTCAGGTTGTGGTATTAAAACAGAAGATGAGCTACAGCCCCTGAGAAAGAGAAGAATGGATAAATACATTTCTACTAAGCACATACACAATCCAGAAATATTCTTCTCCATAAATGGTTTACCATCTCATTCACCTTGAGCAAAGTGAAGCTGCAACATATATTGGAAGAGAGATTAGATTTCTGTAACAAATAAAATGCTTAGCATTTGAAAAAAAAAATCTATTGTGTGATTTTGCTGATTGTGTTTGGATGCACCCCAGCTTTCTTGTGAAACAATTGATTGCTCCTCCTTTACCTAGAAGAATGGAAATCACTGCTATCTACTGCATTATCCAGTGTTCACCAAAACCGAGAAATGCTCATTTAACCAAGTTATAACAGCATACAGTAATTCGGTCAACACTGGTAGACAGGGTTTCACTTTTTTTATTGAGCCGACAGGCGGTATTTCATGCCCTACCATCCACTAGGGTGTTGAGGGAGAATAGAATAGTGTGCTGAACGCAGCGAGGCACCATAAGCCAGATGCACTAAGAGCCAGCCAATCAGCTCCTACCTACCATGTCACAGACTGTGTTTGAAAACAGTCAGACAGGAGCTGATTGGTTGGTTGGTTATCACTCCATTTTATCACTTTTTGAAGCTTAGTGCATCTGGCCCCGTGTCTGAAGCATCACGGTACACTGCAAGGGGCTTTGTTGCGCTCACCATGCTGTCTGGGTCCGGCCAGTCGGGATCCAGACATCGGGATAATGACTGTCGGGAACCCTATACCACACATGCCGCTGATGCCTGCATTACACTTTGCACCCCCTAGAGGTGGCTAGCTGAAGTGAGAGAAAGAACTGGCCAGTTTCACCACTTAAACTAGACTTCCACTTTGCGTCTGTTTTGTCGGGTTTAGCCACCTATAGTGCGACGTTAGAAGGGAGATTGGGGGGGGGGGGGGGTGTTGTTAAGTAATTTAACGGCACCCATAAACTCAAATTAAAATAATTCCCTGTTCTATTACAGGTTTTATGATCATATTTTTCTACCAAAAACACTGGTACAAATCAGCCAAATACTACTGGCTTGCATCGGACATCATTTTAAAGGTAATAATTCATGCAGATCAACGAAACTCATATATAAATTCCAAATACAGGACACAAATCTATGGGGTATGGATCATAGGTCGACTCCAAAAAGTCAACATTTACAGTCGACACAGGAGTCTTTAAATTTCAATTATAGCACCGCGGACTATGGAATGGGGAGCAAATTTGCTGTACTCACATTCCCAGTCATTGTACATGCGAGAAGCAAAGCATGAAAGTTAAAAGAATAAAAATTCATGCCGACCTTTTCATGTGTCGACCATTACCGTGTCACTTTGCTAGTTGACGTATTTTCCATATTAACCTAACGCACGCATCGAATACATGTAGACCCAAATTTTGGCTGCATTGAAGAAAGGAAAAAAAAAAAAAAAAAAACCCGCTATTTCCCTTCCTACCTTTCTCTATTTTCACATGTTGACCCAAATCCCGGATCCCCAGCTATGTGCTGCAGAAATTTTATGCTGCTCAGTCTACTATAATACTTCAAATATACTATTTGAAAAATAACAGTACATATAGGGGGGGGGGTATTGAATGTTACTATTCCGCAAAATAGAATCCATTTCCTCAAATAAAAGATGGAATTTATGGCCGTTTCCGCAGATGCAGATTTTAAAAAAGCCGGATCGGCAAACACAAATCCCAGCCGATTCCTTGGTGAACGCAGCCAGGATTGAATCACCAAATCCCCTTATTTCCAAAAGTCAGAAATAATTTGAATACCCCCATAATCTCTGACAAATACATTTTGAGCTGCAAAGAATAAGGGGAGGAAAAAAAATGAAATTAACAAGTCAAACTTTGCATATCTGTGATAAAAGATACAGGATGTAGAAAGGCATCCACAGTGATTGGTCATTAACCAAGTTAAACTAGAGCAAATACTTTGCATATTAGACAGAAGGAAAACACAGGCAGAGAGATGCATAGTTTGTTCACTTCTAAAGTGTGCAGAAAGCCTGGCACCACGAGCCCTATACTACAAGGAAGTGGGTCTATGTGTTAGTGTAACCCTCCTCCGAAGGAACGAGCTAGACAGTGTGTTACCAACACTACAACTTATACAGGTTCAACAAGTGGTTAGTAAAGTTACCTTTTAGAGCTGAATCCCCTGGACTGGGCAGAAGCTGTATTAGACTGCACTTTGGGGGTCTTAGAAAGGGACTTTCTGCTTTCAGGAAGGCTAAGGGTCTTAGGTTCTGCCTGATCTAACTGGGACCGGTTGCTGGAAAACCAAGAGAGAACTGCATCAGGGCATACAGGAAACACAGCTCACTCCTTTTAGGTTAGATAGAGAAAAAGAGACTGAGAAATAGGAAAAAGGTGCAAGATGTGACGACATAACGACTGTTACACAAATTCAAATTAAATGAAACAATCCCTCAAGGCAACTGTACAGTAGTTATGGTGTCATCTCCCAATATAGGTGGTTCCAGGAGCAATGGCATGTTAATGGAATCAGCTCCTTGCCTGGGATTGCAGACTCTCTTAAGAGCAACTATGTTTGTGTGTGTGAGATTTTATTTAAGAGAAGGGAAAAAAAAAAAACCAGACAAGGACGTTTTGGTAATCTTTTAGTATGTTAGTATACATTTCCATTGTAGAACAGACGTCTTCTTTTTACTCACTAGCTGAAAGCATCCCTGTAGAAAAGAAAAGCATACGTGACCTCAAAACCGCCCCTTACCTTCCTCCTGCAGTGTCCTCTTGCGGCTGGGCCCCAGCAGTGTTCCTCTGTGAACGTCGCAGTGACCCCCCTGGATTGTTATTAGGCCGGCTGGACATTGGCACCTTTCTCCTGAAGGGACATACCCTTTCTAGACACTACCATTCACTGCAAGAGAACAAAACAATTGTTACAATACTTTCTCTAAACCGTGTACACTGTATTGAACAGACCAAAAACACACGTCATTGGTTATTACAGTTAAGTCACACAACTAGCTTTTGCCCACTACTAAGTGATGCTGTGTAATTAGACGGAGTGCGAATACTTAATGGATTATGGCTAGAATGAAATCCAGGGAAGAGAAATCCAGGAGAGAGAGAGAGAGAGACAGAGGGTTGAGAAAATAAAAAACCCACAGTAGTCAGGAAATTGTAAAAAAAAAAAAAATGTAGTGTCATTATCACAAGTTTTCCCATAAAGGTGTGAGGGAAAATTTGCAAGTCCCCATTCTGGAGAACTTCTGAGAAAGACAATGTACAGGTTTGCCTCATTAGGTCCAACCCACATGGTCAACATGGTAAAAAGGTTAAGTTCAGATATCCAATGTACATATCCGGCATTGCTAATGAAACTTTTTAATATTCCTGTAGCGACATCAATACAACAAGCTCCAAACAGGGGACACCTTCTGAACATAGGAAAGCCCTAAAACTTTTACATTCCAGCACATCACAATACAGGAAATACCATTTATCAATAAGGATGGAAATACCCAGCCAGCCACAGACTAGCAAACATTGGGGTCAATTCTATTCTCCACACTTTGAAAAAACACTGGTCTATTCTAATTAATGCGCTGCTAACTCAGAGAATGCTGGAACTCGCGGGTGTTTACTCATGAGTACCGCCATTTTCTGACTTAAGTGCCCCCCGGCGATGCAGTTTGCGCTGCCATAGTTTTGTCTGATTTCTGCACACACCCCAGGACGGGTACGAGCAGAAATTCACTAGTCGGCAGCAGCACTCTGGTTGGAACAGAGAGAACTTGCGGCACTATTCACAGCGCAGAGAATAGAACTGACCCCATTGAAAGAGTAAATAAGGGGGAAATAAAAATAAATAATAATAAAAAAAAAACACGGCTTGAAAACCGGAGTTTTTACGCAGCTAAACCATGACTAATTGGGCACGATAATTAAAAAGGAAATTATAGTCAATGTTGCACTTATTACAACACAAAAAAAAGGAAACACCCTCATGGGGCAAAGTTTTAGGTTGGAACAGTACAAGGCGTCAATTCAACCAATGATTGACAAAAAAAAATTTCTAACATAAAACCACCTCCCAGACATGGTATTTGCTACTAAAACCATTGTCCGTTGAAATGGAGCTTAAATACACACAGGAAAAGATGCTCTGTAATTAAACATCTACATTATCTTAAATACTCATTAGAGTCTAAAATATTTTAAAAAGGATAATGGCAAGTAGAATTGTAGTGTGGCCAAGGGGCCTACTGTCCCATTATTATGTTCCTAAAATCACATAAATAAGTCTTTATCCTCATATGTTAAAGTGAAAGTAATCAAACCAAGTTGGTCAGTCCTCAAAATGTAAATAATTTTTTTTTTGTGCCAGTTGGAGGTACAAGCAGGAGTAACGTCTGCACTGTACAAGTTATCACCGGAGCATCATGTGATGTCTTTCCAGCACTTTCAGTTGAGGGAGCTTTACGAGTTAACAATCCGGGTAAATAAAGTGCTGCAGAGTCACAGCAGGCTAGCCACCATTGTTGTTCGTGTTTCTGTTCAGATTAAACTTTCGATTTATCAAAACGCCACACAACACAAACGGAAACATTCTGGGTGGAGATGAAGCATTTTACAGTGTAATCCTCCATTTACTTCAATGCCTCTATACAAGAGAAGCCGTCTCCGTAAAGGAAGAAGGCACCGGCAGCGTGTATGTATGTATGTGTGTATGTATGTATGTATGTGTGTGTGCGTGTACATGCAGCCTACCCTCCCGACGCGACGCTAGGATGTGGGAACGAGACGGAGTCAGCCAGCACCAGTCCTGTGTGTGTGAATTGGAAACATCCTGAAGAGAGTCCGATGCAGTGGGAAGGGGGAAGCCTGTCATACCCACAATGCACGGCTCTCTAAAAATGACAGAGACATGTTCCTATCACACAATCGCTCCACAGGCTTGTAGCCACACCCCCACCAGGCTGACTAATGTCAGTTTCCTTTGGCAATTCCACTGCTCAGCCAACAATAGCAGGGACTAGTAAAAACAAGGTAATTCAAACTATGCTTATTGGGTTTTGTGCGGCAGCTTATTTGGGCCAATACCGGTGGTGATTTATGTTGGCGCTTTTTTTTTTTTTTTTGCCCAAACAGAGAAGCTCATTTTGGGATGCCTGATAAGTGCAGACAACCACAGTAGTACCATATATAACAAACGCATGTGCAACGTCAATGCAATGTGTTTTTTTGTTTGTACAGTACCTGGTGAGTACTGTACACAGGACTTCCAGCTGTAACCTGAAAACTAACACTTAAGGCTGTTTCACACGCTCCGGCTGACGCCGGGAGGCGAAACTCTGCACAGCCAAGAAGCCATGCCATACAACCATGGGTCTTCAACCTGTGGCCCTCCAGATGTTGTGAAACTACATGTTCCAACATGCATTGCCACATTTTTTCCTATAAGTGCATGCCAAAAAACCTCAGGGCATGCTGGGACATGTAGTTCCACAACATCTGGAGGGCCACAGGTTGAAGACCTGTGCGTAGTTAACAATGGACAGGATTGTGTCCAGTCGCCGGATGTCACCACTGGAAAGGACGGCTGCCGGGCTGTGGCCATCCCGACCATTGTAAACTTTTGGGTACGGCACGGCTTCTTGGCCGTGCGGGGCTTCGCCGCCTGGCATCAGCCAGAGTGTGTGCAACAGCCCATAGGCATACTTGCCTACTTTTGGAAACTAGTTTCAGGGAGATTCTAGTTGGTGTGAGAGTTTGCATGGCACGCAGATGAAGGGGGCATGGTACGTAGGCATGGTTACATAAAACTAGGGGAGTGGCTACATGACAATAAGATGACCACATTATGCACACACCATAATGCCCATTACACATTATACCACAAACTGTAATATTTATTATACATTAAGGCACACACACACACACACACACACACACACACACACACACACACACACACACACATTTACCTACGTAGTCGGTGCAGCAGGCGCTGCAGCTGGGGAACGGGACAGGGGCTGCAGCTGGTGAGCTGGGTAGGGAGTGTGGGGGTGCCACACCAGCGGGCGGTGAGTGAGTGCGCCCTGCACAGCGTGACCTTTATCAGGTCACGCTGTGCAGAGGCGCGTGCCGGGTCGGAAACAGCCGGGCAGTGTTTCAGCAAGTGCTCAGTCACTGCCTGGCATTAGACTGCGCAGTCTGATCCCAAAATCCAGGGATTGTAGACTCCAATCCTGGCAATTTTGGGGCCAAATACCGGGATCCCGCCTATCCTGGGATTGGCCAACCTATGTGTGGGGGAGATCCATCGCTGCTGATGCCGTAAGGGAGGTCTGCTGGCCTGGGTGGCTCAGTCTCACACTGTCTATGGCCCGCAGTGGCAAGCACCGGCCCCATCGCTCCTGGACTCGCTTATGCAAATTATCGTGGCACTGATCGCACTTTTACAGCTACTCCATAGGGGTGCAAGCAATTTTAAGCAAATTCAGCCCAGGGAAACGTGCGAGATTGGGCTGAATCTGGTACCATTGCCGGCGTTCAAACGCATGAAAAACGGCACCTCGCACCCTTCGGACCTAATAGGATCAACCCCATCCTGCATACACACTAGGCAATTTCACAAATGATCTGGTCAGTGGCCATATCCAGAAGTAATAGCGGTCATTAGTGTTGTCTTCTGTAGTCTGTACAGCTCAATCTGAGGATATCTTCACTGGCCCCTGGAAGCATGCATAGTTAATGACATAGTGCTCACACACACAGAACCAGATGCAAAAAATAAATAAATTATGACTGGTCATTTTAGCAACAAAAATAAACAAACACATCTCAAATAAAATTGTAATTTGGTGGGGGAGGAAGAGTATTTGAATCCTGGTCAATATTCCCAAACGTGTTTTCCGACTGTTGGAATCTTTGACATATGGAAAGACACTCTTTGATAAAGCCCCATAGCGGGCGAAACACGTAAAAGAGTATTTGGTTAAGGACCCGGTTCTTCGAGTCTTCCTATGTGTATGCAAGTTTGGGATACTAAAAAGCACCTTTGACGATATTCACAGACCGACAAGGTACGGAGTGGAGTTCTGCCGCTACATGAGCTGTTATTTACAGGAAGTTAGAAGCAGCCATTTAACCACATTCTAAAATCTAAGTGTCAAGCACGAGTGTGTGCTTAATGGGCTGCCATACAGCAGTATGGTGGACTGTCACATATAAAGCAAGCTTCATTATCAATCACTAGATGGTTTTCACTTACATTTTCCATGCCACCACCTCTAACTTTCCACTTCAGCCAATGTATTTACATAATAAAATTAGGGTGTGAAAGGAAAACTAAATAAAAAAAAAAAAAACTTAAAAGCTGCGTACACACGTACAGATTTTCTGTCTGATCTATCTGGTGGGAACAAACACCTGGAAATGTATGGGAGCCAATCAAAAATTTCCACCCAAATGCAGTAAAACAGAAAAAAAATGCTTTTTTAAATTTGTTATTTCAGAACGATTAAACAATTTGTCTGACTGATCCCTGTCTGTTTTCAAGTGTTTGGGAACAATTTTTTGATGGTCAGTTGCTCCCATACATTTCAAGGTTTTTGTTCCCACCAGAAAGATCAGACAGAAAATCTGTACGTGTGTACGCACCTTTAAACTCCCAAAATATTCTTAAAAAGGGGCCTCTATACTCAGTGATGTGCGCCAGCGATCTGAGCGATGCCAGATTGCTCAGCACACAGTTGATGCATCAGCGATGTGTGTTGATGGATCTGGCAGGGCCAGTGTTCTCTGGTGAGAACACTAGCGATCTGACTAGATTTATACTGCATGCAGTGTACAGAAGAAACCGTCAACACCGAGATAAAACATTAGTGTGCACAGGAGGGGTGGAGATAATACTGCCTGCGGGATGGATGTAGCCCACAATGCATTTGGTTCCGGTTCAAGTGATCCTGCAACCCCTGTGCTGGAAAGGTTCCATTCCAGGCACCGCAGTAATCAAAATAAAACTACAGATCTCAATAGTCGGTGTCAAAGGAGCAACAGCAGAATACACACTGTTCTCAGGGGCAGAGCCAATCGAGTCGGTCAACAGTGCAAAGTAGAGATGGGTCGTTTACAAATGAAGCAGATCTTTCGGGCAGATCACTGAAAAGAGTGAGTGAGCCCCCCCCCCCCCCAAAAAAAAGGTTATCCGTCATTCTTTTTCTTTGATTTTTATGGTGTATGGCCCGCCAGCCCGCCCGATGGTTGTCTAGGAATTTAAGTACAGGGGAAATATCGCGAGAGCTACCGACCTCTCTCGAGATTTTATGCTTCATTATTATGCAATTAACCCTTTTTCAATGTGAGCCGATGATCCGCCTAAAAGAGCTGGATCTTTTGCGGATTGGGCGCTGGATCCCAGCTCTTTTTAGTGAACAGTTTTAACCCATCTCTAGTGCAAAGCATAGAAAGGAGGAGGAGACTCAGATTCAATCTTAGTGGCAGATGTATTAAGCCAGGTAAAGTGATAATGCATCAGCCAATGAACTCCTGTCTTTTTTTCAAACACAGCGGATTGGCTGGTGCATTATCACTTTATGTGGCCTAATACATCTACCCTTCAGTTTGGAAGGTCTAATTTAAGCCACATGCTATGCGGAGAGCAGAGATCTGAATTGGAGAACAGCTATACAAGCAAAGTAAAACTATAGCTGAGCTCCAGTGGTTGTGTGGAGATAAGGGGGGGGGTTGACCCTATTGGCGCAAGGTGCTGTTCGGGTGCCGTTTAAATGCTGAAAATGGCACCCGAATTATGCCGATCTCACACCTGTCAATTAACCGAATTCACTTAAAATTACTTGCACCCCTACGGAGGTGTGAACACTTTTAAAGGGAATTCAGTCCGCTGTAAAGTGCGTCCGGTACCGTAATGATTCGCCAGTGCGAATCATCCGCGCGCAATAGGATCGACCCCTAAATATTTTACTCACATAAAACATACATGGGTAGTAGAATGTGACTATCCAGGCTTACAGGTTTAGCCCACCACTTGTGACCCTTGCCAAAACCTGTCCAGTGGCCACACCAGCTGATGATCAGATAGTCACTCGGACTCTTCAGTTACTGTTTATTGCAGTGGCTCCCAAAATGTCTTGAATCACTGTGCCCGAGGCTGTTAGCATTGTTTTCATGGCACCCCTAAGTAAAAGAAGTGATACATTTAGGAAGGCATTAATTACATTGTACCTACAGTACCTCTCATTCTAAAGCTGGTTACAAACCTATAGATGTATCTGTCTGGAGGGAACAAAAATCGGGTAATGAATTGAAAGCATATAAACACAAAAGAAAACCAAAAAAAAACTACTACTTTGACACATCTGAGTTCAAAAGGATTTAACCAATTTGTTTGAACAACCATGGTCCGCTTTCCAGCGTTAAGCAGTAAATGTTGATTGCCTTTTTCACCAATACATTACTGGGGGGGGGGGTGTCAACAACAGCTAAAAGTGCATGGTGTGTAAAAGTCACCAATCCGCTAATGATTCCAAAGCTTAAGAGTTCTGAAATTCCAAGCACAAAAACTGTGTGGCAGGAGCTTAATGGAATGTGTTTCCATGGGTGATCAGTTGCATGCAAGACTCACATCACCAAGTCCAATGCCAAGTGTCAAATGGAGTGGTGTAAGTCACACACACTGTTGCTGTGAAAACGTTTTCTGTGGAGTGATGAAGAACGTATCTCTGGTTGGCGGTCAGGCTGAGGAGTTTGGGTCTGCCTGATGCTGGGAGAGGCATACCATAACTGTGAAGACATTTTGAACAATGCTATCCTTCCATCTTTGTGGCAAGAGTTTGGGGAAGGCCCTTTTCTATTGCAACATGACTGTGTCCCAGTGCACAAAACAAGGAATATAAAGACATGGTTTGTGGAATTCGGTGTGGAAGAACTTGAGTGGCCCACACAGAGCCCTGTCCTCAACTGCATGGAGCACCTTTGGAATGCACTAGAGAGGAGATTGCAAGACAGGCCATCTCTTCCCATATACGTCTGACCTTATTCATGCTCTACAAAATGAATGGGCACAATTTCCCACAGAAGCACTCAATCTTGAGTGGAAGCAGTTATAGCTGCAAAGGGAGACCAACGCAATGTCATTACAGTTCGTATTGATGTAATAGTCAGGTGTCCAAGTACTCTTGTCCATATAGGGGGGGGGGGGGGGGGTGGAAACCTGCAGTTCTAGGACAGGGTCAGAAAAAAATGCAGGTGTACCCAGGCAAGGTCTATGACATCAGCACCAGCCTCGTTTACCCTGGTGAGCCACGACCTAAGGAACAAAGTTGCCAGGGGCTCCAACTGTATTGCATCAAATTTCCATTGAACACCCCCCAGCAGCTCCCCGGGAAACCATTTACATGCATTAAACGCATGTAGAAAATGGCAAAGCAAGCGCCAAATCGGATGAAGGACTCCTGGGGAGGTGCCAAGGAAGTTCAAACTTGTGCATCACAAATCGGACCAGTGTGTGTGGGGGCCTTCGGTGTTGCTCTGTTCTGGTACTTACAGCTGCCAGCACCCAAATGCTGCTTTTCATGTTGCTCCCAGAACAATAGTTGGTTTAGCTGTTTTACATTGCTAAACCCAACACTTGAAGGTGTGATCAGCATGACAAACAATGGGCGCCCAAACATTTGCATATCACGCCATATCAAGTGACAAGGAAATGGTATTTTGTGTGCAAAATAAAACAACTGAATCACCCCTTTCAGCCTCAGCATAGAATATGCCAGATCTATATATTTTAGCTGATAGGGACAGGTTTCCGGTTACCTGTCGCTACACAAATAGAGCACACCAGTAAGTTAATGCTCAGTGTTCAGCTTCTGCCTGATCCAGCAGAAAAAGGGTTAATTGACAAGAGCACGCTCGACCATATGACAGTATCCAATGCATCATGTCAGATCTGCTGCAAGTTCACACGTGGAACATAAATATTGAATGCAGATTGTGGCTAGCTTCTCTATTTATAACATTGCAAACACTAAGGGCTTCACAGGAATTAAAGCAGCAGCGGTAGAAGAGGAAATATTTCCTATTTCAAAGTATATTCCAGATTTATAGTCTGGTGAGGAAAGAATTGTGCTAATAAAATACATAAATTGAAGAAAAAAAACAAAAAAAACACACCTTATTTCTTCAAATGTTTCCTACAGATTTAGAAAGACCCTCCTGACTCTTAAAAGGAGGATTCAGTTTAGCACAGTGATCTATGCACAGAGTAATGGCCCCCATACACTAGGGCGACTTGTCCTTAGGACAAGTCGCCCCCGACTTCCCCCTGAGCTTCCCCGGGGGAGCTGGATTAGATTGGCACTTGATGTGCCATTTTTTACATGTGATAAATCGTCTCGATTTATCACATGTAAAAAACCCGGGAGCAGGGGGGCTGGGGACGCTGCGGGGGACACAGATGCTGCGGGGGACACAGGCGGCATAGAGCCGGGCAGAGGGAGCCGGGAGCTGTCAGTGCTAGAAAAAAAAGCCTACTGTATACAATGAATGGGCAGCCTGTGATTGGCTGAGCGCTCTCTCAGCCAATCACAGGCCGCCCATTCATTGTATGGGCTTTTTTTTTTTGTATTCAGTGCTGACAGCTCCCGGCTCCCCCCGCCCGGCTCTATGCCGCCTGTGTCCCTCGCAGCGTCCCCAGCCCCCCCTGCTCCCTCCACCGCCGCACCGCCCCACTAGGTCCCAAGTCGGGTGGTCGGACGTGCAGCAGGTCCGACCACCCGACGCAGATCCGATGCGCACGGGACCGCGCATCGGATCTGAGGGGACATCAAAACTAGCCGATTTTGGTCAGATCCGACTGATCTGGCCTAAATCTGACCAAAAATCGGCCAGTGTATGGGGGCCTTAAGTTCTCGGGCGCGATATTATTATTCTATTTGCACTCCACTACTTATTTACTAGACCAAATGACATTGGTTACATATAAACTACTATGGCTGCTCCCAAAGGCAATTCTGGAGATTGCCGCTTAAAGATACAGAAATTGATTGAATTATAAGGAAAGAAGTTATTTGACTTTGTATGTACACTAAAATTAATCTAATTCAAAAGAGAGCGCCAGACACCTGAACATATGTCTTAGAAAATTCATATAAAAATGTATTTATAAAAAAAGAAGAAAAAGGACATTAAAAACACAAATAAAATCACAGAATACAATATCACAGATATAATTAACCCAATTGGGAATACAATAAAAATATATATTAGCCACTTAATCATAGGTTACTAATAAACCCAGCTCTTAGACAATTCCCTGCATATGAAAATAAAAATATCCATCAGATGTTACTTCCGAAGAAATATACATATATGTGGGGCCAATTAGGAAGGTGATCCTTTAAGGTCTTGGAAAACTTATCCTTTAGTAGAGGAAGATGTGCACATCTAAAAAGCTTCAATAGACCGTTCTTTGTTGCCAAAGGGTTTCTCAGGAGGAAAGATTGCGCTATTGTGTATATTTTGAGACCAGTACCTCTCTGATGTTGCGGGTACTCAAATACAGTCCCTGCGGTAGCCTTCTGTGTCGGGGTGCTTCAACCCGCCCGGCTCCAGCTGTAATCAGCGAGCCGATGATGTATTTGGCGTAGCGGGAAGCACCTTCAGTAACCTATGATTAAGTGGCTAATATATTTTTATTGTATTCCCAATTGGGTTAATTATATCTGTGATATTGTATTCTGTGATTTTATTTGTGTTTTCAATGTCCTTTTCTTCTTTTTTATAAATAAATTTTTATATGAATTTTCTAAGACATATGTTCAGGTGTGTGGCGCTCTCTTTTGAATTAGATTAATTTTAGTGTACATACAAAGTCAAATAACTTCTTTCCTTATAATTCAATCAAAGATTGTGAGGTCGTCTGCAGTACTGTATATGGCTGATACACGAACAGCAGACCATTGCTTAGCCTTAGACTGAATTCCCACATAGATCAACACTCCTAAATTCAATATTTTTTCCACCCGCAATCTACACTAAAACGGGCTTATCTCAATCTGTGTTTATAGCCATGCTGTACTATAAAATAGGATTTTGGGTACCTACCGGTAAATCCTTTTTTTTGTAGTCCATATGGGATACTGGGTTCACTACTATGGGGATTGAGACCTCCGCAGGAGAGACAGGCACATAAAAGACTTTCAGTGTGGGTGCACTGGCTCCTCCCCTCAATCTCCCTCCACTAGTCAGTTTTGAAAAACTGTGCCGAAGGAGAGTATGTGAGGATTAGGTGATAATTTACTGTGGTGAGATTCATCCAGCACACCCAAAACAAACAAAACATAGAAAAGGTGAATCCTAACATCTTCAGAGGACACCTTTAACTAGAAAAAATATATAACAGTCCTATAGACAACAAGGCAACAAGCCTAAACATAGTAAGAAGCAGAATCTTACAGCAGAATAGCCGCACTGAGGCGGGCTCCCAGTATCCCATATGGACTACGAGAAAAGGATTTACCGGTAGGTACCCAAAATCCTATTTTCTCTACCGTCCAATGGGATACTGGGTTCACTACTATGGGGAGGTCCCAAAGCTACCAGAACGGGTGGGAACGTGCGGAGTCTGCTGTAGAACCGCATTCCCAAACTGGGAATCCTCCCTGGCCAGAATGTCAAATTTGTAAAACTTTACAAAGGTGTGTTGACCTGACCAAGTAGCGGCCCTACAAAGTTGCATGGCCGAGACCCCTCGAGCAGCCGCCCAAGAAGTTCCTACAGATCTGGTTGAATGAGCCTTCACTGAAAAGGGAAGGGATAAACCAGCTGTTGCATAGGCCTGTTGGATAGTACATCTTATCCATCTGGCTATGGTCCGCGTAGAAGCAGGTGACCCCTTCTTCTGCGCATCATAAAGCACAAAGAGGCTGTCCATCTTTCGGATCCTAGCTGTGCGCTTGATACCCCTTTAGAGTGAGGACCACATCCAAGGAATCAGGTATATCCGGATGTGTCGCGCTTGAAGGGACCACAATAGGTTGGTTTAAGTGGAACCCAGACACAAACTTTGGAAGAAAATGTGGTCTAGTCCTGAGCTCAGCCCTATCCTCGTGGAACACTAGGTAAGGACTCCTACATGACAAGGCCCCAAGCTCAGACACCCTCCTGGCCGAAGCCAAGGCCAGCAGTACAACCGTTTTCCAAGTGAGGTGTCGCAACTCAGACTCCTCTAATGGAACAAACCAAGCAGATTTTAGAAAGGTAAGAACCACCTCCAAATCCCACGGTGCAGTGGGTGGCACAAAGGGAGGCTGAATCCTCAGGACCCCTTGTAGGAAGGTTTGTACTTCTGGCAAGGCCGCAATCTTTTTCTGGAAAAACACCGACAGCGCCGAGATCTGGACCTTTAAGGATCCCAATCGAAGTCCCTTCTCCAACCCAGCCTGAAGGAAACGCAGCAGGCCGTTTAGTCGAAAAATAGCCGGAGGTAAGGCATTCCTTTCGCACCAGGTAATATATCTTCGCCATATGACATGATAATGAGAAGCCGTCACCGGCTTCCTGGCTCTTATCATGGTAGTAACAGAAGGATGTAGACCTTTGTGGACTAAGATCTGCCGCTCAACCTCCAGGCCCTTAAAACGTAGCCGCTGTAAGTCCTGAAAGACAAACGGGCCCTGGAGGAGCAGGTCTTTTCTTAGAGGCAGACACCACAGGTCTTCCACTAGCATGGCCTGAATGTCCCCGTACCAGGCCCTTCGTGGCCAATCCGGTGCCACCAGGATGGCTTCCGTCTCCTGATGCCGAAGCCGCTTTAGCACCCGCGCCAACAATGGGAGTGGTGGGAACAGATACACTAGTTGGAAATCCCAGGTCCAAGTGACAGCGTCCACTGCTATCGCCCCTGGTTCGTGCACAATACCTCTCTACCTTGTGGTTCAATCGTGAAGCCATTAGGTCGATCTGAGGGAGTCCCCACAGATCCACTATGGTGTTGAACACATGAGGGTGAAGACCCCACTCTCCCGGGTGAAGGTCGTGACGATTCAGGAAGTCCGCCTCCCAGTTGTCGACTCCCGGGATGAAGATCGCTGACAGGGCCTGGACATTCTGTTCTGCCCAAGAGAGGATCTTTGTTGCTTCCCTCATGCAAGGCATGCTTTTCGTACCACCCTGTCGATTGATGTAAGCCACAGTGGTGGCATTGTCCGACTGGACCTGGACCGCCTTGCCCTGTAACAATGGAGCTGCCTGTAGCAGGGAATAGTAGACCGCCCTCAACTCCAGCTTGTTGATATGTAGGCTGGACTCCAGTGGGGACCACCGACCCTGGAGGTGGACTCCCTGTGTCACAGCCCCTCAGGCTGGCGTCTGTGGTTACCAGAACCCAGTCCTGGATCTGGAACCTGCGGCCTGCCAACAGATTGGATGAATCTAGCCACCACTGTAGCGAGATCCTGGTTCTTGGTGCCAGGCCAATCCTCCTGTGCATCTGCAGGGGGGATCCGGACCAATTTGTCAGAATATCCAGTTGCAGGACTCTGGAATGGAAACGGCCAAATTGTATTGCTTCGAATGAAGCCACCATCTTGCCTAGGAGCCTGAGACAAAGATGGATTTGTACCAAAGGAGTCCGTAGAACTTCTCTCACAAGCTGTTGTATCGCATTGACCTTTTCCATTGGCAGGAAAACCCTTTGTTCCGACGTGTCCAGGATCATGCCCAGGAATAACATCCGTTGGGTCGGAACCAGAGATGATTTGGACATGTTCAGAATCCATCCGTGGTCTCTTAGAATCTGCATGGTCAGATTGAGAGCACTTCTCAAGGCTTCTGTCAACCTCGCCTTTATTAGCAGGTCGTCCAAGTAGGGTATGACGTTTACCCTTTGAAGCCTGAGGAGTGACATCATTTCCGCCATTACCTTTGTGAAACCCTTCGGGCTGTCAACAGCCCCGCGGGTTAAGGCCCGGAATTGGTAATGGTCGTTTCCAGGGCAAATCTGTGGTAGATTTGGTGCGGGGGCCAAATTGGGATGTGTAAATAGGCGTCCTTTACGTCTATTGAGGCCAGGAACTCCCCTTTTTCTAGACTGGCAATCACCGACCGCAAGGACTCCATCCTGAACTTGAACACCCGAAGGAAGGGGTTCAGTGACTTTAGGTTCAGAATGGGCCTTGCTGAGCCGTCTGGCTTCGGTACCAGGAATAGTTTGGAATAATATCCCTGGCCCTGTTCCGTGCTTGGAACTGGCACAATTACCTGTGTCTGAAGGAGCCTGTGAACGGCCCCCTGAAGGAGAACCTGATCCTCCTGGGATGCTGGAAAGGCCGACTTGAAATACCTTCTGAGAGGGGGCTTGTCGAATTCCAGCCTGTAGCCTAGTGAAATGAGACTCCTGGCCCAGGAATCTAGGCAGGAGGCGTCCCACACATGACTGAAGTGCAACAATCGCGCTCCCACCTCGAGAGTTTCTTGTGGCGGGAGAACCCCGTCATGCTGCAGGCTTAGAGGTAGCCGCGGCATTGGTACGTTCTTGGGTACCTGAGGTGTTTGGTTTCCTAAACTTTCCTCTCGTGCCTCTGTTGGCATTGGAGGCACCCCTTGCCTTGGGGCGAAACCTGTTCCCACGAAAGGACTGCTGGGAGTTACCTGTGAAGGTGCGCTTTGTCACTGTGGGTGCTGATGGGAGGAAGGTGGATTTCCCTGCCGTGGCCTTAGAAATCCAGCCGTCTAGTTCACTTCCAAAGAGCCTCCACGCTCTTTTTAGAGTCCACATCCGCAGTCCACTGACGTAGCCACAAAGCCCGTCTGGCTGACACCGCCATGGCCGAATTGCGCGCGTTTATTGCGCCCAATTCCTTCTGCGCCTCACAAAGGATCCTTGCGGTGTCCTGAATGTGACGCAGATTGTCACCAATCTGGGCCACAGTCATGTCACCCAACAACCCCTCCTGGATCTGGGTTGACCAGGTATGAATGGCCTTAGCCATCCAACAGCTGGCTAGTACTGGGCGTTGAGAGGCCCTACTAGCTGTGTACATCGACTTGAGGGTAGCTTTAAGCCTTCTGTCCGCCCCGTCCTTAAGGGTGGATACACCCGGGACTGGCAGCAACACTTTCTTTGAAAGGCAGGAGACAGATGAGTCCACCACCGGTGGCTCCTCCCACTTTTCTGCCCAGAGGTTCAAAGGGGTAAGCATTTGTAAACCTTTTAGACAGAGTGAACCTTTTATCAGGGTTCTGCCATGCTGCCCTGTAAACCGTTTCTAATTCTGCCTGCTCAGGGAAGTACACCGGCTGTTTCCTCTGAGTCATGAAGAAAGGATCCCCTTCTGTGGATGTCTCCACCGGGAGATCTCTAAAACATCCCTAATGGCCTTGATTAGTGGTTCAGGACCATGAGCTGCTAGCTCAGGGACTGGTTCCTGCTGAACCTGCTCCTCTCCTTCCTCCAATATGTCCTCATCATCATCATCTGAGTCTGGGGCCATTGCAGCAGCCGGCCTCTTCTGAGGCTGTGCGGGAGGAGGAGGAATGTGAAGGGTATGAAGAATATCAACCCTGGCAGATAACATGGACAATTCCCTCTGAACCCTCTGCGTTTGCTGAGTGTTAGTGGAAAGCTGTGAAGCTACACAATCTAGCAATGTCTTCATGCTGGAGGCCCACGCAGGCTCCTGATCATCAGCCTGTGATATCCACGCAAGCTGTGGGGGCACCCCACTGACCTGGGTGTCTGCACCACTGGGTTGTGGTGACATACAAGGTTCACAAGTGACCTGAGACTGTGACTTGGGCACAAATTTGGTGCTACACACCATGCAGGTAAGCTTCTTTACCATGATGAGGCTGTATCTCTGATATAACACAGCAGTACAACTCACCCCCACACAGCCACTCACACACCACGCCACTGGTATGGAAACAGACTATGTGACTTGTAGTATGTGTGCTTTGTAACTAAACAGTGGGGAAAACAGAGCAATTGGGGAACCAAGTGCACCCTTAACTCACAGATCTGGGTGAGCTGGTAACGCTAATACGGCCTACACACATGCCGATATTAAGGCATTTTCTAAGCGATTTTGCTTAGTTTGGCAAAGTCGCTTAGCAAATGCCCTCACATCGGTGTATGTGTGGGGGCTGTATCAGCAGCCGTGCGCGTCCCCGCGCGTCTTTATCGCTGGCCGAGATTGATGGACAGTGTCCATCAATCTCGGCATCGGCAGTGTTCTCCCACCGGAGAACACTGGCGCTGTCTGCTCGCTTAGCACACAGAGCTGACCGCTCGCTCTGTGTGTGGGCTGTCCGCTCTGTGTGCTATGAGATAGCGGCGCAGCACAGCCCGACCTAGCATAGCTAGGTAGCCCTGCACACATCGCTATGTGTGTAGGGCCCTTAAACACAGTGATTTGAACAACACAGTGTCTATACAAAACAAGCCAGATAGCGCAGCAGCGCTAAATCGCTAATTAACTTGCTGTCTCTGCCATGCTGCAAGGACCCGGATCCACCACGCCAGTGAGGAGCCTTCTGTAATGGAGTCTGCGGCATGAAGAAGCAGGAAGTGACAGCGCGCGCCCAGCAGAGTCTGGTCCCGCTCTGAGTGAAACCCCGCCCCCCTGTACACGGAGCTGGTGCTTCATCTAATTTTATACTGGCACATAATGGCGGTTTCTTAAAACAACCTTTGGGGTGGTCCAGCGGCAGCACCCCTGTGCCAGTGTTACTGATGTGGGGGTCACGCAGTCCCTACCTGAGGGCCGCCATTACTGTCCATCATCATGCCGCACAACAAATGGCTGCGGAGTCCCCTTGTGGGACCCCCAGCCTGTACTCACCACTGTAGTCTTCTGACCTGTCAGGAGTGTGCGGCGGCTGGGGGGCTTGCTCGCCACGGCCCAGTGCTGTGCGGTGACAAGCCCCACACAGAACCGAATGTCCTGCAGCAGGGTCAGCTCTGCACCTAAAGAGGCCGGGGACTGACCCTTCCCCTGACACCCACGAAGCAGGACAGCTGTGTGGTCACCACAGCGCCCCAAAATAATAAAAACTTAAATAAAACAGTCGAAAAACTCTGGAGCATCCAGAAGCACTGCCTCTCCCTGAGGTACATTTTTTAAAACTGACTAGTGGAGGGAGATTGAGGGGAGGAGCCAGAGCACCCACACTGAAAGTCTTTTATGTGCCTGTCTCTCCTGCGGAGGTCTCAATCCCCATAGTAGTTAACCCAGTATCCCATTGGACGGTAGAGAAATTAGTTTTATGCGATTACTATTGCTCCAATTGTAATGACTGACCTAGAGCTAGGAAGGACCAGCTCAAAAGCTTACGCTAGATCGGGAACTAGCATTGATACACAAGGATTGGTACTACCTATTGCATAATTGTAGGCTAGGTTGCAAAGGTTTTTAATGTGATGTACGATATGGCAAAGACAATGTGCACAGTGAGGACTGTATAGAGGGGAGTAGGAAAGCTCATTAAGGTTATGTGGGCAGTTCCAGAAAGTTGCCAGAAGAGGTGGAGTGTTCAGGGAATGCTTGAAGGAACGAAGATTGGATGAGAGTCCAATTGTGCATCAGAGAGCATTCCACAGAGTGAATGCAACCAAACAAAGGGTGTGTTAAAAAGCCAGTTTAAGTTTTAAAAATAACAGGTCCTGCGTCTCCTGCATAATGTGGAGAAGCGGGCACCTATATCACTGCAATGTATTATTCAGGGGCCAGTCGATAAGGAGAGCTGTTATGTTCTGCCTTCATGGCTCTCCTTATCGGCACCCCTGCGCATGCAACTTGTAACAAACTGCTCCTTCTCTCCCCTGGCTGGCTCTCTGGGCATGCGTGAGATCTCGAGCGCAGCCCAGAGCCAGCAGCAGGGCTAGCGTTGTCCCTGCAGTGGGGATAGGATGCTAGCCCTGGGTTTGCATTTAATGCCTTGAAGGCTGTTAATACATCATCCGGGCCGCTAATTACTGTATTCTATAATCTGAGGCCAACATTCATTGGAGACAACCAACTTGTGGTTGGACCAAGTTTAAGTTATTAGCCTATCAATGCACAAGAAAGGAGTGACCTCACGGACATTAAGGGACGTCCTTGTCCATATTAAGCCAAAAGAACCCCGGTTAAGCACACAGTGTCTAATTCACTGTACGAGGAGATTCATTTGTTTAGGCACCCTCCAGTAGATGGCTCCCAATGGTAGAGATTGTTCTGCCGTTCGTGAGTGTTATCACCACTGACATTTCAGCTTGCAGCCTACTGAGGGGACAAAAGGAAATGTGGTTAAAGTAACTAGACTTTTCCCATTGCAGTCACATTTAGCAGCTATGTGCAGCTAAACAATGCTTTTGGGTGCGACAATTGAATAGAAAAATATTGGGCACTCAAAAAACATTTGCCCCATTTAAAATTATATATATTTTTATATCTGCAGATTTTTACTGCAAACATGCAGTATCAGCCTACTACTACCACCACCTGCTGAGCAGTATGCACATTGGTTTCAGTACATTGTAAGCACGCCCACTCCTTAGAAGTGCTTGCTTGTGCTTTGACTGCTCGACTTCTGAAATGAACACAAATAGTCTACTCCAGGGTTACTGAGCAACATGGTGCCAGGCAGCATGTTTATAGCCTAGGAATACCAATCTATATAAATCAGAGAATAACAGTTATATCCCAATCATAATCACGCACCATTTGCCCTAGCTTGTATAGGGCTTCAATTAGAAGCCCAGCAGTAAATACACTTATGCCAATGATCATCATCAGCAGGTCAGCCAAACATTGATTCTAGCACAAGTGCTAGACTAGATTGAATGTCCTTGCTTCATTGCTTTATCAGACACTAGTGGTGAGAAGTAATGCTGCCCAAATTCAGCGGCTGCGCTGAATGCCAGCCAAACTCAATTTTTGTTGTTGCAATTATTTGCAAGGCAAAACCATGCCTTGCGACTGCCCCTTTAAAAATGAAAAAAGTCCAGGTTCAGCCAGAATCGCACGCACCTTCCGAGCGGCATTACACCACACCATAAATCTATTTGTTAAAACTTTCCTCATTGCGTAGTAAAGTGTATAACAGCCCAAGAAGTCTTTTTTTCCCCAGGTGAGTGGTTTTCTCCTTTTATTGGCTAATCATTATTACATTCAATCAAAATTTAACTTCTAAGTCAAACACATGTTAATAAATATATATTTTGATATAGAAAGGATTAAAGGTAGCCCTGGAATATATGGTAGGGAATTTCATGTGTTGCTCTGTTTGGCCATGCAAAGACACCGTAGCCAACATTATTGTTATGTTGTTCCATCATTTTGAGGAACTGGTAACTAGTCATAAATGGCCAAGATGGCAATCCTAATATATGTTAGCATACACAGGTGTGCAGGCATCTATGAAATCTGTAAATGTATTGGCAGAACTACAGATCAGTTTTCTAACAGACTTAAGCCCAATCCTGTCCGCAGCCAGTAATATCAGGTGGCAAAATTGAGTAGACACACTGAATATTATTTGTAAACACTGAACATGTAGCTCATTGGTGATACAGCCAAAATCGACTTGCATGTTCAGTAGACCATTAAAGTTGCTTGGGAGCGCACATCACTGCGCGTACACACTAGACCCAAGATTGCGATCTACTGGTAGCTCACCTTGGCAATACGGATTGATGGACCACTCCTCCACTCGTCGCCTTCCCCAGTACTTCCACCTCGGAGGAGGAGAGATGCTAGAGGTCATATTTGTTCTCTAGTGTCTCATAGGGAGAATAGCGCTGCAGCATTACCCAGAAATGCCAGGAGCGCTTAGAGCTTATGCCACTTGTCATGGAGAAAGCATTGCACCTCTGGCAATGAGCAAGTAATTTTAAATTAAATAGAAGCCTTACTGTTGAACAGAGTGTGCGGCCTATCGAGACAGGGGCACAATGTGCCTGGCATAATGTGTAATAAGCATTACAGTGTGTGGCATAATGTGTAAAGGGCGTTTTTCCGTTATTAGGCAAATTTTGTATTCTAGTAGCTCTTTAGGAGGTTTATTTTGTCTGGAGTAGCTCACGCCCATTTAAAGATGGAAACCACTGCACTAGACATCAATAAAAGTGCCCTTTCTGAGCAATATATTTTCAAATAGCCTCAAGTGTATATGGGGCTTAATTATCTGACAAAGGGCCAGATTCAGAGATGGATGTAGAACATGTGTAGAAATGCTACAAGAGGTATCTGTAGTAAAAAGACAGAGTGCTGCATATGAAGATGCAGCATCAGACCACCGGTCGCAATGTTTGGCATATCGGATATCTGATTAAGCCAAAGCTTACACACAATGGCCACTAACTGCTCAGCCAAAGCCAGGACATCTGCATGTGAATACATAAAGCCTAGAATCGGCACTCCCAGAAAACTACATGACACACCCACGTTTCCAGGAATGCTAGCAAGCTCCGCTTACACCTAACTCAGAAGCTTGTCAATAAGCCCGCAGCTTGGGGTCACTTAATATGCATGATGGGAATAGACATGAACAGACGCCCATAATCAGGGATAGGCTATGTACACACACACACACACTTCGTTTTGCTTTAGATTCGATGCTCTTAGATCTGGCATTAGATCTTCCCATTCAATTTGGCATTAGATCTGTACTTTTGCATTCAATTTCACAGTGTAGGTACAATGTACTCATTCGATTTACTGGATCAAATTCGAGATTTCCTTGGCTGCATAGTCTATTTTTCTTTTCTTTTCGATTGAGAAAACGGGAGCGCGCATCGAATGCAGATCGAAAGTGTCCTAAAAACCATTCACTATTGTTTCTATAAGCAAAATTGAATCGAAAACAGGGGGGGGGGGGGGGGGGAAATCGAAGCGTGTGTACACAGCTTTACATTCATCTCTGAATCATGCCCAAAGAGGACTTGGAAATAATAATAAAAAAAGAACACATGCCATTATAGGAAAATTTGAAGATGAACAAAGACCAGAAGATCTGTTCTCCAAAACAAAGTTTTGTAATACCATTAAATTTGTTACGGCGATTCACCAATTGGTGTATCATATGACTATTAGGTGTCAGAACATGAAGCTGTTAGATGAAACCAGTAAAAGCCCACCACCACTAGTGCAAGGAATCGCATATAACACCCCAACAACAGCTGGACCACACATGATACATCGTATGTGGTCCTTTTGCTTACAATAAATGTGACATGAGATCAGATAGATCCTTGTGCAGCCATGATATCGGAGATTGGGATGAGCACAGGAACGCACCTCGCACATGCAGGAAAAGGACAGGCTATGTGATGCCATCAGTCGCAACAATTTGTTGGAATCACATGAAAAGTGCCCATATCCCACTAGTGGATGGGGGCCTTGAGAGTGACCTGAGAGTGTAGGGTCAGTGTAAAGATTGATTCTTTATCTCCAACCACTTCATCACTATGCAGCACATTGCTGCAAACTGAATGACCCCCTAACAGTCCAGGACACCACTGAATATGAAGTGTTCCACAGTCTCCAACAGTGGAAGTCACAGATGTGTGGTCAGATGAGAGCATGTATAGTAGCGACCAGCGATCCCAAAAGGAGGGGAAATGAATGCTGATGCTTTTGGAGACTGTTCCCATAAGTTTTCTCACATTTGGTTGGTACCTAATTTCTTATTGCAGCATATTAAAAAAAAAAGTGACAATTATTGGGACTAAACCCCAATAACTGATATATATGCCCATTATAAAAGCACAGCTAGTGTTCATTCTAGCACCCGCCATCTTTGAAAACCCATGCAGTTCCTCTTCCCTGCCTGGGGTGTTGCTGTCTGCTGTGAGATTTCTAGCAAAGGTCTGGTGTGCATATCAGTGCTGATATACAGGCCACACTGTGCTAGAAGCACTACAGCAGACAGGGCAGAGGAACTGCATGGGTTTTCAAAGATGGTGGGTGCTAGAATGAACACGAACAGCGATGAGGATTTGTAGGAAAAGCTGAGAAACGGGGGTAAGAAAAAAAACAAAAAAAAACATAGCCACTGCTAGTTTAGGCAGCTCAATCTGCAGACCAGGGATGATTCAATTTAGGACAATCTGTCCCGGGCATCGCTGTGATGCCAGTCTGCGCAAATAAATACCAGTTTCTGTTATTTTCTCCTCGCACCACTATGTTGGTAGTATGTGATGTTCCTGGTGGTATAATATATTGATATTATACTCTGTAAAGCGCTGTGGAATATGTATGCGCTATATAAAAAAAATTAAATAAATAAATATTGGCAACTGAATTCCCACCAATGTCCCCACCTTTCTTACCATCTGTTTAATAAAAAAAATAAAAAAAACTGACCAACAAAATTACAGTAACTTATAATTAGCAGGTACAAGGTCTTCAAAAATAGTATGGTACCTAAAATAAATAAGATTTAACAAGTTATTTTATAGGATTTACACAAACTTTCATCTGGTCATTACAGTTAAACAGAAAAATACAATATAAGCAGTAATGCAGATTTACAGCCACTTACCTCACACATACTGTAAGTTAAGAAAAGACAAACCTTACCATAAACATGTTAATGTAGTTCTCCCATTCACACAATAGAAGTATATGCAGTAATCGATAATTAGGTTTGTTTATGATCTAGTAAAATAGGGCCTAAACATAGCAAGGAGACAGACTTTCAGAATAGTGTATTTTCTATGATGTAACACATCTGAAGTATGTGCGTAATTAATATTCAGCACAGGTCACACAATAGAAGTGTATCCCATTTGTTTACCTGAAGGGACATCTCTTAAATACTGCCATGTGCCTGAGCAGGCTAACCCCCCACCCCTCCCCCTTTTTAGTGCGCCTGCGTGCAGCAGTCCTGCTTAGGAGAACACAGGGAGACCCTGATATCTGACATGTCACTCCATTATACACCGCAGCCTGACAGCATCTGTACAACAACACGTATAGACACCATAACCATAGCTTTCTCAGTTATGTTACAGACCAAAACAAAAATAACTCTTCATAACCCACAAACTATACACGACTCCGCCAAAATCAACACACTGAGGTCAGAGGCAAATGCACTCTACTGACCTCTAGGACACCAAGAAAAGCTATTCCTTAAATCTCTGTCACCTTACTAGCACTCCACACAAAGCTCAGCTGTGAGGAGATAGTACAGTGGGAATTAATCAGTTCTAGCACCTAGAACGTCACTAGGCCAAATCCTCCAGTAAGAACAATAACAGGAAGCTGGATGTGACAAAGAACCTAGCTCCAGACATACCCCTTAGAGGGGCACAGGATTAGGAGAAGGGGATATGTGCCAAATAAATTATGACTGGCCACATCAAACCTGCAAGGAGATTATTTTAGTGATGTCATGAATAAACATGACCATGGTGGCTGAGGACAATATGAGCCACACATGCAATTCCCTGTACAGTTCTAGAAATCCTGTAAAACCCCTGCTATAACAGAGGATATGCAATGGTTTTGAAATGTGACAGGAAAATAATAAAAAGACAATATACAAATAGGGAAATAGTAAGGCTATGAACCATTATGCAGTATTCTGTACAAGAAGCCTGTTCCAGCAACACATCCATAGTATGGACATAAATCCTAAAGGCCAACTCATACCAAAGGTCTGATTCCACCATCATTATGTATAGCCTGCTCTACAAATTAGATCAGTGATAAATTACAATTGTACCTTTCCTGAACAATGGATTACACTCAAATAAACTTGTAAATGTAGCAGCACCTTGCCCAATAACATAGATCCCTGGTTAATAAATGACTGTTAGCTGTAGGCCATGCTAATAGGATTTGTGCATTAATCCTAGTACAACATCCATAGAGGCATTGTGTGTTTACACACTATATATAATTCTAGGCCTCTGAGACTTGTCCCAGGCCCAGCAGTAACCAGCTATGAGGCTGATAACATGGACACAAACACAAGGCCCAGCAGGCACAGAGGCAGCTGTACTGTATATGTGGACAATGCTATATGTACACGTTTATCGCAGCAGCGTCCTATTGTAACGCACTGTGTACATGTGTTATTATTATTATCACCCCATCAGCCAACCTGGCGTCCTCACTCCCAATAACACGGCTGTCTGAGCACTTCCTAGAACTCTCACAGCAGCCATTAGCAATCCCCAGCCAGCCCCATATACCTCTGTCTCCTCCGCCACCACCGCCGCACTCCCCCCGGTGTCTCCGCTGCTCTCCGGATCCTGCTTCTCACCGATCAGCTGAGGACTCGAGGCCAGATCCCTCCGCGCACTACTTTATCGCTCTGGATCTTTCCGCTACCGACCGAACTACTTCATAGTGTCAGAGACGGGCCTAGCCGGTATCCCTCCGCGGACTACTTTACTAAAAAGGGGAAACGCAGGTCCCGGGGACGACTGCCGTGATCCCCTCCCCCCCCTCCCCGGGTTGGATTCGAATTGCGCCTTGCTTACTCCCTGGCTGTGGTGGCGAACCTGCCCGTCCGCTTGCTGAGGGTGTATTTTTTTTTTCGCTTTATGAACCGTCGGTTTCTCTTAACAAAAAAGATTTTCAGGTACAGTTGGCTGTCCCCACAGAACCCCCTCCGCCGGTTCAACTCGGTTTTATTTCCGCCAGGGTCACCCCCCTGCCGAGTAGGCAGTTACACAACACGGTGAGCCGCCTCCGTGTGTCTGAGTCCCCCGGTGGAAGTGTTATGTGTCCACTGCTTATTGTTCGGGATGTAATGCGAAGCGGATGGATCTCGGAGGAGAATTCTCCGCCTCTGCGCGCAGGGATCCCTGTGGGGAAGGGGGGTGATCCGCCTCGGTCTCCCTGGCAACCGCGCAAGCGTCTAAGATGGCGGCCCTGTTGCCGGTGGTTCTGTACGAGGGGAACGGGCTGGCACCGGCGCCCAGCAAGGATTTCTATCAGCTGCAGGTCAGCAACAGCGAGGTCAGTGACGGGGCCGCGGCCCGGGGCAGGGTATCGGTAGCCATAGGGCGGACGGGGTATGTGCGTGTGCGGAGAGCCGAGTGCGATGTGTGAGGACGGGGCGGAGCAACGAGCGGGAACTAATGGGCCTGTGACAGCTGGGGTGGAACTACAATTCCCAGCATGCCGTTTTTCCGAGTAGAAATGCTGTAAGCGCCCCCCCTACCGTGCCGGATTTCACCGGTTATAGCCAGGCTGCTGCTGCGTTTGCGCCTGGCTGTCTGTGGGCTGGGAAACATGCTGCAGGATGGGATGTAGCCCAACAGCATATAACCTACTGACAGCTGTATAGTACTGCCATGGCGGGTTGGCCATACCAGGCATGTCCAAACTGTGACCCTCCAGCTGTTGTTAAACTACAATTCCCAGCATGCCTTGCCATAGTTTTAGCATTTCCTAATAACAAAACTGTGGCAGGATATTATGGGACTTCAGCTTTCACAACAGCTGGAGGGCCATGGTTTGCAGTCTGGACAATCCTGCCATAGACATTACAAGGAGTAATGGTTTAATGTTAGGATTACATGCCCATGTGGCCGCCTGTCTGACAGTGTCGTATTTTCATAAAATGTGGCCCGAGTCGCGGTAACCCAGAAGTGGAAAGAATTCTCCCCAATCTGTAAATATTTGGTTGATAAAAATAAGCGATTTGCATTGATGTACCCAGCAAAATAAAAATACTGAGAATGGACGTACATGTATATTTCACAATCCTGATGACACCTGTACTCACATCATACCGCAGAGCACCCCCAGTGGCTTCTCCCCCTACACTTACACATTGGTTCCTCTTCTAGGCCATGAGCTGAATAGCATTATTGGTTTAGATTGAACTTGTTTTACTCACTTCTGATAACACAATGGAGTTTATGTCTTCAGGTTTCATTCTTTTTTTCTGGAACTCTTATTTTGTATTTGTTTGCATTTGATGTTTTGTTATGTGTTGAAGAGTTTGCCTGTTTCTGAGATAGCTCTTGGAAATCGGTATGTTTACTTTTTGGACAGGAAAACTTTTGAAAATGTATTGAAGCATTGTTTCTGTGCAATGTTGTGCTGTGTGGTGCGTCTGAGTCCTACCCTACCCACCTCTTTATCTGTTGTTGTCCCTGCTTGCTGGGACTGGTCACTGGCATGACCTTTTTTTGTGAAAGAGTTTGTTTACCTTTTCTTCCCCTTGACTGGTATAGGATGAGTGCACCACTCCAATCAGTGGCTTAACTATAAAACTATAAAACTATAAAATCAGCTGGGACCCGCAGATCTACTTGTCTGCGGTCCCAGCTCTCCTCCCGAATGGCTCCTGCAGTGCTAATGGAAAAAATAGCTCACACAAAATGTCCGCCCCCTTAACAGCAGACACTTTTTGAGGGGAAAAAAATAAAGTCCTCAAAAAATGTCTGCTGTTAAGGGGGGCGGACATTTTGTGTGAGCAATTTTTTTTATTAGCGTTGCAGAAGCCAGCCAGGAGGAGAGCCGGGACCGCAGACAAGTAGATCTGCGGGTCCCGGCAACACACGCGGCTGCAGCAATGGCAAGAAGCACCAGCGGGGTGAGGAAGGGCAGTGCAGTGCATCGATAGCCCTGCAGACCCCAGGCGCCTACACTTACTCAGCGCCTCTGTGCGACCGGGCTATTGTTACACCACTGACTCCAGTCTAATGTAAATGCCCCATCACAGGTCCCATTTTCCATTAAAGTTATATCATTGAATGTAGGGGGTTTAAATACACCTATAAAATGTAAATAAAATAGCTTCCTCTCTTAAAAAACTTAAACCTGACATTAGAAAGGGGGATACCACTAGGCTAAGTGATAGTTGGATTAATGATTGTATATCTGCATCTTTCCACTCCGAATCTCGTGGGGTTGCGATACTTTTTGCTAAACAACTGCCATATACTGTCATTAATTCTGTCATAGACCCAGAAGGGTGATAAAAATTACTTGCTGTTCAAATTTATGATATTAAATATACCCTTGTGAATTTATATGCCCCCAATACTGAGCAATTAGCCTTAATCAGACCATGGCCCTTATTCAGATCTGATCGCAGTACAAATTTGTTCTCAAAATGGGTGAAACCAAGTGCACTGCAGGTGGGGCAGATGTAACATGTATAGAAAGAGTTATGGTGTGTACACACGGGGGCGATATGGCTTCCAATGTTGCCGATATAGTGCACATCGGAAACCATATCGCAAGCCGATTGTGTACTTTGTAGGGCTTGCGAGCCTGATGCGCTGCCGATGCACGCTCCCCAGTGAGCACAAATCGGCAGCGACATAGGGAGGGCAGCAAAGACTATATAGTGCAGATCTGCACTATATAGTCTCTGTGCCTTTATACTTACATAGCTCTGGCGGCCAGAGGGGCTTCTACTTGGGCTGCAGGGCTGATGCGCAGTGACCCGGAAGTCCGCTGTATAGACTTCCGGGTCACTGCGGAGGTCTGTTGGTGTCCACTGATGTATGCGGCGGGGGGAAGCTGTTCCTGTGCCGCGGCCCCTGCCATCTGTGCCCCTGTCTCCTGTGACAGGTATCGGTGCTGCCCTCTTCATGCCAAGCGATGCAATTCCCATTGCGATCAGATCGCATCGCACGGCATGTGGACCGTGGGCCTTATTCTACTTCACTCTTTCTGACAAAATCCTTCTTAGATGGACAAAACCATGTGCACTGCAGGGGGGCAGATGTAAAATGTGCAGAGAGAATTAGATTTGGGTGAGATATTTTGTTTCTGTGCAGGGTAAATACTGGCTGCTTTATTTTTACACTTCAATATAGATCTTTCTTTGAAGTAAAACCCCACCCAAATCTAATTCTCTCTGCACAAGTAACATCTGCCCCACCTGCAGTGCACATGGTTTTGTCCATCTAAGAAGGAATTTGTCAGAAAGAGTGAACTAGAATAACCCCCTGTGTGTACACACCATTAGATTTGGGTGAGTTATTTTGTTTCTGTGCAGGGTAAATACTGGCTGCATTATTTTTACACTGAAATTTAGATTTAGGTTTCAACACACCCCACCCAAATTTAACTCTCTCTATACATGTTACATCTGCCCCACCTGCAGTGCACATGGTTTTGCCCATTTGAGAACAAATTTGTACTGTGATCAGATCTGAATAAGGGCCCATATCAACTTATATGGTAGATCCAACTATGAGCTAATTGTGGGTGGAGACTTTAACATGATTTCTGACCCTTCTTTGGACAAATCACCTAGACCCCCCCATGTTATCTGCCCACCAATGGTGTCACATTTCTCGATTGCTAGTGGAGCATTTATTGGCAGATCTTTAACCCCAATGATAGACCGTATACATTTCATTCAGCGGTCCATGGATCTTTCTCTTGAATTGACTATATATCAGAATCAGAATCAACTTTATTGGCCAGGTATACTCGCGCATACTAGGAGTTTGGTTTGGATTGCTGTGCAACAGCCAGTTAGGTAACAGTTAAGCAGTGACAGTAGAGATATACATAACACATACAGGTGTGGTCTAGATGTATCCTGGGAGTTATAGATGCAGGGAACATAAATTCGCTGGGCAGCACAGCGCCTAGGCAGCCAGCTGCGGCACCACTGGTCCTTCCAGCAACCAGGTGGGTAACAATATAGGCAGAGACGGTACAGTATAACACAGGGAACACATACTCGCCGAGCTGCACAGCGCATAGGCAGCCATCAGCGCCGCCACTGGCCATTGCAGCAGCCAGGTGGGTAACAATATAGGCAGAGACGGTACAGTATAACACAGGGAACACATACCCGCCGAGCTGCACAGCGCATAGCCAGCCAGCCGCGGCACCACTGGTCCTTGCAGCAACCAGGTGGGTAACAATATAGGCAGAGACGGTACAGTATAACACAGGGAACACATACTCGCCGAGCTGCACAGCGCATAGGCAGCCATCAGCGCCGCCACTGGCCATTGCAGCAGCCAGGTGGGTAACAATATAGACAGAGAAAGTACAGTATAACACAGGGAACACATACCCGCCGAGCTGCACAGCGCATAGCCAGCCGCGGCACCACTGCTCCTTGCAGCAACCAGGTGGGTAACAATATAGGCAGAGACGGTACAGTATAACACAGGGAACACATACTCGCCAAGCTGCACAGCGCAGAGGCAGCCATCAGCGCCGCCACTGGCCATTGCAGCAGCCAGGTGGGTAACAATATAGGCAGAGACGGTACAGTTATCACACAGGGAACACATACCCGCTGAGCTACACAGTGCCTAGGCAGCCATCAGCGGCGCTACTGGCCATTGCAGCAGCCAGGTGGGTAACAGCAGTCCTTCTCGACCAGGGCCTGCAGGCTGGGAATCCCTGCTGTCTCTGTAGCCTTGCCAGGTGTTTCAGTTGTGGCCGGGGGTCCTCCTTCCGGCCGTGGCGTACCTGGTGGTCTGCGTCGGGGCAGGGGTCCACCAGCCGATGGTGCTCTCTGGGCCGGGGGGCCGACAGCGCTGGCTGCCATGTCCGTCTGGAGGACGGAGCTAGTGTGCTCTGTCCTCCAGCCTCCCCACCTCCACTCGCCCCCTCCGACCGTCTCCTCCATCTGCCCTCTCCGTCTGTCCCCTGCAGCCTCCTCCACCTCCACCACGCTTCTCCAGGGGCCGAGGATGGGGAGCTCCTTGGATGAGAGAACGGAGCTTCCACCGGATGTGATATATATTGCTTTCGACTTCCCTGCTCTCGCACACGGAAATGTCCTTTTTGGGTGACATTGTGGTTTCTGACCACACCCCATGATATGACCTCTCATCACCACGCCGGTGATGAGAGGTCATATCATGTCTTCTGTTGCAAGAAGAGATCAACTAACAATATAAAGAATTACAACGATCTATGCACAGTGCATTGACTAATTATATCTTAAATACCAATGTAGAATCCCATGCTACTTATACTGCCTCCCGGCAGGTATTGAATGATATTTTGATGACTCAAGCCTGATTAAATTTATACCAAACAAAAATAGTTCAGCTGGGGTAATAAAACGGGAATGTTATTGGCTAATATGACTAAAAGTGCGTACACACGGGCATAAAATCGCTGGCAATATGGTAGCTGAGCGACCATATTGCCAGTGATTGGAGTGGGCACCAGCGATAAATCGCCGGGTGCGCGCTCCCGTTTTCAGACCCTGAATGGTCGCTGGTCGAAGGAGCATGCTCCTCCGACCAGCGACTTCTCCTGCCTCTTCTCCCAGCAGTGTGTCATTTTCATCTGCGACCATCTCTGGTCGCTGATGAAAACGGAAAACACTGAGCAATATATTGCCAGTAATCATATTGCTCTGTGTGTACACAGCATTAGAGTTTTAAATGTAGACATCATGGGTGAGATTTAATAGGATGAGAGAATCAGAAAGTGAGAGATTTGGTAAGAAATCTCCAGTTTTTTTAAGCAGCAATCATTTACACTGCGAAACCTGTTTGATTTTGAAGTGTAAATGATTGCCGCTCATCCTATTAACCCTATATAGCTTTTATCAGTCTCCCACTCTGACACTTTGGGCCTTATTTTGATCTGAGCTCAGTACAAATTTGTTCTTAAAATGGGCAAAACCATGTGCACTGCAGGTGGAGCAGATGTAACCTGTGCAAAGAGAATTAAATTTGGGTGGGGTGTGCTGAAACTGAAATCTAAATTGCAGTGTAAAAATAATGCAGCCAGTATTTACCCTGCACAGAAACAAAATAACACACACAAACCTAATGCTGGGTACACACCAAAATGATTTTGGCACAATCCCATCAATCTGGATCCAATTCAGACTGATTGGATGCAGATTTGGTCAAAATTGTTTGGTTGGATCTGAATTGGATCCGAATCCGATCCTACCTGCTGCAGGTAGGATCTGTAAAAGATCCATTCATCTGAATACAGAGGGGATCGGATCGTATGCAAATCGTATGCAAATTGTATGCAAACCGTACGATCCGATTTGCATACGATTTGCATCCAATCCAAATCGTTTTGGTGTGTAAACAGCATTACTCTCTCTATACATGTTACATCTGCCCCACCTGTAGTGCACATGGTTTTGCCCATTTTAAGAACAAATTTGTACTGAGCTCAGATCAGAATAACAGTGCCCATACACTAGTAAGATTTATCTGCAGATCTGGCTGGTTGGAACAAAAACATGGTTATGGATGAGTGACAGTTTGTCAGTTTTTCAGCATTTCCGAGCAAATGGTCACCTGTCATTTGCTCTCATCCATAACCCTGTTTTTGTTCCAACCAGACAAATCTGAAGATAAATCTGTGTGTGTATGGCCACCTTAAGGCCCTTTGTTTTTTTAACGTGAGTCATTTTATTCTTTTTATGAATAGCATACAAACAAATAAAACAATTGTCGTGCAAATATGTCATGTTCAATGTACAGCTTACATATATGCAATTAAAGACTACATTAAAGTAACAACACTTGTGTTTTTCTATCGATTTCAACAATAGCAATGAGGTAGAATTGAAGAATAACAGGATTATAATAGAAAAAAAAGGCCTCCACAGGCCTCATGTGCGCCCTGCAAGGCACCGGAGCGCCCCAGGCGAGTCGGGGTGGGGGCGCCCCGGTGCCGGGGGGAGGGGGGGTGGTACCTGTGTAAAAAAATTGCGTCCCCGGCGTCCCTGCAGTGCTGGGGCGGTCAGGGGTGTCCGTGCCGTAGGGGTACCTGCGGCTCCGTCATGTGTATAAAGCTGGCTGCGGTCGGCGGGGTCCCTGTAGTGAATAGAAAATAACTAGCGCTTCCCGTGCCACCGCGCGCATAGCGCTAGTTATTTTCTATTCACTACAGGGACCCTGCCGGCCGCAGCCAGCTTTACACACATGACGGCGCCGCAGGTACCCCTACGGCACGGACACCCCTGACCGCCCCAGCACTGCAGGGACGCCGGGGCCGCAAGTTTTTTACACAGTTTGCTGGGGGTGAGGGGTGAACTGCCGCCCTCCAGGTGCCGGCGCCCTAGGCAAATGCCTAGAGCTGCCTAGTGGTAGCGCCGGCCCTGCTCATGTGCAGCAATCAGCCCAGCAAGTAACAGATAAGGGTGTGATGGTTGGTTAGCCCTAATGTGGTTTACAATCTTAAGATTATACAGAAGTTAATATTTGTGTAGCCAAGCGCGAGGTATTCCACCTATCCCACTTGTTGAAATAGTGAGACAAGGTTCCTCTAGATCTATATGTGGGGTGCCGGACGGCTCCCCGACAGTCGGGATTCCGACAGTCAATACTCCGACTTCGGAATCCCGACTGCTCCCTCGTGGGGGTCCACGACCCCCATAGAGGGAGAATATCGCCACCGTGCCTGCAGTGTGGCGAGCGCAGCGAGTCCGCAAGGGGCTTCATTGCGCTCCCCCCACTGTGCAGTCGGGATTCCGACGTCTGACTAATGACTGTCGGAATTATATACCACACCCTATATGTGAACCGTTCATGGCCAGATACTTAATTAACCGGGTGTGGATCAGTTGGTCACCAGCAAGTTGTTAGTCATTAGGTCGACAACATTAGATCGACATGCAGGAAGGTCGACATGGGTTAGGTCGACAGGGTCATTAGGTCGACATGGGTAAGGTCGACAGTGAAAAAGTGACACAGTCAACATATACACTAAAACATACAACAGCAACAGCATCCCTTCGCATGGCTCGGGCACAGTGCCTTGCTATGCTCGGCACACTATTCTATTCTCCCGCCACGACCTAGTGGATGGTAGGGCATGAAATACCGCCTGTCGGCACATGTCAGCTAAAAAAAAAAAAAACAGTAAAAAAAAACCATGTCGACCTAATGACCCTGTCGACCAATCCCATGTCAATCTAATGACCCTGTCCACCTAAAGTCTTGTTGACCTGACTGCATGTCGACCTAAACTCATGTCGACCTAATGCTTGTTGACCTACTAGGCAGTGACCCAATGACCTTATCCCCATTAACCAATGCGCGCCAGTTAAATATATTAGGAGAAGATGCAGCAAACCAATTTCTGGCTATCATCACTTTCACTAGAGTTGTCAGACACAAGACATATCTATATAGAGACTGGGAGTATAATTCCTCCAAGTCTAGAGCAAATAGACATAACTTAGAAGAAGAGTGATGGCTCGGTTGTCAAAATATCTGCCCATATCGCCTCCCAAAAAGCCTGTATTGGTGGACATGACCAGAGCAAGTGCCAAGAATCATCCTTAGAGGTGGCACATTGTGGACGGGCATCATCAGGGCGTATTCCAGCTCTGTGTAAAGACACTGAGGTTCGATATGTTCTATGCAAAGTATAAAAAAAGACCTGTTGGAACCTGACACACGGGGTAGTATATTTAATGGAGCTTAATATCTGTAACCATTGTTCTTTATCTAGTATCCCTGTATTTTGCTCCCACTTAGTCTTAAGTGTAGCGAATATACCTGGACATATACGCAAAATGAGGTTAGTGTATAAAGTGGATATTTGGCCACTATTGCCTAAATTTATAAGCAATTCCTTAACCGGTGAATCAGATAAGGCTGGAGGTGCCGAGCCGAACTGTGCCTGGACTGTCTAAGCTGTAAATAGCGATAAAACGCCTTATTAGATACTTCATATTCCTCTCTTAGCTGTTGAAAGGATTTAAAAACACCGTTATCAAATAATTGTGAGATTGAAGTAAGACCAGCACGAGGCCATAAAGAGTTAAACCATATAGGCGTTTCTCCATCAGTGTCACTCCACCCATAGTATGAGTGGACTTTACACCATATTTAAGCTGTGTACATACGGGGGCGATAGGGGCTATAATCACTGGGAATATGGTCGCAGGCGACCATATTGCCAGTGATGGAAGTGTGCCCCGGCGATAAATCGCCGGGTGCGCGCTCCCGTTTTCAGCCCCATTTTAATCGCTGGTCGCAGGAGCTTGCTCCTGCGACCAGCTAATTACCTCTGCGGCACCGCCGGCAGAGGTTCCCTTTCATCAGCGACCATCTCTGGTCGCTGATGAAAAGGAGACACTGGGCAATATATTGCTCAGCAATGTATTGCTAGCAATATATTGCTGATCAATATATCTCTTAACACTGACTGCCGTAATATAGGAGGAAGAGAAGTAGTAGAGTGTGCAGATAGTAGAAACTGAATAGGAGTAAAGCAGTGCCCCAAAGACTCGGCATAGAACCTCTCAAACATAGAGCTATCTCTCTGCAAAATCCACTTAGATAAGTGCATATGCTGGGCTGCTAAATAATAAGTATGCAAGTTAGGTAAGCCCAATTCACCATCAGTTTTGGCTTTCATCAAAGCCCGATTGCCCCAGATAAATGAAGAGAGTATACTATTTATACTATTAAAAACTGTCTTGGGGATATAAATAGGTGAATGTTGTAATAGATATATTTTGGTAGAATCACCATTTTGATGAGATTTATACACAAGGGTAAGTGGAAGTTTCTTCCAAACATGGATACGTCGCCTCAACTCCTCCGTGGTCGGTTCTAGATTATATTCTCTAAAAGTATTAGAGGAAATCCAAACACCAAGATACCTGAACCGAAGCACCCACTGTAACAGGCCCGTATCAGGGGGCATCCTTGGAATAACTCCAGATAAAGGGAGAATACTGGATTTGTTTCAATTAATTAATAGGCCAGAGTAAAATCCAAACAAATCAACGGTCTGCAAAAGAGTCGTCAGCGAGGCAGAAGCATCATTAAGAAACAGAAGCATATCGTCCGCATAAAATGCGACCACATCCTCATGTCCATCAATGGTAATACCTACAAGGAGAGTCTCTTATAAGAGTAGCCAGCGGCTCTATTGCTATGGCAAAAAGGGCAGCCCTGTCTAGTACCCCGCCCAAGCGAAAAAGGGGATGTGAGAAATCCATTAACGGATACATGAGTCAATGGGGAAGAGTACAGCAGTCAAATCCATCTAATGAATTTGGGGCCTAAAACAAATTTCCATAATATCTCCCAGAGATATTCCCACTCCATTGAGTCAAAGACCTTGGCGGCTTATTGTAATAAATGAAACAAAGACTGTAGTGGAGGTATATCTGCGCCAAACCTGACTACAGCAACGTGTCACACCTGGGGATACCAACCCCCCAAATTCCAAATATACAAAAACACACAAGTGATGGACAAAGTTGGGTTGTCTTCCCAATAACGGTGTATAAATCACTCCTCTTTTATTGTAGTAATGTTCCTTCAAGGGTATCCGTTCATGGAAACAGGATAAAAGATAAGAAAAAAAGTTGATGAGTGGTTGATACAATGCAGTAAACCAACAAGCTCAATTGGAGTTCCTTCTTACTGACCTGTATAACAGGCCCTATATCCCAGTAAAGGTATCTTTATATAGATCTCAGTTTCTTATCTGGTTAACTCTGTATAGCACCAATGTTTCCCAGGCCCCTCAAAGTGTATGCTCACCTTAGGGCACTTCCCTAAGGTGAGCATACACTTTGAGACCAATGCAGTCTTATAAAACACATATTTTTCGTTACTAGGAGCAAATATCCACAATAGGGGCTCAATACACCCCTTTGTCAAGTTCAACAAGTGAAGCGATATATATATATATATATATATATATATATATATATATATATATATATATACACTGCTCAAAAAAATTAAGGGAATACTAACATAACACATCCTAGATCTGAATTAATGAAATATTCTTATTAAATACTTTGATCTTTACATAGTTGAATGTGCTGACAACAAAATCACACAAAAATTATCAATGGAAATTAAATTTATTAACCCATGGAGGTCTGGATTTGATGTTCATTTCAAAATTAAAGTGGAAAAACACACTACATGCTGATCCAACTTTGATGTAATGTCCTTAAAACAAGGCAAAATGAGGCTCAGTAGTTTGTGTGGCCTCCACATGCCTGTATGACCTCCCTACAATGCCTGGGCATGCTCCTGATGAGGTGTCGGATGGTCTCCTGAGGGATCTCCTCCCAGACCTGGACTAAAGCATCCGCCAACTCCTGGACAGTCTGTGGTCAGTGCCGAATTTCCCATTAGGCACGTGAGGCACGTGCCTAGGGGCGGCACATGTTTGGGAGCGGCCCTTGGATGCTTCTGTTGGTGCTATCAGCCTGAAATGTACCAGTAACTGCACAATTTCCACTGTACTGCTCCATATTTCATATTGTATGGAGTGTACATGGATAGGGCATGCAGATACTGACCCTGTAAACTGTCGTATTACCTGTTCTATCAAATGAGGGCTTAATTAATAAAAATAATACAATTAGGCAGGGGGGCGGCCATTATTGTTGTGCCTACGGGCGCCCTCGCTCCTAAATCCGCCCCTGTCTGTGGTGCAACGTGGCGTTGGTGGATGGAGCGAGACATGATGTCCCAGATGTGCTCAATTGGATTCAGGTCTGAGGAACGGGCGGGCCAGTCCATAGCATCAATGCCATCATCTTGCAGGAACTGCTGACACACTCCAGCCACATGAGGTCTAGCATTGTCTTGCATTAGGAGGATCCCAGCGCCAACCGCACCAGCATATGGTCTCACAAGGGGTCTGAGGATCTCATCTCAGTACCTAATTGCAGTCAGGCTACCTCTGGCGACCACATAGAGGGCTGTGCTTCCCTCCAAAGAAATGCAACTCCATTACTGACCCACTGCCAAACAGGTCTTGCTGGAGAATGTTGCAGGCAGCAGAACATTTTCCTTGGCGTCTCCAGACTCTGTCACGTCTGTCATGTGCTCAGTGTGAACCTGCTTTCATCTGTGAAGAGCACGGTGCCAGTGGCGAATTTGCCAATCTTGGTGTTCTCTGGCAAATGTCAAACGTCCTGCATGGTGTTAGGTTGTAAGCAGTGTTCCCTCTAATCTGTGCGCACGTGCGCGCGCACACAACTCGACGAGCGTGCGCACAGACATTACAACAGAGCGCACAAAGCAGCAGTGGTCCCTTTTTGCAGTTGTGGACTCAATTAATGTGTGTTTCACCCATTAACTACATTGTGTGCTGTGTTTTGAATATTTAAATGTTTAATATCATTTTGAAGTAAAGTTAACACAAATGCTGAACGTCATTTTCCAGTTATATATAAGCGGCACACAAAAATTTAAATTTCCTTCCAAAGCTGCACAGCCAAAATCTTTTGCCTCACACAGCCTTCGTAAAATTACATTGGTTGTAAGCAAAAGACAGATTTTTTTTTTTTTTTTTTTAGTCAGTACACTGTGTATTTTTAAATATAACAAATGCAGCTATATATTAATATGCACAGTGCTATTTTTCAGCAGGAACCATCAGGAACTCAGTTCCTGAACCTCTAATTAAATATGACATCATCAGGAACCTGTTCTGGGCCAAAATGTACTTTCCATAAGATTAATTTTATTTTAAAGTCCCCTGTGAGTGCCTTCCTTCTAATTACAGTATAAACATCTCTCTCTCTCTCTCTCTCTCTCTCTCTCTCTCTCTCTCTCTCTCTCTCTCTCTCTCTCTCTCTCTCTCTCTCTCTCTCTCTCTCTCTCTCTCTCTCTCTCTCGCTATCTATTTTTATTTAATTGATCCACTCCCAGACCCGGAGTTCCTGGACCTATTTTTCCAGAAAAATAGTACTGAATATGTACAACTGTTACCATTGATAGCAATTTACTGGTGGCCACCCAGTTTGCTTCTATATAATTTTATATAATTATGGCTGGCTGACATGGAGTATGATTGATGACAAGGGACATGAACGTATACTCACCCTGTCCTGCAAGTCCAGCATGTAGCTGACACACAGTTTGATTGGATGACAGGCGAAGACATTTCACGGCAGCCCAGACTGTGGCCTTTTAGTTTCCACTATGTCTCGCAAGGTAGCCATGCACCGGGCTAGGCGGGTGGAGGACACAGCTGCTCCCAGCCGGGGACTCCTCTCCTCCTCCCCGCGTCAGCAGTGCTCCAGCCGGGACTTCTCAAAGTCTCAGTAGCGGAGCTTGTCCGGAAGGAGAGGACACACATCTCCCCCAGCAGCCGCAGCTTCCCAGCGCCAGGTGCCCTGCGATCGCCACAATGCACCTGATCTCCTGCCCACATTGATGAGCAGGCTCCGCTGGGCACAGCACTCCCGTGCCCCGACCCTCCTGGGCTGCTGTTAGCGGTGGTCTCCCTCTTCCAACATGGGTCACGGCTTCTGCTGCCGCCGCCGGCTGCTAAAGGTGTGTGAGGGTGCAGTGCAGGGTGGGCACCGACGGAGAAGGGGGCAAGGGGCTTTTCGATGGCCTCAGTGACAGGGGCATGTCTTCATATTGGCTGAAAGCGCACCCTGTCACTGAGGCATTTGGAAAGGTGCCTCTTTTACTAGTTTTTCAAATGGGCTTTTACAGCCCTCTGTTTGTCCCCGCCCACTGCTCACCTCCGGCTTCCAGCTTTTTATAAGTGGCAGCTGGAGGCACCGCTTTCGGTGCCTCCAAAATCATTTTCACACATTATGCAACAATAAGAAGGATTAAATTAATATAAAGAAAATACTTATGACACAGAATATGTATCATAAGTATCTTCTTTGTATTATTTTAATCATTAATGACTCCCCTGACTGCACATCCCTGTGCCAATGGCTGATGGGATCTGTGCTGTTGGGTTATGGATGCTTTGCTGGGAGAGGGGAGCTGCATCAGAGGTGAAACTAGCTGCAATGCTAGGGGGCACCAAGCAGAATATTGTATAGGGCATCAAATTGGCTAGGACCGGCTATAATATTGTAAGTAACTATCTGTAGCTTATTGTGGTTTGACATGATAAAGGGAAAAGGGAGGAGCTATAACTATAATGGCATAATGTATGTTAAGAATGGTCAACCTGCTGGACTCAAAGTCGAGGAGTTGCGAGAAGGATGGGGGGCAGGAAAAAGATGGATAAGGGAAGAAAGGGTTAAGTAGAAAAAGTAGTATTCGGTAACATTTGTAAGATGATCAGAAATTTGTAATGCTGTAAGTCAATTAAAGAAAGAAATAGAAACAACAAAGTCAAAATTGCTGCAATTGGAGCAGGGGAGGAAACCTTCCAGTCCCCACTCCAATTGTTTATAGGTTGCAGCATGGGGGTGATATTGCTAGGGGGGGGGGCAAACACAGCAATAGTCACACAAGGTACTGCTTCCGGTTGGGGCCGGGCTAATGTATACATAAACTTTACACAGTTCTAGGTGAAACATCCTCAGAGTGCAATAGAGGTGTTACAATACTAACGGTGACAACCTACTTAGACACTCATCTGTCTGCAGCACATATATCACTTCAGACAGACCCACAGTACTATACCATCATGTGGGAATCATCGTATGAACCCCACATTGGCAATATCCCTTTATATCTGACCACAAAATATATTAACCCAGCAGTGCATACCAGGGACGTGCAGTCAGGGGAGGCAGGGGAGGCAGTGCCTCCCCTGTCATAATGATGTGAATAATAAAAAGAAGATATTTATATATCTTCTTTTATTATTTTCATCATTTCTACCTCTCCCCCTGCCTCCTACCATCTTGCACTGCTGCATGTGAGGGTGGGAGGCAGCGGGAGAGGTGCCTCCCGCTGTTAACATTAAAACACTGGGCAGCGGGGGGCAGGGGGCAGGGTGCAGCAATGGGCTGTAAGAGCCCATTGAAAATGAATGGGGAAGCGGCACTCATACTGGTGCTGCAATGACAGGGGCACCAGTATGAATGCACGCCCCCAGATGTGATTGGGTCAGCGGATCCAGTGATGGATCCGCTGTCAAATAACACACATGCAGGGCCCATCTGGATAGGATGCAGCAGCGTGACAGAATGGAGTCCGGCGCCGCTGGGAGATAGCCGCTGTCACCGCCGAGGAGAGGTGAGTCCGCTGGGGGAGGGGGGCACATGTACGCCCTGCTGCCTGTGCCCGGCCGCTGCATATACCATATAGCATGGTATGTGGGCGGGGGGGGGGTCCCGTGCCTGTGGTCCCGTGCGGGGAGATCAGTGCCTCCCCAGGCAATGACCTCACCGCACGTCACTGGTGCATACCAAGGGTTCTGCAAAGATATATTATGTATTCTATTATAAGGTGTAACAAACTAAGCCAAAAATAGGCTAAGTACACAGAAGGGAACAATAAGATTAAATACTATTGTTTCCCCATATATATCTTTGATGTATTAATCCCAAATCAGTAATAAAAACCACCTCTCACAGCCTCATCTGCCTATATTTTAAAAGTCTATTATACACTACATTTCTATTCTTTTGTCACTATATTATGTACTTACTGTATATGTTGTATGTCTTATATTTTAACCTCTCCTATTTCGCAACCATAGTGGGTGTCTCCTTAATCCAGTAACTATTAAAGATAAATAGGATTCCCCACTCTTGTCATTAATGTGAGGAATACCTCCACCAATACAATAAATACCCCTAGTCTCTTTTGAGCGCATCCGTTACAACTACCTTTCCTCTTCTCTCCCAGGTCAGGGTATAGTTGGATCTTCTAACCATTAAAGACTATAACATCTAGTTGGCGAGACTTCCGTAGAATCTCTTCCTTTTGAGAATGATAATGGAGTCTACAGATCACATCCCTAGGCCTGTCTGAAGGTGAGCCCCTGGGGCGGAAAGCTCGGTGTGCTCTGTTGAAACCCAAGAGTACTCCAAAGATTTTTGAGGGCGTCAGTCAGAAAGGGTTGTGCGATGTCTTCCGGCAGCCTGCGGACCCTAATATTGTTTCACCGGCCCCTGTTGTCCATTTTGTGGTCTTCCAAAGAGTCTTTGCAAGTGGCAAGATGTGACATGTCACTTCACTTTTGAAAGTGAAAACTTATTTTTTAATGGTTGAAAGTAGGCGGGATTCCAGGGTGTGAAAATCCTGCTTCCTGGGAAGAGACTTGATGTGAGAAAGGATTTCACTGATCTCTTAATTGAGGAAGACGTCTGGTTGTGACGACATTTCTCCGTATAGATATCCCCCGTCAGAGATCCCCCGCCAGAAGGTGGAGAAGACTAAGCGGAAGGGATGGAAACCGTGTTCAAGTGTGGATCTGATGTGGTGGGTTTAAAAAACTGATGCATGCCAGGTGAAGTGCCGCCAGGGTTTTTCGGAGTCCCCTCCAATTTAGTTTTAGATTTCCTACCTTTCACCAGGGCTGATTGAGATGTTGATGAAGACCAAGGTTAATAATTTAGGCTGACGTCACTCACGGAGAATTGGCTTCATATAAGATAAGAGACCATCAGTGTGCATCCATATAGAAGTAGACGGCCATCGCCATGTCTACGGGGTCATATCCGATATGGATGGAGACCAGCAGGGTGTGGGAGACTCGATTTTGTTCGCTGGTATCAGGTCGGAGTGGTCTGGCCCTGTGTAGTATCAGTGGGGGAAGGAAGAGACCAGCGAATAAAGGTTCCTTCCATTGGTGTCATCCCCACTTGGGGTGTCAGAGGACTCAGGACAGCATCCGCCTGTGTGGGGCAGCAGCTAAATGATCATATAGTAGGGGGTGTTTACTATTGATCTCCCGTTGGTGGTGTGGTAAATGAAGCAGTTAAGGTTCTTGGGGGGGGGGGGGTAAGGGCAGAGGCACCAGCAAGCTGTAGGGAGGATCTCAGAGGAGGTTCAGGCGCAAATGCGGTGTCACTGTGGTGTGGCCTGAGTGTGGTGGGTCCGGCTTTGTGCCTCCACAGTGTAAGGCCTTGTTTTTTTAAATGTTTTTTCTTTTTCCTTTCTTTTTTCTTGTGCCCCTGAGCTGCAGCTGCGGGATCCACACCTGGAGTGGCAGGAGAGTCGGAAGGGCTGGGCCTAGTGTTGGTCGTCACCAGTCCCTGTGCGCCTAGCCAGAATGATACCCCTTTCAGACATACAGCATAATCCCAGGTTTTTGCACATGAACGCGCATCAACCCGGGATTTTGGTATGTCTGAAAGGGTCAACCCGGGTGTTAAAACCCAGTTCTCCTACCCTTCTTTTTACCTGGGTTGAAGACCCGGGATTTAAGACCCGGGTTGACCCTTTCAGACATAAGAAAAACCCGGGTTTTTCAGAAAATTACTGGGTAGAACTGCTTCACCCGGTAATTTGCTGCTGTAAGTGGGAAAATGACCCAGCAGTCAAAATGCAGGGTAATTCCCGGGTAGTATGTATAAAAGGGGTAAAAGGGGTCCTTCAAAAGACCCAGGTCTCTAGGGCTGCATTGGGGGAGGTGGCAGGGAAAACGTCAGTGAGAGGCAGATGGGGTAGCCTGGGTGAAGACCTGGACGGATGAAGCCTGGACGGGACCCCTTTATTGGGTGGGGGTCTCCACTCCCCCAGGCACGGTGCTCGGTATGGCCAGGGGACCTTATGTAAAAAGAGTCCCCCAGCTGTGGCATGACACTGCGGGCTGTTGGAGCCTGGTACTGGTTTCAAAATACGGGGGACCCCTAGATTTTTTGTCCCCCGTATTTTTAGAACCAGGACCGATCCAAGAGGCCGGGTCTGGTTTCAGATATACGGGGGACCCCTACACTTTTTGTCCCCTGTATTTTTGGAACCAGGTCCAGCTCAATGTGCCCGGGGCTGGTTATGCTCCGGGGGACCACACACCATTTATTATTTTTTTTTTTTTCCATCAATAAAATTTTTATTGGTGCAGAAGGATGATATGGGGTACAAAAAGAAAGAGGGGACATTTAGAGATGGGGAGGGAGGGGGGGGGACATGGACATCAAATATGAAATATAATCAAAGTACAGAATAACAAGATAATCAAGGTACAAATTGACATATAATCAGTCGCTACACAGAGCGAACGACAAAAGAAAAACTTTTAAGAGAGATAACAAAGCATGGTAGTACACGGCAGGGGCGGATCCAGGATAAAATGACAGGGGGGCACCATGATAAAAGAGGGTTTAGGTGGGGGAGGGGCGGTGTTAGTGGTGCCAGTGTACATGCTAAGAGAGCGGCAGAGAGAGGGTGGGAATGGCATTAAAAATAGGCCCTGGCATTTAAAGTACGCAGGCCCACCATGGTGACAAAAGTGAAGGATGTAGTTGGCGCGCTCTGGAAAATGGGGTGTGGCCACTCAACAGGGGGTGTGTCCTTGAGTGTAGTGTACAACACCATATACAACTTCTACACATTATGCAACAAAATACTAGACCCCATTATACTTGCCCCTTACACATGATGCCAAATGGAATGAGCCAAAATTCACATAATGCCACACGGATTGAGCCAGAATTCACATAATGCCACATGGATTGAGCCAAAATTCACATAATGCCACATGGATTGAGCCAAAATTCAAATAGTGCCACATGGAGTGTGTCAAAATTCACATAATGCCACACGGATTGTGACAAAATTCACATAATGCCACATGGATTGAGCCAGAATTCACATAATGCCACACAGATTAAGCCAAAATTAACAATACGTTTCATAAACAGGCACATTGTCCACCAAAGGCTCGCATTAAACATTTACACCATAATGTCCATTACACGTTAAGTTACACGCCATTATATCCATTATGTATTATGTCAAACACCATAATGCCTATTAAAAATTATGCTACGTAAGTGCTGCTTATCTACATGCTCATTGCCAGAGGTTCCATGCTCATTGCCATTTGGGATTACATGCTCATTGCCAAGGGGAATACATGCTCGCGGTAAATGGGGGACAGCCGCCAGGCAGAAGTGATAGCCACTGACAGTGGCAGAGCCTGGCTGTATTCAGAGCACTGCAGGTCCCGGCTATATTTGAAATAATACCCCTTTCACACCAGAAAATGCATTCCCAGGTTGGCCCCTTTTACACCAGCCTAGTCCCTGCATTTTCTGGTGTGAGGGGGAGAGAAAACCACCCCTCCCCCTCTTTAACCAGTTATCTTATTTAACCGGCTATTTCTTCGGAACCAACTGATCCATTTACACAGAGCCAGATTAAGTTCTAAATGGGCCTGGAGCTGAAAATTATCAAGGGCCTATTATGCGCAATAATACGGGTTGTGGCTAACACCTAATAATGTGGGGGGCGTGACCAGTGTTCTGGTTGGGTGGTCTGCTCATGGGTGTGTCTCTATTTGGGTAAATACTTTCAACTAATTATATATGCCTGGAAAAGGCAGGGGGCTGGGCCCGGCTGGCATAGGAAAAATGCAGGGAGGTATATTGGCGGGTGCCCTCCTAAGGTGCACCCGCAGGATGCCGAAGTCCTAAGATACTTGCGGGGTGAGGCGGCACTCCAGTCATAAAAAAAAATTACTGAAAGCCGAAACTTGGTAGACAACATTTCAGCACCTTGTATGTGGTTACCTAAGTTTACCACACCATATACCCCTTATACAAATCATGCAACACAGTAGTAACCCCCTTATACTGTACTTGCCTATTACAGATTATACCATATGGATTGAGCCAAAATTCACACCGAATGAGCCAAAATTCACACTATACCAAACAGAGGGGCAGATGTATTATAGCGGCGCTTATCGCGCCGCTATAATACTTCCTGCTTCACCTCATTAGCGAGATGAAGCAGGAGGGAAGGCCGACAAGATGTATTAACATCTTGTTTGCCGAAGCGGGGGAGCACTAACTCCCCCTCCGGCGATGTTTCCTCCTGGAGATAGCGCATCTCCTTTCCCCCGGCCGACTGGACTGGGCATGTTCGGGATCTCGCCCGCTACTCACGCAAGATCCCCAGCGCAGCCCAGAGCTAACAGCAGGGACAGCGCTGTCCGGATGCTGGCTCCATCATACATGGGAGAGAAGCGGTATCAGTTCACATAACATGCGCTGATACCCCTTCTCCCCCATAACGAATGGTCATACATCTGCCCCAGATTGAGCAATAATGCACAATATGCTTCATAAACAGGGGTATTGCACGCCAAAAGCGCGCATTAAAAATGTACACCATAATGCCCATTATATGTTAAGCCACACACCATAATGTCCATTACATATTATTCCAAACACCATAATGAATATTATTATTCTACATAAGTGCTTCTTACCTACATGCTCATTGCCAGGGGTTCCATGCTTGTTGCCAAGTGGAATTACATGCTCATTGCCAAGGGGGAATACATGCTCGCGGTAACTGGGGGACAGCCGCCACCGGGCAGAAATGACAGCCATTAACAGCCGGGAAGAGAGCAGGGGGATGCCCAGCTGTACTCAGAGCACTACAGGTCCCAGCTATTTGAAATAATACCCCTTTCACACCAGAAAATGCAGGGACTGGCCCCTTTTACACCAGCCTAGTCCCTGCATATTCTGGTGTGAGAGGGAGGAACCCCCCCCCCCCCTTTAAACAACCAGCTATATCTTTGGAACCAACTGATCACTTTACATGAGACCAGTATCATATTGAAGAACTTTTAAGTGGGCTTCAAATGATTTTGCTCCCGTGAAACTGAGCCGTTTGGTTCCAGAAAAATCTGTCCTCAAACAACATGAACAGCCATGAAATTCCATTTCAGAAATGAAAAAAATGGGTATACCCGGAATACTGTATCTCTAGAACCAATGAACCTATATGGCCTGATATCAGATTGAAGGCCCAGCAATTTGAATTCGACTGAGATCAACCTCGAGCTTCTGTGATGCTGGAGGGGGAACTGGCAGCCGTTGGAACCGGTTGTGGTCGGAATTAGCGTGTCCCATGTTATGGGGAAAACGTTCCAGCTTTGCCTGGTGGTATCTCTGGTTCCCGGGGGGCTATCGAACCGGGGCCAGGCTCATTGGAAAGCCCTGGCCATCAGCTACAAAATGGGCCTATCTGTAGAGTGGGCCTGGAGCTATAGCTCCATCAGGCCCATTGTTAATCCGGCCCTGCATTTACATGAGACAAGTATCATATTGAAGAACTTTTGAGTGGGCTTTGAATGATTTTGGTCCAGTGAAACTGGAACGTTTGGTTCCAGAGTAATCTGCCCTCAAAGAACAAGAACAGCCATGAAATTACATTTCAAAAATAAAAAAAATTAGTTTACACGTAATATCTCTGGAACCGATTGACCGATATGGACCAGCCTGGTATCAAGCTTCTGTGATGCCAGGGGGGAACTGGCAGCCGTCGGAACCGGGTCAGAATTGACGGGTCCCATATTATCCTATGGGGAAAAAATGTTACAGCTTTGCCAGGCGATATCTCTGGTTCCCGGGGGGCTAGAGACACGGGGCTGGGCTCGTTGGAAAGCCCTGGTCCTTAGCTACAAAATGAAATGACAGGGGGGGCATGTGCCCGGGTGCCCCACCTCCCTGAATCTGCCACTGGTACACGGCAGTCCTCTGATACAGCCACTGGGGAGAGGTAGACATTTAAAAGGTAGAGAGCGTAGACCGTAAGTTATGAACCTAGGGCGAGGAGGTATCCGGGTGTTCATTAAGGCTGAACAGCGAGGGTTGGGTGGAGGTCGCGGAGGGGAGGAGTTTGGCCCCTTCTCCATCCGTGACGTACATACGCCAGGGTGACCAGCGGGAATGAGAGGGGAAGGGTTTGGGTGTCATAGGGAGGAAGTTGGTTTCCATGAGGAAATGGTGGTTCATTTTCAGCACAACCTGGAGGAAGGGTGGAGTGGATGGTTGTTTCCATTGCTGGGCCAGATTTGCCTGTGCAGCAATGAGCATATGTCCAAGTACATATGTTTTCTCTGATGGGACTTGTTGGGGGTAGACGTGAAATAAGGCGATAACTGGGGAGGGTGTGAGGGCTATCTGGAGGACCGTGGAGATTAACTTGAAGACTTCCGCCCAGTATTCCCGGAGTTTGGGGCAGGACCAGAAAATATGGTAAATGGTACCTATACAGCCACACTGTCTCCAGCATTGGTTAGAGCAGGTCGGCCAGAAGGTATGGGGCAGTCAGGAGTTAAATATAGTCTGTTGATGAGTTTGATGTGCATCTCAGTGTGGTTTAGGCAACGGGACATTGCGTAGGAGGATAAAAAGATCTGTTGCCATTGAGAAGATGTGAAAGTTTCGCCCAGGTCCGTCTCCCATTTCTTGTGGGCAGAGGTCTTAGAGAACTCTGAGGGGGTTGTCAAGGTTTTATACCAGAAAGAAATATCCCCTTTGGAGTGTATCAGGGAAGGTCTGGAGAGAACTGTCTGGGAGAGGACATCTGGGGGGGAGTAGTGTTGGAAGTGGGCTTTCCACCAGTGTGCCAGTTGCAAATAGTGAAAGTTTTCTGATGTGGGAAGAAAAAACTGGTGTTGAAGGGAGGCGAAGGGGAGCATGGACTGGGCATCCAAGATGTCGCTAAGGGTGGTTATACCACATGCTTTCCAGACGGATAGTCGAAGGTTGGGTATTAGTTTCGCTACGGTGGTGATGGGTAAGGTAACAATGAGAGCGGACGGTGCTTTGAGGGTAGCAGTCAATTGGTCCCATGAATGCAGAGTAGCTTTGGTGGATGGGAGTAGGTTCCGGAGGGCAGGTCTGGCTTGCTTTGGGATTTTAAATAGGTCTGGTAGTGGGATATGAGGGGAATGGGATTGTTCAATGCTCACCCAGGCTCTGGGTGAGGTAGAGTCAGTGTAGTGTTTTGATGGGGGCTAGGAGGCATGCTGACTGGTATTGAAACAAGTCGGGGAGGTCGAGTCCTCCAAAGGCTCTGGGGATCGTCATCTTGGAGCGGGCCATTGTGGGGGGTTTAGTTGCCCATACATATTTTGTGAGAATGGTAGTGGCAAGTTGTAGTGATTTCTTGGGGAAGGCGTAGGGGATGGTGCGAAACAGGTACATTAATTTAGGGAGTAATGACATCTTGAATGCCGCCATGCGTCCCATCCAGGAGATTTCAAATGATGACCAGAACTTGGTCAGGGTGGTAAGGGAGGTAAGAAGCGGTGAGAGGTTGGCGTCAAAAAATGACGACATACGGGGAGGGATATGAACGCCTAGGTATTTTATTGAATCAGCCTGCCAGTTATATTTGTAGGTGGACTTCAAGAGGGGCAGAGAATTATCAAGATTTATCGGTAGAGCATCGGTTTTAGTTGTGTTAAGCTTGTAGTAGGAAGCTGCACTATAGGAATCAAGTTTTGTATGGAGAGATGGGAGGGTCCTAACGGGGTCGGTTACAAACAGGAGTACATCTTCTGCAAAAAGACTTAATTTGTGGCTGATGGGGCCAGTGGATATACCCGGGAGGTTGGGGTTGCCACGGATGGAGATAGCCAGTGGTTCTATGGAAAGAACAAAAATCAGTGGGGAAAGGGGGCAGCCCTGTCTGGTGCCATTGGAGATTTTAAAGGAATCAGATATGAAGCCATTGCTGAGCACCCGGGCCGACGGGGCACCATACAGCGTCAGGATCGATGTTAGGATCCGGTCTCTGAAGCCGAAACGGGACAGCACCTCCCTCATATAGTGCCAATTCAATCTATCGAATGCTTTTTCAGCATCTAAGTATAGGAGGAGGAGGCCCTTCTCCGCAGATAGGGAGTCGATCACGTTGAAGACTCTTCTAGTATTATCTGAGGCCTGCCGTCCCAGCACAAACCCCGTCTGGTCCGAATGCACCAGCAAGGGTAAAAATTGATTGATACGTAGCGCCATCAGCTTGGCAAACAGTTTGATATCACTATTCAATAATGCAATGGGGCGGTAGTTTTGGCAAAAGGCTGGGTTTTTACCAGGTTTTGGTATGGTCACTATACGGGCCTCTAGCATTTCTGGGGGAGAGTAGCCTGAGGAGGATAGATCATTAAATAGGGCTGTTAGGTACGGGGACAGAAGGTCACTAAAAGTAATGTAAAAGTCTGTGATAAATCCATCTGGCCCCGGGGCTTTATTTCGGGGAAGTGCCTTGATAGCTAGTGTCCTGTGTCCAAGGGGCATTCAAAGAGGCCAACTGTTCCGAGGTGAGAGCCGGGAGCTGCAGGCCGTCTAAGAAGGTAGAGATGGTATCAATGGAGGGTTGCAGTGTGGAGGGGTCTGAGGCTAAGTTATAGAGTTTGGAATATGAATCTGCAAATTGATTTGCCATATCTTTAGAGTTGCTGAGTTTCTGTTTATTAGCGGAGATGATATGTTTTATTCTGTTTCTAGCCTGTTGGGCACGTATTTTCGGGCGAGCATTCTGCCGGACCTATTGCTAGCAAGATAAAATTTATGTCTCAACCTATTTAGGGCGGATTGGGTGCGCGCTAAGAGAAGCTTTTGGAGCTGACTGCGGACTGTGGCTAGTTCTCTCTTCAGGGGGCCAGAAGGAGCCGTCTTATTTTGGGATTCCAGGGCAATAAGCCTAGTCTCCAGGGCCTTTTGGGTCATGATAGCTCTGCGTTTCAGGTTGGCGCCCGCCTGTATAGCCGCCACTCTCGTGACCGCTTTAAATGCACACCAGTGGTTAGTGATAGAGGTATAACTTGGTGAATTATTGGTCATGTAAGACTTCATTGCTGTTAGAATAGTGTCTCTGGCTATAGGGTCTGTCAGAAGGTGTGGAAACCGGCGCCACGGTCTTGGGGGGATCTTAGATGGGCGGAAATCCCAGTGCCACAGGACGGGCGCATGATCTGACCAAGTGATTGGGAGGATGTCGACCCCACTAGTGTGCTCCAGGGACCATTTATCACAAAGAATAAAATCGATTCTAGAATATGTATTGTGTACGGGGGAGTAAAACGTATATTCGCGGCCGGAGGGATATGTTGTCCTCCAGGTGTCGTACAGATCGAATTCTAGTAGGAGGTTACGGAATGCCACAGATGGGTTGGAAGTGGGAGATCGGCAGCTGGGAGGGAGTCGGGACTTGTCCAGAGTGGGGTCTAGAGTCAAGTTAAAGTCGCCTAATAGTATTAGGGAACCCCTAGAGGATCTCTTCACAAGGGAGAATAGTTTCCGCAGAAAGGATATCTGGTTTACATTGGGGGCATATAAACAAACGATAGTTACAGTATTAATCTTTCTTCCAGGAGTCCAGTCAGTATTAAATACCTGCCATTCTTATCTGCAATCTGGGAGTGGAGGACAAAGGAGGTGTGTCGATTGAACAAAATCGCAACTCCATTCCGCTTAGAGGGGCCATTTGCATAATAGACTGTAGGGTAATGTGTGTCCCTAAAAACTGGGGGGTTGGGGGATGCAAAGTGTGTTTCTTGAAGGGCAACAATGTCTGCATTTTGCTTACGGAAATAAGTAAGAGCTAGCCTACGTTTGTTAGGGGAGTTTAGCCCCTTGACATTTAGAGAGAGAAAGTTAGGCATTGAGAGGACTCAGGGGCGCAGGGTGAGCCTGAGAGTAGACATAATAGGTATGTTTAACCTAGGTGAAGTATCAACAGCAGTTACTGAGGTCCAGTGGGGAGGTGGGGGAAGGGGGGTGGAGGAAAGGAGGTGGACAGAGAAGAGGATACAGATGAGGGTAAAGGAAGAGAAAAAACAAAAGGGTCCTGCAAGTGGGACCCGCATGACTACTGCAGGGGAGAGAAAGGGAAGAGGGTTCGTGCAGTAGTATATAGAGGTTAGGGGGGTGGCCTGGCTCCTAAAGAAAAGGGGGAGAAAAGGCCGCCACTCACAAATATAAACATACTAATAAGTGAACAGTGAAAAACATTTAGCATTCTTAGGAGAAAACAACACTTACATGCTGCAAGACATGTCTAAGAAACCTGCATACAATTGTATATAGATAGGCTATAGAAAATATGAACAACTGTAATTTAAATAGTTAACGGCATAATCTAAAGCAAATACAGTGGACTAAATGCCTAAAGCCCTGCTTCGCTAAACAGATAATAAGATGGTCACAATACTTATCATCAAGGCCTCGTCGCAGTGGAGAGGGAAGCAGGGGGCAAAATGGGGGAGTCCACTGAATCAGATAACGTGATCAGCTGTAGCATCCCATGGCCTTTCAGGTATCAGTCCACTCCTGGCGCAGGGCTTGGGGACGCTTCGTCTCCTGGGGCCTCGTGACCGAGATGTCCCATTCTAACAGGAGTTTAACCCCTGCGTCCAGGGAGGAGACTGTGTAGGTGGAATCCTCGTGGTAGATGATCAATTTAACCGGGAACTCCCAGCGGTACCTGATATCGTGGGAACGGAGTGCTGTGGTAACGGGAGCGAATGCTCTCCTGTTGGCCAAGGTTGCAGGGGAGAAATCCTGGGAAAGCTGGAGGCCCGGGCAGCCCTTAACAGTTGATCTTTGGTGGTGAAGAAGTGCACCCGGAGAAGGGTGTCTTTTAGTAAGTCGGCAGAGACTGTCTTGGGTCTCGGGAGGCGATGGATGCGGTCGATCAGGAGATCTTTAGGGCGGCGGTAGGGAGAAGTTTGCGGAATATGTTGGTGACGTAGCCTTCGAGCTCAGAGTTGGCCATCGAGTCTGGTATGCCTCTGATCTTGACGTTATTACTTTCTTGGAAGGCATATTATTGATGAGGGCACTGAAAATAGGATTGCGATGAAGAGAGGGTGTGATATATCACCGGGGATGGGGGGAGGTGACAGCTCCGGTCACTCTGGCATGCTTGATGCTAGAGAGATAACATCAGTGAGTGGCAGCCCTTGAGGGAGGGCTCTCACATTGTGCTAGGCTGAAAGAGCTCTCCTGGGTGCTCTTCTTGGAAGTTGTACAACTCTAGGCCTCGTGTAATGGCAGGGGCAAGCCCACTGCTGTGGGGGCCGTGGGTGCTGTAGTGAATGCCCCACTGGGTGTTTAGGAAGGGTGTATATACCGCCTGGGCCTGGCGGGGAGGTGGCTGCTAGTGTATAACTGCACTGGACCTCAGGTGTGACCCTATATGTGGGTACTTAGGGAGAGGGACCAGGTCAGGGGGGTGGAGTAGACCCCAGGTATTAGGTGAGAGGAGCTGTTAAGAGTGACAGTGCTAATAGGGCTAAGTCCCTTCACGCTGCAAGATGGCGGCCGGGACTTTTACAGTGGGAGTAGCATGCCTAGAGGGGGCTTGATCGCCCTACAGGTGTCACTCACTGTTCTGTGTTATTTATTCTGCAGTCCGGGGCTTCTGGGCACTGCGGGAGTAGTTGACACAGGGCACCGCCGCTAGCTGCTCCGGGTCCCGGCGGCTGCGTCACTCGCGGCCGTGGTTTGAAGCAGGGATTTTTATTTTAACTTTTACACATTTTTAAAGACAGAACCATAGGGCCCACATTTTGGTTTTAATATTCCAAATTTGGATTCAGTCCGACAGATGATCCTCTATATATATATGAAATCAATGTTAACAATACGTTATGTAATTGGTGCTGCTAGCACCTGAATAGGAGGCAACAATAGCCCTTATGTTGTAATCTGTGCAAGTGAATGACAACAAGCCTCATCAGGCCTAACAGGCATAGCGATTATTTTCGCAGCCTTGCGAGTCCACCAGACGCCGCAGCCCGCATGTGCACGCCGTGATCCCCCGCACAGCTACAAATGGATGATCCATTCGCAGCCTTGGATGTGGGGGAGAAATCATTCGATGGTCGGCGACCATCAAATGATTTCTCCAGCTCTCGCAGATCTGAGACACCTCTGTGGTGTCTCAGATCTCTGAGCACCCTGTGTGGGAAGCCCCGCGCCTGCGTCATCGGGGAATTTCCATGGGAACGCATATGAAACGCATGGCTTTCCCATGGGCGAAAACCCCGGCCCGCTGCCCCCCACCTGGTATTCTATGTGACTGCTTGCACACATTGGCTGCACATGCGCATAAATAACTACTCATGCACAGTTGCCAAAAATTGGGGACTGATTAAATCAGAATCACCCCCGTAATCCGATATTGGGTACATATTTCGGTCTTCTTATAGTACCTTTATTAAAACGTCAAAGTTCTTGATAAAGGTCCAAACTGTTGACCTTATATTTTGCCTTGTTATAATGAAGCACCATACTTTTATTTTAGCCACTCATTGGATTTCTTATCTATGTCACTGTGGTTGACTGGTTTTCTTTATTCATTTTATTAGTTCCCCACAATTGAATACACCCAGCAGCTCGACTTGGTTTACGTGACTGCTTTCACAAATGTAGATTATATCATATTTTACATGTGGCTCCTCCTACAGGTCACCATGAGGTGGTGGAAAATCTCCCTCAGAAGTGAATTCCGTAACACAAAACCCGGGGAGCTGAAAGAATCTCACCTGGACTTTTTGGATGACGCCTCGATGCAAGGTAGTGGACGTCATGAACATTATAGCATAGCAAGGGGACAGGGCTGGGTGTTGTCACATATATCTGCAGGATACTGGCAGCAGTTCTGGCAGGCGAATAAATAATTGTCTGTCTTATTTTATAGTATTTCTTACTTTGCGACCAGTTAAATATGCCCTTAGGTTTGTTCATATTTTAAACCAGAAAGCGTAATATGTTCTGTGCCATTCATTCCATTGAAGTGTGTATGTAAGATGCAGCATGAACTTCCTGTAATTGAGGGGTAGATGTATGAAGCAGTGATAAGGAAGGAGAAGTGATAAAGTGCCTGATACTTTCACACTGGCCAATCAGCTCCTGACTGTGAAGTTACAGGCTGGATTTAAAAAGGCAGAGTTAGAAGCTGATTGGCTGGTGATAAAGTACCAGGCACTTTATCACTTCTTCATACATCTACCCCTGAATTAGGGGGTTATTCAGTCTTGATCACACAGCTGTTAATTCACAGGCCGGGCGATAATCGAACAACTGTGTATGTGTACAGCTTATAGTGCACATGTGTGAGGCCATCCTGCGATAAAATCCTGCTACTTTTTTAATCACTGGTCGTAGGCAAGTTGATTGACATGAAGCCGTATTTGGGGTGGTAACCGGACGTTTTCATGGAGTGTCAGGGAAAACACAGGCGTGTCCAGGCGTTTTAAGGGAAGTCATGCGATGTCAGCACTGGCCGCGAATAGCCTGTTTCTATCGTATCCTGGGTTACACACAGACTGCACACACTGGAAAAATCATTCAATAGTGAGTGGTTTGCATATGGATTTGCTGCTAATTGCCAATCGGCATAATTTTCGCAAGCCATTCGCCAACCATGCACATCAATTCGTAGGCTTGCACAGGACGGGATTTCCACTCTGGTTGGGCGTGGTTTCCTGATTGCAGGGTTCTGAAAATTATCAGCCAAGTGATCAGTTCTAAATAACCCCCTATGTTAGAGTGAATTCCCTAAACTTCTTCCCGTACACGGCTCTACTTCAGCTGCTGTAACAACGAACCCTAACACTCCATATCAAAAGCACTCTGTCTGCCTTCCACGCCTCCGTGCTCCCATCAACAACCTATTTTCCCAGAAACCTTGCCAAAATACCTCCTTTCCTCTGTTGCAAAAATAACACAAACCCTTCCTATTACACTGTTAACTTGTGACTGAAATTCAGAATGGCTCCTTTATTATGACATTTCCTTATAAGTGTAATTACAATAATATGCTCTAGTCCAATTTACTTCAGTCCTATATTGATAAGAATTTCTTCCTTTTTCTTTAGTAAAAATATGGACGTCATTTAGGTATATGTGTTTTTATGTAACTGATTGACAGATGTTCAGAAGATTGTTAGTTTTAATCATTTTAAGGCTTCTAGCAACCACACAGTCATGTGGCACATGAGCTAGTGAGCAAATACTGTAGACTTTGCAAAGCTTTGCAGAACTTGCATACGTGCGGTAACGCCGTGCGATCATATAAACCAGGGGCATTCTAACAAAGGAGGAGGCCTGTGTGCAACCTCCTCCTCTGTAGCCGGCGGCTGGCAGTCCAATACATTTTGAGCACAAGAGGGACACGGGTAGATTTATTAACAAGTTTATATCGTTCTTTATGAACCTAGTTTCACTTCACCACTATTTGTGGTGAAGCGGCCCCGCACATCGCCTGAATTTATTATTTGCAGAGTGTTCGTTATGAGAGTGCGTTATCCCCACCCAATGGGGATACGCGACCTCCCATAACGACTGGTGCGCTGTCTTTCTTCTATCTACTGTGCATGCGTTGGTTTGTGTGTCTCACGCTGTGTCCTTGGCGCATGCACAGTTGTATTCCATGTTCAGTGCCGCTTGCTGGCCTCCAGCGTCTTCAAATTAAAACCGCTCTGTTTTAATTTGAGAGTTCTCAGATGGTATTGCGCTGCCATGCCCCTGTCGGGAACGCTAGAGAGGTGAATATTTAAAAATAATTGGTGCAGGGTGTGTGCGGTGTGGCCCCCCCAGGAATCAGGGGCCTGTGTACATTACACACACACACTGCTCATTATAGATACGCCGCTGACATTACCTGCTATGGGGTTGCCTGCCCTGCCAGAGAGGATCTTCCACACAGTGGGCTGCAGGATGTGCACAAACAATTTGGGACTTTTGCCACATTGCACATCTCGAACGTTGTGCATGCACAGTAGCCACAAGGGGTCAGTAAACAGAAGTGAAGTGATCTCTTATTGGAGACCGTATCTGGGTGATTCAAATGGATACATTTGAGCAGAGGGAAAATCCATATTGCAGCGATATATGGTAATAAGGATTATTCATTTTCAGGAGGGGGGGCACATATTGTAATAAATATACCCCAATAAATGTTTATAAGGTATAGTCTCACTTTTTTTTTTTACATAGACGTTTGTCACACCATGCACATACCTGTAGGCCGCCTCCCTCTCTGTGCAGAACACACCTCCAAAATACTGGTCACAGCCCACACGTCACTAACACCACACCTCTAAGGTTCTGATCTGACTCATTTATATGGCAGCACATAATAGGCCCTTCATCATTTCCAGCTCCAGGCCTATGTGAACCTTAATCTGGCGCTGGCAACAATCACACCATATGCTCAGGCCGCACCCCATGAGAAGACCACACCTCCCCAATACTGGCATCACCTCTGTGGTGCTTGTCACACCCCCCCCCCCCCCCCCCCCTTGTAGCAGCACACATGCCTATTTTGATCCTTAATCTGGCACTGCCTCTCATTATATATATTATAGAGTAGTAAGGGTGTGCAACCCTGGGCCCCTCCCATATATATTGTTTACAACCAACTCTTTCACCAAATTATGTTCACCTAAAATATGTATATATATCTCTTATATATTTAGCCAGATCTGTCACTCAACCCCTGTGGAGAACGTTCCTGTGTAGAACAGTTTCACTTTCATGTGTCTGACGTTCCACCCCCTTGACATCACCTCCCCCCGCCCAGCCAGGGCTACAGTACATGCCCACCATCCACCATTACTCCACAGCCACCATTACTCCTGCACATCCCTACCCTCTACCAGGACCCCCGCGACCCCCCTCCCGCGATTCGCGGGACCCCCCGCGACCCCCCCTCCCGCGATTCGCGGGACCCCCCGCGACCCCCCCTCCCGCGATTCGCGGGACCCCCCGCGACCCCCCCTCCCGCGAATCGCGGGACCCCCGCCCCCCCGCGAATTGCGGGACCCCCGCGACCCCCCTCCCGCGATTCGCGGGACCCCCGCGACCCCCCCTCCCGCGATTTGCGGAACCCCCGTGACCCCCCCTCCCACCATTCGCGGGACCCCGCACCCCCCCTCCCGTGATTCGCGGGACCCCCGTGAACCCCCCCTCCCGCGATTCGCGGGACCCCCGCGACCCCCCTCCCACGATTCGCGGGACCCCCACGACCACCCCGGTATCCGGACTATTGTTAGACAGCACTTACATCGACAGCCATTACATCGACACCATTAGTTTGACAGCTCAATAGGTCGACATGGTTTTAGGTCGACATACCATTAGGTCGACATGTCATTATGTCGACAGCTCATTAGGTCGACAGCTCATTAGGTCGACAGCTCATTAGGTCGACATGTTTTTAGGTCGACACTGCCATTAGGTCGACAGTGTCTATGTCTACAGTCAAAAGGTCGACATGGTTTTTTTCACTGTTTATTGAGCCGACATGTGCCGACAGGCGGTATTTCATGCCCTACTATCCTCTAGGGCGTGGTGGGAGAATAAAATAGTGTGCCGAGCACAGCGAGGCACCGTGCCCGAAGCATAGCGAGCAGCTGCGGTACACTTCAAACTGTGTCCATGTCGACTGTGTCGACATTTCGGCCAAAAAACAGTGAAAAATCCCATGTCGACCTTTTGACTGTCGACATAGACTGTCGACCTAATGGCAGTGTCGACCTAAAAACATGTCGACCTAATGAGCTGTCGACCTAATGAGCTGTCGACATAATGACATGTCGACCTAATGGTATGTCGACCTAAAACCATGTCGACCTATTGAGCTGTCGAACTAATGGTGTCGATGTAATGGCTGTCGATGTAAGTGCTGTCTAATATCCGTCCCAGACCCGACCACCCCCTCGAGCGATTCGCTGGACCTCCGCGACCACCCCCTCCCGCGATTCGCTGGACCCCCGCGACCCTCCCGAAAATCGCGGGACCCCAGCGACCCCTCCCTCCCGCGAGCCCCCTCCCGCGATTCGCAGGACCCCTGCATCCTCCCCTCCCGCGATTCGCGGGACCCCTGCGACCCCCCCTCCCGGCATTAAAAGGGCCCCCCAGGACCCCCCCTCCCGCGATTCATGGCACACCCCCCCTACTGTGATTTGCGACCCCCCTCCCGCAATTCGCGCCACCCCCTCCTGCGATTCACGGAACCCCCCGTAGCGCCCCCCTCCCGCGATTTGCGGGCCCCCTCGGCACTTCTCGCGATTTGCGACCGCCCCCTAATTCACACATTCGGGGACCCCACCTCCCGCGATTCATGCCCCCCTCACGCAATTCACGGCACCCCCCACACCCCCCTTCCTGCGATTCGCAACCCCCCACGACCCCCCCTCCCGCGATTCACGAAACCCCCCGTAGCGCCCCCCTCCCGCGATTTGCGGGCCCCCTCGGCACCTCTCGCGATTTGCGACCGCCCCGTAATTCACACATTCGGGGACCCCCCCTCCCGCGATTCATGCCCCCCTCACGCAATTCACGGCACCCCCCATACCCCCCTTCCTGCGATTCGGAACCCCCCCACGACCCCCCCTCCCGCGATTCATGCCCCCTCCCGCGATTCACGGACCCCCGCACCACCCCCCTGCGCCCACCCTCCCTTGATTCACGCCCCCCTCATGCAATTCACGGCAACCCCCCACACCCCCCCTCCTGCGATTCGCAGCCCCCCCACGACCCCCCCCCTCCTGCGATTCATGACCCCTCCCGTGATTCACGGACCCCCGCACCACCCCCCCTTGACTCACGGCACCCCACGCGCCCCTCCCGCAATTCACGGACCTCCGCAACCCCCCCTCCCGCAATTCACTAACCCCGACAACCCCCCTCCCGCAATTTGCGGACCCCCCTTCCCACGATTCAAGCCCCCCCGCGCCCCCGCCCACGATTTGCGGACCCCCCCCCTCCCGCTAACCGCGGATCCCCACACACCACCCCCCCTCCCGCAATTTGCAGACCCCCTTCCGGCAATTCCACCCCCCAGCGGACCACCGTGGCCCCCGCTCCCGCATTTCACGTACCCCCGTGACAATGGGGATCCTGTACCACCACAAGCAGGTACCGCCCCTAGGTGGGAAATCCGGCCCTGGCTGCCACACTGCAGGTTTCCCCACTGCCCTCTGCACCAGCGCCACAACTTTTATCAATGTCTTGCCCACATACCACTATTATACAGCCTCCTGCTCTCATGCACGCTCACTCCCTCCCAGTGGGAGGAGACGCTCACCCACTGCCGGGAGCTGCATACTGTCCCCCACCCTCCTCCAGTTCTAGGGATGCCCATCGACCATCAATGATTTTCAAATAATCGATGGTTTATGGCCGATGTTGAATACTTTTGCCATCAATGTGGGAGGACACTGTTCTCCTGCCCCGTAACTTCCGCCAGTGGAGACCCGCTCACCCTGTGTTGCCCACATTCCCCTATCATGCTTTACCGCCCAGCCTCCTGCTCTCATGCACCCTAACTCCCACCCAGTCGGAGGAGACACTGACTCCTGTATTTCTGTGCTGCCACGCTGGACCCTCACACACTGGCAGAAGCTGCACAGTGTCCACCACCCTCTTTAGTCCCCCGTATGCCCACACACCCCTATCACTACCCAGCTTCCTGCTCTCCTGAACCGTAACTTCCACCACTGGGTAATCGCTGACGCTGTGTTGCCCACATACCCCTATCATGCCTCATATCCCAGCCTCCTGCTCTCATGCACCCTAACTCCCACCCAGTAGGAGGAGACACTGACTCAGGGCCACCATCCGGTACTCCTGTGCTGCCACGCTGGACCCTCACCCACTGCCAGAAGCTGCAATACAGGGCATCTTTCATACAGTTCTAACCATATTTCTCACAATACAAATGTTCACAAATTAAGGGGCGTAGCCCCTTACGCCGGTGTGAAGAGCGCCCGTAGGGCGCGATGAATCACCTAGTATATATATATATATATATATAGATGCTGACGGACTGGCCCTCCGTTTCCAGCAAACCAATGGCCGGGGTGCAATCACCGAAGTAATAATGTAGACAACAGAATAGCGGCACTCCACGGGCTTCACTCAAGTCGAAAAGAAATACCAGCACACCAGGTATTAAAGCGACGTTTCGGATTTTACTCCTTAATCATGCAAAGAACATGATTAAGGAGTAAAATCCGAAACGTCGCTTTAATACCTGGTGTGCTGGTATTTCTTTTCGACTTGAGTGAAGCCCGTGGAGTGCCGCTATTCTGTTGTCTATATATATATATATATATATATATATATATTCTACTACTGGACAGTGATAACAAAGTTTTAAGGAATTAAAGTAGAAAAGGAATAAACCTATGCCCAGTAAATTGCAGGCTTGCCAGTGTACCAGGTGCATGGTAATATAAATCGCGAGTGGAGCACTGTAACAGTACATGCAGTGCTAATTTGTGGATACTAATATGTGTTTTATGAATATAACTGCTGAACACATGTAGCTATGAATATGGACACAAGTTGCAATTAATTGCAAACACAAAATACTCAATGGACTACTGGAGCTGGGCTTCCTAGACCCTAGAAGTCATCACAATTTTGCTTTTGTTAAGTTGCTTGTGATGTACTGGTGGATGCTCCATGAGCTACCCGTAGATCGCCATCTACCTTTTGGCCAGGTCTGCTTTAATATAACAGCATTTTCATCAGGCATAAAATACAAACGCAAGTGTCTTACCTTATAAAGAGTGACATAGCAACATACAGGGCATCTCGGGCACGGGACCCCACACTCGGCCGGGCAATGCCCAACGTTGACATCATCACGCTATACGAGCAACCGTATCATATATATATATATATATACATACTTGCTTCTGGCGGCCCGGCACTCTCCTTACAGGTACAACAGGCCCCGGTGCCCTCCTGGATGGGTATAGGCAGGTGGACAGGAATGGGAGGCACTCGGAGGTAACTTTCAGTGGTTTATTCAAGGTGCGGCAAAGACCAATGTTTCGGGGTGCTGTAACCCCTTTGTCAAGGTGCTCAAAGGAAAGCTTTGAGCACCTTGACTAAGGGGTTACCGCACCCCGAAACGTTGGTCTTTGCCGCACCTTGAATAAACCACTGAAAGTTACCTCCGAGTGCCGCCCATTCCTGTCCACATATATATATATATATATATATATATATGTGTGTGTGTGTGTGTGTCTATCATCTACTGTATATATAATATATATATACATACATACATATGTGTCTAGTGTCCATGAGTCTCCGAAACACTGCCATCTGCTGGCAGTGAAACTACATCTCTTTCTCACACATGCACAAACACAGAAGGTAGCAGACTAGCATTTGAAGCTTTTGATTCGATCGGGCTTACTAATATATAATATATAAACCTAAGTGGAGGGGGCACCAACATCTATCTATGCCTCCGGGCGACTACGACAAACCTATGCCACTGTATGTGACGTTATGTGTGGTTTGTATAGAGGAGATGTTCTGTAATATAATAAACTTTCCAGTAACCATGAATGGAAGCAGGTATCATGCTTGCCTACTCTTCCAGAACAGCCAGGAGGATTCCAAAACTCAGGGGCCACACCTGTGCCTCTGGAAAGATGGGAAAGTTTCCTCCTCTCCCATCTAGCCAATTGCATCACCCAGTAGCAGTACACTTACAGAGCAAAACGGGCAGTCCGAGGAGAATGACACCATTCGTAGCCCCACCCCCTCGCTATACAATGCCTGTTGTCCCGGCACTGTAAAGTGGGACTGATCCTTTGTAACCAGCCCATACATTCGCAATAACACATGTGTTTGGGATGTTATCCTGGATCCAATGTGTCATAGCCCGAGAATTTTTTTGCCTAATAAAACAGGCTCTAATGGCTATATCTGTAATATATCGCATAGGACCAAAAAAGTTGTTCCAAAGCATAATAGCCAGAACATCTGCTTGTCTGCTTGAGAAGGGAGTAGGAGTAAATAGTAGAGACACTACTTGACTTCAGCACAGGATGGGGATGGAGGCATTATGAAGATGGACAGACGGTGGACTGGGCGGACAGAGGGAGCACAATGTGGGAAGTATAGACAGATATTGGCGACATTGAAGAACAGGTAGACAAAGAGAGCACCATATGGGGGAATAGATAGACAGACAGACGGACGGAAGGGGGCATAGACAGATGGACAGACAGAGCACCATATGGGGCTATAGATGGACTGATGGGAGGGGGCATAGACAGACAGCACCATATGGGGGCATAGACGGACAGCTGGACGGAAGGGGGAATAGACAGATGGACAGACAGAGCACCATATGGGGGTATAGATGGATGGGAGGAGCATAGACAAATTAACGGATAGAGCACCATATGGGGGTGTAGACGGACAGACAGGAGGGGGCATACATGGACAGGGCATGGGCAGACAGACGGACAGACAGAGCACCATATGAGGGCATAGACAGACAGATGGACGAGTGGGGGCCTAGACAGACAGATGAACAGAAATAGCAACCTATGGGGGTATAGACTGACGGGAGGGGGCATAGACAGATGATTGAATGGATAGAGCACCATATGGAGGTATAAAGGGAAGGATAGGGGGGCATAGATTGATTGACAGGAGCATGGGCAGACAGACGGACTGACAGCACCATACAGGGGCATAGAAGACGAACAAACATTGCACCATTTGGATATGTAGATGGATGGACAGGAGGGGAAATAGACAAACTGACAGGGGCATGGGCACACAGATGACTGACAGAGCACCAAACCTAGATGGACAGGCATTGCAAAAGACGGCCGTCACATAGGGGGCATAGGTGGATGCAGTGGTGTAGCTTGGTTCCACGGTGCCTGGAGCAAGGGCATGTTTCGCGCCCCCCCCCCTGCGCGACGAAAAGGGGGACTGTCCTTGCTCGTTGCCAAGGGGGACTGACCTTGCTTGTTGCTAAGAGGACTGACCTTGCTCATTAATAATAATAACAGGACCCCACAGGCTGCTCCCCCTGTATAATAAAAGGACACCACAGGCTGCTCCCCCTGTATAATAAAAGGACACCACAGGCTGCTCCCCCTGTATAATAAAAGGGCACCACAGGCTGCTCCCCCTGTATAATAATAATAATAGTAAAAGGACTCCACAGATTGCTCCCCCAGTATAATAATACGGCTGCTCCCCTGTATAATAATAATAATATTAATAATAGGACCCCACAGCGCTCATGCCTTGACACCTGGATAGGGTCTCCGGTGCCAGGGATGCAGCACCATGATGTTGATGCCCGCTGTGCCCGGCATCAGTCAGTGGGAAAGTTAAAACCCGGCGAGCGCTCTCACATCGCGCATGCGCCGGTTTGGGACGCCGGAAGCAGGGATGCGGCGCCATGACGATGATGTTGTGACATCATGGCGCCGCATACCTGCCTCCGGCGTCCCAAACCGGCGCATGCGCGATGTGAGAGCGCTCGCCGGGTTTTAACTGTCCGCAGTGCTGACTGATGCCGGGCACAGCAGGGAGCAGGCGAGCAGGGCTGGGGAATTGGACGAGATGTTGGCGCTGCCTATAGGTGGAATAGTTGTGTGATGCAGCACTATATGCTGAATCAGGATCTAAAATTGCTACAGTGCTTCTATTGGGGATTATGTTGATGAACAGACAGTGCAATGTGAATTAAATGTGAATTTTTTATTTTGTGCAAAGAATTACACATATGGGGAAGGGGCTGAATGTGAACAAGTAAAGGTTATTAAAAGTCAATGCTGTCTCTGTGAGCAAGGGGGTCGTGTTACAGGGAGCTGGCGTCCCGACTCCCTGTAGTGCACGCCCCCTGATGGGTACCAGAGAAAGTTTGTGCAAAGCGCACAATGGCAAACAGGTCCCCCGCTGCTGGATCGGTCCCTCTGTGCCACTGGCACTATGCTGTGCTGCGGGGTCTCACAGATGATGGCTATGGCGTTTTCTTCACCGGAGCTCAGCGCTGCTCCGTCCGGCTGCCCAGCGCGCTCCTACTGATGACGTCACCCGACATCAGACTTCTCTGCTTGGCTCCGGACTCTGGAAGCCGTCGGGGAATGGTGATGATGTCGGCTGTATGTGAGGAGCGATGAAGTTGTCTCGCAGGGCTAGGTGCTGGGCAGGGTGCTGGCCGGCGGAGCTCCGGCGCCAGATGACATGTCTGCGCCCGGAGCTGGTGCTCCGCCCTAGCTACGCCTCTGGGTGGATGGGTGAGAGGGGGCATAGACGGACATACATGGCCGGACCCTCTAACTATACAGGGTGCAGGGGATGCAACCATTATGGGACTTTCTTTTTTTTTAGGGGGAGCAATGGGATTGCCTTTTGCCCACCCCCCTCCAAGCCGCTGTGCCCCAAAGCAGCTGCATCCCCTGCACCCTCTATAGTTACATACCCTCCAAAATGGCCCATTCCATTAAGTACAAAATGCTCTGTTCCCGAACTTCCCTGCCATTGGCAGCTACAGAGGTGAGGCTTCAGCACAGTCCAAAATTCAAAGAGGAGGAGTAACATCAACTGCCAGTGAATTCAGGACAGTGATGCTTGGAGTGGTATTAGGTGTGGCTCCCCTATCTGAATATTGGGCTGTGCTGCAGGCTCACCTCTGCAACTGCTACTGGCAGGGAAGTCCAGGAACAGCGCATTTTGTACCTAATGGAATGGGTCATGTTGGAGGGTATGTAGTTACACAACTGCCTCCAACTCCACCTCTAGGATTTGAGCTGATTCTTTGCCAATGCACTATCCACATTTGCGGATTACCTTATAAAATAACTCAAATACAGCCACTAGATGGTGCACGCGAGCAACCCTCAGAACTTGAAGCTGTCTGCAACCAGAGTACTTATTTATGTCCAGTACTGTTACTTGAACAGTACTATTTTTTGCATATTTATTTATTTATTTATTAACAGTTTCTTATATAGCGCACACATATTACCTTGCGCTTTACAGAGAATATTTGAACATTCACCACAGTCCTTGCCCCAGTGGCGCTTCCAATGTATATTCCCTATCACATGGACACACACATTCATTCTAGGGTTAATTTTGTTAGAAGCCAATTAACCTACCAGTATATTTTTGGATTGTGGGAGGAAAACGGAGTATCCGTAAGGAAACCCACGCAAGTATTGGGAGAATATACAAACTCCGCACAGTTAGGGCCATGGTGGGAATCAAACCCATGACCATACATACTTGTCTTGTGATAACGCTAGTGAAAGAGCTTAATTTAGATAGAAATTAAAGTGGGCAGTAGATCTCCTTTTGAGATTCTGTACGTTAATATGTTTTGAATAAAGGTGGGATCATTAGGTTATTTTCTTATGTTACATTATTAATAAAATATAATTCACAAGCTTCCCTAATTTTTGTAGTGCTTTTGCTTGACCTTGATGGATAATTCTCAGCCTTGCAATCAGATAAGGTCAGAGAATATGGACAGTGTGGGTGTTTGCCAGAAATCATCCTACCAAGTAAGTGAATTGGCCTTCACTCACATTATTTAATAGCTATTCCAGGGACACACGGAACAGCCTAAAAACAAACAATAACCCATAAAATTCTAGAGTTTTCATCTACAGAATATAATCCACCTTGCCATACAGAGAATGCTCACGTTCCTCAGCCCCTGGTTCTTACAGTCTCTTACTAAAGTACAGAAACAGGGGGTGTGAAACCGCGCTAGACCTAATGGTGTGTACAGATGGTAAGATATGGCTTCCGATGTTGCCGATATAGTGAACATCGGAAGCCATATCGCATGCTGATCGCATGCTGCCGATGCGCGCTCCCGTGTGAGCACAAATCGGCAGTGAAATAGAGAGGGCAGGCAAGACTATATAGTGCAGATCTGCACTATGTAGTCTAAATTGTGCCACTCTAGCATGCCGTACGATGCGAGTCCCGATGCGTTCTGATTGTATCGGGACTCGCATAGCACGGCATATCGCCCCCATGTGTACACACCATAAGCACACCTTGAGAAAGCTGTAAAGCGAAACGCGTTGGTGAAATACAGCACAGACACCCACCACCTGGACTCCAAACTTGTCCCCATCATTCATGACCAGACCAGCTTCCCCAATCATCCCAGCAGCCGTACAATATCGGAACTCCAACTTGCCACCCTACCAGGTAGAACCCTACACCAACAGGCGATCCCTGGGCTAGAGAACATAGTTTCTCCTACCAAGTCCCTGCTATTAAAATTGGCCTCCATCATTTGGGACATTTAAAAGGAAGCATAATAGGAACGGACACAGGACATTACCTTATCCGAACAAGCGGAGCGGAGAAATGCATTGAGAGGCTAGCGGGGATAGTAGTTCCATCAATAGATAGTGACATTGGGCGATATTCAATGAGGCTGATTCGCCAGGTTTTTATGGCGATTTTGTGCTGTAAGGCGAATTTCTGACTAAAACGGTGAATCACCCTATTCAATGACCAGATGGCGAATACATTTCAAGGTTTTTTTCGCCATGATTCACCGAGTAGCAATCGCTATCTTTTTATGGTGAAGTGGAAGGTGAACTTTTAAAATTAAGTGTTTTGTTTTTTTACAATTGGTGTCAAAAAATCTGGAATTTTATTCTAAGGAGGGGCATGCTATTTTTATTCATGTGCTGTAAGCACATGAATATATATTTAATTAAAAAAAAAAATATTATTATATATTTTTTTTTACACAGACCAGCCAGCAGGGGGCCGGAGCCGAGCCGCTCATTAGATATTCATATATTCACTTCACCCGATCATTACATATGCATGATCGGGTGTAGTGAATATACCCGGTCCCCTGCTGGCACCCCCGGGGGGCAGCCTGTGCTGCCTGGCTCCCGGGGAGCCCACCTCCCCCCCACAAACGTTCTGGGGCAGGCAGGGAGACTTCCATCTCCCTGCCTGCCACCGTCCTCAGGCTCCCTGCGGCGTCCGCTGCAGGAGCTCAAATTCGCCAGTCAGGGGCAGCGAGCCCCTGACTCGTTGAATACGGCTCCGGAACGCAGCGAGCAGTGGCGAATGTGCAGCGAATCCTAAACAGGATTCGCTGCACGTCGCCAGTATTCACATTGAATACCGCCCATTGTGGGAGGTGAAGTCATGCGGGAGGGTAGGAAGATGATCAGCTCAGTTTTCGACATGTTAAGTTGAAGCGCTGGGACATCCAAGAAGAAATAGAGGAGAGGTAGTTGGAGATACAAGTGAGGAGATCAGAGGAGAGGTTAGGAAAGGTAGATTTGAGTATCATCAGCACGGGTGCCGGACGGCTCCCCAAAGTCAGGATTCCGACAGTCAATACTCCGACGTCGGAATTCCGACTGCTCCCTCGTGGGGGTCCACGACCCCCATAGAGGGAGAATAAAATAGGTGGCGAGCACAGCTCGCTACCGTGCCCGCAGCATGGCGAGCGCAGCGAGCTCACAAGGGGCTTCATTGCGCTCCCCACGCTGTGCAGTCGGGATTCCGACGTTTGACTAATGACTGTCGGAATCCTGACTGTCGGGTAATTATACCACACTCATCAGCACAGAGATGATCGAATGAGCTCACCTAGGGGCCCATTTATCATATAATATGTGCTGCTTATTCTGGGATATCCGCAAATATTAATTATCACCTGAATGTATCAGAAGAGCCGGCTGCAGGAATCTTCGTTCCCTGCTGCGATCCATCCTGCGCTGTCCCTGACCGCATCCCCAAGTGAAAGGGGAATGCGAAGCTGACCGTTTTTGTGAGCACACCCATAAAACGCTGGGCGGTCCCCTGAATCCACCTCTTTCCCACCCACCAATGGAACGAACGCTCTGGGCAGTGTGAATTGTGAGTTGATTAAGGCGTTTGCTACCAGGGCTTGCACATGTGCATAGTTGCACAAAGCCCCACCATCGGCACCGGCAGTGAATTCGGACCTTAGTGATCAGGTCTGAATCGCCTCCTTATATTTGTTTAATTAAACTGGTATCTTATTTCTCTTTTGTAAGCATGGAATATATTCCATCTTAACATACAATTGTAATACCAATTTGCTTTATCCTGTAGAACATCCTGTGTTCACAATCCTTTCATTAGTTTCTCTATAATCTCTGGAAGGGTCATTTCTTTATGACATATGGGGCCTTTATTTTACATTTTGCTGATAATGATGCCTGCACTTTTACTCCGTATTACTGAGCTGTTAATGGAGTCTAGGATGAACATGCCAGTGGCATTAGTTAATTCTTTTAATTATCTCTGTCCTCGTTTTGCTATTTAGTTAAATGAGCTGCCTATTATTTTAAATAATTATATTCTGGCTATGTCCTAGCATCCTGTGGATATTGTAGGAAGTGTGAGAAAATATGCATTGTATTTATTTGCTACTGGTGATTATGCTAGTATCCAATTATCTGCAATAATTAGGCCGGGAGCTCTCCATTTAGCCCCAATACCCAACATTTACTGGGGTTTATACTTCTGGTGCCAGAGGCATGGAAAGCACAAGGTCCTGCGGATGCAGTTGCAGACAAAGAAGGCTTGCAGCAGGGTTGGGATGTCTGGGACTCCTTTTCCTCCTTTTGAGGTGCTCCTTGTAAATGACTGACCGCTTAACTCTGTCCATCTTGGAGCCCCTGATGAAATGGAACACTGCCCTTGTGATGGCCCTGCGGACTGCAACCAAGGGTGACCAGGCCTGCACAGTGTATTGCAAAACGGGGAGCATGTCATTGCGCAGCACCAGTGTTATCCCTTGGATGGTGAGGTCTCTGAGGCTCCATAGTCCAGTTATCTGATGAACCGTTGCCAGTCTCTCGTTACAGCACTTCAGGGCAGTGTCCTCTGTGCCGAACCAGACTTGCAGGATCTTTATGAAGTCCAGCTTAACTGTGAAGGGGAATGGGGCGGAGGATGCCAGATGCCACTGCCCAAAGTCGCCTCTGACCTTTGCCCCTGAAGCTCGGCCAAAGTCTTTGCAGACCTGGGCGAGTGCTTCACCGAGCATTGATCCGCACAGAAGACAGTGACGTCATCCATGTACAGTGAACACTTGACCTCTCGTGACCTGAGCCTAACGCGGTGATCCCTCTGATTTCTGGATTTTGCCTGATGGATACAGGGAGGAGCTCTATAACACAAATAAAAAAGAAGAGGTGAAAGAGGGCAGCCTTGTCTGACCCTAGAGAGGACAGCAAAGGGTTCAGTCTTACAGCTGTTCACCAACACGAGCTCTGGATGTCAAGGTACATCACCGAGCCGGCCCTAGCCTAAATTACGCCCTAGCCAAGATTTTGGCTGGTGCCCCCTAGCACCGCCACTAGTTCCGCCTCTGACCCTGCTCCCCTTTTCCAGCACCATCAACCCTCATCATAGCAGTCATCATTTTGGTGCTCCTACCTGCAATATTTTAAATAGAAACAGTGCACACATTCAGTGCGCAGCCCAAACAGGGGTGTCTTCTTGCTGGGAAGGGGCATGGCCACACAATAGTACCCCCAATTCAAATTATGCCACACAGTAGTGCAACTTTATTTACATTATATCATGCAATGGTGTCCCTTATTCATGTTATATCACACAGTAGTACTACTTTATCTTATATACATTACTCCTTACATTATTCACATTATACCCTTAGAAAAAAATCCTGAGAAAATATTGTATTTTAAGCACCTCCACAGCCACACTGCAACCCAGCACAAAGCAGTGTGTGCTGGGCAGAGGAGAAGAGCTGCAGCTGTTGCTGTCACTTAAGGGGAGGGGGCCCAGGGCCACCACTGGACCCTTCCATCAGACTTTGGCCTGGGTAATTTGTACCCCCTACCCCTTTCTCTTGGCACCCCTGATAATACCACACAGTGATGCCCCTTACACATGACACACATTAATAATGTCCTTATAAACATAATGCCTATTACACATATGCCAACTTTTATTAATGCCCTTCATACACATAATGACACACATAATGCCCCTTACACATATATTGCACAATATTAATACCCTTATACACATGATACACATAATGCCCCTTACACATATGTTGCACATTATTAATACCCTTATACACATGACACACATAATGCCTGTTACACGTATGTCGCACATTATTAATGCATTTATACATGACACACATAATGCCCCTTACACATATGCCGAACACTATTGCACAACCAACCCACCCGCAGACAGCACTACCACAGCCGCTAACACTGTGACCTCTGCCTCTGCTTGGATACAGATGTTTCCTCATACATCTTGACTCAATAGGCCATGCAGCTCCTGGCCAGATCTGCTAACGTTGGGTGCCTTTTTTGCTATAAAAAAATTCATCTTATTTGCATTGTTATGTGACCAGGACACATAAGGAGCTTCCGATGATTAAAATGATATGCGGCATGCCTATATTCTGTGTGCGACTGTGGCTGTACCTGCATACGGAATGCTATGTTACAGTGATTTCCATGAATACACTATTTCATATGCAGATACAGCCTCACTCACACACAGAATATAGGCATGCTGCATATCATTTTTTTAATCAGCAGAAGCCCCTCTGGTACATCAGGTTAGCATATGAACAGAACAATTTGCCAAGACACAGCACCTTTCCCATCAACACGTGGGAGACACGGTCAAAGGTCTTTTCTTGATCCAGACTGATCAGGGCCGTGCGCACATTACATTCTTTTGCGTAATGGATTGTGTCCCTGAGGAGAGCAAGACTTTCTGAGAGCAGGGATACCACAGGTCTGATCCGGCTGGACAATCTTCCCAATGACAGCCTTCAGCTCATTGGCAAGTACCTTGGTGAGGATCTTGTAGTCCATGTTCAGGAGCGAGGTTGGCCACTCATTTTTAAGCTCTCATCTCTACCCTTTGCACTTATAGAAGAAAAGTAAGCTTGCCAATATGCGATTTACGACACAGAGTGGCAAGGAACGGCTAAGACCCTGGCCTATGACTTTATGACTAGTAGTTCACCTTCGCACAAGATTGAAGCCCTCCTCCTCCCCCTGCTAGAAATTTTAAGAGAGTTAAGCTGTCATCAAAAACACAGAAAACAACTATGCTTTCTGAAGATATGGTATCACAAATCCTCACGCAATGCACTCCTGGGACTGCTGGAGACGCCAGAGATGAAGCTGAAGGCCTGCTGTGGACGCCGGAGGACTCCATGGACGCCGAGGGACCATCGGGGACCCACCAGGGGACAGGTAAGTATTTAAAAAATATATATATATTCCAAAAACCGTAAAAATACCTTATTCGGAATGCTCGTGGTCCCGAGCATTTCGGATAAGGGATACTCAACCTATACACAGGGCCAGTGCTAGGGTGTCGGGCGCCCATCTGCAAACCATACATTTTGCGCCCTTTCACATTGCCATTGCAACAAGCTGCAGACCGATTGTGGGAGTGTATGAAACATGCGATCCTATGGAGGATCTCGGGTGCATGTACATGTATGCATGTATCTCAGTGCTGTGTCCGCAAAATGTTGCAAGCAGTAAAAGGTGCCCATACACGCTGCGAGAATTGCATACGTTATGGGCTAGATCGCATCACACGGCATGCATGCAATGTGTGTGCGATGCGATCCGAAAGCAGTACAAAAAGTATGTGCAGCACTCGTGACTGAGGGGGAAAGGAGGGGAGAGAAGGAGGAGATGGAAGAAGAGGGGAGGAGATAGAGTGGGCGGAGTGTTGAGGACTGGCAGTGGGACTGGCACAGCACACTGAGAAGAGGGAAGGAAGGGGAGGGGGCACTGCTGCCTGTTCGTCATTTGATTGACAGCTGACAGGCACAGGGAGCAATGGGTAGGGGGTTGATCCGGACATGACATGTCATCCATGCATTCACGGGCTACATGCCTCAGCGCAACTGTCCGTGAGGAAGAGGGGGCAGGTCGCAGGAGGAGGACAGTGTGTGCGCAGTGCAGGGAGCTGCTCAGCCTCTCCATACTGCCGCCCGCAGTGAGACAGTCACTGCGGGCGGCGTTCAGGCTGTGTGCACTCGCGGTGCAGGGAGCAGCTGTTTATACTGCCGTCTGCCCGCTGTCAGACAGGCGCTGTGGGCGGCGTGCAGGAGGCAGTGACAGTGGGGGCTGAAGCAGCTTCAGCAGAGCAAGGAGGGAGACAGTGCCTTTTTTTAAGCATGGCGCCTCCCTGCTTTGGAGGTGCTGAGTGGGTAGCGCCGGCCCTGCCTCTACCTTAAAATGCACACTTAAAAGCAAACTGTCATATTTGTTTCCACTGTATAATCACTGCTGCAATCAGGGCCGGCGCCACCACTAGGCAGCCTTAGGCATTTGCCTAGGGCGCCGGCCACTGGAGGGCGGAAGAAAGGAGCAGGAGGCCCCCCCCCCATGGAGGTAAGCAACTCTACCCCCCCTCCCCCGAAACACCCCCCCCCCCCGTGCGATGCGGTGGGGCCCGCCCAGCATCACCCGGCACCATCCCATTTAGCGATGCAGCAGTGGCCGCATCAACCCCCCCCCTGATGGAGCGGATGTGCGCCGGGCCTAGACGGAGGTGACCGCGCTGATCCCCCCCCCCCTCTCCCCTCCCTGCAATGCCCGGGCTGCACATCACCTCGCCCGGCACCGTCCGTCCCCTCCCCGCACGGAGCGACTGCCGCACCCCCCCTCCTCACGGAGTGACAGCCGCATCCCCCCCCGCACGAAGCGATGGCGAGCGACGGGGCGCGTGAGCAACGGGGCGTCCCCCCCGGGGCGGCCGTGGCTGCAATATATTATTGCAGCAGTGGGAACCCTGTTTTATTGAGTTTGCTTTGGAATGGCTGTCCCTTAAATATCCCATTCTTTTGCTTTTCTACAGCTCAGATTGGTATCATCTTTGGACAGAAAATCTTGCAGTATGTGATTAATCTATGCCGAGGGCAATATGACTTCTTGGAACGCCTTCCTGAGCACTTGATGCTGTACATCCTGGCATTTCTGGACCTAGAGGACATTGCTCAGCTTTCCCAGGTGTCTCATACATTTCAAAAGGTAAAATATATTTTATATGGACTGAATTAGTATACTAACAAACACAATAACAAATCCACTCCGGTATCTGCTAATATAGGAAAATGATCCAATTATGCATAATTGAAATAGTTCCCCAAAAATATGAAAATTAGCATACAGTTCAAATTCTCTGAAACATCTTTAAGTAGAAAGACATACCTCCCAACTTCTCTGGATACGGAGGAGGGACAGATGAATCCAAGCGGCAGGCGCAGCGAAAATTCTGGGGGGGGCCTAATTAAAGGGTGTGGCCTATACGTGAGGCCATGCCTCTGTTTTATCGCTATGGAGGCATGAGCCCAGAGGCTCTGTGAGCCTCTAGCCATGCCCCCAGCCCCCTGGCTGCGGGAATAGATGCTGTGCACATCTGCACAGCTTTTATTAACCGCTGCTCAGCAGGGGGAACTCCCAACAGCCCACCCACCCTCGCCGCGGGACACTGCCGGCCGCGGGAGGGACTCGGGAATGTCCCCGAAAACCGGGACATTCCCGCGGTTTTCGGGACTGTTGGGAGGTATGAAGTGTGAGAGCAGAAAGCAATTGGTACTCACACGGAAATATGTCTTCTCTTTCACCATGTTCTCACTGATCTCCTACAGCTCTGTTTGTATTCAAGCCTTTATTACGGCGGGAAGAAGATCTTTAGTGCTAAGTACATGGTATACCACTCTCTTTGCATTCCATGCAGATGTGGTGCTCCATCTTGGATCTCCCTCCATTTACAGAGACGATAGAGAAATACATTTCTCATAATCATAATGACAATTGCAATTGCACAAAATGAAGGGTCATAAATGTGTTTGGGGAAAATTAATCCATATTATTGCTTAAAATCCAGACTAAGCGTAACACTTTTCTCTCTAAAGATATGTATATTGAGCTGGAGACAACTGGAACGACCCTAATAAAACTCTTAGAGGACAGAATGAAACTCTCCTTTCAGGTATTTCTTATGGGAAACAGGCCAAGTAGGCCGTTAGCCAAAGCACTGGAAGCTCAAATCTCTTTAGCGCTTATACATACAATTAAGGATGACAAGGACAAGTCCCTTCAAATAAACAAAAATTGTTGGAGCTTTTTATGCCTACTATACCAAATTCTGTCATTTGACCTTGCGGGTTCTCACTGAAGAAGTCTATTCCAAAGAGAAGTAAAAGTAGATAAATAGGTGAAAGAATTTTCAGAAAACCCATAGGGTCCCATTTATCAAGAACTGCATTTGCATTGTTATCTGGGTGTGATATTAGCGCCTACAATTTTAATGCACTATGCGACGATTATGGCACTTTTTTTTTTTTTATCTAAGAACACTCGCATGGATTTTCAGAGCTCGTTCCTGCATTGGTCCCAAAGTGTAGCAGGGCTCCTGCACATGCATGGTCCCACACTGACCATGTATGCACAGTGGCCATTACTGGGGATTGTTCCAAAACAATTCCCCTGCTGGCTTATTATACAAAATGTAGCTCATAGACCAGAGGTTCTCAAACATGGGCCTTAAGGCACCCCAATAGTCCAGGTTTCAGGTACATTCACGGCTCAGCATAGATGTTGAAATCAAAATGGCTGTGCTGATAATTAAGTCACCCTTGGCTAAACATGGGCAGATCTATTGCTGATTTGGTACAGGACCTAAATAGACAGAGAGATGACCTCTCCAATTCCCCTAGATTGTTTTCTCACTCTCAGCCTTCTGTGAGCTTTCTCCACCCTCACAGCGAGATCCTGCCTTGTTGCAGGTTATGCAGCACACAGCGCAGGGTGTGCATAAAATGATCGATTTCATGAAATAGTTTCTTAGGGTGCCTACAGTTACCTCTACCAGACACCCATTATCTACACCACCTCTCCTTAATCTTGATTCAGGGTAAGAGGAAAGTGAATGTGTTGCAGAGACTGTTTGGGGACAACAGGAGGTTTGTATGGTGGATTTGATTTTGGCTGTGCGCTAGACTTTAAATTTAGCTGATATTGACACTGTTTAACAAGAAGGTGTGTTTAAAAGGCAACACAAGTCTGGGGTCACTTTTCCTACTGACAATAGCATGTCAGATCTTTTGGGGGAGGCGTGGACAATGGCAGATAAAAAGGTTGCTATGCCTAAGAGGTTTGATACCTTATACCCCATGTCGGAGGATCATGTAAAGTTATGGGAAAGGGTGCCCTTAGTGGATGCCCCTGTGGCCTGCCTTTCTAAGACCACAGCTCTTCCTATAGAGGGAGGTGCGGCCCTTAAAGATTGGTAGACAAGAAACTGCAAGGTTGCCTTAAAGCCATATTTGAAGGGGTGGGGTTTGCCCTTCGTCCTATTATGGCGTCAGCCTGGGTCTCTAGGGCCATGGTGGTGTGGGCGGACACTTTGTGTAATCAGCTGACGTCTGATTCTGATCCTGAACTTTTTTCCTTGGCAGAAAAGTTCAAATGTGTAGCAGAATATGTGTGTGAAGCCGAGTCAAAATGGTGTCCAAGGTATCGCCCATTTCCGTCATAGCTAGGAGAGCTCTCTGACTCAAAGCCTGGGAGGTGGATAGTGACTCCAAGAAGTCACTTGAGGCTTTGGCGTTTAAAGGGGAGGTCCTTTATGGCTCTGAATTGGAGGCCATAATTAAGCAGGCTACGGGGGAAAGAGTTTTTTCCTACCGAGGACGGTTTCTAAGCAGAGCGGTACCCACTTTGGTGCATTTCGCCCTTCCTGTCGTTCCTCCTTTCAGGGCGGTGCGTATGTCAGGGGACAAGCAGGTAGGGGGAAGTTTCCGCCGAATAGGTCTCCCAAGTCCCATTTCGGTGCTTTCGTCAAGAATCGCTCGTCCAAGCCAGAGGATCAATCCTCAGCATGACGGGGTACGGACTTCCCATTCTTGGATCAGTGTGGGGGGTCACCTCCTGCAGTTTCAGGGTGCTTTGTTCAGGATCTCTCAGGGTTACAGAATAAACTTGAAAGGGGATCCTCCAAGATGGTTTGTCCTTACCCCTTTACCTCGGGAGGCAAGGAAGAGGGGAGCTCTGTTGGGGGTGGTGACATCTCTTGCTCACAATGGAGTTGTGATTCCGGTGCCTGCACAGGAACGGCGGAAGGGTTTTTATTCCACTCTGTTCCTGGTACCCAAACCAGATGGGTCTTTCAGACCCATCCTGAGTTTGAAATCCCTAAAAAAACATTTGTGGGTGGATCATTTCAGAATGGAGTCTCTGAGATCAGGGTAGCTGAGCATGGAGCCAGGAGAGTTTTTGGCCTCTATAGACATTCCTATTTTGAAAGAGCATCAATCTCTGCTTCATTTTGCAGTGGGCTCACAGCATTGGCAGTTCCAGGCTCACCCATTTGGGCTGGCAACAGCTCCAAAAGTGTTTACCAAGGTGATGGCTGTCAGGGCAGCGTCACTCAGGTTGAGGGGAATAGTGGTTATTCCTTACTTGGACTACCTCCTCTTCAAGGCAAGTCATAGCATAACGATCAGTTATTTTCAGGATCACAGGTGGATACTAAATTTCAGGAAGTCTCACATGACGTCGTCCCAGAAATTACAATTTTTGTGGGTAGTCTTAGACACTCACTTACATCTGCCAGAGGACTCTTAGTGTTGTTGATACTCCAGGTTTCCAGCCCCTCGGTCTGGATGTGCCTAAAGCTGTTGGGCAAGATGGTAACACTTTCGAAACCCTGCCTTATGCCAGGTTTCATTCACGGGTGTTCCAGTGGAACATCCTAACCTCATGGTCCAGGAACACCGACACCATGAAGCAAGAAAGGATTTCCTTGACACAGGAGACAATGGATTACCTGTTGTGGTGGACGGATTTCAAAATTCTCCAGATGGGTCATTCCAGCAGTCCTAGGACTATATTGGTGGTAACGACCGATGCGAGTCTCAAGGGCTGGGGAGCTGTGGTTCTGCATCTCAGACTCCAGGGCCTGTGGTCCCGTTCGGAATTGGCTCTTCCAATAAATATCCTGGAACTCAGAGCGGTTCTGAGAATGATTCTGCAAGTGGAGGATGTCTTAACAGGTTCTCTGGTGAGGATTCAGTCAGACAATGCCACGACTGTGGCATATTTAAATCAACAGGGAGGTACTCGCAGCAAGTTGGCGTTGCACGAGGCATCCCAGATTTTCCAGTGGGCGGAATTACATGTTCCAGCGGTTTCAGCAGTATTCATTCCAGGTGTCCGGAATGTGGAGGCGGACTTCCTCAGCAGATCAGGTCTACTGAAGGGAGTATGGGCCTTACACCCAGAGGTGTTCCGGGACCTTACAGTGCGCTGGGGGCTCCCGGAGGTGGACTTAATGGCATTGAGACACAATTGTCAGGTTCCGATGTTTTGTTCACGGGCCAGAGATCCTACGGTGTGGGTCTTGGATGCAATGACGGTGCCTTGGAAGTTCAAGCTAGCATACATCTTTCCTCCTTTTCCAATGTTGCGCGAGTCCTCAAGAGGATTCTGGTTCAGGGCTCCCAGGTAATCTTGGTGCCTCCCTATTTGTCCAGACCTGCTCCATCAAGGTCTGTTCTTCCATCAGGACCTAGCTCGTCTAAATTTGATGGCATGGCAAAGGCTAGGAAGTCTGTCTCAGCGGCAAATGACGATAGGGTCTGGAAGATCTACATCAGATGGTGTGAGAAACAAAAAGTACACACTTCTAGATTCAAATTGGCTAGGCTTTTGGATTTTCTCCAGGATGGTTTTTCGGCAGGGGTTGAGTCTTCAAACCTTTAATGTGCAATTCTCTGCGTTACTCATTTTCTTTCAGTAAAGGGTAGCTCTTTTACCTGAGGTTCAATGCTTCCTTCAAGGGGTGGTGCGCATTAGACCCCTTACTGTCAGCCGGTAGCTCTGTGGGATGTATACCTGGTGCTTTCGGTGTTTCTGTCATGGATAGAACAAAAAATATCTGAAATAAGACTGATACCAATTGGGACCAGTCAATTCACAATACCTGGCACTCTTATTTTACAAATTAATTTCTGTACAATAAATGTGCACATATGTAGTATGATTCCACTAGCTGATGCATGTGTCAAATGAGCTAGCCTTTGGGGGGGGGGGGGGGGGGTTTAACACATTGCGCTGCTAAGTGGATAATTATCCACTTAGCAGCGCAATGTGTTAAAAAAAACAACTATTTTCTGTCATGGAAGCTAACCTTTCTTCTGGCTATTGCTTCAGCCAGGAGGGTATCAGAATTGGGGGCTTTGTCCTGTAAACCTCCCTTCCTAGTTTTTCATGATGATAGGGCCGTTCTCTGTAGGGTAACTAAGTTCTTGCCAAAGGTAGTTTTTGATTTCCATTTGAACCAGGAGATTGTGTTTACAGTGTTTTTCCCTCCTGAGGAGACCAGAAACAGGAACAAGTTGATGTGATTGGATGTGGTTCGCGCTCTGCGCGTTTATCTGGACAAAGTAAAGTCTTTTCGGAAGACCAATATGTTGCTGGTGCTGTATGATATGCATAAGAGAATGTGGCTGGCCTCTAAGCCTACACCAAGGTTGGTCAACCTGTTTCGGCCAGGATTAATGCCTATACCACAAGGTCTGTGCTTCATCGTGGGCTGTGCGTCACAAGGCTTCAGTGGAGCAGTTATGCAGGGCTGCCACCTGGTCCTCTGTTCACACTTTCACCAAATTCTATCGGTTCCATGATTTCGTGTTGAAGGACACTTCATTTGGGCGAGCAGTTCTACATGCTGCGGACCTGAGCGTACCCGTTCAAAGGACCGGCTATTGAACTTCCCATGGTTGAGCTGTATCACCAGGATGGACGATAGAGAAAGGGGATTTTTGTAAGAAATTTACTGTTCAAATCCCTTTCTCTGAGTCCATCCTGGTGACACAGCGATCCCTCCCTTTATGCTCAGTAAGTGGTTATACTGTTTAATGTTAAATTTTCATGTTATATGGTTGTTTATGATTGTGCATATTAATATGTTCAGGTATTGTATTGAGTAATGTATCCTAGTGGGCTCTTGAAGTTGAACTGAACTTTCTGGTATGCAGCAGGGGAGGAGCCTGCCTCTTAAAGACATAGCATAGGTGCCCGGCTCCTTCGGACCCCACTACATCCCAAGGTTGAGCTGTGTGACCAGGATGGACTCAGAGAAAGGGATTTGAATCGTAAGTTCTTACAAAAATAATAACAAATATTTGTCCAACTGTATATTGCACACTTGATCCTGGGGAAGCTGATCTACACTACCCAGGGAAAAGCGTTGAGCTCATCTCCGGACCTGTCACTCAGTGGACTGCCATCAGAATCTGATAAAATCACAGCTGTGTAACCTAGAGGAGACCCTCTGGAGGAGACTAAGGGGGTCCTTCCTCCTTAAATGAACAAAACCACATGCACTGCAGGGGGGCAGATGTAAAATGTGCAGAGAGAATTAGATTTGGGTGAGTTATTTTACTTCTGTGCAGGGAAAATACTGACTGCTTTATTTTTACACTGCAATATAGATATCACCTTGAAGTAAAACCCCACCCAAATCTAACTCTCTCTGCACAAGTAACATCTACCCCACCTGCAGTGCACATGGTTTTTCCATTTGAGAAGGAATTTGCCAGGAGTGAACCAGAATAACCCCCTCATTTATAACCTTTCTGAGCAATATAAGTGGCTTTTCATATTTTAAAAATGATTGTGGATATTCATTTTAAATATATTATGTGTATAGTTGTTTAAGAACGGAAACCTTATGATTTGTGTACAGCCGGCACTGGTGTTCAAACATTTGCATTGTCTTGCATTGACTGACAATCCTCTTACCAGGTGATGCTGATTGCGCAACACACAATGGGACAAATTTACTCACATCCCGATTATGGCCGATCATGTGTATGAACAGGATCGGTCCTCATCAGGCCTAAAATAAAATATCATTAAATAAATCATTTAAAAAACGGCGTGGGGTCCCCCCTCCCCCCTTCATGAGCATAACCAGCCCTGGGCACTTGGACCGGTCCAACAGGACTCGGCACTTGGACCGGTCCAGGTTACAAAAATACAGGGGACAAAAAGAATAGAGGTGCCCCCCCCCCCTGTATTTTTTTAACCAGCACAGTCATGCCACAGACGGGTAAACTTTTCATATAAGTTCCTCCCAGCCAACACATGACACCCTAGCTGGTCAGCCCAGGCTAAAGCCCAAGTCCGTCCCCGGGCTGATGGTTAAAAAGGGTGTACAAATATAATAATGGGTTTTGTTGTAGAATCACAAGGCCCAGCAAGCCTCCCCTACGTGCTGGGACTTGGAGAACCACACGTATTTAGTGCATTAATGGGCCCGCTGAGAATTGTAGTCCCAATACTGTAAGAACTGACCAATTGTAAAGCGCAACGGAATATGCTGCGGTATATAAATAACTAAATAAACAGACACACTCAAAATAAAGTACAACTCTATTACACACTCCATCCATACTTACCTATCTTGATCCTGAAGCTTTGGTTCTCTTCTCCAGTAGAAAATCCAAATGGGTATATGAAAAAAAAATTGTGTGAAGTTGCCGTTCGTAAAAATGGAAATTCAGCAAAATTCAGCTGATAGTAAATAAGCCGAACAGCTAATTACGGTCATAGTTAAGATCGAATGGGTGCATTCCGACCCATTCGATCTTATAAAATTTACTGCAATATCTTGCCTGTGCTGATAGGCCAGAGCCTTTACCCACACACCTTAGGCAGTGGCAGTGGGGTTTATAAATATGTATAAAGGTTGCATACCTCTTCTTCTCTTGTGCCATACCTTGGGTGGATTCCTCTACTTCTCCTGAGCTGGGACTTAGTACTGAAGAGGAAGTTTCCAAAACCCTTAAGACACAAAAACATTTCAAGGCTCCAGACTTTCCAGTTAGCCTTACTCCCTCATTTGACAGCCATATTTAACCAGATCCTTGATGGCAATTTTTTTTTTTTTATTCCGGACATGAACTAATATGACAGTTCTGCCAAAACCAGACAAGGGGCCTTACCTGGAATCTAAGTATCTACCTATCTCACTTTTGAACAGTGATTTAAAACTACTAAAGTTCTCACCATTACGCTAAATCTTATACTCCCTTCCCTGATTCACCCAGATCAAGCCAGCTTTGTGTGCCCTATATTAGCTCATATTAACTCAAGCGCTTGACAACACTAGGCGCACAATAGTTATTATTTACCATGTTAATTCATTTAAAATCGCGGGGCTCGCTGCGCTCTCCACGCTTTGGGTTCGCTGGCTTGCTGTGCTCGCCGACGTGTATAGTGGGGGTATGAAAAGGTAGGTCGGACGTGTACCGCCACGCTTTGGGATCACGTCGATACTGGGGGGGGTGGGCCTTAATAAATGTCATTATATGTAATTTAATGCTATAGTACATTAAATGCCATTGTAAGAGTCAAAATCTCATGCCATACCATAACGGCATGCGATGCCATTTTACTACGTTTGCGTACGTAGTTAACTCGGGCGCCGTCCTAATACACAAGTACCGTTAGATTTGTGTGAGTTCTTTTGTTTCTGGCTGCGTTATTTTTACACGGCAATTTAGATTTCAATTTCAACACCCCACCCAAATTTAACTCTCTCTGCACATGTTACATCTGCCCCACCTGCAGTGCACATGGTTTTGCCCATTTTGAGAACAAATTTGTATTTCGATCAGATCTGAATAAGGGCCCATGTCCCCGAAACTTCATAGAGGGTGTGATTCATGTTGGTTCGGAGTAAAGCGAATTCGGTCCTCGGACCCATGGTGCAGCTCTGCGCATGCGTATGGGCGATTACACTCATGTGCAGGGCTGCTGTTCACAGACATCATGGTGGACAAGGACTGGCACATGGGGAAACCCAGGATTTCCTTGGTGTGGCCATAAAAACAGTGGATGTGCCAACAAAAACAGTGATTGCGCTCAGAATGCGAAAGCTGGCATGACAAAGCAAGCACGGGGCAGATAGCTGATGTCACATGACGTCAATGCCCACTCCGTTCTCAGCCATAGCCAATGTAAATAAAAGAAAGGTTAGACTGACTTTTGCAAATGATTTCTCTCCTTTACGCTCACATGCAATTTGATGTGCGAGCATACACAACTATTTGCATGCTGACGCGTGTATTTGCTGGCGTTTGTTCACCATGCGGGACATTAAAGGGCCAATTGACTTTAAGTTCCACAGCAGAACCAGCACACCATACACACACATACACACACACACACACACATACATATATAGTTCTATTGATGGTTTATTCATTCATACAGGCAAATTCGGCCAAGATTTCCATTCGTAAAAGCGGCAACTTGGCAGAATTCACCTCTTTGTAAATTTGACGATGTGCAAATCTAGCTCTCTCTGCACTTTTTACCTTTGCCCCACCGCAGTGCACATGGGGCCCGATTCAGACCTGATCAAACAAGTGTAAATTCATACAGCGGCCAATTATCCTTGAGCTGTGCCACAATGTACATGCGCAATGACTTCCAGCAATGGAGTTCTGCCACTTTTTCTATTCACAGGCCGTTCGCATGGGGATGGACAGGAAGTAGGCGTCTGTGGGAGTGCCCAGAAAAATGATAGACAGCCACAAAAAGCTGGGAGTGTCCTGGAAAGCGCAGACATTTTAGGGGAGGGTGTGTGATGTCAGCAGCAGGCAGGATATGCCCGAATGCCTGGATATGTACTTCGCTGCAAAGTATTCACCAGGCAAACACGTCCATTCACATGGCGCGCACATGAATTCACTATAGCAGGGCGGCATCTACCTGATTACTAGCCACTACACAATCGCGGCCATGTGATCAGGTCTGAATTACCCCCATGGCTTTGCCTATTTATAAGAACAAGTTTACCCTATGATCAAGTCTGAATTAGGCCCTGCAGCATGTACAGAAAACCTAGACACCAGCACTGTGTTGCTCCTAATAGCCAGGAGGGGGAGCAGGATCCCACGGCAAGCACAGTTTTGTCAGTTATTAGCAGTTATAATGACTGGGTGTTTCCAGGCTTCCCTCTGCACCAAAATGACATCTAACTGTTCATATTAGCAGGTTCCAACATTCACACGAACAAAACTTGGGGCTCAGAAGGTGTTAAAAAGATTATTGGCAATCCTGTTGTAGCTCGGAAATACGTGAAATCTCAGGATTTAGTTCTGGATCAGACAGCTGAGGGACTTGTGTGGAGAAATGACTATACTGAGCTTTGTTTTGCATCCAGAAACATAATCAGTAGCTTTTGAGTCATGAGTTAGGAAATCCCAAAAAAACTCTGCCAGGCCAAGGAACCTTTCCCGGGCAACGTGTGTTATGTTAGATGCAGCGCAGCCCAGCATTCAAGGCTAGAGGACCTGGACACTTTCATTACTTGTATTTACTGCAGCATAACCTTATGCCTGTTTAACACACTTGGCATACAGTATATAACAATACTCACATGCATAGGTGCCGATTTATGTTTATGCTGGTGAGTGCTCAAGCCAAAAATATAGAGGAGTGGCTTAATGGGAAAGGGGTGTGGCCAAAAAATAATACCAATTTATATTACGGAGCACAGTTGTCTCCAATATTCAAATTACGGCAACTGAGTTCCACATACATAAATGCCCCCACAGTGCAGGTACATAAATGCCCCCACAGTGCAAGTATTCCATGGACAAAATACACTCTTCCTGGCATACTGTTTCCCAGGTTGCGGGTCCGGCAATGTGGGTGCTGCAGCCGCAAATTAGCAAGTTCATATGGCGGCCCAGCAGCGGGACTCGGGCCCGTGGGTGCTCATCAATTTCCGTGGGTGCTCGGGCCCTTGAGCATCCACAGAATCAGCACCTATGCTCACATGCATCACATATTAAACACATCTACAATGACATTTTTGTGTTTCTTTAAAAATGTTGGTTTCTACCTAATTACAATGTAATTACGAAGACAAAATAATTATCATTCATATGTAAACTGCAACAGTTCTCTGTAGCTTTGGACAATTGGGAAGATAGGAAATAATAAAACCGATGCAGATAGGCAAAATAAATATAAACAAAGAGTAGAGAGGGCCCTGCTCAAGAGAATATGCTTACATTGTAAGTGAAAGTAGGGATGGCCATTGGTGCCCCACTATTGCTGGTTACCATTGCTGCTGATGGGGTTAAAACTATTGATGGTAAGTAGCTATCCTATGTGGTACCATCAATGGTTTTGCCATTGACATTTTTTGTGCATGCACATGCGCGATGGCTTCTGTGCGGGGGCGGGGCTTGGTTATAACTGACAACTAAGCCCATCAAGGAAGCCGGACAGCCAATTCCCAGTACAGCACATTCCTGGCCCTACTGTATGTGAGTGAGCTGGAGGTGACGCTGAGCTGCTGGCTGGCAACCTGTAAAAGAACATCGGTTCCATGCCAACCATCGATGTTAGGAAAGAATGTCAGATTTTACTTATGTGCTGAAGGAATGCAGCCCCCCCCTACCTGTCAGTCACAGACTCCACAGGCAGACCCAATAGGAGGTGTTTCCTCCCTCTGGTACTGCCAGATGCAGTCCATAGAGGTCAAGATTTGCACATGTGCAAGGAAGCCGTTTCTTGAGGAAGCCGTTTCTTGAGGAAGCCGTTTCTTGAACACATGCACTGGTCCCAACACCTGTCTATTTCATTATTCAGGTGCCGGGAGCCTGAGACCCAGCCATCGATGGTAGCAGGGGCACTCATTCTCAAAATAGGTAGGTGCCGCCATCCTCCTCGATGGTAAATGTATTTAAAAGCAATCATAGACTATCAATGGTTTAAAACCATTGATAGTCGCTGGCCATCCCTAATTGGAAGTGGGCCCAACTGAGGCCAGAGGAGTAGGTGCAGTGGAGGTTGGGACCGTTGAAAGGCTGTATTGATGTGGGTTGTAAAGGGGACAGGTTGCAGAGTAAGCATTAATGTGGGTAGTACAAGTGTTATATGGTGTGCTTTAATAGGTCAACCCCAAAAGGTCAATATGCACAAGGTCGACATGGAAATGGTCGACATAAGGGTTTATTTTGGTGTCAATTTGCAAATATCAGTACATGAACCCCAATTCAGTGCATTGCTTCAGTCCAGGTGCCTCGCTGCACTCGGCACACTGATACCATTCCCAATCAGACTCTACATAGAGGGTAAAGTATGAAAAAGTTCAAAAAAGACACAAACGTAAAAAACAACTTATGTTCGACCTATTGACCATGTCCATTATATCCTAATCGACCATATGGTCAACAGTCATCCAGATCCTGGTGTTATAATGGGAAGTGTGAGACAGGCGTTACTGTTCACAGTATAGTTTGGAGTACGGTAATCACTAATAGGCGTACTTACCTACTGTCACAGCACAATAAGGAGACTCAGATTTTCAAGGGGCCTTCCAGACTTTTTAATATCTTTATTGGTAATATTGCAAATGGAATTGAGGGCAAAATGTGCCTTTTTGCAGATGACACAAAGGTATGCAACAGGTAGACACACCAGGAGGGGTAAAACAAATGATTGATGATCTAGGTAGATTAGAGGAATGGTCAAGAGCATGGCAACTACAGTTTAATGCCAAAAAATGCTAAATCATGCACTTGGGTCTCAGAAATCCAAAGACTAAATATAGTATAAATGGCACTATAATGGAAACTACTGAGGAAGAGAGGGATCTAGGTGTCACTATTTCAGGGGACTTAAAGGCAGGTAGGCAATGTAACAAAGCAATGAGGAAGGCAAGTCAGATGCTTGGTTGCATAGGGAGAGGTATCAGCAATAGTAAGAAGTGATAATGCCACTGTATAGGTCATTGGTACGACCTCATCTAGAGTACTGTGTTCAGTTCTGGAGGCCATATCTCCAGAAGGATATAAATACATTAGAGACTGTACAAAGAAGGGCAACTAAAATGGTGCATGGTCTACATCAGTGGTTCCCAACCCTGGTCCTCAAGTACCCCCAACAGTGCATGTTTTGCAGGTCTCCACAAGTGATATAATTAGCTCCACCTGTGGATCTTTTAAAATGAAATGTGCCTGAATAATCTGTGTACCTGCTGGGTGACCTGGAAAACGTGCACTGTTGGGGGTACTTGAGGACCAGGGTTGGGAACCACTGGCCTACATCACAAAACGTACCAGGAAAGACTAAAAGATCGTAATATGTATAGTATAGAGCAGAGAAGGGAAAGGGGGAACATGATAGAAACTTTCAAATATATCAAGGGCTTTAACAAGGTACAGGTGGGAGACATTCTTCATAGGAAGAGGAGCAGCAGAACATGAGGACATGCACTGAAACTAGAGGGAGGAAGATTCAGGGGAAATGTGAGGAAGAATTACTTCACAGAAAGAGTAGTAGATATAATATATTACTTATATTCCTAATTATACCCCTTTCACACAGAAAATGAAATACCCGGGAGAAGCAGTTCCACCCAGGAATTTCATTAAATACACGGCTCCTTTTTCTGTGTAAAAGGGCACACCCATGTCATAAATCCCGTGTCTCCGACCCTGGAATTGACCAGGGTCGAGGACACGGGATTTATGACCCGTGTTGACCCTTTCACACAGAAGAAATACCCGTGTCATTCAGCAAATTACCGCTTAGAAATTTTCAACCCGGTAATTTGTTCTTCTGTGTGATGGGGGGTATGGTTGCACCCGGCAAAATTACACGGCATATGAAATGCCGTGTATTTGCTGGAATTTTCAGACTTTTCTGTCTGACAAGGGTATTAGAATTGTGCCTGCCACCTCTCTTCACCTCCCCACATAACACTGACAGACAGGATTATTAGCCTAGACATCATTGTACTTACAGTATATACACTTTTCTTGCACATGACAGACAACCTACACTTCGTGTTCCTGAACACAAACACTGATGAGTTCAGTGAATGCTGTCAGTAGTGATCACAGCGTGAGGCAGTGCAAAGGGAAGACTTCCATAGGCCAACAAATGTTGCTTCAAAGCTCCTATATGACACTAACCTAGCCTCATGTGGCCTCAGGCCTTCAGGTTTCCTCAATGTTCAAATGGTTACTGTTACGATTTCAATCTAACCCTATATTGTAATACTAGGTGATTCATTGCGCCCTACAGGCACTCTTCACACCGTCGTAGGGGGATCACTGGTTGAGTGAGTGACAGTGCGGCTGGGGGTAGTGCGGGTTTTGGAGGTGTGGGGGTGCCGTGGGTGCATTAGTATCGCGGGTGGGGTAGTGGCAGGGTAGCCGCTGGTGAAGGAGGGTGGCTGTTGGTGATGTGGCTGTTGGAGGGGTGGGTGGAGGAGTTGCAGGTGCCTGGGGTCCTGTGGGTGGGGCAGATGTGGTGGTGTTGTGGGTGGGTGAGGGTTGGGTGCGTGTGGGCTTACTGGGTGCACAGTAGGTGCAATTGTGGGGGTGGCATGGGTGGGTATTAGCATGGGGTGTGTAGTGGGTGTGTGGAGGGGTGCCGTGGGTGGGGCGAGTGGCGTGTGCGACTGTTGTGGGTGGAGATGGGGTGGGTGCGGTGCTGCGGGGGGTATGGGAGGGTAACTCGAAACAAGAATAGATAGGAAGGTTAACGTGGCGCTAGACGATTTCAAGTTCGCCCTTCAGAATTCCTTGGAGTCTTACCCTATGGACTCCCAATATAAGTATATGGTCTAGAACGATGTGAAATTCAGAATATAGGCGCTCTTTATACAGACATAGACTGGTATGGGAGGGTGTTCGGGCATGCTATGAGTGAGCTGGGCGCAGGGCATGTGCTGGGTACAGGGAGCTGTCTATGGTTGCTGCACAATAAGCTGCCGTGTACATGGGCGCAGTGCATGCACAGTGATCCCTCCCTCTCTCCCACTTCATCAGCTACCAGGTGCCTCTCGCGCTCCCCGGCCTCTGTATCAGTGACGGACCTCCGCTGGGACTCCTGCTGATAGCGGCACCTTAATTACCTTGCGGGAGAAACCTGCGGGACCCCAGTGCAGCCTGTAGGGTAGCAGCGGGCACTGTGCTCCCCCTCCTCTGTCAGACCGTCCTCCCCCGCTTGCCTTCATACAGAGCACTGCATGGACTGGGCTGCGGAGAGAAGGTGGGAGATGGGAGCTGCTGCAGCTTCTCCTCCTTAGCGGCGCTACAGCGCACGATCATCATGGGTCTAAAACTGTCATGTGATCCGGCAGCCCGGCCGGTCGGTATCTTCTTCCATGTCTGCTCTGCACTGGGCACCTGCACATGACTCATTATGTGCTGGCATGTCAGCGGCAGCGGGCAGCCATTATCTGCGTGCCTGTTCCACTGGATGGCCTGTGTGTGTGTGTGTATAACACTGGGAGGGAGGGCGGAGTTAACTGTGTAACTAACTCCACCCAGCGTTATACACACACATGATTGACAGATGTAGCTAAATATATAAGAGATTCCCCTTTGTATTTTCTATTGATGACACTTTTAGCTCTTGTTTCCTGCCAGCCTTATTGAAGTGTAATGCTAATCTTACAGTGCATTATCTTGGGGACATAAATCAGGGACAAGGGACGAATGGGATAGAGATGGACATTAGTAGCATAGCCTACACATGTAGAGATTTAGGGGCATTTTCTAAGCGATCTCACTACATTGCTTAGAAAATGCCCCTACATCGTGTAGCGATAGCGATGTGCTGGATATTAATAGGTCAGGTCCAGTGTTCTCACCAGAGAACTAGCATCGCACCGAACGCTCAGCATATCTCTAAGTTTATAGGCCTCTTATGTCCAAATTGTAGCAAGCATATGATAACACGAAGGAAGAGTGACAGATACATTTGTTCAGAGCCTGAATGGAGCGATGACATACAGTATGACTCCGTATGCATGAAATCATCACCCAGTGTTAGTGACAATTAAGCAAATACATTTATAGGGTTACAGTCCCATTAACCATCACTGAGCTGTTCTGCTGCTGAATCTCTGCTGCAGGAGATGATCTCAGTTGGCTGTGGTCCACATCACTCAAGATTTCACCGGGACCTTCTTGGCATCAACTCCCAAACCGGTTTTCTGAAATTTGTCCCATTAAGTAAGAAGTGATGTCACCTTTCCCCCGTCCTCATAAGTTCTAAGTAACTCCCTATTCTGCTTCATATAACTTCTGTCTTAGTTGTTTAGTTGGAGACATTCACCCTGATTCATATTTTTTTTTTTTTTTTTTTAATATATTTTATTAGTTTTATATTACATACAGATACATTTCACATACATATCAACCATTACAACAATTCTATTATCATATTACATTACATTATCACATTTTGTCATGCGTACGTCCGTATCTTGCCTGATAGGGACCTTTAATCTAGACATTTTATACCTATGTCAGCGCCATGACTCGATTGCCTAATGGTTAACATCTTATACATAACAAACTACACATTACATAACACCCCAGCTTGCCCAGCTATAGATTTCTTCCCCCTGCCTCCTATCTTATTCTACATGATCTTAGGCTCGTATTCTTATCGCATACATTGAACACTACCTTTGGACAGTCCTGCAATTCATTACCTATCCCGAACATCCTGCTCTCTACCCCAGATCTAGAACTACCGCTCCTGCTACCCTCTTTGGTGCTAATACCCCATAAGGTTTTGACAAATTAATTTGACTTTCTAAGGGGAACTACCGATCCTACTACCCTGATTAGTGCCCTTTAGGGTTATACCATATTATTGGCCTTCGATTGGTCATATTTGCCAGTTTCGACGCTGATGGATTATCCCCCCACATTACAGATACTGACTGTGATGTGTTGTTTGTGTTTGTGAAATTAATTATTCTTTTAACTACTCATACTATGTGAAATTTGTGTTATCCCTAACCCCTACCTTCCTCTATTTCTTTCTTATTCTACCTCTTCCTTATTAATACTTGTGCACTCTACTGGTTGTCTGTATTACTTTATGTGCCTTAACCCTTCCCCCCCCCCTCTTTTTTTTTTTTTTTTTTTTTTTTATTTTATTATAATTTTATTATTATATATTCCTTTTAGTGATGATTTGTGCATTTACTTCCATTGGATTATCTAAGTCCGATGGACTATTTTAGTGTCGGGCTCCCTTACCCCATGTGCCCCAAATCTTTTCATACTTACATATAGTGTTCCTGTGCATGTATATGTATCTTTCATGTGTAGCCGTATAATCCACCAGCGCTTCCCACTTTTTATATTCTGGACCTACATCAGCCAGCCAAGTCCTTGCAATCATTACTTTCGCTAGGGCACACATATTTAAGATCAATGCTTTTGTATACCTACTTATACCACTACTCATAAATATACCCAACAGGCAGCATTTAACTGATAGCCACTCTTCATTGATGCCCATATCACTCATTGTTTGCTTAACCTTGACCCAGAACTCCTGTACATACGGGCATTCCCAAATCAAATGATAAAATGTTCCCTGGGTAAGTTTACATTTTGGGCATTTATCCGAAGTTCTTCCCCCGAACTTTATTAACCTTAACGGCGTTAGATATGACCGATGCAACACATACATTTGCACTTGCTGCACTCTAATTGAGTTTGTTGCCTTCGCAACTGCTGCCATTGCCTCGGTCCATTCCTCTATCCCCATCGGGCCCAAATCTCCCTCCCATTTTTTTTTCGTCTCGTCCATCTCCCCCACTTTTGACCGCAGCAGCATATTATATAGTTTGGATGTTAGCTTCCATTTATTATTCTCTCTCAGCATTTTCTTAATTGGGGAGTCCCCGAACACCGGCGGGTGTTCCTTAAATTGTACCTCCATCACACTCCTTAACTGGAGATATCTAATGGCATAGCCCCTGGGAACAGAGAACTCTTCTTGCAGTTGACTATATGATTTCATCTTACTGTTGTCATAGATTTGGCACAGCCTAGTTATCCCCAGTTTTCCCCAAGCCTGGGCTATTTGCTGTTCCCTCGTTTCCCTAGTTCCCCGGGGTATGTCCAATGGATACTCCCTATCTAATGCCGTAAATTCCATAATCTTATTCGCTTCCCTCCATATTTTCACTGCTTGAGTAAGTATCGGAGCTTCTTTCCTATTTACCTGCCCTTTTACCAATTTTTGGATCATAGTTATCCCTTTTTCTTCCTGGTTCAACAGATCGTAAATCCCCTCATCTTGCGGTGTAATTCCTATCCAGTCAACTAGGGACGTCAATTGGCTTGCCACATAATATAATCGGAGGTCTGGAAGACCCATTCCCCCCCCATCCCTTCTCCTCATTAGTGCCGCTAGTTGTATTTTGGGGCGCGAATTACCCCATATAAAGGACGAGAGCAGACTGTTTGTTTTTCTAAAAAAGGATTCTGGTACATACTGTGGTGCATGTTGCAAGGCATATAAATATTTGGGAAGCACTACCATTGAAATTAGATTTACCCTGCCCATGTTTGTCAGGGGTAGCCTCCGCCATACCTTGATTTTGTTAGTTAAGTATGTTATTAATGGATCCAAATTTAATTTCTGGTACTCCATGGGGTCTCTAGAGATCCAGATTCCCAAATACTTGAAGGTTTGGGCCCATTTTAATGGTGTAACCAAGTTGTGTACCCCCCGATTCTCTTGCTTTATTGCAAATATATTGGACTTGTTCCAATTTATTCTAAAGCCTGAATAGTCTCCATACATTTTTATTTCCTCCATCACTATTGGCACCGCCTGTGTGCCATCGGCAGCGAAAATTAATAAATCATCAGCATATAATGCTGTTACATCTGTGGTGGAACCTGCTTTTAACCCCCTAATTCCAAGTTGTCCCCGCAGGATACAAGCCAGGGGTTCAATGGCCAAGGCGAATAAGGCAGGTGATAACGGGCACCCCTGCCTTGTACCCCTATGGAGACAAAATGGAAGTGATGTTTGTCCATTTACCGCCATTCTTGCCGATGGGGACGCATATAACATTTTTACCCATTTGATAAAATTGGGACCCACTTTCATTGTTCTCATTACTTCCCATAGGTAATGCCACTCGACCGCGTCAAAAGCCTTGACGGCGTCGAGTGACATCACCACTGGGAACGGATCGTCCACATTAGGACTCTGTAAGTGTCTATGGAGTTTCCTCAAATTAATTGCGGTCGATTTTCCCGGCATAAAGCCGGTTTGATCTTTATTGACTATTTTTTCAATATGTTTATTTAATCTTGATGCAAGGATTTTTGCAATAATCTTCGCTTCCGTATTTATCAGAGATATTGGGCGATAAGAGTCCAATGAAAGTGGGTCCTTATCCGCCTTTAGCAGTACTACTATTTTCGCCTCTAACATGGATTGGGGGAGTCTGTTCTCATTATAGCTGGAGTTAAATGTTTCTAATAAGAAGAGTGACAGATACATTTGTTCAGAGCCTGAATGGAGCGATGACATACAGTATGACTCCGTATGCATGAAATCATCACCCAGTGTTAGTGACAATTAAGCAAATACATTTATAGGGTTACAGTCCCATTAACCATCACTGAGCTGTTCTGCTGCTGAATCTCTGCTGCAGGAGATGATCTCAGTTGGCTGTGGTCCACATCACTCAAGATTTCACCGGGACCTTCTTGGCATCAACTCCCAAACCGGTTTTCTGAAATTTGTCCCATTAAGTAAGAAGTGATGTCACCTTTCCCCCGTCCTCATAAGTTCTAAGTAACTCCCTATTCTGCTTCATATAACTTCTGTCTTAGTTGTTTAGTTGGAGACATTCACCCTGATTCATATTTAATGCAAAATCGATAGTTTGAGTACAAATGTGATGTTATTTTGTCTGCGCAATCGCAAGACCCGTATTGCCCATGTGTAAAACGGGTCTTGCAATGCCACTCACAGCCCCCTGTCAGCCACAGTATGATTGACATGCTACAGCATTTAGGGGGCGTAATGAATGGGTGACAAGTCCAGAGTGTCCAGTGGGTGCGTCGTCAGATGCAGGCTTCCTGGACCCCATACGATCAGGACCTATGGTTAGCTTACACAAGGTGCCTGTAACCATCTGCGGGGCAGCAAGTGCCGCTTACCTGTTCACTAGGCTGCGAGTATACGCAGCCTAGTGAACAGGTCTGAATCATTCCCTACATGTATTGTGTCCTCGTACTTTAATAAAGAAATAAAAAAAGATTGTCAGCTGCGTATCTTCCAGCAGCCGCACACTAGGCACGTCTGACTGATGTGAGGAGAACCCAGATTCATGTGGTTACAAGCTATTCTCATCTTGCTGCAATGTAAATCAGAGCCTTGTGATTGTATAAACTTCCCCAGAATGCCTTGTGTATCTCAGGTAAGATCATAGTGTGCATATGGACTGCCCTAAACTGGTAAAATGCTTAAAATGAGGTATGAAATAGCCACTATATTTATTTATTTATTTACAGTTTCTTATATAGCACAGCAGATTCCATTGCGCTTTACAATTGTAGACAGTGATAGAACAAACTGGGTAACAACAGACAGACATGGAGGTAGGAGGGCCCTGCTGCAAGCTTACAATCTATAGGGACATAGGAGGGAAACACAAGGACAGGCACCAGTAATAGCATAGCAGCCCCACCAAGGGGTTTATTCTAGTTCATTCTTTCTGACAAAATCCTTCTTAGATGGACAAAACCATGTGCACTGCAGGGGGGCAGATGTAACATGTGCAGAGAGAATTAGATTTGGGTGAGTTATTTTGTTTCTGTGCAGGGAAAATACTGACTGCATGATTTTACACTTCAATATAGATCTCACTTTAAAGAAAAACCCCACCCAAATCTAATTCTCTCTGCACAAGTTACATCTGCCCCACCCGCAGTGCACATGGTTTTGTCCATCTAAGAAGGATTTTGTCAGAAAGAATGGACTAGAATAACCCCCCAAGTTACAAGTCCAGAAAAAAAACTATATTCATAAAGTGATGGGTCTGGTTCAGACCTGTTTGTTAGGCTGCATATGCTCACAGTCCAGACAACAGGTAAGTGCAGACCACGAACATTGGAATATGGGCTGAATTCGGACCCGAACGAAAGGGTCTGAATTGGTCCCTTTGTTTGGACTGTGAGTGTTCCACCTAAATACAGTACCTGGACTTTTCAGAAGTTCTGTTAAGAAGAAAGTACATCTTGCACCTGATCATAGATGGTATTAACCAGGAATATCAATGTAAAGTTGCTTTCAGAATAATACTGCATAGACAATGTGAACATGACCTGTGCTTGTCAATGCAAGTCTCTGGGAGCGTAGATACTTTGTTATCATCGTAAATTCATGTTCATTGGTTTGTGCAGAGTGTAAGAAGGGGATACGGTCACTAGATCTACAGCAACTAGCCATGCGAGGGGACGCGGTGCTACGTTTCACTGTCCATGTCGACATTTGGGACAAAAAAAAAGTGAAAACCCCATGTCGATCTATTGACTGTCAACCTTCCCCATGTCGACCTAATGACCCTGCCGACCTAACCTACAGTATTTCGACCATCCTGCATGTCGACCTAATGCTTGTTGACCTAGCTGCTGTCTGTCCAATGATCCATATCCGTAAGAAGAGAGGTCTAACATAGCAATCTGAGGAAAAGAACTGGCCACTAGATACAGTATTCTACATGGCTAATATTTGCTGAAATAATTCAATGGTCCACAAAATTGCAAGATTCAAGGTACATTTGGAGAAATAGTGGTAATGTGTGAAAGGATGTATAAGATTGATTTAAGTGACAGCATCCAAATACTGTATAATGAAGGCACTAGTGAGTTTTCAACAAAACAAAATCATATAAAGTAATGTTGAATATTTGTATTATTTGAAATGTTTCTAGCATTACGCGCCATCTCCAAATCAGCAGACAGATACATGCCCCAGCATTCCTCTCCAACTCCAGCATAAGACCAGATACATATCACAACACTCCTCTTCTCCAATCTCCAGCAGGAAAATTGCATGCTCCAACACTCCTCTTCCACAACATTGAGCAGAAGGCGATACATGCTCCAACACTCCTCTTCCACAACATTGAGCAGAAGGCGATACATGCCCCCACACTCCTCTTCCCCAACAATGAGCAGTACAGATGCATACCTAACACTCCTCTTCCCCAACAATGAGCAGTAAAGATGCATGTCCAACACTTCTCTTCCCCAACAATGAGCAGTACAGATGCATGCCCAACACTCATTTTCCCCAACAATGAGCAGTACAGATGCATGCCCAACACTCCTCTTCCACAACATTGAGCAGAAGGCGATACATGCCCCAACACTCCTCTTCCCCAACAATGAGCAGTACAGATGCATGTCCAACACTTCTCTTCCCCAGAAATGAGCAGTACAGATGCATGCCCAAAACTTCTCTTCCCCAACATCGAGCAGGACAGAAACATACCCCAAAATTCCTCTTCACCAACATTGAGTAGTACAGATACATGTCCCAAAATTCCACTTCACCAACATTGAGCAGTACAGATACATGTCCCAAAATTCCTCTTCCCCAACATGGAACAGGACAGATACATGTCCCAATACTCTTCGTACCCTATCTCCAGCAGAAGGACAGATGCATATCCCAATACTACTCTTCCCCAACATCAACAAAAAGGACAGATAAATGTTTCAACACTCATCTTCCCCAATAGTGAGCAGGACAGATACATGTCCTAACATTCCTCTTCTCCAAAATCGGGCAGGACAGATACATAACCGAACATCCAGCAAAAGGACAGATACCTATCCCAACACTCCTTTTCCCCAACATCAAGGAGAAGGGTAGATACATTGCCCAAAACTCATCTTTCCAAACACTGGAGAAGGACATATACATTCCCCAACACTCCTCTGACGTTAAGGAGGACAGATACATGTCCCAACACTCCTTTTCTCCAACATTAAGGAGAAGGACAGTTGCACGCCCCAACACTCCTCTTCCCCATCACTGAGTAGAAGGACAGATACAGTACATGTCCTAAAAACACTTCTCTTACATCAAGGACAGACACATGCCCAAACATTCCTCTTCCCATCACTGAGCAGAAGGACAGGAAACCTGTCCCAAAACTCCTCTTCCCCAAAACTGAGCAGAAGGACAGATACACGGCCCAACACTCCTCTACCCCATCACTGAGCAGAAGGACAGGATACCTGTCCCAATACTCCTCTTCCCCAAAACTGAGCAGAAGGATACCTGTCCCAACACTCCTCTTCCCCAAAACTGAGCAGGAGGACAGATACATGCCCCAACACTTCTCTTCCCCAAAACTGAGCAGGAGGACAGATACATGCCCCAACACTCCTCTTCCCCATCACTGAGCAGAAGGACAGATAGATGCCCCAACACTCCTCTTTCCCATCACTGAGCAGGACAGGAAACGTGTCCCAACACTCCTCTTCCCCAAAGCTGGGCAGAAGGACAGATACATGCCCCAACACTGAGCAGAAGGACAGGATACCTATCCCAACACTCCTCTTCCCATTCACTGAGCAGAAGGACAGATACACGCCCCAACACTCCTCTTCCCCATTACTGAGCAGGACAGGAAACCTGTCCCAAAACTCCTCTTCCCCAAAGCTGAGCAGAAAGACAGATACATGCACAAATACTCCTCTTTGCTAACATCAAAGAGAAAGACCGCTACCTGCCCCCACACTCCTCCAACATCAAGCAGAAGGACAGATACACGCCCCCAACACTCCTCCTCTCCAACATTGAGCAGAAATACTGATACATGTCCCAACACTCCTCTTCAACTACAATTGTGGCATTTACATGTACATCTCTTTGACCATTTTAACAGTGTTAATATTTATTTTCTAACAGATCTGCAATTCTGAAAAACTATGGGAACAGATTGTGGTGAGATCCTGTGAAAAGGTCACCACAGAGATGAGGTCTCTTGCACAGAACATTGGCTGGAAGCAACTCTTCTTCACAAACAAACTGCAACTTCAACTCCAGCTGCGCAGATGGAGAAAGAGACAAGAGGACAATCAGGACCACCAGGACCCCCTTCACTGACCGGATGACAGGCCATCAGCTAAATTACACTATGTATCAGTTGCAAAGAGATATGAAGTACTCAAGTGGATGAATCCAGGCCTATCTCCTGCTTCTGCATTTTGGAATAATATATAAGAACAATGAGCAATATATGTCAACATATCTCGCATCTCTTACATACCGAGCCAGTACAGCTTAACAGGGTTAGGTGCTAATTAAATAACTAGAAAAAAACAGAAATGTTAGATGCCTATAGTGTACTGTAATGCCAATCTTCCCCATGCATAAACATTGCCAATGGATCACATTACATTATACCTTGTGGAGCTGTAGCATTGATATACTGTCATTTAACAATGCAATTAATTAGGAATTAAATACAGTTTATCAGAGTTTCCATATTTATTTTTGTATTGCCTGAAAGCCGATAGATGTAGACCCAGTGCCAGTGTTTGGTATTATATCATTTTATTAGAGAGGAAACACAGAGCCGTTTAGTGACCAAGGATATGATATGATGCTTTCAAATGACATATGCTCTGATGCCATTTAACATGTTTTACTTTTTGTAGCATTTAAATTTGATGTAATAGAATAAAAATTGTATTTGTAATATAATTGTAATCAATTAAAGTGGACATTGATAGAAAATCAGTAATGCTGAACCATTGAATTGACATTTGACACAACTCCTCCTCTTGTCTGTGGATGTAATTCCTAATTGGATGCCTCTAAACCGGTGTTATCATTGTTAAAATGTCAGTAGTGGGTTTTATTAGTCTGTGTTATATAACACATGGAAATAATATAACTCCCCATTTGCTTCTATACTTTGAGTTTTGTATGTGCCAGCAGCTGTTACATCTCATTTTCACAAATAATGATACCGGTGTGACACGGATTGACACATTTGTTGCATCTAAATGTGTTTCTGGCAAGTATTCCACATTTACAGTATGTCACAACATGGCAGCCTTCTGATTGAGCAGTAGCAAAGGCTCAAAGGTTCACCTTAGCATAAAGGCATACCTCCCAACTGTCCCAATTACAGGAGGCACAGGCAAAAATAGAGAAGTAATTACAAAATAATTGAGAATTTCATGGACAGACTGTAAGAATGATTTATAGGATTAATAAAGTTATTTCACTGGTAGTAACCCTCATAGTCCTTTCTGCAATGTTCACCTCAAGGATGGTGTAGTGAATCGAAGGCTACCCCAACTTCCGATTCTCCAGTGTCACGCCTGTGGTCAGATCCTGGCTGGAGATAACCACAGGCGTAAGGGCTGGCTGGTCCTTATGCCTGTGGTTATCTCCAGCCAGGGCTGGCTGGTCCCTGAGGGGGCGTGGCCACGGTGGCGTGCACGTGAGGGAGATGTCTTGACTCATGGGGTAATTCCACCCTCGCCTACCCCACTGATGTAGCAACATGAGCGGCATAAAGTAAACTGGGGCAACCCCTACCCTTCTCTGGCTGATACTTGGACATCGGGGGCACGGGAGCGGTGTTTTCGCTGGGCGGCTTGTGTGGAGTGAGTGGAAGACTGCGTCACTGCCCGGCGCCGGAGTCTCCGCCGCATCCCTGTGTCGGATTGTAGCGGTGCCCCTGGAGTGTGCACGTGGCGGACCTTGTCATCAGCCGGTGCCTGAAGTCACCGCCGGGTCTCGGCGGCTAGCGTGAGCCCTAAAGGAGGAAGGGCAGCGACACACTGCCTGCCTGCTGGGGGACCGAGTGAGCCGTTGGAGCCAGAAAAAACAGCTACAAACGCTGCAGGTGTACTCCACAGGGCACTGAGAGAGGGGGAGCGGCTGGTCCTGCGTTTGGTTGAGCGCAGTTAAAGAACAAATTGCCCACAGAGAGCAGCAGCATTTGCATGGCAGCAGCAGCACCAGACCTGGATAAAAAGCACTACAGCACTATTACCTTCTGCCGATAAATACAGTACCGGCCCTGGGGATATATAGAATAATCCATGGACAGCAAGAGTGGAGTGTGAAAAAGTCCTGGTAAGTCCACACACACTATTAAAAAGTGAATGTTTGGTGTTTGTGACTTTGCTAAAAAGCAGGCCATCAGTCAGATCCTGACTAAGATACTGTTGAGAAGGGGACAGTAGTCAAACACTGATGGATAATATATGATAATATCTGAGCAGATTGTGTTTGCTGAAGACGTGCAGTAAATACACACCCTGTTAAAGTAGCTCAGCCCTGCTGACTATTTCCAAAGAAAATTTGGAAATAGTGTGTGTGGTGAAGATAAGTGTATACAGCTGGGGGAAGTTCTGAAAGTGACTGTAATTCTCTCCTGGAGCTCCGGGTTGACAGAAAGGTCCCTTGTTTACTGACTATAAATAAGACCCATTGAGGTTGGAGTGAAGTCAGACATGGGGAAAACGACCCAGACCGCTGTGGCCGCGCGGCTTGAGAAATATGCCCGTTCACAGGTGCAGGGTCCAAATGGATCCCAGGAAAATACCCCACAGAGTACCCCTACAAAAGCAAGTAGCAGCTCCCAACAACAAAAAGAGGTCACTCTATCGCAGGTACTTGATGCCGTAAACACGTGCGAATCCCGTTTGTCTGAGCAGATAAATAGAGTACAGGCAGACATTATGCTGCTCCGGGATGATGCACAAAAAATTTGTGCAAGAGTGACCGAAGTTGAAAATAGGGTGTCAGAGATTATGGACACGGTGGGCCCTATGCAAACCCAGGTGGGGCTCCTATCCGAGAAACTTACAGAGATGTGCACAAAAATATCGGATATGGAAGGAAGGATGCGCAGAAATAACATTCATTTTGTTGGTTTCGAGGAGAGGGTGGAGGGGTCCTCACCAGAAAAATTTATAGAGGACTGGCTTAAAAAGTGTCTGGGGAATGAGGCCCTGTCCCCTCTCTTTTCGGTGGAAAGAGCCCACCGGGTTCCAACTAGACCGCCAATACCAGGGGGACCACCACGTACTTTGATTGTGAAAATTCTTCAATCCAAGGATCGGGACAATGTCTTAAGACTGGCCAGAAATGTGGGAGAATTAACATATGATGGGAAAAAAAATATCAGCCTTTCCCGATTTCTCCTATGATGTTCAGAAGGAGAGGGCAGGGTACCGAGACATAAAAGCAAGGTTGCGAGATTTGAACATCAAGTATTCCATGCTGTACCCCGCAAAACTGCGTGTGATATATAACGATGAAACTAAATTCTTTATGACCCCAGAGGATGCTGCCGGCTGGATTGATAAAACCCGCCCAAGTAGAAAGCAACTGGCCAGTAAATAACTGTCAATTTGGACATAATATACATATGTCCATTGTCTACTCTGAAAGAAATACGTAGTAGGGGTTAAAAAAATGGAGTGACCTAAAGAATATGTGCCTCAGTTTAATATAGTAGAAAATAGAATGAGCAGTGGGTCTGGTGGGGGAGGGGAAAAAATAAATACAATAAAAATAAATAAATAAATAAATAAAGTAAAATAGAAAATAAATAAAATAAAAATGATAACGGATAAATAAAAAGGGATGTCGGAGAGCTGGGCTCGCCTTGAGTAGGGTGGCCGATAAGTAAATTGCGCTTAAGCAAATAGGGGGGGTAGAGTGGAAGGGGAGGTTCTCAAATAGGTATGCCTAGACGGGTAGGTTAAACAGGGTGGGGGTGGAAGGGGGGGTATATGTTAAATGTTGTTTGTTTGTCTGTAAATGTGCATCCAGTTAAATATGAGTGTGATAAGTTTATAATCCAAGATGGTGAGGGTACTCTTTTGGAATGTACGAGGCCTGAATGATAAGGTGAAACGGGCCCTGGTCATGAAACAATGTAAAAACTTAGAAGTAGACGTCATTTGTCTCCAAGAGACTCATTTGTGTGATAATAGATTGATGGCTTTACGCCGCCCCTGGATTGGATGGTCATTCCACTCACAATTTTCATCATCCTCTCGAGGAGTAGCAATAATTATTAAGAAAAATGTACTGTTTCGATGTATAACATCTGTTACCGACCCGAGTGGGCGATATATATTTTTGGATGGATATATTAACTCCAGAAGGTTTTCCATTTTATCGGTTTATATTCCTCCCCCCTTTTCATACTATGTGTTGAAAAAGGCCCTTGAATTTGTTGCATCACGTCCAGACAATCATGTTCTGTCACTTAAAAGGAAAAAAGGGGAGGGGATGGTGACCGGTGCACAGGTAAATATTGCAAAAGATAATAAAGTATGAATCATGTTCTATGTCTGGGCGATTTCAACGCAGTCATGAATCCTCTTCTTGATAGATTGAAAGGGTGTGAAGGGCCGGTTGGAAATAGAAGTGGGTTTGCTGATTTCATCTTAGAGATTGGATGGTGTGATGTATGGAGAGAGAGCTATCCAAATGAGCAGCAATTTTCATGTTACTCCTCTTCGCACAACACCTTTTCAAGGATTGACTTAATCTTTTCCTCCAAAAATCTGTTAAAATATATCTCCCATATCGAATATAAAGCAAGGGGAATCTCTGACCACTCTCCAATGCTGGTCCAAGTAGATTTAGATATAAGTCAAGGATTCAGATATTGGAGACTTCACCCCTCCTGGTTGACCCAGTTGGGTGATGTTGAGGAAGTCGGGGCCCAGTTGGACGGGTTTTTTGGGAGTAATATCAACTCGACTAAACCTACTTGTGTCTGGGATACTTTTAAGGCATATTTGAGAGGGTTGCTAATTAAGAAGATCTTGATAATAAAATCCAAATGTCGTGAAAAAGATCTAAGGTTAGAGTCCAAAATGAGAGAGCAAGAGCAGAAATACCTCCTTGATAGTCAACAAGGATACAGTGGCTGGAGGCTCAAGTGGGTTGAGCACCTTCAAGTTATGACAGAACATCGGTTATTAAAGCAGTCACACCAGATCTATATGAACAGTGATAGATCCGGTAAATATCTGGCCTATTTATCTAAGGTAGAACGTGCCCAAAAAAACAATAGTTAGTATTCACTCAAGGACAGGCGAGCTAAAGACAAATGCATCAGAAATAGCGGCAATATTTCTCGAACATTATAGGAGGTGTATCAATCCAGGGTCACTAAAGGTAGAGAGGAGATTGAGGAATACATGAAAGGAATAGATATACCTAAATTGTCACAAGAAAGCTGTGATTTGTTGGATTCACCTATTACTCTTGAGGAGGTGCAGCTGGCAATTGGGGCCCATCGATGGGCAAAGCTACTGGAATTGATGGTCTCCCAGGAGAAGTCTATAAGCAATACAGTGATGTAATTGCCCCTAGGCTGCTGCACTTTTTCCAAAGTATGGATCTAGAAGGGAAAATGGCGGATTCCATGACGGAATCAATAATTACGGTTATACCCAAAATCGATAAGGACCCCACATTGGTGGATTCCTACAGGCCAATCTCCCCGATTACTGCCGATGCCAAAATCTTAGAGATGATATTGGCGACTAGATTGGGGGGCGTAATCAGGGAGATAGTACATACCGATCAAACGAGATTCATGAAGGGGAACTCCACAGCTATTAATATACGTAGAGTCCTCACCTTTATACAAACAGCGGATATTACGGGTAATAATTTTGCAATTGCGTCTTTCGAAGCAAATAAGGCCTTTGATTCGGTGGAATGGTTATATTTGAGATGTGCTATGCGTGCCTTGGGTTTTGGCCCTGGGTTCACAAGATGGGTGTTTCTCCTGTATCAGAATCCAAGGGCCAGAATCTTAGCGAATGGATATATTACGGACTCTTTCCAATTGAATCGAGGCACTAGACAGGGGTGCCCCCTCTCCCCTCTCCAATTGAGCCAGTTGCTTGTAAATTAAGAGCGGCGATGGGAGAGGTGAACTGGGACACAAGACCCATATGGTAACCCTGTATGCAGATGATCTGCTGGTGGGCTCTACAGAGTATGAAAGGGACTTACCACTAGCTGTGAATTGCATTGAGGAGTTTGGGCGATATTCCGGACTGGTGGTGAATCGTAACAAATCACATTTGCTCATAGCCCGAAGAGAAGGGAGCTGTGAATATGAATATGATAACTATGAAGGTCTATCCATGGTAGATAGGTTCAAATATGTGGGGGTTATGATCTCTAAAGATCCCAATGAATTTGTAGTAGATAATATTGACCCTTTAATAGTATGGTTAAAAATTAAATGTAAAAACTGGGCCAAACTTCCATTGACTATGCTTGAAAGGGTTAATTTGGTAAAAATGTCAATACTGCCGAAATGTCTGTATGCACTTCAGCATGCCCCTATTTTTATTTCTAATAAGGTACTCAATCAGATAAACAGCGTCATTTCCTCATTTATTTGGAAAAATAAAAAACCCGGGGTCAAACTAGACATATTAACTAGAGAGCGGAGAAGAGGAGGGATGGCACTGCCCAATTTCAAAATCTATTACTATGCAGCACAACTTGCCCATCTGCGGGCATGGACCAGGATGGATGAGGCCTCGGTAGAACTGAAGGAGTTTATAAGGAGGGCAGCCCCTGGACTTACCCCAATACAGGCAATATTAATGGTGGGAAATGGTAGAAGGGTTCCCCCTATGATAAAACAGGCTAGGAAAATCTGGAGATGGATAAATAGGGAAACGGATTATGACGGGGTTGACCCCAAAACCCACATATTTTCATTGGACCCGTTGAAACAACTTAGCTTACATCAAGGCTCCAAAATTTGGAAGCAGTATAATATAAACTCCATTGGACAAATATATGAGGGTAACCTTATTAAATCCTTCGCTCAACTGCGGGAGGAATTTCATCTTCCACAGAGTATGTTCTACAGATTTTTACAAATGAGGAGTGCGCTTAGTCAATATAACAGAGATAATGTCCAACAGATTTATGAATCCCCAATTAAAAAATTCCTAAGTAAATTGGGCATAGGAAAGGTGGTATCCAAATGTTATAGATTTATCATGGAAATGACTCAGTGTGAGGAAATGGAGGGGCTACTTTTCAAATGGTCTATTGACATCCCAGACCTAACATTAGAACAATGGAAGAGGGCACTGGCGGCTCAGAGTACTGCCACGAACTTGAGTAGGATCCAACAAGTACAATTCAATATTACCCATCGGATATATCTGACTCCTGAAAGAATATGTAAATTCTCCGAAAATAAATGTGGTCGATGTCCCAAATGTAGGGAGGGGAATAGTGATCAACCGTGCAATTTTTGGCACCTTCTCTGGAATTGTGGACAGGTGAAGGAATTCTGGGATGGAGTCGGGGGGGGGTCCTTAAAAATCTTGGAGTCCCTGCCCAGTGCTTACACCCCTTAGGTCTTATACTAGGGATATGGCCAGAAAACCAGATGTCATCAGCTCAGAGACAGTTAGCGACCAACCTATGCGCGATAGCCAAACTTATAATTGCCCGCTCATGGATGGCACATAAAGGGCCTGGTATTAAAGAGTGGATAAATGTGGTCAATTGCACTATGGAGCATGAAAAACACATGTTTATTTTAAGAAGGCAAGGAACTAAATTTTATGATATTTGGGGGGAATGGTATTATTCTCAGTACCACACGATAGAGTAAAGTCATAAGCACTAATGGTAAATGGTAACTATGGATGAGGGCTACCCTCAAGGAAATAAGAGAAAAATCCCTTACGGATGGGGGGATAACCTCAACACTGTAATATACATGAAATAGTACTGCACTAATGAGCTAAATATAGATAAGTGTATTAAAAGGAATAGATGGAAATGCCGACAGGCTGCACAAAAGAATATAGGAAGAACAACACGATAGACAGACCTTATGGGTGACATTCTATGGGATGCGATTATCGTTTTTTTGCGGTAATTAGACCACAAAATGGCGATATCGCATTTTCCCATTAAATTGTTTATTTAATGGAATGCGCTCAGGGACTGAAATCGCATATTATGTGCGTTAAGGTATGCTGAAAAATAATGCGAGATTAATTCGCATTTTTATCGCATCCAGATGTTTTCCTATACAAAAGTATACAAGTCGCATATTTAATGCAATGCGCATTTGCACATCGCATTTTTTAGGTGACTAATTATCGCACTAATTTCAGACCTGGGTCTGTTAGGCGAATTAGCCAGAACCCTGCACAGATCGCAATGTTCCGTGCAGGGTTCTGCTGTCAAAAATAAAATAAAGGGTTAAAAAACAAAAAAACGAGCGCGGGGTCCCCCGCCCGAGTATAACCAGCCCCGGGCTCACTGAGCCGGTGCTGGTGACATAAAATCAGGGTCCCCGACAAATAGGGGTCCCCTTGATTTTATGAAACCAGCACCAGACTCAAGGTCCGGCGCTGGTTCCCAAAATACGGGGGACAAAGTGACTAGGGGTCCCCCGTATTTTAAGAACCAGCACCGGACACAACCAGCCAGCAGGGTAATGCCACAGCCGGGGGAAACTTATTATATAAGCTCCCGCGGCCAAAGCATTAACCCCCTGGCTGGTCAGCATGGGCAGGGGTCCTGGGGAAGTGGGGACCCCCCCAATGAAGGGGTTCCCCCCCCCTCCAGGACTTACCAGCCCATGCTGATAGTCCGGGGCTGTCCCCGATGCCCCTGGCCGGTGGGCATCGGGCTGATGATTTGTGTAAAAAAAAGAATTAAAACTATTGTTTTACACTGGCGAACTATGAGTCCCAGCAAGCCTACCCTGCATGCTGGGACTTGGGGAACCACAAGTCCCAGCATGCGGGGCATTAAAGGGCCCGCTGGCACTTGTAGTTCTGCAGTGAAAAAAATAGTGCACAAAATCACACTGACACCCTGTAAAATAAAACTTTAATACACACAAAACACACACACACTGATACTTACCTACCTTGAGCCCGTAGGTCGGTCCCTGGATCCTGGGTCCGTCCTCCGGGGCTCCAGGGCAGAAGAGTCCGGTTCCGGGGCCTTGGCCTGCAGAATCCGGGGTATTCTACAGCGCACCACTTCGCTGCAAATCGCCCCTCTTCGCACTTTTCAGCCTCCAATGCGCATCACATTAAATATGCGCATTTTGACTGAAAAATGCGAATTTAAAATAGGCGATTTGCGGCGATGTGGTGCGCAAATAAAACATGCGCTGTTTGCGCAAAGCATAGAATCTCACCCTATAAGTCTTAACAGATTGCAAAAGGGGGTATGTATGTTAGTAAATAAAGTAAATTAAGTTGGTTAAAAATAATATGATAGAGAGACTTCACATGTATCACAAGAAGCTAGAAGCGCGTATGTATACACTATGCAATAAATAAAGTAAATTAGGTAGGCTAAGGTAATTAGGCTATTGGATGCCGGGTAAAATGAATCTGTTTAGGATAGATGACTGATGGGATTTAAAAAAAAAATGGATGAATATCCAATAGAACCTAAAAGGGTACCGTGCACGTTATCCACGATAAACAATACAACTAAGAAAACGACTAAGGAGAAGGATGTCTGGATGCTTTTAATATGTCTAGTTTGTAATTGTCAACTGTAAATACTAAGATGAAGAAGTGTTAAGGTCTATGTTGATCTTTGTTTTTTGTATATGTCAAAAAAAAACAATAAAGAATTAAAAAAAAAAAAAGTAAGGGCTGGCTGGTACTGGAACCAAGAGGCTATAGTGAGAGTACTGTGGATGCCAGAGACCCTCGGACAGTAGCAGACGTGACCACAGGAGTAAAATATAAAAAGTCTTTATTGATGAAAGAAGACAATAATGGTGACTGAAGACTTTGAAAAATGGTATTGGTAATAGCAGGTAATTACAAGCAAGGAAGTATATGCAATACTGGTAAATAGCAAGATGATAAATAGCTGCAGTGTGGGAACACTGATGGAGTCCAACAATATTATATAGCATAGGTGTTGAAGACAGGCTGGTGCACTGTAAGGACACTGAGGAAGTCCAGAATTAATACAATAATGCAGATGACAATGTCAGTAGTGGAATACTGACTGCTTTGGACCTGGTAGATACCACGGAAGTTGGGTCACGATATATGAGTACCAATGGTGAGGAACATTGGGATTACCGATGACAAGGAACATCGCTGATGCTGCACCGATGGTAAAGAGTATCGATGAAGGAAGCAACCTTGGTGATGAGTAGCAGTGTAGGAGCACAGATGGTGAAGGGTATCGATGAAGGAGCACCAATGGTGATGGGTATCAATGAAGGAGCACCAATGGTGATGGGTATTGATGATGAACACACTGATGGAGATGAAGCATCGATGTTGGAACACAGATGATGCAGGAGTATCGATGATGGAGCACCAATGGTGATGAGAAACTATGGTGGATTGGCGATAATGTATCGATGATGTGACACCTATGGAGCAGGAATATCGATGTTGGAACACCAATGGAGCAGGAGTATCGGTGGTGTGGAGCTATCGATGTTGGAACACTGATGGAGTCAGGTTAGCTGCATGCTGGGATGACACGGGTCCTTGGAGGGAGTAGAGTGGAAACCTGGAAGCAGCTAGAGACAGGGAGAGTACAATGCAGACAACAGGAGTGCTTGGAATCAGCTGGAGCTGAACTGGTTAATACCAGCAATACTGGTAGGAGCCAGATTTTGCAGCAGGATGCATTCAACCAGAGTCTTGTGTGCAAATGCACAGATAGCAGCAAGACTGCAGCATACCCTCCAACTGTACCGATTTTGCAGGTACAGTACCGGTTTTTAACAGTCTGTACCGGCAAAATCAATTTGTACCGAATGTACCGCTTTTTTAAACTTACAGTGCGCCGCAAAAAAATTCTTCTATTGGCTGCTGCTGTCAGTTCCTGGACCCCGCTGCTTGCTTCCCTGTGGTGCGCAGGCTCTCCCCTCTCCCCCTCCACTCCCATGAATGCATTGCGGCCTGCGGGCATTGCATGGCATCATGAGGTCACGTGCCAGCACCGCTCTCAGTCTCAGGGGAAGGATGTGCAGACAAAGAACTTGGAGCGAATCTCTGTGAGGGAGAGAGGGATGCGGTGGCCAGCCCCGGCGCGCGCATGAGGGGGGGATGATTCTCCATGAGGACGCAGTGGTCGCAGCCCCGGTCCGGAGCCTGCCACAGTAACAGCAAGCACATCACCCAGAGTGCAGCAAGTAGGTGGCTCACTAAATCACTCCAGCGGTGTCTTCTAGTATCCAGCATCATGTCGCACCTGTTTGCAGCTCATGTCACATGGTGTCAGGAACCAGGTGAATGGTTCAGTGTTTTGTTTTCTGTTTGGCATTTTGACTCACTGGTGGCCTCCAGTGGTAGGTCTGTTGCCATTACAGCCCTGTGTTCTTTGAGCTATTGTTCACAGGCTGTGAGGTATTAGCTCGTTAATCAGGAGCAGCCGGAAGATCCACCAGGTGTTTCAATCACCTGAGGCCTTTATAAGCCATGCTCTCCTGGGGATCTGTGCCAGTTATAGCTTGCTGTTAGCTGCAGATATTCTGCTCTCTGGTCCTAGGTCCTGCTCCTGTTCCATTCAGTCTGGATTCTGTCGGAGTCCTTCTCACTTCAGCCTGTTTACAGTCTTGTCCTGTGTCGTCTGGGTCCAGTCAAGTGTCCTATCCTGCTGCAGTCTGGATCAAATATCATTGTCCCCTTGCTGTCCTAGTCCAGGGACCTCCAGCCGTGGTGCAGCCATTGTCCAGCTGCCGTCTCACTGCGGTCACTGTGCAGCCGTAGTCCAGCCGTTATCCAGCCGCCCGATTGCTGCGGTCAGTGTCCAGTCTTGGGCCGGTCACGTAAGTGCTCCAGTGGAGCCTGGTTCCTTATTCTTTATTCCTACGGGCAAGCGGCCCTTCCTCCTTAGTTATAATCATTATTATCCTGGTTCTGCTCTCCGTGGTTTGGAGAGGCCCACAACAGTGGGTTTACGTCTGTTTTGGGGTACCGTCACTTTAAGAGTACTATTTTTATGTTGGCGTGTGTTTGGTTTGGTGGCACCCTATTGTTGATTTGTTCTGGTGTTTGCGACTCGGTCGCGCTGTCCCGTCCTTGGCCTGGTGCCGGTTAGTCAGGGTTTTTTTCAGGTAGGCCCGTTAGTTAGATCTGCCTTTTGAGATACCCCCTGGCGATCGCTCACCCCTTGTCACCACATAACACCTGGCTGCATCGGGGTCGGAGCAGGCTTAATCGGCTCCTTCGAACGCGGCGGCTACAGGCGAAGCCTAGCACTACCGCAGGGGTATTCCATCTGCCCGGGGGACTCAACAGAGTCAGTGTAGGGTTTCGCTGTGGCCGTTCTAACCAGCGGTCCCGGCTACGGGCTCACTCCTGATCTCCAGCTCCCTGCCTCCTGCATCCTCACGTTACTGTCTCCGGACTCCCACGGTGGGTAACCCCCAAGTCCGTACCACATGGTGGCTTGGTGGGCTGCTGGCATATTTAATATACTTATTTTTTAAATAAGTATATTAAATATACTGATTCAACATGCCAGCAGCCCACCAAGCCACCATGTGACATGAGCTGCATCAGGTGCTGGCCCGGGGGTGTGTGGCAGGGTGCCATATGCCCCCCAGGGCTCTGTTACCTGCATACCCTCCAACATGCCTTGCCCCCCCCCCTTATCCATAGCCACGCCCCCTTTATTCACGGCCACACACCCTTTCAGTATGTGTACCGATTTCTGCCCTAAAAATGTTGGAGGTTATGCTGCAGACATCATTAAACTGGACATTTCCCAGGTCTCAATCCAGTATACTTATAGCAGCCAGTGTATGGTGATTGGTTAGGCTAATTAGCAGCACAGGAGGATGCTCAGGATTGGCTGCGAACAAACAGATGACTGGAATGGACATGGCTGCTCCCATGTCCAAGGAAACAGTGTTCGTACCGCACATGGTAATGGCCTTTGATAATGGCAGTGGTATGGAAGCCATAGGAGACTGGAGCTAACAGGCAGACCTAAGAGGCAGGGATTGCTGCAGCATCAGGTGACCTGAGAGACACTTTAGAGGTAAGAATATACATCTTATTACATGGATCATGACATCCCGTTTGAACATTTGTAAAGCAAGAATGATTATACGAGTGCCAAAACATACATAAAAGGAGAAATAGCCACATCTGATATACCTACCAGTGGGGGATTTTGACATGTGGTTATACTGTGTCTGGCTTTCCTACTCTCCCGCATATATCGGGAGCCTCCTGACTTTAGCTTGAGGCTCCCCCTGCCCCACAAACCCCCTCATACTTCACGGTTTTTGGGACACATTTGTGAAATTCCAACTGCGTATGCGCGTCCTTAACTGGCGAGGCCTGTATGCAGAAGTCACAGCCGGCCACCGCGGGGTTGTGGGTAGTGGTGGACAAGCTGCTGTGCGCACAGACCGGAAAGCTGTGCATCAAGAGCAGAGAGCTGGCAGCCAGGGCTTCCCTGAGGCTGGCCCCACCCCCAAACTGACAGTGGGCTCCGTGTAACTATCAGACCAGCTCTTCCTGCTCCTCTGCCTGTGCTGCGCAGTGCTGCATCCTCCTACCAGGAGGAGGTTGTGAATAATATAATATTAGTGTGTGTGTGTGTGTGGGGGGGGGGGCTGTGTGTAATATAATTTCTGTGCACTGGGTGTAATATGGGGGAGGGGCTTTGTATAATGTACTGTGGTGTGTGTAATGTGCTGTGTACTGGGTGTAATATGGGGAGGGGCTGTGTATGGTGTGTGCAATATGGAGAGCTGTGTATAATGTTCTATGGTGTTTGCAATGTGCAGAGTGTACTGGGTGTAATATGGGGGGGCTGTGTATAATATATTATGGTGTTTGCAATTTTCAGGGTGTACTGGGTGTAAGATGAGGGGCTGTGTATAATGTACTATGGTGTGTGCAATGTGTGGAGTGTACTGGGTATAATATGGGGGCAATGTGTATAATGTACTATGGTGTGCAGAGTGTACTGGGTGCAATATGGGGGAAAGTAGTGTATAATGTACTATGGTGTGCACAATATGCAGAGTGTACTGGGTGTAATATGGGGGGAAAGCAGTGTATAATATAATGTAGTATGGTGTGCGCAATGTGCAGAGTGTACTGGGTGTAATATGGGGGAAAGCTGTTTATAATGTACTATGGTGTGTGTAAAGTGCTGTGTGTACTACGTGTAATATGGGGGGGGGGGGCTGTGTATAATGTACTATGGTGTGTGCAATGTGTTGTGTGTGTACTACGTGTAATATAGGGGGGGCTGTGTATAATGTACCATGGTGTTGTGTGCAATGTGCTGTGTAATATATAGGGCAGACTTGCTTACCCTCCTGCATTTTAGGCTCCCACTTTTAGCCTGAGATCCCCGCAAATTGAAGTGCAGCTCCAGTATTCCCCAAAGCAGCCCCCTCTTACAATATGGACTGCGCATGCGCAGCTGTAGTTACCACCAGCTCTGGATTAAAGTCAATAAAATGTATATGTCACATATGCTGCATGTGTATAATGATGTAGGTGTCGATATTATGCTCTGCTGCGTAATGTCAGTATGTAGCCCTCCTGTATTATGTCAATGTGTAATGCTGCTATGTGATGTCAGTCATGCTGTGTAATGTAGCTTTGATTTCATTGTGTAGCCAGTACTGCGCTTTGTACTTTCATTTTTACCTGCCACAGGACACACCCCTGAGTGACAGTAGACATGCTCATGGGTGGATAGACACACCCCTTGGGTAGAATGCTATACGCCCCCTCAACGGCACTCGACGTGATGCCTTAATCTCCCTGAAACTACTTTTCAAAAGTAGGCAAGTATGTACTGTGTGATGCCATGGTGTAACTACTGAGGGAGCAGCTGCTAACATAACGCAATGGGGTCTCTGCCTGGCATAATGTGTAATGTATAAAGCCTTATATTTTTTATGCGATTCTTTGGCATTGTAGTAAGGGGACACCTTTTAAAAGACTTTGCTCTGGGGCTGACAGAGTTCTAGTTATGACCCTGGAACAATGTATGTGTGATGATGGATACACCATGAGTAGAAGTAACAGTCAGATCCTTATAATGTTGTTGTAGATTATCTTTCCCCATGTGCCACCCAGCAGCCAACAATCATTTCTATCCAGAGGTAAAGAGCACGGGCACACAGCAGCTCACACTCTGGGCATTTTTCCAAAGTTTCCGCTCCGATTGCCCTCCACTTCTTTTGCAGTATTTCCCACAGATGGTTTTTACTCATAATTCACTCTTCTCGAAAGCATCTGTCAAGGAGATCCCACAAGAGTTCAATTGGATTAAAAGCTGAAATCTGGGGTGGCAAAACCATGTTTTCATCACATTTTAGCGTTCTTTGGACTCTACATAATTTTTGCAAAGACGTGAGGTATGTTTGGGGTCATTATCTTGCTGTAGGGTGAACCCACAGCCGATAAGACACGTGCCAGAGGGAACAGTGTGACGCTGTAAGGTGCTGTCATAGTGCTTTGAGTCCATGATTCCTTCTATTTTCACCAAATCACCAATGGATCCATTTCCAAAACAGCATCAGACCATGGCCCTTATTCTGGTTGGTGCGGTAATATCCGCGTGCGTTCGTGCCGCCGATGTTTTGTGTCTGCGCATGTGCAGAGGCGTCTCTGCGCATGTGCGAGCGGGACGCACGGTCACATTCCGCATGAAATGTGTACACTACGAACAGGGGGTGGAGAGGGGCGTGAAGGGCTGTTTGGGCTCATTACCATATGCATACGCCCCGCGTTTCATGGGCATTCCCATGCAAACGCTGGGCGTACGTATGGTAATGCGGTCGTGACGCACGTGCAGGGGGCGGACATATGACATTGTCGGATGACAGCTGCCCGCCCAGATCCCTGCTTTTGCACTGAGTAATGCCCGTGTGGTCTGAGGTTGCGGGAGCTGCCTGGCCACTCAGTCCTGCATTTGATGGTCTGCAACCATCGAATGATGGGGGAGGTTCCCTGAGATGGAGGTGGTGTATTCATGAGAAATACACGTGCGGTCCGTTCGGACAGCTTCTTACCGCGTACGGACGGAGTTAGCGATCCGTATGGAAGGCGGGGTTTAGGACGCACGGTGCTGTCCGCACCAATCAGAATAAGGGCCCATGATAGAACCTCCTCAATGCTTCACTGTAGGATCAATGCATGCTGGGAGCAGGCGCTCTCCTGGTACGTGACAGACGAACTTGCGCCTCTTTGATCCAAACAGCTCAAACTGTGAAATCACCAAGTGAAATCTTCTCTTGCTGGGTGATTGTTTTTTGGTCTATAAGTCCTTCCTGGGAGAAATGTTCATAACACATTGGTCGCACTCACAAATATATACTAAAATAACAGATGAGTGGCACCAAAGTTTCTCATACTTGCATCCTGACGAACAGGTCAATAAAAGTCAGACTGAACTGACTTAAAGGGGGCGGGTGCTGATGCCCCGAGCAGGCATCAACCCGCCTGGCCACCCAGGGGAACGCCTAGCATTTTTATGGAGACGCCCATAAAATGGGCGGATGCCCTCTGCCCACCCTTCTCACTGCCCATGTGAACGCCTCACCGAGTGTGATACTCACCGAAGGAGTATGCACAAAGGGTCTGCACATGTGAATAATCACGCATGCACATAGCCAACCAACCCAACAAGGGCTTAACTACTATAGGTGCAGTTGTTATGGGGCTCAGAGCTGAAGGGGGCCCATCTTTACTGCCTAAGTAATATATGTTTTACATACATTTATCACCATTAGTCGCTACATAGGGGGCCCTTACAAACTTTTGCTATGGGGCCAATGAATATCTAGTTACGCCACTGACCCCCGATCTAGTTAACTTTTTCGGGATGCATATACAAGATTTCGGCCAATGACGTCATCGGCCCCGTACATGCAGTCCCTGATGTCACTGGGACACGTTAACAACTCGCGGTCACCTGCAGGGTTAACAACATTGACCGTACACACTGGACAATATGTACGCAATATCATTAATTATATCTTTCATATCTTTAAGTAAATAGCGTCCAGTGTGCAAGATCACACACTGTGCTGCTATCATTTAGTTTTTTGAATAAAAAAGTTAATAGAAAGAAAATAATACATTTACCGCAAAGCCTCCCAAGACATTACACATGCATCATCGAGTCCCATGTGAGACATATTTTTGGACATATATTGTCATTTTCATGCCATTTTCAGATTACTGACCTTGTTGCAATATAACTTTATGATTTGTATATCTAAAAGCCTCTGTGCTGAGGCTCGTCCAGTGATCTGCCAGACAAGGTAATGGGTCAGGGTTCCTGTGTATTGGGGGAAGTGCCAAGGAGGCACAGCTACTGTAAACCAATCATAATGCTCCAGTTTCCTTATCTGTTTAGTCCACAGATGTGTCTTCCTCTATCATATAAAAACTGCAGAAACAATAGGTATGTATTCATATAAAGCCCCACAGGAAACCTGGATGAAACAAGTTCTGCATTGTACTGGTTATGTAATACATTTCCACACTGTTAGTATTTTCTGTAAACAGCACCTTGCGTTAAAGAAGAAAATATTCTGTCTGTCATGAGACAAAGAAGCTAATTTCTGCAGCACATAGTAGAACGTTGTTCCTTTTTTAAGAAAATGCCATTTCTAGAAATGCACCCCATACAGATAAATGTATTTATTTATTACCAGTTATTTATATAGCGCACACATATTCCGCAGAGCTTTAAAGAGAATATTTGAACATCCACATCAGTCCCTGCCCCAGTGCAGCTTACCATCTATATTCCCTACCACATGTACATGCACATACATTCTAGGGTTAATTTTGTTGGGAACCAATTACTGTATATACTCGAGTATAAATTGACCCAAATATAAGCCGAGGCACCTAATTTTACTTAAAAAAAAGGGAAAACTTATTGACTCGAGTATAAGCCTAGGTTGGGAAATACAGCAGCTACTGGTAAATTGCCCTGTATAATAATGTCAGGACACCACAGGCTGCTCCCCCTGCATAATAACAGGACACCACAGGCTGCTCCCCGTGTATAATAACAGGGCACCACAGGCTGCTCCCCCTGCATAGTACATCACAGGCTGCTCCCCCTGCATAGGACACCACAGGCTGCTCCCCATGTATAATAATGGCACCACAGGCTGCTCCCTCTGCATAGGACACCACAGGCTGCTCCCCCTGCATAGGACACCACAGGCTGCTCCCCATGTATAATAACAGGGCACCACAGGCTGCTCCCCCTGCATAGTACATCACAGGCTGCTCCCCCTGCATAGGACACCACAGGCTGCTCCCCATGTATAATAACAGCACCTCAGGCTGCTCACCCTGCATAGTACATCACAGGCTGCTTCCCCTGCATAGGACACCACAGGCTGCTCCCCATGTATAATAACAGGGCACCACAGGCTGCTCCCCCTGCATAGTACATCACAGGCTGCTCCCCCTGCATAGGACACCACAGGCTGCTCCCCATGTATAATAACGGCACCACAGGCTGCTCTCCCTGCATAGGAAATCACAGGCTGCTCCCCCTGCATAGGACACCACAGGCTGCTCCCCATGTATAATAAAAGCACCTCAGGCTGCTCACCCTGCATAGTACACCACAGGATGCTCCCCCTGCATAGGACACCACAGGCTGCTCCCCATGTATAATAACAGGGCACCACAGGCTGATCCCCCTGCATAGTATATCACAGGCTGCTCCCCCTGCATAGGACACCACAGGCTGCTCCCCATGTATAATAACAGGGCACCACAGGCTGATCCCCCTGCATAGTATATCACAGGCTGCTCCCCCTGCATAGGACACCACAGGCTGCTCCCCATGTATAATAACAGCACCACAGGCTGCTCCCCCTGCATAGGACACCACAGCCTGCTCCCCCTGCATAGGACACCACAGCCTGCTCCCCCTGCATAGGACACCACAGCCTGCTCCCCCTGCATAGGACACCACAAGCTGCTCCCCCTGCATAGGACACCACAAGCTGCTCCCCCTGCATAGGACACCACAGGCATGGGATACCACACGCTTTACTGCTTCTCTCCCTGTACAGATGCTATTATTACCTGAGGGCGGGGCCGGTGGTAGACATCTCAGCTCCCCGGGCAAAGACCTGCTCCATGGGGGGGGGGCTGCAGCTGAACTCCTCCAGCATACATTCCATAGGGGGGGAGCTCCGCACCACTGACCAGCACCACGAGGGGTAGGAGCTGTGCGCAGCAGCTGCTGACCTCCTCCTGCGTCTGCCGCTGACTTACTCCATGGGTTGCGGGCACTGCTGCCCGGCTCCACTCTGTAGTGGCCAGGCCTCCTGCACTAGACATGTCCTCAGTGCAGGAGGCCTGTGACCAAGTTACCATAGCCTTGGCCATGTTCCCTAAGCCGCAACCATATTATTAAAGCCACTGACTCGAGTATAAGCCGAGGGGGGCTTTTTCAGCAAAAAAAAAGGGCTGGAAAACTCGGCTTATACTTGAGTATATACGGTAACTACCAGTACATTTTTGGATTGTGGGAAGAAACCAGATACCAAGAGGAAAACAAACTCCGCACAGACAAATCCAAAGTGCTTCTAACAACTGGGCGCCATTAATGGCATTGTCCTATTTATAAACAATCAAATGTTCAATGCAATCTGGAATATTAGTGCCTAAAATGTCATTTCCGTATGTAATTAATCCACAATCATGTATAACAAGCCCATTCCTGTAATGTGCGCTGAGTGGTAGGGGCACTCCTGCACATGGGCGATATAATGATCATGCAGGTGCAGTAGCCAATGCTGGAGATTTTGCTGGGGAAACTTTGCAATCTGTAGCCCATTGGTTATAATGGGCTACTGCCATCGTCGGTCAATCATTAAACCTATGGGGCTGCGGCTGCTGTTGGGATAGACGCAACTTTCTAAAATCTAGCTATTTGGTTCCATTGACTCAAAATCACTTAGCCTCCATCCAATAGCTGCTCATGTAGGAGCAGCTTAGTGGTGCTATGCGTGTTTATGCCTCATGCCAAATGAAGTAAACAAGGACAGGCATAAGTGGACACATATGTATGTACGATGCACTTTCCATAACTTTACATTTTGTTAGTGTTAGCTGGCAATGTCATTGGGGTGTATTCAATGTTTTTTGAGAGCCGTGACAGCGAGCAGGGACAGTATTCAACTGACCCCCTGTACACGCTGTTTCCACGTTTTTGCAGCAATGGGGAAACTACGTGTGCAGCCGCTAAAACCGCGAGACTCGTGGCTAATGCTGGGTACACACCAAAACGATTTGGATTGGATGCAAATCGTATGTAAATCGGATCGTACGATTTGCATAAGATTTGCATACAATCAGATCCCCTCTGTATTCAGATGAATGGATCTTTTACAGATCCTACCTGCAGCAGGTAGGATCGGATTCAGATCCAACCAAACGATTTTGACCAAATCTGCATCCAATCAGTCTGAATTGGATCCAGATTGATGGGATTGTGCCAAAATCGTTTTGGTGTGTACCCAGCATAAGTGTAGCAGACTCCCTGCATTAGCTGCGAGCCTTGCTGTTTGGGGAAATCCTTGCCGTCATTTGAGAGCGAGGATTCCCCCAGAATGTAGAATAGTGTGATCGGCCGGCCCGGGGGTTAAATGACGAAGGACGCTTGTTTTTGCCGATCCCCGTCATTTAACCCCCTCGCCTGCCGCATTTAATACGGCCCATTGTATTTTCTGATAACATGTAAAACCTATTCACTGCCTGCCAGACTCTGCGACATGACTTTTCTACATGAGACAACCAAACCTGTGGCTAACATTTATATTTGTTTAGTGTATATGACATTAAATGTTGTCAAATTTGGTTGCCAAATGAATGTTGAAAATACCAGCATGTGGCCAACATAATTACTGTTCATGATAACCTTTATTTTATCTATGTAGAGTATGTGAATACGTGGTAGTTGATACAGATGAACATTACCCAAATATTTTAGTATCTTTATCCGCTCCTTTCCCAGGCATTTACTACATGCGTCTAGTTTTGCAACAGCACATTTTGATGGTTTACTCGCAGCAGACCCTGAGGAAGGACACAGTAGTGTTGGAAACGCGTTGGTGTTTTACAGCTTGTTATTACTGAGGAAGGTCCTGGCAGGTCATTTGGATCTGGCTGGATGTTCCATCTGCATTCTCATTCCGTGTGAGAGAGTACTGTTGGACTTTCCATAAGTTGAAACCTGCAGAGGACCTCCTTACGTTCTTATATGTATTTTATGGATTGTGAATAAATAATTTCCTGAGCATTGGATATCTGGTCGTGTTCCTATTGAGGAAAATTACCTGAGGGAATCACATGGTTGGTGATTGGTTGGTTGTTTATCACTCTCCATTTTATCACTTTTGAAGCTTAGTGCACATGGCCCAGAGGCTTTCTCCTTTCAAGATCCGCTATGTTCTGTGAAATGTTTATTTTTATACTCTTAGGGATAAATTTACTAAAGTGTGCGTTTTAGAAGTGAGAGATGTTACTGATAGCAACCAGTCAGATTCTTGCAATTATCCATTAGAAAATGCTAGATAAATGATGAGCAACATCTCTCACTTCTAAAAAGTCACACTTTAGTAAATTGACCCTTTACTCTTTGGCACGTGAGACATTCCCCCTCCGAAAGTGGAAGAGTAGAACGGCTCCCGATATTTATCTCCCATAATACAGTTAAATGATCAGGAAACCCATGTGACAAATCACGGGCAAAAACGGTGAGTTGCAAATATGTCTGTGCCAAATAATGACCTGTGACAGTTATGTCCCTATACTATGACCTGGTTTGCCTACTTTGAAAGTCTCCTCTCCGGGAGAAGCCCGGAGAGGAGACTGTCAGCAGCACTTTTTTTTTTGGGGGGGGGGGGGGGGGGGGGTGTCTGATGTACACATCAAGTTCCGCCCGCAGTAATGCAAATCCCGCAATCTGTGGGTCTTCGAGGAGGCAGTGAATCACAGGAAATTAACGCTGCCGCAGGGGAAAGGGGGTTTCGTCATCCGGGAGAGTTGCCCACCTTTCCGGGGGATCAGAAAGAAGCCGTGTGCAGAAGACGGTCAACTGGCTCTGCCTTAAAAAAAGCTAGGTGATCTGGGTCATGTGACAGTTAGTAATGACTACAGCTGTGCACCAGCTAGGTGATCTGGGTCATGTGACAGTTAGTAATGACTACAGCTGTGCACCAGCTAGGTGATTTGGAAAACATGGACCGGTTTGGCCACCTCTGCCTTAAATGTGTTCATAAACATCCTGAAAAGTGCAAGAATCAATGTAAATACAGTTAGCATATGTCACAGCAAAGATATTCAAGGTCTCAAACAGGTTTTTATTTTGCTTGAATCATTAAAAAAAAAAGTGCTATACAGATTTGTCCTGGAGACCATATTTCATATAAGAAATGAAGTTTGTTTCACCAAAGTCAGTTCTCTCTGTTTTCAGTGGACCTTTAATTGTTGCTGTAGCTAAGCAGGGCTGATGGGGTTAGCTTTAGGCTCCTATGTAGCTACTTCGCAGGGACCACCATAGCATGGGCAGCCAGTTGGGGAATGAAAGCTGTGGGTACAGGTTTGTTGAAAGCCAGCATTAGGGGTCGCTAGCGGTCATGAGGATTTAAGGTCCATCTACAGTACATCCACCAAATCTTCATGATGATAAATCATTTCTCCTAAGTAAATGGAGAGACCATTTTCACCCTAGTTTTATATGCATCAGTCTGTGCCATTACTGTAAATACTGTTTCATAATATTCTCACTCCAGTCACAATGACAGGAATAAATGACTACATTCATTCATCTCACTCATTCCCGGACAGAGGGTGGCTGTCCTGTAATAATATAGATTCTGTGATAACACACTGATAATTATCTATCTAGGCCCTGACCTTTAGTAGACTTTCCCAAAATAGCTCCCTTCTTCATACATCAAGTTGATTCATTACCTTTCTGATCTAAAGCAGATAGAATATTATTAGTAATATATGACCCATTGACACAAAGTTCTGCATTTTAAATCAAGATGTGAAACCTCCATGTAATGGTCCACAGCGGCCAGCAGAAATAATAAACCTCCGGAGTGGTGATTTTCCAACAAGGGGCAATGATATCTTATGCGGGTACATACATATACCGGAGTGCAGAGCAAATTTCAAGAGGCACACCCATTTGAAATGAGCACAACGCTCATTGGAGCTGCCGCCAAGTAATCCATCAGCATCCAGTCTGAGGTCCAATCTCCACCGCCTTCGAGGACATGTATAACTAAGGACCTTGTGCAGGGAGCAGAATGTTGTGCACCATCCAAGATAACAGGGACTGACACCCACCAGCCTTAAATGCCCCTTTTCCAATTTCTTAATCTACAAGATCCACAAAACAAAATCTTACTTTTGAATGGAGGAGCCAAACAGGAGGGATTCATGTGTCTCCTTGGTCCTCAGCTAAGAAAGGGTCACTTTGTATTGTGCGTGTGACGCTATCATTTACATTGGTTAACGTGCACCTAGAAGAGTCGATTCGTGTGCAAGAGCAAATAGAAGGTGCAAAATGCATCACATTAAACTGACAGACCAGCGGTTTACAAACGTGGTCCTCAAGGCAACAGTCCAGGTTTTCAGTATATCCATGCTTATGCACAGATGGTATAATGAAAGTGACTGAGGCACTAACTCAGTCACCTGTGGTTTAACTAGCATATCTTTAAATCCTTGACTATAACAGTGATTTGAAGACTGCATTTAAAAACCACTGGAAGAGACAATGGAGCAGATGTACTAACCCCAGCCAATCAACTCCCAACTGTCATATTTCATCACCCCGTGATTGGCTGGTGCATTATCTCCTTCCAACTTATCTCTTGGTACTTGTTTCCTATCTGGGCGCCCAGGTTTTCAACGTACGGCACCGTAATGAAATCGGATCGCATCGGATTCGGTACTCGATGATGTACGATGGCATACGATGCTATCCAATCCGATCCGATTTCATTTTAAATCGCATGCGGTGACGCGATCAACCCGAAGCGTGGCGAGCGGCGGCGATACGCGTCCTCCGACTTTTTCATACCCCCACTATCCACGTCAGCGTGGAGTTGAGAATAGAATAGTGTGGCGAGCGCACGCGGATACCTGTGAAGCCCGCGAGGGGACACGGATACCTGTGAAGTATCCGCGTCCCCTCGCTGCGCTTGCCACGCTTCGGGCTCGGAGGCTCGCTGCGCTCGCCACACTATTCTATTCTCAACTCCACGCCGACGTGGATAGTGGGGGTATGAAAAAGTCGGAGGACGCGTACCGCCGCCCCACGCGGGGCTCGCCACGCTTCGGGTTGACGTCAATACTGGGGTGGCGTTAACAATGGAGGCGCATTTTAAACCATCAGGGGGGGTTTCCTATATATCCTATGGGCCAACCATAAAAGCGGGAACGAAATCGGATCGCATCGTTCAATATCGTGTATGTGCATTTGTGGTATCCGATGCGATCCGATTTTCATACGGAGAATAGCATGGTGCGCAATTAACGTAGCGGGCGCCCAGATAGGAAACAAGTACCTATCTCTTCACCAGGCTTAATACAGCTGCCCTAATATCTGAGATAAGGAACTAGAAATAGTTATAGGGTGGTATCAGCTACCATCGATCTTTATCCCTGATGGCAGGGTCTGTATCTCCTGGTACCCACACTTATCAGGGTTATGCTTTCAGTTTCTCAGGCATGCAAATCATAATCCCCGATAAACACCTGCCGGAACCGCGAGAACACACGGGACTTAAGCAGCCCATACACGCTGCTTTGTGGGCGTGCTTTCCGTGCTGTACTAGCACGGATCAAATTGCATGTGCATCCGTTGTGCATGCAATGCGATGAAACCTAAGTACAAAAAGTATGTGCAAGCACATACTTTTTGTACTGTGCGATGAGGTGCGGGGGAGCGTGCACCTCAAAGCACACATCGGGACAGCACGCTTAGCAGCGTGTATGGGCAGCTTAAGTATTCATCCCTAATCCCATGAGTTTTTGCGTGATTGTGGGGCCATTTTTTCGTCCGTTAAGAACGGCCTCTATTTGGATACAGCAATAATGACCAGTGGTTATAAATTGCATTGGCCAATTTTAATGGCCATAACTGCTTAGGGCAGGGGTGTCAAACACAAGGCCCGCGGGCCATATCCGGCCCGCCAGACCTCTTCATGTGGCCCGCGCAGCCGCTGCCAGCCTTCACCTTTTATTCTCGATTTTTTTTTTTTTTTTAAACAAGAAAGCCGCCTCTTCAGCGCATGCGCGGCAGCCTACAAGCCAGAGAACGTCTGCCCTCTAGTGCAGTGCCGCCGGTCGTCAACCCCTCCTCCGCTCCCACCTGCTGTATAGGAGCCAGAGAGAGGAAAGAGCAGGTCAGTCGTGGTGAATGGTGCTGCTGCTGTGCGCTCCAGGTCACTTACTGCTGAGTATGCACTGCACAGTGACCGGGAGCATGCTGCCCCCCACTCCTGGATAGATAGTGCGAGGAGCGCTACTCACAGGAGGGAGGGGGAAATGCGTCTGTGTGAGAGCGCAGCTGTGTCCTTGGTGGTGGAGCAGCTCAGACTGGAGTGGACGCATCAGAGCGGGTAAGTGTCAAACTCTCTGCCTATGTGTGTGTGTGTGCACTGGCACATTGCAGCCCATCATTAATTGCTGTGTCCCATGATAATAAGCAGGACATATGCCCTAAGACTGAGTGCTGCCCCCCTGTGCAGGCAGCGTGTGCCCTAATGCACTGCAGTTCACAGCAATAGCAGGAGGGAAATGCTACTGCTGAGTATACAATAATTGAATGCAGTGGCAATAATTTATGATAATAAAGAGTGGATACATATTCCTACAGATACAACCGGCCCTTTGAGGGTGACCAAACTGCTGATGCGGCACCCGATGAATTTGAGTTTGACACCCCTGGCTTAGGGGATAATCGGCTAGCCCTCTAGTGTCCAAAAGATGAAAGCCTGCCCTCCTGCTCTTTATATATCCTCAGCACGGAACACTCATGGCAAGTACAAGAAAATGCAGTATTTCCTGCCAATCCACTGCTTTCCCTGCAAAGGTGGTGTCATAAAAACAGCAAATTTCAAATAGAGCTTTGCAAACTTTTCATACCCAAAAATTCTTGACCTGATTATTCATGAATTCGCAGAGGGAGATTTACTAAGCAGCCGTTTGAAGGATGAAAACGCAAACTTATCAGTTTCCAAACCGCTGAACTGCAAAACCACCTGGGCAAAGCTGGATGTAGTACATTTGATTTTATCAGTCACATTAGCACCCATACATAGAGAAACAACAGAAGAAACACTCCTGGGCTGTCAGTGCATGCTGGCATGTGTTATGCCACAAATGCTTACGCTATACTTTGACGTTATCACTCCGGTTACCAATGGCCAAGAATTCCGTGTGGGGCCCTGTGCTACACAGCATTGGGTCAGTACTCTCTAGGTGTAGGGGTCCGATCAGCTTTATGTCCTTCGTCTGAGGAGTGGGCCAGTCACTGAGCAGGCAGGGCTTTCTGAGAATTTTAAGATGCGGACATCTTTTACCCTTTATTTTTTTCAGCTGCCAGAACCATAATCCATTTATTGACTGTTAGGGGGAAATTTACTAAAGGAAATGTGTAAAAAAATAGGTGTATTTGTATCCAGAAATACACTTATTTTTGACATTTCTATCCCGAAAATACGGCAATTCGTATTCGTATTGATAGCACATCAATACGACTACGAAGTGCCGTATTTTCGGGATAGTAAATGTCAAAAATAAGTGTATTTCTGGATACAAATACACCTATTTTTTTTTACAAATTTCCTTTAGTAAATTTCCCCCTTAGTGTCAGTTTGAAATGTGGGCAGTGCGGGACGGTGTAATGGTTAGCATTACTGCCTCAAAGACTGAGGTCATGGTTTTAAGTCCCACCACGGCCCTAGCTGTGTGGAGTTTGTATATTCTGCCCGTGTTTGCTTGGATTTCCTCTGGGTACTGATAAGTTCATTGGTTTCCAACAAAATGAACCCTACCGTGAATGTGTGCGCTCATACATGTGGTACTAAATATAGATTGTAAACTCCACCAGGGCAGGAACGGATGTGAATGTTCAACTATTCTCTATGGAATAAGTATCTGCTATATAAATAACAGATAATAAAATAAATGGTCTTCATAACCTAATATATGGGGTGATCTGTATACCAACAAGGTATCCAAACCACAAATGTAGCTTATGGAATTCTGTTTCATGTGATTTGACCTAGAGTTTTGTCCTTGGTAAATTGTGCGGTTTACAATACATACATGACAGCGCATGAAGCCTTGCTCTGATCCCTGCTTGGTCAATTTCCCTCATAGACTATTATTACACTGAAACCATCTCTTATAATGGTCACAAAAGCGACAACGTTGATACAGATAAAACAAGAAAGAATTGTTAGAAATTGTAAAATGTTTTTCACAATGTTTCTCAGATGGACAGAACTTTGACATTCACAATGTCGTACTGACATAATGTTGACATTGCAAATGTTGACAGACCATTCTAGAAGGGGTATTGTCATAATGTGCTTAGGGTTACAATTAAGGCTAGTTTTAAAGTGAATGTATTATCTCATTGTCAACTGTCAACATTCTGAACATCACATTTTAAACCACATATGTGCATAGCAGCAACACTTGCAAACAGAATTCTCTGAAATCTGTATGTTATCTGATATAATTGTGTAATGTTTATACATGGAGAGATTTCACAACTTATATCTGTAGCTGGGCCACAATAGAACCAAGTCTTCATATATCTCTTAATAACATGTGGGGAATTATCTCTGCTTTACAGAAATATCAGGATTTGAGTATTCAATCATGCCCGTTTTTGCCATGGAAACGGTCCAGACTCACGCCTGCAGATCGGCTCTCTGAAAAGCTGTATTTGCTTTTGCGGAAACGGCAGCTACATTTTCTAATAAGCGTTTGTTTCCGCAGAAAAAAGACGTGGTTTTGCGATCCATGTCTTTTACAATTTTCGGATTGTTTACGAAATACTAAAATAATAGATGTAATGCGATTTCCATCTATTCTTTGTGAAAACAGATGCAATTTTGCCGCAGATCACCAAGACTGATTGCCACCCTTTGTCACTGTATGTTGCAAATAAAATGTTATAAAGTCGTATTCACGTTACACTGTCGTACATCAATTCACAGCTTAGATTGGCTGGTCAAAAGGTCTTAAGCTGGAGCACACTACACAATGACCCTTATTCAGATCGGATCGCAGTACAAATTTGTTCTCAAAATGGGTAAAACCATGTGCACTGCAGGTGGGGCAGATGTAACATGTGCAGAGAGAGTTAGATTTGTGTGAGTTATTTTGTTTCTGAGCAGGGTAAATACTGGCTGCATTATTTTTACACTGCAAATTAGATTTCAGTTTCAACACACCCTACCCAAATATAACTCTCTCTGCGCATGTTACATCTGCCCCACCTGCAGTGCACATGGTTTTGCCCATTTTGATAACAATTTTTTTTACTGCGATCAGATCTGAATAAGGGCCAATGTGTGTACCAGCTAAATTGTCTGTGGGACAACCGGCAGGCAAACCATTGTCAGCAAATGTTTACACACTTTCCGATGCCGGCAACGAAGGCCATACTGCTCTCCGCAGCATGGCCTGTGATAGCGCTGTCTGCCATCAGCACTGCATGCTTCGGAGAGACATAACAGATACACACTAGACAATGTATGACATATGTTGGTCTGATCTGCCTGATCGGACAAAATATAGTCTAGTAGGCTTCGGTCTTGGGGGGGGTTGAACACGTCAATATTATCAGGTATGTGTAGAAAGTTTAAGGAAGTTTAAGGAAGCAAAAAAACATCTTCTAAACTTTTTTGTGCGTATTAATTGGAGACGTTATCCTGTGAGTAAGTGCCAAGCAAGGAATGGCCTACCATAAATGAGTTATGCTGTGGGCCGCAATTCATTTTGTCCCTCTTTTCCTGTTTGGATTTCTGATAATTCTTTCTAAAATTCCTCAGATGTTAATTATAACTCGTTACGAAAAATGTCCCTTATGTTTTGCACACAAGAAGGAATTCTCTGTATAATATAACCCATATGGCACCATTCAGACCGTAACAAAACACACGTATACACGTCATTCTTCCATACTAGGACCCGACAGAATTGTGCAGTTCTGTAACATTTCCCATATATCCCTTGAGGAACCCTTGAAACATATAAGACAGGCAAACACTGGCTTCAGCCCTTGACAGAACGTAGTGGGAGGTATATGTTTTCTTTTGTCTTATTTTCTATACTGAGTTTGACTCTATACCATTATCACAGTAGCATTAGCGTTCTAGATTGTAATGTCAGGCTTCTTGGTTGTCAGAAGGTTTTTCATGATTTTTCTCCTTTGGTTTCAGACAGGGCTCCAGTAGCAGACAGATTATTCCCACCATGTACAGCAAGCCACACACATAGAAAGAGTAGTCGTATTTTTGAGTGATGTCATAGATCCAGCCTAAGGGACACAAACGAATGGTTTAATTTATCACAAATATAGTTATTCCCTATATGCAGTGCATTTGCAGGACAGCAAAGTATAGATACAGTATGTCTATAGTCCCATACACCCTAGACGACTTTTAAAAAAATATCAGGTACTCTTTACCTAGAAGGGCGCCAGCGATTGAAATCGCGGTCATCGGGGGTAAAAATCGCGGTCATCGCGGGCATCGCGGGTAAATCGGGATGGCCGCGATGCCCGCGATGCCCGCGATTTTCCCATAGGAATCAATGTTAAAAAGGCTGATTGACCGCGATTTGACTGTTAAATGCCTCAATGGACCCGATTTGGCCATAGAAATCAATGTTAAATGGGCCACAGAGCCCATTAACCCTTAAATGTCCGCCCCAATTTTTAACGCCACCCCACGATCCACGCGAACCCGAAGCGTGGCGAGCGCAGCGAGCCCGCGAGGGGCGGCGGTACGCGTCCTCTGACCTTTTCATGCCCTACTATCCACTAGGGCGTGGAGTGAGAATATAATAGTGTGGCGAGCGCAGCGAGCCACCGAGCCCGAAGCGTGGCGAGCGCAGCGAGCCCCGCGAGGGGACGCGGATACCTTCACAGTTATACGCGTCCCTTCGCGGGCTTCACAGGTGTCCGTGGCGACGCCGACACCTGTGAAGCCCGCGAGGGGACGCGTCTACCTGTGAAGGTATCCGCGTCCCCTCGCGGGGCTCGCTGCGCTCGCCACGCTTCGGGCTCGGTGGCTCGCTGCGCTCGCCACACTATTATATTCTCACTCCACGCCCTAGTGGATAGTAGGGCATGAAAAGGTCGGAGGACGCATACCGCCGCCCCTCGCGGGCTCGCTGCGCTCGCCACGCTTCGGGTTCGCGTGGATCGTGGGGTGGCGTTAAAAATTGGGGGGGACATTTAAGGGTTAATGGGCTCTGTGGCCCATTTAACATTGATTTCTATGGCCAAATCGGGTCCATTGAGCCATTTCACAGTAAAATCGGGTCCATCGCGCCTTTTAACATTGATTCCTATGGGAAATCGGGAGCATCGCGTCGCGGGCATCGCGGGTACATTTATGGCCGGCCGCGACGCGACTGACACGATTTCCATGTTTAACATGGGTTTCAATGGGAAATCGCGGGCATCGCGTCGCGGCCAGACATAAATGTACCCGCGATGCCCGCGACGGGCGCCCTTCTAGGTAAAGAGTACCAAATATCAATCAGAAGGGCTCTCCTGAGAAATATGGTATATAGTGTATACTCAATATCATTAAAAGCGTGTGCTCCTGTGCATCGTTAATCCCCCCCATCCCCATTGTCTGTGCATGAAGCTCAATCTGACAATATCATCAGCTACTGCCAAGAACACGACTGTCCCCCGGTAAAATGAAGGAGGCATGGTCACCGCTGGGGGTGGGGCAGGGGTGGATTGGATATATGCGGCGGCCATATTTGTTTTGGGCAATGCTGCAGTTTGTGACCAGCCTGCGGCCGCTTGCATCTAGGATGATACCAGCCCGGAGGCACGGTCGGCGGCCCTGCCAGTGGGGAATCTGGACCAGTCCACCGGGAAATGGCCCGGTTTCCCGGTGGGCCTCTGGGGTGGGGCCCCCGTGAAAAAAATAAACTAGAGGGAGAGAGATGACAACCTGTCGCAGTACAGCCTCTCTCCCCAGCTCAACATCCCTAAACGATATTGATAAATGATAACATTCAGTGGGTATGTGCTTAATCATTTGCCCAGCAGCTCCGTAATCTAGATAACTATATCAGCAGTGCCGCTAATCGCCTTGTGTGTACGGGGCTTTAGACTATTCTGTCCTACAAGAAACTACTGAGCAATGGAGGCCTATAAAAATCATCACAGCTGGCCACAGAGTCAGGTCATCCTTGTTTCATGTTTATAAGTAATGACCTATTATCACACAATGGAGCGATCATCGGCAAACTGCGCATGGGTCTAGAAGATAATAGACAGGATCTGATTAGTAAATTTCCCCCTCTGAGTCACTACTGCTGTGCCCAGTCTTCGTAGCCATAGACCAACTCTCAGCTTGGATGTTCTCCATAAAGGAGTATGAGTGCACAGATAGGCACTGAGATAGGCAGTGGGCACTGGGAACAGGTGTGCAGGAGGGACATGATGAGACAGAGGGACCGGGATAGGCACTGTGTACTGACATATCCATAGGCCCTGGGCACTACCTGGCACTGGGAACATAAGGAGAGAGAGGGGGAATGAGAACATATATAAAAGATATTCACTAAGTTACTGGGTACTGGGAAAGGATAGCCACTGGGTACTGGGAAAGGATAGCCACTGGGTACTGGGAAAGGATAGCCACTGGGTACTGGGAAAGGATAGCCACTGGGTACTGCAGAAGGATAGGCAGTGGGGACAGATAGACACTGGGTACTGAGAAAGGATAGGCACTAGTTACTGGGAAAGGATGGGCACTGGGAAAGGATAGGCACTAGGTAAGGATAGGCACTGGGTACTGGGAAAGGATGAGCACTGGGTTCTGAGAAATGATAGGCACTGGGTACTGGGAAAGGATAGGCACTGGGTACTGGAAAAGGATAGCCACTGGGTACTGCAGAAGGATAGGCAGTGGGGACAGATAGACACTGGGTACTGAGAAAGTATAGGCACTAGTTACTGGGAAAGGATGGGCACTGGGAAAGGATAGGCACTAGGTAAGGATAGGCACTGGGTACTGGGAAAGGATGAGCACTGGGTACTGAGAAATGATAGGCACTGGGTACTGGGAAAGGATAGGCACTGGGTACTGGGAAAGTATAGGCACCGGGTACTGGGAAAGGATGGGTACTGGGTGAGGATAGGCACTGGGTACTGGGGTCAGATATGCACTGGATACTGCGGAAGGATAGGCACTGGGTACTGCGGAAGGATAGGCACTGGGTGCTAGGGAAGGATAGGCACTGAGAACTGGGAATGGATGGGCACTGGCTGAGGATAGGCACTGGGTACAGATAGGCACTAGGTACTGGGAAAGGATGGACACTGGATACTGGGAAAGGATAGGCATACCTGGGTACTGGAAAAGGATAGGCATACCTGGGTACCGGGAAAGGATATGCACTGGACACTGCGGAAGGATAGGCACTGGGTACTGCGGAAGGATAGGCACTGAGAACTGGGAAAGGATGGGCACTGGCTGAGGATAGGCACTGGGTACATAGGCACTAGGTAAGGACGGGCACTGGATACTGGGAAAGGATAGGCATACCTGGGTACTGGAAAAGGATAGGCATACCTGGGTACGGGGAAAGGATAGGCACTGGGTACTGCAGAAGGATAGGCACTGGGTGCTAGGGAAGGATAGGCACTGGGTACTGGGAAAGGATAGGCACAGGGTACTGGGAAAGGATGGGCACTGGCTGAGGATAGGCACTGGGTACTGCGGAAGGATAGGCACTGGGTGCTAGGGAAGGATAGGCACTGGGTACTGGGAAAGGATAGGCACTGGATACTGTGGAAGGATAGGCACTGGGTACTGCAGAAGGATAGGCACTGGGTACTGCGGAAGGACAGGCACTTTGTGGCTAATTTGCCTTGATGCTTGAAAGTTGCCTTGAGCTAATTATTATTATTAAAACATTTTTTAATTGAAATGAAAAAGTACTTTTTAATAATGCATTATGCTTTGTAGAGAACACAGAGGGGATGCATTACCGTCTGTACCGTTATGTAGGAGCAATGCAGGCCAACAGGTTAGCATTACACAGACTTCTAACCAGCTGTGCTAGCCTACAGACAAGTCATTGCATTTGTTCTCCTTTCTGCGGCCAACATTAATGTAATGATTAGTGTGTATGGCCTGTTACTGTACTGTACTTGCAAATAAAATACAAATATGTACTTACATAACACATACATTCTGTTTTTTTGTTTTTTATTTTAAAGAATTTGAACCAAACGATGACATTACCTGCAAATGGAGGCCCCAAAAGTGCTGATATCCCATTGGCACAGATAATGATCCCATAGGCATTTGCCAGCTGCTTGATGCCCACTAAATCTTCAGTTACCACTGGCATGAGAGAGAAGTAACCACTTGAGAACCCAATAAGTGCACAGACCACAGCCAGACCAGCGTATATATGCATAAGGGGGAGGATGAGGATGCAGACACCTAGGGTAAAATTGGAGGCGATGAAGACATTCCAAGCACTGACACAAGACATGTCTCCAAGAATACCCAGGATAATCTTCCCAAAAATATGGACAATGGCAATTATGGAGGTGAGGGGAAAGACGTTGTTCTGCTCGGCCATGCCGTACAGCTCCACAATCTCTGGGAGGTGGATGAACGGGATGACAAAGCTGCAGTAAGCCAGCAGTGCCCACAAGACAAAAGCTACAAAGACCTTGTTGGTGAAGAGAGAGGCTGCCCCAAAGTAGCTAGAATACCAGGCCCAGAAGCCGGACCTCACAGTCACTGTCATTCGAGTCAAGGACTTCAGTATACTGAGTTTGCTTGTGTTCTTTAGAACAGTCTCATCACTTGTGTCTTCCTTGTTCCATTTCTCTTCCTTGTCAGTTCTTAAGTCTCTTCCTTCTTCCTCGTGTAATGGATTGTTAGCCCTCTCAGCATCCAGCAGGGAGACTTCCCTGGTATCTCTGTGACCACCAGCCTTCTCCGCACTGTACGTATCCCTGCGGTCCAGAGGCCTCATGAGGGCTCCACAAACGCACAGGTTGAGAGTGACTGCTCCCTGGATGATCATGGCATTTCTCCAGCCAAACTCTGCACACAAATACTTCAGCAGCACAGTGATCAGGAATGTCCCAAAGCCAGTACCCGTGGTACTCAGTCCTTGTGCTAGGGCTCGATGTTTCTGAAAATACTGGCCAACCATCACCACCGCAGGCAGATATACCATGCCGCTTCCGATTCCTGGGAAAGGAACACACAAATTCACAATGTATCAGATCATACTAAACTTTATCCTTTGTGAGCATCTAGCTTGTAACCTGTCTTGTATAGTTCTGCTTAATTTCTGTATTACAGTGTATATTGCCTCTGTTTCTCATGGTTGTGTTGTCTGAGAAGATGGGGTGAGGGGGGGGGGTGGGGGGTACCTTAATGTGTGCAGGCATTGATGCAATTGCTCTTTTGCAGAAGTATATACAGATAATTTTATTTTGCTTACATTTATAAGGATTTTACTCTTTTATACCCCTTACACATCGTCTCTAAAACCTGGGTTATAGCCGGGATGCTACATGGTCAACCCGGGTCATGGTGTGGTGTGAAAGCACCGAACCTAATAACCCTGGTTGACCAACCCAGCAATTCAACCCAGGATATAAGAAGGTTTAAATCTAGGTCGCCCTGTGTATAACGGGCAACCCAGGTTTAATGTGAAAGGATTAGACCTGAGTCAGAGCCGGGATCATCCGACCGACTTTGCGATGTTAAAGCGGTATAAGTTATGTTTGTGTTCTCTGTTGATGAGAGAGCAGGTATCTTTCCACTTTCAAGTATATATAACCAGTTTGGTTGTTTTGCTGGCTTTGTGGAACATTTGAGATAACCAAGAAATAGACCTTAGTATGGGTGTGGTACGACGGTCCGACAATCCGGATACCGGCGTTCAGTATCCCGACATCGGAATCACGACTGCCGGTGCCCCGATAGGGGGGCTAGCGCAAAGGAGCCCTCTATGGGGGTCGTGGACCCCCACAAGGGAGAATAGCCCCTTTCAGTCGGGATCCTGACTGTCGGGCATTTAAACAGTAGGGATTCCAATGTCGGAGTACTGACCGTCAGAATCCCGACATCAGTTGATTGACAGACTCTTCAGTCACTTGTTAGATCGACTAGGTCGACAGTCAAAATGTTGACTAATATTGTCCGACAGTCAAAAGGTCGACACATCAAAAAGGTTGACATGCATTAAGGTCGACATGGTCAAAATGTAGATGTTAAAAGGTTGACATGGTAAAAGATCTACATGAGTTTTTCACTTTTTTGGTGTCTATGTTGACATAGGTATACTGTAAGTATACCATATACTGTAAGTATACCGCTTCGGGCATGGACTTCACTACATCATTTTAGTCTCCCTCTACGCCCACTGGGATGCTAAAGTCGGGTTTAAATAAAAAATCATGGAAACTCATGTCGACCTTTTTTATATGTGGACATTTTGCTTGTGTTAACCTTTTGACCATGTTGACCTATCGTACGTCAACATTTTTCAATTTGTCCACCTTTTGACTGTCAACCTAATGACTGCATCTTGGGAGGGGGCACTTTCTTTTTGGGGGAGTGCAGAGGCCAGGATCTCAGTCTTCCAATGGAGATTTCTTGGTCTATTTGTAGGAGCTGGCTTCCATGATCCTCAGCCAGCCAATGGTGTCACAGATGAACCGAAGCAGGTGTCCTAGAATGCAGAACTGAATCCCAAATGCAAGCAGGAGACATCTAATTATACACCTATACCTCCTGTTACGACATTGTATGGAATATCGATTAGTGTGTATGCTCAGTAACGATGCATGTTCCTAATGGTCAGTCATTATCATCAATGACTGCTTGTTCAGCGGGGGACCTGATGGCATAACTCAACTCAACTGAATTCGGCATGCACTGTATGCACTATATCGTTCAACTGGAAATTGGTGATGATATAGTTTGTAAACTATATCGTCTAGTGTGTAAGTTGGCCTTTTTAGATTTTTTGTTTTGTTTGGCAAAGTCAATAGTAGCCTTTCTGTTCTTGAGAATCATGAATGGTTTGCACCTTGTGGTGAACACTGTGTACTGTATTTGCTTGTTTTTGTGTAGTCTTCTCTTTATGGTTGGCTTGGATAATGATGTTCCCAGCCCATACAGAGTGTTCTTCACTGGGCTGGATTTTGTAAAGAGTTTTTTTATCTTTCATGGAAAGAATCCTGCGATTATCCACCACTGTTGACTTCTGTGGACATACATGCCTTTTTGCGCTGCCAAGCTCACCAGTGCATTATTTTTTTTTAGAATGTCCCAAACCTGACATCTGACATCGGAATGAATGCCCCTCAGCCCAGATTGTGTGTACACACTGAGAAGACTTTAATGTTCAGTTCTTCATTAGCATACTACAGTACATTAGCCATTTCGATTTTGTTTGATGTGCAACACATCAAACCAAGCATACGTCACTTGCGCCCGCAAGCAAGCACAATCCCACATACCCACTGAGCAAATTGTGCCCACATTACCCCGGTGTGTACCCAGCTTTAGGATAGCCTCTTTTACTTACATTTAGAGCGCCTTTTAATGCATGCTGTGTTCACAACAACAGCTTCTAAATACAAATGCCACACTTGGAATCAACTCCAGATCTTTTGCTGGGTTAATTGATAAAGAAATAGCCCAGATGTGTCCACGAAACAACATGTGAGTCCGAAGTCCAATTACTTTTGGTTCCTTAAAAAACAGTAGGCTACATATTACACGCCTATAATTCCTAAACACTTCTTCCAATTTTGATGTGAATACCCTCGTATTAAAGCTGATGATCTGCATTTCAAATTCATATTTATTAAATAATTGTCATTTTAAGATATTTAAGTAAATAGCTAGTGTCCAAAGTGCTTAACTGTATAATAATAAGACCTTCGCTTACTTACCAGCTGTTACGCCAAATGTCAGGAATAGAAAGTGCACATTGGTAGCAAAGGCGCTTAGCACCCAGCCAAGGGATGTCAGGAACCCTCCAATAATTGCAGTCTTGCGACATCCACATGTGTTAATGAACAAGCCAATAAAGGGACCTTCAAAAGAACACAGTGGATGTTATATGTATTGCCTGTGCTTATAACACAGCTGCAGTCCTGTTGCGCACTGACTGCCTAGAGCATAGGTGTCAAACACAAGGCCCGTGGGCCAAATCCGGCCCGCCAGACCTCGTAATGTGGCCCGCGCAGCCGCCGCCAGCCTTCACTATTACACTGTAATAATTACAGCATTCCCGCCAGCCAATGGAGAGCTGGAGGGCTTGCACCAATACTAACCCTAATACGCAGGGTTCCAGCGCAGCTCTTACCGCACCCGTTGTTTTACTGGCTGGCTTTCAGTGGGCGAAAGAGCACAGAGTGGTGAGGACTAAAAAACGACAGCCGGGGGCCCTCCTGCTCCCTCAACCCTGCACCCCGGGCTCCCCGCGCGATATGTTCCTGCAGTTGCTCCTTGTAAGGCCGCGGTCTGCCGCTGTCACTGGCAGCCGCAAAGAGTTCATCTCAGTCAGCCTGGGTGGCTGCGGGCGGTGGCGGGGAGACCGTCGCAGGATGGGGGAGAATAATGCGAGCCGGGCTGCCTTCTCTGTTTGCCGTCTCTGAGCTGTGGGATGTGCAATAGCAGCTTGCAGGGGCGGATTGGCCATTTAAGCCACCGGGAACTTTCCCGGGAGGCCGGCCACATGTGAGGCCGAAAGCTGCATATGGGTCCACCCACTAGCGCCCCAGACAATGGCACCCCAGTCTCACCCACTCGCGGGTTTAGCGCCGCCCACACAATTCGGCCGGGGACACCACAGGAGGTAGGGATGATATATTTGATACATTTCATAAATCAGCCCTGTAGTGTCCCCGGCCAAAATGTGTGGGCGGCGCTAAACCCGCGAGTGGGTGAGACTGGGGTGCCATTGTCTGGGCAACTTTTGGCCTTCTATCAGGCTTATCTTACGTGGCCCCGTCTCCTCCCACTGCTGAACTTGTGGGAGGAGGCTCCAGGACTTTCAGGTACCACCCCCAGTCAGATCGATTGCGGCCGCTGCTGCCGGGACCTGCGAGGGGGTCATGTGATAAGCCTTCCTTCCTACATCTCTGGGCAGCTTCTCCGCAGAGACCGGCACGTTATTATATCACTGCCAGCGCTGCGGGGACATTCTCAGCAGGCTCCCGAGTTCTGCACATGTCACATCGAGGTGAGCGAGGATGGGGGTGGCTGGCTATGATACTATGCTGCCCTGCGCTAAGACCATGGTGGTAGCAGGGGAGGGGGCTCTGGCAGGGGAGGGGGTTACAGCTTCAGGGAACCATCACCTAAGACAGAGTGGGGAAGGGTCTGAGGGTTTGTGCAAAAGTCATGCTGCGCTGCTGGGGATAGATGGAGAAAAGGCTGGATGTGCTGTTAAATCTAACCCCCCCCCCCCTGCCCCCACAGCACAAACATAACCTCCCTGCTCCTCCCACCCCCAGTCTAACCCTCTCCTCAGCCTACATCTTAATCCTTTCTTCCAGCAGCCTAAACCCCGACATTTAAGACAGCAACCTAAGCCTTGAACTTCCTCCCACAGCTTAAACCCTGACCTTCCCTCTGCAACCTAAGCCCTGAACTTCCTCCCACAGCTTAAACCCTGACCTTCCCTCCCACAGCCTAAGCCCTCACCTTCCCTCCCGCAGCCTAAGCCCTGACCTTCCCTCCCGCAGCCTAAGCCCTGACCTTCCCTCCCGCAGCCTAAGCCCTGACATAATAAAGAGTGGACACATAGTCCTACAGATACAACCGGCCCTTTGAGGGTGACCAAACTGCTGATGCAGCCCCCGATGAATTTGAGTTTGGCACCCCTGGCCTAGAGGGAGTCTGGAGAGTCACACATTGGTCTACTGTCTTCAAAGGAATTAAGACGTTGGGGGAAATTTACTAAGAATACGAAAATTCATATTCGTATTCTTAATACGAATGAATACGACTGGCATCGCCATCGCATTTCATTTACAAATTCGTATTCCGGAGGGAAATTTACAAAGCAGTCGTTTTTGACTGCTTCGTATTTTCCGATGGCGTATGGATTTGTATTTTTGCCAATAGAAATTTGGGTACTTGTTTCCTAGCACGGCGCCACCGATTTTGATTGTATCCATCGGGTCGGAAAAATCGCGTCGATCGCATGCCAACCAAATCGCATGCGATGCGATCGACGCGATTTTTACATTGGAATCAATGTAAAATGGTCCCTGAGACCAGATTTTACATTGATTTTAATGTGTAATGCCCCAAAAACCCCCCATTTTAATAGAAAACCCCCCTGATGTTTGAAATGCCCCCACATTGTTAACGCCACCCCGCTATTGACGCCAACCCGAAGCGTGGCGAGCCCGCGAGGGGCGGCGGTACGCGTCCTCCGACCTTTTCATACCCCTACTATCCATGTTGGCATCGAGTTGATTTTACAAAGTGTGGCGAGCGCAGCGAGCCACCGAGCCCGAAGCGTGGCGAGGGGACGCGGATACCTTCACAGGTAACCGCGTCCCCTTGCGGGCTTCACAGGTATCCGTGTCCCCTCGCCAAGCTTCGGGCTAGGTGGCTCGCTGCGCTCGCCACACTTTATAAAATCAACTCCACGCCGACGTAGATAGCAGGGGTATGAAAAGGTCAGAGGACGCGTGCCGTCGCTCCTCGCGGGCTCGGTGCGCTCGCCACGCTTCGGGTTGGCGTCAATAGTGGGGTGGCGTTAAAAATGGGGGGGCATTAAACATACTTTTTAACCATATTCAATGTGAAATGGGCCATATTGGCCCATTTCACATTGTCATCTATGTAAAATCGGGTTGATCGCATTGCGGCACCTTATTAGGGACCGCGATGGACGCGATCAATGCGATTTTGTCTTTCACCGGCAAATTAGCTGGTGGTTGACACAAAATCGGGTTCATCGCGTTGATTGTATGCCTTAAGTGCCTTAAACTTAAGGCATACAATCAACGAGATGGGCGCCGTGCTAGGAAACAAGTACCGAAATTTGTATTTTTAAATACAGATTTGTATTTTTTGAAATACAGATTCATATTTTTTAATACAAATTCGTATTGGCAGCCTGCACAGATTATCCGTGCAGGTTGCAGTGTAAAAAAACTTGAAAAATATATATTTTTTTAAAAAAAACTGCGTAGGGTCCCCCTCACAGCTGTAACCAACCCCAGGCTCAAAGAGCCGGTCCTGGTTTTAAAATGTCAGGGAACAATTGAAATAGGGTTCCCATTATTTTTTTAAAACCATCCCAAGGGCCGGTCCTGCTTCCCAAAATAAGGGGGACAAAATGAGTAGGGGTCCCCCGTATTTCAAGAACCAGCACCAGGCAGAACCAGCCAGCTGGGTAATGCCACAGCCGGGGGGAGACTTTTTATACAAGTCCCCCCCGGCCAAAGCATTAGACCGGTGAGCCTGTGCAGGGGTCCTGGGGAAGTGGGGACCCCCCTAATGAAGGGGTTTCCCCTCCAGAACTTACCTGCCCAGGCTGAAGCCTGGTGCTGTCCCCGGTACCCCTGGGCTGTGGGTACCGGGCTGATAGTGGTGTTAAATTAGAATAAAATTATTGGGTTCTGCTGTGGAACTATGAGTCTGATCTGCCCAGGCTAAAACCAATAACTACAAATCCGAATGTGCCATGAATATGAATTAACATATTTTGTCACCCTCATGCAGTTTCATACCTACTATCAGTGTGATGCCCATCGTAAGGGAACTGATCCAAGCTGTCAGACCTCTGGTTTGATGGAACTCTTCAAGCCATTCCATGTTGAGTACCCCGAGAGCCATCTGGGATCCCATAACCAGCACGTGGACGAGGAATGAGGAGAGAACAACCATCCATGCCCATCCCCCATCGATGTTGGGGTCCACTTTTTTCGGGTCTGGTCTGCCTTTCAGCTTTCCATCCAGCTCCTTCTCCATTCCTGTTCCTTCACTGCACATCCTGGCCTAGGTCAGAGAATATAACATCCATAGATTAGTACAGAATTCACACTACACCATCTGGATAGGTTTTATTCAGGTTTAGCACATTCGATTATACTGCAATTGGAACTAAAAAACACCTACAATATTAAGGAACTACCTATGCATCCTATTGTAAAGCGCAACAGTATTTTCTACGCTATATAAGAAACTGTAAATAACAAAACCTCAAAAACATAATATCATTTGCAAAAGCAAAAACATCAGGAACTTCATTGTCACATAAAAAAATTAAGAAAAGGTATTTAAGAAATGTGGAAGCTCAGTATAAATTTGTCATATGTTGACCAAGATATCACTTTTTTATTCCTTTAAGCCACTTTTCCCCATCTCCTCCCCATAGTGATGACTCTTAAATGTACCTGTTTTCACCAGACATTTCTTCCTCAGGTGAGTCTTTCCTTTCCCTCTGTCATTGTATCCTGGATATCCCAACATTTTATTCGAAAACATGTCCAAAACTAACTCCTATTCCTCCAGAGCCCCATCCTCGAACCCACCATCATTGTCAAAAATGTCTCCCTCCTGACCATTCCCAGTGTGTCACCCTCATTTTCTGCACGTGTTTCACCCCAACATTCAGAATACATCTCACTCTTGCCATTTACACTCATCTCTGCCTAGAATACTGTAACCTGCTTCTCTCTGTCCCTCTTACTTCCTAATCCCCATTTCAATCTATCATGATGACTGCTGAGGATCTTTTACTCCTTTCAACCTGCATCACTGGCTACTAATCCCCTTCCAACTCCAGTTCATACTCTTTAAATATACAACAATTAATCATTCTGGTTCCTCCTACATAGACAACCTCATTTCTATTCACACTCCCTCCTTCCCCCTCTGCACTTCCTTCTACTGTCACCTCTACTTCATTATGGTTACCTCTTTTCACACTCATATCCAAGATGTCTCATCCTCCACAGGAATTCACTCAAATACAGCTTTTTACAATTCTTCCTCCCAAATCTCCACTCTCCTGTCATCCTCTGACCTTCACTTACACCCAGATCACTCTCCAACTGTTCACCACTCCTCATATCATGTAAGCTATCACAGACAGGCCCTCCCTAGTTCATGTTCATCCCTAGCTTTGCTCTTGTTTGCAGTGCTTCTTTGTCTCGCCTCCTAGCCCCATTCAGCAACTCCTAATCTGTGTGCTCACTCTTTGTTGTATACAGACTCATTCACCGTTGAACTGTGTTCCCTTTACTGTGATTCACCTCCATTATTTGCCAATATACAGCGAGTTACCCAACCCTGTGTCCGTGTACTACCTAGGGTGTCAGTTTATCTGTTGTTCCAAAGACATGTCAACTTACATTTACTCTACCACTGATATGTTTATTTGTTACACTATATTCCCTGTATGGCATTAAGGAAACTTTGTGTCTCCTTAGAATTAAAAGATAATAATAAAAGGTGGATAACTTTGGCCATGCAGTGCCTGCCACTGTAATTATTGGAGCTTGTCATCAATCAGCCGCTGCAATCACAGTCTAGAACCAAGGAAAAGAGTACAGATGGACAAGGATGTTAAGATGGGTACACACGGATCATTATCCTTGTGATGTGAATCGTAACAATAAATTGTTCACAACGTATAATCATAGTTGCATTCTGCAATTTCCCTGTCTCCCTGAAGAGTCTATAATCTCCCTGATTTCTCCTAACCCACCTCATGCAGCTGTTACCTTTTTTTGGGGGAAAAAAATAAATCAGAGATATATACAATCAGATGGGATTTGCACTTGGAATTTATTACATAGGCATCATATTTATTATCAAGTATGTTGTGCTGAGAGAGAATAAACTAAATCTCACAGCAAATAATTGCAAACAAATAATCCAATATTGTAGGCAGCACTGTTATTATCTATACCTGCTACATTTCCCAAAGTATATAGTTACTAATGTTATCTAGAAATATCTTGCAACAAGCATTTAAGCACATATACACCCATATATGGAACTAACCACAACCTTTGGGTGGAGCATGACACAAACCCTTAATTCTACTGCCAGCTATAATCTCCCTGAAACCAGTTTTCAAAAGTAGTCAAGTATGCGTATAGTGTGTGCCCAGCTTCATGGGCTGGATGTATTAAAATACAAGTATTTATTCTGCCTCACCTACTATGTAACTATGTAACATCACCGCCCTATCGTAGTGATGCTGTCGCATATGTACTAAGCAATGTATAGCAATGCAGTGACGGAGGCCCCCGCAATACCTGTGATGTGGTGTGCGGGGGGGGCGGGTGTCTCCATCACATCCCTGGGTGCCTCCTCCCTGGGTGCCTCCTCCTCCTGGGTGCCGAAAGCCTAAGCAGCCTGTCCCCGGCGCCTCCTCCTCCCCCTGCAGCCGGAAGGACGTCCTAGGTGTTTCTGGGGGGGGGATAACCTTTCCGGGTCCAGGCTCCCTGGAGGAAGGTAAGCCAGGGAGAGGGGGTCGGCATCTACGGCGGAGGTGGCGGGTGTCGAAAAGAAGCCCATAGGCTTCTATATGGTATTGCCACCCGGGTCTTAATACATTTGAAAATGCGGTAAGACCCCCGAAAATGCATTTTTAACTTAGTACATCCAGGTGTCTTAGCTTTGCGTGCGCCCTGTGCGAGGACAGGGCAGACAGCTGACATTCGGTGATGTCAGCCGCCCGTCCCTATTAGTAGTGTCACTGCCTCATTTCCATCGGATTGCCCACCATTTTTTGCCGCTCCCCCCCCAAAAAAGTGAAAAGGCATGGGCAAAAGGTGCCTTCAATAGTGTCGAAAAACTTGCATAAATGAATAGTCAGACATCTCCCCTTTGGAAATAAAAGTCAGTCTGAGCTGTATTTACACGGGGACGCCCATAAAACGCTGGGCATTCCACTGTTCCTGCCCATTTCCGCCCCTGCCCCCCCCCACAATGAACGGCTCGGTGAGTGTATAACTTGCCAAAGCCGTTCAGTAGGGGTTTTCACATGCGCATACCTTGACCATTGGGGCTGGGTCCGAATTCGGATCCTGAATCAGCCCCATTCTGAATCTCACACCCTAATACATTTGGCCCCATGTATATTATATAGTCCTGCCGCACACTGGCCGGCCATGTTCCCTGTATATTATACATAAATATACACTATTACTATGCATATGCTGATGCCTAGAGAGCCAGACAGCAGAGGGTACTGGCCTCCTACATGTCCTCCTCCAGAGGAGTCATAATGGCAGGCAAGGAGGCCACAGTGACCACAGTGAGGGGGAGCTGAGCCTGGTCCAGCAGATGAGCTACTGGACTGGGTGCTGTGCACGGAGTGACCCAGTGAGGGAGGCCCTGGAGTGGTGCCGGTCACTGCCAGCAGAGGGAGACAGCTTAGAGGACTTCTGCTAGCACTGCCAGAAATGCATCTCCCCCTCCATGTGGGCCCGCTGGGTGGTGTGTATTCAGAGCCCAGCAAGCAAGTTGGAACGCAGACCCCCGCCGTCCAAATCCCTGTGCAGGGCTGCAAACGGATTTGTACATGTACATATTAATTCTCTAGTGCCCGCACTGAGGAGAAATCATTCAATGGCTACTTACCATCGAATTATTTCTTCTCCTTTGCCGGAGCTCGCAGCCGCGCATGACCCAGGAGCCACTCAACGTCTGGTTTGTATGGATGAGAAGGTCTGCCTTCTCTGGGGCCACTGTTTTTGTGGGCATGTCCATGAAACTCTGGGGATCGACCCTGGATGCCACCTGCCTGTCAATCAGGCTATGCGCATGTGCAGATAGGCAAACATCGGAAGAAGGGACGAATTCAGATCTGTGCAAATGGGTCTGAATTTGCCCGCATATAGAGTGCTTTCAGTAGGGTTACCATGCCTGGCACGACTAAAACATGTTCAGATTGGTACCTACACAGCTGCACATGTAGACCTAAGGGTTTACAGAAATCAAATAGGAGGTCTACCTTCAGAGTTTTCCCAGGGCCTCCAAGCCTCTAGTTCTGCTACTACCCTATGCCTTTCCCTAACAAGCCAGGGGGTACCATGCTAAACAAAAATGTAAAGTAAAACATATATCAACTCCTTTGTGTAAATATAATATCTGTGCCTTTAAAATGTATTTTATTTTCTGTGATCCCTTTCTATCTGAAATTTAAACTTCTCTCTACCTGCATCAGGGCCATATTTAGTGTGGGGAGAGCAGTGTAGAGTCTGTCCATTCGCATGGAGTACTGTTGAACAGGTCCCTTCCAAAAATGGCCTCAGAGAAGACAGTTCTGAAGGATGCTAGAGGAGGCAGCAGCCATTTTGGGAAGGACATTTAAAACATGGATGAAGACAGGCACGAACACTGGTATCTGGAAGTGGTGGGACTTCGTAGCTGCTGGGAGAGATGCTGCAATGACCCAAGTGGGCAGCAAGTAAGAGGGTTCCTGTGAAAAAAGAAACCCCTGGCAATGAGAACGAAGTTCAAAAGTAAGTAGCCATACTGTGGGGCATTGATGTGTGCAAGAGGCATAACTGTGGAGCATAATAAGGTGTCCTAGGCAGTATTGTGTGCGGTATAATAAGGTGTCAGGTGCATTACTATGTAAGGTTTAATATGGTGCAAGGGGCATTACTATGTAAGGCATATTAAGATGCAATGGGCAGTACTGTGTGGAGCATGGGTGCCGGACGGCTCCCCGACAGTCGGGATTCCGACAGTCATTACTCAGACGTCGGAATCCCGACTGCTCCCTCGTGGGGGTCCATGACCCCCATAGAGGGAGAATAAAATAGGTGGCGAGCAGCGCCCGCAGGGGGCTGCATTTCGCTCCCCCCGCTGTGCAGTCGGGATTCCGATGTCTGAGTAATGACTGTCGGAATCCCAACTGTCGGGCAAATATACCACACCCGTGGAGCATAATATGGTGTAAAGAGCATTACTGTGTGCTGCATAGTTTAGTCCAAGGAGCATTACGGTGTGATGCATAATGAACAAGTTTTTTTTTTTTACTGGGAGCTAAATTATCTAGAAACGGCCCTGGCCTCCATTATAATTAAAAAAATAAATAATAACATATGCCCCCACATTGTTAATGAATTGTTTAATAATAATATTTTTCATTTATACCGCGTTCTCACTGCAGGCAAATTCCTGGGTCTAGCATGTCGACCCGGAAATTTGCCTTTTAACACAGATTTTTTGCAGTTTGAGATCCAGGTGTGCAGACACGGGTTGACCCGTTCTCACTGCCAAAAAACCTGTGTTAAAAGGCAAATTACCGGGTAGAACTTCTTCACCCGGGAATTTGCCTTGCAGTGAGAACGGGGGTCCATCCTTAAAGCCGTGTATTTCTCACTCGCAGTGAGAACACGGTATAAATTTAAAAATAAACAATTCTGAACTCTAATCAATAAAATATACTATATGTTCCATCTTGATTTATATTAGCACTATTTTACTATTAATATTTAAGGTTCCTCCATATTTTATACAATGTAGTAGTGGCTAATATATAATTTGTTCTTCTTTTTTTTATCCCGCATAATATAAAGAATGATGGACTGCTCACTAGAGGTCCCGGACACAAATGAAATATTATTTTTTGCAAGTTCAACTCCTTTATAGTTAATCAAGACCTTTCTTTCTTGTGAATAATGAAAGATTGCTCCTGAACGGTTGCAAGTGTATAAAATAAACATGCTTGCCAAATTTTACATAATTTGTGTTAGGATGCCATGATTATTTTTTGGGGGGCACTTGAGTAAGCAGTTTGGGTGCCTTCCTGCTTTTGCCTGTGTTGTGTAGGTTCTTAAGTAGGCTCTTCCACTTTAAGTTTGTTAACATAGTTTTGTAGTCTATTATTTTAGCAAATGATAATGCCTAAACAATTCATGTGCCAAGTAGTGCTAAAGTTATCCTTACTAAGTTACTGTTCCCACAAGCAAAGATTTCAAGTCAGATTACAGTATAAGAATTTAGATTTTGTGGAAATTCACCCTATGGTGGTATTCAATTAAAATTTTCACGATGTGCAGCGAATCTGCCCCTGACGACGAATTTGTACACACACACACACACACACCCTCCGGCGCATGCCTCCCTGCCTGTGCCGGACGCTGCACACAGCAGCAGGGGAAAGAAGGAGGGCTGGTGGGGACACAGGCAGCAGAAGCTGGGCAGGCAGGGCAGGCGGGGAGGTGGAGGGAGCACTGCGCTGGTCCCACTCGTGCATATGTAATGAGCGGGACCCAGTGCAGTGAATATCCAATGACCGGCTCCCCGCCCCTCTGCTGACATCATGTAAAAAAATATATATGTATTCATGTGCTGCAAGTACATGAATCCAAATAGCAAGACCCTTCAAATAATAAAATTAATGATTTTTTGATACAAATAAAAAACAACAACTTTATTTTAAAAGAAAACATTCCAGTTCACCATAAAAAGATGCCGAATGCAAAACGGTGAAACACGGCAAAAATCACGGTGAAAGCAGTTCTCCATTCTAGCACTGAATACACTCTGCAAAATAGAGTCAAAACCAGCGAATTGCAGCGAGCATAAAACAGAGAACTGGCCGGCATTCACTGTTCGCTTTTGGCGAACAGTGACCGTTGAATAGGGTGAATCAGATTTTCAGTGAAAAGATTCCCTGCAGAGAGTGAAAACAGCCTGATTCGCCGAAAAAAGCGGTGAATCCAGAGCATTGAATACTGGCCAATGAGTCCAAATTTGAAAGGGCCAACACACGGGGAGATTTTTCTGAGTGATGCTAGACCACTCTGCACACAGCGCCGCACAGCGATGTGTGCTGAGTGATCTGTCATGGCCAGTGTCTCCGGTGAGAACACTGGCCCTGACCAGCAATTAAATAGATTGGTACTCTTTACCTAGAACGGCGCCCGCGATTAGCATCGCGGGCGTCGGGGGTAAAAAATCGCGGCCATCGCGGGCATCGCGGGTACATAAAAAACGGGTGCGACGCGATGCCCGCGATTTTCCCATAGGGATCAATGTTAAAAGTCAGATTGGACGCGATTTTACTGTTAAATGCCTCAATGCCCGCGATTTTTACATAGGAAACAATGTTAAATGGGCCACAGAGCCCTAATAGTCCCCTGAAGTCTTAAATGGCCCCCACAATTTTTAACGCCACCCAACGATCAACGTGAACCCGAAGCGTGGCGAGCGCAGCGAGCCCGCGAGGGGCGGCGGTGCGCGTCCTCCGACCTTTTCATACCCCCACTATCCACGTCGGCGTGGAGTTGAGAATAGAATAGTGTGGCGAGTGCAGCGAGCCACCGAGCCCGAAGCGTGGCGAGCGCAGCGAGCCCCGCGAGGGGACGCGGATACCTTCACAGTTATACGCGTCCCCTCGCGGGCTTCAGAGGTGTCCGTGGCGACGCGGACACCTGTGAAGCCCGCGAGGGGACGCGTTTACCTGTGAAGGTATCCGCGTCCCCTCGCCACGCTTCGGGCTCGCTGCGCTCGCCACACTATTCTATTCTCAACTCCACGCCGACGTGGATAGTGGGGGTATGAAAAGGTCGGAGGACGCGTACCGCTGCGCTCGCCACGCTTCGGGTTAACGTTGATCGTGGGGTGCCGTTAAAAATTGTGGGTGCCATTTCAGACTTCAGGGGGACTATTAGGGCTCTGTGGCCCATTTAACATTGTTTCCTATGGAAAAATCGCGGGCATTGAGGCATTGAACACTAAAATCGCGTCCAATCTGACTTTTAACATTGGTCCCTATGGGAAATCGCGGCCATCGCATCGCACCCGTTTTTTAGTGCATTCGATGGTCGCGATGGTCGCCGTTCTAGGTAAAGAGTACCAATAGATTTATCCAGCATGCGGGATATTAATCGCAGAGCAATAGCGCCATGCAGGGCCGTGCATCGCTATCGCTCCTACAAACAGAGCGATGTAGGGGCATTTTCTAAGCGATCTAGTCAGATAGCTTAGAAATTGCCCTGAAATCCCCCCGTGTGTAGGCCCCATTAGTCTGTGCATCTGCGGCTACTATTACCTACAGTGGCTGCAGGCTACTTGTGCATCTGCATGTGGACTGGACTGTCCCTGCTCTATGTACCTGCTCCTGTACCGTGCACAAAGCATGTCTCATTTCTGTTTGTGCACTAGCAGGCCAAAATACATGCTCATGACTCTCCCGCAACACAGGACAGTTCCATGTAATCACATGGCCTATGCCCAATTACCGCCCAGAAATGACCACTTCATGGAAAGAGGCCGGGCCACTTTTCAAGTGTCACAAAAGGGACACAGACGAGGATGAGGCTGAAGAAATATAGGTGAGAAGTAAAGGTGGAGGGACGAGGGTGAGTTTGGAGTGTACCAGTTATGATGCTTCCAGTGGTGCCCCAACATCACCACAGCAAAATGAGGTGACCGTAGTCACAGTGTTCTTTTCTATACCACATTCAACTTGCAGCCCTCCAGGAGCTGTGGAAATACTTCAGCACACCTGCCACAGTTCTAGCATGCCATAACAACAAAACTGTGGGAGGGCATGCTGGAATGTGTAGTTCCACAGCAGCAGATAAATAGCCATAGCATAGCATATAGCCATAGCATATACTAAATCTGCAAAATAAGGGAATTCCAATCCCTGTACAGAATGGTATTCCGTGTGATGGAAAAGTAGAGCTTGAGGATTGCGGCTTCTTTCATATTAGAAATCTGCCATGAAGCACAGTTTCTGTAACACCTCATTCGGGGGTCACCAGATGGGCACTGCCACTGTGGGCTAATGCATACCTAATAACATGAGTGTGGTCTGCAACAACAATGGTGGCATCACTTCACAGCAACATGTTGTTTTGTATTTGAACGCATAATTTATTCATTTGTAAAGTCATAGCTAGGCACAGGATGCCGCATTGTAAATTATCTGCAAGATTCCAATAACGGTACTTACACAATTATGTATCCAGGTATAAGAACATGTTGTATCAAATGAATAGCACAGTCATTAAATGTGTGTACAATCAGAGAAAACTATTTATTCAAAAGAAATACAATTCTTGCAAAAGCATGTTCAAGTTTTTAATATTTAATTGTCTGTCCTTTTGTCTAGATAATTGCAGGACAGCGTTTGCCTTGGATGTCCATTGTGATAAAAGGTCATGGAAGGTGAGGCGCCTATAACCCAGACAGATGCTCTGTGGAAGGGATACGGTCATATTGTCGACAGCACTTAGGTCGACACCGTTGGGTCGACAGGTGGCAAGGTCGACAAGTTGCAGTGACATTGGGGTAAATGTACAGGTATGAAGCAGTGATAAGGGAGGAGAAGTGCCCCATGGCAACCAATTGGCTGCTCTGTTTAATTTTATATTATACAAATTACAGATGTTACTTCAGTGCTGATTGGTTGCCATGGGCCACTTCTCCTGCCTAATCACTGCTTCATACAGCTACCCTGTTGTGATTTATTTCTATAGAGTTTTTGCAGTGTAACTATGTAACTGCTTGTCATTGCTAAAAAAAATGACATACTTGAAGACTACACTAAAACCTATACAAAAAGATCTGTAACACCTTAGGAGAAACACATTAAAAAAAATAACAAAATTGCAATCAAACACAAAACCACCATTGTTCCTGTGAAGCGATGCATGACTTTGTGCCAACACTACCTATTAGTACCAGCAGTTCCTGGGAGGACAGGTATACATTGCCTACGGATAGCCAGATCAGGTGTGTGATGCAGGAGTGTGCATATGAGTATTGTCAGGGGATGCGAGTTTTAGGTTTTAACTCCAACAAGTAACCCATGCTGCTTATAACTCTACTTAACATGACAGAAGACATGGCCAAGAATTGTGCTGTATAAACCACATATGTCCATAGGAAGCAGAGAGAGGTGGCATTCATCTTATTAGAAGGTGGTGACATAAAGAAGATGGCAAATCATTACCTATATGACTGTGTGTATGAGACAATTCTATGAAGAATATGCAGATACAAATAGGGCAAAGATTAAAAATCATGAGGGGCTGCAATGTGTCACCTAAGGCCTGTCATTCTATGGCACATTCACAGCTGCAACAATGCACTTACATCTTTGTCACTATCAAGTATAAAGTGCAAAATATCATATATCGGTGCTATAGCAGAATATATGCAAACACACGCGTTGGATTGATGCAGATACACGCTTTTTTACAAACTTATTATCAAAAAAAGATATAGCATATACAAAAAGCACAGTCTCCTGCCCTCCTGGTATATGCAAGGCATCTTTAGTTAGGAAAAAACAAACTTAGGACAACTAGTTCAGGAACAGTAATTCATAAAGTATAAAACATTGGCAATTGTGCAACATACGAATACTGAATAAGGAAGACAAACCCATCCCAAAGCAAACTCAGCAGAATCTGAAAATTTAAAGGTATACTTGCATGAACACACACACATATACACATACATAAACACACACACTCACACACACACGGTCATGTATATGCCAATAATAATCAAACCTGAGCCAGCGTTATAGTGTTTGATCCCAATGTCCGCTCTGACCATCTTGCAGCTAATGACTTTTGTAAGTGAGTAACTTATGTAGGAGAATCCCAGTATCCTCCCAGAATTGGGGTGGGCACAGACACTGGTGCATACTGCATGTACAGTAGTATTGGAATGTACATGTAGAATAATTAGTCAGAAGGAGCAATGCTACATGGTAGGGAATAAGTAACAGACACATCGTTGTCAGCAAGATGCAAAGGTCACTGTGCATGTCTTTAATTCCACGTTCTACATCTTATAGATAAAAGGAAAATAGTTTTTGTTAAAATATGGCCGGCACTCTGCATATGAGCCAACAGGTATTTATATTGGTTTTCTAAACCTTTATATGTTTAGCTACTAAATGCTTTTACAGTCTCTCACTCTTATCTGGACCTTGTATTCCAAAGACAAAACCCGTATCTATTGTGGCCATTGTAAAGTAATTACTATAAGGTCATTGCTATATTATAAACATAATTTCACTGAATGTAAACTTCAATTTTCTCAGAAATCAGCTAATAAAAATTCATATACAGCAAAATAATTATCATAACTCCTCCTATAACGCTTGAATTGCACCTTCCATTATTCAATACACCTTCTATTGATTCCTCTAGCGTTAAGCCGGGTACACACTAGACCAGTGATGGGGAACCTTGGCACTCCAGCTGCTGTTGAACTATACATCCCAGCATGCCCTGCAAGTTTTGCCATGGTGAAATAACAAAACTGTTGCAGGGCATGCTGGGATGTGTAGATCAACAGCAGCTGGAGTGCCAAGGTTCTCCATCACTGCACTAGAAGATGTTTTAAAGAAATTGCAATGTTTTGTCCATGCACCAATTATAACTAGTTTAGTTTCATTGTATGTTCTCTGTATTATGCTTAGGGTGGAATTCAATTGTGGGTTGTTGTTTTTTATGGGGGGGGGGGGGGGGGGGGGGGGAGTAAACCAATGGGAAATATCCAATTGTATGGCACTCAATGGGAAATATCCAATTGTTCTGCAAGTGCCCCTTTTGTATCATGCTTGTCGTGTCCAAACGCACCAGGATTGCAAATTAAATCGAACATGCAAAACAGCACTTGGGCAGATTTCCCCACCTTGTGTACCATCCCACTTTTATCATTTCTTGGCTTTCTAACTTTTTGAAGTTTTCCCGAATTCATCTTACACTTGCCTATTTTTTTCGGTTTACTCTATGGGAGAAGCCTGAAAAGGAGATGCTGTTGGCCACATCATGGGTCCAGGCTGGGCTCTCACGACATTAGGTCCCACCACCATCTTTGGAAATTGATGCGATCCATGTCACTTACCCCATCCCCTACATTCCCATGAGTATCTCAGTATCCTACTAAATTCACTTGCATGTGTGTGTGTGGGGGGGGGGGGGGGGGGGGGTGCAGCCGATCTCTCTGCTCGTTCTTGCAGAGTCAATCTGACCGAATCTACTGGAAACAAGCAGGCTGCACTGGTTTGTGATTGGGCGTTCTATATATGAAAAGGCCAATGCTGGTAACACAGACCTGTATGTAAATACATTACAAATATGCAGGAGTAGTTTCTGAAACTATCATGATGACTTATACCAACACCAGGCACTTCACAATATGGCTGCATATGTGACTGTATTGTATCTTATTCTACGCACATTTCTTTTGACCAATGCAGCCCAACTCACAACCAATCCTGATTTATGCGGGGCACGTAGAGAGGGAGGATGGACCTGGTTACTGGTGGGGGGAGACGATCAATGCGATTGGTCATCCAGGAAGGGACATACAGGAGACTCAGTGACCCTCTGTAGCACATCATTTTGTGCTGGACAGGTGAGAGTTAGTACTGCTCACTGGCAGCAGTCTTCCTCTTACAGGGATGGGGGGTGGGGGCGGTGGCATGCCAGACCCCGCCAAGAAGCCCAACTAACAGTGTGCAACCCCCCTCTCTGCCCACCGCAGGAAACACATACTCACACATGCATGCACACTGGATTGGGATCATTTGGTCTACAGCATGATGGTCGACAGTCATTAGGTCGACACCATTAGGTCGACATGGGTCTAGGTCGACATGGGAAAAGGTCCACATGGTTCTAAGTTGAAAGGTCATTAGTTCGACAGGTCATTAGTTCGACAATGTCTAGGTCGACAGTGAAAAGGTCGACATGGGGTTTTTCACCTGAATGTCAACACAGTCGACATGGACACAGTTTAAAGTGCACCACATCCACTCGCAATGCATCAGGCACGGTGCATCACTGCGCTCAGCACACTATTTTCTTCTCCCACCACGCCCTAGTGGATGGTAGGGCATGAAATACTGCCTGTCGGCACGTGTCGGCTCAAAATACTGTGAAAAACCCCATGTAGACCTTTTCACTGTCGACCTAGACACTGTCGAACTAATGACCTGTCAAACTAAAGACCTGTCGACATAGACCCATGTCGACATTTTCCCATGTCGACCTAATGGTGTCGACCTAATGACTGTCTACCATAATGCTGTAGACCAAATAACCGCATCCCTGCACACTTACATAGACACATAAATGTGTACATACTGTATGGAGATTTTATAATATTAGTTTTTAAATGGAACTACAGCATCAATTTCCATTGAATTGTAATTGATGAAAATGGACCTTTAGCAAATATACCCCAGAGACCCACATGTGACAGACACACACACACACACATGCACACACACACACTAAAGGATTCGCTGGTCCTTGCCTACTTCCTCCTCAGAATCAGTTATTAATTTTTACAACGGCAGAGCTGAAAAACAAAGATGACCTTTCCCCCAGTTTCGCGCTACATGGCAGACTGAAGGCACAGTGCAGCCTTTACCATATACACAACAAAAGGTGTCTGTGGAGAACAGGGAGCTTTAATAGGTGCATCCCCCATCCCGGTCGTCATGGTCTATGTGATCAGAGCCTGGCACAGCCTTCCAGAGAATGTACATCGGGATGAAATATGCATGTAACTCTATTGTAACACTGAACTTTTGAACTTTAACTGATTTTTTCTCCCTCAGTGCATCCTATGTCATCAAGTTCATCCTATCAATTATTACCAGTTATTTATACCATGCACATATATTCATCAATTGGAAAAACCCTCCAGGTGCCCCTCTCTACCTTAAAATCGCAAATTTTGCATATTGCGGCAATGGAAAATATTACTTATTGTCTCCCCGATAGGGGCCATATGTTTGCCCAAGTCTGAGCTCCTACAGAGGCACCCCTCAACCTTTTACTCCTATACCTACCTATTCTACTGGACTCATGTGTGATGGGAAGGTCCATCTTCTTTGCTTTACCACCTTGGACAAGCAGTTATCCCTATAATGGTATCAGATGCACCTTGAGATGTTCTGTTTCCCCAAGAAGTTCTGCTCCCTATACTTAAGACTCATACATACACTAGAGGAAATTTTAAAAGATATAGCTCAGAAAAGGTCTTCTGAGCGGTCTTTTAAAATATCCTCTAGACAGGGCGGGCAACAGAAATCTTGGGGCCCCATATACTTATCTCTGGGGGCCCCGTATGACCACACACACACATAACTGACTAGCATACTAACCCCCCCCCCCCATCCTTCACACATGCCTCACCTTGGTGGTGACTTCTTACAACTGGCTTGCAGCAGCTGAACATGTCCCCCCCTGGCAGCTGCTCTCCATAAGTGGAGTCTGCTCCACAGTGTGCACTTTGGAGGGAGCAGGGCCCAATGTGGATGTAGCCTGATGGACAGTGCGACGGAGCTGCTGTTTAAACAGCCGCAGAGTAGGAAGCACTGTCTGCGTTGGTGTTTGAAGTACAGTGCGGGTGTGGACAGTGCAGCTCCTTAGTGGCAGCAGATTGTTAGTACGGTACAGTGTCATGGCATCACGACGCTCAGCGGGATTAAACCATGTGACTACTAACAGGGGGGTTACTCTGGATGTTTATTGTCTGCTCCAACCGGTGGCGAAGAAGACATCATACAAACAAAGGGGTGAATTTATGAAGCTTGGAGAAGTGTTATCTATCCCCATAAAGAACGTTATGAGCAAGGTGATAATGGTTCAGCCAATCAGCTACAATATGTAAATTGACAGGTAAGAGCTGATTGGCTGAACCATTATCACCTTGCTCATAACGTTCTTTATGGGGATAGATAACACTTCTCCAAGCTTCATAAATTCACCCCAAAATGAGCTGCATGTTTTTTTTGTGCCCCTTGATCCTTGGGGCCCCCTGACCCTTGGAGCCTCCAAGGGTCAGATGTCCTCCTTGACCCCCCGTGTTGTTTTCTGTCTCATTGTGACACTGGGGTTGATTCAGCATTACAGTGTTTACTCTGATTTGTACAGTGTCAGGAAATTGAGACATTATTTTAGAACATACAGTTTCTCCTTATTTAAATTGATACTTCATTTTTCCACATCTGCTATTTTTTCATGATTGATACATTTGTAACATTGCAGAGAATAAGGCCAAACATGAAATGCAGTAAGTGCCAGACAGGCTGTGCAGAAATGTCTGTAAATTTCTAAAAATATAGATACTGAGTTTTCCTATATACATTCTTTCCTTGATGGTAGCGCGCATCGTTATTGATACTTAGTGTAACACTAGAGGATATTTTAAAAGACCGCTCAGAAGACCCTTTCTGAGCTATTTTATTTAGTGATGCTGCTTTCACACCGAAAAACCTGCTTTGACCCGTTTTTTTTTAACTTTTCTTAAAACAGGTCAAAGCAGGTTAAACCCCTTTCAATCCCCTTTCAGACCGCACTTATAAGCTGGTATTTTACATTGCATGCCAATGGTCCCGCTCATTAGATATGCACAGAGCGGGACCAGCTTGGCTGGCTCCTTAATACCATTTCAGACCCGTTTAGACTGCAACAAAAACCGGGTCGGAAACGGTAAGGACCCTGCTTTTTTTTACCATTTCCAAATACCGTTTTATTGGAAATGGTAAATTCACTATGGACCTTTCAGACCACACATATTACCTTTTTGAAACAGCTAAATAAAGGGTAATATGTGCGGTCTGAAAGGGGAATTAGAGGTATACATTATTATCTAAGATAGCTTGTTAATCAGAGGGTAAATGCAATCACTAACATAAATACATACCTTTAATACCTCTATTTTTAATTGCTAAATGACAGAGTCTGTCTTCATATGTGGTTGCTTACACTGTTACTGAAGGATCACATTTACCATTTATTCCCCACACATGTTTTTCACCGTTTAAGGGACCGTTTGATATACTGTGATTATCATTTCAAACATTGGTACTTATGTAGTATCTGGGCGCCCGATTTTTTGATTGTATGCCTTAAGTTAAGGCATACAATCAGATGCGATGCGATGCGATATCGCCACCGGCCACCGAAGCGTGGCGAGCGTAGCGAGCCCCGCGAGGGGACACAGAATACCGTCCCCTCGCCACGCTTCGGGCTCGGTGGCTCGCCACAGGTTTATATCCAACTCCATGCCCACTTGGATAGTAGGAGTATGAAAAGGACCCCTTTTTCCCATTGAATTCTATGTTAAAATGGACTCAGACCATTTTAACATTGAATCCTATGGAAAAATCGGGTCCATCGCATCGCATCGCATCCGATTTGGTCGCATGCGATGCGATGCGATGTGCCCGATCCGACCCGATTTCTAAATCGGGCGCCCAGATACTACATAAGTACCCAAACATTTATAAAATGAAAGTAACATTTTATACTAATACATTTTTTTTTAAAAGAGTGACCCCCAAAATAGGTTCATTTTTCCTTTACTCTGACATGACCCCATGTTGATACCTGACAGTGGGGCAGATGTGTGAAGTGTCGTTATGGGGGAGAAGGGGTGTCAGTGCTCGTTATGTGCACTGATACCCCTTCTCCCCATGTATGAAGGAGCTGGTGAGTGCTAAATGACAGGGGCGCATAGCTGGCCGATATGCAGGGCGAATGTATGATTTCGTCCGCTGCCGATACCTGCTTTGCCAGCAGCAGCGTGGCGAATCCCTATCTCCACAGTAGGGACAGCGCTGTCCCTGCGGCTCTGGAGATCTTGCAGGAGTAGCGAGATCCTGTTCATGCCCAGTCCAGCTGGCATGGAGGAAGGAGAACTGATGTCAGTGTGAACTGATGCCCTGCCTCCAGTAGGAGGACATTGCCGGAGGGGGGAGTTTGCGCTTCCCCACTTCGGCAGACAAGATGTTAATACATCTTGTTGATGTCCCTTCCTGCTTCGCCTCGTTAATGAGGCGAAGCAGGAAGTATTATAGTGGCGCGCTATGCACTGCTATAATACATCTGCCCCAGTGATTGTTAACCTGGAGAGCACAGCTACTACTTCTTTGGTGGGTTTAAAAAACGGAGATATCCGCCATTCACTACAAATTAATTGTTGGTTACATTACACTACAACTATAACTTTACCTCCTATAGTCTGGTGCAGGAATAATCCATTCTCCTTTATGTCTTCAATCTTCTGACCAGTTATGCAGCCTATTTAAATGGAGACAAGTTGAATATCACTGTGTGCTGTTTGGTATCACTGTGTGCACCAAACTGCACATGTATAAAAGAAAGCAAAGGAAGTGTTGTCTGAGGAGATCAAAAATAAAATTATAGACAAGCACATTAAGGCCAAGGGGGCAAATTCGATTCGCCTATTAAAAAATAAATAAAAATAGTCAGAACTGGAGCTTTTTGGAAATTCATATTAGGTCTATGTTCACAGATACAAATGATTCTGTCTAACCCTCTCTTAGACAGAATAAGGTTCCCCACTTAAAAATTTAGTCTACTTTGAAAATGTTCCATTAAATGTAATGCAAAGTCTGATTTCTATTAAATAAGGAATAAATGGATGGATGCCAATTCCTTTTCTTTATTTTCAGAACAACTTTTTTTTTTATGGAAATGTATCCACACATCTTCATGTTTGTATATTATGTGCTTTCCTATGTTCAGCCCCCTTGCTCACCTGGATGTATTGGCACTGTGGTATATGCTCCATTGTGGCAGATATTAAGGGATTGATTTAATTAGACTTGCACTTAGAGTAGCTCCCGAGTCACTGATTTTTGTTTGCAGATCCAAGTCCGGGACAAAATCAGGCTGCGTGGAGGCAGACAAGATGAGGTGGTGTTGCTGGCATTTTGCCGCTATATGCATCCACCACAAATAGTCCATTAAAGAGGAACCCTTCTATTCTTGTCATTAAAACAGTAAATATACAAACACATTTTAGAAATGTTCTCCAACTAAGAAGTGCTGACAAAACAAAAAGATTTGTTTTTCTCACTGGTTGAAGGCTATTAAAGCCTTGTAATAAACCACAGTTGCCAATTTTTTTTATCTTGGCCCTAATAAATGCCCATCTGTTCATCAAAGCGTACCCTCCTGCATAACCTAGTGCCAAGGCCGCTATCCCTACCTACCGTTTTATGCCCTGGCCATCCCTGAGATGCTCACTTTTTGCCTTCAGACCTCCTTACTTGCACCTTGTGTCACTTGTCTGTCTCTCTCTCCCTCTTAAACAGTGGTGTCAAACGCATGGCCCACCAGCTGCTGTGGAACTACATATCCCAGCATGCCCTGCCACAGATTTTATATAATGGTTTGCTAAAACTGTGGCAGGGCATGCTGGGATCCGTAGTTTCACAACAGCTGCAGGGTCATGAGTTTGACACCACTATTCTAGACTGTGAGCTACTTGGAGCAGGGCCCTCTTCCCTCTTGTTCTCACGGCACTCTTCTTGCATTTCAATAACAGCTCTCTTACCAAACTGCCATCTATAACCGCATCGCTTCTCACTTGTGTTCATTCATCTCTACTACTGATTATTTACCCCTGGTAACATGCAGACTACTCCTCAGCCTCCCTACATCTCAGCTGTATTGTGTAATATAAACTGTGATGATATTTGTTACTTGTGCTCTGTTTTTGTTCTTCAGTTACTGTTATGTTTAGTCCCATGTATCCTGTATTGTTTTAATGTGTGCTGTATGTACGAATGCTGCGTAAAACTTGTGTCGCCTAAAATATAATAATTCTGTAGGGGAAGGAACCATGTTAAGGGGGGGGCATTGTGGTGCAATGATTCACTGTGGTATTGTACAGCTGTGGTCAAGGCAGCAATAATGATAAGCCCTTGGAGTGCACACTTCTGTGGGAATTGGCTGGATCCAGCCGGCTGGTCTGTTCTGTCATGAGTGCAAAAAAGCCTGCAAAATTCAGGAGTATTCTGGACATTCAGGGAGCGAAAGCTGAAATGTTCTAGACCCAAAACAGTGTATGAGAAGAATTCAAAATTGGGACAGAGATTGGTATATGCCAATCTATGCAAACTGATTATCAGCATTGCTATTATGGGAAAGAAAATGTGGGTAATTAAGAAAAATATGATAATTTTTAGCTGTAAATCTTAATAACTATATTTTTCTTTAATCTTGTCATGTTATTTATATTTTAGACTAGCTGTACCCGGCCAGGTGTTGCTGTGGCTCAGTCTGGCTAAATGGAAAAGAAAGAAAAGAGAAAGCGCACGTTTGTAATATGTTTAATCTTACAATGCTTGTGGGTATACAAAATTGTTTATTGTTCCATTGATATAGAGATTGTCTGGTTTGCAGACTCTAGAACACGCAACATATAATTGTCTAGTGTTCCCACTAGGCTGTTTTAGCGGGACGCTGCGCCTGCCCGATTTTTAAAGGGCAAAATGCACCCTGCCCCTCTCGCAGCGCCCCGCTAAAACAGCCTCACGGGGAAGCCCAGTGCAGTAGGTCGGGCCCGCCCCCTTTCATGATGCTGACGGCCCGGGCACGCCCCTTTCATGACGTTGGCAGCCTGGGCACGCCCCTTTCACGATGCCGCGGCCCGGGCACGCCCCTTTCATGACCCAGCTGTGGCCCAGTCCATCCCCCCGGCGCCCTGCCCGGTCTCCATCCTAGAGTGAACACTAATTGTCCATGGGCGGGATGCACTAAACCGAAATGCGTTAAAAACACCGTTACCGGTGTTTTCCCTGCTTCTTCATATGCAGGAAAACCCACACGATGAAGACGGTGATGGGGGCCGTGGATGAAGACAGTGATGGGGCCGTGGTTGAAGACGTTGTTGGGGGCCGTGGATGAAGAGGGTGATGGGGGCAGTGGCTGAGGATGGTGATGGGGGACGTGGATGAAGATGGTGAAGGGGGCTGTGGATGAAGACGGTGATGGGGGCTATGGTTGAAGGCGGTGATGGGGACCATGGTTGAAGATGGTGATGGGGGCCATGGTTTAAGACAGTGATGGGGCCATGGTTGAAGACCATGATGGGGTCCATGTTTGAAGACGGTGATGGGGGCAGTGGATGAAGACGGCGTTGGGGGCCGTGTATGGACATGGTGATGGGGGCTGTGGATGGAGACGGCGATGGGGGCTGTGGATGAACATGGCAATGGGGGCAGAGGATTAAAAGGCAATGAGGGTCATAGCTGAGGACTGAAATGAGGGCTGAGAACGGAAATGAGAGATGGGGCTAAGGATGGTAATAAGAGATGGGGCTGAGGACGATGATGAGGGATGGGGCTGAGCACGGTGATGAGGGATGGGGCTGAGGATGGTGATGAGCGATGGGGCTGAGGACAGTCATGACGAATGGGGCTGAGGACGTTGATGAGGGATGGGGCTGAGGACAGTGATGACGGATGGGGCTGAGGACGGTGATTAGGGATGGAGCTGAGGACAGTGATGAGGGATGGGGCTGAGGACGGTGATGACAGATGGAGCTGAGCATGGTGATGACGAATGGGGCTGAGGACAGTGATGACGGATGGGGCTGAGGATGGTGATGACAGATGGGGCTGAGGACAATGATGATGGATGGGGCTGAGCATGGTGTACATGGGGCTGAGGATGGTGTGCATGGGGCTGCGAGCTTGGGACCAAGTTTCAACCCACTGGCCTGGATTTTCTGGTTAAAAAGCACTCACTGGTCTGGATGTGAAGTAATCCGTGTCCGCTCGCCGCGCTTCGGGCTTGGTGGCTCGCCACACTTTATAACATCAACTCCACGCCGATGTGGATAGTGGGGGTATGAAGAAGTCAGGAGGAAGCGTAATGCGTCCCCTCGCAGGGCTCGCTGCGCTCGCCACGCTTCGGATAGTGGGGGTTTCAGGAACACATTCACACCAGCCATACTATACATCTGAGACAGTAATGACGACATGTATTAACTGTTAACTGGATTTTAGTTAATAATAAAGAATAAAAAAATCAACTTAAAGTACAATAATATCAAATTATACAGACCAAAGAAAATAATTAACCCCTTCCCGACATTGCCTTTTATGGTAATTTTTTTTTTTTTTTCCTCCTTGCGTTCAAATAAGCGTAACTTTTTTAATTTTCCGGCTATATAGACACATGAGGGCTTTTTTTAAACGGGACAAGTTGTACTTTTTAATGGTACCATTTACTATACCGTATAATATTCTGGGGAATCAGGAAATAATTCAATGTGGGGTAAAAAGAAAAAAAAACGCAATTCCACAGTTTTGTGCTGGTTACGGTTTTTTTGGAGTTTATAGTTCGTTTAAAATGATGGGTTATCTTTATTCTATGGGTCGTTACGATTCCGGTGATACCAAACTTATATAGTTTTCGTTACATTTTACCACTAAAAAAAAAATAGAAAATGTTACGGTTTTTCGAATTTGCGTTGCGTCGCCATGTTCTGCGGCTTATAACTTTTTTATTTTTCCACCTACGGACCTGGGTGAGGGCTCATTTTTTGCGGGCTGAAGTGTACTTTTTAATTAATACCATTATGGGATATGGGCGACTTTCTGATCTCTTTTAGCTATTTTTTTTTGGGTAGGCGATGCGACCAAAAAACGTAGTTTTGGCGTTGGGGATTATTTTCCGTTTACGCCTTTAACCGTGCGGGATAACTAATGTTATATTTTAATAGATCGGACTTTTAGGAACGCGGCGATACCAAATATGTTTATTTTTTTATTTTTTATTTATTTTTATTTGGGAAATGGGGAAAGGGGGTTGATTTGAACTTTCAATATTTTTTTTTTTTAAACTTTTTTTTTTTTTTTTTTTACTTTTACTACAAGGCCCCCTAGTGTACTTGACCACTAGGGGGCGCGATCGCCTGTACTAGGTTCAGCCATAGAGCTCTATGGCTGAACGTAGTGATTTTATGCACTTCCTATTACATCCTGCCTCAGGCAGGATATGATAGGTATGCAGACACGGCCAGCACAGGGGTCTACATTAGACCCCTGGCTACCATGGCAACCGATCGGCACCCTCCGATCTCGCTGCGGGGGGCCCCGATCGGCGCCGGAGGGGGGCGCCCCCCCTCCGATCAGCTATTTAAGCACTGCGGTCGCTTTGCCCGCGGTGCTTAAAGGGTTAAACGGCCACGATCGGCGAACTCGCCGCTCGTGGCCGTGAGAGCAGGGACCTGGCTGTAATATACAGCCATTACCTGCTCTCTTTCAAGCCAGCTCACTCCGTGAGCTGGCTTGATTCCCCCGCAACCGACATATGACGTAAATGTACGTCATATGTCGGGAAGGGGTTAAACAGTTATTCTTCTGATTCTGCCTTCACAGAAACTGCAGCAGAAGTGGATGCAGTTGTGTCTGCATCTGTGTTGTCATCTGCTTTGTTAGTCTGTGGGAGCAGAGTTCAGGCATAAAGAATACACTGGAAAGTGTTTTCTGAATTTATGAGTTTTGCACCACATAAATTCCTGTAGGTAGGAGTCCAGATTCTGGCGCGCAGTGCCCCTTTGCCTTTTGTTGCGCCACTTACACAATCCCCAAAGGCGTTCAATATTTGGGGTGTGAACCCCAGTGTCCGGATCAATAAAATTGTAGCGGTGGTTCACCCGTGCATGGTGGTACCCTGCCTGCTCCAGCTGCTCTGTGTTATATGCACGCCAGCAATCTGAGTATATACAGTAGTTGTCCCTGGTTCTATATATTTGTTTATGGTGGTCAACAGGCGTAACAAAACAGTCACCGGTTGCCTCCAAACAGCCATTGTTGAGGCAGCATGCGTCCAACATTACTTTTCCTCTGTACAAAGAGGCTCTCATCCACATCAACTATTTGACCTGGACCGCCAATCCGGCGTTGGTGCTGCGACATTAAGTCCATGGTACAGGCCTCCCGCATCAGGTTATTGTACAGCAGCATAGTTTTATTTGACAACTTCAGTTGTCGCTCACCGAAGGATATGCTTGTGAGCTCCTCCGGCCATGAATAAATGAAACATATGAGGGTCAGAAATGGGATACTGCACCCCAGGAACCAATGTGCCGCAAGGAGACTGACCTTCTTACGGCAGGTTTTAATATGGCAGCGCATTGTGTGTCCATTAACACAGGTTTGTGTGGGTGGCAGCAAATGGTGCTGCTGAAAAAAAAAACACCGACTCCTCCTCTGTCTGCGGCAGGTTAAACATTGTGACAGGTTTTGCAGCCATTACGCAGCATAACGCTGACTGACTACGCTGACTGCGGGAACAGTATACCGAATAAAACAGATATACGCTGACTACACTGTTCGCGTGAACACTACGCTGATTCTGACAGCACCGCTACGCTAATTACGTAATGGGCGCTGTGATAGTACACAAGTTCCAAAAAAATTCTGATGGTTTGGGGTTCCATGATTCAAAAAGTTTGGGAAACTCTGGTCTAATCCTTTTTTTTTTGTTATGTATAAACTGAGCCTTCGGAGAATTTGCAGCACACTGGGCCTTATTCTGATCGGTGCGGCCGGATCCGAATATGCGGCCAGGACCCCGCCTTCCATACGGATCGCCAACTCCGTCCGTACGCAGTAAGAAGCTGGCCGAACGGACCGCACGTGTATTTTTCATGGAATACGCCTCCTCCATCTCAGGGAACCTCCCCCATCATTCGATGGTCGCAGACCATCGAATGCAGGACCGAGTGCTCCACCAGCTCCCGCAACCTCAGACCACACGGACATTTTTCCATGCAAAAGCAGGGATCTGGGCGGGCAGCTGACATCCGGCGATGTCATATGTCCGCCCCCTACACGTGTGTCACGGCCGCATTACCATACGTACGCCCAGCGTTTGCATGGGAACGCCCATGAAACGCGGGGCGTATGCATATGGTAATGAGCCCAAATAGCCCTTCACGCCCCTCTCCACCCCCTGTTCGGAGTGTTCACATTTCATGCGGGATTTGGCCGTACGCCCCGCTCGCACATGCGCAGAGACGCCTCTGCACATGCGCAGACACAAAACATCGGCGGCACGAACGCACGCGGATATTACCGCACCAACCAGAATAAGGGCCACTGTGAGGAGAAAGCCGTCGCCCAAACAGAAAGAAAAAAAAACACTGGGCACCCCTGCATTTTTTCAAACGCACCCAGAAAATGGCAGGTTTCCACCCACAAACGCCGGCTTCCTGTCAGTCATACTGTGACTAGATTGCATTTACGATCCATATGCATTTTCAGTCGCTAGATTCTGTTCCTGCTCACCCTCCCCCCCTTATTTATACATTGTGCATAGGCTGTGTATATACCTCATAATCACCGTTACAGATGAGTTACAGAGCTTGTCTGGCCCTTAACGGTAACGGCCCACCTGCCAGCCCATATTGGGGATCAAGTGTGGACGTTGCTTCACCGCATTGGTTATAATCATAACTTTCTATTAATACTAATTTGTGCATCATTTTATTGGATGCAATTCAATCTTCCTATTGGTTGAAACGGAATGGTTTATGCTGGATGAATGTATTGTTTGAATTTTAGGCATTCATTTTGGCAATCCTATTAAACCAATTACAAATATGCATACAGTATACACTGCACATACACTGCCCAATCTTTTGAGCCTCTCAAATCTGTAGCTGGCATCCTGCCTAATAATACACGCTTGTACATACCATGTGTTTGTTTACCAGGCAATCCTATAATTGCTATGTCACATACATCTTAAATATCTGCTGAGAAAAGGCTTCCCCAGCCCTCGGGTGCTCAGTTGTGTTTCCAAACAAAGCGAGGCCAATGCATACACTGTCTTATACGGAAACAAGATTTCCTGATCGTTTTGTACAGTGGGCGGATGACAGCAAGCTCCTCTATGACAGACCTAGCCTCTCTGCCTTCAAGACATAACCTGTACACATCCGCTGCCTGTTACATCACAGTGGTTACAATACAACAGTGTTGTCTGTGTGTGCAGCACAATGAGATGGTAGGGACCCCCACCATATGTAATGTAAGAAAATGAATGCATACACACGCACACACACACACACACACACACAGGCACACAAAGCAGTCCCTGGGGAAATTCAGCGATTACAGGCAATCACAAAGAAAGGCGGGCAGAGGAATGACATGGCTATACGAATGCTTGTGTTACCCTATAGTAACCTCACGCTGCTGCACACTTGCTGGATGAGGAGGCACACTACACACTAGAGCATCACGCCTGGCACACTAGCAAATTCTTCTGTTTCAAGCTCACAATATACACACAGAAATATGTATATTTAGTGATATAATCTAATTTATACACATACTTACAGTGAGCAACACAATCACAGGCACGCACAGGTCCATATATATTTAGTCATGCTCTTTTACACACACACACACACACACACATACACACATATTTAAGCTGAGGACACACGGTGCGATTCTGGCTATTGATTTTGACTATAGTCAAAATTAAATAGAAAATTAGGAGGTCATTCTGGTTGATTCAGTCCCCTGCGAATTTGCAACAAAGATGGATGGTGAAGGTCTGCATAATTGCTTCTGCACACACACGGCTTCTGTGTGGACGCTTTCAGAAACTTGTCTCCGTGGGGTTCGCACTAGGGGGTGGGGGAGGAGGCATGCTGGGGGCTTTTGCTTGTGAATGCCCTGTGTTTCCTAGGCGCACCCACAAAAATCCTAGGTGCGCCAAAGAAAATGCTGGGTGTCCCCATGCAAATGCAGGCTGGCACCTGGCTTCCGGGGCGGGCCGCTGACGTAACCGGACATCAGCTGCCCGCCCAGTTCTCTGACCTGGACGCCGCAGATATAAGTAAGCATAGACTGACTTGGATTTGCAGCACTACAGAAAACATTCGATAGTCAGTGACCATCAAATGACTTTGGCCCACACGCAAGCCTGCAAATGGATGTTTATGGAAAACATCCATACGCAGCGTGGCGGGAACATTCGCACACCAGCGGCGTAACATGGCTCGCAGAGCATTGAAATACTGCTGCTTTATTATACACACATACTCAGTGATACTATTAAATACACATATTATACTTAAGATGGGTACAGACCTAAAGATTTGTCTATCAAATCTGGTGTGAACAACAATCTGGTAATGTATGGGAGCAAATGACAATCAAACATTCCCTGCCATACACAGGAAAACAGACATTGGTCATTCATTTGATTTAACAAATCTGTCCGTACAATTGTTTTTGTCCATTTTGCAGCATTTAGGAGCAAGTGGTTGTTTGTACTTTTTTTGGGAGTGCATATATTAGTAGCTGCGATCACAGAGAGGTCTGTGCGTCCCAGGAGATCAAGTGATCCTGCACATCTGCTGAGGCGCTCAGGCTTTGCACAGTGACCCGATGTACGAAAATGTTTCCGGAACCCTGGGCACCCTGTGCAGATGATGCGATCACAGTGGGCAATGTTTTGCTATTTAATCGCAATTACATGCAAGAAATCATTGCAGCCAGACCAGGGAGAACAAGCGCACCTGAATGACCCTCCACATACAAAAACGTTGCCCCAAGTTCACTTTCCAGAGCTTGTTGCCATATATATGGACACATTATAACGATTTTACCTTGGAACAACAAATCGTGCATATCATCTAATGTATATGCCTGACTGCATGCTCCCATGGGATGCATGCAAAATCTTCTGGTCAGCCATGCTGCGTGCGCATCCTCGAGATATCGTGTGTGATATAGGGGCGTAAGTTCATCCCAGTCAGGTGTTAGTATGGCTCCTGGGACAGAGCCGGTTAACTCTGCAGCACTTCATATGAAGAGCAGCACTCACACTTGGATCCCGCTGTGAACCACCCAGGTGCTGCTGTGCATGCAGGTGCCCCTTCTGGGCTTGGAGCCCAAAGGCAGGTGAGTCCATTGCCTCTGGGAGTTACGCCCCTGGTGCGACAGTAGAATAAAGGGTGGAAATGATTTGTCGTTCCATTGTATCACATCAAGCGGTGTGCATGGGCAATCTGGCATGGCCCGGGACAAAGTGAAATTATCCTAATTGCCCGCCATGCATACTGTATGTGTACCCGACCATATAGAAGCCCATGAGCTACTTCATCAAAGCTTCCCTCTCTGACTCCCCGTGGCTTGCACATGAGCAGGCGGACATGTTCGCAGTAGAAGTCTTCACAACAAAAAAGCGATTTTAATTGTATTACACATACGTATGGGGTTAATGAATGCCGCTATGCAAACAGTAAGTGGCAGGATTTATAATACGCAATGCAAAATACATCCTGTCCCTAGCGAGACAATTATACACATACACGGACATATATTATAAGCTTACCAATGCACACACACTAAAGCGGGTACATCGAGGTGGGTGTGCAGCTTATACTCCATTCACACCAGAAGCAAATTAGCGGGTTAAAGCTTTTCAACCTGGGAATTTGCTTTTAAAAAAAAACTTGGGTTTTTCTTTGGTGTGAAAGGGTCAAGCCGGGTCTTAAATTCTCTTGACCATGGTCAGCGAACCGGGATTTAAGACTCGGGTTGAATCTTTCACACCGAATTCTGTGCATTTGCCAGGTTGGCGGTATGAACGGGGTACTATATGAAAGAAGCAGTCCAAACACTTACAATTCATACATGAGGTAAACAGTGGGAAATTAGGGTGCACACTACACATGCATGCCCTCTGCACTTGCCATCTTAGCTACCCTATACCTGGCATCGGGGACCACTACACAGGTATAACAGATGCTCTCCTACCCTATACCCAGCATCAGGCAGCAACCTGCAGGGGCCACATGTAATTAGGGTGCACAGCCACTGTACACTACACAGGTATACCCTACCCTTAAACCGGGCAGCTGGCAGCAAGGACCACGTGTAATTAGGGTGCACACTACAGGGTGCTACACAGTTATATTGGCATCAGGTACCTGGCAGCAACCTGCAGCATCCACATGTAATTAGGGTGCACACCACAGAGTAACGCCCGGTGCTGCACAGCCGGCATCGTGCACCTGTCACTGCCCAGTAAAGTTGGCACAGACACCTGGCAGCACAGGGGGGAGGAAGGCGGACGGTGTACTGTACCTGCTCCCGGACCGACCTCCGGCTGCAGCAGCTGCGGGGCAGCCCGCTCTCTCAGCTCCGGGACTGTCAGACCCTCCGCCATATACAACTTGCAGCCTCCATACCCGCTGCACCCCCGGCCGCCCGGCTCCGTCCGCTCCGGTCCATGGCGTGCAGGGGGCGGAAAAGCAGAGCGGGCAGCCTCGGGTTATCCTCGTCCTGCCTCATCCCCGGCTGCTCTCTTGTTATTGCTCCGCTTTCATGGCAATACCGGCTGGTTCTGGTTTGCAGGGAGTGAGGGGAGAACAACATGAAGGGATATTCTCCACGCAGGCACCTCACAAGCACACTCTTGTGGCAGGATGGCGGCGTGTACTGTACTGTACAGTACTGCTGGTGTACTGTGCCACTGCCCACTGTAGCAGCACTGTCCTGCTACCAGCACATGGGAGTATTACACAGCAAGCTCCTTGCCTCACTCACAGTCCTTACCTGATATTATCACATTATTAATTATTATTATTATTACTTGCTCACTATTTATTTGTTATTATAAGTGGTGCCCATTGGCAGTTGAAAATTGATATATGGGAGACACAAACTGCCATTCAATATTGCCTCTGGTAGTTGATGTGGATCACCTTTTTAAATTTTGTACTGTTCTACTGCCCATTGTAAGATGACCGTCAAATCCATCAAATCATGGTGACAATGCCACAAATGTCACTTGACTTTCCATGGCAGGTAACCATCACAAGATAATCACTATTGCTTGTTCTTTTGGCGCACAGAGATTTGTGTGTGTGCAAAAGCACTGGGCTACAGAAACTGCTCCAGGTGTCAGCAACTGCATTAAAGCAATGCACTATGGGGTGATTATCAGAAAGAGGCATGCAGTAGTTGGCAACTATTTCAATCGAGCCAGAAGCAGTGATTCTTTGGCAATAATACACTTTCAATGCTGTTTACATGCACTGTTGGTGTCTCTAGGCAAGATTTTGGCACCGCCATCAGTTCCACCTCTGACCCAGCACCTCTTTCCCAACATGGCACCCATTACCCAGCAGCACAGATCACAGCAACACCCATCAACCCTCACCATGGCCGTTTCTAGAGACTGTGGCTCCCAGTGCGAACAGTAACAAAATGCGCCCCCGCACCCCCGAGTAGAAAAATGTAGCATCAATGCAAAGGGAGCGGTTTCTCTGAAAAGACTACCGCACACTCCAGTTTTGCAGTGAAGTGCGGTGGTGGCTGTGTACAGAAAGGCACTGCCACTCACTGCGATAGACATTAGTAGGGGATTGCTTTGGGGGCCCCCCAACCCACCCGGTCCCATCAGATGACTGTAAGAATTTAAATGTGCGTTGCTAATCATCTGTTGGTAAGGTATCAATATAAAATCTCTCTATATATCAGTCAGAGTAGCATAATGGTCAAAGTATATAAGTTTTAATAACAGGTTTGCACCACACAGTGATTCCACTTGCACCATATCATGTTTCACACAGTAATGCTCCTTGTAGCATATTATGCTCCACACAGTAATGCCCAGTGCACCATATTGTCATACACAGTAATGCCCCTGACACCATATTATACCCCACATATTACTGCTAGTACACCTTATTATGCCACTGAAACCTTAATACGCTCCGCACATTAATGCCCAATAGTATGGCTACCTACAGTCATACTGCTGCCCTGTACACACGCTTAGATTTGCTTTAGATTTTATGTTAGATTCGATTTTCTATTAGATCTGGCATTAGATCATCCCATTCGATTTGGCATTAGATCTGTACTTTTGCATTCAATTCGATTTCGATCACAATGTAGGCACAATGTACTCATTCGATTTACTGGATCGAATTTGAGATTTCCTTGGCTGCACAGTAGATTTTTCTATTCGGCAAAATCAAATCGAAAACAGGGAAAAATCTAAGCATATGTACACAGCTTTAATTTTATGTGTGAATCCTGTTGTAAGTCTTGAGTAGCTACAGTATGAAGAGATGGTAACTTAAATCTTGCCGGTTGAAGAATGGAATTCGCAAAACGATGCAGTAAGAAGTTGACATGATCCAGGGCAAGGGTGTGGACTCTAATGCTGACCACACATCAGACCAACTTTCCTCCAACCATCCAACTAGTTGGTTGGTTGGACTGAAAATCTGGTACTGTATGGGGGCAAATGCCAATAAGCAATTTGCTCACAAACTCGGGAGAATGGACAAAAAAATTCAGTTAAATTGTTTAAATTTATATAGGTCCAACTACAGTACATTGTCTGAGTGACACTTGTCCATTTTTCGATTTGGGAAACAAATGACTTTATTACAAATTACATTTGCTCCTATCCAGTACCAAATTTTTATTCCATCCAACCAACTAGTTGGATAGTTGGAGGAAAGTTGGTCTGTTGTGTGGCCAGCAAAACATGGCAAGTTGTCTTCACCAAGACCCGCCGCAAGGAGGTGTGGCAGCCTTACCGTGCAGGTTGTGGCCCCAGGACTGGGTCTCCTTACCGAGTGATGCTGATGGCACAAGCAGGTGGACTATAGTTCTTAGATGAGGAGTATTTTGGAAATCGCCTAGCAGGGTGAATGGAACTGAGGGTAACTGAATGAAGGCTTGAAGAAATACACTAAAGACAGAGAGTTAACCAGATCAGAGCTGGAAGAATAAATGACTGAAGAAATATACTGGACCTGCAGAATTAACAAGGTGACTGGACTGGAGCTGGAAGAATCAATGACTGTAGAAATAAACAGCAAGCTGTTTAGGAGCTCAGGACGCTGCACCTATCAGGGGAAAGGTAGCGTTGTTCTGGTATCTATTTGGAGTCAGAACCCTGGTTTTATTTTTTTTAACATTAATACATTTTTATTTAAGATTATTACAGAAATGGGGTACAGAAGAAAGAAATAGGGAAGAACCCTGATTTTAAAGCTCCCAGACACTGCTTATTGGAGGAAAGCTGACAAGGAAGGTTTTGATTGGTTGGCTTCAGTAAGATGGTGGCGCGCGACGGACAGCTCACCATCCGTTACAGTATGGATGGTGTAATGGTTAGCATTACTGCCTCACAGCACTGAGGTCATGGGTTCAATTCCCACCATGTCCCTAACTGTGCGGAGTTTGTATATTTTACCCGTGCTTGCGTGGGTTTCCTCCGGGTACTCCGGTTTACTCCCACGATCAAAAAATTTACAGATTGTAAGCTCCACTGGGGTAGGGACTGATGTGAATGTTCTAATATTCTCTGTACAGTGCTACGAAATATGTGTTTGTTATATAAGAAATTGTTAATAAATAAATACGGTACTTGTGTATTAGCCGGGCGCTCGGTACGTAGTTAGCGTAGCGGCGCTGTCAGAATTAGCATAGTGTTCCCCCGGCCAGCGTAATCAGAGTAGTGTTCCCCCGGCCAGCGTAGTCAGTGTAGTGTTCCCGCGGCCAGCGTTAGTTAGCGTAGTCAGTGTCAGAATCAGCGTAGTGTTCCCGCATAGCGTACTCAGTCAGAAGTAGCATAGTGTTGCCGCTGCCACCGCTGCCAGACAGTCAGTGTCCCTGTCATAGCTGAAGAAAATGTTCAGCTTGGCAAACACAGAGGAGGAGGCAGTGCTATTCTTCCAGGGGATTACTTCACATGTGTTCCACGTCCCCTTGCGGGGCTCGCTGCGCTCGCCATGCTTCGGGCTCGGTGACTCGCTGCGCTCACCACACTTTTTAAAATCAGCTCTACGCCGATGTGGTTAGTGGGGGTATGAACAGGTCGGGAGGATGCGTAACACGTCCACTCGCCACGCTTCGGGCTGGCGTGGATAGTGGGGGTTTGAAAATGCCTCCTTTATTGTGCATAGGACGTACTTGCGCTCGCATACCCCCTTTATGCATGAGGCACACGTCCTAATAATTAATGAGACGCAGGAGTGTCTGAGACGCACCATCATCTCAGACAGCTGAAGTGCCTCTCCGTCGGCGCCCGCATGATCCCCTTTCCGCCGGCGTCCACCAGTGCAGGGGATCTGGCGGTTACCGGCACTATGTGAGAGGTGCTCACTAGGCTTGGCATGGATGCCGCGGACAGAGCCATGGAAGTCGGGTACAGAGCCGGGCTGCCGTGGAGTCACTACGCTAACTACGCTAGACAGCTTAGCCTACGCCTGCGTACGTATGCTAATTACGCGCCCGGCTAATTATATATTAATTATATATTAATATATATTCGCTGCCTGGTCCCAGGGACCAGGCAGCGAATATATATATTAATATATAATTATATATTAATATATAGTCGCTGCCTAGGGACCAGGTAAACGCCACTCCACTGAACATACGCCCCCGTTGAGCGAATCCCCAGCAACATGTGACACTGTGACCCGTGGAAATGACAGCAGGACATTCTGCAATTAGCGGGACTGTCCCACTGTAATAGGGACAGTTGGGAGGTATGCACAAAGCACCTGTATGCCAAACAGTAATCCCTAAATTCTCACCCCCCCCCCCCACTTGGTGCCTGCTCGTTGTAGGGCCCCCCACTCCCTTCGGCTGCCACCCCCATTAACAATGACCCTCCCAAAATGGCTGTTTCCTTCTTTTGCATCCATAGAAGCTGCCTCCTATGAGGCGTTGGCCATTTTGGGAAGGTCATTTTATATTTTCAATGGAGACAGAGGGAGAATTCCTTGACAACGAGCAGGTACCCCACAGTGTTAGCAATAGCCCCCGCAGACACCAAGTGCCTCCATGCTCCTGCGGGGTCTGTTGGGGCTATTGCTACGCCACTGATGTCAAACAATGCTCGGTCCATGCCCAAGGGTATCTCCATTGCCATCTAGGCAAAAAATCTCCCTGCCAGCAAGACAATGGTTCTTTCTATGATCATGTAGAGGCATGCACCATATTGTATGCTAGTTATCTCTAGCAGTAAGTAAGGACTGCCGGTAATGATAACAAACACAGGTTAAATAAAAATGATTATGTTGTACCATTGGGGGTCTATGTACTGTACATTAATACATAAGGGAAGAATTTCTGTATATGAATTCTAAATAGTATATGGCTATGCATGACAAGAACTGGAGGGCCTGCTCTGGGGGTCTTACACTACTAAGAAGGCAGTCATGTCTTGGGAAGGCTATTAACCATTGATGTTTCAAAATCATTGATGGTCTGTGCTCAATGTCAAATACTTTTGCCATCAACGGAGGAGAACAAAATGGTTTCCTGGCATTGATGTATAGAAGCATCTGATGTTTTTTTCCCATGTGTGTTGGTATACAGAGCATGGCTCCACCCCTGGCACCCACAAAGCCCCACCCCAAGCTACAATTGGCTGGTGGGCCAGTGAAAGAATAGGGATGACCATTGGTGGGTGAAACAATCTATGGTTTCCATAGCATAGTTTATCATCAATGGCCACTCATAGCTTCTCCATAGCTGCGCACCTCTGGCCATCTCTAGTTATGCCCCTTCTGTGGGTGGTGCTGCATGTTGCGATGAAAGTAAAAAAATGTGGCAGATAAGCATAAGCTTGTTATGTAGGATTTTTTCCTCCTATAACCGTGCTATGACTGGTGAGTAACCTGAGGCTTTTCCACACAACATGTGCATGTATGATGGTGGCATGTGCTGCAGTCAGGATCTGTAAAAGATCCATTCAGCTGAATACAGATAGTGATCAGATCGGATCGTATACAGATCGTGTGCTCTAACAGATTGTATGATCGTCCCACGATCTGCTCACTATCATGATCATTCTGGTGTGTGCCTACCATAAGAGGTGCAGAATGTTTGGAGGGATCCATGAGAGAAGGAGCCTGTTGGACAGCAGCGTGCAGGTAAGTTATGATTTTATTTATATGTAATTACAACTATTACTACTCTGTTTAGACACAAGGCTGATCACAGGCACTGTCTCTGAGCTCTGCTATTGCCTGTTAGAGCAGTGCAAGGGTAGTAGGCTAGGCAGTGGCGTTTTTTTTTTACCTATGGGCTGCAGGGCTGCAGCCCCCAAGGTAAAGTCCACCACTGTAGTGAAGCCAAATGCAGTCTGTGAGACTGCACTGGCTTCACTGTGACTGACAGTGACTTCCTATTGGAAGCCCGACCTGCCAGTCACCAAGGCATTCCCATTGGGAGGTGTTTCCCTCCCTCCGGGATGCCTCTCTATGGGCTGCTGTGCGGCAGCCCATGAAATCCGGGGTCTGTGCATGCGCATTACTTAGGTCGGTACTGAGCATGCGCTGGTCCTGGTGCCTCTCATCTGAAATGTAAAGGCGCCGGGACTGTGATTTGCCTTCTATGGGCTGCTGCCGAAGTAGCCCATAGAAGCTGGCAGCATGTGCAGTACCAAGGTCAATACTGCGCATGCGCCAGTCCCGGTGCCTGTTATCATAGTACAGGCGTCGGCAACGTGAACGATGCAACGGGGACCAGGTGGAGCAGCAGCAGTGGGGGGTGTTGGCATCGCGGCCAGCGGCAGCCCCCCTCCTACCATAAGGTACGAGCCACCACTTGTAGTAGAACTATAGGGAATCATGCATAATGACATCTGAAGATGGCGTTATTATCACAAGGCTCCCTCAGGTATTTTTTATTAACAATTTTATTCTAGTAAATTTGTGCAGGAAATGCAATCTGCTTACTTAGAATTTCGCAAATGTCTCCTCCAAATGCCTATTAAATAAATTGATGTGATTGTTAAAAAAAAAAAAATTAATAAGCATGCCTGTATAACAAGTTTCTATTCCCAACATGCAACGTGCAATATATATTTTAATAGTAAATGTACTAATATGGGATTTCTATTAAAAATGGGATGTTGCCATTCCGATTCTATCTATTATCATCTAGAACAGGGGTGGCCAAACCTGTCCTCAAGATCTACCAACGGTGCATGTTTTCCAGGCAACCTGTGGGTCTATAGTAGGAATGGATGCAGCAGGTTTGAAAATGTGACAGTTAGTAATGACTGCAGCTGTGCACCAGCTAGGTGACCTGGAAATGTGACAGTTAGTAATGACTGCAGCTGTGCACCAGCTAGGTGTACTGGGAAATGTGACAGTTAGTAATGACTGCAGCTGTGCACCAGCTAGGTGTACTGGGAAATGTGACAGTTAGTAATGACTGCAGCTGTGCACCAGCTAGGTGTACTGGGAAATGTGACAGTTAGTAATGACTGCAGCTGTGCACCAGCTAGGTGACCTGGAAATGTGACAGTTAGTAATGACTGCAGCTGTGCACCAGCTAGGTGTACTGGGAAATGTGACAGTTAGTAATGACTGCAGCTGTGCACTAGCTAGGTGTACTGGGAAATGTGACAGTTAGTAATGACTGCAGCTGTGCACCAGCTAGGTGTACTGGGAAATGTGACAGTTAGTAATGACTGCAGCTGTGCACCAGCTAGGTGACCTGGAAAACATGGACTGTTGGTAGATCTCGAGGACAAGTTTGGCCACCCCTGATCTAGAAGGTGAAGTAGAATCTGATTGATTGCTATTGGCAATACAACTCCCATCTTAGTAAATTTACCCCTAAGCCTCAGTAAGGAAGCGCCTCTCATTACTGGGTATTTACTACGGTGGGAATTCTATTGAAGATGGGATGTTGCCCTTAGCAACCAATACAATTCTGTCTGTTATCTTTTAGAAGGTGATAAATAAAAAAAAAGTAGAATCTGTTTGGTTGCTACGGGCAATATCCCATCTTCAATACCACTCCCATCTTATTAAATTCATATAGGGTGTGCAGTCCTCACTATACAGCTTGCATCGCTGTCAATGAAGTGAACTCACCATCTATACAATGGACTGTATTGCCAGACTAAAGTAAAAGAGCAGGATTAGCTGCTGCTAAGGGAATTAAATACAATATGACTAGAAAAATAAACCAAAGTGTAACTTTATTATAATAAAAACAGATTTATATTAGATTGTTATACAGCCGAACATTTGCGTATGTGAAAATAGCTTGGAGGGTTCTCCCAGTTCCCCTGTGGGAAAACATCCCAGTCCCACGTACAGGAGCAGAGCAACGCTGACTGAGAAAAACATCTGGGATACTTTATTTCGGAGGAAAGGACACAAGGTTTTATAAACACTGGAGTAACACCAAGTGTGCCAAGAGTACAATCAGTGTTATTGTTCTCACACTCATCATAGACAATGGGGGGCATTTATAAAACAAGATTGTGTAATAGCTGCAGATATACAGGTTTTATATTGCTGTGCCCACAAATCTTCATACAGAGATGCCAGTACATCCAAAAAGGTACAAATATTCAGACCGCATGATGGGCGATTATCGATAGACTGAAGTATCGGCCTGTTGTACACATGTGCAAGGCCATCCTGCAATAAAAACCAGCTACTTTTTTAATCACTGGCCAGATTATTGACAGCAAACCAACGTTTGGGGGTGGTACTTTTCTGGGAGTGTCAGGGTTATGCAGGTGTGCCCTGACCTTTTACAGGAAGTCGTGTGACGTCAGCTTCGGCCCCAGAGCCGGATTAAGCCTTCAGGGGGCCCGGGGCATTTTAGAAAGGGGGCCCCCTCCTACTTGTCATTACTGGCCGCAAACTGCAAGGGATAATATTACACTGTCAAAACACAAAACAGAGTAAAAGCAGTACAAACTTGGTCAATGCTGCCCCTGACCGCAAATGTGAACCCCTGCGGCGGACACCGCAGGGAGCCTGAGGACTTCTCCCTGCCTGCCCCAGAACGTATGTGGGGGGGGAGGTGGGCTCCCCGGGAGCCAGGCAGCACAGGCTGCCCCCCGGGAGAGCCAACAGGGGACCTGGTATTCACTGCTCCTGATCGTGCATATGTAATGATCGGGAGCAGTGAATATATGAATATGTAATGAGCGGCTCTCTGCTCCTGGCCCCCTGCTGGCTGCTATGTGTAAAAAAAATATATATATTTTTTAAATTAAATAAATATTAATGTGCTATAAGCACATGAATAAAAATAGCATGCCCCTTCACAGAATAAAATTCCTGATTTTTTTACACCAAATGTAAAACAACAACAACTTTATTTTAAAAGTTCACTTTCCACTTCACCATGAAAAGATGGCGATTTGCTACACGGCGAAAATCACTTAGAAAGACGGCGATAAGTGCACATTGAATATGGTGATTCACTTTCTGACCCAAAAAAACACCTTCCAACGCGAAAATAGCACAAATTTGCCGTGAAACTGGGCGAATTATCATCACTGAATACTGCCGCAAGCGTCTCATTCCATCCATCCGGACTAAGCGCATCCAATTTAAAAATCCACTGCGCTTTCCTCGGCAGCAATGCTCTAGATCTATCACCCGTCAGTGGGGGAATGTGATCGATTATCTTATGTTTAAGTGCGGTGGGAGAATGACTCGCCAGTGCGTAGTGGCGAGCTACAGGTTGTTCACTGCTCCCTTTGAGCACCGCAGCACGGATGACCTGTCTATGTTGTGCCATCCGCACCTTGAACTGACAGTCCGTTTGGCCTATGTAATATTTGCCACATGGACAAACTATCACCTAGACAACGAACTTAGTTGAACATGTTACTCTGTAGGAAATTTACTAAAAAAATTCTTGAAAAAAAATCTTCAGGTCACCCATGAATTTCTTCGGATCCAGGACCCCGGACTCTGCAGCTCCGGACCCAGGAACCAAGGCACCGACCCTGGACCATGGAGCCCCGGACCTGGACCCTGGAGGCCCGGACCCAAAAGCACCGGACCCCGGACTTAGGGACCTACCGACGGCCTCAAGATAGGTAAGTATCAGTATATGTGGGCTTTGGATGTATTAAAGTCTCCATGACAACCGGGACGGCCCGGGGGATGTCTAATTTGTTGCAGGGCGGCTCTGTGTGACGCATCACGCTGCGCATCATACATCCCCCGTCACCTAGCAACGTGGCAGAGGCCGACTGACATACATAGGTGAATCTCGCCGTTCCGCCGCCGATACCGGCAATCGGCGGTGTGCGGTGGGGCTCATCTGTCTGTCAGTCGACATGGGGATGGGGTACGCCACACTGAGTGGGTGCAGAGAAGTAGATTGTACCACTCGGTTTATTACTTATAATCCTCCCTCCCGGTCATGTGACCTATACCAGTAATACACCCTATATTGTCTTAAAAACGCTTTGATTCATTTATATTAGTTCTAAAACTGCCTCCTAGAACATTACATATATTATATCTACAGACGGTTTTCTTAATAATATGTTTTTAAATGGTTTAATGGTTTTTTAATGAGTCATTATTTAACTGACAAGAGCACCATTGCACAGATGTTTCTAATGAGCAATTAATGGTTTGCTACATAAACTGAGCTTGTAACTCAATCCACACACTTGCTCCTGAGGAAGCCGGACAGCAAACATCCGGGGAAACGCGTTGAGCTACCTTGAATGAAAAATATTCACCTGCTATAAAGTGATGTTCCTTCTCCCAATGACGTCCATGACCTCCTGACCGATTGGATTACAAAAATATATGGGATTTCTGCTAATTCCTAACACAGTCCATCTTTAAAGGAGAAGACGCCGAATAGGGAGATCTTCTACACCCCAAGAGGGAACTTTGTATCGGGACTTATCATCACACCCACTCCTGGTACAACAACCAGTGATACAGCAGATGGTAATATATCTTTCTTCTGAATTTTCATTCAGCAAAGCCACTAATTGTGGAGCTCCATACTCTATGGACATAACATCTTGTGCTCTATAGTTACATACAAATGTGTTTTTATTTATTTGTTTTTATATTTATGTAGAATAAATTGAATTAATTTTTCAGAAACCGTCTGGTCTACATATTTGCACAGCCAGCGCTGGTACACCCCCTCTTTGTTTCCTATTTATTTTTATTGTGTCTGTGTGTGTTTATTTGACTATTTTTATTACTGATGAACTACAAGTGCCAGCGGGCCCGTTAATGCCCCGCATGCTGGGACTTGTGGTTCTCCAAGTCCCAGCATGCGGGGGAGGCTTGCTGGGACTCACAGTTCCGCAGTATTAAACAATAGTTTATTCAATTTTTTTACATAGAATCAGCCCGCTCCAGGGTCACCGGGGACAGCAACAGGCTTCAGCCTGGTCAGGTAAGTCCTGGAGGGGGGGACCCCTTTATTGGGGGTCCCCACTCCCCCGGGACCCCTGGCCAGGTTGACTGGTCGGTAGGGTGAATGCTTTGGCCTGGGGGGACTTGTATAAAAAGTCTCCCCCCCCCCCCGCTGTGGCATTACCCTGCTGGCTGGTTTGGCCTGGGGCTGGTTCTTAAAATATGGGGGACCCCTAGTCATTTTGTCCCACGTATTTTGGGAACCAGCCCGGGACCTGGAGCCTGGGGCTGGTTGTAAAAAAATCGGGGAACCCCAATTTGCCGGGTTTCCTGATTTTTTTTTTACCAGCCCCGGCTCTTTCAGCCTGGTGCTGGTTACGGCTGTGGGGGGACCCCACGCTGATTTATTTATTTTCCTATATTTTTTTTTACACACTGCAGCCTGCACGGATCTGACTGATCCGTGCAGACTGCCTGCACGAATTCGTATTAGCAGCCGCTAATATGAATTACTACGACATCAGAGGGTTACAAAACAGTCGTATTCAGGGGCGGATCCAGGATAAAATGACAGGGGGGGCACCATGATAAAAAAGGGTTTAGGTGGGGGAGGGGCAGTGTTAGTGGTGCCAGTGTACATCTTAAGAGAGCAGCAGAGAGAGGGTGGGAATGGGATTAAAAATAGGCCCTGGCATGTAAAGTATGCAGGACCACCATGGTGACAAAAGTGAAAAATTTAATTGTGTGCGCACCGAAGGCGTGCTCCGGAAAAGGGGGTGTGGCCACTCAACAGGGGGCGTGTCCTTGAGTGTAGTGTACAACACCATATACAACTTCTACACGTTATGCAACAAAATACTAGACCCCATTATACTTGCCCCTTACACATGATGCCAAATGGAATGAGCCAACATTCAAATAATGCCACACGGATTGTGTCAAAATTCACATAATGCCACACAGATTGAGCCAAAATTTACATAATAACACATGGATTGAGCCAAAATTCACATAATGCCAAATGGATTGTGTCAAAATTCACATAATGCCACACGGATTGAGCTAAATTCATAAAATGCCATACGGATTGAGCCAATATTCACATAATGCCACACGGATTGAGACAAAATTCACATAATGCCACACGGATTGAGACAAAATTCACATAATGCCACACGGATTGAGCCAAAATTCACATAATGCCACACGGATTGAGCCAGAATTCACATAATGCCACACGGATTAAGCCAAAATTCACAATACGCTTCATAAACAGGGACATTATCCACCAAAGGCGCGCATTAAACATTTACACCATAATGTCCATTACACGTTAAGTTACACGCCATTATGTATTATGCCAAACACCATAATGCCTATTAAAAATGATGCTACATAAGTGCTGCTTATCTACATGCTCATTGCCAAGGGTTCCATGGTCATTGCCAGAGGTTCCATGCTTGTTGCCATGTGGGATTACATGCTCATTGCCATGGGGGAATATATGCTCGCGGTAAATAGGGGACAGCCGCCGCCAGGCAGAAGTGATAGCCACTGACAGCAGCAGAGCCTGGCTGTATTCAGAGCACTGCAGGTCTCGGCTATTTGAAATAATACCCCTTTCACACCAGAAAATGCATTCCCAGGTTGGCCCCTTTTACACCAGCCTAGTCCCTGCATTTTCTGGTGTGAGGGGTAGAGAAAATCATCCCCCCCCCTTTAACCAGTTATCTCATTTAAGGGGCAGATGTATTAAGCCTCATGAAGAGATAAACTGGAGATAAAGTGGAAGGAGATAACGCACCAGCCAATCAGATCCCAACTGTCATATTTCAAACACAGCTGATTGGCTGGTGCATTATCTCTTCCAAGTTATCTCCACTTTATCTCCAGTTTATCTCTTCTCCAGGCTTAATACATCTGCCCCACAACCGGATTTATCTTCGGAACCAACTGACCCATTTACATGAGACAAGTATAATATTGAAGAACTTTTGAGTGGGCTTTGAATGATTTTGGTCCCGTGAAACTGGAACGTTTGGTTCCAGAGTAATCTGCCCTCAAAGAACATGAACAGCCATGAAATTACGGGGGAAATTTACCAATATGAAAAACCTAGTTTTTCGTATTAGTATTTCCCCTACGACTGCATACGACTGTTTCAGTCGTATGCAAAGTCGTGTTCCGGAGGGGAATGTACAAAGCAGTCAGATGCGACTGCTTTGTAACCCTCCGATGGTGTAATGATTCGTATTAGCTGGCCATATATACGGCCGCTAATACGAATTCGTACAGGCAGTCTGCACGGATCAGTCAGATCCGTGCAGGCTGCAAGGATCAGTCAGATCACATAAGGGACACTTATGATATAAGGTCCGGCGGCCAAAACAATAACCCCCTGACCGGTCAGCCTGGCCAGGGGCCCTGGGGGAGTGGGGACCCCCCCAATGAAGGGGTCCCCCCCCTCCAGGACTTACCTGACCAGGCTGAAGCCTGGTGCTGTCCCCGGTGACCCTGGGCTGTGGTCACTGGGCTGATCTTGGTGTAAAAAAAAAGGGTACTCTTTACCTAGAACGGCGCCCATCGCGGTGATCGCGACATCGCGGGCAGTACATAAACGGCCGCGACGCGATGCCCGCGATCACCGCGATTTTCCCATAGGGAACAATGTTAAAAAGCCTGATTGACCGCGATTTTGCATTCAATGCCTCAATGCCCGCGATTTTCACATAGGAATCAATGTTAAATGGGCTACAGAGCCCAAATAGGCAGAATTAACCCTTAAATGTCCCCCCAATTTTTGTACGCCACCCCACGATCCACGCCAACCCAAAGCGTGGCGAGCGCAGCGAGCCCGCGAGGGGCGGCGGTACGCGTCCTCCGACCTTTTCATGCCCTACTATCCACGTCGGCGTGGAGTTGAGAATAGAATAGTGTGGCGAGCGTAGCGAGCCAGCGAGCCCGAAGCGTGGCGAGCGCAGCGAGCCCCGCGAGGGGACGCGGATACCTTCACAGGTAAACGCGTCCCCTCGCGGGCTTCACAGGTGTCCGCTTTTCGCCACGGATACCTGTGAAGCCCGCGAGGGGACGCCTATAACTGTGAAGGTATCCGCGTCCCCTCGCGGGGCTCGCTGCGCTCGCCACGCTTCGGGCTCGGTGGCTCGCTGCGCTCGCCACACTATTCTATTCTCAACTCCACGCCGACGTGGATAGTAGGGCATGAAAAGGTCGGAGGACGCGTACCGCCGCCCCTCGCGGGCTCGCTGCGCTCGCCACGCTTCGGGTTGGCGTGGATCGTGGGGTGGCGTACAAAAATTGGGGTGACATTTAAGGGTTAATTGTGCCTATTTGGGCTCTGTAGCCCATTTAACATTGATTCCTATGTGAAAATCGCGGGCATTGAGGCATTTTAAAGTAAAATCGCGGTCAATCAGGCTTTTTAACATTGTTCCCTATGGGAAAATCGCGGTGATCGCGGGTACACGATTTTTATGTACCCGCGATTTACCCGCGATGCCCGCGATGACCGCGATTTTTTACCCCCGACGCCCGCGATTCTAATCGCGGGCGCCGTTCTAGGTAAAGAGTACCAAAAAAAGAATAAACTATTGTCTAATACTGGTGAACTATGAGTCCCAGCAAGCCTCCCCCGCAAGCTGGGACTTGGAGAACCACAAGTCCCAGCCTGCGGGGCATTAAAGGGCCCGCTGGCACTTGTAGTTCCACAGTATTAAAAATAGTAAAATAAAACACACTGACACACACTTAAAATAAAACTTTAATACATCCAAAGCCCATACACACTAATACTTACCTATCTTCATCCCGTAGGTAGCCCTGGTCCTGATGTCCTGGTCTTCTGGTCCTGTGTCAGCGTTCTGCTCCATGTCGACCGTCGCTGTCCATGTCGACGTCGCTGTCGGTGTCCGGGTCCGACGAAATCCATGGTGGAAGCTGTGGAAGGAAACTATACTCACCTGTCCCAGGGCGACGTAGTCCAGGGAAGGGGTCTTTGCAAAATAACAAACCGAGAACACGAACCGGACCGAACAGCTAAACCGCACGGTACTCGGTGTACATCGTGCGGCTCTGCCCCCGAATGCCGCTATTGAACTTGTGGTTCTCCAAGTCCCAGCTTGCGGGGGAGGCTTGCTGGGACTCATAGTTCACCAGTATTAGACAATAGTTTATTCTTTTTTTTTTACACCAAGATCAGCCCGGTGACCACAGCCCAGGGTCACCGGGGACAGCACCAGGCTTCAGCCTGGTCAGGTAAGTCCTGGAGGGGGGGGACCCCTTCATTGGGGGGTCCCCACTCCCCCAGGGCCCCTGGCCAGGCTGACCGGTCAGGGGGTTAATGTTTTGGCCACGGGACCTTATATCATAAGTGTCCCCCGGCTGTGACATTACCCTGCTGGCTGGTTTGGCCTGGGGCTGGTTCTTAAAATACGGGGGACCCCTAGTCATTTTGTCCCCCGTATTTTGGGAACCAGCCCCGGACCTGGAGCCTGGGGCTGGTTGTTAAAAATCGGGAAACCCCTATTTGTCGGGTTCCCTGATTTTTAATTACCTGCCCCAGCTCTTTCAGCCTGGTGCTGGTTACAGCTGTGGGGGGGACCCCACGCTGTTTTTTTTTTATTTATTTATTTAATTTTTCTATTTTTTTACACTAAAGCCTGCACGGATCTGACTGATCCGTGCAGGCTAAAGCCAAATACGACAGGAACATCAGGGTGTATTTTCCTGTCGTATTTTGGTGCCTGTTTTACACCAATTAGCAGCCGTATTATCAGTACGGTTGCTTAGTAAATCAGGAACCACCATTCTTTTGAATGGTGATTTCTGTCGTATTCTATCGATGGTGTAGACATTCGTATTTGTAAATACAAATACGAATGTCCCATCATTAGGAATACGAATTGCTGTATTTTCGGGATTGTAAATCCCGAAAATACAAATGTGTAAAAAATAGGTGTATTTCTGCCTACGAATATACCTATTTTTTACGAATCCATTTTGGTAAATTTCCCCCTACATTTCAAAAATAAAAAAATCGGTTTACATGCAATATATCTGGAACCGATTGACCGATATGGACCAGCCTGGTATCATATTGAAGGCCCAGCGATTTGGAATTGAATGAGATAAACCACAAGCTTCTGTGATGCCAGGGTGGGAACTGGCAGTCGTCGGAACCGGGTGGGGGACGGAATTGACGGGTACCATATCATCCTATGGGGAAAAAAAGTTGCAGCTTTGCCAGGCGATATCTCCGGTTCCCGGGGGGCTAGAGACATGGGGCTAGGCTCGTTGGAAAGCCCTGGTCCTCAGCTATGAAATTACGGGGAATTTACCAAAATGACAGGGGGGGCACGTGCCCGGGTGCCCCCCCCCTGAATCCACCACTGGTCGTATTTGACTGCTTTGTAAATTCCCCTCCGGAACACGACTTTGCATACGGCTGAAACAGCCGTATTCATTCGTATTAAGAATACGAATACGATTTTTTGTATTCGTATTCTTAGTAAATTCCCCCCTCTGTGTCTGAGGCCGTTGGTGGGGGTTGCGGTGAGCAAAATGAGCTGGCCGGGCATCTCCAGAGGCCAGTGCCCGGGACAGCTGTACCCACAGCACCCGCCTATCAGCAGCACTGCTGACGATTATACACAGGTAAAGTGCAGGGGGTTGTTTGCAAGGTATTTACCCCCTAGGTTATCCCCCACTGCTGCATCGCCTTGGCAAAATGTGAGGGGATATGTACGAGAACACATCCACTGGCATACAGCCGCTAGCAGGAGAAATCATTAAATGGTCACCGGCAGGGCCGGATTTGTCACTAGGCCCGAGAGGCACGGGCCTAGGGGCGGCACCTGTCATGGGCGGCACTTGCTGTCACTCAGACACTGACACTAATACAGAGCTGGCGTTCGCCGCTCAATAAAGGATGCAGTCAGCAGGAAGGAGCTCTCTACTCTGCACCCCACTACTGTGCCTGTGCGCTGCTGCTGCCGCTGTACCTGTCACACTGTAGGCAGCAGCGCCGGCAGCCTGAAGGGACAGTCCCGTCCCTCCCTCGAGTCCTGAGCAGTGCATGCAGGCATATGTCACACACTGACAGCCTGAAGCTCTGAAACTCCGGAGTCCGTCCACCTTCCGGAGTCCCGTCCACACAAGCTGTCCAAAACGAAGAGTTACGCTACTAGTGTTTTATGTTCCTGACACTTGAGGCAAGGAACTATTCTCCCTGCAGTCAGTGCAGTGCACTCAGGCATACCTCCCAACTTCTGACTCAATGAAATGAGTGCCCGAAAAGGGGGCGGGGAGTATGCAAATGAGTGCACGGCTTATGCTAATTAGCCGCAACCTCATTTTCATGCGCACAGCGTCTATTCTATTAGATTGGGGGGTCTCCCAACTGCCACCCCCTGCAGCGGGACAATGCCTGCCGCGGGTGGGACAGCGGGACAGGACCCGAAATCGGGACTGTCCCGCTGTAATCGTGACAGTTGGGAGGTATGCACTCAGGTTACTGAGCCGAACCCTCCTTCCTCTCCTCATGATGCTGCTGCACTGTGCCGAATGTGTCTGGACTCTGGAGCAGACAGTTTAACTGTTTGCATCCCTTCTATTAAAATAAACAGTAAGTGCTAATACATTTTCATGT